>NC_138164.1:90873751-92110206 GCF_964165515.1 Mesoplodon bidens | reverse complement strand
AAGAACATATAATCTCATTCTACAGAATCATATACTCCATTCCCTAGAACTGGAGCCAGGTAATTCTAAAACATGGGCAACACCCCAGGTGGAGAATTGGTATGAAGAGATAAGTATATATTCTGAGGTGTCATTGCTCATTTTCAGAATATCTTAGGTGGATGCAAAGTAGTCTATAGAAAAAAAAATTAAAATAAAAGGTTATGGAGCTTCCCTGGTGGCACAGTGGTTAAGAATCCGTCTGCCAGTGCAGGGGACACGGGTTCGAGCCCTGGTCCGGGAAGATCCCACATGCCACGGAGCAACTAAGTCCGTGCGCCACGACTACTGAGCACGCACTCTAGAACCCACAAGCCACAACCACTGAGCCCGTGTGCCACAACCACTGAGCCTACGCTTTAGAGCCCATGCTCCGCAACAAAAGAAGCCACCGCAATGAGAAGTCTGCGCACCACAATGAAGAGTAGCCCCCACTCTCCGCAACTAGAGAAAGACCGCCCGCAGCAACGAAGACCCAACGCAGCCAAAAATAAATAAATAAATAAAATTTTAAATGTTATGAGGTGCTGCTGTAATGTAATTTGCTAAAGAGATTAATTCAATATCTAGAACAAAAGCATTCAGTGTGCTTACATTGAAATGTTAACCTCAGACTCTTGAATTTCTTAAAAATATAAAATCTGAACCACTCCTGGAAAACATGGGGCATACTTCCCTAAAGCCCAGCCAACAAGGGTAATGGAAAAAAAACACAAGCCCCCAGAAAAAGGGCTTAAGGCAAATTCTTATTTCAACTCAGCCTTATATTTTGGCGCCACTGGGCATAACACTAACCTTCCTTTGTTCTGATTTTGCAAAGGAGAAAGTTGTTCCTCTGTAAGCTTTCTTGGGATTCTGTGCCAACGGGGATTCAGCCCTTCCCAGGAGGCCTCTCAGATCACTTGGGAAGCAGAGCTGGTGGCAGATTTCCTGGACAAGTTTATTCCAGGAGCCCCTGCCTGGCCAGGTTTGGGTACTGGCCCCAGGTTTGCACCAGTACATGAGTTTGCTCCCTACCACATCTGCCCTCTCTCATGACAAGAAAGTCATGGGCACATCTTGGTCAAGTCCAGAAAGAGCCATACTCTAGGTTTCTAGTTTTCTGCTCACCATCCTCAGGGGTTGAAAGGCAGGTTCCTTGAGATGAGTACCAAATAACCACTGGCAGAGGAATGGCCCTGCAGTGGGCAGAGTTCCAGTCCATCTCCTGGGCCTATGTGCAGGCAAGCACAGCAGCAGGCTTTACAGAGACAGAGACAGAGACAGGAACATGAGAGGAGGGCACGGCAGCAAAACATCAAGGCAGAGAGGCCAGGAAGGGAGACAGGACAAAACAAGTTAATCGGCATATTTGTTGGGTGGTTAGGGGAAGTGTTATTAGGAAAGATAAGTGCAAGTATTGATGATGTAACTCCAGAAGGGACGGTAAAAAGGGCTTCCTCTCTGGTGATATTCATCACCCCCGATGTGACCATCCCTGTAACCATTATCATACCGTCACCACCATCCTGTCATCCCTGTCATCATCAATGCAAACAAAACTGAATGAGTGGTGACTTGTACACCGTGCTGTTGATCACATCCAACATGATCATCCCGGTAAGTGTCTTCACAGCATCACCATAGGCACTGTCATCAGCACCACAGCCCTTGGATAAGTGTCGATGTGAGCATTATGCTGTGGTACTCTGTAAAAAGAGCAAGAAAAACCTAGACCCAGCCCAGCCCTCTAGGACGGCATTATCACTGTTATTATTATTAGCCAAAATGAATCAAATGTTTACCATGTCCCAGGCACTGTGTAAGAATTAAACCTTACAAAACCCTGTAAGGTATTCACGCCCTCTTCTTACAGAGGAGAAGGTAGATTTAGAGAGGTTAAGTGTTGTGTCCAAGATCACACAACTCAGGAGTAGTGGAGCCGCTGGATATGACCCTGGATTTGGATCCCGGGTTTCCAGCTTTACGACTGACACCTCACTATGCTATATATTGCCTTCCACAGCCTTCCCCGGTGGTCTTCAAATTGAGGTACACACAAGAAGATCCACTGAGGGTAGCAGGAAAATATTAGAACAGCCATTCATTTTTACTTATCATTTCATCCTTTAGTTTCTATTTTATATGTGTTTTGTAACATACTTAATTTACCACCATAATAGAGTATAGGTACAATTTATAAATAAATAATTCAAATATGGATACATGCTTAATTCTTTACTGATAGAAGTGGGCAGTCAAAAAAGCTTGGAGACCACCCATCTGGACAAAACTAACCTGGCTAACCACATAGTGAGGCAAATAGAAAATTAAATCAACTGGACCTGAGTGTACCTCTGGGGAAATGCATTCAATGTGTACAATTCTGCATCATGATAATAATTGTATTCTGCAGAATTAAAGTCTTGATTTCAACAAGTGACTAAAAATTAGGACATATCTTCTTTAATGGCCCCTCTTTAAGTGTATCATACAAACTGGGTTCCTGTTTTAGAAACAGTAAACATAGATTAGTTGTCTAATACTTCAATTAAAGAGATATAGGATTAGTGGTCTAGTAAATGTTTTAATTAAAGAAATATCATTTCATCCCTTTCTAAGTCTTCTTTGAAAATGTCCCGAATTTTTCTTCTTTTAAAAAGTAGATATATACTTTTAAAGGGAATGTTTATCTTTTAGAGATACATAGTACAATACTTGGATGTGAAATGACACACATGATGTGCTTCAAAATAATCTGGAGTCAGAGAGCGGATGGGGATCAGAGAGACAGAATTGAACAAGAGTTGATCACTATTGAGGCTTGGAGATGGATATCTAGGGTATATTAGTTAGATCTGCCAACTTCTGTGTGTGTTTTAGTTCCATAATAAATAGTCAAAGTGTTTTTAAAAAGAGTTACAACTTGATTTTTTTTTCTATTGAGCACTGTCAGAGTCAACATCTCAGTTGAGAAAGGAGAATAATGATCAAATGTGGATTTCACAGAAATTATTATACACCCTTTCATGTCTTCATGAAGTCATGACTTTGTCTAGTAAATGTGCATTCATCGTTTGCTATTGTGTTAGAATCAGCCTCACATGAGGATACAATTAAAAGGAAAAAAACGTTTAAAAAAATCATTGCATTATCTGTGCAGGGAAAAACTCAGAAAAGAAACAAACTTCATGTATCATTGAAATGAATGTCCTTTGAAGACACTTTTCAGCTGATATTGTTGGTGTGGATAACAATGATAGGACATTTCACACACAGATGGTTGACTTAGAATCTGGTTGGAATCTGAATGTCAACACTCAGGAGCAGCAAGCAGTTTGCAGGACCCCAGACGACATCTCGAGGGAAACACAGTGAGATGCAAACCAGAGTTCGCAGAGGGACAAGAAGAACTGACAAATGGTGACCACTCTGCCATTGGTATTAAACCACAGAGCAGCTCACCTGCGTGTTCATCAAATAATGCAGAGAAGGCAGCATATGACAGTGTTCACCATAGCCCATAGCTACCGAAAGAGCAGAAAATCACTCCCGAAGGAAACACTCACCTGTTAGCCTTACCACTGCTCCAAGAAACCAGAGCCATCCCTGCCAAGAGGCCTTGAGCAAGAGTTCTTCCGGTGTTCAGTTTCCAAGCCCTCTTCGATCCTTCGTGTTCTGAGTAAGAATTTCCACACTGAGGGCTCATTCCAATTACACCCCAAGATAGTATCAAAATGATAGGTAAAAGTAGGCTTGGCCTTCTAGTCCAGCAGCCAAAGCACACAGTGCTACAGGGAGAGAATGGGCTGATTGGCATCTCTCACCGTTGTGTCTTCCTGGAGAGCAGCTGAGGGCAGCTGGAGCAGTGTCATCAGACTGTGCTACCGAGAAAGCACTAGGGGAGAAGCACGGACATGCTCATTGTGACCTGGGTTTTCCTGGGAAAGGAGAGGATGGGTCTACCTCTCCATGACATTTTTTTTTAATAAACTTATTTATTTATTTGTTTGTTTGTTTGTTTATGGCTGTGTTGGGTCTTCGTTGCTGCACGTGTGCTTTCTCTAGTTGCAGAGAGCGGGGGCTACTCTTCATTACCGTGAGCTGACTTCTCATCATGGTGGTTTTTCTTGTGCGGAGCACAGGCTCTAAGTGCGTGGGCTTCAGTAGTTGTGGCACATGGGCTCAGTAGTTGTGGCTCAAGGGCTTAGTTGCTCCACGGCATGTGGGATCTTCCCGGGCCAGGGATCGAACCCTTGTCCCCTGCATTGGCAGACAGATTCTTAACCACTGTGCCACCAGGGAAGTCCTCCATGACATTTAAGACAGAACAAAAGAGGGTATGAATGAACCAGGCTGACGTGAGAAAGATGAAGTTATTGGGCCCAACTGGTGGACTGTACAGTGGCAGAGCCCTGGAATCATGAAAACTCAGAGATGGGAGAGATTTAAAATGTCACTAGTGTCAACCTCTGCCCTCGTGGAGAAGCCAAGGGATGGTTTAGAGTGGGGAGTGTTTCAGACTCTCCGTAACCTTCATCAACAAACCTCCAGGTTGTCCCAAATTAAATACACAATCTAAAGAGAAAACAGGACTTGCTCTGCACATGCTTCTTCAAGGAACACCTGTCATTCCTTATGAAGAGATCAACATCCTAAAACATCTCCTATCCAGGAATTTGGGAAGCACCCTTGCCCATCCCACTCTCCCAGACAGTTAATGCTTGAATTGACGCTACAAATGGTCAACATCCTTAGAGAAAAGGACCTCACAGCCCCCAGAGGAAGCCCACACCAGCTGTGAATGGCACCATCTGAAATTTTTTTCCTAGCCATTTGGTAATAGAGATTCATGAATATAAAAATGTTCTCATTCCTCCTAAGCCAGTAATTAGTTTCTTGAATCTGCACAAAGGAAGTGATCCTCAATATGATCCGCAAGTGATCCACAATGTTCTTTAAAATAGCAAATGACTGGAAACTATGGGAGGTTAATAATGGATGCTACATCCACTCAATTTGATACTGTTCAGCCATTAAAAATATGTTCACATAGAGACTGGAGCAATATGAAAAGATGCTTATAATGTAAAAATGTTAAGAAATCAGGATGCTGAAGTCCATATTCATTAGGCTCAATTTATAATTTTTAAGAAGACCTGTTCACAAAAATGGCTAGAAATGATCCCACTTATATGAGGCATCTAGAATAGTCCAATTCATAGATACAGAAATAGTGGTCATCAGGGGCTGGGGAAGAGCATAATGGGGGAGTTATTGGTTAATGGATACAATGTTTCAGTTTGGGTTAAAGAAAAATTCTGAAGATGAATGGTGGTTATGGTTGCACAATAATGTGAATGTACATTATGCCACTGAACTATACACTTAAAAATGGTTAAAAAGGTAAATTTTTTTTTTTTTTTTTTTTTGCGGTACGTGGGCCTCTCACTGTTGTGGCCTCTCCCGTTGTGGAGCACACGCTCTGGATGCGCAGGCTCAGTGGCCATGGCTCACGGGCCCAGCCGCTCCGCGGCATGTGGGATCCTCCTGGACCGGGGCACGAACCCCCGTATCCCCTGCATTGGCAGGCGGACTCTCAACCACCACACCACCAGGGAAGCCCCGAAAAGGTAAATTTTATGTTATGTATATTTTACCACAGTTTTTAAAAGGCACATGAATATGACTAGAAGGAAATAAACAAAAAATTAAGAGAAGCTGTATTTGAGTGGGAGAACTTTGCATGTTTTTTTTCTTATTTCTTTTTCTGTGTTCTTTAAATGTACACAAGGAATATATCTAGTTGATCATGGGAAAATCCAATAAACCTTATTTTACAAAATAAATTTCAACACGAGAGTGCATAAAAATATGTCTAATGTCTTTCTACAGGTTCTTCAGGGCAATAATAATAAACTTTCCTCATTTAGGTTAAATGCTTTGCCCATTTCATAGGGGAGGAAACTGAGGCTCATAGAGTTTGGTAACTTCTCAGACCACTGATTGTGTTGGCGGAGATGGTTTTGATGATAATGACCATTGCAACCTCAAGCCACTTACAGCAAATGTGACCAACACAGATCGCCAGGACTAGATATTCATTTTGCCCTCAGACGTAAGCTTCTCCAAGACGTAGAGAAAAAGCCCATCCATTGTTTGGAATTCCAGCTAGCCTCCACTTACCTTAACTTTTCAGCTTTATTTAGAAAGAAACAATTGGTTCTAAAAAAAAAAAAATTCTTGGATTTAATCCAAAAAAGACAATCTCTTGATGCATCCCATAGCCAGCCAACAAATTTCAGCAAACTTCCTCCACCCTCTCCTTTTCAGGATTAGGACCCTGAGGTCTTGAAACTGAATCATTAAGGACTCAGTTATGCTCAGGAGGTGGGACACCCTGAGCATAACTCATTTATGTTGGAACGGTTTTTTATAGGGAGGGCTATTAGCTATTTAACATTATAATTTCATTCACTTTCATCAATTAGAATATTGAGTTACCTGGACAGCCTATTCCTCCCACATTCTGGTTATTTTCCACTTTAAATAAGGCAGTAGAGTATCCAAGGGACTTATATCAAAGGGTCTGAATGCTTCAGTGATGAAGATAAATTTCACTTGTTGTTCTAGTCATCTTGCTGCTTAGTCTCCCTTCCCTCTGATTGCCAGCTAAATTTAATTTCCCCTGATGGTCAGCTCCGTGACCTTTGCACTCCTGGAAATGAAAAATCTGGCAGTTCATGTCAAGCACAAGAAATATTCACGAGCCCTTTGCTAAATCCACTGAAACAAAGGAAAGCAATTCTGGTCTTCGGCACCCAGTAATTAAGGAACAACACCTCATTAGTAATAGGGAGAATATGGGGCAATGAGAGGTCTCAGCCAGAACTCCTGCAGAGCCTAGAGAACCAGCTTGGTTGGTGGAGGAGATAAATAGATACCAGTGAGTCAGTCAAGTTTAGTATACACTGAACGCCATTGATACAGAGGGCATTCTGTAAATCAACACCAAATTGTGCTCTGAGTCTCCAAGTCCTGTGGAAGTCACAATAATAAGCTGAGATGCTGGAGGACAAGCAACGATAAGGAATTCATAGCCAAAGTTTTAAACAGGCATAGGGAGCAGGCTTCACCTCAAAGGTCGAGTCTGATTGATGGAGGCTGCACAGAATGCTGCATTGAGAAGGATATGGGGCTCCCGTCCCAGTGAGCAGGAAAAGGGGTACCTGTGCTAAGGTGTGGGGAGGGGGCAGCTACTGTGCCAGGCATGTGCCAGCCCTGGCCCAAACTCTCATGGAAATTACTTTTCCAAAAAACAGAAGCTTCCTAAGCAACACAAGTCTTAGGCAAAATCAAGAGGAAGATGAAATTTAGCAAACCAAGCTTCCCTCTGACATTTCCCTTCTCCCAGTCTCTAAGTACCCAGATAACTGTCTGTTCTTTCACGCATATTTCAGACCCTGCATTTCCTCCAGGGAGCTCATGACAAACAATTTAAAGGATTCACATTTCAAAAGAAATCAAAATGTCCTTCTAAGGAGCTAAAGAGAGGAAATTGGGACCACTAGTCAGAGGTAGGAGTTGGGGGAAGGAATTCGGCTTACTCGTATCGGTGGTGATGAACTCTGGCTCCAACAGAAGGAAATCCCTGAATCTGAAGAAAGGAGGAATTAGTGTTTCCACTTCCTGATTCTACCAGCCCTAACTCTGACTTCCTTCCTCTGTTACAAGCATAAACGCAAAGATCTTTTGCAAAATCTGGAGGAACTGAGTGGAGAGCCTCAGGATCCATAGAAGCCTAAGTAGAAGCATCACATTGGGCCCAGAGAGAAGTCATGTGGTCTTTTTTTCTGGGTTTACTGCCTTCCTCCTAGAAACTACAACTAATTCACCTACACAGTCCTTTCTCTCTCCCCAGACCTAGGCTCCAGGTGCCAACAAGGATGGAGGGACAGAGAAGGAGACCCAAACAATGGAAGAAGAATGAATTCTGTGTAGCCAAAATGTAGATATCAGCCTTCCAAGGGTTTTCCACTTGTGTTCCATTTGACTTCATCCCACATAGAGAGGTACCCCTCAAAACCTCTCTTCTTTCTCAGAGTCCCAAGGATTGCCATTCCAAAGCAGCTGGCATTAGGTCTCTGACAGCCCTGCTCTGGTCTCAGAAGCCTACTGCACAGGCAGGTATATCTGGGAGTGGGAGAAGGGAGACACAGCAGAAGAGGAGGGGGCCGGACAGCTAGAGGCCATCTTTCTTCCTTCATCAGGATAGAAGCTTGGAAAAAAGGCAGAAGAACTTCGACAAGCCTCTCCCTTTTCATGTCTGAGGTAGCATAGCACCAAGTCAGTTGAAGGTGAAACTCAAGCTCATTACTATGAAAACTAGATCAAACAACAGGGAGAACTCATCAGGGGAGAGCACCATCTCTGGTCTTGCCACACATGCTTACTTTATTCAGGAAATTGACCCCAGGGTCCTGGATGACCCTTTACACCCCATTCTGAACCAAAGGAGTTTGGAGGCTACCCTTACAAACCTCTAGGTCCCTGGACCTACTTCTCTGCCCTCCAAGGTAAGCTAAGACATCTAGGAAGTGATAAATAAATGGATGAACCAATAATTGACTCTAGGCCTTCAAGGCTGCATGGTCCACCCAGGGATAGACTTTTCTGTGTAAGTTCTCAGCCGGTGAGGATAAAAGGCTAGTCCCCCTACCTTGCCATGGAGGCAGCTGATTTTATCAAGGCTTAGAGCCAAGTCGGCCTCACCCAGGGATACTCTGTTACCCCTGAGCCGATCCTAATCCACCCAGTCAGGACATGTTGCCTCTACTGGGCCATCCAACCCAGCTCTGCCCTTCCCAGCCTGGTTACTCCCTCATCCCTGTACCCCCAGGGAGAGGACAGCATGTACACAGCACGGGAGAATTGCACGGACTTTAGGTCAGGTCGATTCCGGTATAAATCACGGCTCAGTCATTTTTGGCTGAAAAACTCAGCAAGTTACTTAACCCCTCTGTGTCTGACGTTGTAATAGGAGGATAATAACACCTACCTCACTGGTATTCTATCGGGTTGGCCAAAAAGCTCGTTTGGGGTTTTCCGTAAGATGTTAACTTAAGTGCCCAGAAAAGTATCTGACAAAGTAGGAACTCAATACATGTATGTTGGGCGGATGAATAGGATCTTTGAAAGGACACCAATAAATAACTTATGTAAAGAGCCTGATTTGGGAGTAGGTGCTCAGTAAATGGAAGTAGTGATTACTGTCAAGTTGATGATGTTGCTGAGTATAATAGAGAGTAAAAGCCCCCGAGCCTGGCTTTTACAAATTCATGGGGTGCTGGGATTGAATGTTAAGGGCCATTCTCCACCAGGCCCTCAGCTCCTGATGAAAGGTGCTTTTTCACATCCTCCCATGCAGTTGTTGGAGACTTTGCCCTGGTCTCCTGCTTGGTCTGGCCTGTCCTCTTCCTACCTCCAACACAGCTCTGACCCAAGCCTGACCCCAAAGCCTCTGCAGGACAAAGAGCTGCCATCTGGCTGCCACAGGGACGGCTGTCTCATCTTCATGTAAAAGTCAGGACTTTCCTCTCCTTCCCCTCTTCTTGGCTCCTTCATTTGGCACCTGGACCACTATTCATTAGCCAGTACTACTCAAAGGCCACAGCTCCTTCTTGGAAACTGCACAGACCTGAAAACAAGGGGCCCAAACCTCTCTGCCAACAGGGACATTGCACAACGCCAGCACTGTGTTCCGGGTGAAGGGAACCCAGTTTCAGAGAGGAGGGAAGGCACTCTCCCCTACGCTTGGGGAGACCGCATGGACGTTTAAGTGCCACTCGTTCAAAGGGACAGATTTGATTTTGAAAACCTAAGTGTCCATCGACAGATGAATGGATAAAGAAGATGTGGCACATATATACAATGGAATATTACTCAGCCACAGAAAGAAACAAAATTGAGTTACTTGTAGTGAGGTGGATGGACCTAGAGTCTGTCATACAGAGTGAAGTAAGTCAGAGAGAGAAAAACAAATACCGTATGCTAACACATATATGTGGAATTAAAAAAAAATGGTTCTGAAGAACCTAGGGGCAGGACAGGAATAAAGATGCAGATGTAGAGAATGGACTTAAGGACACAGGGAGGGTGAAGGGTAAGCTGGGATGAAGTGAGAGAGTGGCATGGACATATATACACTACCCAATGTAAAACAGATAGCTAGTGGGAAGCAGCTGCATAGCACAGGGAGATCAGCTCGGTGCTGTGTGACCACCTAGAGGGGCGGGATAGGGAGACTGGGAGGGAAACACAAGAGGGAGGGAATATGGGGTATAAGTACACATATAGCTGATTCACTTTGTTATACATCAGAAAGTAACACAACAATGTAAAGCAATTATACTCCACTAAAAATGCTTAAAAAAATAAAATAAATGAGAGTGTATTCAACATAAAAAAAAAAAAAGAACATCAGACAACCCTGGCTTCAGCCTGGACATGCCTCTCCATGCCCACCGTCACCACACCCACAGGACAATCTTTTTTCAGGGGGTAATAGGTGGTTGCCATATTTGTATAATATGAACAATGTCAGGAAGGAACCCATCCCAGAAATATGACCTCCCTGGATGCCTGGGATTCCACTATTAGTGATTCACTCCTTTGGGTTGAGCACCACCCACTCTCTGACTGTGCTGAAAAACACAAATTCTCCTGGGAGGGAGTAACACATTAAGTACCTAACACATGGAGTGAATAACTGCATTAGACATTTCAGTTCCCCATAATAGGAGAGCTATGAGGATGCTGGGCCCATTAGCCCATAGGATGCTGGGTTGGGGTGGGTATTGTAGGAATCAGAGAGGAGGGAAGGATTTGCAGTCAAACTTCATTAGCATCACCTAGAGCTAGGCCCACTTGCTCCACCAGAAAGCAGCTGGCTCTGGAGCTGTTGATTTTCATGAGTTACTTGCCAAAGGATTCAAAGAGACAACATACAAAGGATTAACTCCGTACCCCCATATGAAATCGGTATGTGACGAATTATGTCACCCTTCCCATGAATGGAAAGATACATTTGTTTTGGGGGAGAGGGCTGGTCTGTGCCTGTCCCTCGTCTTCTGGGAAAGACAGGTCAAAGGAATCGGGTCTCTCCTCTGCTCCTTCTTAGAACATGGGCCCTCCTCTGCCCAACCAACCCCCGGGGCCCATGGATCCTTCACCAATGCTGTGGAAGAGAAAGAGAGGACTGAGTACAGGTGTTTGAGAACCGCTCAATAGGGACCTGCTTTCTTCATCCCGAGGCTGTGAGAGTTTGAAGAGCCTCTTGCTTGGTGTTGATTCTGCTCTGCTTCCCAGCTCTGTAAATTCTCTCTTGTAGACCAGGCCCTGCTCTGGGCCTCAAGAGGCTGACCTCTAGGGACTGCATTTACCAGCCTCCTTTGCCCTCTGCCTTCAAGATACACTCAGCCAACGGGAGGTGCTAGGAGGAGATTGGGAAGCAGGAGAAGAGAGAGGCAGGCGATTTATTTCCCCCACTCCCTCCCTACTGGCCAGGGTTGTGGCAGGAGCTGAACCCCCTGAGCTCTGGTCACATGCTGTAAGGCAGCCCCTCTCCCACGGTGCAGTGCCCACAGGGCTCATCTATCCAGGAGTGGAAAAGACTGCTCATTCTTGCTAGTCCCTGAGTGCACTGCCAACTCTACTGGACATCATCCCTTTATTTCCCCTCCACCAGCACGTTTGTAAGGACCAAATGGGATTCCAGATGCAGTTTCTTCACCAATACTTGCTGAAAGATGAAATGAGAAGAAGCTCCCCTTTGGGAGAAGCCATGTAGATCAGAATCAAAATCAACCTATGCTCAGCCAGTCCATTCCCAAGACTCCTGGGCTCACCCTGGATGTCCAGATTCACTTTCTCTATCAGCAGAAACACTTCCTCCTTCTGGAGCAGGTATTTTGAGGAAGATTTCTTCTCCTTTGGTTTCTTATGGTCATTTTCGTCACTTCTTTGACCAGTGGGAATTTCCCCTGTTAGTCTCCATGTTGGCCGAGCCAAGGAGTAGTCAATCAAAGATAGTACACTTTCTCAAAGAAGAACAAAAAACTACACAGAAGTAGGTTTGTCCTCTTTAGCCTCTTTCTTTATTGAAATTATCCAATTCACACTTTAAACCAGAATGTTGGTTGTTCCCCAGTCCTGGAACCTCCACATGACCAAAAAAAAAAAAAAAGTTTGTAAGAGCTGAAAGGACCCATCAAGTTCAACATGGAGGACAGCAAGTCCCCCATTTCCAAAAGTTGGAAGGGATCTGCCCAAGGTTACATCAGTGACAGAGCCTGGGCCAAAACCCCAAGATTCTTAGCACCCAGGATCAGTAGCCTTCCTACCAGTCCATGGACTTGGGCAGCCCACCTACCCAATCAGAGCTCTTAGACTACTGAATTCACTTAACTGTTTCCCCTACAAGCCTGTGAGCTCTGTGACCCAACTAGAGCCCTCGTCCAACTGAATTTACTTACCTATTTCCCCTAAAGGAATGAACAAGCTCAATGAGGGAGGATCCAAGCCATGCTCACTATTTTACCCGCAGCCCCTGGTTCCTTGTCCAGAACATTAATTCCTTCTTGAATGAATGAAGATTCTGTGTGCAGATCTCTGTGCTTTCAGGCATCAGACGTTTTCAAACACTTACTTCCCCCAGTCCTCTTCAGTGAGCATCGATTAAGGGATCATTCAAAGCCACAAGCCCTTTATAGAAGCCCCTCAAGGTCATCCTTGGGCAGACCCCACGGTGAGGTTCCTCACTCCTGAGATTTGTGTACAGGAGAAATCTGGGTCAAATGAACAGCCAGAGAAGCCTTGGAAATAAATAAAGGGCAGAGATGGCTCCAAAGAGCGTGGTGAGTCTGTTTTCACAGAAGGCAGCCCACTGTTCAGTGATTACTAGTTATTAGTAGCTGCCATTATTGTTTACTACCTACCAGGCCCAATGTGCATCTCCATACATCATCTCAATTGATCCTTATAACTGTCCTACAAGTAAAGTGTTACATTCCCTGGTTTTTAGGTGAGGAAATCTGGCTCAGGGAGGTTAAGCCACTCACCGAAGGTCACACCACTTCCACATCTGTGTCCATCCCTCTTGATAATGATGCTTCTTCCAAGAGGACCCTGGATTTTCTTAAAGCATTAGTTCATAACGTCACCTGACTTCCCCTCCCCCTTATTCACCACAATCCAGTTCCAAAGTTGAAATTAGGGTAGAGGTGGGGATGTTGACAAAGTGCAGGGTTCAAAACAATCAGTCTGGTTTGCTCTGAGAAGTGGCTTTGAGTGAATAGAGGAGCTGGGGTTCAGGGGGCAGTTTGCAAGGAATGGAACAAGTCCAGCCCTCAGAATTGTCCTTTTCCTCTTTCTACCCCCTTGTCTGTAGACTACTATCTGGACTCATCATAACAGATCATACAAAAGGCTTTCAATTCATTATATCATTTGAGCTGCTCAACAACCCTGAGGTAAGAAAATATCACTATCACGATTTTTTTTTTTTCTTTTGCGGTACACGGGCCTCTCACTGTTGTGGCCTCTCCCGTTGTGGAGCACAGGCTCCAGACGCGCAGGCTCAGCGGCCATGGCTCACGGGCCCAGCCGCTCCGCGGCATGTGGGATCTTCCCGGACCGGGGCACGAACCCGTGTCCCCTGCATCGACAGGCGGACTCTCAACCACTGCTCCACCAGGGAAGCCCACTATCACCATTTTAAGATGAGGAAATATCAGCTCAGGGAGGTTAAGTTACTTGTCCAAGTTCCCACAGCTAGTAAGAGGAGGAGACAAACTCCCAAGCCTTCTCGTATCAGGATCAGTTCTCCTTCCCCTGCACTGAGCCTTGTGGAGAGAAATGTGAGGGATATGGACTAGATGAAGCCAAAGTAGCCTTGACATTGACCCAGCCTGCTCCAAGCCACAACCTCAGCCTCCACCACTGAGTTCCGTGGATGACTTAATTACTCTTTGTTAACACCAGCCAAGATGGCTGCCAAGTTCAAAACGCAGCAGGTCGTTTTCTGCTTCGGACCGCCCAGGGGCATCCTGGGAGTGGTAGCCAGGCTTTGGTGGTGGGGTCTGGAAGGAGAGTAGAGCTCCCTTCTGACCACAGAAAGCTGTAAGGCACATGGCCTGGCCACAGGACAGAGTTGGGACAACACTATGCTAACTCGGGGAGCTTACAGTGTGGTGACCAACACCATAAAATCCCACTCACGCTATGGGTCCAGAGGACACAAAGGAAGAAAAAAAGAGAGGGAAATAGAGGTGACGGGTAAATTCCATTTTACAACTCCTTTAGCACTTAGCCTGGTTAATATAAAGGGTGGTGCTCGGGTTCAAATCCCAGCAGCATCATTTTCCAGCTCTTACCTGAATCAGTTTCCACATCTTCATAGGGTTGCTGGGCAGACCTGAGATGTTGTATGTGGACATATCTTTGAGGACTATATTCCAGGTACTCAGTACTATGTATTGATTGCCTCCTTCAATCTTAAGGGCTCTGTGAAGTAGAAACTGTTCTATCCCTATTTTACGATGAGGACAGTGTCTCAGTGAAGGTAATTTGCCCAAAACACACAGCCAAAATGTGCTGGAACTGGAATGATGAATGTCAGCTGATAGTAACAATTCTAATTCTAGCCTGCGAGCCCCTTGAAAGCAGACATCAAAAGTTGGGTTTAGGGCTTCCCTGGTGGCGCAGTGGTTGAGAGTCTGCTTGCGGATGCAGGGGACACGGGTTTGTGCCCCCATCTGGGAGGATCCCGCGTGCCGCAGAGCGGCTGGGCCCGTGGGCCATGGCTGCTGAGCCTGCACCTGTGCTCCGCAACGGGAGAGGCCACAGCAGTAGGAGGCCCGCATACTGCAAAAAAAAAAAAAAAAAAAGTTGGGTTTAGGGCTTCCCTGGTGGTGCAGTGGTTGAGAGTCTGCCTGCTGGTGCAGGGGACGCAGGTTCTGTGCCCCAGTCCGGGAGGATCCCCCATGCCGTGAAGCGGGTGGGCCTGTGAGCCATGGCCGCTGAGTCTGCGTGTTCGGAGCCTGTGCTCCGCAACGGGAGAGGCCACAACAGTGAGAGGTCCGCGTACCGCAAAAAAAAACCCAAAAAAACAACTTGGGTTTAGTTTTTTTAATTATGAAATATTTCAAGCAGAGAAAAGTGTATAATATGACAAATGCTTGGGTAGAAAACACTCAGCCTAAGAAATAAAATGTTAAAATTAAAGTCTCTGCACATCTCCCCAATCCTTTACCTCCTCACCCTCCCCAGAGAGAACGAGTCATTCATTCATTCAACTGTGTTTATTAACTACCCACTCCACCCCAGAGTAGCATCTAGAGTAGCTTCTAGATGCTGAATTGTTTTAAGCATTTTCCTGGATGGAGAGTTCATCATTTACATCCCTGTTCTATATTTTTACCATATATTCAGATATTCATTAGCAATATTTGATATTTGTTTCATGGTTTGAAACTTTGTATAAATAGTAAAACATTTCTAAATCTTTCTGAAATATCATGTCTTGATAATCTTTTTTCTCTTTGAGAAAAAGAGAGACAGAGACAGAGAGAGATCATCCATATATTACATTAGTCATAGCAGTAACAATAAATGCATGAAGTTGAAGTGAAAAAAACATTCCTTCTTAAGAAAAGAAAAAATAGGAGCTTCTCACTTTATCCTGAACCATCTCACTTCAAATGAGCTTATCAATAATTTGGCGAAGGTATGGGTGTTATGGGAGCTGATACTGCAACCTGTTCTAACCAAAATCCAAACTAAGATCACATTGGAAAGTGATCATGGTAATAACACAGCATTACGTTTGTAGAGTGTGTTGCCATTTTTAAGGCATTCTCAGAAACATTGCTCTCAGGATCATAATATGTTTGAGGGAAGAGATTGCAGCAATCACCCAGTCCAGAGGGTTTCAGAGTTCATTTTACCAGCAGAATATATTTTTTCCAAACTAAATCTTACCTAGAACACCTCTGCTTTAAATGAGTGGAGAGTCCAGAGGCTTTTCCCCAACTCAGCCTTCTGCTCACATCCTCTGATCCTTGAGACAACTGTGGAGACCTAAGGCACCAGAGAAAGATCTTGTTTACACACTTTATTTTACAAATAGAGAAACCAAGGTGACCAAAAGGGGGAACAGAGCTTGCATCCACTGGTTCTCTACTTTATGCCCAACGTGCATTTCTCATTTAATCCTGCCAGCAGAGGTACAAAAACATAACTAGCCCAAGATCATACAGTTGTATTTTAAAAGTCCACAGGACTGCCAATAAGTACAAGGCAGAGTTAAGATTTAAAATCAATCTTGGGACTCCAAGCCCAGAAGCTCAAAACTTGGAGTCAGACACCCCACTGCAGTCTCACTACAGTCTAGCTGGACAGATCTTTCTGAGTTTATCTTTCAAAAGTAGGCTCAGTCCAAAGAGACATTTGTGACCTCATTGGATGCAGTTGGGTGACAATGTGGCTGCCCTGGAGGCCAAAATAGGTCAGGCCCTTGGCAAAGATGTGATATGGATAATCTGCCTAAAGCCCCCTTCTCCCCTTCCTTGGGCAGCCCCCTCCACTCCCTTCCGGCCCCCTGCCCTACATCTCCAAGACCCTATTGCTGATCTACAGGATCCACGGGCACCAGTTTTCCTCTCCTTTCCCCAGTGCGTGGCATCAGTCCAATTCTCCTGCACCTTGATCCCCGCTCACTGAAAGAGCTCCAGTGTAAAAGAAGATTACATATTGCCTCAACTTATGTTAAATATGCATATCATCAAAATAGCACACAAAGAGTAATATTACTGGTAGAAATTTTAGGTGCCAGATTAGATCAGTGAGAGAGATATTTATGGAGAAGGAAGTCTTTTTCTGATTCCCCAATAACACTACACAGATAACTAGATTATAGTTCCAAACCTTTTCATATGCAATGTGTTCATATTGGCATTTAAGGAGCCCTGGAATCTTTCTTTTAGGGCCTTTCACAGAGGGAAAGGGAGATTGAGAGGCAGGCTCACCCTGACTTCGAAGACAAGTACCTCCTCTTTTTACCATGAGTGATAGCATGCATTCATCGAATATTCCATGCGCTCCCGTATATTTCCCAGTCTGCCTTCCAGCTAGGTTGGGGTCCTGTGACTAGCTCTGGCCACCGACCGTGGGCCTAATTGACATGTGCCACTCCTGAGCTAAAGCAGTTAACGGCTGATATGCCTCTTCCATCTCTCTCTTCCCCTGCCTCGATGTCTTGAAGGTCATTTGTTCTAGCTGGTGCATCTATAAGAAAGAGAAGGGCTAACCAGGCTGCACCGGCCATTCAATGAGTGAGAAATTAATGTTTATTATATTGTCATTGAAATGTTAGGGTTGTTTACTACTGCAGCATAGCAGAGCCTATCCTGATGAATACACCATGTAAAATGACATTTGAACAGTGCTTGTGCTGAATAGGATTGTTGGCACTAGTTCCCCATTCCCTGTAACTCAGGAGCTAGAAAAGAAAAATCAGCATTTCCCAGACACCCTTGAAGGTATGGTTCTAGAAGCAAATTAGGTTTCCCCAATAATGTCCTTGTGTGAAGTAACAATATGATTGAAACATGAGTGTTTAGAGGCATTTCAGCCACTGGACTCCTTATTCCAGGATCCAACCATCAGCTTCATGGATGGCAGAGGCACTTGTGGTGAAAACAGCTGGGGCATCAGCTTTCTAATCTCTGGATCATAGGATGACTTTGAGATAGTGTAGTGGTACCCACCGGACTTCCACTCCTCCAGACCTTACAACAGTTCTGTAAGTTCTTAATCCCCTGAATTGAATCCTTTTCTGCTTAAAATACTCAGTCTCTTTCCTTAACTGAACTCTGACTGAATCCATGTTACTTTAAAAAGTTTGAATCCCTTTGGGAAAAGATAATATAGCAACAAGGAAGATGATGTAGAGCATTCCAAAGGCTCAAACCGGGAAAAAGGCAGATTCTTCAAGATCTCAGAAGTTTGGAGAAAAAAATATAGTAAGATGAATTTTCACAAAACCATGAGTTCATTTTAAAAACATACCATCAAATGATTTAATGCAAATTCTTCACTTTATAATTGAAAATGCAACAGATGCCCAGAGAAACTAAGTACCTTCTCCAAGGTGGCACAGCCAGTAAAGTCAGAACTGTGGTTCAAATTGAGGTCCCCTGAATGCAGATCCTACTAACCACTTTCCAGACTCCATCAGGAGGCCCATCCACCAGCCCAAATAGCCAAAGCAATCTTAAGAAAGAAAAAGAAAGCTGAAGGCATCACACTTCCTGATTTCAAATTATATTACAAGCTATAGTAATCAGAACAGTATGGTACTAGTATAAAAACAGATACATAGGGCTTCCCTGGTGGTGCGGTGGTTGGGAGTCCACCTGCCGATGCAGGGGACACAGGTTCGTGCCCCGGTCCAGGAGGATCCCACATGCCATTGAGCGGCTGGGCCTGTGAGCCATGGCCGCTGGGCCTGCGTGTTCGGAGCCTGTGCTCCACAGCAGGAGAGACCACAGCAGTGAGAGACCCACGTACTGCAAAAAAAAAAAAGAAAAAAAAAACGGATACATATACCAGTGGAACACAACACAAAGCCCAGATATACACCCACGCATATATAGTCAACTAATCTTTGATCAGGGCACCAAAAATACACAATGGGGACAGGATGGTCTCTTCAATAAATGGTAGTGGGAAAACTGGATATCCACATGCAAAAGAATGAAAATGGTCTCCTGTCATATACCACTCACAAAAATTAACTCAAAATAGATTAAAGTCTTGAATGTAAGACCTGAAACCATAAAACCCTATATGAAGTCATAGGGCAAAACTCCTTAACACTGGCATTGGCAATGATTTCTTGGATAGGATACCAAATGTTCAGGCAACAAAGGCAAAAATAAACAAGTGGGACTACATCAAACTAAAAAGTTTCTGCACAGTAAAAAAAAAAAAAAATCAACAAAATGAAAAGGCAACATATGGAATTGGAGAAAATATTTGCAAACCATATATCTAATACAAGTTGATATCTAAAACATATACAAACTCTTACCACTCAATAGGGAAAAAAATACCAGAACAAAAGAACAACAACAACAACAAATCTCACACACACCCACAATACTCTGATTTTAAAAATGCACAAAGGATCTGAAGGGACATTTTTCCAAAGAAGACATGGCTAACAGGTACATAACATCACTAATTATCAGGGAAATGCAAATCAGAACCACAATGATATATCACCTCTCAACTGTTAGAAGGCTTTTATCAAAAAGACAAAAGGTAAGTGTTAGAAAGGACGTGGGGGAAAGGAAAGCCTTGTGCACTGTTGGTGAAGATGTTAACTGGTAGAGCCATTATGAAAAAAATATGGAGGTTCTTCAAAAAATTAAAAATAGAACTACCATATGATCCAGAACTCCCACTTCTGGGGATATATCTAAAGGAAATGAAATCAGTATCTCAAAAAAGTATCTGCACCCCTGTGTTCATCGTAGCATTACTCACAATAGCCAAGATAAGGAAACAATTTAAGTGTCTGTCAATGGATGCATGGATAAAAAAAGATATGTTATGTATATACAATGCAATATTATTCAGTCACGAGAAGGAAGGAAATCCTGACATTTGCAACAACATGGATTTACCTAGAGGACATTATGCAAAGTGAAATTAGCCATATAGAGAAAAATAATATATGATCTCACTTATATATGGAACCTTAAAAAAAAAGGTCAAACTCATAGAAACACACTGTAGAGTGGTGGTTACCAGGGACCTGGTAGGGGTGGGCACAGGTGGGAAGAGGCTAGTCAAAGGTTACAAGCCTTCAGTTATACAATGAATAAGCTCTGGAGAGCTAATATACAGCATGGTAACTGTAGTTAGTAACACTGTGTTGCGAACTTGAAGTTTGCTAAGAAAGTGGACCTCAAGTGTTCTCACCACAAAAAAAAAAGTTACTATGTGAGGTGATGGATATGTAAATAAACAGAATTGTGGTAATCATTTCACAAAGTATATATATGTCAAATCATCATGTTGTACACTTTAAACACATTCAATTTTATTTGTCAGTTATACCTCATTAAACTGAAAAATGTTGAAGTCCCCTGAGACTCTGACCACATTTCCTTCTGTCGTATAAGGCCAGCTTTGAGTCCTTTACCACTGGGGACCCACCTGAGTGTTATAGAGGACCAGGTGTTCAGTTGACACCTGCTCAGAGCAGAGGAGAGTCTGCCACATGCTTGCAGCATTTAAGATTGTGAAAGACATGCTTGAAATGAAATCTAATGATTGGTATTCGCTCCCATGGCAGTGTTTAGAAATATATACAGTCCTCATAAAGAGTTGCCATTGCAAACCAAAAACCTGTTAAGTGCCTAGAGATTTTATTTCAGCGCTAACAACCTGAGTTCCTCAGGTGTCTCCAGTAACGACGCCCCGCGTGACCTTGGGCCTCTAAGCTTAAACATCTTGTGCCTCATTTTCTCTGTCTGTAAAAGGGAGATAATGACACTAGCTGCTGGATCATATTGGAGATCCCCAGATCAAAGGGGCTCTGCCTGGACCAAACAAGATGATGACGGTGCTTACCATCATTAGTGTTGTTATTATTATTGTTGTTTGGGGTGGCCATGTTGCAGCCCAGGAAGTAGGCATGACTCCCAAGGCTGATTCAGCTCCAGGGCAGAATGAGGAGGCATTTTAGCGCTGCAGAAGCCATTGACAGAGAGACAGGCCACTTTGTCGACATCCCATGATAGCATATTCCTAGGCTCCCCACATGGTGACCCCATGTGGTACCTTGAAGCTGAACCACACCTAGAACATCTCCAAGCAGTAAATACTTGTCTTTGGAGAAGGAAGCCAGTGAGGAAGACCCCATGATTTCTTGTGTTATATTGTCCCCGTCATCACACAGCCAGCTAAAGAGCCCTGGGATCATACCCAGGAGGCTTTAGATTGAGTCCCAGTTCCACCAACTAGAACAGAGTGGCTTTGAACATGAACCAGAATTTCTCAAGATATTCATTCCCTGATTATAAAATAAGGATGTTAAACTAAAGTAATCCCTTGGTCTCTTACTTCTGATATTTAGTTACCCTGAAAATCATGACAGAGGAGTCTGCCTATATAAGGCTTTGCCTGGCACATTTCTCCAGAGGCTGTTGGTCCCTTGCCCACAATCATGCAGTCATGGTCTAAGTCTGGGGCAAGGAAATATACTGAACTTGCTTTGAAATTTACCAGCACACTGGGGACTCAAAATAGGAAGCTAAATTCTATGTACTGGTAGACACTTATTGTGATTTTCAAAGTATGCTCACGCAAGACCATGGCCTGCCTTTATGTGACCTACGTACAAAAGGTGCCCCATTTGGGTGGATGAATTTGAAAAACACCTCCTCTGGCTGCATGCTGCTCTGTGGACACATGGCTTATAACCAGACTATACTTTGTGCAAAGAGAAAGGTATCCCTATCCCCAGGTGGGTACAGTGCTGTGCAAGATCGCAAGTCTTGATGAGTAGAACATGAGCCGGATATCAACTCCCAAGTGCCTTGGCTAACACTTTTGTGCAGTATACACACTACACAACTGTACATGGCAGTCGCAGATCTGTTAACTCCTCAGGGTTCCCTGAGCCCTCTCACGAACCTCAGAGGGTTGATGGGAAACATCTTCCCCATCCCACCAACTGCTTGTACTTGCTTTACATGATATGGGCCATCCTTGAAATTTTTTATCTGAACAAAATGGGACTTTAAAAAGCCTGATAGTCACTATGAATATATAACAAAGAAATAAATAAAAGGAGCTTTTCTTGGAGATATGCAAAGGCTCAAATCTAGAAAAAAAATATTTTCTTAAGCCATGATAATTTAGAGAAGTATGTATAGTTGGTAAGAATTTTCAGGCAACATGAACTCAGGACTGCAAGATTATTTTCTTTTCTTCCCCCTCTTTCTCTAATTGGATGTACTTTCTGCCTGGGATCTCTATTCTGACCAATGTAGAATTATTAGTCTAGTTACTTTAAAATAAACTAAGTCAAAATCAGTGGTTTTTAACAACCATTTCAGCTCAGTATGTGTGTGCACGTGTGTGTGTGATAGGAACATCACCCTTTGTACAGTGTAAGAAGGAAGTTACCTCACTGTCTGCATCTGCTTGGTTCCATGCTGGCCTCTGGCTTCAAATGTAACACATCTCACCTGGTCCTTACTCACGACCCATGCTGGCAAATTTTCTGAGATGCAACCATGTCCTCATCAGATGCCTGAAGCATCACCCACCCTCCATCCTCTGCCAGGGGGTCCACACGCATTCGGGCAAGGGCCACTTGTAGGTCTTCCAGCTCTCATTTCTTGTTTTCTCTCTCTTCTTCTCCCCTCCCATTCTTTCTCCTCTCCTTCCCTCCCCTGCCCTCCCTACCCTCCCTCTCCCTCTCTCCTTCTTCCTCTTCCCCTTCCATACACGAACTTGATGCCATTGGGACATTCAGATGCCCAACCCTCAGCATTCTGAGACTTTCGGAAAATTGGAAGGCTGCCTCTACACCTTTTTTCTCCCCACTAGATACTACCATTTCTACTCTATGGCAGTCTTTCTATGATGAACAGAGAACTTACCTTAAGCTTGAAAACTCCCCAGACTGCCCATCGGGAATCTTGACACAGGTCCTCTTGACTTCAAGGCATGTCCTATCATGCCCGCCCTCACCAAGATTCATCTCACAGGGTGGCGAGAGGCACAAGGTAGGGCCACTTACACTCACGTCTAAACCTCTGACTTCACTTCTACCTCTCTTCTTCCCCAAAGATCAGAGACCAGTAGTGAGGGAAGGAATTGGCTGATTACATCGACTTCCCGAATCTTCCATCTGAACCCTCAGCACTAGAACTTTAAATATGTGCAACCTTTTTTTGGGAGTTCCACCATGCCTTGAATGGAAAAAGGTCCTCAAGATGTGAACAAGTTGAATATGGAGGGCGTCACAACACATGCATTAATGTGTCATATGTTATCCTGCTACAAGCTAGCACTAGTTGGGTGTGGGGGTGGCTGAAGCTGGGACACCCTTATTGCTCTACAAATGAGAAAGCTCTAGAGCAGAATGAGAGCCAAGCAATGGCAGTAGGATGACAAGCAGGAAGGGAAGGCACTGTAAAGATATTTATCAAAAGTACTTTTAAAAAAAACATGTGTCCCCTACAGCCCAGCAATTGCATCTCTAGGGGGTTAGCTTAAGGTAACTAGACAAGTGCACAATGATTATCTACAAAGACGTTCCACACAGAATTGTTTACAATGAAAAAATTTGGAAATCATTGGCATGGTCAACAATAGGAAACAGATATGTAAATAACCATGCTCTTGCAAAAGAATATTATGTAACCATTAAAAAGTGATGATCTAAGCTCTATTTTTTGGAGCGGAAAGATATTAAGACATCTGAAAAAGCAGATTACTAAGCAAAAGTGACAGTACCATCTCATTTTTTAAATATATCTATTCTAGTGTGAGATGCTCTCTGTTTTACTTATATTTTTTGAATTTTCTACAAAGAACAAGTATTACTGTCTTAATAAAAGAAAGTAATGAAAAAAAATTTTGGCTGTATTCAGAAGATAAGCTGTGTGTTTGGAGGAAACAGGAAAAACCACTCCCGGGCAAAATAGAGAGTTGCCAATGCTGGAAACTTGTTGACAGGCCCAGTGTGCTCCCTTTAGGGGACAGCTCTTCTGTGGCCCTGCCCTTCTCAAAGGGCACTAATCAGGTTCTTCACTGCAAACAACAGAGCCCACTGGGGTCAGTTTCAGCAGAAAGGGAGTTTATTAAAGGATATTGGGACTTCCACTTCTGGGAAGGTAGAGTAGATGTACTTCTTCCTATTCCTCCCACTAAGTACAACTAAAAACCATAGACGTTATATATATAATAATCATAAGAAAATTCTGAAAGATGGGGAGAGGAAGGCAGACAGGCTGGGGACTTGGGACCCAAAGAGTGACATGGAGGTGAGTTCCCTGGGTTTTCTTTTTGTCTCATATATCCCAGAGTGGGAGCTGAAGAAACCTGTAACCCAGAAATGCAAATAAGCAGAGACATAAATAAGCCCTAATAAAAACCTCTTCTCTCTAGCCAAGAACCAGGAAAGGCTAGCAAGACAGAAAACTTTTAGACAATAACAGCTCTACTCTACCCAAACATCACAGAAACAATCGTGCCTACCTGCACCCAGGCCAGCAAAGGCAAAAATGAGGAAGCCACACTTCCACCCTCGCCAGGCTGTAATGAGGATCCCCAACCCTCCTGCCCATGTGGTGTCAGAGAAGACCAAGTAATGGGCTGGGGTCTTCCTCACAACAAATGGTATCAAGCACCTGATGAACCGGGTGTCAGTAGAGCCCTTGTGGGGAGCCTGAACTTCCACCTCCACCTACAATTATCATGGCACCCTGTCCCCTCCCCACTGGGGTGGTATTTGAGGAGGCCTAGGGAAGAGTCAGGACTTTGTCATCACCCAGAGGTAATGAGGCCACCTCCCTTGGCTTCAGTGGAAGACACGTGGTAAGAAGTAACAAGGCACTCCTACCTCTCCCAGCGAGGGTGATATCGGTGAAGGCCTAGTGGAGAACCAGAACTCCCTCTTCCACTACTGTAATGAGGAATCCCTATCCCACTCAGGTGTCAACAGAGGCCACATGAGGACCTGGATTTCTACTCTCACCTGGCAGGAACAGGGCAGCACCTCTCCCTTCCCCTGCCAGAGCAGTGTCCAAAAAAGTCAGCTCAACAGAAAATGTGAATACAATCCAGAGCACCACTCATAATAACAAAAATGTCCAGTTTCAGTAAACTATAACTCTTCATACTAAGAACCAAGAAAATTTCAACTTGAATGTACAATCAATAGAGGCCAACACCAAAACGATAGAGACATTAGAATTATCTGACAAGGATTTTCATGCAGATATCATATGCACAATTCAATGTACAATTATGAACATGCTTGAACAAGTGAAAAAAATGGGAAGTTTCATCAAAGAAATAGAATGTTTCAGCAAATAAATCGATGATATAAAAAAGAACCAAATAGAATTTTAGAATTGAAAAATATAATAACTGAAATAAAAAAACTCAGTGGATGAGTTAAACAGTGGAATGGAGGGAACAAAGGAAAGAATCAGTGAACTTGAAGATAGAATGATGGAAATAACCCAGCATGAAAAACAGAGAAATAGACTAGAATGAGAAAACCAGTAGAGCTCCGGGTGCCTGTAGAACAAAAGATCTAACATTCATGTCATCAGAGTCCCAGAAGCAGAGGAGAAAAGGGCAGGACTGGAAAAGTATTCAAAGAGATAATGGCTAAAAACTTCCCAAATTTGGCAAAAGACCTAAACCTCAGATTCAAGAAACTGAGCAGCAAGCCCCAACCAGGATAAACCCAAAGAAATCCATTCCAGGCACATCATACTCCAACTTCTGAAAACAAAAGGCAAAGTAAAAAATCTTTAAAGCAGCTAAAGAGAAACAACACCCTACCAGTAAAAGGAAAAACAATTTACATCACAGTGGTTTTCTCATCAAAAACTGTGGACACCAGAAGGGAGTGGCCAACATTATTCAAGCGTGGAAAGAAAAGAACTGTCCACTCAGAATCCAGCAGAAATATCCTTCAGGATTGAGTGAGAAATAAAGACATTCTCAGATGAAGGAAACTAAGAGAATCTGTCACTGGCAGACCTGCCCAAAAATAATGACTAAAAGAAGTTCTCTAAACAGAAAGAAAATGACAAAAGAAGGAATCTTGGGACATTAGGAAGAAAGAAAGAACATGAGGAGAGCAAAATTTGGAGTAAATACAACAGCCCTTCTTCAGGTTTTTAAATTATGTTTGCTGGTTGAAGCAAAAATTATAACATTATCTTATGTGGTCCTAAATGTATTTGGAGGAAATATATAAGGCGATTGTATTATAAATTGTGAAGGGTAAAGGGACTTACAGGGAGATAAGTTGCTATCCTTCATCTGAACCAATGAATGTCAATACCAGTAGACTGTGATAAGTTATGTACATATAATGTAATATCTAGAGCAACCACTAAAAGAGCTATCAGAGAGACATAGTCAAAAATGTGACAGATAAGGCAAAATGCAATTCCAAAAAAATATTCAAGTAACCCACAGGAAGGCAGATAAAATAAAACAGAGAAACAAACAAACAAAACACAGAATAAACAGAAAAGAAGAACCAAATTGGTATACTTAAGGACTGTGATACCAATAACTACATTAAGTATGAATGGTCTAAATAGAGATTAAACAAGAAAAATCATCACAGTGGATTAAAACCATGGCTCAACTACATGCTGTCTCACTTCAAATACAATCATATAGGTAGGTTGAAAGTAAAAAAAGAAAGGAGAGGTTATGTCATGCAATCTTTAATCAAAAGAAAGCAGGTGGTTATATTGAAATCTGATAAAGTAAATTTCAGCAAAGAAAATTACTAGAGGCAGAGAAGAACATTACACAATGATTTAAAGAGTGTCAGTCCACAAGAAAGACATGGCAATCCTGAAAGGGTATGTACCAATCAATGGAGCTGCAAAATACGTGAAGCAAATTGCCAATAAAACTTGAAAGGAGGACTAGACAAATCCAGAGTTATAGTTGAAGACATCAGCAACCCTCTGTCAACATCAATAGAACAAGTGGACACAATATCAAAAATACAGACAAACTCAGCAACACCATCAACCAACAGAATCTAGTCAACATTTAGAGAACACTGCACCCAGCAACAGCAGAATGCATATTCAAGCATTCACAGGACAGGGACTTCCCTGGTGGCGCAGTGGATGGGAATCCGCCTGCCAGTGCAGGGCACGTGGGTTCAATCCCTGGTCTAGGAAGATCCCACATGCCGCAGAGCAACTAAGCCCGTGCACGACAGCTACTGAGCCGGCGCTCTAGAGCTCGTGAGCCACATCTACTGAGCCCGTGTGCCGCAACTAATGAGCCTGCGCTCTACAGCCCACGAGCCACGCTTACTGAAGTCCACACGTCTAGAGCCCGTGCTCCACCACAAGAGAAGCCACCGCAAGGAGAAGCCCGAGTACCGCAACGAAGAGAGTAGCTCCCGCTCGCCGTGACTAGAGCAAGGCCGTGCACAGCAACGAAGACCCAACGCAGCCAAAAATAAATAAAAATTAAATCTTAAAGGAAAAAAGAAAAGCATTCACAAGACGTATACTAAAATAGACCATGTCCTGGGCCATTAAGCAAACCTTAGCAAATTGAAAGGACATTGAGTAGCTCACAAATCTCCTGGAGGGTCAGAGTCAGACATGCAAGCTCTGCCACCAAGAACAACAAGAATACCGCTCCAGGCCCTCTGCGGGCCTGCCACTGCAGAGATGTCTCCACCACTACCTGTACTGGCTGTAGGGACTCTGCCGAGACCCCAACCCCTGCTGCCCCTGAAAACAGATCTCTTGCAGTGCCACCTTCCTCAAGTGACCACTTTCAAGGTCAAAGTCTACTTTGGGGGTGTCTCACTGACGGCACCTAAGTCAGAACTCCCCATTCAGTTGCAAGCGTCAGGGTGGGGGTGGGGAAGGGCTGAGAAGGCAGGCATCTAGGTCCTGCTCTGGGACATTAAGACTCAGAATGCAGAAACAAACCTAAGAAAGGAAGCCAAAAAGCTAGGTGCCAAACATGGGAAACACCCACCACAGAATGGAGGGCTGCACCCCACCCTCTGCTCCTGGCCCAGGATCTGGGCTCCTAGGCAGCAGGAAGGCCTGGGCTCTCCTGGAGGACTTAGCTGCTTTTTCAGCCTCCCTGGCACACAACCCCAGATCCGGACTCAATTTCTCACACACGAGAACTCTTGGGTGGAATAAGTCAGCAGTTAAAATGAACTCATTGCAAACTTCACATTATCTCGCCTTCCAATCTTGCTTGAGTGAATTCTTATCTTCAGGTCGGGGTTGTTTTTCACTAGAAATGAATCAGATTCAAGCACAGAACCAACTATCTGTCAGGAGAAGCAGATAAGGGTGGGACACACGTGTGTACATGCACATTCACACATGACAGAGCTGTTCCTATCAAGCTGGGAGAAACAAGTGACTCACTGACACCCTGCTTACACTCTGCCCCAGACGAATAGCACAAGGTCTCCCTGGTCCCAGATTTAAGAAATCACAGGCACACAGTGTGGGCAGGGAGAAAACAGCAATTAGAATCGCTCCCCTTGTCACCCAGATCGTCCCAAGTTCTCACCCATCCTGAAGTCTTCGGGCTGCAGGACAAAGGGAAAAGTGGGTAAGGAGAGAAATGGGAGGTTACATGGGCAGTGGTTAAGAATTTCAGTGTCAGGGTGACCTGGGCTCAAATCCCAGCTTGGCCACTTCTGACTGTGTGCCTTTGAGTGAATTAATCTCTGCACACTCAGATTGTTCAACTGCAAAAACAGGATAATCAGGGCTTCCTCCCAAAACTGTTAAGAGGATTAAGATGAGATGCTTTTTGTAAAGTGTTTGGCACACAGTATGTGCTCAATAAATCTCTGCTGCTCATATTATTATTAAGGCAGATTTTTTGTTGTTGTCATTGTGTTTTAAGTAGAGAATACTGTGGGCAGAAAGAATGCTACTCTGTTTGCACCTTCTTAAAAGTGGATGGACCTAGAGATTGTCATACTAAGTGAAGTAAGCCAGACAGAGAAAGACAAATCTCATATGATATCACTTATATGTGGACTCTAAAAAAATGATACAAATGAACTTATTTGCAAAATATAAATAGACTCACAGACATAGAAAACAAATATATGATTACCAACAGGGATAGCAGGAGGTGGTGGGATGGAGATAAACTAGGAGTTTGGGCTTAACATATACACACTACTATATATAAAATAGATAAAAAACAAAGACCTACTGTATAGCACAGGTAACTGTACACAATATTTTGTAATAACCTATAAGCAAAAAGAATCTGAAAAAAATAGACATATATGTATGTATAACTGAATCACTTTGCTGTACAACTGAAACTAACACATTGTAAATCAACTATTCTTCAATAAAAATTTAAAAAATAAAAAAACTCTTTTTGGAAAGTGAAGGGATTGAATTAAAGAAAAATCCAGAGTCTCCCTTCCCTGAAACATAAGCCCCAGGTGCATAGTTGTAGATATGACACAGCACAGAGCCCCGTGCTGGAATGCTGACCCACTGCAGCCAAGCTCCCCAGGGCCAGAGTTGGGCTGGTGGCCTTGGTTGGCCAGAGACACACAAGGGTTCACCAGCCACCCAAAACAGGATCTGGGTCC
Source organism: Mesoplodon bidens (assembly GCF_964165515.1). NCBI lineage: Eukaryota > Metazoa > Chordata > Mammalia > Artiodactyla > Ziphiidae > Mesoplodon > Mesoplodon bidens. The sequence continues at coordinate 92,080,727 of NC_138164.1, read as the reverse complement.
AGCTCCTGGATCCAGGTCTGGTGACAGAGAGGTGGCCTTCAGAGGAGGGTGTGGCCTGAAACAAGGCAAGAAAGCACAGGAGACCCACTTCCTGTAAAGGGAGCTCCCTCCCCCCTCATTAAAGGAGGGCAGGGAAGGGCTTGGTAGGCCTGTGAGCCCAGCTGAGTAAGCAGGTCAGGGTAAACAAAGATCAAGTCCATGGAAACCTACATGCAGAAAAGAGTAAGAGTTATTTCAAATTCACTCTGAAACTCCACACACCAGGAACAACCGTTTCCTCAAAATGAAGTGAAAAGAGAAATCATTTCCCGGTGAAAGTCCCCCCACGGAACACTTCTTGTGGCGGCCACCAGTGGGAAACCAGGTCACGAGGCACAAAGACCACAACATCTGCTTCCAGCAAGTTCTGCCAAGTGGCATCTGGGTCCAACCGCACGGTTCAAATCCCAACTCCACAGTGACTAGCTGTGTGACCTTAGGCAAGTTGCTGAACTGATCCGTGCCAATTTCCCATCTGATAAGACAGGAGCGTAATAAGCCAACCATGTAGGGGTGTCATGAGGATTAAATGAGATTAAGGTCTAGTGAGTTCTTGCAACAGTGTCCGGAACCTATTAAGCCCTTGGAACACAATGTCAGTTTTAATTATTGTTATTATTATTAATATTAGAACACAATGTCAGTTTTAATTATTGTTATTATTATTAATATTAGCATCAGTGCCACTCTCCTCCCAACATGGCAGCCAAGGAAACAGCCTAGGAAACTCCCCCTTTCTGATTGCTGCAGGACCTAGGATATAAGGACGAAATCCGTAAGTGAAAGAATGAACTGAAAACACACGGTGACCTCATTTCTCAGAGTCAACAGGACACATTCAGGAAGGCCCAAGCAAAAGCAAAAGGGCAGCCGCCTCTCAGGCCAGACAGAACTTGTTTCAAAGTCCAGTTTCAACACTTACTCTGTGACATTGGGAATGTTGCTTAACGCCTCTGAGCTTCTGAATCCTCATTCCCAAAATAGGGAAAAAAATCCATAAGACCTCTCTTGCAAATTGATTCCTGGGGACTAAATAATGCACAGATGTACCCAAAGAGGGTTGGCACAGTGCCTAGCACATAAATGGTTCCTTTTCCCCTGCTCCCAGAATGAAACTCTGCAGCTTCTGGCTTAAACATCAAAAGCATGGCTATGAATACAGCCTCCAAAGTATTAAAAAAAAAAAGTCTTCCCTACTCTCCATGCCATCTTTTCTCTCCTCTTGTCTGAATTCTAAGCAACACCTGGTAAAATAGTAATAGCTAACCCACTATTAACCTCTCACTGTGGGAGCCCTGAGTTGAAAATCCAGCTCCTTCAATAGCTGTGTGACATCGGACACATTTCTTTGCTTCTCTGGGCTTCGGTATCCTCATTTATAAACTAGAGATAACTGATAACTAGGTTGCTGATTTAGTGCTATGGGTTCAATTACATGTTATGTATAAAAGGGACTTAACTTAGCCCTTGGCACATCTGTGCAGGAACCCCACATTTTACATCCAATATGTCATTTCATCCTCACAATAATCCTATATCCCCAGTGTTTCAGCCTGAAACTAAGGCTCAGAGAGGTTACGCCACTAACCCAAAGTCACACAGCTACCTTTCCCAGTGTAAATGGTGGTCTTCAGACTTGGGCTTTTGGTCAGGCACATAGAGAAAAGGGTGAGGCTGCCTCTGTGGAGAGCAACTCCAGGAGACCCCAGTGCAGGCTTGGAGCCCTGGCCACAGCTCTCTCCCTGCCAGCATCAGAGCAGCTCCTGGCTCTCAGGGAGCCCCCCACACAATGAGGGGCCCCGGTTTCTCCAGGCATCCGTGAACATGGTTCATGTTCAGAAGCCAGTGCATGCCAGTTTCACAAGGAGATTGCTGGCAGGCCCCACGGCCTCTGTTACTAGAGACTGAATTGCCGGTGAAAGAAGCCCATTGTGTGTCCTCTGAATGAAGAATACCCCATTTAGAGAAAGAATTCAACTGGTTTTTCACAGAGAAAGAAGACAGGCCTAGTGAACAGAGAGAACAATGCTGATCATTCACCAGATTTTTACTTAACATCAAAGCCAGGTGACCAACCAGGTGAAAGGCCACACAGCATGGAGTGGGCTCAGGCCACCCTGGCGTGTGAGGAGAAAGAGCAGTGGTTAAGGAGAAGGGACACAGAGGCACCAGGCCCAGCTCCTTCACTGTCCATCATGACCAACTTAACTCCTGACCCCTCCTAGATGAATCGGGGGTGGGCGGGGGCAGGGAAGTGTGCCAGTCCGAAGTTCTGCCATAGTGGTTCAGTGGTAAGCCTTGAGTGCCCTAGATGGTCTACACTCAGCTGGTTCTCAAACATGGCTGCATGTTGAAATCACCTGGAGAGGTTTTTAAACGACTGATACTTGGTCCCATGGCCAAGGATTCTGATTTCACTGTACAGGGCACTGCCCGGGCACTGGGGATTTTTCAAAGCTCCCCAGTGTGATTTTTAAAGTACAGGCAAGACTGATTGGCTCCCTGATGGAGAACCAGTGAGCTCTAGGGTCAGAAACTGTTTTGTCCACAGTTGTATCTGGAGCTGAGCACAGGGCCTGCGGTACACTTGGTGCCCAGTAAATATCTGTGGGATGAATGGGTGCATGGGCTGTTCCAAGACATTTGGGAGAAGCCATCCAGTCCCAGCGTCAATGATGGCAGCTCTGTGTTATCCCTCTATCATCTACTGGGATTTGGCACAAGGTTTCTTTTCCAAAAAGAAACCAAAAACACTGGACCATAAAATCTCTGAGACTCTTTACAACTCCAATGCACACCGATTCCAAGACCATAAGTCCCTCTTGCCCTTTGCAAGCAGTAATGTTTTTCAGATAAATGATCAGGGTGGACAAGTCCTGGACAGGGTCCCTCTGAAGGCTGGTCTGCATCCCATCTGCTGAAGCCGAGGACTTGGCTTTGCCTCAGCAACCCCTCCTGTCTCTCCTGCTGACCCCTTCCTCAGGTCTGTGTTCCTCAACATTCCATTCTTGTTCTTCTATCACTTTATGAGCTCAGCCACTCCCAAAGCTTTAACTCTCATTTGTAAATTGGTGACTCCAGATCAGTATCTCGAGCCCTGCCCTGTCATTCTGAGCTCTGTGCTCAGCCATGCGAGTGGCTACTGAGCATCTCCACCTTGATTCCTTTAGGCACTTCAAATTTAACCCGTCCCAGAAATGTACTCATTACCTTCCCCACCCAGACCTGCTCCTCCTCCTGTCTCTCCTGTCTTGACGAGCAGCATCACCTCCACCCGGTTGCCCAAACCAAGAGACTGGACTCTCCCCCTCTCTGTTGCCAGGATCACATGCCACCTTGGGAGCTTTATCTCTAAAACAGCCATTGACTTCACCCTTCTCTTCACCCTCTAATTGCTTCATCTTCCACAGCACTTCCAGAGTATCTTTCTAAAACCCAGATCCAAACATGTCACTCGGAACAAAGGTCTGGTTTGTTAGCAAGGTGGACAAGCTAGGAAGTGCACACCACGGTGCCAGCCACATCCCAACTCCCCCCCTCCCGTCACCTCCCTCCCACCTTTACATCCTGACCACCCTGGCTGACCTACTTATAATAACACATTTTCCACTTACTGTGCCTCTCCTGTGTGTTAGGTCCAGACAAGGGGCCTGAACGTATGATCTCTCACCCTCGTTGCCTGCTCCTTGAATAAGTCATGGCAAACACTGTCTTATTCTCGAAGGCTCAGATAGAACTGGCTTTCAAAGCTTTGCCTCATCCCTTGCAAGGCGTGCCTGATCAAGGAGCTTCTTAAATAGAAGACAACAAACACTTGAATAGCTTTGTTATATGCTAAGCAGTTTTCTAAGCACCTTACACATTTTAAACTAATTTAATTCTCACAACAGCCCAGTGAGACAGGGACTATAATTATCCCCATTTTGCAAATGAGTAAACTGAGGTACAGAGAGGTGAAGCCCAGGATCTGGGACTTGAACTCTCTCAGAGGATGCTCTTTTAATCACTGCCTCCTAAGAATGTATATCTGGATACCCATTTTACTTGCCATAAGAAAGCCCTCACATTTTTTAGCTGATGACTCTTTTCTTCAAACAAAATCTTACACTGACACCCAACCTGTTGCACAGAAAATAGGGGGCTGAAGATGGTCAGTGGAGAGAATGTAACTCTCATGCTCCCCCATCCTAGCATCAATATTTGAGAGAATGCTGAGGAACCCCTGGGCTCCAAAGAGAAGAGTTTGAAAAGCAGTATCCCAAGACATCTTTTTTTTTTTTTTTTTTTGCCACTGCGCCGCCCAGCATGTGGGATCTAGTTCCCCGGCCAGGGATTGAAACCATGCTCGCTGCAGTGGAAGCGCGGAGTCTTAACCACTGGACTGCCAGGGAAGTCCCCAAGACATCTTTTATTTACCATTCTGTTGTTTATTGGCAAGATGCCCTCCATATCCAAAAGCAGTTATGAAATTGCGGGACTGTCTCCAGACCAGCCATGAAATTTCTGTGTTAGAACACCCAAGTAGCATCTTAATGAAGAGTCCTAGGCCATTTCCAGGTGGCTGAAGCTTATTCCATTAAGAACCCAGTTAACAGGTTTCAAAGCTTTGTTTTCTTAAGTAGAGTATGCAAAGTATAATTTAATCTTTCAGTAACTCAGGGCATTCCTTTTGAATGTCAGGTGTTGGGCAGTGTAAATATCCTGTGTGACGTAAAGCTGCTTCCCCACACTCCAAACAAGTGCATCTATGAGCACCCAGTTGTGTGTTTTGTACTTTTTCTGTTTCCATCACCATCAGAGGATCAGGTGTCATTTCTGCTTTCACATTCTTATCTCTAACAGTTTCTTCCCCACCTCTCCTAATCCATTGTTTCCAATAGCTATGGATTTTCTAAAAATCGAACTTGTTATAATCATGCCCATGGTAGGAACATATATCTGGAAAGAAATAGGAACTAAGACTTTTCCTCTTAGTAAAATGAATGATCTTTAGTGCAATGACTTTGCTATTTTTCTAGTGAATTCTTATGAGATCCTTTTTAATCCTCTTCATTCATTTAACATTTACTAAGCCTGTGTTATGTACCAAAAAACTGGGCTGGATGCTGAGGACAAAAAGATGGATGAAGCATAGTCCCTGGCTTCAAGGACTTGCCAGTTTAGAAAAAGAGACAAGTAAACAGAAATAATGATAACACCATGATATAAGCCCTGCAACAATGGTATCTACAAAGCTCAAAAAAGCACTTCACTCTGCCTTGGGGAGCGGCAGCAGTCAGGGAAGTCTTCCCGGAGGAGGGGGCACGTGAGCCGATTCCTGAGGCGCCTATCATTAAGAGGTTGACCCATCTCACCAGCACCAAAGACAAAGAAAATAGACTGGGGAGAGGGCTTACTGACCAAATGCAAAGACAAGGAAGGATGAGAAACCCCAGTGAGTCTTGGCGTTCCGAAGAATTCAGTCAGGCTGAAGCATGAAGGAATAAGAATGGCAGCTTAAGGGGAAAAAAAAGAAAAAAAGAAAGGTTGGTGAGTAAATTGCTCATATATTTTAAATGCTCGAAGGAAAGATAATGTAAACTTTTCAAGGCAGATTAATAATTGACTTTATCACACCCATATGTATTCAATGAGCCAAGTCAATTTGCTGCAGGGGAAAAAAAAATACTAACTAACGTTGAGCAATTCCCATTTGCCAGACACTGCTGTAGTATTTCACATGTATAATCATTGAATTGCCCCAGCAGCCCTAGGAGGTGGGAATGAATATTACATTTACAAATGAGGAAACAAGCCAAAGAGAGATTAAGTGACTTCCCAGGGATGTAGAGTAAGAAAGCAGTAGTCTGACTGAACCCATGGAAGCCTTAGCATTTTGGTTTCCTTGGAGTTGAAGCAGGTGAGCTGATAAGGTGCAGGGTTGAGAGTCTGAAGAAGAGAAGGAGATGGAAGAAGGAGAGAAAGAGCTAGAGCATGACTGAGGGAGAGAGGGAGGGAGAGGAGTACAGGGGTGGAAGTGGAAGAGGAAAGGAGTTATGGTTGTCGCTCCCTGTGGGAGACCCTCTGAGCTAAGGTCTAGAACTGGAGGCCCCACTGCTCAGAAGACCCTTTGGCCCAAGCCGCAGCAGGGTGGATGGATCCCAGGATTCCCATGGGTGGGGCCTGTGGGCACCAGCCATGCAGGTGAGGGAGGAGGTGGCCAGGAGCCCCAGCAGTGCGCATGGGACAAGACTTCTACCTCCATACCCGGAAACAGTCAGAGCAGATTGGACCAAAGGACCCTGGGCTGGGAAAGCCCTGGGGAGCAGCCAATGCAGACCCCTCATTTTATAGTTGATGAAACTGAGGGAGGCTAAATGATATGCCCACAGGTACCCAATGCTAGTGTGTGTGCCTTTTCTCTCTTTGGCTGCAATTACCCACCTGGTAAGGGTAGAGGTGGGACTAAAACCTGGGTCTCCTGATCTCCTAGAATTTAAATGTCCATCACTATCCCTTCCTTCCTACGGGGTCAACTGCTCAGCCAAGTTCTGAAAACTAGAGTCTCAGGGACTCACCTGAAGAAAGGGCTAGGGCTTCAAGGGCAGGAGCAAAGGGGGTTAGAAGACATTGTTAGCATAATAAACCTTGGCCAGCTTCCTGAGAAACAGGCATCTGTCTCTGAGCTACGTCCATGCAATACAAGGTGAATCCCAGTGTTCTTTCTCATTCTTTTCTTGAATAATATGGACTTCCCTGAGCAAAAGGAAGAGAGACTTCTGGAAAAAATAAGTGGGGAAAGCCTGGAAGCCAGAGAAGAACCTTTTGTAAAGAAATTTCACGATATTTGGTCAATGAATGAATAGCTACCAGGGAGTCCTGAAAAATGTTCTTTGTACTGCGCTCTACACAATAGCCACACTGATGATATTCGAAAGCATATTCTAGTATTGCCTTCCTAGCTGTTAAAATTTGTTTGACAAAGAGACACTGTCCCCTACTGTCCCTGCCTCCCTGACTCGTATTCCTGGGAGCCCCTGGACTGCCCCATGAGCCAGCAACTAAAGTTGCTCTTCCAGCAAGGGGACCACCAGACTCCCCAGGATAAGTTCTGATTGGCCAGCACTTGTGCAGGTACTCTTTGTTAAATAACTGAATATCCCCCTTAGTTATAAAAAAACCTCTACAGTTCAGTTTGACTAAAGTACGTAAAATGAATGCTGTACTATGTAGTCTTTCCGTCAACCAGGTCCATATACCTCCTGAGAATCCACTAAGGGTTAAACCCTGTCCTAAGCACCAAAAAACAACAGAGACTAAAACCTGGCATGGGTCTGTGCAGTTTTCGTGGAGCTTTTAGTCTAGGAGGAAAAGTTCTACACTCAACTTCACACCATCATCAAATAAGACAACCTACATGCTCCATTATCCAATGGTTTTCAACAGGAGATGGTACAGCCCCCCTAAGGGGATTTTGGAAAGGAGGGGAAATATTTTCTGTTTTTGTAACAACTGGAAGTTGTAACCAGCTTTTAGTGGGAATGCAATGGACAATCCTGCAAAAAGAATGGTTGTTCTACCCCAAAAGCACTGACATTTGAAAGAAAAAATTATAAGCAATCGACCTTGAACCACTGTCAGACAGAATGGTCTACATGTTGAACCACGGCCTGCCAGAGTTTTATATGATGCTTATCATTGAATAATTGGGCATAATATAGGGGTCAAAAAGAGTTCAAGGAGGCAAGTTCTGGTTAGAGAATCCTACCCTATGGTGAGACAAAGTGTTGCATATAACCAATGATCCTCCACCCAGAGTCAGCCATGGAGTTCTATATTCTGGACACAGTACCTGCAGGAGCAAAAAAAAAAGAAGAAAAGAAAGTGTTTACTGAAAACTATACTACAAAAGACTGTGTTTTAAATACCGAACTTCAGCCCAGTACATAAAGAGTTAAGTCCCTTGCTTGTTCCTTTTTTTAAAAAAAAATGAGCAATGTACCTCCTAATCCTTGTGGTTTCATTCCTTTCCAGCCAGAAAGCACTGTCTGAACCCACACACTACTCTCTAAAGCTTTCTTTACAGCCCCTCTGTTGCAGAAACTGAAGTATTATTTTCACCCTCGGCACTCCCCTAAAGTAAAGCAAAAATCTCTTGTCCTTGACCACAGGGCTGAGAGCTGGCAAAATAAATTCTAGCGAAGAAATCAGTAATCTAGAATGCTAATCCATTATTCAGCCAAAACTGCAAAATATTTTCCTGGTCTTACTCCTGATTCCCACAATGCGACTACGGGAGTGGTAGCTTATAGACAGTAGACACATAGTAGATGGGTGGGGAATATCTGCTGAGTGAATGAATAAAATAATAAAATAAAAAACAAACATGCAGTGGGTCACAGCAAGACTCCGACTCTGCTTAAAGTCACCAAGAAGCTAATTCCATTTGAGGCTCAGAGGCTGGAATCGAAAACTCTGGGCTGTCTCCTATTAGATATTCAATAGATTTTTATTGATTAATAATAGTAATAACAGCTAACTTATGTACCAAGCACTATACTAAACGCCGTACCTGGATCATTTTATTTAATTGTCACATAAACGCTGAAAAGTAGGACTCATCATTATCTCCACTGTCCAAATAAGGAGTGTAAGATAATGAGAAGTGCAACTACATGCCCAAGGTCACTCAGCTAGAAAGGGATGGAGCAGGTTACCAATCCTGGTCTTGTGTCTGAAGAGTTTAGCCGCCCGGCTCTCTGGAGGGTAAGAAGATGAGTTACTGACTTCCCATTCGTTGGAGCCCATAGGATTCCAATATGTCCCACTGGGCAGTTTTTAGAAGCCATCTCAGAGAAATAGGAGTTGAAGAAGCTGCTTCTGAAACCTGGAGCATCGCCACCAAATACTTAAATCAGGCATTGTGCTGAAAACTCATGAACTAAAGGTGTGTATAAAGAGTTCCAGAAGCTCTAAGACTGTAGAAACCAGACAGGCCTGAGTGAGGAAGTCAGGTCAGAGATGGATTCACGAATAAGCTGGCATTTGACAGCCTGGGAAGGAGATAGGGATTTGGAGACAGAGGAGAGACACGTAGGGAAGAACTCATCATCACTTCCCAAGAGAAGAAAGAAGAGTGATCTGCATTGAAGGAAGAATTTGATCCTTCTGGCAGCTCATTCCTGCTTTTCAGACCCAGGAGCCAGTTCTAAACACACTAAAAGTAATCGCCGGCACAGCCCAGAACCAGATCTCGGGAGGAATTCTTAAGAAGGCACTTCCAGGGTGATAGGAAAAAGCCTGTGCCTGGCTGCCATGATGAGAGGAGTTTTGCTTGTGCTAAGAACCTAGAGGGCAAGAGTGGGTGTGCACAGGGCTCGGATCAAAGGAGGCTACTCCTCGGCCCCTTTGAGTTTAGAGGATTATACAACAGAAGCCCATACATCTCTGCAGAGGTTCAGCTTTCACAGGATCCTTTAATCGTTTCAAACTGGCACTGAGTCCCATCTTATTTATTCATGTGTATTCTAGAGTTTCTCACACAGCAACTCCCCTGAAATCCCCAGGCAAACCTGGGACTCTACTCAAGATGAGTCACTCAGGAGCTCCAAGTGGGTTCCCTGGGTTAGGTCAGTCCTGCCCTCAGCAAGAGATGCTGGAAACAGGGGTAAGGGGGTTATCCTTGAGCTCGGACAGCCTGGGAAACTTCAGGGATCATGGAGGGAGGAGGGAGGAAATATCCGATGAGGGTGCCTAGATCATCAAAGGGCTGGTATTTGGGGTGTGCTCATTAATAGCAACTGATGGATAAAACTTCTTAAGGATATTTTTAGGGCAGTAGGATTAGTAATATCCTTGGTTTTTTATAGCAGTGAAGACTTTTCAAAGACTAGTCTTGTAGACTGTGTGCTGCCGAGGATATTGTCCATTATATCAGTTATGACTCTTCTGATGCATTGTGACAGAAACCCAACATGAACTAACTTAAAAAATAGGAAGGGGAGATTATTGGTTTATCTAACTGAAAACTCTAAAGGGAGTTCAGGCATGGCTGGATCAAGGGCTCAAACAATCAGCAGGATTTGGTTTCTCTCTGTGTCAGCTCTGCTTCCTTAAGTGAGTTTCTCACTCTTGAACAGTCTCCTACCACATCATGGACCATCAGAAGCTCCAGGCTTCCACCTTCCCAGCTTCAAATCCAGGAGAAAGAAATTCTTTTCAATAGCTTCAAGAAAGATCCTGAGATTAAGTCTCTTCTCAGCCTGTTGGCTGACTTCCAAAAGCAAACATTTCAAAAAGTCACATGGTATCACTTCCACTATAGTCATGGTCCCACCTAGATTCAGCGGGAGAGAAATAGACCCCAAGTCTCTATGGGAGAAATGTCAAAGTTACATTATAAAAAGGGTATGTGTGCTGAGATATCGTGTTGAGCCATCTCTAGAAAATACAGTCTGCAGGGACCTGGTAAGCACATTGAAATCTGAGAAGCCCAGCACAGCACCAATTCTAGGCTCATTACTTATTTGATACTTTGTTTTCCAAAGTTCCTAGTGTATTCCTCAACCAAAGAATCAATATATTTGTATCAAAATCAAGCATTTGTATCATATACATAATAAGAAAACACAGAATATTTTCTAAGTAATGTCCTATTTTCACCCATCTGGTCACCAGTAAATAGTCATAGAGTCTCTATTATAGTCAAGGCATGGTCGTAGGTACCAGGCATAGAGTGGTAGATAGGATGACATGGGCCCTGGTTTTGTGAGGCATCCCCTTTTTCTTAAGGTGTCAAGGATCTAGAGCCTCTTCATGGCCATCCCAAAGGGTCCTGGAGGTCTCCCAACACAGATCCTTGGAATTCTCCAATGAATCTGAGGAGGACTCCACTTTCCTCAAACCTCCAAAATTCTTTGCAGGACTAGCCTTAGTCCCCACAGAGGATTTTGGTCAAAAAGGGACCCAAATATCTGTCATCACATGATGAAGACATCTGAGGAAAAGTCACAGGCAGAAGCAAATCCTGATGTGAGGTTGCGATGAAATCTTTCCTGTCCTCTGAGAGGACAGAGGCTGTGACAGATACCACATCCCCATCGCCAGCCACCCTCTTAAATGTTCTCACCCAGGAGGTGCTTGCCCTTGGGGAAAGGCAGGCACTTGAAGACAATGACTAAGTCAGGACTCATCCAGATGCATATGATCAACCCCAATGCAAAATGTATAAGAAAGAAAATGTATTGGTTTTCATAACTTAAAGGTCCAAGGGTACCTAGATTCAGGAATGCTGGATCCTGGACCTCAAACACTGTCTCACTACCTTCAGATTGCTCTCTCTCTCTATCTGTCCAGCTCCATCACTTTCCAACTCTCAGATATATTCCTGTTTGCACCTTAGCCTTCTTCCCTACCCCTAACCTGGCTTCCTCCATGTGGTCAGGAAAAATGGCCCTAAGAAGCACAGAGATCATTATCTCTACTGTAACTCATCCCAAAGGAATAGAGACCCTGCTTTTCTCAGGATCCATACCTGTGCCTAGTGAGAACTCTGATTGGCCCTGATTGGGGCATATGTCCCCTCCTGGACCTGTCTCAAGGCCCAGGAAGCTGGAAACCTCCAACTGGTCAGCCTGGGGAAGGGCAGAGCAGGGCCATGATTGGAGCAGGGGAGGGGCGACTTTACCAAAGGAAAACTGAGTGGCTGTTATCGAAAGAAGAGAAAAGGAATACTGGTCAGGCAAAAATAACTAGAATCCCCATATGACCCCCTGGGCCAAAGGCAAGAACCTAAGGGCTAAGTGTATGTCCTCCTGGGACCAAGATTTCATTGCAAATGGCAGTTTCATGAACCCCTCCTCCTATATCTCATCCCAATGCCCACATCCTACCCAGCTTGCCTGCCTTAATCCAAACACCACCACCTCTGCAAGGCCTCACCTCATTTCCCCAGATCAAGAGTGGTCACCCCACAATTATCAAGCACTTACCAAGTACTGTGCTAAGCACTTAGCTTATTTTATCTCACCTAATCTTCACATCTCCACGAGATAAGCACTATTATTGCCTCCATACTAGTTTGCTAGGGCTGCCATAACAAAGTACACCAAACTGGGTGGCTTAAACAACAGAAATGTATCGTCTCACAGTTCTAGAGGCTACAAGTCTAAAATCAAGATGTCAGATTGGTTTCTTCTGAGGGCTAAGAGGGAGAATCTGCTCCATGCCTCTCCCCTAGCCTCTGGTAGCCCCAGTATTCCTTGGCTAGTAGATGGCATTCTCCTTGTATCTCCACATTGTCTTCCCCCTGCCTGTGTCTGTTTCTGTGCCCCAATTTCTCCTTTTTATAAGGACACCAGTCATACTGGATTAGGGCCCACTGTAATAACCACATCTTAACTTGACCATAAGCAAAGACTTTTGTTTCAAATAAGGTCACATTCACAAGTACTGGGGGCTAGGACTTCAACATCTTTGGGGACCTAATTCAACCCATAAAATATACCCTTTTTTTTTTTTAAGATATCGGGGGTAGGAGTTTATTAATTAATTTATTTATTTTTGCTGTGTTGGGTCTTCGTTTCTGTGCGAGGGCTTTCTCTAGTTGTGGCAAGCAGGGGCCACTCTTCATCGCGGTGCGCGGGCCTCTCACTATCGCGGCCTCTCTTGTTGCAGAGCACAGGCTCCAGACGCGCAGGCTCAGTAGTTGTGGCTCACGGGCCTGGTTGCTCTGCGGCATGTGGGATCCTCCCAGGCCAGGGCTCGAACCCATGTCCCCTGCATTAGCAGGCAGATTCTCAACCACTGAGCCACCACGGAAGCCCCCTTTTTCTTTTATATGAGGAAACTGAGTCTTAGAGGATTATGTGCCAGGGTTACACACCTCTGAAGGCAGCCTATATGCTAACATCTGGGATCTGAACAACGTCACTCTGTCTCTCTACTCATCCTTCTCCGGAAATTTCATCCCTCTTTAGGACACTCAATGCTGTTTACTTTGTAACCACTATTCCAGGGATTTGTGTGCAATTTTGCACTACCCTTCTAGACTCTAAGCTCCTTAAAAACAGGAGTTTAGGGCTTCCCTGGTGGCGCAGTGGTTGAGAGTCTGCCTGCCGATGCAGGGGACGTGGGTTCGTGCCCCTGTCTGGGAAGATCCCACATGCTGCGGAGCGGCTGGGCCCGTGAGCCATGGCCGCTGAGCCTGCGTGTCCGGAGGCTGTGCTCCGCAACGGGAGAGGCCACAGCAGTGAGAGGCCCGTGTACCTCAAAACAAACAAACAAACAAACAAACAACCCCCCCAAAAAAACCCAGGAATTTATTATATTTATTTCTGTTTGCCCAGCCCACATAGCAAGGACTTAATCAATATCACCCAGAAGAATAGAGATAGACACCGAGTTCAGGGGCAAAAGCTGACCACTGTTCTTCATAGATGATTTCATTTATGAACCAGCTAAGTCTTATATAGAAGAGTTCATTTTTTAAAAACACATTTTCATTGGTCCCTTTCGCTTCCTTCATTAATTCTTTCAACAAATTTTTAATAAGCCCCTCCTATGAGTCAGGCACAGTGCTAGGCACTGAGAAAACAGATAAATCAGACAGAGTCCACAGTCTCTTAGAGCTTAGAACCTGGTGGACAAGACAGATAAATCAATAAATCATTGTACATGAGGGAAGGGATGTGGGAACAGATGTATATGTATGACTGATTCACTTTGTTATAAAGCAGAAACTAATAATAAATAAATAAATAAATAAAATAAATCATTGTAATACAATGTCTCGAAGTACAGGCTGTCTTGATGTCAGGAGTTCTTAGGAAAGTAATGAAGGCAGGCAAGCTAGGACTTGCACAACTTCTAAGAAGTTGGAGAAGAGACACTACAAGCCAGAGATCATCTTAAAATACTAAATTTTAATATAGGAGAACACAGCAAATAATCTCCCCATTCCTGATGCTGCAGAGAGCCAGACTGAACGAACAATGTATTAGAAACTCTGCCCTAAAGCTAGCTTTGGTCTTAACCAGTAAGCCGGAGAAAAACCTCACATGGGTTCCAAATCCAGGCAGACCTGGGTTTGTTTTTGGTTTTTTTTTAACATCTTTATTGGAGTATAATTGCTTTACAATGGTGTGTTAGTTTCTGCTTTATAACAAAGTGAATCAGTTATACATATACATATGTTCCCATATCTCTTCCCTCTTTCATCTCCCTCCCACCCTCCCTATCCCACCCCTCTAGATGGACACAAACCACCAAGCTGATCTCCCTGTGCTATGCGGTTGCTTCCCACTAGTTATCTATTTTACGTTTGGTAGTGTATATATGTCCATGCCTCTCTCTCACTTTGTCACAGCTTACCCTTCCCCCTCCCCATATCCTCAAGTCCATTCTCTAGTAGGTCTGTGTCTTTATTCCCATCTTACCCCTAGGTTCTTCATGACCTTTTTTTTTTCTTAGATTCCATATATATGTGTTAGCATACGGTATTTGTTTTTCTCTTTCTGACTTACTTCACTCTGTATGACAGACTCCAGGTCCATCCACCTCACTACAAATAACTCCATTTCGTTTCTTTTTATGGCTGAGTAATATTCCATTGTATATATGTGCCACATCTTCTTTATCCATTCATCTGTTGATGGACACTTAGGTTGCTCCCATGACCTGGGTTTAAATCCAGTCTCTGCTACCCCTGAGCTATGCCCAGCTAGGCAAACCTCTTAACTTCTAAGGTGGTTTTGGGGATTAAGTGAAACAAAGATGCCAAGCACTTCCTGTAGTAGTCAAGGCTCCAGAAATGTAATGAAAGCGGTTCTGGACACACCAGAGCTAGGTTTGAATTCCAGCTCCGCTCTCGCACCACCCTGGGAAGCTAGTAGACCTCAGTAAGCCTCGGTTCCTGCATATGTAAAATAGGGAAAATCATCATCTACCTCCTAGCGTTGTGACGATTCATTAGATGGGCATATAAAGCACTTAACACAGTCCGTGACATGTAAATGTGAGCAGCTGTGCTATTACTCCTGTCTACATGGCCCTTGGTCTCCATTTTACCCTCTGTTCTTTTTCTACCTTCTTGTCTAGGGCTCCTAAAAGAGCTCTTTTTAAATATATATAACATAAAATTTCCCAGTTTAACCATTTTTAGGTGCACAGCTCAATGGCATTAAGCCTATTCACATTGTTGTGCAACCATCACCACCATCCATCTCCAGAGTTTTTTCATCTTCCCAGACTGAAACTCTGCACCCGTTAAATGATAATTCCTCTTTCTACCTCTCCCCACCACCCCTGGCAACCACTGTTCTACTTTCTGTTGCTATGAATTTGACTATTTTAGGTACCTCAGCAAAGTGGAATCCTACCGTATTTGCCCTTTTGTGACTGGCTTATTTCACTTAGCATAATGTCCTCAAGGTTCATCTTCATGTTTCATGGTTGTAGCATTGGGTCCGAATTTCATTCCCTGACCGTTTCTTCTTAAGTTCAAGTCCATCTCTTGTTCCCTCCTTCAATTTATGTCACCCTCCCCTCAAAATGAAAACACAATAATTCATAGGACAGTGACTACATTAAACAACAAGAGCAACAACACAGAAAAGGTTTTTTCCTGATTACAAATGTAATGCATATTCTTTCCTAAGCCACATTTGGTGATAGATCCAAATTCTGAAGTCCACATTGTCACCCATTGCCCTTTTGAGGAGAGATGGTGTTTCGTGCAAAAAAATATGGTTCGGTTAAGCTTTGCATCTCATCGGGTGGGGCAGGGCTGAAGCAACAGGCAGCCTCTAAACAATGTTTACTCCAGTCGACACTGTTGAATAGCCGTAAATCTAGGTTCACCGGGTCACCTATCTTTCTCTGAATCCAAAGTTGAAAACACTCTCCTGCTCTTCTCAGTCGGGTGGTAAATCTTCCCTTAATCTTATTCATTATGGGTTTTGAAGCCGCTCCCTCATGCTAATAAGTTTGGCCTGCTCTGCTTCCCCACCTCACCCCACCAACCCCAGGGTTGACAGTCACCTGTTCCCTGGCTCAGCTTTGAGAGGCTCACTCCAGGTGGTGCCCTACCCTGCCCCCCTCCCAGCTGCTACCATCAAAAAGATCTGCAGCGGAGTCTGTAACAGTGGAAAGCTGGAAATAACCCAAACAACAAACACAAGGATACTAGTTAAGTAAATTATAGCACATGCATAAGACAGAATAGGATGGAAGCCATTAAAATAATGCTAAAAAAACAACAAGACATGCAAAAGCTTTTAAGTTTATTTGGTCCCATTTGTTTATTTTTGCTTTTGTTTCTTTGGCTTTAGGAGAAAGAGCCAAAAAAAAGTATTGCTATGATATATGTCAAATAGTGTTCCGCCTATGTTCTCTTCCAGGAGTTTTATGGTTTCAGGTCTTAAGTCTTTAATCCATAATCTTTGAGTTTATATAACAGATACAAACCTTGTTGTATCTGTTGTATATTAAAATATACAAAGCTATTCTGAGAAAATGTTCTGATTTCATTCTTTTACATGTAGCTGTGCATTTTTCCAAGCACCACTTATTTTTTTTCTCATTATGAAAAATATATTTGTTTTTTAATAAAAAATTTTATTATAGTTGCTTTACAGTGTTGTGTTAGTTTCTACTGCACAGCAAAGGGAATCAGCTATACGTATACCTATATCCCCTCTTTTTTGGATTTCCTTCCCATTTAGTCACCACAGAACACTGAGTACAGTTCCCTGTGCTACACAGTAGGTTCTCATTAGTTATCTATTGTATACATAGTATCAATAGTGTATATATGTCAATCCCAATCTCCCAATTCATCCCACCCACCCCCCTTTCCCCCTTAGTATCCATACATTTGTTCTCTATGTCTGTGTCTCTATTTCTGCATTGTAAAATAAGATAATCTATACAAATTTTTCAGATTCCACATATATGCATTAATATACAATATTTGTTTTTCTCTTTCTGACTTATTTCACACTGTATGACAGTCTCTAGGTCCATCCACGTCTCTACAAATGACCCAATGTCGTTCCTTTTTATGGCTGAGTAATATTCCATTGTATATATGTGCCACATCTTCTTTATCCATTCCTCTGCTGATGGACATTTAGGTTGTTTCCATGTCCTGGCTATTGTAAATAGTACAAACATCACTTATTACAAGATTATCTTTTCTCCATGGTATATTCTTTCCTCCTTGTCATAGATTAATTGACCATAAATGGGTGGGTTTATCTCTGGACTTTCTATTCTCTTCCATTGATCTCTGTGTCTGTTTTTGTGCCAGTACCATGCTGTTTTGATTACTATACATTGTAGTATAGTTTGAAGTCAGGCAGTGTGATTCCTCCAGCTTTGTTTATTTTTCTCAAGATTGCTTTGGCAATTCTGGGTCTTTTGTGGTTCCAAAGAAATTTGGGGATTATTTGTTCTAGTTCTGTGAAAAATGTCATGGGTATTTTGATAGATTGCTTTGGGTAGTATGGACATTTTAACAATATTAATTCTTCCAATCCATCAACATGGGTATCTTTCCATTTCTTTAGATCATCTTCAATTTTCTTCACCAATGTTTTATAGTTTTCAGAGTATAGGTCTTTCATTTCCTTGGTTAAGTTTATTCCTAGGCATTTTATTCTTTCTGTTGCAATTTTAAATAGAATTGTTTTGTTGTTTTCTCTTTCTGATAATTCACTATTAGTGTATAGAAAAGCAACAGATTTCTGTATTTTAATCTGATACACAGTTGGTGGGAATGTAAATTAGTACAGCTACTATGGAAAATGGTATGGAGGTTTCTCAAAAAACTAAAATTGGAACTACCATATGATCCAGCAATCCCACTCCTGGGGATATATCTGAGGAAGAAAAAAACACTAATTCAAAAAGATACATGCACTCCAATATTCATAGGAGCATTATTTACAACAGCCAAGATATGGAAGCAACCTAAGTGTGTTCATCAACAGAAGGATGAATAAAGAAGATTAAGATATGTATGTATGCATATATATTTTTTTTTTAAAATGGAATATTACTCAGTCATAAAAAATGAAATTCTGCCATTTGCAACAACATGGATGGACCTAGACGTTATTATGCTTAGTGAAATAGGTCAGACAGAGAAAGATGAATACTCTGTTATCACTTATATGTAGAACCTAAATAATAAAACAAATGAATGTATATAACAAGACAGAAACAGACTCACATAGAAAACAAACTAGTGGTTACTAGTGGGAAGAGAGAAGAGGAAGGGGTGAGATAGGGATATGGGAGTAAGAGACACAAACTATTAGGTATAAAATAAATAATCAATAGGGATACATTGTACAGCACAGGGAAATATCCTATTATTTTGTAATAACTTTAAATGGAATGTAATCTATAAAAATATTGAATCACTATTTTGTACACCTGAAACTAACATAATTTTATAAATGATACTTCAATTAAAAAAGAACAATAAGACATAGAAAGATGTTCAGAATAATCCCACTGTGTGTGTGTGTGTGTGTGTGTGTCCCTTAACTACAGAATTACCTAACTGTGGAATTAACATGACTTCTCTTTTTTTTTGGATTTCCCTGCACTTTCTGCAAAGAATACATGTTACTTTGTATATTTAATTCCTAGAGCCACCATAACAAATAACCACAAACTTAGTGGCTTACAACAACAGAAATCTATTCTCTCACAGTTCTGGAGGCCAGAAGTCTGAAATCAGGTGTCGGCAGGGCCATGCTCCCTCCAAAGGCTCCCTGGAAGGTAGGCCTCTGCCAGCTTCAAGTGGCTGTCATCATCCCTTGGCTTGAGTCCACATGACCCCACTCCCTGCCTCTACCTTCTCGCCTTCTCCTCTTCTGTGTGTCTGGCCCTAAAAGCCCCCTCTCTTATAAGGATACATGTGATTATATTTAGGGTCTACTCGGATAATCCAGGATAAACTCTTCCTCTCAAGATCCTTAACTTAATCACATTTTATTCACTCTTAACCATATAATGTAATAATCACAGCTCCAGGGATTAGGAGGCAGACATATTTGGGCAGAGCTACCTTTCGGGCCATTACACTTTATAATCAACAAAAAGAAATCTTATGTTTTCCTTTTAGATGCTCACTACTTTATGCATTGCTTTAGCCAAGAGCCCAGTGCCCGACTCAGGATCGAAACAAGTAAATATTTGTTGAAGGGACGAATAAACTGCCCAGAGTAGGAACCGCATTCAGGATGAGAAATTATAGGTGACTTCTTTCCTTTTATTTTTTCTTTGTTATTTTTTCTTACTATAATTTTCAGATGCCATTAAAAGTTATTTCCTTCTTTCTTTACCCATACTCAGATAGTTGCACCTCCAAATCTAGGAAGCTAACACTTTCCTCTAGCTCCATATCAGAGTACAGAAGGGGGTTCCATCCTAGGAGGCTGAATAAGTGAAGAAACCCCGCCCCGTCAGTCCCCTCCTACAGCAGTTTCTTTCCTGCAGCCATCCCAAGGCAGCATGAAGCCAGAGACTGACATGTTAAGAGAAGCTCTCTCCTGTCATTTTGCCCTTTTCCCTCCTGGCACACAGAACATTGGTGGGAGACTGGACACTTGAGAGTCTTTATGGCACCTAGTCTTCTACCTGAGAATTCCTTCAGTTCTACATATCGCTTAATCCCATTTTAGCTAACATGGAACAAGATCTAACTCAGGAATAGCAAATAGATGTGCTTGTGCTCTCTCTCTCACACACACACACAACACACACACGCATGGAAAACACTGCTAATAGATTGTGGCACTCTTTACACACAGCATCAGGATCTTTCTAAACACAACTCCTCAGGCAGTCATAGCCATCAGTCCAATTTGGCACATGAGAGAAAAGCCATATTTCATTCCTCATCTAGCCCATGTTGGAGAATACATCTTTATCATCAACAAACATTTATTGAACTTCTAATGTGCACAAAGGCTTGCAATCTAAGTGTGGCTTCAGGAAAGCCACAAAAAAAGAGATACAAGACAATGCCAGGTAGCCTGTGCTAAAGGCCAAATCCATGATGAATCAACTTGTTGGAGGAATTTAGATGTTGGTGGAGACGCATGAGGGCTCCAAGAAGGCTGCTGGAGAAAATTAGACTGTAGAGAACCATTGAAGGAAAACCAGGATCTACATAAGTGAAAAAACATGGAGAAAGAAATCCCAACTTAAAGAAAAATGTGATCTAGAGCTCAGGGACAGACAGGAATGCATGGGGAACAGAGAGCAAACCCACTTAGCTAACACCAAGGTCATTCAGGTGACATTCAGCTCAAATGTCACTTCCTTTGTGAGGCCTTTACTGACCAGTCCCATGAAAACAGGGATTTGTTTTTCTTCACGGCCATCCAGACTGTGAGTTCTATAGGACAGGGAACTTGTTTGTTCACCTTTGTGTTCCCAGCACCTAGAAGAGAGCCTGGCACATAATAGGTGCTCAGAAAATATTTACTGGATAAGTGAATGAACCAAGGGTTCCTGTAGGGGAAATTGCATGCGCTCCATATGGAGAGATACGTGTGCTCAATTGCTATTGCATTTGAATAGCAAACTGAGGACGTTGGCTTATGAAAAGTATTCTGAAGTGTTTCCCATCCACTGCCATCAAATGTATTAGGTCAAAAACAGGAATTCTAGATTCAATGCATTTTTGGATCACTGGGCTAAACAAAGTTGAGCAAGTCTGTTTTCTGTAGTTCTTTCTTTCACCTCTACCACATCATTGTGGATATTCACATGTTCCCAAAGTATTAACCCATAGCACGCTTCTCTTTTTTTTTCTTTTCTTTCTTTTTTTCTTTAAATGCATCATGCTGAATTTAGTGTTTCCTTGGAGACAATTTGGAAAAAAGGAGCTGTGGGAGCTCTAAAGATGCTGGAGTGGGAGGTTTATGCATATGCAATGATATTTTCAGAGGATTAATGTGGTAGAATGGATTAGGAGAGGAGAGAGGTTTAAAACAGGGAACCCAGTTTGGGGATTATAGCAGGAGTCATTCCCTCAATTGTATGCCACAAATAGGATGTGCAAGACACTAAACAGTAAGGATAAAGCAATAAACAAAACAAAGTCTACCCCACCTGGACAGAGTGACCATATGTTCTGGTTTGTCCAGGACAGGCCCAATTTTTGCCTGTTGTCCCCACACAATTAGTAAATAGTGCCATATTTATTCTCAGAATTGCCCTGGTTTGGATAGTAAATTAAATCGTCACTCAAGTCGTGGAACTTACATTATGGAAGAGACCATGAGGCTAGCCCACGTGGGACCTTTGTGTAAATTAGAAACAGAATCCCCCTCTGGGTGGCCATAGCCCACAGGTGCACAGCTGGTCAGGTAGATGCCCCCCTAGTGCAAATTGAAAAAAAGGCATCTTTAGGGAAGATGCAGGCTCTTCCGGGACATTCAGAAGGCAGAGCTCAGGCTGGTTGTCTACCTCCTTTACCTTACTTCATGCAGGCGTTTGCAAGCTAGGTGTAGATTCAGGAATGATTAAAAAAAAGAGGCACAAGGTAATGCCTGGCCCAACCCTTGTGCAGTGAGCAGCTGCACAACCACTGGTTGATGTCTGGAGATAATCAACAAACAAATAAAAGTAAATGCAATGTGAAGTAGTGCAAAGTACTGTGAAGAAAACTAACATGAAGCAAGGGGACTGAGAGTGAGGGGCAGCCATAGTGTTTACTCCAGCAGGCCTCACCGGTGTCTCAGTCTATGGAGATGACGCCCCCTGGGGTTGAGCAACTTGGCCACCCTGACAGGAGGGGCCATGTTGGAAAGGGTGGCTGAGAAGGGCCTCTCTGTGGAGGTGGTAGGTCATTTGACACTGACGGTAAAGGAACAGGGATAGACAGGAGAGAAACATCACAGTGGCGGGGAGTCGACACGGCATGGTGGCCGGCTTTGGGAAGGACTTTGAGGAGTGAGTGTTAAAGATGACTTCAAGCTTTCATGCCTGAGGAACTCGGGAAATTCTAGCACCACTCAAATCTGCTCAGTTTACTGAGACTGCCGTGAGTGGGTGGTGCAGGGAACACCCCAGGGAAAGAGGCGCAGTCCCTTCTCTTGGGGAGCTGACCGTTGCCATCCGGACTTCCCAACCTGTCGGTGGAACACTGGCTAGGTATGCTAATAGGTGTCACTAGAAAAAGTTGCTCGAGTTTGGGAAACGCTGGGTTCAGCAATATTAAACAGGTTTCTTTACTAGAAGACTTCTCAGAGCTTTTAATAGATTCACATGCTTTGTGAATCCAAAGCAGGGGACATAGACAGCAGCTTGTCCTCAATTAGTTGTCCAGAGACATTTTTCTTCACACAATGTCTTGGGAGACTAGGGTTCCCTTGGGTGGTGGGGGCAGGGGGAGGGGAGGGGGGAGGGTTCTGTGCTGTACACAAATGCCGAATGGGCCAGAAGAGAAAGCAGAGTCCGATTAGGGCAGTGCGGGAGGTAGAGCTGGCCGAGATAAGGGAGCCCCGAAGAGGACAGAGGCGCCACATCTGCTGGGGCACACGGCTGCCACGGGGCAGTGGCAACCTCTGAGTCGGCCCCCCTCAGGGCCAGGTTTAGCCTCTGACAAGCTAAACTAGTTGTGTGACCTCCCTGAGCCTCCACTTACTCTTCCATAAAATGGGGATAAAGCCATTGCCCTCCCTCTCCTGGGTGGCACGAGGTGCTGGTAACTACTGGTTGGCAGGGTGCTGAGGGGCTGACGAGCTCTGTCTGACACATTTCTCTGCGTCTCCTCCGGACTCCACACTTTCCCTCCCCAGGAGCAGCCCTGCAGCTCGCTCAGACCTCAGCAACGCTGGGCGAGGGAGCAGGCGTCTCTCTGTTTCATAGCTCCCGTCAAAACAGGAGACTTGCCTGACCTTCGTTCGGCTCACACCTGGGCATTGTGGAGGTGGGAGGGCCACCTGCCACCTGCCATTCTGGGGCCCTGCTGCATGTGGGAGGCTGCTCAGGGCTGGGGCACCCAGAGGCGGTGTCACTGGCCTGGAGGCAGCCATGCATTGGGCTTCTGGCTGAGGAGGGGCCTGCCCAACCAGGGCCTTCTCGGGGCCGAGTGATGACCACGGCGGAGGACCAGAGCCCGGCGGAGGACCAGAGCCCGGCCCAGCCTGGTGGGACGAGGGAGCAGAGGTGGGTGCTGTGTGTCCGATTGTGCAGGGAGAGGAAGCAGCACCCATTGGGAGAGGAGACGGTGGCGTCCGTGGGCAGAGCTAGCCTTGCCCCAGTCCGTCCACCAGGGATGAAAAGGGGGTGCAGAGGAAACTTTGAGGTTCCTGTGTATCCACGGAGCCTGCAAGCCAGCCTCCATCACCACTCCTAAGGGGTAAGACAAGCCTCCTCATGAAGCATGATGGCCTTTTGTAGCTACGTTTTCCTCTTTAGTCTAGCTGTGAGATTCATTTCTACCCAAAGTCATCCAGATGGGGGATACTCGGGAGCCAGCAGAGCAGCACACGGTATGCTCAAGTCGAGGCCGGAGTCGCTTGGAACAGCTCTGTCTGGCCCTGAGTAGAAGGATGGAAAAGGAGTAGTTGTTGGATCTCCCTGGCTAGTTTTCAAATGCCAGTGTGCTCATCTGCAGAATGGGATCATAAAAATGTTAAGCTCCTTCAGTTGGCTGGTATCAGCACTCATTCCTGTGTGCTGGACATTCTCCTGTGATCCAGGGGTTCTTTTTTTTTTTAACATCTTTATTGGAGTATAATTGCTTTACAATGGTGTGTTAGTTTCTGCTTTATAACAAAGTGAGTCAGCTATACATATACATATATCCCCATATCCCCTCCCTCTTGCGTCTCCCTCCCACCCTCTTTAACCCACCCCTCTAGGTGGACACAAAGCACTGAGCTGATCTCCCTGTGCTATGCAGCTGCTTCCCACTAGC
Organism: Mesoplodon bidens; assembly: GCF_964165515.1. Classification (NCBI taxonomy): domain Eukaryota; kingdom Metazoa; phylum Chordata; class Mammalia; order Artiodactyla; family Ziphiidae; genus Mesoplodon; species Mesoplodon bidens. The sequence goes on along the minus strand of NC_138164.1, from coordinate 92,056,762 downwards.
TATCTATTTTACATTTGGTAGTGTATATATGTCCATGCCACTCTCTCACTTTGTCAGTCACTTTACCCTTCCCCCTCCCCGTGTCCTCAAGTCCATTCTCTACATCTGCATCTTTATTCCTACTTCCTTATTTGTACTGACATGCCTTCTGCTCAGCGGAAAAGCATCCCATTGGATAGTGGGCTCTTGCTTTCATCCTTAGCTAAATTCAACTTCTCTAAAATGTGTAAGAGAGCTGAGATCCAAGAGGATGGTGGTCCACATCTCCAGGCCCATGGCATTGAATGCCACTTGAAAATCAAGATCTCTTAATTTCTGGAAATGGAGTGGTGAGGTCTAGTCCCAGGGTAGGGACTAGTTTAGGGAATGATGTCAGGGGCCTGTCTAGTTCAGTTTCTAGCCCCTACCTTCTTTTAAAGCCACCACTGTCTTTAGCTCTAGCGTGTTACCAAGTGACTTGTCAATGTCAGAGGAGCCGTGCAAAGAATCTTCGGCTCGTCGTTAACCTCATTCCAGCATGTAATTAGCCTAAAAGTCCTCCTCGCTGCCTCCATTTAGTGTTACATGATAAAGAATAAGATATTTTCAGGACATCGTGAAGAGTTCAACTTAACTTTAAAGAGTTAATTATGAGGCTTCCCTGGTGGCACAGTGGTTGAGAGTCCACCTGTCGATGCAGGGGACGCGGGTTCATGCCCCAGTCCGGGAAGATCCCACATGCCGTGGAGCGGCTGGGCCCGTGAGCCATGGCCGCTGAGCCTGCGCGTCCGGAGCCTGTGCTCCGCAACGGGAGAGGCCACAACAGTGGGAGGCCCACGTACCGCACAAAAAAAAAAAAAAAAAAAGAGTTAATTATCCCCAGGAGCCCAAGATCCAAGAATTAAACCGTTTCTTTTCCAGTGTCAGACTTCCAGACGGAGTTCACGGCCACTTCCTCCAAGAAACTTGAGATCGACATTGGTTTGAAAGTAGAACCACCAGAGTGTGCAGTGACAGGTTGGAAAAAGTAGTTTGATTCGGCCCTTCCTCCTACTCTGGGCCATGTGTTTTTAGAGATACCATCTGTACAGCGTCGGAGAGAAAAGAGAACCAAGGAGAGCTGGAATTCTACTTACCCTCCTAGTTCCATGGGGCGAATCCAGCTAAAGCTATTTGTAATCTCTGAGCTGGAGAGACCAACAGTGTGTCCAGAGTTCAAAGGGAGTTCAGCCCTAATCTGGACGTTACAATCTGAGCCAATCTAACCATGCAGGCTCTGAGGACATTATTATCAGTCAAGTGTAATTATAGATAAAATAGTTTTATTAATCACCTTCCTAAGGAGACTGTGTTTATCTGATGGCTATGCATGGCATGGGGGAATCTGTGCTGTGTGTGGTGGGTCTCTGGGGAGAACAGGGTGTCTGAGGGAGAGCATGGCAGATATAGGAGCGAGTGTGTCTGGGAGCTGTGTCTAAGGGTTATGCAGGCTCTGTACACGAGGGATGGTAGAATTCTGCCTATTCTCCCCTATACCTTGGATCTGTCATAATTCTTTTCCCCAAAAAAATAGACTTTTCTATATTTGTACTTAGCTAGGGTCTATGGAGCTCCCAACTGCCAATTCCACCTGCAGGTGCCCTCTTTTTATTTATTTATTTTCTTTAATGGGAGTATAGTTGCTTTACCATGTTTGTTAGTTTCTTTGGTACAACAAAGTGAATCAGCTATATGTATACTTTTATCCCCTCCCTCCAGGACCTCCCTCCCTCCCCCCCATCCCACCCATCTATGTCATCACAGAGCACCAAGCTGAGCTCCCTGTGCTATACCGCAGGTTCCCACTAGCTATCTATTTTACACATGCTAGTGTATATATGTCAGTCCTAATCTCCCAGTTCGTCCCACCCTCCCCTTCCCCCACCGTGTCCACATGTCTGTTCTATGTCTGTGTCTCTATTCCTGCCCAGCAAATAGGTTCATATGTACCATTTTTCTAGATTCCACATATATGCGTTAATATACGATACTTGTTTTTCTCTTTCTGGCTTACCTCGCTCAGTATGATAGACTCTAGGTCCATCCACATCTCTACAAAGGACCCTATTTCATTCCTTTATATGGCTGAGTAATATTCCACTGTATATATGTACCACATCTTCTTTAGCTATTCATCTGTCGATGGACATTTAGGTTGGTTCCAGGTCCTGGCTATTGTAAATAGTGCTGCAATGAATATTGGGGTACATGTGTCTTTTTGAATTATGGTTTTCTCAGACTATATGCCCAGTTCTATTTTTAGTTTTTTAATGAACATCCATACTGTTCTGGCAGATGCCCTCTTTAGCCACTAATTGTCTGCCACATTTTCAAATCTTACCTCCAGATCTATCTTGGCTTGTCTTAAACGTCCATCACCTTAAACTAGTTTGTCAGTTGCAAGGGATCCTGAAAGAGTAGTGCTCCTTCTGTTCTGAATATTGTTTGGCCTGACCGGAAGTCAACTCCACTCACCTCTGGTCAGGATAAATGAACTCTTCGAGGCTACACTCACCTCTGGTCAGGGTAAATGAAACTCCTTTTCATTTCATGAAAAGATCCTCCAGAAGGTCTCCAGTTCTGATTTAAACTTGATTAAACATCAGTGGTCAGGTGGGTGTCAGGTAACACTCCAAGGCTAGGTTCCCCCTACAGTGAGGGCTAAGCAGCTTCCCAGAGACTGTGGACCAGGCACGTAGCCAGCCTGGTCATCTCCGCCCTTCCCCCCAGTCTACTGGCAGCGTTAGGTATTTGGACAGCCTCTCTCGGCACAGGCATGGTCTGTTGGCCAATTGTGCAACTCACCGCTTGCTTTGGCTGGAATACTTGACCCCAGTTGATTATTTCCTCCCTCGGAAGGCCTTGTGCAAAATCTGTCTTCTGCCTTAATGCAGAGGTGCCACCTGAACTTTGCCCAAAATGACAGCTGCAGCCTGGAGTGGATATAACCCCCAAATCAAAAAGACCCAGTGCCTGTTTCCCTTCCATAGAGGCAGGTGGCATTCACATTCTCCTCTGGGTACTGCAGAAGGGGTGAACTTACCAAAGCCCACTCACAGGGTTTGTGCACAAATATGTTAAACTGGGCCAGCTGGGTTCTCTATGGCCAAGTGGCAGACCTGTTGGCCACTCTATAAAGTGAGTTGTTGGGATTCCTACGGTCTCTTTGCTCCCAGAAAGGCACACTGGAGCTCAGGAATAAAAAAAGTTTGGATGAGGAAATGAACATCTTATAAAAGTATTGTTCCATTTAAGATAATTAATAACTGTTGGCCAAATATGGTGGCCTTCTCCTAACTCCCAAGGTTGATCCCCTTTTGATAGATACCAGATAAGAGACTGAAAATGAACCAATGGATGGATGAATATCTACTAGGTGCCAGATGCACATACCTGTATTATTTCAATTAATCTAGTGAATAGCTAATATTACTCTCATTTTGTTGATTAGGAAATTGAGGGTTGGATAAGTTTAATAACAACAACAGCAGCAGCAATACTAATAATAAAAATATAGTAAGTAGTATAGCTATCATTTATTGAGTATTTAATAAATGCCAGGCATTGAGTTAAGTACTTCTTGTTTTATATTATCCATTTAATTCTCACCAGAACTCTGTGAAGTAACAGTGTATTTATCCAAGCTTTTAGATGAGGAAACTGTGTCTTAGGAAGATAATTATCGCTGGCTACCAAGTGATAGCACTAAGCTTTGAACCCATATATAACAGATTCAAAACCCAGTACTCTTTCTTGCACTTGTTTTTCCTTTGCTACCTTCTCATCTGGCTTTTGCTCTTAACAATACCACAGTTGTCTGTTTAGTTATTGTATCACTTGAAGATGTTCAGCCAATTTGCACAGCAAAGGAAACCATAAACAAAATGAAAAGACAACCCACAGAATGGGAGAAAATATTTGTAAATGATGCAACCAACAAGAGATTAATCTCCAAAATATACAAACAGCTCATGCAGCTCAATATCAAAAAACCAAAAAACCCAATCAAAAAAAGGGGCAGAAGACCTAAATAAACATTTCTCCAAAGAAGACATACAGATGACCAATAGGCACATGAAAAGATGCTCAACATCACTAATTATTAGAGAAATGTAAATCAAAACTACAATGAGTTATCACCTCACACCAGTCAGAATGGCCATCATCAAAAAGTCCACAAACAATAAATGCTGGAGAAGGTGTGGAGAAAAGGGAACCCTCCTACACTGTTGGTGGGAATGTAAATTGGTAAAGCCACTATGGAGAACAGTATGGAGGTTCCTTACAAAACTAAAAATAGAATTACCATGTGACCCAGCAATCCCACTACTGGGCATATACCCAGAGAAAACCATAATTTGAAAAGATACATGCACCCCACCATGTTCATTGTCGCACTATTTACAATAGCCAAGACATGGAAGCAGCCTAAATGTCCACCGACAGAGGAATGCATAAAGAAGATGTGGTACATATATACAATGGAATATTACTCAGCCATAAAGAAGAATGAAATAATGTCATTTGCAGCAACATGGATGGACCTAGAGATTATCATACTAAGTGAAGTCAGGCAGAGAAAGACAAATTTCAGATGATATCGCTTATATGTGAAATCTAAAAACACGATGCAAATGGACTTATTTACAAAACAGAAATAGGCTCACAGACTTAAAAAATATGGTTACCAAAGGGGTAAGGTGGAGAGGGGAGGGATAAATTAGGAGTTTGGGATTAACATATACACATTACTATGTATAAAATGGATAACCAACAAGAACCTACAGTATAGCACAGGGAACTCTACTCAATATTCTGCAATAACCTAAAGGGGAAAAGAATTTGGAAAAAAAAATTATATATATATATATAACTGAATCACTGTGCTGTACACCCGAAACTAACACAACATTGTAAATCAACTATACTCCAATATAAAATAAAAATCAAAAGAAAAGAAAAGAAAATGTTGAGCCAAGTCCCATATCTCACTGGTTCTTTGGAACCAGAGGGATAACTGTTACTCAGAATGAAACTGAATCCTACTGATCTGCTTTTGTACTTTGAGAGGACTTAAAACATCATTTCATGAAAAGAGATGAGGGCAAGTGATGTCCAGAACCAAAAAAAAAAACGTCCCTTTTCTCTTTAACTCCAACAGCTCAGTGATAACTTCCCCAGATGCGGACCCTAGACAAACACCTTGGGGAGTGACAAGTTCCACATTGGAACTTCCCTGGGTTTGCAAGTTCAAGGCACAGACAAGTCAGTGTTGATGTGGATTTCTCGATGATGTTGGGCAGCTTCCCAAATTTAAGGGCTCTCCCCTCAGATTTATAAGTGCTCATAAGTACCAGGAATTGTTGGATTTCAGTTAGGATATGATGACAAACTCTGGAATAAAATGATAAATCAGAAAAGTTCATAATCGTGAAAGACTGAAATTTTGTAAAAAGCACAATGCCTGAGTTCTTACACCATTCTGTGTTTATAGCCAAGACTGTTTCTCTAAATGAGTTTCCAACAAAACCAAACTCAGCAAAATTCAGTGTGTAATTTAGACCTCTGTACTTTTTAATGGCAAATTAAGTTGTGGGAGATAGTAGATTACAGGGAAACAACCAAAGAAAACAATGTTAGTTCAAAATGAGTGGAAGAAGAAAACCCAGTAACAACCTCCGTAAGAAAGAACAGTGCAATTCTGGAAAAATACATGGGTGAAGAGTAAGAGAAAAATCAAAGTTGTTGACCAAGTATCCTTGCTGACCTGCACAAATTTGCCCCTGAAGAGCAGACAAGATTTGAGGCCTCCTCAAACTTAAAGTCCTCGTCAACTAGGATCCCCCTTGTTCATAGGGGCTGGTGGGCCAGACAGCACGATTCAGACCTCCAGGGCCACCACATGGCGGCATGTGTTAGACTCAAGCCAACCTTCCACAAGCTCCTGGTCTATCACATACACATTCTCTCCACACACCTGCAGGTTTCCTCTTCTTTGAAAGAGCCTGTCCTTCTGGTCATCCCAGACATCACAGAGCACCGTGGGCCATGTCCTGAGCTTTAAATTAAGCAATCCTAGGATTGAACTCTGGCTCTGCTACTTGTTACCTGTATGACCTTGGGCAAATTACTGAAGCTCTTTGAGACTCAGTTTCCCCTTCTGTAAAATGGGGATAATAACAGCCCCAACTCCTACAGTTGTTGTACTTGGCACATGATAAGCAACCGTTTTTAGCAAGTCATTCCAATTTTTCACGGCCCAGCTCAAATGCCACATCCCACAAGAAGCTCTTTCTGTCTGTTCCAGCCCTTATTGTCCTCCCGTTTGCTCAGGTCCTACAGTCCCTAACTCAAAATTTGGCTTGGACTTATATACTCCCTTTAAATGTTTCTTCTTAAATTCTTTGCTAAAGTGTCTATTACTTGAAGGCTACAACTGGGCCTCACTTTTTTCTATTCCTGAAAATAGTGGCCTATTATATATTTTTTAATTGCTATATTTACTGAGTCCACATTTTAACTTTTCTGAAATCAGGATAAGCTGTATAATCTATTTGCACATTTAACATAATGTTTTCTCCCCACAATGACCTAAATCAATGTTGTATATTATAATCAACAGCATCTCAGAAATAAGATTTGGTTGACTAATGAGAGTAGATCTACATGAATCTGCTATGAATTTCCCCTAGCATCCCTCCTCACCCTTCACCCTCCATCCTCACAGCCACCCCCACCCACAGTCCCTTGACCAAATACATGCCTTTGGATGACAGCTGGCAGAAGTGAGGAGTTTAGTGTGGAGACATGGATATCCGTGTGGAAACACACTTTATGAAACTACATGTGTGATCACTCCCACTGACAGGAGAGGAAACTGAGGTTCAGATAAGTTTACCCAGTAAGTCCAATGTCAGCTCACCTACAGGAAGATTAAGTCTTCAAGGATTGACTGATTGATTATCTAAGGATAGCCTGTTATTAATGTGGTTCCTGAATTAACCAAGCAAAGGAGTCATGGCTGCAGGGACTGGTCCATTCAATACCAGTCAGCAGCAGCACCATCAGCCCTACACCATACTCCAACCAACACCATGGACTGGCCAAAGGAGTCAGTGGTGGCATCCATTCCTCAAATTGTCACCCCCAACAATTCTCTCAGGCAGCAAGCTCTCATGCCTGCCAGGGAACTGATGAAGCAACTAAAGAAAATACTGTCTTGATGAATTCTTCCTTTGAGAAGGCTTCCCTTAGCTGGGCCTCTCAGATCCATGCCTTTGTATAGCCATTATTTCTTCAGATTCATTTGGGCTAACCCAAAACAGAAACTCTGATTAGGGCTTCCCTGCTGGCGCAGTGGTTGAGAGTCTGCCTGCCGATGCAGGGTACATGGGTTCGTGTCCCGGTCTGGGAGGATCCCACGGCCCGTGAGCCATGGCCGCTGAGCCTGTGCGTCCGGAGCCTGTGCTCTGCAATGGGAGAGGCCATGGCGGTGAGAGGCCCGCGTACCGCAAAAAAAAAAAAAAGAAAATCTGATTAGGTTGGCTTCCAGTATCTTTACAGGAAGAAGGGAGACTAAAAATACAGTCATGCAGTTGTGTCTGCTGTTCCATAAACATTATCATAATTCAACATTATAGTGACAAAATCAGTATTCTTATCCTCATTTTCATTATGCTTCTGTCAGCCATTGACTTTGCTATTGTTTAACCTCCACAATGCCTTCTGTGCTGGAAATCACACAAAGATCCATTACTTCCATGAGGCTCATAACCAAGGAGGGATTATCAGGGGAACTACCTCACTGCTGCTATCTGCTGAACTGGAGCTCCTGGCTAGGAAAATGGACAGCATGTACAGCTAAAGGATGAGTTGAATATAGAAAACTGGGGAAAGACACCCAAAGAGGAAATAAGGCAAATACAAAATCAGCCAACAAGAATTGCTGTAGCACTTATTTGTGCTTAAGTCCATGCTAGGTGTTTTAGGGGACAACAGGTTCATAACCCTTGTCCTTGCTTTCAAGGATCCTGCCAGCAACCTGGGAAGCCTAAGAAAATTGATATCTCCTCAACTTAGATTCTGCTTCCTAGAGGTACCAAATGATAGCATAATGGGGAAGCTTGTGGACTCTGGTGCCATCTTCCTAGGCTCAAATCTTACCTGCAGTTCTACCAGCTGTGTGATATTGAGTAAGTTACCTGAACTTTCTATGCCTGTTTCCTCATTAGTAAATTTTAGATAATAATAATGGTACAGGGCTTCCCTGGTGGCGCAGTGGTTGAGAGTCCGCCTGCCGATGCAGGGGACGCGGGTTCGTGCCCCGGTCCGGGAGGATCCCGCGTGTCGCGGAGCGGCTGTGCCCGTGAGCGATGGCCGCTGGGCCTGCACGTCCGGAGCCTGTGCTCCGCAGCGGGAGAGGCCGCAGCGGTGAGAGGCCCGCATACCGTGCAAAAATAATAATAATAATAATAATAATAATAATAATGGTACCTACCTCAGAGGAATGATGCAAAGGTTAAATGATTTAATACACGTAGCATGCCTAGACAGTTCCTGGCACCTAGTAAATGCCAGATAAATGGTAGGGATTGTGACTATTCATTGCAGAAGGGCCATATTATCCTACTTGGTATGGTAAACTTCAAAATTCGGCGATTTTAATCAACATCTGCGTTTCTCTCTGTAGACCATAGTCACCACTCGGTGAGAACTTACTGTGCACCAGGAATCACAGTAAATACTTCCAGATGAGAAACTGAGGCCCTGAAAAGTTGTTGCTTCATCTAATGGCTCTCAGGTGGCAGGTGCCAGGAGTTGGTTACCATATACACCTACTGAAAGAAGACTTTTCATTCTTAAATATTTAAACCAGTAGACCATAGAAAATGTAATTTCTCCAACAGACTATTTTCTAAAAAATAGTTTTAGGATAATAGAGACAGGGATCCTAATCCAAAGCTCATACACTTCACCATCACCCTGAAAATCTATCCTGCTAACGGCATCATCTGTGAATTTACCTAAGTGTATTTTTTAACTCACTTTTGTTTTCAGCCTGTGCTGCCTCTTGGGGTGGTGGTGAGGGTAGCTGACTGGGGGAGAGAAAAATGACTAAAGAAATGTTGGCCCAGGTTAAACGGGGGTAGGATCTAGGAAAAGCGTGGAACCCATTACATCTAGTAAAAGGAATTGGGTAGGAACCTCCAGGCTTACGTCAGGTGACTTGTCTTTTAATTCACTTCCATGATACATGCACGTATATTGAGTGTCTTCTTTGTCCCAAGAACCATACCAGACACCAGGGAATCAATGAGGTACCAGAATTTCTACTCTATACTGAGAGGTAGACTATGGCAGCAACAGCCATGAGACTCAGGGATCTTGAACCAACAGAGGGGGAAGGACCCCTCTGAGGCCAGTGCTGAAGCCAGAGCAAATGGAGAGACGCCAACTTGAGCTTCTGTGTCTACACTGTGGTTTTAACACTGGGCAGCCCTGAGTTCAACCCAGGCTTGATCACTGCCCAGCTGGGTGACGCCCAGCAAGCCTGGCACCTCTGGTTCTTCATCCTAAAAAGAAGGTAGTGATAGCTACTTCCCAGGATTACTGTGAAAAATAACCAAGCTACAACAGGTGAGCGATTCTAGCACAATGCTTGGCATATGGTAGATGCTCTATGTGTGATTCCCTCTTCCCTGTCCCCATGCAGCCACCCCAGGAGCACCTAGAGACTGGTTAGCATGGTGGTTAAGAGAATGGGCTCTGGAGGCAGAAAATACTGCTCTGCCACTTACTAGCTGTGTTGACCATGGGCAAGTTATTTCACCTCTCTGTGCCTCAGTTCCTTTACCTGTAAAATGGGGATAATAAGTAATACCCTCATCAGAGAGTTGTGAGAATTTAAGGCAGCGAATGCACTAAAAGATAAGAGGAGGCATATGAAATTTTTCAAGCGTTCATTTGAGCAAACATCCATTCCAATCAGGCATCGCCATACTGGAAGTGGCTAGGTGTTTAAGAGCACTCCACCAACAAGAGCCAGGGGGATGGTTTTTATAGTACAGATGTGGAAGCAAAGCAAGGAAATTATTTGATTGGCTATAGCTTAAGCAGTTGCTTTATTTGGGAAATCCCAGTCTGCTGCCTGTGTTTGGTTGTTTTTAATTTCATTTTTTCGGATACGAGCACATTTACAATCAACTCTGGCTTAGGTTTCGGTTTGCTTGCTTGGGTTACCCAGGCATTAAAGCCACCACAGTCAAACGGCCTCCTTGTTTAATTACTTTAACAAATGTCACGGCAGCCCATAGATAACAGAGCACACGCTAGGGCTCTCACCACTTCCCAGCTTTGAACTCATTTAATTCACCCAGCACCCTATAAGGGATGCATTCTTTTTCCCTCAGTTTACAGATGAGGGAACTGGGATGTAAGGGTAATAAATAAGCTTCCCAGACTTACCCAGCCAGCAAATGGAAAGCCAGGGTTCAAACCTATGAAGTCTCCCTGCAGAATCCAGGCTTAGTCACTCTGTGGCTCTTGTAAGCCTGATTCGTGTTACCTGTTATTGCTACGTGGTTGAGACAGCAGAAGGAGGATGGGCTGGAAAGTCTAAAATACTTCATTCCTTCTTTTGCCCCCTTCTGACATTCAAATACAGGTTTTATGAGCTTAGTGTCTGATACCATCCAAGATCTCCACTCCAATCAAATTTAGGTTCAATGTGATAGTTAGACTTCATTAGAGTCAAATTCCTCTTTTAGTTTGGTTTGATCTTAATCACCCCTTTTATCCACTAGTCCAGAAGCCAGTAATTCCCCACAAAGGCACCCAGATACACAGTATTACACATTCAGGACTGTGAGACAAACAGAGTTTGTTGTCATCACATTCATTGCCAGAACCTTTTCACTCTGATATAGTTGCACCAAGACAGCATAGAAACAAATGGAATTTCTCCTAAAGATTCTTTTCTAAAAACAATAGCAGAACAAGATGTTTTCCATGAAAACCTCTCTGCTGAGAAGAACATATGTGTGCGGATACAAACACAAGAAGACTTTCCAAAACTACTGACAAGATGGGAAAGTACCCAACGGTGAGAAACATGGTGTGTACGACCATCCGGGTCCCCTAGATGCTGAGGAGGAAAACTCAAATCACAGAATTTTAGAGCTCAAAGGAATCTCAATGACCACCTAATCCAGTTCTTTGCAAACTCTTTTTAAGTGCGGATTCTTTTGTTCAAGAGAAATCTTATCCTGAAGATTGTATAAAAGCTGAGATGCTCTTACTGAATCAGGGAGGAACAGCCCAGAACCTAACCCACTCTGCTTTCATCCTCTCACCCCCAGCAGCTCTTATGAGGGCTCCAGGGAACCCCTGGGGTTCCTCAGACCACAGTTTGAAAATCACTATTCTAACCCAACCTCTTCCTTTTACCATCAGGGGAAATGAAGCCCAGAGAAGCTACCTGACCTGCCTGAGGTTGCACAGCAAGTCAGCAGCCTAGGCAATCCCCTTATCTTCCTTCAACACTTTTTCCATGATGACACCTGAGTCCTCTAATGAACTACCTTTTGTTTCTCCAGACTGTATGTGTGTTTGTATTTGTATGTTTGCACCTGTCCCCAGTGTTCCCAAGAAAACCTAACAAACCAGTCCCTGCTTTCACTCTAAAGCTTGGAGTCTGCAATTTGGACATAAGATCTTGGCTGCCCAGGAGAGCTGGAAGCACAGGGCAGAAAGGCAGAGGGTTGTCAGTGCTGTCCTGCAGGCAACCAGGAGACACTCTATTTTCAGCCTAAGTTGGGTTGAGTTTCTGCTCTTACAGGGAAGCAGGTAGTTCTCAGCAAGACACCTGAGAGCTGACATCCAAGTCAGACCCCAACGTAGAAGCTGTGGACACCTGACTGAACCGCTAAACCTCTTCGTTTCTCCATCCGTAAGGGGGAGAGGAAGGGAGAAAGCCACCACATGGCGTGTTACGTCCAAAGAGGTTAGAAGTTGAATAGTTAATGTGTCCGATGGCCGGTTATGCTTTGTGTGAAAAAGTAGAAGCAAGGTCCAACGTTGGTTCTAGAAGCTGGCTGTTCCCTTCATCTGCTCGGAAGGCGTGAGGTCGGAGGAAGTGGTGGAGAGGGGCTTTCTGATTAACGTGCTCCGTCAAAGAAAACGCTATGATCACAGCGAAACAAAGGGCTCATTCAGTACTTCACTTGCAGGACCTCATATGACCCCCAGCGCACCCAGTGGGTAGGTCCTGTTATTTGCATTAGAGCTAGTTACCTTATTAACTAGCTAGTTGAGTGGTTCAAGGTGACACGACTAGAAAATGATGCACCTAGAATTTGAATTCAAGGTCATCTAGCTGCAAAGTCTGTGTTCTTAACCACTGCTCCATCCTACCCTTCCACCTTGCCAAGCTGCGTGGGTGCGGGGCGGGGGGAGGATGACGGGATATCCAAATTTGCAGGGCTTTGTCAGCCCAGGAGGGGGGCAGCAGACATGGGCACCACAGCTAGATTCCCAGAGTTTCCCCTCCAGCTTGCCCTAAAGAGAGTTCCCAGCAAACGCAGGATCCCAGAAAGCTCCCAGAGGCAAGAATTCTCAGCTTGTTTACTGATTCCCCCAGGTTGCAGGGGGAGGGGGCGGGGTGTGTGTGAGCTGGGCACAAAGGCAGGATAAAGGTAAACTTTCTGCGTGTGAGAACCATTCCCCCCTCCAAGGAGCCGTGTCACACTGTATGTCACCGTCATCAAAGGGGCTGTGCATAAACCTGAAAAACCAAACGGACCTGTCTGTAGGTGTTACTTATATCACAAGGCTACAGGTGCCTTTATTTCCACTGTACGCCGGTGCTGGGAGCGCCTGCCTTCTCTTGCCTTGAAAACCTCCTCTTTGGACCCAGCACCGCTATCCTCAAGTAAGCACCTTTTCTTTGCTCTTTTGGATGAATTGTAAGGGGTGTCAGGGCTTAGAGGCTCCGGCTGGGGCCTGGGTCTGTGGGTCTGTCCCCAGCTCCAGACTGCCCGCCCTCCTGCCATGTCCACCAGTCACAGTGCCTCCCGGGAGCTGTTTGAGTGGGATTTAACTGCTTGCCTGAGAGAGAGATTTTTGCATCCTCAGGCTGTGTAGCCAGCCACGCACCACCGCCGTGGTAGCCCCCACTGCCTCTGGATCACTTGATTAAACCAAGGGGAACTAACTAAGAGAGAATGCATACAGGCGCTCTATTCTCTACCCTTCCTAAAGCTAACCTTAGGAAGGGAAGCTGGATTTTACACCAAAAAATATTCAGTTTCAAGGAAAGCCCACCTCCTCCTGCCTAAACGCCTCCTTTTCCCATCGGCCTGCTCATGGACCCCCCCTTGAAACAGAGAAGATAGCTGCCTTATTACAGAATAGGGCGTTTTTCAGGAGATTGTCTTACATAATAGCTTAAAGGAAACCTGTTCTGCCCTCTCACACCACCTCCATATAGAATGCTTCCAGAAAAGCAATGGTTAGGGTTTTTCCACTGTATTTATTCTCAGACCTCTGCAAAGACTCTGCAGTATGTGGTGTTCTTGTGCATTCGCCCCCTGCTGGCAGCCACCAGTAGCACATGCTCCCTTCTCCAGCTGGAGCTGGGGACCCACGTTCATTTGGAAGTGCTAAGAATTTTACAAACTGGAAAGGTTATCAGAGATCATTAGGGACAACCTCTTCGATTTACAGATGAGGAAACTGAGGCCTAGAAAGGTAAAGTGATTTAGGGAGACAGCTTCATGTTTTAGTCTAAAGACGTGGGGAGAGGGGTTGTTTGCCCCTATGAGTGAAAGCTTAAATCTTTTGTCCCCATGTTCTCTGTGAGAATGTTTTTCATGATTCAAGGTGCTGTTGACAAGAGTTTTCACAGATTGGTTTTCTTCTTTTCAAAGAAGTCACCTGAGTAGCAACCTTTTAGATATATTGACAATGATTGATTTTCTTTCCCCCCCGCTGGGACAGGAATGGACATACGTATTATGCCTACTCATCTACATATATTATCTAATTTGGTTAAATCCTTGGGATATCCTGAGAATTGTCTTTAAAATCCCTATTTTAGAGATGAGACATTTTAAAGATGAGGTCAGAGAGGGTCATGGATTTTTACATAACACACTTTGTATGAAACAAAAATAAAGAATAAAAAATACAATTTCGGCAGGCTGAGTAGTAAGAAATGTGTCCCACATCCCTTGCCTTGTGGGTGGCAGAGGTGGGATTTAAACCCCAATGGATTTAATCCAAACCAAAGCTGATGAGCTTTGTACTGGAGCCCACAGTAAACTATACGGCATACCTCCTATGAGTCTTTGCTGAATCTTTAGGAAAACAACGAAAAACAAACTAACTAGCAAACTCCCTACACAAGCCAAAGTAAGATGAGGAATCACTTGGCAAGACGTCAGCAAGGCAGTTCTCACAGCTGCTCTGGTTTCTCCCAGAACAAACACTCAAGCAGCCAACCCACAATCCTTTAGTTGCAAGTATTGAAATAGTCCAGTGGGTCTTCCTCCATGTGTCCCTTCTTAGGGAGGTCCAAAAGGTGGGAAGTGGACCCTGCCTTGCCCGCAGGGCTTGGGACCTGATGGACATTGGGATATCGCTGAGGCTTTAGAGGACAAAAAGCTTTATTTTTCCCAGTGAGATTGCCCAGGTGGTGGGATCAGGGAAGGCCCTCCCTGGCCCCCTTCTCCATGGTTTACACCCTCACGGCCTTGTTCTGCCCAGGGATGTATTAGCGCATAAACAGCCAATGTGTAGGTGCTTCACTGGGTGGATTTTTGGTCACATGCCCGAAGCGAAGTGGATGATCTCTGCCAGGGTCAGGAAGGAATTTTCCTCCTCTGGCTAACTGGCCAAGGCTGGGTGGTTTTCTGCTTCTGCTCTCTCTGGAAGGCTGAGCAGAGGTGCCATGGACACCACACCTGTGACTGCTGCCTCTGACTCGTGTGAGGGCAGGAAGCCCACAGCCCTGTCTCTCTGACTGTGTGGACCCTCCCCGTGCACCTTGGTGAGTGAGCCGACTCTCAGAAGGGATAGGAAGCCTCTGCAGGCACTGGGGACCTGAGCGTCCACGCCATTCCCAAAGGTGCAGCCAGCCTTTCTCGTGCATGGAAGAGAACCCACTTGATTCCTCCCCCTGTGTGGAATGTGCTTGACCCTTTCCTACTTATTAGGCAGCTAGGATGTGGACTACACTTTGGGGAAACTGACTCCAACTGCCGTAGATCTGTGGATGGGCAGTGAGTGAGGGTCCAGAGTACTTATGGCACCTGGCTAGCCCAGGCAAAGAATGTCCAGAGTCCACCGTGGGCATAGGAGGAAAGGGAGAAGAGAAAATCGGGGGACTTTTTAGAGCTAAAAGTTTCATCTCTGTAGTGATTGAATTGTACTCCAGTTTGGTGAACTTACTTGACTGCACCATCCAACTATACCACCGTATAGATGCATGTGCGTATGCGTGCACATGTGTGGATATGTCGGCCCACTCCAGTGGGTCCCTGCAGAAAGTCACACAGCTGGGGCATGTCTTGGAGTCCACCTCATCGGTGTGTCCATTTAGCAGATGAAGAACTAAGACTCGGAGAGGAGCAAGAGTCAGAATCATGACTCCCAGCCCAGTGTTCTTTCTATGATGACAAACCAGCCAGCCCCTCAAAAAACAAATATGTGTGGTTAGAACAGCAGGCCTAGGACCCTCCCTAGACATCCCTTCTTGTCCTGCTGCTGATTCTAGTTCTAACCCAGTGCTTCTCAACCTTTTTTTTCATTATCACCCCCTCTAGGGAGTCTTTTTAGATCATTGTTTCTTAATCGTACCCCTTCCTTGAAATGTTAATATCACAGATTTACTGTTTATCATTTACGTACTATGGCCTTTTGGAGAGTCATAAAGGATTATAATGGCTAAGATTTTTCTGACCCTCAAGAACCAATTTTTTCCCTCTGGGGTCACTGTCCCCCCCACTGGGAATACATATTCTAACTTCAGGCCTGGGCTTACAAATCACTGGGCATCAGCGTCATCACTGAGAAGAGGGTCCTCAAATAGCTGTTCTCTCCCACCACCCTGTTCCACCTACATTAAAGAAATCTTAAGGGCTAAAATGTTCAATTATTAAAAGGACCACAAGAGCCTAAGAAGCTGGGCTGCTGAATACAAAGCAGCCATTATTCCCGAACTTTCACACCTACAGCCCGCTGGCTAAGTGGCCAAGGTCTCTTGTGGAGAATCCGGAGTTAATAACACCCCGTCCTCCCACTGCAATAGCAAAAAAAAAAAAAAAAAAAAAAAGTTGCTGCCTTTTATAAAACACATCTTTCCACAAAGCAAAAGATAATTACAGAAGAAAAATGCATGCTGTACACCTGAAGACAGCCCTTTAAGAAAACTTGATGGATATAATTTGCCATAGAAGAACCACCAAAGGGAATCAGATACAGACGGTGCTGTGTAGAGCCCTGGAGAGATTACAGAGCAAGCGAGTGGGCTGGTGCTAAAAGAAGAAAAAAAGAAGTCTTTAAAGGAGGTAAATATCATACTGGTCAAAAATATTCCTAATTTTTATACGATCAAATTCAATTTACCGGGCTTCCCTGGTGGCGCAGTGGTTGAGAGTCCACCTGCCGATGCAGGGGACACGGGTTCGTGCCCCAGTCCGGGAAGATCCCACATGCCGCGGAGCGGCTGGGCCCGTGAGCCATGGCCGCTGAGCCTGCGCATCTGGAGCCTGTGCTCCACAAGGGGAGAGGCCACAGCAGTGAGAGGCCTGTGTACTGCAAAAAAAAAAAAAAAAAAAAGTTCAATTTACCAAATGACTTTTGAGAGCTTTGCTAGGCAGAGATGAGGAAGAGTGCACTCCTACTGCCACATTATGTATCTGGAGGATTCCTAATTGACACCGAAGACCTGGGAACTGTTTTCTATTTTCCTCCACGTGGAGGCCACCTCTCCTTTCTCCAAGCCCAGCCGTGAAGGTCATGTCAGAGGTCTGCCATCCTCCTCCTCCGTTTCCTGAGCCTCCGGCCCAGAGGGGCAGGGTGCATTTTTACCTTGAGCCCTCACTTAGGAGAACTTTTCTGGGGTCATGTCCAGAAAGCAGAAGGGGCTTTGGGCTCCAGGGGCCCTTCCCTCCTTCATAATCTCCCACCCCCATCCCTCTTCATCCAGCCACCTGCTCTGGATATAAAACCAATCAATCCGTGGGAAAATCAGAGTCCAAACCCAGGCAGCCTTGACTTCTGTTTGATATGGCTCGCAGCGGGAGATCTAAGAATGTGATAATCTGTTGGGCACATTAACCCTCTCCGGGCACCAGGAAGGAGGCTTCCTAGTGCCGTCTGGTGAACCTCTGATGATGCCCAGAGAGGGGGCCTACATGTGAGAATTTGAACTCAGTTATTTATCTATGTCTGGAGCACAGTTCTCATGTACATCTGATAGTGATGATGATAGATAGATAGATTTGCAAACATCCCCAAAGAATTGATCTCTGGTTCTGGAACCACACAATCCCTGCCCCTCTCGGTACTGAGGTCCTATTTGACGTGTAAGTGAACCTGGGATGCATCTGTGAACAGATGAGGCTGTGAGTGTTTTTAGAAAGAGAAGCAGATGGGTTGAAAAAAACTTAAGAATTCTGTATACCATAGTGCTGTGTGACTTTGACAAAGTTACACAAATTTCCTGGGCCTTAACTTTCTCAGCTGTAAAATGGGTGCGGGGAAAGATTAGACCAACTCAGTACTTTCCAACATGCGGTACTCCGACCACTCATTATACGTGAGATAAATCTGGTCAGGGGTAGGCAAACTTTTTCTTAAAGCACTAGATAGTAAATATTTTAGGATTTGCAGGCCTAAAGGCAAAAAATCAAGTACATTATGTGTGTACTTATATAACCATTTAATATGTAACCATTTAAAAATGTAAAATCATTTTTAGCTGTGGGCCATTCAAAAATAGGTAGTGGGCTAGATTGTGCCTGTAGGCTGTAGTTTGTGAACCTCTGATCTAGGCGGTGCACGGATGACTAATTTTTATTTCAATGCTTATGTCTTTATTTTTATATATGTTAAACGAATACCAACTTTCCATTTATAGTGGTGATGTAAAGTTTTCCTTTTAAATAAATGTGGTTATGTTAAAATGAAGAGGGAAGTGATTTTTTTAATATATTAAGGAAGTTATCATGGTGGCAGGCGAATGACTAAAGTTTGGGAAACACTGGACGAGATGATTAATAAGCTCCTGACCATCTAAAATTCCATGCACTTAATAACCTGGACTCTAGTCTTTGCTTTGACACTGCCCAGCTGTGTGATTTTTTTTTTTTTCTTTTTCCTGCGGTACGCGGGCCTCCCACTCCCGTGGCCTCTCCCGTTGCGGAGCACAGGCTCCGGACGCGCAGGCTCAGCGGCCATGGCTCACGGGCCCAGCCACTCCGCGGCACGCGGGATCCTCCCGGACCGGGGCACGAACCCATGTCCCCCGCATCGGCAGGCAGACTCCCAACCACTGCGCCACCAGGGGAGCCCCAGCTGTGTGATTTTTGAGCTGCTGTGTCCCCTTTGCAGAAGGGAGTAGAACCATGCTACCTCATCAATATTATTGCGATAATCATAATAGAAGTTGGGTGAACAGATTTTTCTAATTCACCAAACATGAAGTCACTTTTTTCTGAATTGTGGGAATATGGGAAACAGCAAAAGGAAACTTGAAAGATGAGACTGGTGGGGCAAGAATGCTCATGAGTAGAAGCCCCAGCCCATTTTTTTTTCTATCCCCTTTCCAGCCTCGACCAGTCATCTTCTCCTAGAGCTTTCCACTCGCCAGCATGCACAGCAATTAGGTTCATGACTTCTTAAACAGAGCCACCTGCGTTGTCACCCAAACTCCAGCACCTGCCACCTGGGTGCGCTGCGGCGTGTTACCTGGAATCTCAGAGCGCCCATCCCTCATCTATAAAAACAGAACCCACACCAGAAACTGTCTCAGAGTGGTTGCCCTGGGGACACCATGAATAATGGATGTAAACTGCTCAGCCCAGAGCCCTCAGTGAAGCAAGTGTGTTACAGTTATCACAGGTCTTCACTCTCTTATCCAAAACCCTGAGGCAAGACGTGCTGAAGAATTCAGAATTCTTCAGGTATTAAGAAGGTGACCCAGGGTATATACTGCAGAGTACAGAATACCCCTCTCAAGGTATTGCCTGCTAGGACTGCTTAAATGCATTAATATTTCTGCAGTGTATCATATGAATATTCATCAAGTAGAACAAATAAAACTATAGCTATAGGTATAAAACTACAGAGCATATCTATAGTTGTATATGTTTAATAAATGTATAGTATTTAGTTTACATACATATATAGAAGTATAGATATAATATATATTATAATTATATATAAAAAATTTATAACATCAATTCAGGACTGTTTTTGCTGGGAAATAAGTCGGAACCACACACACACACACACACACACACACACACACACACAAATATACTTTCAGTTTCAGAGCTTTTTGATTTCAGAATTGTGGATTAATATTTGTGGGCATATTCATTTATAATAATTCTTGCCCTGTTTTCAGAAGTATATATATATATTTTTGGCCACGCACCATGCAGCATGCGGATCTTAGTTCCCCAACCAGGGATCAAACCCCTGCCCCCTGCAGTGGAAGTGTGGAGTCTTAACCACTGGACTGCCAGGGAAGTCCCAGAAGTATATTTTTAGACATTATAATCCAGAGTTCAGGGCTCAGGTGTGAGAGAATAGGAAAAGTAAAGAAAGAACATTATTATATAATAAAAGCCTTCATCCTCAAATCTCAGCTTTGCCACTTACTGGCCATGTTACCTGGACAATTGTCTCAACCCCTCTGCCTCAGTTTTCTCATCTATAAAATGGGGATATACACACAAACCTCACAGGATGTGGAAAGGATTAAAAAGTGTCACCGTGGAAAGCACTTAGAGGGGTGCCTGGCTCCTGGGAGACTGCATGTTTGTAAGCGTTTGCCGTCATTACTAAAAACCAAGTGTCGCCCTGCTGGGGGCTCCTACAGCGTGGCTTTCTTCCTTCATCCGCCTCCTCACAGCCTCTCCTGCCGTTACAGGGTGATGTTGGACTCAGTGACACACAGCACCTTCCTGCCCAGCGCGTCCTTCTGCGACCCCCTGATGTCGTGGACTGACCTGTTCAGCAATGAGGAGTATTATCCTGCCTTTGAGCATCAGACAGGTGTGTACGTCTGGAGAAGCTCATCTGAGCTGGGACAGACTGGGGCAGGAGGTGGTGCTGGCCTCAGGCGGGTGACAATGCCATGCTGGGGGCCTGAAAACGCCAGCTCTCACCAGTGTTAAGGGCAGAGGATCACAGGAGACCCAGGCGGGAGGAAGGGCCGCTTCTGCAGAGAGAAAAGCACTGGAATCCTCGTCCCAACCTTTTCCCAGCTCTGTGGGCTTGGGGGACTCCACTAACCTCTCTGAGCCTTATTTTGCTCATGGGTAAAAGGGAGATGATAACACCAGTCTCTTGGAGTTATTATATTTAAACAGTGTAATAGAAAGAAACCCTTAGCCCGAAGCCTAGTACACTGTGATTGTTTGATCATTGTGGCTTTAGCCAACATTTGCTAACTACTAGCTATGCCCCAGACCCTGTACCAAACACCCATCTCTTCCTTATAGAAGCCCTAGGAGAAATTACTAATTATTATTCCCATTTTATAGATGAAGAAACTGAGACATAGAGGAGTTACATGACCTGCCCAAGGTCTCACAGTTAGTTAAGTTTCATGCAAGTTGACTTGAGCGTCTGCACTCTTAACTATCTTACATGGTCATCTTATAAATGATGTAACGCTGTGGTTATTGGTATTAATATTATAGATAGTCTCTGAGCTTCTATTTCCTTATCCCTAAAGCCAGGATGATGAGAATTACTGTGAGGATTAAGGGAACCTAACTGTGAAATATATAGCCTGACACCAAGCAAGTGCTCAGTAAACAGGAGTCCCCTTGCTGTCCCCCAGGCCGCCCTCCCCTCACCTCCTCATCTCCCAGCCCAGTTTTCTCCTCCTAAGAAGGAAGCACGGGGCCTTGTGCAAGCCCCATGCCAAAGGGAGGCCAGCTGAGCTTTGCCCCAGAAACCCTCTGTGGGCCTCTGTCCCCAGGTGCTTGGGTGACTACACACCAGAGCAAGCCTGGCTGACTGCTGGCACGGCAGGTGCACGCCCCACGGAAGGTGATGCAAGCACTGATCGAGCCCTCAGGCCTCACCACCCAGCCTTGACCCTGTGTGCTCCGGCCCAGCGGGGCCCACACTCAGGGTCAGGAGGCCAGCAGCCTCCAGAAGAGGCCAAGTCTCTGAGGACACTGTGAAATGTCCATCTCAAGGAGCCCCTGCCTCCAGGTCAGAGACCAGTGTTGCACAGACAGACCTGAGACACATATTACAAATCGAATCCCACACCATCCCCCAACCCCACACACGACACACTTGTCCATATGACATCGCTCACTCTCACCAGGGTCCAGATAATTGCACATGGGCCTGAGTCATCCAGCCGCACATTGTAATTCTCCTTCAGGCCTAAGGAGCACCTTGTTTCCCAGAAAGACAATGAGGAATGTACTCGATCTCCCCTACACTCATTATTTGGTCAAGAGGCTAAATTTGAAGGAGGAAAACGAAGGCTTTCGAGTGTCTGTCCCTTCCCCATGTGTCCCACGATGGTGGAGCCCAGCTCCTGTCCCTTCTCTCCATCCATGCATAACCCAGAGCTGCCATCCTGGAAGCCTCCTCTTCCTGCCTCGTCTACCAGGGGCCATCAGAGCAGGATGGGAGGGGGTGGTCTCAGCCGCCTACCCCGTGCAATGTTCCAGGAGCTTCTGTAGTTGTCAAGAGCTCGGACTTTGGAGCCAGGTGCCCTAAATATGAAGAGCGGCTCTGCTATTTAATAACTGCAACATCTTACCCTCTCATGCCTCAGTTTTCTCATCTCTAAAGTGGAGATAACAGTAATGCCTATCTTGCAGACTTGTGAGGGTGAAATGAGTTAATAGGTGTGAAGTGTCTGGGACATGGCAGGCACACAGCAAGCACACACAAGTGTGTAAAAATGAAGGATGAGTTTCAGTTTGGGTTGAAGAAAAAGTTCTGGAGATGGATAGTGGTGATGTTTGCACAACAATGTGAATATACTTAATGCCACTGAACTGTGCACTTAAAAAGTACGGACCTAGCTTTCTCCTGTCTGAGGCCTCTGCATTTCCATCAGTGTAATGAGGGATTGGACCAGGTCCTTGCTAGGATCCCTTCCTGAAGCGTCTCTGATTCCTGCATCAGGCAACATCACAGAGGTAGACTTCATCCCCCACCACCCATTGGGAGACTAGAAATTCCCACCAAGATGTGAAGACAAAATATCCTCCGAGAGTGGCCCAGCTTCCTGACATTCCCCAAGGGAGGAGCCAGGCTTTGGGCTTGCCCTCTGGCCCTCTGGATTTCAGAAGGAGCTGAGTATCTCTGAGCTCATAAAGGTCAAGGGTGGGTGTGAAAATTTAGTCTCAAATGAGGACCCTGGCTCCCTGAGTCCCAGTGGTGGGAGGAAGGCCCTGCAGTACCTTCTGTCTTTTTGTCACCCCAAGAGGTGACACATGGGTCTGAGTGTCTGCAAAAACCTTCTCTGAGAGGGAGGTGTCAGGGGACAGCCAGGTTCTCCTCCAGACACTGCTCTGCCATCTGTCCTAAGGTCCTTGCCCACCTCCCAGGAAATTCCAGCTTGAATTCAGGGTTGTCCCAATGGCAGCTTCCTGTTTGGGTCTGAGGTCAAGGGCCGGTGCTGGCATCCGCCAGCCCCATGACCTTGGGCAGGTTTTCCCAAACATCTCTGAGATATGCTCTCCTCAGCTGAAACGGCATCCACCTCCCAGCGTTGGGAGGATTGACTGAGATTCCACATATAACATGTTTAGCAAAGCACCTGGCACTTGGTAAGTGGTCACTGTAGCCAGGACACCTCACGACTCCCAGCTGGTGGAAAAACAGCTTTCTCTCTGCTCGCTTCACTTTTCATATTGAACCAAAGCAGCCCAGGTCTCCATCTCAGCCTTTCCGATTCAGAATGTTGGCAGCTTAGACACTTTGAGACCAAAGGGAGAGAAAGGGAGAAAGAAATGATGTGCCCGCTGGATAAATGATGTCTGTGAGAGTGCAGGGAGGAATACGCAACCTAGTTGGGATAGCCAGCTGTTTACTGCCTCTTAACTGGCTTTAGCAGAGGGTAGCTGAATCTGTGTCCGACGTGTGTTAAGTGTACAGCATCTGGCCTCTCTTAGAAGCAGCACAGCCTGCTACACGGCAGGCTGGCGAGTGAGCAGTCACGGACTGCAAAATGTTCTAGAATATCATGAGCTAACCCTGGCCTTCCCTTCAGCTTTTAAAGTAAAGAATTACAGATACTGGAAAATTTTATCAAAGAGGGACGTAGGGGGGAAGTGCATAAATGTCACAAGCATGTGATATTTTGAAGAGATTATTTCTCCAATCAAGTTCCAGTAGCCAAGCATCTGACAAGCCATGGAGTATCCTGATCTCACCCCTACTTTCTGGAACTCCATCCTGACCTTCACACACCCACACACCCCTCCCCTGATTGCCAAGGTGGCCAGGCCAACACTCAGTAGGCCTTGGCTTTCGGATCTTCCTTATACTTTGCAGCAGAGGTTTCTAGGTTGAGGCAGCTCTAGGGGTTCCCAGGAGGTCCCTTGGGGACCTGCAGTGACAGCTGAGAAGGACAGGCTTTAGGTCCCCCTCTCCACCTCCCTCCCTCACTTTGATTCGGAAGATAGTACAGCATAGTGGTTACTAAGGCTTGGCTGCAGGAACTGGAATCTGCCTATATGACCTCCTCGCTCAGCCACTTACTCGTTGTGTGACCTCAAGAAGGGATTTCACCGCTCTGTGCCTTACTTTCATCATTTACTTTGTAAAATAAGCTACGTGATCTAGGACCTCACAGCATCATGTTGAGGATGACATGAGAAAACTCAAGGAGTGTTGCATGGTAACTGGCACGTACTAAGTGCTCAACAAATATGTTAGCAATGGGAGGTTTTATTTGAAGACAGAACTGTTTCTTAAAAAAGAAAAAAAGGTGCAAAACCCTGATCTTGGGTATTAACAACCAGATGATCAGTAAGAGAGGCATCTGGGTCTCACAGGGGCTTTTCTTAGGCAAGACTCCTGTTCAGGGTATAGAAGTTTGAGATCAGATATGAGAGAGAGTCTAGGAACTTCTAAATCGAAACCAGATAATGAAATACAAAATCATTGGAAAGCCTAAGGTGAGCCCCGTGGCGGTAGTCACACCCCAGGACACCCCCAAAGAGAGACCTCACCATCAGCCACCTCCAGTCTCTCCCACACGCATCCAAGCCTTTGGGCAGCTGTGGCCCCAGGACGGCTCAGGGCTTGGTGCTCTCTGCCCCTTTCTAACCACACTCCCATGGCCTCGGCTCTTTGCTGATGCCCAGCCAGCCCTTCTCATCTCTTCTCCACCCAGTTTCTTACACTGCTCCAGGCTTTTTTTTTTTTTTTTTTTTCCATCTCATGGTCTAAATCATTCCACAGGCTTGGAAGAAAAGCCAAGAAGGACTATTGGATGGGGCTAGACCAGCTCAGGAGGGAAACCTAGAAGCAATATATCATTTCAGATCTCTCCTCATAAAGTCCTTCCTTTCAGTGACAAAGCCACAATCGATGGTGCCCGGTGCTATCCAGTCCACTCACTGGCCTCTTCAGCACTGCTCCAGGCAAAAGACTTTCCCAATTCCCAATGCTAATAAATCATGCTAATCATGGTCCAGTCGGTCTAACTCAGGCCTCCTCTGACCCAAACTGTCTGCCTCGCTCTCACTGAGTTTTGGGTTGCTTTGTTCTGCTTGTTCCTCAGCTACACTGAGGCCCCGGTGGAGATGGCCTCATTTCCCTGAGAACAAATGTCATCCCAAAATAATAACTAATTACAAGTGACATATGGAAAGCTTCCTGTCGTTTAGATAACTGGGCTAAGCTCTTTACATGCATCATTTCTCTTCCATTTCATAGCAAACTCCCTAAGAGGTAGGCACTATTATTCTTCCTGTTTTATAGATGAAGGAGGCTGAGGTCCAGAGAGGTTAGGAAACTTTGTTAGGATTGCACAGCTAACAAGTTGAGGAAACGCAATTAACGTAGTGGTATGAGAAGCTCTGATATTAACAAGTATAAATGGGTGGTATTTAATGGGCACTTACTACCTGCCTGTCCTTTTCCAAGCACTTTCCATGTATTGATTCACTTCATCTTTTTAACAGCATTATGGGGTACGTCCTAGTATTCCCATTTTGCTGAGGGAGTGAGAACAAGAAACAGATGCCCTTGGAGGGCATACAGATGCCCTTGGAGACCCTCTTAGGGTCCCTAGGAGGCAGGACCACTAAGTATGAGATCACACACCCTTTCAGCTTTTAGGGGGAATCCAAATAACAGGAGCCCTGGTTTCAAGTTCTAGAACAGTGATTTTCAAGGAGCCTTCTGGGGCTAAGGAGGGGAAGCCATATAGTACCTTCCCCTAACTCCCAGCAAAGCAGCACTGCTTTTTTCCAGAGAAGTTTCAATTTGAAGAAAATACTGTTCGACTAAAAAAGTTTAAAAGCCTTAGCATGCCTGCTGTAAACAGTAGTCTTGAAGGAGACAACCGTCCAGAAGCT
Organism: Mesoplodon bidens; assembly: GCF_964165515.1. NCBI lineage: Eukaryota > Metazoa > Chordata > Mammalia > Artiodactyla > Ziphiidae > Mesoplodon > Mesoplodon bidens. The sequence goes on along the minus strand of NC_138164.1, from coordinate 92,030,945 downwards.
TGTGAAGTTCTTCCTCCCAAAGTCACTGCCAGGAGTGAGCCAGCCTGTGGAAGAGTTTTGACTGACCCTCAGAGTGGTTTTTAAAAATTAAATAAGTCAGCACTTAAAAATCATGAGATTTCACATAACAATCTGGGCTTGGCAACACAGGGCCCACCTTCCTACCTGGCAACAGCCAATTGGAGCTGGGCCACCACTGTCCACTCGGCATGAACTTGCCCATTCCCACTGTCCCCATCGGGGGCCACTCTGGGCATGGACATAACCTGCTGACCCTGTGGGAATCTGAGTGTGCCAGCCAGCTCCAAAACTTAAGGCCTCCCTCCAAAGTTCACTGCATCCCAGGTTATAGCATTGGTTGTGAGCATTTCCCCCCAGAATTGCTGAAAACTCCCTTTAGCCCCTTAATTCTTCTTCCCAGTGCAGCTAGCCCTTAAACAAGTGTCCTGACCTCCTTCCGACTTCAAAGGAGCTGGCCAAGGCTGCTGTTTAATCGTGGCCTGCGGACCTTTGGATTAAGTCCACCAGGTACAGGACATCGTCCGTACCCAACTGGTAAACATAGGCAGAAGGGCCTCATGGCTCAGCTTCTCCAAAAAGTCTAAATTATTTTGTGAAGAGTAAGCACATTGAGACAACACTTTACATTTCCAGGCAATACAACCTGTTAAAGATAATATGTTCTCTGGGTGTATCACCCTGTCTTTTATTTTCCCTAAGTTCATCTCTTCCGAGTAGTGAAAGGGTCTCCATGTCATTCAAACGCTGTCACCATCAGTCTCTCTATCCTTCTTCTGATTTTTCAAACCTAGATTATATACGTACATATTATATATGTAATATATATAAATAAATACACGTAATATGTAAAATATATAACAACACATACACTATATAAATATTTATATAAACTATGTGCATATATTTTAATATATTTTTATATATATACACCTTCATCGGAATTGTTGAGTCAGTCTTCCAGATGTGTGTCCAGTCTGGTCCTTGTCAACCAAGAAGAGTGAGGCAAAGGTGATGCAAACTTCCCACATCCAGAGGTGGAAGAGCTGGTGGAGGCCTAACCCCCTTACCGACCGGCCGCGTGGCCTGAGTCACGTAACCTCTCAGAACTTCAGTTTCCTCCCTGTGAAGTGAAGATAATAAGTGACAGTCCCCTGGCTGGTCATTTCACCTCCGGAACACCCACAGGGGGCCAGGCGGGCTCCCCGCCCTGCTGACTCAGGGTGAAGAAGCAGAGCTGGCCACGCCCCTGTGGGACAGCAAGCCTCCCTGAGAGGGGCAGTGAGCTGGGTCTTGAGGACCAGCAGCAATTACTTACAGGACAGGTGGGGACGGCACCCTAGGTGACCAGAGGCGCCTGTGCAAAGACCTTGAGCTGGGGGCAATGCTGCGGGAGGGCTGGGGGCGGTGTTGAGGAGGAGGGAGCAGGCCTTCCTCACCCCTGTGGAATCAGGACCGCGGAACCACACCACAGCCAAAAGGCTTCCCTCCATGCTGGCGCTTCGCCCTCCACCTGGCTGAGAACAGCTACTCTGCTCGCGCTTGGGAAGGACTCCGCTGGGAGCCTGCCGTGCTTGGCCCTGGCTCTGGCCTCCCCGGGGGGCGGGCCGGAGCCGCACACGAAGCCTGCTCTGCGGGGAAGCTGCCGAGGAGAGAGAGCCGAGGGGACGGAGGCTGTGCCAGCGACACCTTCCCAGGGTCAGTGACACTTCTCCGAATCCCTTAGGCCCCCGCTGGCCTCCAGAAACAACATGGCTGTGGCCATCTCCCAGAGCCAAAGAAAATGACTTGGGGGTGGAAGAGAGAGGGGAGGGGCTCGGAGACTTGGCGCACGCTCTCCACGGAAAGAAATGAAGTGTGCCGGCAAGGGCAGCACCCCGATAGGCATCTCCGGCGGGGCTCAGCTCGGGACCCAGGGAGGAAGAATTTCAAGGCTCATAAACATCTCTCGTGGGAATACCAGGGAAGTGGAGGCCCCGGGTTTACTCCAGCCAGAACTCGGCACGTGAAAACACAGGCCAGAAGGGGGAAGGGCCGCCAGGTGTTCCCAGGAGACCCTGGCACCCCCAGCGGCTGATGGGGGCCCCTCCTCATCCAGCAGGTAGAGGCCACAGCATCAGCCTCCACCATCCTGGCCGGATATCAACTCTTTGACTCACACACATATAGAATTCTGATTAAAACCCTAAATTTAAACAAACCTGAGATCTGGGACCTGGGACCCTTTGCGGCAGTGCTGGCACCTGGACAAACGTGTCCTCCAACAACAAAATACCAATGAAAAACATTATGTGGGACTAAAAATAACTGCACACATGTGCAGTTGGGGCAAATGATGAACAATAAGATACAAAAAGGCCAAAATCCAACCGCCACTTCTGAGGCGCCAGAGCAAAAGCAGGGTCCTGCGCGTGATGCCTGCGCTCACCTCCACCAACGGGGTGGGAAGCTGCCCCTCCCGCCTGACCCACCAATTCGCCCCACCCTCCCCCCGTTTAAGGGACCAGGTTGACCCTCCTCGGGGATCAAGCAAGGGCATCTGTTTCTTGTTCTCACTCCCTCATGCTGCAGCACGAGTCCCAAGAAAGCCTTGCCTGAATTCCTCGTCTGGCCTCTTATCAATTTCTATTGATTAAAGAGTCCAAGGACTGGAGTCTACAGCAAACCTAGTGTTCAAGTTTGACCTCAATCCATCTCACGGTGGGAAAAGAGATTTCTGGAAGGCCTCTGAGTTTTAGGGGGAAATCCGAGGAAGTAGAGCTGATGTAGACCAGGGCACATAGCAGCCTGGCCAATACACAGGGGGTGCTTAGGGGCAGAGAAGCCATCTCCCCGCCTGGGATTAGAAGCGCCACAGTTCCTTTGGGGACAGGGGCAGCCAATGCAGCATTTAAAGGAGGAATCATAACAGCCTCGCTGCCGTGCACTGTGGGGTGTAACTCGTGAGGGACACTTTCTGTCGTCCACACAGCCTGAGCCAGTCACCCCCGCCTGCCTCTGCTCCTGCCTTTCTCCTCAGCCCTTCTCCTTCTCTCTGGCTCTGTGTCTGCCTCCACTGTCTGATCTCTTCTCTGTGCTGACCTCTGAGGACCAGCATGATGGAACAGAAAGAGTAATGGCTTTCAAGTTCAGACTGGGGTTCACATCCCACCTCTACCCCACACTGGCTGTGGGATCTTGGGCAAGACTTCCATGACCCTCAGCCTCCTCATCTGTGACCTCCTGGGGGACAGGGACCAAACCTCCCATTCATCATGAAGTCTCAGCTCAAAATTTGTTGCTTCACAAATAGAAGGTGTTCAGTGGTAATCTTCTAGACTCTGTTCTAAGTACCCTAAATACTTTTACATGTATTAACTCATTTAATCCACAGACCAACCCTATGATGTAGGTGCTATCATTGTCCCCATTTTACTGATGAGGAAACTGAAGCTCTTTGAATGAATGAATGAGTACAATGGCAATGGCAGGAATTGTTTATGTCAGAGTACCTGACCGAGGACCTGGTACCTCACATCTTCCATAGCAGATCTGCCACCCTTTCGGTTTCTCCTGGCATTGGGACAGTCTGTTGAGCACCCATCTCTGCCCCTGGGTTAGGCACAGCCTCCTCTCAGCCTCCCAGACAGGATGGCACACACCTCTGCCTGGGGCGTAGGAGTGAAGGGAATCTGCCCTCACTGAAGGAGTGAAGGGAATCTGCCCTCCGGATAGAAATTCCTCAAAACAGCACCAAAAACACAAGAACAACAATACAACCAATGCTTCCACCTCCCCCTTCCCCTGGAGGAGCCTGCTCTGGTCATCCAAGGCCTGCCAGATGCTTGGGCAACATTTCAGCAGCCCAAGGCCCTCAGCACAAGATGGCCAGGGACAGCACACAAACCTATAGCCAGTGCTGGGCAGCTTTCCATAACAGCAGAGGGAATCAGATGAGCCTCGGATGGTGCCTGGCACACCACAGGCATTTCTTTTGGTTGACCAAAAATTTCGTTGAGGTTTTTCTGTAAGATGGTGTGGAAAAACCCGAATGAACTTTTTGGCCAACCCAATAATAAATATTGAATTGATTGATAATTTTCTATGCACCATATAGTCTATAGGCGTTAACCACAAACTCCAGAACAGCCCTGTGAGTGGAGCATATTATCCCCATTTTACAGATGAGGAAACTGAGGCTTAAATGTCTATGGATCTTGCCCAAGTAGAAAGCAGCAGAACCAGGATTTGAATCCAGGCCTGTCAGGCTCTAAAGGCTATGCTCTTGATGTCCTGTTGTCTGAAACCAAATACCTGAAGGGACTTTTTCTTTCTTTCTCCCCTAGTTCCCCCCTTTCAAGGCACTCCCTAGCCAGGACCAGGTCTCACCCCGTCATTCCCTCTTCTGCCAGTAAGGCCACTCGTAGGATCCAGTCCCCTCTGGTTTTTGCTGCAGGACAGAAGGTGACCAGGACCCCAGCAGAACAACCCAGGGCTGGAGGCCCCTTCAACTCATTGGACAGAGGATGAGGATGTTAGTAAAACTAGAGCCTCCTTCGAGGGACTTCTAATCCTCTCCTGGCTGTCATCCCTCACTTGTCTCTTCCTGGTGCAGCCTGTGACTCCTACTGGACGTCTGTCCACCCTGAGTACTGGACGAAGCGCCACGTCTGGGAATGGCTCCAGTTCTGCTGCGACCAGTATAAGCTGGATGCCAACTGCATCTCCTTTTGCCACTTCAACATCAGCGGCCTGCAGCTGTGCAGTATGACACAGGAGGAGTTCATTGAGGCAGCTGGTGTCTGTGGGGAGTACCTGTACTTCATCCTCCAGAACATGCGCTCTCAAGGTCAGTGCCAAGAGGGCTGGGCTTTGGGGACAGGGTCCCGGTATTGGGACCAAATGACCTCTGAGGTCCTTCCCTACCATATGACTCACATGGCGAAATTTTATTAACTGCAACTCTCTGTTAAACCAAATCCCCTGCTAACCAGACCTTTCTGTACCCAGAAGCTCTAGCATGCTAGAATCAGAGATTGGAGGTAAAACAGAGTGAGTTACAAGGAAGCAAGCTGAGTACATTTTTTTTTAAAAAAGAAGAAGAAAGAAAGAAAAAGAAAACTAAAACACGTTCAAGGACCGCCCAGGAACCAGGCTGATACAACAAACTATTATGTTCATAAAGATTGTTAACCATAAAGCGTGGACAAAAAGAGACTTCTGCTTGACATTTTATTAAGCAGCAGAAGAAGATTAACTAGACCCTTTCCCTTCCCTGTTTCCAGAGGGGTCCGACTAATTGCCATTTCCTTTTATCACATTCCTAATGGTCAAGGATCGAATGGCCACAAGGTGGCCCCAGTAGCATTATTTAACACCAACATGCCCTGCAAGAGTAGAATGTTGCTGGACAGGTTTTTTAAACCCGGAAGCATTTTTTGAGAACATACAATTCTGTATCCCCATATCACAGAGAAAGGAACTGAGGTCCTGAATGGTTAAGTGACTTCTCCAAGGTCAACAGGGCTGATTCATGGAAAGTCAGTACAAAGCAAGGACTGTGAGATCAGAAAGACCTTTGCTCCAACCCTGGCTCTCACACTTTGGGGCCGCAGGGACTCTGGCAAATGGCTTAACCTCTCTGAATCTCCACCGTCTCGCCTCTGTGGTGGGGTTATGATACACACCTCCCCAGGCTTCTTGACAGGATTCAGTGAAACATTATCTGGCACAGCAAATAAGGACGCAAATACAATGACTGGCAACTGTTTTTGTCATCATGAATATAACCAAGAGGCAGAAATTTTAAAAAATAAAGAAACACATTTCAGCTCAATTTTAAGAAAGACTTTTCTAAAAGTTAGCACCTTTTTTAAAAAAGGCAGCTTCAGGGGACTTGCCTCGTGGTCCAGTGGTTAAAACGTCGCCTTCCAATACAGGGGGTATGGGTTCGATCCCTGGTCGGGGAGCTAGGATCCCAAGTGCCTCACAGCCAAAAAACCGAAACATAAAACAGAGGCACTATTGTAACAAATTCAATAAAAACTTTTAAAAAATGGTCCCCATCAAAAAAAAATCTTTAATTAATTAATTAAAAGGCGGCTTTAAAAGATACCTAAGGTAGGAAGCTCCCCATCCCTGGAGATAACCAAGCAATCTAATAGCCCCCTGCTTGATGGCAGTGCCGTGGCAGGGATTCCTATTTGGGTGGAAACCCACAGAGTACCTTCCCGCCCTATGATTCTTTGCCCTCCCCTTGATCTCCCCCATCACGGGCGCCTGAGAGCAGGAAAGCTAAGGATGGGGGCTCTCAGGCACTGCTTGGTTTCTGCCCTGGGAGCCATAGCCCCCTGGGGTGAGGAAGGGACAAACAGACATGCTGTCCACTGTTATCCAGTCTCTGCTTGATTATCGCCAGTGACAGTGACCTGCCAGGAGCAGTGGCCTCCACTCAGCGGGCCTTCCCTGAAAGGAGGCAAGTCTGAGCAAATCACAGAGGCTCAGGGAGGAGCTGGGGGCTCCATTCAGAACCATCCCAAGGGGACAGCCTTGCACGAGAACCCCAGGGCCACGGAGATGAGTATTCCATCCTGAGAAAAGATTCAGCTTGGTACCGCCAGCCTCGGCAGAACGTCAAGTCAATCACATTTGGTCTCCAGGCCCAGCAGTCCCTGTGCTGGGATCTCCCGCCTCGGGCACTTCCGTTCCTGACAACTGTTACATCAAAAAATACCTATCCCTGGTCCCATTACCTCAAAGTCTGTGCAGAACAAATAAGCTAAAATCCAACTGTTTTTTAAGCAGGCCACAAGTTGCCTCTTCTTATTCTAAGGAATCCCTGGAGTCACAAAGCTACCTCCAATGGTGGACTTTCAGGGACTCTATGGGCCAGGGCAGTTATCCTGTTGATCAGTAAGATGATCTATTCCATCAACCTGCTCTGTCCTCAAATTCCCCCTTTAATGTTCCTCAGGCGAGTGATTGAAATACATGTATTGTGACCAAAGTTTCCAGTGTCCCAATTTGCCCAGGACACGGTGCCTTCACCCATTATCCTGTCTTTCCTTCTCAAAAGTGTCCCTGTTTGGACAATAAATTGTATGTTAACTAGTTATTCCCCAGTTTAGGCCTTATATTACCCCATAGATTAGGGCTCTGACAGAAAATGACACAGAACAAGTTATAGCAGGGAGAGGAGTTAAAGGGGGCTCTAGGCCCAGCGTGCTGTCTGGCTCAGCAGGTGCTGCAGTAGGATTGAAGGGCCCTAAAGCATGAGGACCCTGGTCTCTGGAAGGCGAAGTCGGCCGGAGAGGTGGAGGGCAGAGGAGGCTCTCCCAGCACAGGAGAGGAAGATTTCCCATCACCCCCTCCTGTTCTCGGGAAGAGGGAAGAGAGTGCGTGGCTGACCAGAACCAATCATTCCTAGAACCAACGGCCCTAGGAATCAAGTCACAACTCTGCCCTGCTCCTGTCTTCTCAGTAAATGGGAACTAGTCCTCACGTTGGACACCAAGTTAGAAAGCAGATGGTCTTTGGCCCTGTGCTGCTATGTGAAAATGTGATCTGAAACTCGATTCGCCCCACTCTTCAGAGACCACAGAGGCCCCGACTGTCTCCAGACTCCTTTAAATCCTCATGTCGGGTTCTGCATTTCTTGCAGCTTCCCGTGTCCATTTTTCTCTTTGACCCGCATGTAACAGGCGTTCAAATCCCCAAGGGATTAGAGGTCACATCCCAGATCATAGACTCTTGAGAGCCAACAGGGAGGGTAGGGGTGTTTTTGTCACATGTTGCCAGTAAGGAACACGAGCCCGGAGACAGGGTGACTGGGCAAGTCTGCACAGGGGTCAGTGATTCGGCCCAGCTCAGAGCCCAGGCCTCCTGATCCCAAGCCAGAACTCACTCCCAGTGCCCACTCAGAAAAGCCTAGAAGCTGCTGGGATGCATGGCTCAGGGCTCTCTCCAGGTGGCCTTTAAAAACAAGGAGATCGGGCTTCCCTGGTGGCGTAGTGGTTGAGAGTCCACCTGCCGATGCAGGGGACACGGGTTCGTGCCCCGGTCCGGGAAGATCCCACGTGCCGCGGAGCGGCTGGGCCCGTGAGCCATGGCCGCTGAGCCTGCGCGTCCGGAGCCTGTGCTCCGCAACGGGAGAGGCCACAACAGTGAGAGGCCCGCGTACCGCAAAAAAAAACAAAAAACAAGGAGATTGAGGAATTCCTTGGCGGTCCAGTAGTTAGGACCCGGTGCTTTCACTGCTGGGGCCTGGTTCAATCCCTGATCAGGGAACTAAGATCCCGCAAGCCTCACAGGGCAGCCAAAAAAAAAAAAAAAAAAAAAACCAAGGAGATTACATCTCTCAGGGGTGGCTTCAGGGTGGCCCTATAAAGGCCAGGTGGTCTCCAAGGTTCCTTCTGAAACAAAAGTACCCTGCAGGGGGCACGGTGGCTCCCCTTCTCCCCAGTACCTCCCCTCCTGGCCTGGCTGGGGAAACCAGGATTGTATGCCATGGTTTGCGGATTTCTTTTTCTTTCCCAGGTTACTCCTTTTTTAATGACCCTGAAGAGACCAAGGCCACCATCAAAGACTGTAAGTAACTGAGTTCAAGCTGCCCGCGGCCGTGTTGAGGCTATTGTTGGGCACATGGGCTTGAAAGATGTTCTTGTGGGACCACACTCAACGTCTGATGACCTGAAACAGTAAAGGCTAGGAGAAGATGGCAGGAGAAACGCGGTGGACAGAGCAAGTCTGTGGCTTCCTTAACCTCCCCCAGACTCAGTTTCCTTGTCTATAAAATAGTGAGACACTCGCTGGGTTGTGAGTTCAGGTAACAGGACATACAAAGTGCCTGGCCTGTGCCAGCAGCGTAGATGCTCCAAATACTGGTACCCTTTAGCAATAATCATCATAATTACTAACCATTAGAGGCCTTGTGTTTGATAATGTCTACAAAGAACCTGAGCTCACTAAGCAGGTCACGTTTATAATTATAAGGTCATGGAGGATCTCAAATGGCCTTGTTGCTTCTGAAAATTAACACTCACGGTTTCACTTCTGCAGATGGAGAAGGTTTAAGAAAGGGAACTTTGGAGCTTTCATTTTTTAAAGATGATGATGATGATGATTGCTCTTAGTTACTGAGACCCACGCCAAGGTCCTGGCTCGGGGGCCTGGCCAACTAGGACAAAGTAGCCGCCCGGGGCTTCAAGCAGTGTCCCCATTCATGTTAAATATCTATAAGATTAATAGCTACTGTTAGTGTTTGTGAAGCCCTTACTATGTGCCCAGCGCGGTGCCAGGCCAAGTATTCTACCTACATTAACTTATTTAATCGTCATGATAACTTTGTTAGGTAGTAATGTTATCCCCATTTGCATCTGAGGAAACTGGAGGTGCTGTACCTCACAAGTTACGAGTTATAAGTCAGTGCCGAGCTGAGATTCCAACTCATCTTCTCAAAGTCTATGCTCATACGCTGTGTCCTTCACCACATGCCCACAGGTGCATACACACATGCACGCATGCTCCCAGACCCTGCTGTTCACTCTGCTGTCCACTTGGTTGAAACCGAAGACTCAGGACTCCTCTGGGTCTGGGCCCAGCTCCACAGTGGTTCAGAGAGCAGGAGATTTTCAACTCAGTACCTGCTGAAGGGGCCCAGGCCCGACAAGCTAGGAAACCGTCAGAACTGGCCCGAGTGAAGTACCCCAGCCCCTCTGCACTTGGTCTCTCCTCTCCACACCCTCCCCACCTCCACTGCAGAAGCACCGGAGGACAAAGCGTACGGGCCTGGCTTTGCTGCTGGGCAGCTCCGGCTCCTGGCACGGGGTGCAGGCTCCATGGCTGGACTGCTCGCATCCTGGGGACGTGCATGTGATAAGCTCGATTCAGAAACTGCCACGCCAGCATCCACCCAGCTTCTGGAGGACAGCGGACCACGATTTCAATCAGTGACTGAGACCATATCCTTTGGCCACATTTTAACAGTCTCCAGTTTCAAGGCAACCAAACCTCTCCAAATCCCACAGACAGCAGAGAGCCCGGGCCATGTCCCCACTCGCCCTGCGGCAGGCACAGCCCAGCTGCAGGGGCACATTGAAGATGAAGATCGTTGTGAGACAGGGAGCTGCCCCCAGAGTACTGTGGACCTCCGGAGAGAAGTTTGGGTCAGGGTTCGGGGTACTGCTGCTGCCGCCACCTCAGACTGACCTTGGGGACATTTGGATCTGGGAAGCTGCCTCAACGTGGCCACGCACTGATGGCTTCAGCCCCTCTGCCCCCACTAACACCCTCACCCCACCACCCGCCAAGCAAGGCCTCCAGCCAAGCCGAGCCGTGACTACCCTCAAAGCCACCGCTGAGGACTAGGAACAGATAAAACAGGGTTATTTATCTCTGGCAAGACCCACAAGGGGAAACTCCCACCATCCCCACAGCCCTGCCTCGTGCCGACCCATCCTGTGTTCATCTCTTAAGCCAAATCTCTTCCATCCAAAGCACGCGGAGAAAGCATCAAAATTAAAAGGGTGACTCTTCCACTTCTTGCCATTTTGGCATTTCAGAGAGAGCTTGTTGTCTGGTCACCAGTTAATAATTCGCCTGTGTTTGTCTTGACGACTCCATTTGTTTTCTCTCTTCTTAAAAGATTAAATTAAAACAGTGGCCAGGTTTTCTCTGCAGGTGATGCCGCAGAGCGTGACATTGGATCAGATAGGAGGGCAGAACCCTTTCTCGGTCTTGATCAACCGGCCGTCAGCCCTGCTCACCTGCTCACCTGCATTCACCTCTCTCTACGTGGCGGCAACCTCACTGTCAGCTGATCTCACCTGAGCATTCACTGTGGCTTGGCCCGTGTGCATGGGCCCGTTTTCCCACATCAATACAATTCCAGGCCGTAATGTAGGAAAGGGTGGAGGAGAGGCCGAAGGGACCCCGAGAGTTGAAGTCACGCATTCGTGTCATTGTTTGTTCCAGAGAATGATGCACGGCAATTATTAGGGCTGGGGGCCCTGGTGCCGGACTGTTCACATGCGATCTCAGCTCCGACGTCGGGCAGGCACATGACCTGGATCGGGCTCCCCAGACATCGCCAGGGCTCGCTCCGTTCTGCTCAGGCATCTTCTTGTCCGAGAGCTTTGTCTGTTCGCTCTTATTACAGTTGCAACATCGTTCAGCCCTTTCACCATGACCTCTATTCTCCCACCCCGCTGCATTCCTCTCCATGGCATTTATCACCAACTGAAATAGGCCATGTTTGCTCACTGGACGTTCCTTCCCACTTGGGTGCAAGTCCCCTGAGAGGAGAGCCTGGGACCTGTTTCGTGATGTCCGTCCCGTGCCTGCTGCAGAGAGTACACTGTGCCTCAGCACTCGTGAGCCCGTGAGTGAAGGACCTCCAGGGAGACACCCAGCCACTCGACACCTCTGTTTTCTTATACGTAAAATGGGAGAGTAAGAAACGTGCATCATAAAGGTGGGTGAGATTGGGTGAGCACCTGGCAGTAGCAAACACTCAACAAACTTTAATAATTATTCTTTAAGTATCTATTGAACACCTGCCATGAAAGACATGCTGAAGCAGGAATTGTGAACATCTGCTTTGAAACGGAACTGCTCTGGGTTCAAGTCCTGGCTCCACCTCTCTGGATGAAATTCTTAAACTCTGTGGGCTTCAGTTGCTCCTCAATACATGGAAATAGCGATTATACCACACAGGGTCATGGCAGGTATTAAATGAGATACTGTATGTGAAGCCCTTACAAGCACTTGGCACTTAGTAAGCGCTCCATTAATATCAGCTGTTAGTACACATGAACAACGGACGAGATGGACCTCTACGGTAGAGGTAGAAAGGGACCAATGCTGGAACACTGAGGAACACGCAGGTGCTATGGGACAGAGAGGGCTCTAACCCAGAGGGTGAGTTCCGAGAAGACTTCCTGACGAGGTTTTGTGAGAGTGGGGTCAGCTGGGTGGAAGTGGGGAGCAGGAAGCATGTGCAAAGGAATCAGGAGAAAGTCAAGCCCCATTGGGACCATCTGACCCAAAGGAGGGACGAAGTTGGGGAGCAGCAAAGGATAAGCCTGGAGAACTGGGTGGAGGTCCATGTGTGAAAGGCCTGACTAACGTGGCAGCCTCTGCGCGGGAGACCACAGGGTACCACTGCAGGATGTCACGCCAGGGAGTGACAAGACCCACTGGCACTGAGACAGGCCCCCCTGGGCAGTGGTGTGGCAGACTCTCAACCACTGCGCCACCAGGGAAGCCCTACCTTTTATTTTTTAATCATATACACTTTGCAGCAACGTGAGTGTCTCAGACTTACAGCGTGATTTCTAATTTAACTCGGCCTTGAGGTCACGCCTTGCTTTCTGCTCTTCACAAGCTCTACTCTCCTTGCTTTTACCTGTGTCCCTTCTAGTCTGTTCTCCACACACTAGCCAGAGGAATCTTCTTAAAAAGTAGACCTTGTTAAAGTCCTAAGTCTTCGCTTTACTCTTTGAATAAAATCCCACGTCCTGGGCTTCCCTGGTGGCGCAGTGGTTGAGAGTCCGCCTGCCGATGCAGGGGACACGGGTTCGTGCCCCGGTCCAGGAAGATCCCACATGCCGCGGAGCGGCTGGGCCCATGAGCCATGGCCGCTGAGCCTGCGCGTCCGGAGCCTGTGCTCCGCAACGGGAGAGGCCACAGCAGTGAGAGGCCCGCGTACCACACACACAGAAAAAAAATCCCACGTCCTTACCATGTGCCCACGTGACCTGCCGGCAGCACCGTGCCCCTACCGCCATGCCTGGGCACCCCACGGGCCTCCCTGGTCGCCACCCTTGGCTTTGCACATGCTGCTCCTTCCCTCTGGAACACCCTCCCACCTCCTGACATCAGTGTGAGTGTCTCCCTTCCAGGAGACTTGCCCTGGCCACCCCATCTACAGCAGGTGCTTTCCTCCGCTTCGTTCTCTGTCTAAGGCCTCCTTCCTTCATAACACTTAACGCAACGGCGATTTGTGTTTCACTTGTGTTTTCCTTGCCCAATAGTCCTTAACCTCGAGGTGAGCAGGGACCAAGTCTGTCTTGTTCACTTTCTATCTCCAGCTCAGAGCCCAGAACCTGGCACACAGTAGGGCCCCAGTGTTGAATACAAACGCTCCTTAAACCTACTAATTATTCCCAAAGGGCCCAGCACGCTGTCTCCTACCACAAAGGTGTTCAATTAATAGTTGCTCATTTGGTGTGATTTGAGGTCGGAATGTGGCCTCCAGCTTCCTTCCTACAGCTGTAAATCACTCTGTTGCAGACGCTGTTTCCAGTTGCTTGAAAACAAGTGGCATCAAAAGTCAAGACTGTCACAGTCATAGTCGAACAAGTAAGTGTAAGAGATGTCATCTGTCATTGGTAATTTCTTAAAACCATTCATGAGACAAAGTAATCTACTTTAATAAGCTTTGAGACTCAGTGTTTGAGTCCTGTTATTTCCCAAAGAACATAGCAGAGAAACTGATGATTACCGTTATGTGTTATCAAAATCCAATTTCTTTCTTTTGACTTGGAAATGGTATTAGGAGAATTAAAGTAATGTTCTAACCATGTTAAATTTCTGAATAAGGGTTTGTTTCTCCTGGTCTACTGTGAATCCTTCTCACTGAAGTACTCAGAGATGATACTAAAGAAACCCCATGAGTTGGCAATTCTGTTAGCTTTCCCAGAACTAAGATCTACCCAGGACAGGGTCGAGCCTGCTGGGCTTGGTTCTAGCCATTTAACATGTATTAAATCATAATCCTCTAACCTGTGCTATGAGGTAGGTACTCTTATGTTGACTTTAAAAAATGCACAACATGGGAGTTGCGAGTTAAGTTTTTGGGGGGCAAAATGAGGACTTCAGCCCGGGAGACAGCGGTTCAGGTAACTCTGAGAAACTGCCCCAAGGAGGCGAGGGGAGGAGCCAGGAGATACGGAGTTTTGCAGCAAAGAGCAGGTAATCGGAACGTCAGAAGATTATTGATTTTTGTTTTTTGTTTTTCTAACATCTTCATTGGAGTATAATTGCTTTACAATGGTGTTTTAGTTTCTGCTTTATTACTGAGCATATCCCCTGAGAAAACCATAATTCAAAAAGAGTCATGTACCACAATGTTTATTGCAGCTTTATTTACAATAGCCAGCACACGGAAGCAACCTAAGTGTCCATCGACAGACGAGCAGATAAAGAAGATGTGGCACATATACACAATGGAATATTAGCCATAAAAAGAAACGAAATTGAGTTATTTGTAGTGAGGTGGATGGACCTAGAGTCTGTCATAAAGATTATTGTTAATTAAAGACAACCAAATGTCTCAACTTAAGGAATTCAGCGCTTTTCTAGGTATGGGAAGATGCAAGAGTGTGGGCTCAGTGAAATCATTCCTTTGATATGCACCTCAGCTATCTGGGGCCAGTATCCTGTATTTTCACACCCTGAGTTTCCTCAGGGCTCACCGCAGGGACTGGCTGCAGTCTGATGGCTGCTAGATGGCAGGGAAATTTTTCAGCCCTGAGTCGCCTCAGGGCTCACTGGCTCCCATTGGAGGGTTGAAATCATTGATGACTGTACCATCCTTTGTTTATTTATATGGCAGGAAATATTCCATTTGTAAATATTCCATTCCATTTATAAATATTCCATTTATCACTTACTAACCCATTTTAGAGAGAAGATAACTAGAGAGATTTGGTTACAGAGCTAGAAGAGGTGAATTCAGGACCCAAACCCAGCCAGTCAGGCTCCAGAGCCAGTCTTAATTATGACACAATGGAACAAGAGAAATACCAGTTTTTCATGCAAAACATAATTGTAGGATTAGTCCCGCCAGACAGTTGTAGCTATGGGATCTCAGTACAACCATACTGCTTTTCAGAAAGAAGAATGAAAACATCATTCGACTGTCATTTCATTAATTCCGTAGAATTAGTTGGCAGTTCCATAGAGCAGGGAAAGTTCGTGAGCCAGTGTTGCTGGTCGATGCAAATAGGATGTCTCTGGGTGTGCTTTGTAATTACTTTAGTAGAAGAGGACATTTCACAGCTAGGTATGGTTCCAAGTAGAGCGCTCCGTCATCACTTTGGGAAATAACCATGAAGGAGCATTTCTCATGGGTTCATGAGAACTTGTACAACTCTTCAATTTTTCTGTTTTAATTTTTAGCTAACTTTTTTTCCTTCCCTAAAGGCCTCCAGAGCTCTCACCTATGGGAATTTGTGCGAGACCTGCTTCTATCTCCTGAGGAAAACTGTGGCATTCTGGAATGGGAAGATAGGGAACAAGGTATTTTTCGGGTGGTTAAATCAGAAGCCCTGGCAAAGATGTGGGGACAAAGGAAGAGAAATGACAGAATGACGTATGAAAAGTTGAGCAGAGCTCTGAGGTAAGTGAACAGCATGAAATGCCGTGAGCCTTCAGGCAGAGTTATATAAAAAGTGTCATGAGACAACACTTCGGCTCTTAGGTACAGGTGGGATGAGGGTTTGTAAACTGACACGCCATCCTTTCCATTCTTGGCAGTGTTCCCCGGGGATCACTCTGAAGCCAGGCTATCAGACACACACACACACACACACACACACACACGTTTTGAACCAGATGTGGTGAGGTTCGCTCTTCAAGATGACTGGGAAAGGTTTAAGCGTAAGTTGATAAGAGGGTGTGAAAATACCAGGGTAACCAAAGACCAGCCTGTCACCTGAGAGGAAAGAGGGACGTGTTGATGTGCTGTTGTTTTCCCAGGGTATGAACCCTCCTCACGTCCCTCTTCTGCTGTCTTTCACAGGTACTACTATAAAACAGGAATTCTGGAACGGGTCGACCGAAGATTAGTATACAAATTTGGAAAAAACGCACACGGGTGGCAGGAAGACAAGCTATGATCTGCTCCATCATCAAGCTCATTTTATGGATTTCTGTCTTTTAAAACAATAGATTGCAATAGACATTGAAAGTTCACTTTTTTAAAAGCCTGCAAACGTGCGGATAAAATTTCTCCACATCTCAGCTTACATTTGGATTCAGAGTTGTTGTTGTCTACTTGGGGGTGATGACAGCAACCCTTAAGAACTTCCTTTTTTTTTTTTTTTTTACCCGAGGGGAGGAGGGGATGATCTTTTGTGGTACCCTGATCAAACATCACTTCCCTAATGAAGAGTTGCAGAACCACAATGCCCTGTGCCATTGGTGCTGCTCAGAGAAAAAGGATCCAATTCTGCCATTAGAGGCTCATCCGGTGCTCCCATTCCAAAGGCTCAAAAGTTTTCACATAGTTAACTGTGGCAGCTCACAAAGCAAAATAAAAATGATTAGCTTTTAGTTAATATAGTAGGACGGGGTGAGATGTGGGTAAGACAAACATACTGTAGATTTTAAATTGTTAAAGTCAAATTCCATAGAAAAGTTTCTTAATTAGTAAAGGAGCTAAGCCATCAAGATGGTACATAATTGGATTTAGCATAGGTTAATAGCGAGTTTCTTAACCAGAACATCTTTTTAGCCACTCAGCAAAACTCCCATGGCCATCCTTCTGGAGTAACACAAAATTAGGCACATTCTTAATTCTTGCTGAGTGTATTCCCCCTCTTCTCCTAGGTGGGAGGCATCAGATGTGCAAAGAGTCGACAGACGCTTACATCAATTTCCAAATCACCTCTGTTTCTATGATTCAAGTTCTCAACACAATAAGATCGTAATTCATTGATTCTGTCTGTGGGCAAGACGTTACACCTTTATAGAACTGGGAATGTCTTGATGGCTCTGTAATGGCCAATTAAATTATGAGCCTCTCGTTTTGTCTTCCCACCCGATGAGTACGCAAGCTCTAAAATGCATATTTCCCTGACAAAATTAGTGAAGGTGGATTTACACCAGTGAATGTTCACAAGTTAAAGTATGCACTGACATTTTCTCATCAGTCACTGGTAGGTGAGCCATTAGTGACCTCCAGCTGGGTGAACTGCCCCTAGAACTCCTTCCCCAGAGCAGGAAGCCTCATGTGACGAGGCACTGAACGACAATACAGGCTGAGGGCCTCCATCTTAGAGTTTCACGTCAAAAGTAACTTGTTTTTAAAAAATGTGAATGACTGTAAAATAGTCTATTTTTTAGATTCATGTGTTTTCCAGGTGGATACAGTTTGTAAACAATGTGAATAAAATATTTAACATGTTACACTGTCTCCATATTGTTCAATTTAGCAAGGCCGACTCAGCAAACATTGACAACGTATAAAACCTTTGATGAGCCTTCCATTTTCTAGCATTTAGGGGATGGAGATTCCCAGAGAGCCCCAAAATATGCAAGAAATATATGAAGTGATCCTCCCCACCACCTTTCTATCCTAAGACAGAGGTCCCCTCACAAGATGGAAGGCATGGTCCAGTGGGTCCTAGAGCTATGTTTTTGTTTGGTGTGCACACACACACACACATTTTTTTTTTTGCTTGTGTTTTGAGGTTTTGTTTTGTTTCTTATTTTGAATTAGTTGCCTTGTTTAAAAATCAGGACATTTACAGACAAATCCAGATTACCAATTTCTTTTTGAAAATCACATCTAGTACCACTAGTTTCTCAGTGCCTGTCACAGTAATTTCCAGGACCTGAGTGGAAGAGCATTTGGTCACCACTTCATGCTGCCTCAGACACTGAACTTTGTTCTTGCACTGTTGTGGTTGGTTTGAGGGTTTTCTTTGTTTTTTTCTTTTTAATACAATTTTTAAAGGTTACACGCCATTTACAGTTATTACAAACTACTGGCTATATTCCCCATACTGTACAGTACATCCTTGTGGCCTATTATACACCCAATAGTGTGTGCCTTCCCCTCCCCCACCCCTATCTTGCCCCTCCCCAACCAGCAACCACTAGTTTGTTCTCCATATCTCTGAGTCTGCTTCTTTTTTGTTATATTCACCAGTTGGTTGTATTTTTTAGATTCCACATATAAGGATATCATACAGTATTTGTTGTTCTCTGACTTATTTCACTAAGGATAATGACCTCCAAGTCCATCTATAATGGCTGATAATGGCAAAATTTCATTCTCTTTTATGGCTGAGTAATATTCCATTGTATATATGTACCACATATTCTTTATCCATTCGTCTGTCAATGGACACTTAGGTTGCTTCCACATCTTGGCAATTGTAAATAATGCTTCTTTAAACATTGTGGTGCATGTATCTTTTTTTTTTAAAACATCTTCATTGGAGTATAATTGCTTTACAATGTTGTGTTAGTTTCTGCTGTATAACAAAGTGAATCAGCTATATGCATACATATATCCCCATATACCCTCCCTCTTGCATCTCCCTCCCACCCTCCTTATCACACTCCTCTAGTTGGTCACAAAGTACCGAGCTGATCTCCCTATGCTATGCAGCTGCTTCCTACTAGCTATCTATTTTACATTTGGTAGTGTATATATGTCCATGCCACTCTCTCACTTCGTCCCAGCTTACCCTTCCTCCTACCCATGTCCTCAAGTCCATTCTCGATGTCTGTGTCTTTATTCATGTCCTGCCGCTAGGTTCCTCAGAACAATTTTTTTTTTTAGATTCCATATATATGTGTTCGCATACAGTATTTTTTCTCTTTCTGACTTACTTCATTCATATGATAGAATCTAGGTCCATCCTCCTCAATACAAATAACTCAATTTCGTTTATTTTTATGGCTGAGTAATATTCCATTGTATATATGTGCCACAACTTCTTTATCCATTCATCTGTCAATGGACACTTAGGTTGCTTCCATGTCCTGGCTATTGTAAGTAATGCTGCAATGAACATTGTGGTACATAACTCTTTTTGAATTATGGTTTTCTCAGGGTATATGCCCAGTAGTGGGATTGCTGGGTCATATGGTAGTTCTGTTTTTAGTTTTGTAAGGAACCTCCATACTGTTCTCCATAGTGGCTGTATCAATTTACATTCCCACCAACAGTGCAAGAGGGTTCCCTTTTCTCCACACCCTCTCCAGCATTCATTGATTGTAGATTTTTTGATGATGGCCATTCTGACTGGTGTGAAGTGATACCTCATTGTAGTTTTGATTTGCATTTCTCTAATGATTAGTGATGTTGAGCATCCTTTCATGTGTTTGTTGGCAATCTGTATATCTTCTTTGTAGAAATGTCTATTTAGGTCTTCTGCCCATTTTTGGATTGGGTTGCTTTATTTTTTTGATATCGAGCTGCATGTGCTGCTTGTATAATTTGGAGATTAATCCTTCGTCAGTTGCTTCGTTTGCAAATATTTTCTCTCATTCTGAGGGTTGTCTTTTCGTCTTGTTTATGGTTTCCTTTGCTGTGCAAGAGGTTTTAAGTTTCATTAGGTGCCATTTGTTTATTTTTGTTTTTATTTCCATTTCTCTAGGAGGTGGGTCAAAAAGGATCTTGCTGTGATTTATGTCATAGAGTGTTCTGCCTATGTTTGTCTCTAAGAGTTTGATAGTGTCTGGCCTTACATTTAGGTCTTTAATCCATTTTGAGTTTATTTTTGTGTATGGTGTTAGGGAGTGTTCTAATTTCATTCTTTTACGTGTAGCTGTCCAGTTATCCCAGCACCACTTATTGAAGAGAATGTTTTTTCTCCATTGTATACTCTTGCCTCCTTTATCAAAGATAAGGTGGCCATAGGTGCATGGGTTTATCTCTGGGCTTTCTATCCTGTTCCTATGATCTATATTTCTGTTTTTGTGCCAGTACCATACTGTCTTGATCACTGTAGCTTTGTAGTATAGACTGAAGTCAGGGTGCCTGATTCCTCCAGCTCTGCTTTTCTTTCTCAAGATCACTTTAGCTATTTGCAGTCTTTTGTGTTTCCATACAAATTGTGAAATTTTTTGTTCTAGTTCTGTGAAAACTGACATTTGTAGTTTGATAGGGATTGCACAGAATCTGTAGATTGCTTTGGGTAGTATAGGCATTTTCATGATGTTGATTCTTCCAATCCAAGAACATGGTATATCTCTCCATCTGTTTGTATCATCTTTAATTTCTTTCATCAGTGTCTTATAGTTTTCTGCATATAGGTTTTTTGTCTCCTTAGGTAAGTTTATTCCTAGGTATTTTATTCTTTTTGTTGCAATGGTAAATGGGAGTGTTTCCTTAATTTCTCTTTCAGATTTTCATCATTAGTGTATAGGAATGCAAGAGATTTCTGTACATTACTTTTGTATCCTGCTACTCTACCAAATTCATTGATTAGCTCTAGTAGTTTTCTGGTAGCATCTTTAGGATGATCTATGTATAGTATCATGTCACATGCAAACAGTGACAATTTTATTTCTTCTTTTCCAATTTGGATTCTTTTATTTCTTTTTCTTCTCTGATTGCTGTGGCTAAAACTTCTAAAACTATGTTGAATAATAGTGCTGAGAGCGGGCAACCTTGTCTTGTTCCTGATCTTAGAGGAAATGGTTTCAGTTTTTCACCATTGAGAATGATGTTTGCTGTGGGTTTGTCATATATGGCCTTTATTATGTTGAGGTAGGTTCCCTCTATACCTACTTTCTGGAGAATTTTTATCATAATTGAGCACTGAATTTTGTCGAAAGCTTTTTCTGCATTTATTGAGATGATCATATGGTTTTTATCCTTCAGTTTGTTAATATGGTGTATCACATTGATTGATTTGCATATATTGAAGAATCCTTGCATTCCTGGGATAAACCCCACTTGATCATGGTGTTTGATCCTTTTAATGCACTGTTGGATTCCGTTTGTTAGTATTTTGTTGAGGATTTTTGCATCTATGTTCATCAGTAATATTGGCCTGTAGTTTTCTTTTTTGTGACATCTTTGTCTGGTTTTGGTATCAGGGTGATGGTGGCCTCATAGAATGAGCTTGGGAGTGTACCTCCCTCTGTTATATTTTGGAAGAGTTTGAGAAGGATCAGTATTAGCTTTTCTCTAAATGTTTGATAGAATTCACCTGTGAAGCCATCTGGTCCTGGGCTTTTGTTTGGTGGAAGATTTTTAATCACAGTTTCAATTTCAGTGCTTGTGTTTGGTCTGTTTATATTTTCTATTTCTTCCTTGTTCAGTCTTGGAAGGTTGTACTTTTCTAAGAATTTGTCCATTTCTTCCAGGTTGTCCATATTATTGACAGAGAGTTGCTTGTAATAATCTCTCATGATCCTTAGTATTTCTGCAGTGTCAGTTGTTACTTCTCCTTTTTCATTTCTAATTCTGTTGATTTGAATCTTCTACCTTTTTTTCTTGATGAGTCTGGCTAATGGTTTATCAATTTTGTTTATCTTCTCAAAGAACCAGCTTTTAGTTTTATTGATCTTTGCTATCGTTTCCTTCATTTCTTTTTCATTTATTTCTGATCTTATCTTTATGATTTCTTTCCTTCTGCTAACTTTGGGAATTTTTTGTTCTTCTTTCTCTAATTGCTTTAGGTGTAAGGTTAGGTTGTTTATTTGAGATGTTTCTTTTTCTTGAGGTAGGATTGTATTGCTATAAACTTCCCTCTTAGAACTGCTTTTGCTGCATCCCATAGGTTTTGTGTCATCGTGTTTTCATTGTCATTTCATTCTAGGAATTTTTTGATTTCACCTTTAATTTCTGCGGTGATCTCTTTGTTATTTAATAGTGTATAGTTTAGCCTCCATGTGTTTGTATTTTTTACAGTTTTATTTCCTGTAATTGATATCTAATCTCATAGCGTTGTGGTCAGAAAAGATACTTGATAAGATTTCAATTTTCTTAAATTTACCAAGGCACAATTTGTGACCCAAGATATGGTCTATCCTTGAGAATGTTCCATGTGCACTTGAAAGTGTATTCTGCTGTTTTTGGATGGAATGTCCTATAAATATCAATTCAGCCCATTTTGTTTAATGTGTCATTTAAAGCTTGTGTTTCCTTATTTATTTTCATTTTGGATGATTTGTCCATTGATGAAAGTGGGGTGTTAAAGTCCCCTACTACGATTGTGTTACTGTCGATTTCCCCTTTTATGGCTGTTAGCATTTGTCTTATGTATTGAGGTGCTCCTATTTTGGGTGCATAAATATTTTCAGTTGTCATATCTTCTTCTTGGATTGATCCCTTGATCATTAGGTAGTGCCCTTCTTTGTCTCTTGCAAAAGTCTTTATTTTAAAGTCTATTTTGTCTGATATGAGAATTGCTACTCCAGCTTTCCTTTTTTTTTTAACATCTTTATTGGAGTATAATTGCTTTACAATGGTGTGTTAGTTTCTGCTTTATAACAAAGTGAATCAGTTATACATATACATATATCCCCATGTCTCTTCCCTCTTGCATCTCCCTCCCTATCCCACACCTCTAGGTGGTCATAACTCCAGCTTTCTTTTGATTTCCATTTGCATGGAATATCTTATTCCGTCCCCTCACTTTCAGTCTGTATGTGTCCCTAGGTCTGAAGTGGGTTTCTTGTAGACAGCATATGTATGGGTCTTGTTTTTGAATCTGTTCAGCCAGCCTATGTCTTTTGGTTGGAGCATTAATCCATTTATATTTAAGGTAATTATTGATATGTATGTTCCTATTACCATTTTAATTGTTTTGGGTCTGTTATTGTAGGTCTTTTCCTTCTCTTGTGTTTCCTGCCTAGAGAAGTTCCTTTAGCATTTGTTGTAAAGCTGGTTTGGTGATGCAGAATTCTCTTAGCTTTTGCTTGTCTGAAAAGCTTTTGACTTCTCCATCGAGTCTGAATGAGATACTTGCTGGGTAGAGTAATCTTGGTTGTAGGTTTTTCCCTCTCATCACTTTAAATATGTCCTGCCACTCCCTTCTGGCTTGTAGAGTTTCTGCTGAAAGATCAGCTGTTAACCTTATGGTTATTCTCTTGTATGTTATTTGTTCTTTTTCCCTTGCTGCTTTTAATATTTTTTGTTTGAATTTAATTTTTGATAGTTTGATTAATATGTGTCTTGCTTGGCATGTTTCTCCTTAGATTTATCCTGTATGGGACTCTCTGTGCTTTCTGGACTTGACTAACATTTCCTTTCCCATATTAGGGAAGTTTTCAACTATAATCTCTTCAAATATTTTCTCAGTCCCTTTCTTTTTCCCTTCTTCTTCTGGGACCCCTATAATTTGAATGTTGGTGCATTTAATGTTGTCCCAGAGGTCTCTGAGACTGTCCTCAATTCTTTTCATTCTTTTTTCTTTATTTTTCTCTGCGGTAGTTACTTCCACTATTTTATCTTCCAGGTCACTTATCTGTTCTTCTGCCTCAGTTATTCTGCTATTGATTCCTTCTAGAGTATTTTTAATTTCATTTATTGTGTTGTTCATCATTGTTTGTTTGCTCTTTAGTTCTTCTAGGTCCTTGTTGAACATTTCTTATATTTTCTACATTCTATTTCCAAAATTTTGGATCTTCTTTACTATCATTACTCTGAATTATTTTTTCAGATAGACTGCCTATTTCCTCTTCGTTTGTTTGGTCTGGTGGGTTTTTACCTTGCTCCTTCATCTGCTGTGTGTTTCTCTGTCTTCTCATTTTGCTTAACTTACTGTGTTTGGGGTCTCCTTTTCACAGGCTGCAGGTTTGTAGTTTCCATTGTTTTTGGTGTCTGCTCCCAGTGGCTAAGGTTGTTTCACATGTACCAAAAGTATACGTAACTTTTTGAGTTCACCTCCACTAACCTTTCACATCTTTAAAACTCTGATAAGGATTTTAAAGCCTTCAATTTGTCTTATCAGATCATTGAAAATAGAATTTGGCCCTTTGCCTTTATCATGAAGTAAGAGGCAAAGACATGGCCAAGCAGTTTGCCCATTGTTTTTCTTTCAGAACAGCAAGTGCTAAGAAATTCTTAAAACTCATTTCTGTAGCAGAGATTACAAATTAGAGTGATGCCCCTTTATATGGGAAAGGAAAAAATTAATGTTTTTAAACTGAAATTCTACACTGAATTTGAAAGCAACAAGGTAATCTCTCAGTGTTTCTATAACCCAGACCAAGCCCTCATTTTAGAAGAGTAGTAGATTTTAAAACACAAGGAGTCGATTTTTAGAGAGTGGTGTGCCAGAAGACAAGTGAAAACGCATTTTAAGAAGGTGAGAATGTGAGAAATGAAAACACATGTCCACACAAAAACACGTACACAAATATTCATAGCAGGATTATTCACAATAGCCAAAAAGGTAGAAACAACCCAAACATCTACCAACTGATGAATGGATCAATAAAAAAGCTTATTCATACAGTGGAATATTATTTGGCAATAAAAGGAAATGTAGTACTGATCCATGATACAACATGTAAGAATCTTGATAACATTATACTAAGTGAAAGAAGCCAGTCACAAAAGATCACATGTTGTATGATTCCATTTAAATAAAATGTGTATGTACGCAAATCTATAGACAGATTCATGATGGCCAAGGGTTGCAGGGCAAGATTAAGTTGGGGGAATGGTGAGTGCTGCTAATGGGTACAAGGTTTTTTGGGGGTTGACAGAGATGTTCTAAAATTTATTGTGGTGTTGATTGCACAACGCTGTGCCTATAATAAAAACTACTGAATTATACACTTTAAATGGGTGAATTTTATGGTATGTGAATTTTATCTCAAAAAAAAGCTGTTTGTTTTTTTTTTTTAAAAGGTGCCAATGATCAAGTGTTTTAAACACTGCTAAGAGGCCAAGCAAGGTATGAGAATGGACCATTGGGCTTTGTATGTGTGTGTGTGTGGTGTGTGGTAAAATATACATAAAATTTACCACTTTAGGGGCTTCCCTGGTGGTGCAGCGGTTGAGAGTCCGCCTGCCGATGCAGGGGACACGGGTTCGTGCCCCGGGCCGGGAAGATCCCACATGCCGCGGAGCGGCTGGGCCCATGAGCCATGGCCGCTGAGCCTGCGCGTCCGGAGCCTGTGCTCCACAATGGGAGAGGCCGCGGCGGTGAGAGGCCCGCGTACGGCAAAAAAAAAAAAAAAATTACCACTTTAACCATTTTTAAGTGTACAGCTCAGTGGCAAATAAATTCATGCTGTTGTGCAACCATCACCACCATCCATCTCCAGAATATTTTCATCGTCCCAAATTGAAACTCTGCACCCATTAAACAAGAATTCCTCATTTCTCCCTTCCTCCCACCCCTGGCAACCACCATTCTACTTTCTGTCTTTGTGCATTTGACTATTCTAGGTACCTCATAGAAGTAGAATCATACCATAGTTGTCCTTCTGTGTCAGACTCATTTCACTTAGCATAATGTCTTCAAGGTTCATCCATGTTGTAGTGTGTGTCAGAATTTTCTTCCTTTTTAAGGCTTAATAATATTCCACTGTCTGGATATACATTTTGTTTATCCATTCATCCACCAATGGACCCTTAAGTTGTTTTCACCTTTTGGCCCTCGTGAATAATGCTACACATTGTACACATATCTCTTCAGGTGTCTGCTTCCACTCCTTTTGGGGATATACCCAGAAGTGGGATTGCTGGATGGAACCATTGGATTTTAGTGGCATGGAAGTCATTGGTGACCTTGGCAAGGGCAGTCTGCTTGTAGGTTCAAGAAAGGACAAAAGAGAGTGAAGATAGCAAGTAAAGGCAATTCTTATAAGATATTGGGGAGAAGAATAAAGGGGGCAAATAACAAGAGAGGCCTATGAGATCAAGAGAGGATTCGGGGAGACTTACAAGAGCAGGTCTGCATTCTGAGAAGAATGATGCAGAATTCCAGAGCAGGAAGAAGGGCATGGACCAGCGCACATACAGGGTGCTAACTTTCAATATGAACCAAACTCATCTGTGTCAACAGGAAGGAAAAAAGAGCCCTTGGATGTCAGTGCTGGCAAGATGGAGGACTTTGGTGGAGGAAAAGATAAGAAAGTTATCCTATCCTTGATGAACTAGGAGCAGAGGGAGTGGGAGAGTTTACTGAGGAAGGAAAGGCAGATTTCCAGGCAGTGCTGAGGGCCCACTTGAGGTTGTGGTCAAATTTTTAAAAGCCCACTTTGTAGGGCTATGTTTTGCTCCTGCCACAGTCATTTCCAGTGTAAGAAATGAATAAGTGAGAGGCCTAGTTTACCAAGGCTGGGTTCTGGAGTAATTACAAAATCTAAACAGGGGAAGTAAGGACAAGAAGAGGGCAATGACTAAGGGAAGTTGCTAGTAGTGTTGAAGAACTGATGAGAGGGGAGGCCTATGGGAAATTAGGTTAATGTCCAGATATGTTCACACACACACACACAATTGGCTCTGTGGGTACAGTACACTGCCTCACCCTTTGACTTGGGCTTAACCATGTGACTTGCTTTGGCCAATGAAATATTAGTGGGCATGATATGAACAAAGGCTTGAAAACGCACTTGTGCAATTTGAATTGCAATCCCGATTTCCTGAGAAAGGAAAAACAGGTTTCCTTTTCTTGCATTCTTGCACTTTTGCCGTTATTATGAGCTAGCCATTACCATGGGTCCTGTGTATCTTAATGTCACTTAAAAGTAATATCATTAGATAGTAACTCCCAGGAAGTAAAATCCAAATGGAAAAGTTAACTTCATCAGTATTTATATTGGAAAATTACAAAATACGTCTGCAGAGTAGAACTGGGGACACTTCCATGCAGATTTTTACATATGGAACCATGTTAGATACATGTAATTTAACTACCAGCTTATTTTTAGACTACAGAATAGAACAAAGCAGAAAATCAGCTCAAAAACACGGTGTTTATAACCAATATTTAAATAAATAACCTCCTTCCCATCATCAAAGTATATTAATTTTTATGACTTTAACTTATATATTTAATAAAGAGATGTAACTATATAGTAAAGTTACTATATTGAAAGTATTCACCATTGGGTACAAATGGATAAATTTATTTTCCATGTCTACAAATATAACAGTTTCCAGGCACATTCAAACACAGGAGGAATTTAAGCAGGAGAGTTTTGACAGGAGAGTAAAGGAGTTTGAGCTAAAAGATTGGTAATTTGTGTCTACTAGTGTCTAATGGTTTCCTGACGCCCAAGATGTGACTCCTAAGAGTAAGCACAAACTGGTTTTGAAGATCTGAGATGAAGGGAATAAGAATTTTCAAGGAAAACAAGTTTTCAATTAGCATTCAGAACTCATTTTTAAAGTGTTCCCCTTGATTTTCAAGCATGATAGACAAATACGGGTTAAAAACAAATGAAAAAACTTGAGCTTTTCATTTTGGGAAATTTTGCTTCTATTCAGTATGCCCTGGAAAAAGGTCTTTGCTCTTTCCTGATCAAGCTGGAAATAGTTTCTTTTCTCTTTTAGCACGATGCTACAGTATTCTGTTTTATCTGAGTCCTTTCTGTCTACTGCCTTTTTGTTCTCTCCCCTATTGCAGTGACGGGGGAGGGGGGGATTTTATTATACTCTTTTTCATGGAAAGACTATTTTCCTTTCGATTCCTCATGGGGCCGAAAATGGACGTGGTTACACTTCTTGTGCAACACCATTTTACATCCTGTCCAACAGTGTATGGGTTTGATCATTTCATACTCAATGGCATGAGAGTTTTATGACATAGGTTTTGTTATTTTTAAAGATTTTTTAAAGGCTGATAAGCATCAAAGGAAACCCTTTACCTAAGGACAACCAGGATTAATGTTATATCTTTATTTTATTGTCATTTCTTTGAAAGTATTAGTTATCTTGAATAGGCTCCAAGAGTACAGTTGAGAAGGAAGGAGAAAATGAGTAGCAGTGTGGCAATCCAGCCCCCTATTTTGGTGAGGAACTCAGGATAGTCACTCTTGTTTCTTGGAATACTGTGGTAGAAACTATTGTACAATATCACGTCTTCCCAACTGTGTATACATCTCTCTGCTGTTCACATACTGGTCATGTCTATGTGAGGAGTCATGCCTGAAATCAAGGAATCAAGAGTGCCTTGGCCTCAGTGACCAACACAATCATCTGGACTTCCTGATTTTGTCCAGACGGTGGCACTTTAAAATTCAGGCAGAATGTAAAGAATGTGATTTTATTTAAATTGGTATATTTCAAGAGGTGTTTGACAGATCCTATTTGTTTTAGATGATTTTTGAGTGCCTACTCTTCCTGGGCCTAGCCCCTGGGTCATAATTAGCACTGTCACTGACAGGACAGACTTTTGCTCCAAAAAAAAAAAAAAAAAAACTTGAGGTTCTGAGCCCTGTTTTAAAAATTCATAATCATAAAACTACAATGAATTCAGTGAAATTGCAGGATACAAAATTAATGTTCAGAAATCTGTCGCATTTCTATGCACTAACAACAAACTGTCAGAAAGAGAAATTAAGAAAACTATCCCATTTAAGTTGTATCAAAAAGAATAAAATACCTAGGAATAAATCTAACTAAGGAGACAAAAAGCCTGTGCTTAGAAAACTATAAGACACTAGGTGAAAGAAACTGAAGATAACACAAACAGGTGGAAAGATATACCATATTCATGGATTGGAAGAATTAATATTGTTAAAATGACCATACTACTCAAGGCAATCTATAGATTCAATGGAATCCCTATCAAAATACCAATGGTGTTCTTCACAGAACTAGGACAAATAATTCTAAAATTTGTGTGGAAACACTAAAGGCCCCAAATAGCCAAAACAATCTTGAGAAAGAACAAAGCTGGAAGCACCATGCTCCCTGATTTCAAACTATATTACGAAGCTACAGTAATCAAAACAGTATGTCACGGGCTTCCCTGGTGGCGCAGTGGTTGAGAGTCCGCCTGCCGATGCAGGGGACGTGGGTTCGTGCCCCGGTCCGGGAAGATCCCACATGCCGCGCGGAGCAGCTGGGCCCGTGAGCCATGGCCGCTGAGCCTGCGTGTCTGGAGCCTGTGCTCCGCAACGGGAGAGGCCACAACAGTGAGAGGCCCGTGTACCGCAAAACAAACAAACAAACAAAACCCTCTAAATCATCTATAAGAAAAGATAGGAGAAATCTCTGTGAACTTGGGTTTGGCAAAGATATGACACCAAAAAGCACAGTCCATAAAAGGGAAAAAATAAAAATAGGACTTCCTAAAAATAAAAAAAAATCATTAAAAAACAGTATGTCACAAAAACAGACATATAGATCAATGGAACAGAATAGAAGCCCAGAAATGAACCCACACCTATCCAGGTAGTTAATATACAACAAAGGAGGTAAGAACATACAATGGGGAAAACACAGCCTCTTCAATAAATGGTGTTGGGAAAATTGGACAGCTACAGGCAAAAGAATCAAACTGGACTACTCTCTCACACCATGCATAAAAATAAATTCAAAATGGATTAAAAAGTTAAATGTAAGACCTGAAAGCATAAAACTTCTAGAAGAAAACAGGCAGTAAGCTCTTTGATATTGGTTTGGGTAATATTTTTTTGGATCTG
Source organism: Mesoplodon bidens (assembly GCF_964165515.1). Classification (NCBI taxonomy): domain Eukaryota; kingdom Metazoa; phylum Chordata; class Mammalia; order Artiodactyla; family Ziphiidae; genus Mesoplodon; species Mesoplodon bidens. The sequence goes on along the minus strand of NC_138164.1, from coordinate 92,001,590 downwards.
TCTCCTCAGGCAAGGGAAACAGAAACAATAATAAATAAAGTGAGACTACATCAAACTAAAAAGTTTTTGCACAGCTAAGGAAACTATCAACAAAACAAAGAGGCCCTACTCCATGGGAGAAGATATTTGCAAATGATCTATCTGATAAGCAGTTAATATCCAAAATATACAAAGAACTTACATAGCTCAACGTCAAAAAAACAAACAACTTGATTTAAAAATGAGCAGAGGACCTGAATAGACATTTTTCCAAAGAAGACATACAGATGGCAATCAGGCACATGAAAAAATGCTCAACATCACTAATTATCAGGGAAATTCAAATCCAAACCACAATGAGATACACTTGTCAGCATGGCTAATGTCAAAAAGACAACAAATAACAAGTGTTGGCAAGGATGTGGAGAAAAGAGAACCTTCGTGCAGTTGGTGGGAATGCAAATTGGTGCAGCCATTATGGAAAACAGTATGGAGATTCCTCAAACTTTTTAAAAAGACTACCATATGATCCAGCAATTCCCCTCGTGTGTATTTATCTGAAGAAAACAAAAACACTAATTCAAAAAGATATATACAGCCCTATGTTAACTGCAGCATTATTTACAATAGCCAAGATATGGAAACAACCTAAGTGCCCATCCACAGACGAATGGATAAAAAGATGTGATATATAATGGAATATTACTCAATCATAAAAAAGAATAACATCTTGCCATCTGCAACAGCACAGATGGACCTAGAGGGTATTATGCTAAGTGAAATAAGTCAGATAAAGACAAATTCTGCATGATTTCATTTACATGTGGCATCTAAAATCCAAAATGAACAATCATAACAAAGCTGCCAGAGGAGAGGGTGGTAGGGGGAGGAAAGAAATAGGTGAGGGAGATTAAGAGGTACAAACTTACAGTTGCAAAATAAATGAGTCATAGGTATGAAATGTACAGTGTGGGGAATATTGTCAATAACTATGTAATACTGTTGTATGGTATCATACATATCATAACCAGACTTATAGTGGTGATCATTTTTAAATGTACAGAAATACCGAATCACTATGTTGTGTAACAGGAACTAACATCGTGTTGTAGGTTATTTATACTTCATCAACATACTAAGAAAAAGAGATCAGGGACTTCCCTGGTGGCACAGTGGATAAAAATCCACCTGCCAACGCAGGGGATCCAGAAAGATCCCACATGCTGCGAAGCATCTAAGCCCGTGCGCCACAGCTACTAAGCCTGTGCTCTAGGGCCCGCGAGCCACAACTACTGAGCCCGTGTGCCACAACTACTGAAGCCCATGTGCCTAGAGCCCATGCTCCATGACAAGAGAAGCCATGGCAATGAGGAGCCCGCACACAGCAACGAAGAGTAGTCCCCACTCGCCGCAACTAGAGAAAGCCCGCATGCAGCAACGAAGACCCAACGCAGCCAAAATAAATTAATTAATTAATTATTTTAAAAAAAGAAAAAGAGATCAGATTTGTGGTTACTATCAGGTGTGGGTAGGGGAGAGGGGAACTGGAGAGAGGCAGTCAAAAGGTACAAACTTCTAGTTATAAGATAAATAAGTACTAGAGATGTCATGTACAATAAACATCATTAATGCTACTGTGTGTTACATATGAAAATTGTTAAGAGAGTAAATCCTAAGAGTTCTCATCACATGAAAAAAATTTTTTTCTAGTTCTTTAATGTCGTACAGTATCTATATGAGGTGATTAATGTTAACTAAACTTATTATTTTTTTTTGGCCGCAACACGCAGCTTGCGGAATCTTAGCTCCCCAACCAGGGATCGAACGTGGGCCCCTGGCAGTGAGAGGACTGGGTCCTAACCACTGGACCACCAGGGCATTCCCATTAACTAAACTTTTTGTGATAATCATTTCATGATGTATATGAGTCAAATTTATACAGTGCTGTATGCCAATTATATATCAATAAAACTGGGAAGAAAAAAAGGAAAAAAAATTTTTTAATTAAAACTCATAATTAGATAAAGGAGTGAGCTAATGAACAAGAGATCTAAGCAATTTTCAAAGCTGGGAAATTTGCTGTTTTCCCAATAGAATAAAGTTCTGGTCCCCTGTATCTCAGAGGCTATGTCTAAAGGCTATTGTTTTAAACAAATAACATACTACCCTTGTGAGGATGATATTTTCAATTATAAGGGTAAGTATCTGATAACAGATGACACTCAGATTCAGAGTCTTGAGACATTCCAAGTTATATATGGAGCCTAAAGAAACCAAATACCATCTTCTATTTTTATTTACAGATTATTTTATTGTAAAAGGATACGCAATTACAGATCAGCCTGTTGCAAAATCAATACTATATTAGCATAAATGTAATTCCAAGTTATAAAAAATCTGATCAATTCCAAGCAGGAATAAACATTAAGCCATGATGGTACTGAAGTTATTTTCAAAAGACACCAAATTGTGCTTCCTATAAAGAACTTAGAAAAATTTAAATTTCTGAGTGGATTATCTTTATCTTTTCTTCTTATATAATTACAGCCATATTTTTATATAACAGGCCATGAGATGATATGTAAACATATTAATTTCACCAAGATTTTTTCTTATCAAATAAAATCATATTTCTGCTAGAAACTTTCATTCTAGTCATTCTAAGTAAATAATCAGCTGTCAAAAGCAAATACACGTTTCTTTCAAATGATTGTTAAGCTCTAATGTTCATTTACCCCTAGGAAAATAGCATTAAAAGCCATTATTACGTTATTTGCTATAGAAACCTGCGATTATCATTTTACAGACATAAACTTGCATTTGCACGTCTAGTGCAGGAGAATCTTCCATCCAGCGATGAGTGGGCATGTGTGTCAACATTATGCTTTGCTTCATAGGCGGACGGAAAACCCTCACAGATTGGCTTTCTCCCTTGCAGCCAAGTGAGACCCGGGATTTACATAGGTGTGAATTGCGCTCTGTTTCGAAAGACCAAGACCAGCAGGTTACTTAACTCACTTGGGCAGCAACTCAGTATTTATCTTAGCTTTAATCTGTGCTCAGATGAAAATAAGCATTCAGAATTTGTTCACCTTAGACTGTCTTACACTGCCCAAGGCTAAAACGAGGAGCATGTGCTTTCCAGGTGAGTTCTTATATCTCAAATGAGATTCTGAACAGCTGCTTAAGAAACGGAATAGCTGTCCCTGAGGAGAAACATCATAAAAGGAAACCCAACTATGCCTATCCACAACACACCCCCTCTGCCACAGCCAGGATGCTCTGGGCTCACCTTAGGTTTCTCAGCGTTGTATTTGTCCAAAAGAGCCTGGATGCGGGCCCCATAGTCAGGATGGACATCACTGAAGTTCTTAACCTGTAACCAAGTGAAAATAATGTAAACATTAGTCTAGCCCTCACTACACCAGCCCCCAGAGTCCGCCTCACAGGGTCGACTCCAGAGGGGAGGACGGACGCTTCCACGGGAGGCAGAACCATACAGCATTTACCAACATGGAGGAAGGCTTGCGTCCTGGACATATACTGGCTAAGCAACCTTGCCTAAGTCACTCATCTGAGCTTCAGTACCCACTCCTCATGAAATCAGTGAGATAAGTAAACCTACCTCATACAGTTCATATCCACTCCCCAGAAAAATAAGTGGGATGATTAAATCTACCTCGTAGAGTACCGTGAGAAAAATGTGTTATGAGGTGAGCTACATTTACAGCAGGTAAAGAGCTGACCTCGGAGGAACGCAAAAAGTTATAGCGATTTGCATTAAGAAACAGGCCCAGACACTGCCTGAATTTAAAGTGAGATGTACAAACACTGGCCCCTGCTGGGCAACTAAGCATACTTCAAGCAGGAATTCCTGACCTTGGGTTGATCCTGAGGTGGGGCATCAAGAACCCACAGGGGGCCTTGCAGCTTCAGCATATGTGAGAGGAGAAGGCCAAGGGTTCAAGCCCAGTTCTCTACTTACAAACGGTCTTATTCATTCTTATCAGTGAGATGAGAAAATACCCGCCCCACCTATCTCACAGAGCGACTGTCAGGCTCTCTGCCCCAGACAGCAAGAACTACTAGCGCCCAGGGACTTAAAGGGTTATCTTTCATACACGCCCTGGTGAAACACAGTTATAGAACCTTGCCTGCAGATAGAGCACCCAGCCTGCTGGTACATATCTCCAGGCCTTAGAACACATCCCAGACAGCTGCCCCTATGAACAGAGAAGCAGCAACCAAGAGACAAAGAAATAACCGGGGTTCCTAAATTTACAAGAGGCTAACCCCTGTGGCAGGCCAGGAGAGCACAGCGGAGCACACAGCACAACGAGCTACTATCAGAAATACCCTGGTGCCTCAGCTCAAAAGTTCAGCCTGTCTTTGGAAGTGGCTCAGTTCTGACCCCAGAAAACGTGCAAGTTTCTAGTTGCTTCCAAAGGAGGGTCAGACATCATAACATCAAGTAGTCAGGCTGACTTCAAATCACAAAAATGTAATCTGTGTTTCTTATCACCTAAAGTCTAAGCAAAATTGTGTCAGGGCCCACATTTTGACATTGGACATTACTCTCTTACACAGAACTTGGCTGCAGTCAGATTGAACAGCATAGGAGACCATTCACCCTAAACTCAACTAAATTATTATACACTGGAAAAAGAGCTAAGGATCAATGGATATGGCATATACACTGGAGGTAAAACACAGAGAGAAAAGAATCAGAGGTTGATTGGGGATTCGTACTAGTTTTTTTAAGTCTGCTTAGCTCAAGTAAAATAGAAATGACACTTCCATGGAAGGGTTTTCTCACACAGCTGCACTCTCTTCTCCTGCCAGCAGGTGTCACCCTTTGGCTTACAAAGTATCACTCACCGCTTTCTTCTGGATAAAAAGTTGTGCATCTTTCAGATGGCCCGCTATGTTCTCACACAGGCGTTTCCTCTGCTCCTCATTCAGTACATTCAAATAGAAAGCCCGCACCTGCTCATTGAAAATAGAGTGCAGGGAATCAAATAACCACTTTATCACCGACAAAACTCACCCAAACACCACTTTTGAAATGAAGATGCAAGATTTCTCATTGGTATAAGAATGAAAAAAGGTTTTAGAATTTAAAAATAATTTTAAATTATAGTTGAAACTGTCACGTGTTGAGTTCCTCACTTTTTATTTTATTTTAAGCAAAACAGGAAGATAATAGCTCATAACTTCTTTTTAATAATGTCCTTTGTAGTCACTGCTTATAAATCTCTTATAAATAGGAGGCAGTGTTGCCTACAATTAAAAATGCCACCACACCTTAATACTGACAAGTGCAGAATGTGCAAACAGTCGTTAAATGTAAGCTTAACGCAATACAACCTTTGTTCAATTCACTCAGGACCAAAGAGGAGGAAAACACCCTAATTTATTAATTAGGTCTTTAGTTATTCAGAAGCCAAGATTTCTTGGAGAAGACAGATGTTAATAGTGACACTTTGCTTCAATTATTGGGTTTAACCTCTAAAATGACTATCAAGAAGTTAAAATAAAAAGTAAGAGCTTAGTGTTAAGTATATGAGTCCTAACAGCCTCTGCTCATTTCTGAAACTAACCATTTCTAAGTTATGGCTATGATTCTATTCTACATTTCTTTCATTCATTCATTGAGCAAATACTTATTTCTCATGTACCTATAACACACCAGGCACTACTCTATGTACTGTTCTACTAATGTTTATAAAGTCCAAAAATACCCAATTATCCAAAGTAGCAAATTCATAAAATATCAAATATTCATAATTTTTCTGTTATCAAATATCAGAATATAATAATATTTCTTAAAATCTGAGCAAAGTCTAAATATAAGGGACTTCCCTGGTGGCACAGTGGTTAAGAATCCACCTGTCAAGGCAGGGGACAGGGGTTCAAGCCCTGGTCCAGGAAGATCCCACATGCCGCAGAGCAACTAAGCCCATGCGCCACAACTACTGAGCCTGCGCTCTAGAGCCCGCAAGCCACAACTACTGAAGCCCACGAGCCACAACTATTGAAGCCCGTGCACCTAGAGCCCGTGCTCCGCAACAAGAGAAGCCACTGCAATGAGAAGTCTGCGCACCGCAGCGAAGAGTGGCCCCCGCTCACCGCAACTAGAGAAATGAGACGGGGTCTTATTGTGGTGGCTTCTCTCATTGCAGAGCACAGGCTCTAGGCGCTTTACCCACTCCAACACTTTTACCACAGACCTTTAAGAGCAGGACCAAATTCCTCTAAAAGGAAAAGTGACATTTTTACTAGCCTATACAAAGTTAGAGAATGATTTTTTTCTTTTTAAGTGTAACATGCCTACAGTAAGGGTACTAAACATAAGTGTGAAGTTCAGTGATTTTTCAGGGGACACAAATGTATCACAACCACCCAGATCAAGAGAGAACATCACTCACACCCCAGAAATCCCCCTACCATACCCCCCCGCCCAGTCATTATCCCCTTTCTCCAACTGCTTCCCCAAGGGCAAATTTTTTTGACTTCCAATATTATAAACGTTTTTTACTTCTCTTTCAAATGTACACAAATGGAATCATACAGTCTATATTCTTGTTCTTTTGCTCAATGTCATGTTTGTAAGGTTCATCTATGGTAATGTTTGTTGGAATACTTCTGTAATTTTCATTGCTGTACACTGTGGGAATATACTACGGTTTATTTATCCAAGCTTTTGTTGATGAACATTGGGTAATATGAATAAACAGTGTTGTACATGTCTTCTGCTGCTCATATGTACACATTTCTATTAAGAATCTATGTAAGAGTGTACTTACTAGGTCAAAAGACATGTACATGTTTAGCTTTAGTGGATATTGACAAACAGTTCTCCAAAACACCTGAACCAATCTACACTCAGGTAAGAGTTAGTGTTGTTTCTCATTCTCGCAATACTTGGTACACAGTCTTTTTCAGTCTAGTCATTCTGGTGTGTATGTAGTGGTATCTCTTTTTAGTTTTATTTTGCATATCCCCGATGACTAGTGAGATAAACTACTTTCTGTGTGTTTTTCAGTCATTTGGATATTTTCTTTTGTGAAGTGCCTGTTCAAGCCTTTTGCCCATTTTTCTATTCATTTGTCTGTCATTTTCTTATTGCTCTGCAGGAGTTCTTTACATGTACTGTATATGAGTTGTTTGTTAGTTAGAGGAACTGCAAATATATTTTCCCACTCTGTGGTTTGCCTTCTCAATCTCTAATTGGTTTCTCATAACGAAGAGACGTTCTTTTGTTCTCTCTTCATGACTGAGTCTTGATAACATATACTGCTCTATCCACCAATTCAGTAATCCTCTCTTTGGCCATGTTTAATCTCCTTTTAAACTCATTTACTAAATGCTTAATTTTAGTTGTTGCATTTTCTAGTTCAGTATGTCTATTCAATTCTTTTTCTTTTTAATTTAATTTAATTTTATTTTATTGGCCGCATTGTACAGCATGCAGGATCTTAGTTCCCCAACCAGGGATGCAACCTGTGCCCCCTGAGTGGAAGCACAAAGTCTTAACCACTGGACTGCCAGGGAAGTCCCCTCCATTCTTTTTTTACAGATTCAAGTTCTCTTATTAAATTCTCCATGTTGTCAACTGTTTTCTGTTTTCCTGAACATATTATTTGCAGTTATTTTAAAACCTATATCTGACAATTCCACTATCTGGATCTTCAGTAGGTTTGTTTCTATTACCAGTTGTTTTTCTTTATCCCCCTCTGGCTTTTCAGATATAAGGTCTTATGTGTTGGGTATGCCTGATAATTTATTACTGAATGCTGGGCATTTGCATATGAAAAAATACAGAGATAATGTGAGGCTCTATTTTCCTCCAAAGCCTTATGTTTGCTTCTGGAAGATAGGATAGAGGGAGATCACCTTAATCCAGTCTGAGATTGAACTGGTATAAAACTGAGTCTCATTTTTTGTAAAGGCAAGTTGATTTCAGGTTTGTCCTTATTTCTAGGATGGCCCTTCAGGGATCCAACTGAGTGCCTGGGATGTTAACTAGAGGCCCTCTTTCTTAGCAGGCCCTGAACTCCAATTTTTATTCCCTCCAGACCCATGAAAACACTGTAAACTCTGCTCAGAATGTTGGCCAATACTTACAAAGTAATAAATGCCTCATAAGAAAAGAACAAATAGCAAGCTTATATCTCTGTACTTCTTTTCTCTTCAAAATCTTGGCCCCTCAAATTCTTGCTGCTTTTATAGCTCTCCACAGCCTTTTTCTATTTTATCTAGCTTTCCAATGTTCTCCATGAGAGGATAGGTCTGATACAAGCTTGTCTGTCATAAGCCAGAAGCATAAGTCCAAGTGGATCATTTTTAAGAGTATAAACCTGGATCTTCTTATTTATATTCCATGTGACTCTTACAGTTACAGGATTATGCTATGAAGCTATAAACAGTATCATGACTGCTTAAAAACTTGAGTTCTATATAGTGATAAGAAAATCTCTCAAAATAAGAATGATCATATAGTAAATTTTAATGTGTGAGCAATAGCCTCATTATCTAAATTAATTTCTACAGAGGTTGTATTAGCTAGTTTAACACTGGAATAGACTTCAGGTAGGTAAAATTTTATGAGAAGCAGGAATTGTATTGTAATATATTGATACTTGGTAACCTACATCACCAAGAGTAAGGCAGTTACTATAAAAGGCTTTCAGGAGACATTTAATTTCATCTAAATATGGTTTATAAGGTACAATAAAGTAATTTCTTTTTTATATACATGTATACACATAAGTGCCTTTCAAATAATGGTATCTTCGCAGCGAATTAAATTATGTATTTAAGTATATTTTACTGGGAACACACATTTACAAATTGAAAATCTAGAATAGGTCCCATTCTAATTTAAATATTGTTTAACACCAACTACCCAAACAGAGATCTAAGACAACCATACTTTTTAACTTTATCCTTTTCTTACGTGTGGTATAAGTTGCACTGGGCACATTAATGAGGTGGCTGCTCTTCAGAGTCAAAGGGCCTCTTCCACGGCATCTACTAAAAGAACAGCCCCCAGGCAGCCATAGGTGATTAGAAAGAGGGTGGGCACTTGACCCCGGTCAGTTAACTAGAGGCTGGCCAAAGGCCAATGATGCAACCCATAGTGAAAACATTAGTCTATTCAATCCAATTTCCTCTCTCCAGAATCTGACTGTAGAAGTATTGAGAGAAGGAATAAAAAAGGACCAAAAAAAAAAAAAAGTAATACATGGAGAAAGAAGCCATAAAGAAGAAGAGTTAGGCCATGGTCATAGCAAAACCACAGCAATTTTAAAACACAAGCTATAAGGCAAAGAGGAGAAAAATAGGGAAGGACATGGTAAGAACAAGTAATTGTATTGGAGAGCAACAGCAGACAGATGGAGAGTAGCCGAGTCCCAGGAATGGGGTGCCCTACAGTGGAAACACCCACACCTTTGCTACTGGGACTCCTAGTGCTATTTTGAATCCAGTTCTAGTCCCTTAAATCTGGACTGTCCTTCTCAGATTCTTAGATTCAGCTGTACTTAAGCTTTACTTGCCCATTTCTTAGATTTCCACGAGATTACTGCTTCCCTAATGGCTCCCACTTACATCCCGTCAATAAAATTTGGAGGAACTGAAATGAGTCTTCATACCTTGTACTAAAAGGGCATAGTAACACAACTCTTCAACTCCATTTAATACAGGTGCTGATTTATGAATAGAGAGGTTGTCCCTGAATTCAATTTAAGACATATTAGACACTTTAAAAGGGGGAATATATGCAGACACTGACAAGGAGAATAACCAAGCAACTCACACAGCAGACAAAGGAGCCATTACCTGAGTGACGTTATCATCGTTGGCACTGTTGAAGCGCTGCACATCCCCAGAACAGTGGGTCCGATGTTCCAGGGCAGAAGACTGCTGCTCCGGAGCACCAAAGCTGTTGGGGTAATAATTTGGAGCTCCACCTTTAACAGAAAACCACACAGATTCACTTGGGGAGATGAAAAATGAAGGAAGTCTACAAACAGTCAACAAAATAAGAAATAAATTCAAGTGACAATTATATTTATACATACGTGTATACACACACATATACATGCCATGCATGTATGATTTTTAACACCCCATATTTAGCTACAGGCAGTACTTGGATTGTTAGAGAATATGCCATCCGCCAAACGCTTGCGTGGCTGTCCCACTCTGCGTCTTAATGAAGAGATTTCAAATTCCCTTTGAACACTTCAGACGGCCTCATCTCTACGATCTCCTGATGCCTTCCGGTACGAATATATTTATATGAGCTTGGTTTGGCCCCCATAGAAGAAGAGACTCAAAGACATATTTCAGATTGGAGGGTTTCATTGGGGCTTGGGCTCAGTTCAAACACAGAATCACAGAATTCTTGGGAGCAACTCCAAGTTCTAGCTCTGCTCCAGCTTTGCTCCTTCAATCGCCAGACAGATGAACGGAGCCCTGAGATGTTCTGTTCACTGAGTGCTGCAGGGTGATGGATGGTCAGTGGTGGATCCGGGATCTGGGATTTTTGTCCTCTCCGTTCCAGCACATACGACACTCCTATCACAGGATTCTACTTCACTATTTATTTCTTAATGGTGTTTTAAGATTCTCGGGATATCTATCCTTCCTATTGACCAAGACTTTATTCAGTTCTAGTTTCACTTTCACTTTTCTCTACAGATACATTTTTAACATATTTTTCTAAAATTTGATATTTCTAGTATGTCAGCACTCATTCATCTGGACTTAGGAAAAATAATGAGAAATGCAACCAAAACATTTATTAAGATTTCTGGAATAAGTTACGAGGCTTTTTTTTCCTTTTGGCATGTTCATTTTCCCAACTATACCCTGCTTCGGCTGATGTTGGCAGAAGCTTACATTATCTGAGTACGTGCTGCCTAACAGAAAGGATGGCCTGGAAGCATAGTAAGTGGTTTGAACAAACCAGTCGGGATTAGAATTTTACCCAGCGCACTGCCAGAACAGATTATTCTAGGTGGATAAGCAGGAGATGCCAGTACATCACATTGACGAAGGAGCCAAATGCATGTAGGAAGAGAGGGGGCACCCTACTACCATGGAGCCCAGTTATCCACCTAAGAAATTCATTCCAGCTCAGCCACGTCCATGTGAAAAGCAAAGTGCTCCAATAACGAGCCATCACAGTGGTTTTCTGCACTAAGAATTCGCTCTTTGAAATATGCCAATTGAGTAATTCTAAAATTTGATTTCCAAATTATCTCTACCTTTACTCAGTCACAGCTGTCTTCAAGTCATTGACTACTGGGAACAATTAAGCTCTTTCATCAAACTACAAGGGCATAGCCCAAATGGTCTACTTTTAAAATTAGGCAAAAGGTGTGTCAAAGTAGTTTTTTTCATACATATGCCACTATAATAGTAAACAAGAATGGTAAACACAAAGCATTTACTTATTAATGACGTTCCAAAATATATATGAACTGCTCTGATACAGCCAGTCTCAATAATGAAAGGACCAAAGGAGATTAATGAAAAAAAATCACTTTAGAATAAAAACACAGAAGACAGACACAGAAGTATCAGTAACTTTGGGCAATAACACACTCCATACCTTTGTAAACCTCAAAGAGCAGAAATATGGCAACAACACAATACAATCATTCAGTGAGCATGTAAACTTGTTAAATACTTAGAAAAGGCTTAATGATAATGGTAACAAAATGCAAGGCACAAAACTATATATACAAACTAATCTTAAATGTATAACAAGTATTCACAGAAAAGACTGGAAAGAAATACAGCAAAATGCAACAGTTCTGGCCTTTGGATATTGTGACTATATATGGGTTTTTCTTCTTTTTTCTCTTCTTTCCCTTATATTTTCCAAATTTCCTTTAAGGTACATGTATTATTTTTAGCATAGGAAAATAAACTTTGCTTGAATATAGACATCTATGGCTATAAATATAAATCATCAGTAAAATTTCTGAAGGGATCATGTGTCCTTCAGACACACGTAGTATAGCATGTGTATGGCAACTCTTGGCTTTTGCATTTCCAAGAGGCTAAGTCCTGGTGGCTTAAGAGTGATTTCAGGGGGCTTCCCTGGTGGTGCAGTGGTTGAGAGTCCGCCTGCCGATGCAGGTGACATGGGTTCGTGCCCCAGTCCAGGAAGATCCCACATGCCGCGGAGCGGCTGGGCCCGTGAGCCATGGCCGCTGAGCCTGCGCGTCCGGAGCCTGTGCTCCGCAACGGGAGAGGCCACAATAGTGAGAAGCCCGTGTACCGCAAAAAAAAACCCAAAAAAACAAAACAAAACAAAAAGAGTGATTTCAGGAATCGTCCACTTTGTGAAGAGTCTTTAAAACCTGCTCCCTAAGTTGGATGATACCCTACAACAGCCAGTGTAGAAAAGCCTTTCTCCCTGCCTTCCATAGTCAGATGGACAGCAAGTAAAATCTGAGGAGGGAACTCTCCATAAAACATATAAAATAGATGAAAGTATGGAGAATCCTCAGGCAGTTTAAACCTTCATTGCTGGGCAACAAATAGAAGGTTGGCAGGAGTGGCTGTGGGGCCTCCACAGAGCAGCAGGTGCCTGGGGCAGCCTGACGACCCCTGGGCTGGCGGGGCCTCCTGCACCCTGCCCAGCAGTGCCCTCCACACCGGCGGGGTGAGCCAAGGTCCCAGGCCTACCCTGATTGTCCAGCACGCACATGGGGCCGTCACGTTGGTAGCTGGCCACTCGAGCTCGGAAGGGACAGTTCACAGGTATCTGAAGATAGTTGGGTCCCAGGCGGTGGCGGTGAGTGTCGGGGTAGGCAAAAAGGCGGCCCTGCAGTTACAAATGAAACAGACTTGGACGGTGTGCAGTAACATATGAAAGAGGAGTGGCCCGTGAACTTCACTGTAAAGTTTCAAGCACAAAGCATCACAAAGCCCTGCCTATCCCCCCAGTAAAGAGCAAAGTCTCTTCTCTCTCATGAAATGAGTTCTCCCTAACTGAACGGCCCTTGCTCTTCCACCCCTTGGGGCCAAACAGCCACAAATCTTCACATCTGTTCTAGGTCATAACTCCTTTTTTCCTCAAGTAACAAGTTAGTGCTCAGACTTGAATTATTTCCTATTCCCAAGGACACATTACATTGTGAAATAAGTTTGCTAAAACCCAACTAAGTGGAATCATGAACTAATTCCACTCCTCCCCACTCTCTCACTCTAGGGGAGGGGTCAACCATTTGCTCTTAACAAAAAGAAGATTTCTACAAAACTAACCATACGGGAAATTATTCCAAAAAAGCACCTCCCATGTTGCATTCTGGTTTATGTCAGATACACTTTGAGCTCTGAGACTTCCTAGACATAAACAAAATACTACACAAAGAAAGCCACAATGCAAAACGATGGCCCTACATTGCCACAGGTCCTGAATCAAAGATTAAATTACATATTTACCAAGGCAGGAGGTTTTGCCTCACACATATTTACCAAGGCAGGAGGTTTTGTAATTTCTTTCAGTTAGTGTTGAAACAAAAAGCTTTATGATTAACTCTGTGTCAATCTTAGTATACAATTATTTAAATATTCCCATTAGTCAAAGCTCTACTACATAAGCAGAGAAAGTAGTAGTAGTTTTATTTCATTGCCTTCATTATTGGCCTTGAATCCGAATGAATATTCTTATGTCCCTAATTCTATGGGCCAAAATACAAACCAAGTTGAACAGGACAACTGATGTGATTATTTTGTACCAAATCACTGAGGCCAACGTGCTCAATCCAGTCTCGCCATTCTGTCGATAATTTGCTCTGGGCTGAGCGACACTGCCTCCCATAATCATTTCAGATATCCCCTAAGGTAACATTCAGATGACTGGTCATGCAGCCGTGCCCAAGACCACCTACGCTTTGGAAGCTGGTTGCCTCCTTTTACCCAAAACAGACTAACTTGTGCTCTAACTTTACCAACAGGACAGAAGACACAGTTGAGCCAAGAGCAGCTCCTGGATATAGCCTCATCATGTAATTCTAGTCTTGTGTCACCTTAGGTTTATAAGGCATCACTACCCCACCTGCAGGTGGAGACCTTCAAAGCTAAGGCTTCGAAATGGCCATACCCTGACCCCAACTTGAATGGAGGCCTTACCCAAGGCCCTGTGCCCAAGCTCCTTGCTGGGCTGGGGTGAGAAAGCAGAGCAAAGCTCTCCCACTCAATCAGTCAGGCCAACTTCCCCTCTCCCAGTAAACTGCAGTGTGTGGGAATGAAGAACGGCTGCACCTGCATCACCAGGTACTTAGGGGACAGTCTCTGTGACTTGCGTTATACTACTGCCTGCTTCTCACCATGGTCTGGCTTACACTTTGGATCCCAAAGTTTTAAAAGTTAGTATCTGACCTTGTTGAAAGGCAACTGAGAACACTGTTCGTTACTGTACAACTACTACCACCTGAACATGCGTTAGTTCTCATCAGGGTAATTTCCAAGCCCTCCAAACCGGCTCTCCACTTCCAATCCCTCCTCCAACGACATCCTACATATTCCGGACAAAAGACTCCTCCCAAGGTCCCATGCAGATTCTATTACATACCTACTCAAAAAATCTTGGACAATTCCTCACTGGTCACCAAATGGCTAAATAAGTACAACAGTCCTTCCCTACTGTATGGCCTCCTATTTTAGCAGCCAGGACAGTCTTATCAATAGATAGGTATTCAATTTATAGTAAACTAAAAACTAAGATAAACTTACTTTCTATAAAAGGTTCAAATGTTCCCAATGTCAAAGCAAAAAGTTATTATTTAAAAAACAAAGGAAACTCAGCTTGCCTCCATGGAGAGTGACACCTGAACTGGAATCAGACACTTACATAAGAAACAGTTGTCAGTGACTGTGGTCTGATCTAGGGTATAAACTTTAAACTTTGTATCATGGTCAGTCCAAGAACATGAAAGATTGATTTATTCAATAATTATTAAGCCAGTTATTTTCCTATTAATTTCTGATCCAAGTAAGAGTTTTTCTCTCTTTGTACTCCTGAAAAAGCATACTGGTGAGTGGTGAAAAAATACTGAATGCCTAGGAACATTACCAAAACAAATGGTTAAATTAACCCACTGCCTTTAATCAATGGAAACATAAATTGAGTTTGTAAAAATCATCTCTGGGTCTCTTTCTACATGTGGCAAAATTCAAGCATCACCATAGAAGAGGAAATGAATAAAGTGATGCTGACCAAGTGTTATAATCAATTAGTGATAGTCCTCCATCCCATTGATTACAGATTGAAAAAGAATATTTTACCCCACAAATACCTAAGGTATTTCTACTATAACTTCTTTTAAATTAAGAGCCTAAATGTCAAAGTCTTACCATATTGAGGGGCCTACAATGAAATTTGTTTTACACTGTAATGCTCATTTAAGGATGTTTCAGTCAGTCCCACAGGAACTAAGGACCCAGACAAAAGTTTAAGTGATGTTCTAGTTAATTCTTCATATAAGGTCATGCCAAATTACACTCTGCACGCGCACACACTCCTGCCTCAGAACCTCTCAATCCACCAGGTTTACCTGAAGCATTTTGTCAGGGCTGGGCTCAATGCCAGGCGGCATGTTGCTTGGGTCAAAAGCCAACTGTTCAACCTCAGCAAAGTAATTAACTGGATTCCGGTTTAAGACCAGTTTACCAACTGGGATAAGAGGGTAGTCATTGTGAGGCCAAACCTAAAAATAATGGCATATTCACAATTACCAGACAACCAACAGAAGGAAATTAAAGTACCCATAAAAATATCAGCTTTCAAATACAATGAAGCCAATGACGATGAGTGAAAAGAACATTTTTGAATCCAACAAAATGATAAGAACTTAAGGTGAGTGCACTGGTTAAAACTTTCACAACAGTAAACAGTAAACACTGAGTCTTTCCCTGGGCAAAAGTACATCAGCTCATCAAAATTTGTTCCCTGCTAATAACAATATATCAGGCCACCCAGATGAACTTAGTAAACTCATCAAACAGGAACTGGAAGGGAAATGCTGGTGGGCCCTCATGCACAGGCTAGGAAACCCTTAAGTGGTACCACTGTGTTTTGTATACAACTTACGAATGCTTGACCACAATTTTTTTTAATTAGTTGCAAAGACACTTAAAAAAGAAAACAGTTTAGTTGTTAACTGACTCACCTTGGTAATATCAAATGGATTAAATGGGAAAGTTTCTGCCTGTTTAAATGTCATGACCTGGATGTAAAAAGTCCAGGAGGGGTAGTTGCCTGTGGCAATGGCATTAAAAAGATCCCGGAGGCCATAGTCAGGATCTTCATGGGCAAGTCTTGCTGCATCTTCAACAGAAAGGTTTTTGATGCCCTGGTCAGTCTACAGAATGAAAGAAAGAAGCTCAAACTGAAACTTATTAGCAAAGTTATCAAATTTTCATCAATAATTCATTGAAGGATTATGAGTAACACTAACCAAAGACTGGATTTTCCTTCTAACAGTAATCCTACTGTTCAAATCTGATACAAGTATGAATTTATCAGTAAGAAATTCTACTTGGGGCTTCCCTGGTGGCACAGTGGTTGTGAGTCCGCCTGCCGATGCAGGGAACATGGGTTTGTGCCCCAGTCCGGGAAGATCCCAAATGCCACGGAGCGGCTGGGCCCGTGAGCCATGGCTGCTAAGCCTGCGCGTCCGGAGCCTGTGCTCCGCAACGGGAGAGGCCACAACAGTGAGAGGCCTGCGTACCACAAATTAAAAAAAAAAAAAAAAAAGAAAGAAATTCTACTTGATTATCCTGATTCTTCTCAATGTCCAGGGAATCTGTCTACACATTTTATATTTAAAATTAGTCTTTCTTTCCCTTTATGTATTCTATATTATTTGAATTTTTAAAATTGTTGACACATAGTTTATTTTCAATTTTTCACTCATAGAGAATGCTACATTACTGTCTTCAGACAAGCTAAAACAATTTTTGCTATAAAATATACATAAAATTTATCTTTTAACCATTTTAAAGTGTCCAATTCAGTGGATTTCTTTGAGGACATATCTTAAAATGGAATTGTTGGGTCATATGGTAATTCTATGTTTAAATTCTTGAGGAATTTCAAAACTGTTTTCCAGAGTGGCTATTATTTGAATTTTTATACTCATGCTATTTTCAGATCAGAAAAAAAAATTAAAATATAATTTTTTTTTTTTTTTTTTTTGTCTGTGTTGGGTCTTTGTTCCTGCATGCAGGCTTTCTCTAGTTGCGTCGAGCGGGAGCTACTCTTTGTTGCGGTGCGCAGGCTTCTCGTTGCGGTGGTTTCTCTTGTTGCGGAGCATAGGCTTTAGGTGCCTGGGCTTCAGTAGTTGCAGCATGCGGGCTCAGTAGTTGTGGCTCACAGGCTCTAGGGCATGCGGGCTTCTGTAGCTGTGGCACGTGGGCTCAGTAGTTGTGGCGCACGGGCTTAGTTGCTCTGCGGCATGTGGGATCTTCCTGGACCAGGGATCGAACCCGTGTCCCCTGCACTGGCAGGCAGATTCTTAACCACTGCGCCACCAGGGAAGTCCAAAATATATTTTAAAAATAAGTAAATGATTAATGAAATTAAAGGACTTTCCCTTTTTTTTGCATGAAGTAATTTTTTTAATTCCCTGTTTTATAATAGCTCAAGTCAGTTACTGAGATTGTGCTGAGCTAGTATCCCTCCACCCCAACTGTCTTCCTTTTTTCTTTTTTTTAAGAAATCACAGAATCACAGTTTGTAGAGCTGAAAAGAACTTCAGTACAGCTGCTCTAAAGCAATTCTCTGAGTATGAGCAACCAAAATTAGTATTCTGACTTTCTAAACAAGCCATTAAGACCCAAAGAACTTAAGTCACTTTCACAAGTGCTCCTATTATCATCCCATCCTGCTCTTCAATAGAGTTCCCACCGGTGTCTTATTCTGAAAGATCCCCAACAAGTCAGGCACCATGGAAATATTTCTTTAGCAAGTCAACTCTGGAAGGCTGGTCTATTTCTACCACAGAAATCCCAACTCTTTCTAGCCAGTGGGAAGGTTTAAACTCTTCTTACTATTAGATCTTCAGGATTAGAAAATGGAAGTCACCATCTGCAGATCACCCAGCTAATACGGTAAACTGTGCAATAATATTTCAATACCTTTCTGATTTTAACTGAATCCCCTGGGTTTAGAAAAGAATAATCTTAGGTCAGAATAATCCAGATTAATGAAGCTATGTAGATCTCATGCTACCTCAGAGCCCTCTGCTGAACAGACCCATAAGCAATCCAATCTTTCCAGGACCACTGACAGCTGGGACTATTAGCCAATTTTACTGTGACAGAACTGGAGCTCAGAGAACTCTTTTTTTTTTAAATAAATTTATTTATTTATTTTTGGCTGTGTTGGGTCTTCGTTTCTGTGTGAGGGCTTTCTCTAGTTGCAGCGAGCAGGGGCCACTCTTCATCGCAGTGCGCGGGCCTCTCACTATCGCGGCCTCTCTTGTTGCGGAGCACAGGCTCCAGATGTGCAGGCTCAGTAGTTGTGGCTCACGGGCCCAGTTGCTCCACGGCATGTGGGATCCTCCCAGACCAGGGCTTGAACCCGTGTCCCCTGCATGGGCAGGCAGACTCTCAACCACTGCACCACGAGGGAAGCCCCCCAGAGAACTTTTAATAATATACCAAGTCACAGTTATCTAGAAGAGGGAAGATTTGAGTGCAGATTGTTTTAACTACAAAGCCACAACATGCTAGCTGTCTGAGATACAATCATTTAGTTCTGCTCTAAGTGACACTATGCTGCTCCTTTTGGCAATTACAAGCCAATGGGTCAACTGTTTCCTGCAACTGTTCCTTGCCAAAGATTATAGATCCAAGTCATAAGTAAAAAGACGGGTGACAGTTTTCCTGTTTGATATACCCACATAAGTTGTTCAGATAACAATTAAAACAGGGCAGAAGAGGGCTTCCCTGGTGGCACAGTGGTTGAGAGTCCGCCTGCCGATGCAGGGGACACGGGTTTGTGCCCTGGTCCGGGAGGATCCCACATGCCGCGGAGCGGCTGGGCCCGTGAGCCATGGCTGTTGAGCCTGTGCATCCGGAGCCTGTGCTCCGCAACGGGAGAGGCCGCAACAGTGAGAGGCCTGCATACCGAAAAAATAAAAAAATAAATAAAAATAAAAAATAAATTAAAAAAATAAAAAAGGCAAAAGGGGAGCAAAGGGAAAACAGGCCAAAGTGGCTAACCAAGAGACTAAAGATGATTTACCTGCAGAAAACGGAGAAACTAAAAACGAGGAGAGCCCAGCCTCTGATGAAGCAGGAGAGAAAGAAGCCAAGACTGATTAATATCACACACCCGGTCCTATCGGTGGTCCCTGTCTCCCTTCTTGTACAATCCAGAGGAATATTTTTATCAACTATTTTGTAAATCCAAGTTTTTTAGTAGCTTTAGAAACAGTTTTAAGAAGGAGGAAATCCCACCTCATCCCATTTTTTAAGTGTAAATGCTTTTTTTTAAGAGGTGAAATCATTTGCTAGTTGTTTATTTTTTGGTACAACCAGAAAATAGTGGGATATTGAATATGGGAGACTTTGATTGTCTCGGGTGTCACCTTCATATTCCATAAATGGGGATAGCTTTTATATCCTATAATACAAAGCATACCAAATGGCAATTTGGAGTCAGTTGTGCATTTAATGACTTGAACACTTTAAATTACGTCTCTTCCCATGTTGTTTTTGGTAGAATTGTTTCCTAAAGCAAACCACTCCTTGATCTTGGCTCTCCTGGTCAGAATTTTATGCATTCTGCAACATCTTTCGTCATGGTAGTCCAGTTTTCCTAGTAACTTCATTAACAGGCTACAAACAATTGAAAATTCGAGTACATAGTGTGTATATGATATTAAATTGTGAATTAGTGGGACTTACGATGTAACAGCGTATCAACGCTGGAAGATATTGGTACTTGATATTCCATTAAGGAAAATTTGCCTCCAAATTTTAAGCTGGAAAGTCACTGAAATAAGTGACTCTGTGTAGTTGTGATTTTGTTTAGAAAAGAATCACAACTACATGATTTTTGTAGATTTTTTTGTACATATGTTAAGAACTGTGTACAAATTGAAATGTCTGTATACTGATCCTCAAAACAACCAATAAAATCTCAATTATGAAAGAAAAAAACAGAATGTTTGTTTTCTGACATTTGTAACTGATTTTTCTTTGTGCCTTGTTCATATTATATCCTCAATAAATCCTTAAAAATGGATGGATGGGACTTGCCCTGGTGGTGCAGTGGTTAAGAATCTGCCTGCCAATGCAGGGGACATGGGTTAGATCCCTGGTCTGGGAAGATTTCACGTGCCACGGAACAACTAAGTTGTGTGCCACAACTACTGAGCCTGCGCTCTAGAACCTGCAAGCCACAACTACTGAAGCCTGTGTGCCTAGAGCCCATGCTCCGCAACAAGAGAAGCCACTGCAATGAGAAGCCCACGCACCGCAAGGAAGAGTAGCCCCCGCTTGCCTCAACTAGAGAAAGCATGTGCAGCAATGAAGACCCAACACAGCCAAAAATAAAATAAATTAGAAAAAAAATTATATAAAGAAATAAAGTTCTATTAAAAAATGGATGATGAATTAAAAAGTTAGGAGAAATGTTTTTGGAAAGATAGCATCAGATGTTGAAAATGAGAGTGAGATTGGTTACAGACAGAAATGCCCCAATTCTCTCTTAATCCCCTCCTGGACCCCAAAACTATATATGCTCAGAACAATGTACTCAGGGCTAGGAAAGGCAAAGCAATATAACACTTTACTGTTTGCTAACACTTGACTCTAAACTCCAACAAAGAACTCTAGGCTAAACCAGGTAGGAATTTCCTTTTACCTAGCTTGGAGACCTGTATTATCTCCTTTTTTTTTTTTAATAAATTTATTTATTTTTGGCTGCGTTGGGTCTTCGTTGCTGTGCGCGGGCTCTCTCTAGTTGCAGTGAGCGGGGGCTACTCTTCGTTGGAGCACGCAGGCTTCTCATTGTCATGGCTTCTCTTGTTGCGGAGCATGGGCTCTAGGCACACAGGCTTCAGTAGCTGTGGCCCGTGGGCTCAGAAGTTGTGGCTTGTGGGATCTAGAGCTCAGGCTCAGTAGTGGTGGCACACGGGCTTAGTTGCTCTGCAGCATGTGGAATCTTCCTGGGCCAGGGCTCGAACCCATGTCCCCTGCATTGGCAGGCAGATTCTTAACCACTGCGCCACCAAGGAAGCCCTATCTCTTTACCTTAGATCTAAAACCTTAGATCTTCCTTCTCCAGAGAGAAAATAATATCAATGTGCACCTGCCGGCACCAGAAATATTAAACCAGAGAGCAAGCACAAAATGAGCATTTTCCCAAATATTTATGGCAGAGCTCCCAGGGTCCAGAAGAAGAAAGCTTGATTGCTGATAGTAGTGTGCTATTACCCCCCAGCCACATGAAGAGACCAAACAGAGACTACACATAGTTCTTCTAATTGGGCAGCGTGAGTCTATTCACTCAAGCTGTGGTCAACAAAAGAGTCATGGTCCTACTCAACCAGATCAATACTTGTCATCCTTGAGGGCAGAGGTACGGCCAACGTGGGGGAGGCCTTGATTCTTGCCCAATCCTCAGAAGAAGTAAGGATACGTGGGTGGTGAGAGCCTTCCACCACACTGCCCAAAGGCAACATGTACCTTATAATGGAATTTGCAGTAAACAGCTTTTCCATTCGCATCAACCAGTTTGAAAGTATGCGATCCATATCCATTCATATGCCTGTGTCCATCTGGGATCCCTCGATCACTGAACAGGAAGGAAACCTAAGGAACAGAAAAGTAAAGTGTACAACTTTTCACTTTAAATCAAAACATCTTATATTTTTAAGACATTCCTAACTTTCCATAAAAATCTCCTAATGACATGGAACATACTAGCCAAGTGCCCATAGGAAGGGTTACCATTTGTAAAAAATGACAAACAGAAGAATTTTAAAGCAGAATGATACATAAATCATTAACCTCATGGCTCAAAATTCTATAAAGAAACGTTAAAACAAATCTGAAAACTAGCCTAACTTGCTATTCAAATTTTAAGTTAATAGAAAATTTGTTTGGTACTACTTTCCCCTCATTTCCCTAATACAAAGAACTTTACTTCCTACTAGAAACTTTAATCCTTAATATTGCTAAATATTAATCAATAATGATTCTAGAATCACATAAGGTCTATGAATGGGGAAAGATTAAGAAAATCAATCATTATAAAACTCTTCAAGGATCAAGAAATCTGAGGAAGCCTCCCAAAAAGAAAGTCAAAAACCAATTCCAATAAAATAGCCAAAACTGGAGAAAAATGTATGAGGCATAATTAACAGTTCCATATCAGGTGATATAATATAGTGAAAAAAGAGGTGTTCCCACCTGATGCAGAGACTCAGGACGCAGGCTCCAGAAGTCCCAGACCATATCAGGATCCTTTAGGTGTGTTTGAGGGTTTCTTTTTTGGCTGTGGATAAAGGATGGAAACTAAATGGAAAAAGAGAGAAAAAAATCCAAAAATTAAGTTTACAGGAATTATGGTGTCTTATACATTGCTTAACGCTAGGTTTACAGATTATAATTTTGAACAATGTAATCCTAGAATTTTAAGCTGTAAAACCCTAAAATGAAATTTGCCCTCTACAAGTTTCTAGGGCAAACTGCCTCTTTTTATTCATCTTCCAAGCTCTGCAAGGAAAACTGGACTATTCCCATAACATCAGTGAATCCCGAAATGCCAAACTAAGACCAATGATAACTGTTGTTATTTGACCTTATAAAAAGATATTAAATACAGAAAAAAAGTTTTTAAAAGGCAATCTAGCCAATCCAAATTCTCTTCTTTCTGCTTTTCCCAGGGCTTTTCCTCAAATGCCAATCTATACAGAGTATTTGAAATCAATTTAAATCAACAAATATCTGCAGAGTGCAAAATACTTCATCACCTACCAATATGGCATCCCTGATGAAGAAAATGGGGGTGTTATTTCCAACAAGATCCCAATTACCATCCTCTGTGTAAAATTTCACTGCAAACCCTCGAGGGTCACGAACTGTGTCAGCTGAGCCCGATTCTCCAGCTAGAAGATTCAAACGAGAAAAATGAAGCCTCCACAAGAGTACTTTGCATCCAAGAAGGATAAGTCATAAAGAAGCACTGGGATCTATCCTTTCCAATTCATTTTCTAGAAGTAAATTAGGTATTTAAGTGCCTGGGTTATTATTTCTACTACACACCAGCTAACTCAGACTAAAAAGTAAACAAAAGAATTAACTGAGAGAAATGAGAGAGTGTATGTAACAACAGCTGAAAAGATTATCCACTTAACATAAAAAGATAGCTTTGTTCAAACAGGTAATTAAAATTTAAATTAAGGGAAGAGAATAATTATGAAGATTAAGGTAGTGAACAAAGCGAATAAGTGAGTACCAAAATTATGAGGTTAATACTAAGAAAATGAGTCAAAACATAAATTCTTATTCTTAATTTCATTTACTTTTGCATTCCACAGTATTTTAAAAATGCACAAATTCATGCAGAAACAGAATTAATCAGGTATTGTGGTGTGTTGAGATGCAGGTTGATAGCTCTAACTCTTACTAGCTCTGTAACATGAGGAAAATCACTTACTCTCTTTGAAATAGAAAGAACCCCACCTTGCAAAGTAGATCTACAGACTATAAACAATGTCAGTAAAGCACCATCCATGGATGGCATAGAGTTAATTCTCAATAAAGGGCAACTGTTATCACGGCTACTGAGTAAGATTCCCACTTCATGCAACCACTTGTAGGAAAAACTCTTTCCAAATGTCACGGAATTGCAGAGGCGGCCTCTGCGTAAGTATGATTTCCTAAGACCTCAACAAACAGAATTATAAGTAACTTTCTACATGTCTGAAAATATTTTTTCTACTGTAAAACCTTGCTATCATTTGAAGAAGTGCTTGTTTTCTATTGTCTAGTAAGTTTTTTCTTGAAATTAAGTTATAAATGTCCCAGATTAGATACACGGTTGAGTTAAGCAACACCAGTAATGCAAACAGACCAACTTACCAACAGTGGAGAAGCGAACTGCAATGGGCGTCCTCTTTCCAATGTGCTCAAACACCTTCGCCTTGGAGTATCTGGTAATGTCATGCGTGACCTCAAAGTAGCCAAAAGCCCCTAAGGAAAAAGACACAGAAATCCTCATCACAAGACTGTCACTCAGGCCATCAGGCCCTCGATAGGCATCTGTGTGAGAGAGAAACTGGTGGCTTAGCACTGGCCTTCTGGGAGCTTCCAATATGATGGGAGAAGGGGAGATAACCAAACACAAAATGATGAGAGCAAAATGCAAAGTCCTAGGTCACTTAGTGCTAAGCTGAGTGCTACACAGCTGGAGCCAAAGAGGAGGAGGAGATGGGTGGGACCAGAAGGAATGAGCCAAGGTTGCCACAAGGACACAGGGCCTGAGAGGCCCCTGAAGTAGAGGCAGGACCTAGGAGAGAAAGAACAGGGTGGAGAGGAGGAAAAAACAGGGAGAGGATTGAGCACGTACGAAGGTCACCACAGAGCCAAACAACAAACTGAATAGCATATCAAAATCATGAGGGAAAAGACATGCAAAAAAGCTGGAGAAGATGGAAGAGCAAATAAAGAAATTGGGAAGTCCTAACTGGGAGTCCAAGTAAGCAGCTAAAATAAAGCTTCTTCTTCCTTTCTATCAAGCTTTGTTTTTCCTATTGAGTTTTTAGCTTTCTTTTAAACACCACCCCCATCTTTTGTTTCTCCAATAAAAGCAAGATAAAAGTTTTACAGAAGTTTTCAACAAAAAGGAAAAATCACCACAAACCCACCACACTAACACAACCGTCATCGATTTTGCCCAGTTCATTCCAGTGTTTAGCCAGTTAAGTGCACCATCACGAATTATAATTACAGTATGTCTGTATCAGTATTTCCACATTTTTACTTCTTCACTAAACTGCAAAATGGACTAAAAGGAAGATTACTTATTTTCAGTAAAAAATATTTTATATATAATGTGCAATCCAGGGAAATAACCATCATTTAATTATTGACTCCTCTATTGACAGACATTTTTTCCCTTCCTCCTGGAATGGAGATTTGGCACTTCTATTAAAGGAGCTCTGATCCTTTGAGAAGTAATTTTTAACTTCTGTGTTACAACACAGAACACAGTTAACTTCTTTGTTACAACAAATGAACACAGTTCTCACCTGCTCCTTTGGCGTGCACGACTCTCTCAGGAATTCTCTCCCGGTCAAAGTGAGCCATTTCATCAGTGAAAACCACATCCTGAACAAGAAGGGGCCCGCGGGGCCCTACTGTAAGAATATTGAGTTTGTCTCCTATTGGATTACCGGCTCCGGTGGTCAAGACATCAGGTTTCTAAGTGAACATGAGAGGAGAAGAGTGCAAGAGAGTCAGTACAATCACACACTTAATTTCCGCTATCACAGGGCACATCGTTTTGCATTTTTTATACCTTCTACCCAAACTCTTTTTAAATTTCCTGTGTCAAAAGTACTGAAATACTCAAAATATGCAATTGCCTGAAATTTATAGTCAGGTCGCAGAAATCCTAAGAAATCTGCTCTGAGGAGCAGGAAGATGGCTAAATAACTCGCCAACTTGCTCCACCCCTGCTCCAGCTACAGCCGCCAGGCTCCACACAGGAAACCCCAGATACGGATCCTCCCAAACGGATCATATGTGCTGAACGTGGAACGTCCAAACTAATAGTGAGATGATGGTCCCCACAGAAGCTATGCCTGTAAATGCTTTCCTCAATCTTACAAACTCTTCCTGACTGCTGCAGAGGTCAAGGCGGGTCATCCTATACAATGCATTCATTTCTCTCAAGCAGTGTGTACCAGCTATTTGCAACATCTCTTTTCAATTCCAAAAAAAAAAAAAAAGTCAGTGGCTTTTGTTGTCACTGATAATAAACAATTATTGGTAAGATGGATTATAGTACTAATTTTCTTTTTTCTTTTAAACTTCTTTTATTAATTTATTTTATGTATTTATTTTTGGCTGTTTTGGGTCTTTGTTGCTGCATGCAGGCTTTCTCTAGTTGCAGCGAGCAGGGGTTACTCTTCCTTGTGATGTGCAGGCCTCTCATTGCAGTGGTGTCTCTTGTTGCGGAGCACAGGCTCTAGGCGCGCAGGCTTCACTAGTTGTGGTGCGTGGGCTCAGTAGTTGTGGCTCACGGGCTCTAGAACGCAGGCTCAGTAGTTGTGGCACAAGGCTTAGTTGCTCTGCGGCAAGTGGGATCTTCCCGGACCAGGGCTCGAACTCATGTCCCCTGCACTGGCAGGCGGATTTTTAACCACTGCACCACCAGGGGAGTCTCTATAGTATTAATTTTCTAAAGATGCCAAATGTCTCTGAGATGAGACAGGTTGTTTTACAATAATAAAGAATTAGTTCTCATACACCCAATTCTCCCATTTCCGTTACATCAGAAGCCTCTCAGCTGTCCCTTCTCTAGAGTGGGGACAGCACTTTTAAGCCTCACGTGATCCTGGGCAGCTCCCAGCTGTGGTCACACTCTGCTTTTGACTACAGCCAACTGCCTCTCCCACGACCCCCCCTGGTCACTAGGAAATCAGGGGAGATGCAGAGCTAAGCCACCTCCAACTGGGTGGGTCCAACTCCCAGCCCTGCCAATTACCAGATGTGTGGCTACTAGCAAGTTACTTAGTATTTCTGAGGTTATTTTTCATCTGAAAAATGGACAAAAAATAACTACTTCCCAAGGTTAACACATGGATTAAGAGAACTGAATGTACACAAAATAAGGCCACACACTAGGCAAATACATGTTACTGCTGTACTGGCCATGAGAAAGTGACCTGATACCAGAAACAAAGCATTTCTGGCTTTATTTTTCTAGAAACCATGACAGATGTGTAGGTATCCATCCAGACTCTCTCGCCCTATCCCCTAACCAATATCCCATGACGCAAGCTCTGGGCTTTCTCTAGGAATATGATGGAGTGTGGTTACTGCTGGTCCAAAGCTAATTAGAAAGGACAAACACAGAATCAGTGCAGTTGACAGAACTGCATATGTTCTGTATATGTTCTTCATTTCCCTCTGTAACTACCATTTCTCAAGCACCTGCCATACACAAGGCCTTATCCTAGCTACCTTCATTCAAGCCTCCCAAGAACCCAGTGAGATAAACGTCATTACTCCCATTTAATGGGTGATGCCACATGCTCAGAGAATTTAAGTAACTTTACACAGATTTCAATGTGGCAGCCCACGATTACCTGCAACATATAACAAGTATGGAAGGGCAAAGATGTACCTGCCTACTTGCTGATTACTGGGGTTTTTTTGTTTGTTTGTTTTTAAACTCAGTTTAAGGTCACTTTAGAACTAGAACTTTTTTAAGACAGAAGAGCTTCTCTGTTGCTGGACAATTCTAAGAGCTCCCTCTCTAGAAAAGCAGCATCAGTACCTGTTAATGTGTTTACATCTTTCTGGCTGCCAATTCCTCATGACATTCTTACATGCTTCTCCTGGCGCTCTTCCTGCCCCGTCCATGCCACCCCATGAGCTGAGCCAAGGGCATCTTCTTATGCCTCACAGAATAAATATTATAATTATCTGTGTACTTCACAGTTTTTCCTCTCTAGACAGCACACTCCTTTTGCATCTATAGCCCTGACACCTGCCACAGTGCTCAGTTACCAACAAGTGCACAACCAATGCTGTGGATTCAACATGAGAATGAATTAAACTATGGACCAATATGAAATGGCCAAGAAGGATTATTTCTAAAAAGGAGGAGGATACAACAATAGTCTATGCCTCTCCCTGCACCTCCCCTCCAAAAAATAAAAGAGAAATATTTGAACTTATAACTTCATATTCTGATCAATCACCTTCAGACAAACTTCTTATAAAAACTGCTGCAGAAATTGGCAAAGAAGTACTTTGGCCTGGCTAAAAACTGGCACCATGATTAGAAAGAAGGACTCAAAGTTAAAGTAAAATTCCACTTTGGCTTTGCTGTTTGTATTTTTTGGCTCAAACTAAGACACAGATGAAGAAATTTTCCTGGGAGGAGTCAGGCTGGCTTTCTCTGATGAAATATTTTATCAACCTAGCTTCCACTGATTAGTGCCCACTGCTGACAGAATTTCCAAGAACTTGTTAGCCATCTTAGATTTCCTTTTTTAAATTGAAAAACAGTGGTCATGCAAACCATCCCCAACTTTCAATCCCAACAGAGTCATAACGACAGCTTTATATTCCCAGAGATCAATATAGAATATACCTAGTATTTCTAGCAAATCACTGTCTATGACACACCCGTGTACAGAAAACCAAAGACACTCCTGGTCCTCAGATTTCTTGGTGCTCCAGGCCTCTGTCCCGATCCAAAGAAGGGGGGAGACTTCCCCTGATGGGGCAGTTTGGGAAAGGGACCCAGGCCTACACAGGGCTCCACTCTCTCCCCTTTGGAAACCAATGGCTGCAGGCAGCAGCCATTCCTCTGGTAATCTCCAGAGCTGCCTAAACACAAGGGGTACATAAATTCAGCTTAGGAGAGTGGTCTCAGCAGGCCCTCTTGGCCAAAACTCCTAAGCCACATTCTCCAGTCAAACCTCTACTGATAATAAAGGTGATTCTGGATTCCTCTCATGCCACCGACTCCCTGCTTCTCTGTCAGCTTAAGTGTGTAACATGTATGTGAGAGGCCTAACTTACTAGACACGCTCAAGCCTCAAAACAACAAATATCAGCTTGCTCTGCGGGCGCTGTTCTAAACTCCTTACTCGGTTATCACATTTAATCCATCTCTCCGAGGTAAGGGCTATAATAATCTCCATTACACAGAAGAGGAAACTGAGGCACCAAGAAGTTATACAACTTGCTCAAGGCCACCCACTTAGAATGGGGCAGAAGCAGAATTTGAACCCAAGCAGACTGGCTCGAGGACCCAAATCTTACCCACACACTGTAGCACCTCTCAAAACAACACAGCTAACATCTCCTGCACATATTCTTCAGGCTGGGTAATTGACATGTATTAATCTACACACACGTTTTAGATAAATTAATTCTCACAGCAATACTGCAAAGTAAGGAGAATTATTATTCCATTTTCAATATGGGAAACCAAAGAGGAGGGAGGTTAAGTAACCTGGCTGGTGGTCAAGCCTCAATTTGAACCCTCTCTGACTATAAAGCCTGACCCCTCAGCTGACCTCCTTAAAGTTTAAGCCACATAGGGCTTCCCTGGTGGTGCAGTGGTTGCGAATCTGCCTGCCAACGCAGGGGACATGGGTTCGAGCCCTGGTCTGGGAAGATCCCACATGCCGCGGAGCAGCTAGCCCCGTGAACCACAATCACTGAGCCTGCGCGTCTGGAGCCTGTGCTCCGCAACAAGAGAGGCCGCGATAGTGAGAGGCCCGCGCACCGCGATGAGGAGTGGTCCCCACTTGCCGCAACTAGAGAAAACCTTCGCACAGAAATGAAGACCCAACACAGCCATAAATAAATAAATAAAATTAAAAAAAAAAAAGTTTAAGCCACATAAACTTCATTTACAACCACCCTAGGGAGGAGAATGACGGACTTAAGAGACATATCAACCAATGTAGTGTGTGAACGTTATTTGCATCTGACTTTGAACAAAGTGTTAAAAAAAAGAGAGACAGACAGTGTCAGGGGTCCCCAAGACCCCCCGGGTTCAGTGATTCCCTAGAACTCACAGAACTTAGCATCTAGGCATACTCAGGCCGTTATTTATTACAGCATTTAGGTACAAAGCAAAATAAGCAAGGAGAAAAGGCACAGTGAAGTCCAGAGGAAACCAGCACAAGCTTCCAAGAATCCTCTCCCAGAGTCAGGCAAGACATGCCTAATTTCCCCAGCAAGCTGTGGCAACTCACGTGAAGTGCTGTCTCGCAGGGAAGCTTGTTAGAGACTCGGCACCCAGGTTTGTACTGGGGGCTGATCATAGAGACACCCTCTGACTCCCTGAAGGAAAGCCGGTGTTCAGCATAAACCACATTGTTTGCACAAATGGCTTAGGCACTGTGAGCTACTCTTACCAGTTAGGGTGGTGGGAACCCTCCAGAAAGCCAAGGGCCAACCTTGCCTATAGGCCTTTCTAAGGGCAGCAGTCTCAGGCCTGCATGGAAACTCTTTTCTGCACAGAGACAATCTGGGAAACTGATCATGCTACTTGGAAATGTGAGGATGTGAGGTATTACTGTTCATTTTGTAGATGTGATCACAGTATTATTTAAAAAGTCTTCTCTTGGGCTTCCCTGGTGGCGCAGTGGGTGAGAGTCCGCCTGCCGATGCAGGGGACACGGGGTCATGCCCCGGTCCGGGAAGATCCCATATGCCACGGAGCAGCTGGGCCCGTGAGCCATGGCCGCTGAGCCTGCGTGTCCGGAGCCTGTGCTCCGCAACGGGAGAGGCCACAAGAGTGAGAGGCCCGCGTACCGCAAAAAAAAAAAAAAAAAAAAAAAAAAAGTCTTATCTTTTGGAGATACATCCTAAAATATTCACAGATAAAATGATACAATGCCTGCTATTTGCTTCAAAAATGGGGTGGGGGGGAGTTGGTGGGATAGAAATTCATTATTGAAGCTGAGAGACAACGCACTTGGAGGTTCACCAAACTATCCTCCCTATTCAGTTCTGGTTTGAAATTTTCCACAATATAA
This sequence comes from Mesoplodon bidens, assembly GCF_964165515.1. NCBI lineage: Eukaryota > Metazoa > Chordata > Mammalia > Artiodactyla > Ziphiidae > Mesoplodon > Mesoplodon bidens. The sequence goes on along the minus strand of NC_138164.1, from coordinate 91,970,832 downwards.
AGTTTTGGGTTTGTTTTTGTTTTTTTTTTCCATGAAGAATCAAAGAGAAATGTCTAAGAGAAGAAATGAGGGAGAAGTTGAAGCAAGGGAGAGAAATAGGGGGCCGCATCATACATGAGTGGTAGCTCTGAGCAGGGAAACTCAGCACTGCACTCAAAATATACAACAGACCAGGTGATGAACGCTGGCTCCTGCCCAGACAGGGCTTACTGTCACCAGGAAAAGTGGAAAACCCTAACTTCCATGTAAGCTATTTACTCCTCAACTCTGGATTAAGTCTGATGTGCTTTTCATTTTCAGCATCAGAGAGTGACTCACCTCAATACCACATCACACTGAGGGAGTTTTCTAGCACACAATCAGTGCATTGACAACACTAGGAAAGTTTTCTGACTGCCTGAAAGACTGAAAACTACGCTTTCTGGACTCTAAGGGGACACTTCATCACTGGGGTATACTTCATTTTGTAAGTTGACTTCATCATGGTTAAGCCACTAAGGGCCTCAGTATAAGTCAAGAACAGTTGGTCATTCTAAGCTCAAGAGGCGAGAAGGAGTTTTCATTCTACTTCACTAATTGCCTAAGTTATTCTATACCGTCTGCCTGGAGAACTGCCATTCAGTAAAATACTAAGTAATACATAATGGAAAAAGTGAAATCCAATAAATGTAAGAAAAAAATCAAACTGTGTTTTTCAACAAGAACCAAATGGGTCCTGTTGGTACTAAACGAAGTATACTACTAAAGTCTCACTGAAGTGACGACAGGCCGTCTCAGCAGTGTGCGAACTGGTATGGGATACGGCCTTAGGCTGACAACAATACACTGCTCGAGGAACAATAGGATCTCACAGGCGTAAGTGGCGCTGGGAAAACTGGACAGCTGCATGTAAAAGAATGAAATTAGAACACTCCCTAACACCATCCACAAAAATAAACTCAAAACGGACTAAAGACCTAAATGTAAGACCGGACACTATCAAACTCTTATAGGAAAACATAGGAAGAACACTCTTGGACATAAATCACAGCAAGATCTTTTTTGACCCGCCTCCTAGAGTAATGGAAATAAAAACAAAAATAAACAAATAGGACCTAATGAAACTTAAAAGCTTTTGCACAACAAAGGAAACCATAAACAAGACGAAAAGACAACCCACAGAATGGGAGAAAATATTTGCAAAAGAATGAACGGGACAAAGATTAATCTCCAGGGCTTCCCTGGTGGCACAGTGGTTGGGAGTCCGCCTGCTGATGCAGGGGACGCGGGATCGTGCCCCGGGCCGGGAGGATCCTGCGTGCCGCGGAGCGGCTGGGCCCGTGAGCCATGGCCGCTAAGCCTGCGCGTCCGGAGCCTGTGCTCCACAGTGGGAGAGGCCGCAGCAGTGAGAGGCCCGCGTACCGCAAAAAAAAAAAAAAAAAAAAGATTAATCTCCAAAATATATAAACAGCTCATGCAGCTCAATATTAAAAAAACCCAATCAAAAAAATGGGCAGGGGGCTTCCCTGGTGGCGCAGTGGTTGGGAGTCCGCCTGCCGATGCAGGGGACACGGGTTCGTGCCCCGGTCTGGGAGGATCCCACATGCCGCGGAGCGGCTCGGCCCGTGAGCCATGGCTGCTGGGCCTGCGCGTCCGGAGCCTGTGCTTCGCAACGGGAGAGGCCACAGCAGTGAGAGGCCCACATACCGCAAAAAAAAAAAAAAAAAAAAAAAAAAATGGGCAGAAGATCTAAATAGACATTTCTCCAAAGAAGACATACAGATGGCCAAGAGGCACATGAAAAGCTGCTCAACATCACTAATTATTAGAGAAATGCAAATCAAAATGCACTGATGCAATGAGGTATCACCTCACATCAGTTAGAATGGGTATCATCAGAAAATCTAGAAACAACAAATGCTGGAGAGGGTGTGGAGAAAAGGGAACCCTCTTGCACTGTTGGTGGGAATGTAAATTGATACAGCCACTATGGAGAACAGTATGGAGGTTCCTTAAAAAACTAAAAATAGAATTACCATATGACCCAGCAATCCCACTACTGGGCATATATCCAGAGAAAACCATAATTCAAAAAGACACATGCACCCCAATGTTCACTGCAGCACTATTTACAATAGCCAGGTCATGGAAACAACCTAAATGCCCACTGACAGACAAATGGATAAAGAAGATGTGGTACATATATAGAGTGGAATATTCCTCAGCCATAAAAAGGAATGAAACTGGGTCATTTGTAGAGACGTGGATGGACCTAGAGACCGTCATACAGAGTGAAGTAAGTCAGAAAGAGAAAAACAAATATCATACATTAACACATATACGTGGAATCTAGAATAATGGTACAGATGAACCAGTTTTCAAGGCAGAAACAGAGACACAGATGTAGAGAACAAACGTATGGACACCAAGGGGGGAAAGTGGAGGGGGTGTGGTGGGATGAATTGGGAGATTGGGATTGACATATATACACTAATATGTATAAAATATATAACTAATAAGAACCTGCTCTATAAAAAAATAAATAAAATAAAATAAAATAAAGAAGATCTCACAGGCAAGCAAAGAATTGTCTGTCCTTGAACTTCATGGGGGCAAGAGGAGCAAACGCCTGAAGAAAATAAAAAATGATTCCAAGGATTCCAGGGAAGAAAACTAGTGGGAAGTGTTTTTTGTTTTTTAATTTATTTATGGTTCATTGGGTCTTCCTTGCTGCGCGCAGGCTATCTCTAGTTGTGGCAAGCGGGGCTACTCTTCATTGCGGTGTGCAGGCTTCTCATTGTGGTGGCTTCTCTTGTTGCAGAGCACAGGCTCTAGGCATGCGGGCTTCAGTAGTTGTGGCATGGGGGCTCAGTAGTTGTGGCTTGCGCGCTCTAGAGGGCAGGCTCAGTAGCTGTGGCACACGGGTTTAGTTGTTCCGCGACATGTGGGATCTTCCCAGACCAGGGCTTGAACCTGTATTCCCTGCATTGGCAGGCAGATTCTTAACCACTGTGCCACCAGGGAAGTCCCTAGTGGGTAGGTTATTTTGTTCTTTTTTTTTTATTGGTAGATATTAATCCAATGTTATCAGTAATCACTTTTTTTTTAAAGTAGGTCTGGATGGACTCCATTGACTGTGCTTTTTTAAAAAATTTTAATTGAAATATAGTTGATTTACAATATTGTGTTAGTTTCAGGTATACAACAAGTGATTCAGATATAGATATATATAGATATATAGATATATTTTAGATTCCTTTCCACTATAGGTTATTACAAGATATTGAGTATAGTTCCCTATGCTATACAGTATACAGTAGGTCCTTGTGGGTTATCTCTTTTATTTATAGTAGTGTGTATATCTTAATCCCAAACTCCTAATTTATCCCTCCCCCCTGCCCACTTTCCCCTTTGTTAACCATAAATTTTCCTTCTATGTCTGTGAGTCTATTTCTGTTTTGTAAATAAGTTCATTTGTATCATTTTCTTAGATTCTAGTGGATAGTTTTAATTCCAGAAAAAACTAAAAAGTTGCCTTCTACAAGGAAGATAAATAAATGTCAGACTTCAAGGTCACATGGTTGGATGGCTGAGCACAGACTGACTGAACACACCTCCTCCCTCACTCAAATAGGAAATGTTTGTTTTTCCAGCAAGGCACTTTTGTATTATTTTTTCTAAGAGGAAACATGTCACAGTAGTTGCTAATATTTTTCTCCTCTCTTCTTGGTGAGTTGTCCACATCCAGCAAGATATGGTTAAAATACACTGATACTGGTTTTCAATAATTAGCAAACAATTAGAATAATCCCACCAAGAAAAGAACCTTGAAAATATACAGAATAACTACTGCAAAAGAGGTTTTCACTGTCTTGAAACTGACTTTACTAAATAAATCTGATAGCACTGGGAATTGCTCTGGTCCTTCAATTTTTTAAAAAAGTAGGGAATAAGAGGAGAGAAAGGCTCAAAAAATGAAGGACAACTGATCCACAAATATAAAAGGTTTCATTACTCTTTGTAGTAGAAGCTACAGTAGTCACAGTACCAGAAAGAAAATGAAGAACAAAAGTGAGAAAATAAACAAAAATAAATATTTGCTTGTTTTATGTTTCGCAATCAGCCTCTCTTTTCTTACCAGGAAAAAAATACAGAGTGGTCTAGATGTTGGCTAAAAGAAGTAAAAGCTTAGAAATTTTAATTCAGCTTCTCCTAATGTCCATCTGTCTCTCTCTCTTTCTGCCATACTATGTCTCATTCCTAGGTCGTTGCCACCAGAAATGAAAGCACGTGTGCACAAGAAGTTATTGAGTCACTACTTCTCCAGCCTGAATGTTAGCAGTGTAACGTCAATGCAGTTATTATCAAGTTACCCTAAAAAATACATAAACCCTCAAAGGCTCTGTCTTATGACTCATTGACAGGAATGGATGGGATAAGACCCAACCTCTCTCCCAAGTAATAAGGGAACTGTTAAAAAAAAAAGGTTCCCTTGAAATGCTCAAATTCTTCAGTTTTTAAGGGATCAGAGGCTAACAAGTACCCTAAGTATCCCAAAGGAAGAGCCAGTGGCACTCTAAGCAATGAACAACAAAGTTTCCATCTAAGTTCCATTCAGAGTGACTGGAAATACATGGAGAACCACCTCCCTCCCTTCAAGGTATTTTGACAGAAAAAAAAAATAAAGTTTTTAAGAAGATCCAAGTCATACCTATGAACATATGTGATTCACTCATCGCTCGCTTATTAAAGTTCACAAAGATCCCAATTCACTTGTCAGCAACAAAATATTCCCACAAGGAGAGATGCTCAAAAAATTGCTTTCATGCTGGCTGACAAAGGTCCTAAAGAAGGAGACACCCAGCTTGACATTCGGCATCTAGTTCTTGAGGATGGAGACAGCAGGGTGCCCTCCAACAGTCGTTCCATAACTTAAAGCTCTCACAATCCAGAAAAAATAAAAACAAACTGGGGGTGGGAGGCAGGATACTGACACAGAGCTGCCCACTTATAAAAAAAAAAAATTTGCCAAGCAAGTGGAGATTTTTTTAAAAAATACCACCCTTTACTGTCATAATTTTCTAACAGAAAGAATATGTTAAAGTCAGAAAGTAAAAAGGACATACCCTTTTAAAAGAGATTATGTCTGTTTGCTCATCACCACATCACAAGAAAATGGCTAGAGAGATCATCACCACGTGGAACGTATGTTTGGATACAATGTAGTAGGGTTGGCTACCTAGGCACAGAGGTAGACTATGCTTCCCAGCCTCCCTCACAGTAGGTGTGGCCATGTGACAGGGTGCTAGACAATGGAATGTGAGTAGAAGTGACCTACAGCACTTCCAGCCTGGCCTCTAAACCTCCCTCACACTCTCCGCCATGCTCTTAACCTTCTGTGACTAGACAGTGATGTCAAGGGCAACATTAAGAAACCATGTGTTGACAACGGGGAGTCCTCCTTCAGCCTGCAGCCCTCAATAACTGTGGGCCGCAGAGTACTCACTACCCCCTTCTTCAACCTCAAACCACTTTGGCTAATCATGTAAGAGAGAAATAAACTTCTAATATGTTTATGCCATTATACACTTTGGGATGTATAATATTATTACAGCACCTGGCCCATACATGACTGTACTTAAAATATGGGCTATGAATTAAGGATAATAAGACAAACAATCCAATGTTTCAAAGGACAAAAGATTTGACCAGATACATCAAAGACATATATACCAATGGTCAAATAAGCATATGAAAAGATGCTCAGCATCACTGGTCATCAGAGCAATGCAAATACCACTTCCTACCCACCAGAATGGCTTAAGTTAAAAGAATGACAATACCAAAAGATGGCAGGATGTGGAGCAACTGGAACTCTCAAACTCAGTTGATGGAACTGTAAAATGGTACAACTGCATGGGAAAAAGGCTTACGAGTTTCTCACAAGACATTCAATTACCTTACTCACTTACCCAGCAATTCTACTCATAGGTATGTTTTAAAAGAAATAAAAGCATATGTGTACAAAAAGATTTATACAAGATTCTTTATAGAACCTTTATTAATAACAGCCACACACTGGGAATAGCCCAGGTGCCCAGCAACCGGATAAACATGTGGTGGTCTAACCATACAGTGGAATCCTACTCAGCAATATAAAGAACCATGGATACATGTAATGACGTGAATGAATTCTAAAACATTTTTTTAAATTTAAAACATATTTGCTGAATGAAAGCAGCATTACACAAAAAGTACATAAATCGATGGTTAAAAAAGAAAATCAACATGGGTGCCTGGGGCAAGACTGCAGGGGTTGCAGGAAAAGACTGGAAACAGCATGAGGGAACATTCCAGGGTAATGAGAATCTTCTGTACCTTCATAAAGGAACCGGATGCACAGGTGTTTATATTTATCAAAAAGCACAGAATGGTGCACTTAATATTTGTATATTTCCTTGTATATAATAATGGTGCACTTAATATTTGTATATTTCCTTGTATATAATAATGGTGCACTTAATATTTGTATATTTCCTTGTATATAAGTTTTGCCTTAACATAAATAAGCATCGAATGCTGTTAATTTGCATGCTGAGTCAAGTCTGCTGATGTCTACAACTTACTCTGAAATGCACCTCCAAAACACAGGTTAAAGGATGTATGAAGGGATAGACAGATGGAATAACGTAATAAAAAATACACAGCAAAAAAAATGTGGTGGATATGTGGGCATACACTACACAATCCTTCCCACTTTTCTGAATGTTTGAAAATTTTCAAAAGAAAGCACTGGAAAATTACAAAGGCCATGTGACATATGCAAAATTCCATTTGGTGGGGGGAGTCACCTCAAAGAAATAAGCAGTTTTCACTCAGAGCAGCTCAAGTAAGGAACAACAAGACATCAATGTGGCTGCCAATCAGGACAATGTAAACAGTGCACTGAGATGCATGGGCAGAGGAGACAGCAGTATTTCACCCGGAAGTGCCCAAATTATAGATGTGCTTTGCGAGCCAGCTGTTTCCCACAACGGTGGCCAGGTAGGGTAAATCACCAGCGAGGTCATAAGGACTTAACAACAGTTAATGATTCTCCCAAACAGTGAAGAGGCAAGCTAGTCTCAGGGGAGTCCTTTAAAGAGAATACATTTTGTTTTATGAAAAACTCACTACACTGTCCATATTTTTTTCAGTTCACCGAGTATTCATGAAAACCTCCATGTGAACCAGGATGCAGCAACCACTGGGTATGGAGAGAGTCCTGGCCCCAAGAAGCTGAGTTCTAATCTTGACCCTGCCACTAACTAGCTGCTTGTCCTTGATCGATAAGATGCTAAGTCTCTCTGGGTCACTTTGACTAAGAACTCATGAAGAACTAAATACCCTAGTAGCATATAAGGAACAAAATGATAAATTTTCCAGGCTCTTAGAAGAGAATGGCAGCCTTCTCACAAACAGGGAACTATAAGGCAATCCATGGGAACTCAGCATTAATACTAGTTCATTAACACTAGCCTGGTTTTAAGAAAGACAAGACAAGGAAAGCATGACTCTAGTCCTCTCTCTGCCATTAACCAGCCACCATGGGAACTGGGCAAGTCCCTCAGACTCTCTGGGCCAATGTGACAAAAGAACACTCAAAACTGAAGTGCAGAAACTAACACAGTATTGTGAAGCAATTATACTCCAATAAAGATCTATTAAAAAAATAATAATAAATGCTCTCATCCCATGCAACCTCCTCAGAGATGCCCTTTAAGGCTCTGCACCCCAGGGTACAGGCCAGGAATGCCTGGCCCACCACCACTGGGCTGAAATCCTACTCATCTTTAAAGCGCTTGTTCAGATGTCACCTGCTTTGAGAAGCCTGCCAGCCCAGTCAGTCACTCCCTTTCATTCTGCAGATAACCTATATTAGCGCCCTCACCACGTTGGATGGTAATCATTTGTTTATCTGTCTTGTCTCCCAGACTGGACCTGGAGCTTCTGGGTGGTGCAACTCTGGCCTCATTGGAATTTGTACCACTCACCCAGCACTGTTCCTAGCACATGCTGGCATTCAAAGCATACGTGTAAATAAGCGCATTAATTAATCACTAAGTTCACTTCTAGCTCTAAAATGCTAGACTTGGTGTTTTTAAGTGCAAACGAAATCATGGGTATAAAAATCTTTTTATTTAGTCGTTTAATGCTGTGTGTACGGTGCTGGGGACGTCGACATGATAAAACACGGTCCCTGTCCCCCTGGTACCCCACAAATAGGAAAGCTGGTAGTCACTGTTTCAGCAAGGGCAAAGCTAGAGCTTGTTCTGACCTCCCCCCTCACTTCCTTTCTTGCAGCTGCAGCTCTCTGCCTCTTTCCCCATGAGCCTTCACTCCTGCCTCAAGCTGCGACCTCTGTCCCAGCTGGCAAAAGCGCAAAATTATAAGCCAACCACCCGCGACCTGCGGCCCTAACAAATCCTGCTGCCCACCGCCCCAGAACCCTCTCCCCTCCTGCCTGCGAATATAAGACCGAACGGCAGCGCGCGCGCGCGCACGCACACACACACACACACACACACACACACACACACACACACACACACACACACACACACACACACACACACACACACACACACACACACACACACACACACACACACACACACACACAACCCGCCCGTTATCTGTGGTACTGCCCCACCGAACCGCCGCGCTGGAGAAGCAGGGGCGGTTACTCGCGGACACCTAGCTTTCTGCGCGGACCGTAGGGCCGGCTCAGAGAGCGCAGGGTGTACCTGCACTGCCCGCTGCTCCTTCCAGAGCTTCATTTGGTCGCTAGCTGGATCCCGGCTGTCCGCCATGGTGTCTGGCGCTGCAGAACGCTGCAGGGTACCTCTACTCTCGCGTCTCCAGCCAGCCCCGCGGCTGAAATTGGCTTCTTCAGACTCCGCCCCTCAGCTCCGGCCCTTGTCCCGCCCCCCTTGGCGGGACCGCCTCCTGATTGGCCGCTCGAGCGCCAGGCAGGATGGGATTGGAAACCAAATAGGGGCGGGGCTGGGACTCGGAGGGGAGAGGTTGGGGAGAGGTTGGGGAGAGGTTGGGGAGGGGTTGGAAAAGGTGGGGAGCCCCGCGGCTCCGACCCCCTAACCTCGAGATTAAGGAACCTAGGGCCGGGGCCCCGAGTACCAGGACGTGACTCTCTCCTCGGTTTATCAACATCCTTCACGGTGCCCTGGGACGCAGCGGTTGGTGGACTGCCAGTTTTGTTGAGGGAACGCTTAGGTCCTGCTGGGTGCGGCTTTGAACTCCGTAAATATGCTCTCAGCTCTTAAAAAAAAAGAAAAAGAAATCCTGGGTTGAGTTCATCTGTGCAAAATGAAGTTTTGTCATGTTCTAATGTTAATATTGTTTGCAACTGAAGGATTGATGGAATTTGGAATAAATGCATACACTGATTCTGCATTTAAGTATGACCAGTGGTCACACTCTCAAATGTTGCGTTATTTTTTCTTTGTTAGAGATTATGCACAGAAAGACGTGCCTTTTTAAAAAACACAGAAAAGCAAAATATTGGCAAGTTCTAAATGATCTTAATAGTCTAAAATACATAGGAAGAAAATTCAACCTTTTAGACTCCCTTTTTGGTTCAGAACTTTCCCATTTTTGAGTGTCTACTATGTGCTAGACACTGCTGATGGTTGCCAGACTCTATCACTTAATCTTCACAACAAAAAGACATTAAAGGTCAATGAAGTCTCCCCACCATGACAGTATAAACAAGCATCAAGAGGTTGGCTTGCTCCTGATGTAGAATAATTAACTAAGTTAACTAAGATGCTCAAACCCACTATTTATTAGTAGAAATGCTGGCATGGAGTTTAGAAAATCTCTTCAGTAAGTTAATGGGGCTGTTTTTTGAGGTGTTCGAGCAGTGCATTTTAATAAGTGAAAAAGCAGAATATATTTTGTGATATTCCGGAAGAAAATTGCTCAAGAGTTCAAAGATGCAAACAAGTTCTATGACTTATTCTATGAAAATATCTTCAGTTGGTGTTTTACTCACGTCAAGATGCTTAATTAGATGAAGTGTGAAAGGAGGACTTGCTTGTCCCCAGCTAGAGAGATTGTCTACAAAGTTGGAGACAATTGCCTTGGCATAATAAAGCTAGGGAAAAAAATGGGACTCCTAGACCTAGACCTCAACAGAGACCTGTACTCCTACAACTTCTCATCCTGAGGCCACATCATAGATTTTTCTTCCACTATGTGAACCTCCCACTCATAGGGCATCACACTTATTGTTCAGATCTTCCCTTCCCTCAGTTGTTTCCATCCTCGTGTGGTCAGGGATTGCCTTATTCCAGAGAGGCTGTCACTCTTTTCTTTGAATTCTGGGTTCATATCACTTTTTATGCTTGAGCTTGTCTTTGAAATGTTAGCATACTGTTAGGACTCTAGTTCAGTCACATTTGTATGAAAAAGGATTTTTGTGAATAGAACTGGAAATCTAACCACTGTGTTTAACATTATTTGCATGAGAATAAGTCTTTCAAGTTTAAATTAAGTGAAAGGAGCTAGGGAGGGCTACCAAAACTTTTTGCCAAGTCACATTATGATTACCAGACCTATTAGAAAACCCTAAAGTAAGAAATAAAAACACAGTGCCCATAGACAACTTTCAAGTATTCAATAATGTACATGATTTCTCCAGTGGTTCTGTGTAAATCTCATCTCCTGGACCCACTGATGCATATGTCTCCTTATTTTAAAGGCCCTTTGTTTCCTGGGCCTCAGCTGCTCAGCGGTAGGACTTTTGATTCTTTCTAGTTTTCACCATGAGTTGAATCAAATGCAATTCCCTCTCCAGATCACCACTTAACTTATCTGCTTCTCTTGAAAAGTAGGCATTTTTTTGTTTGCCCCTCCAGATCCACTCTCCACCCTTCTCAATCCTAATCTGTATTCCAGGAATCTTGATTTTTATCATCCACTCGGTCCCATGATACCCTGCCTTCTTGTTGAGTTCAGCCAATGGTGGGCCGGCATGAGATGAGAACTTAGGAGGAGAGAGGGGCCAAAGTATTCATTACATCAGCTCCAAAGTCGGATTTACAACAAAGTTAATGAAGCTTACATTTTAGAATTCCTCACCTACACACATTCCTTCCAAACTTCTGGGAGGTGTCCTCACCATGTGCTTATGCGCAATGTGTTTTCATAAAATTAGAGTGAGATATTTAACCATGATTGAATATGACCTCAGTCTCTTTTGATTCTGAATTCCCCTCCATCACACTACTTCTCTTATCAGGTGTCATTGGAGTGCCTGTAGTTATTTTTGGCATTCTGTTAAGGAGACATTGAGCTGGAGATTCATTTAGTTGGGTTTAGTGGAATACAATTAAGTGACTTGTAGTCTCTTCCATATATAGTTAGTTATTATTCATAAAGTTTCACAGGCTAGAGAGTGGCAGAGTTATGTCTGACTCTGATACCAAGTATCTGTGTGGCCTTTTCTCTCTCTGATGAGCCTCACTGAGCCTTTGATTCCTCTCAAACTCCAGCACACTTTGTTGTCTTGTCATTTGGTCTTTATCTCCCACCACTGCCCTATCTGTACTCCACACTCCACTAAGCTAAGATTCTTGACTTTGTTGAACCTTGCACTGCTCATGCTCTTCCCTTGGCCAGAAATGGTCTTCCCTAATCACACTTGCTTAGGTTCTTATTAATTTCTTGCTGGTTTGACATTAAAAAAATGATGATGATGAAAATAACATAAAATTCACAATACAGTATCACAGCAAGAATGGTTAATACATATGATCAGTTCAAAGAGTATTTAGGAGTAGCCCACCTCAAAAGAACATGGGAGGGCTTCCCTGGTGGCGCAGTGGTTGGGAGTCCGCCTGCCGATGCAGGGGACACGGGTTCGTGCCCCGGTCTGGGAGGATCCCACATGCCGCGGAGCGGCTGGGCCCGTGAGCCATGGCTGCTGAGCCTGCGCGTCCGGAGCCTGTGCTCTGCAAGGGGAGAGGCCACAACAGTGAGAGGCCCGCCTACCGCAAAAAAAAAAAAAAAAAAAAAAAAAAAAAGAACATGGGAAATGCCCTGAAATTTGACAAGTCCTATATGAAAGCCAGTTAGTATTGATTTCCCCAAATTAGACAACAATTAATGAATTTTTTTTTTGGCTGCGCTGCCAAAAATAGAAAAACTCTTAGTTCCCCGACCAGAGAACAAACCTGGGCCCCCGGCAGTGAAAGTGTGGAGTCCTAACCACTGGACTGCCAGGGAATTCCCAACAGTTCATGAATTTTAAATGGCATTACCAGTAGTAAGGAATAAAGTTGAAACAAAACTTTTCTAAGCTATCAACAAAAAAACACAAATTTTGACAAGCTATGCTAGAGGAAAGACTGAATTACCTTTCTATTCTCTCTATTAAAAATTATGACCTTTTTTGGTACATAAAGAGGTGACCAAAAAGTATGCAGTCAAAATGAAAAAAAAAAAAAAATTTAGAAATGTGTCAGACTGTTAATGAAATATTATGCTATTTTGGGGGAATTCTGTGATGTGTATGGTACTTGTCAGATTATTCAAATTTGTAAGTTGTGATTTATTTTACCATTGTAAATAAAGGTTGATTTTTGTGCCTAAGTATATGTTCTTTTCCTTAAAGAGGCAGTGCAAATTATATAAGCTTTGAATCCCACAAGATCGGGATCCACTCCTACCAAGCTCACTGCCAGCCTACCCAGCCATGTTTCCTTGATTTCTTAGAAGCATCATTTCCTACAGCTACAGGTATAACTGGTTCCAGAAACCACTCTTTTTCTTTGCCTCTTCAGACCCAAGAATGGCACAGCCTACCTGACAGTCACAGGTGCTTCACCCTTTTTGTACAGTCCCTTCATGAAAATTTCCACAATTTTCCCTTCAGAGTGTGCTGTTTTTTGCAGGAATTCTGACTGATACAACTCATAAAAAGGAAAATAATGTGATGTATCTTATGTATTTATTTTTTATTGAAGTACAGTTGATTTACAATGTCGTATTAGTTTCAGGTGTATGGCAAAGTGATTCAGTTATATATATATATATATGTATATATATATGTTATTAAAAAATATTGAGTATTGTTCCCTGTGCTATATAATAGGTCCTTGTTGCTTATTTATTTTTTATATAGTAGTGTGTATATGTTAATCACAAACTCCTAATTTATCCCTCCCCCCCCTTTCCCCTTTGGTAACCATAAGTTTGTTTTCTATGTCTGTGAGTCTACTTCTCATCTGTAAATAAATTCATTGGTATCATTTTTTTTTAGATTCTACATGTTAGCGATATCATATATTTGTCTTTCTCTGTCTGGCTTACTTCAATGTGATGCATTTTAAAGGACACTTTCTGTAGATATTACAGCACTGTGTTGGACAATACTTGTCCAACCAGCATGGTACAGGGCAGTAGTTCTCAAACTTTTGACCTTAGAACCCATTTACACTCTTAAAAATTACTGAGGACTCCAAAGAGCTTTCTTTTGTTAATGTTAGAAATTATTGAAGCATCCAAACAGAAGAACTAATATTAAAATTCTTTAATTTGTGATTTGTTTATGAAAAGAAATAATAGCTGTCTTCGAGTCACTTTGGAAGTTAGCTAATGAGATGTCAGTATGGTCCACGTGAATGTTAATAGAAGCCAAGTTCCATGGTGTTGAACCTCACTTCTGAAGGCACATATCAGAAAAATAAAGAAGGAAAACAATGACAATATATCTAACTATGACTTATTTATTGAGAAATTAATATGCATATTGGAACTCTCAATCTCAACATTGCCAAACATCATTTAAGATAGAAGGTGATTATGATGAGGCAAGCTTCCTTGGAAAATTACAGTGGTTTCCAACTTCCCATTGGCTAGGAAATGAAAGAATTGCAAACCTCAGATACTTGACATGAATATTTTGAGCTCTAAAACAGGAAATTGTGAACAAAAAAATATTATTAAATACTGAGGGCCGAAGTCCTCATATTTTTGAGAACTGAATTTAGAAAAAAGAATCCCTCTGCTGCTTACTGGCTGGCCTGAACTAAAGGCAGAGTTGGCTTTTGTAACTCTCCTCACCCTTTCTGGAACATGACCAGCCCATTGGGCAGTCTTATTATAGAACACACAGTTAAACTGGCTCCCTGGGGGTGGAGCTGAGGCTGCACTTTGTCAGTCTGAGAGTAGTGTGCACCAACAACACAATTCCTGCCTTTCCTTAATTTTTCCTGGGGCTTGATCTTCTATCTGAACCCACAGAAAACTGCCACTGGCATGGGAGTGGTGATGGTGGTAGGTGCCAGGGGGAAGGGGGAAGAAAAAGCATCAGGATCCACTGGAGAAGTCAGTTATTGTTAAGTGAGACAACATTAATACAATAGACATCTGTTCCCTTGAGAAAAGACCTTTGTTTAACGTATGGAGCTTTCAGTATAAATCACAAAATGATCTAACCTGTAGATGGTAGGCTGGAGTATTGGAATCCTCGTGCCTTACATCAATGGGAGCTGTCACTGCAGAATTTAGTTCCCTTTGTTGTTCCCCCAAATGTGCACTAATTATTAACTTTTAGATTTATAGCTTAAGAGCTGTAAGTAGAGCTAGCTCTGAATTGAAAATCGAATGCAGCCAGCTAGTAAGCCCTCAGTTGTTCAACATTCAAAAGGTTTTTATTTGGGATCAACCTGGGCAGCCTCTAGGGTTCAACAATTCATAAACTGTTATGATCCCTGCCCTTTGGACCCTATCATCTAGTCTTTCTCAAGCTAACAAGATCACAGTTTCAGGAATTAGTCAATCAACTGTTCCCGAAGGACAATCGACTAAGCTGGAAGGAATCATCCAACCGCTACAAATTAACAATTTAAAAATAAGGGTTAAAATCTAAAATGCATAAGGAACTCATACTACTCAATAACAAACAAACAAACAAAAACAACAACAAAAACAAACAAACAAAAGCAAATAAGCCAATTAAAAAATGGGCAAAGACCCAAATAGACATATTTTCCAAAGAAGACCTACAAATAGCCAACAGGTATACAAAGAGCTGTTCCACATCACTAATCATCAGGGATGTGAACATCAAAACCACAATGAGATATCACTTTATACCTTTTAGGATGGCTATTATCAAAAAGAGAGGCAATAATAAGTGTTGGAGAGGATCTGGAGAAAAGGGAACCCCTGTACACTATTGGTGGGAATGTAAATTGGTATAGCCATTATGGAAAACAGTATGGAGGTTCCTCAAAAAATTAAAAATAGAACTCTCATATTATCCAGCAATCCCACTTCTAGGTATATATCCAAAGGAAATGAAATTAGTATCTCCAAGAGATGTCTGCAACCCCATGTTCATTGTAGCATTATTTACAATAGCCAAGATATGGAAATAACCTAAATATCTGTTGACAGATGAGTAGATAAAGAAAATGTGGTGTATATATACACACACACACACACAGTGGAATATTATCCGCTCTATATAAACACACACACACACACACAAAGGGAAATCCTGCCATTTCCAACAACATGGATGAACCTGGAGGACATTATGCTAAGTGAAACAAGTCAGACACAGAAAGACAAATACTGTAGGATCTCACAGACATGTGGAATCTAAAAAGGTCAAACTCATAGAACCACAGCATAGAATGGGGTTGCCAGGGACTGAGGGGTGGGGGAAATGAGGAGATGTTGGCCAAAGGGTACAAACTTTCAGTTATAAGATGACTAAATTCTGGAGATCTAATGTGCATCATGGTGACTATAGTTAATAATACTGTATTATATACTCGAAGTTTGCTAAAAGAGTAGATCTTAAGTATTCTCATCATGCACGAAAAATGGCAACTATGTGAGGTGATGGATGTGTTAATTAACTTGATTGTGGTCATCATTTCACAACATACACATATATTAAATCATCTCTGTGTACACCCTAAGTATATACAATTTTTATTTGCCAATTATACCTCAATACAGCCGGAAAAAAATAAATAACTGAGGTCCTCATCAATTATTATATCCATGCATCTGGAGTTCAAAACTAGTTAGAAACCAGGACTAGAACCTAGCTCTACGGACTCCCAGACGTTTCCTCTTTGGCAAAGTTTACTTTCCTTCTCACTTCCCCACACACAGAACAGCCTAGTTTCACATTTTAGAATCCTTATACCAGTAAATATCTGCAGACACACACAGGAAATCAATGGCCATTGACTCCTGGCCATATTGCAAAAGCAATATGTTGTTTGTCTTCTATATTTGCCAACTGCTAGAGTACAGTTGTGACATAAATTTGTTTTTCATGAAACATTCTCTATTTTTAAAACCAAAGTTCAACAGAAAGCTGATCACATGAGAAGTACGTCACATATAACTTTGGTTGATAGATGGATTTAAACGATAAATATTAAATAATGGCATTAATCTCTGCTTCAGTAAAGTCCCATCAAAGCTTACCTTTCATAAACATGTACTATTCCTTTAAGTTGGCTTTTCAGATTTCCAAAAGGATTTAGCGTAACCTTTGTCAGAGTGATTTTTTTTCTTTAAGATATATTTTTAATTAAGCAAGTAATTCATGAGTACTTTATTGTGTTAAAACTGTCAAACTATACAGAGGTAACTAGTTAATGAAGTCACTTACAAGTCAGTATGTAATAGTGATTTTTTTATGTAATATTGATTTTTAAAATATGCTGGACTAAGGAAAAGTTGTGAAATATATTTAGGAGTGGAAAGGCAGAATAATGTTCCCTGTTTCTTTCCTCTTCTTTCAGGCGCCCAGTTGGTTCAATGTCCTTTAGCTTAGTGTACCACGTAGAGTAGCTGACAATTGTTCATAAGAAAATTGTCAAGTAGTTAATGTTCTAGTTATCACCCCAAACAATTCATTTAAAAAAGAAGACCCAGGAAAAACACTATCAGTACAAAGTATTAAATGCTTATAAGGAATTCAGGCAACACCCAGAAAGTGTATTTTGCAGGGGTAGAGGGGTTGGAGGGAGGAAAGAGAGAGAAGTGGGGAGATGGGAAAGAAGTATAGAGTAAAGGGATCTACCATATGCACAGCACTTCAGTTACTTTTATGGGCTATCAATCCAGTTGGGGAGGATACTGATAACATTACTTAATCATGGACAAGGAGACAAAGTTTGCATTTGTCACTTGCCCAATGTCAGATGACCAGAAGTACAAAGCCTGATCTGAGTTATATTCTCTTTATTATAAATCCCATGTGTTTTCCACTACCCTGGCATTGCTGCTCTATCATTGTGCCAGGCGTGGCATATACAATGCTATGTTTAATTCTCACAACAACCCCAGGAGATAGATGTTGTTCCCAATTTCAAAATTAAGAAATTGCCTCAGAGAGGTTAAGTCATTTTGTCCAAGGGCCTATAGTAAAAGAGAGAGCATTTAGTCGATAGGTGAGTGCAAAGCTATGCCCTAGTATTTCAGTGTTTCTCAAACAGACCCTGAGAGTCTGTGAACCTATTTTTAGAGACCTGAACGTCTTCTTCAAGAACTTTTAAATTTTGTATTTTGGGGCTTCCCTGGTGGCACAGTGGTTAATAATTCGCTGCCAATGCAGGGGACACGGGTTTGAGCCCTGGTCTGGGAGGATCCCACATGCCGCAGAGCAACTAAGCCCGTGCGCCACAACTACAGAGCCTGCGCTCTAGAGCCCGAGCTCTGCAACAAGAGAAGCCACCGCAATGAGAAGCCCGCGCACTGCAACGAAGAGTAGCTCCCGCTCATCGCAACTAGGGGAAGCCCGCACTCAGCAACAAAGACCCAACACAACCAAAAATAAAATAATCAATTTTTTTTTAAATTGTATTTTTATTTTTAAGATAACATTTAAAATTTAATAGAAACATATTTTGGATAGCCAATGCAGGAGAGGAAAACTTTTCCCTTCTTCCTTCTAGGTTCTTTGGCTGGCCTAATAATTAAATTGACATAAAACAGATTAACAGGAGAAAAACAAATTTAATTTCACAAGTACAGGAACCCCCCCAAATATGTGGCTCCCCAGCAGTCTGGCAATTGAGGCTTATATGCCATCCTGAGCTAAGGAGAAGGGGGTAGGGACCTGGCACTTGAAAGGGGAAGAAAGCAATTTACAGAAAGATGGGAAGAGCAAATGTTTGGTAGATAAATGTGTGCTGGGCCACACAGATAGGTCTTCTTAATGAAAAAGGTTATCTCTGCTAATAGCTCTTTCTCTGGTACAAGCCTCTTACCTAAATTCTTTAATGCAGTTAAGGGAGGGATAAAAATCTCTTCTTGAGTCTGTTGAGCCTTGATCGTCTTCAGTTTGAAATCATCCATATGCCAAAGTGACAGTTTGGGGTAGCCTGCCCTGAGCCCCATCACCAAGTAATGCAATGACATTTCAGTGCAGGCATTTATATTCATATTTATAATCATCATAACCTTTAAAGTCTTGGTAAACATGTTGAGTTGCCACTGGATTGGTGTGTCCTCATGTCCAAATGGCAACTCTCTTTCATTTGTACCTAGAGTTCATTTTTTGCAGTTATAAGACCATACTTCTTTTCTGCAGTGATAATTCACAACCGAAAAATTATTAAAACGTTATCTGATATATCAAGACTGTTGCAGCTCTGCAGTTTCTATGTAGGAGAGACTTTAATGGCTCTAGTGGGTTGGAATTAGGAGCAACAAGAGTTGTCTTGAAGCTTCATTGACAAGGGAGTGATTTTCTTTTCTATTTTTTTTAATAGATCTTTATTGGAGTATAGTTGCTTCACAATACTGTGTTAGTTTCTGTTGTACAACAGAGCAAATCAGCCATATGCATACATGTGTCCCCATATCCCCTCCCTCTTGAGCCTCCCTCCCATCCTCTCTATCCCACCCCTCTAGGTCATCACAAAGCACCAAGCTGATCTCCCTGTGCTATGCAGCTGCTTCCCACTAGCTTTTACATTCGGTCGTGTATATATATATATATGTATATATGCGACTCTCACTTCGACCCAGCTTCGCCCTCCCACCCCATGTCCTCAAGTCCATTTTCTATGTCTACCTCTTTATTCCTGCCCTGAAACTAGGTTCATCAGTACCATTTTTTTTTAGATTCCATATATATGCGTTAGCATATGGTATTTCTTTTTCTCTTTCTGACTTACTTCACTCTGTATGACAGACTCTAGGTCCATCCATCTCACTACAAATAACTCACTTTCCTTTCTTTCTATGGCTGAGTAGTATTCCATTGTATATATGTGCCACATCTTCCTTATACATTCATCTGCCGACAGACATTTAGGTTGGTTCCGTGTTCTGGCTATTGTAAATAGTGCTGCAGTGAACATTGTGGTACATGTCTCTTTTTGAATTATGGTTTTCTCAGGGTACATGCCCAGTAGTGGGATTGCTAGGTCATATGGTAGTTCTATTTTTAGCTTTTTAAGGAACCTCCATACTGTTTTCTGTAGTGATTGTATCAATTTACATTCCCACCAACAGTGCAGGAGGGTTCCCTTTTCACTACACCCTTTCTAGCATTTATTGTTTCTAGAATTGTTTGATAATGGCCATTCTGACCGGCATGAGATGATACCTCATTGTTGTTTTGATTTGCATTTCTCTAATAATTAGTGATGTTGAGCATATTTTCATGTGCCTCTTGGCCATCTGTATGTCTTCCTTGTTGAAATGTCTATTTAGGTCTTCTGCCCATTTTTTAACTGGATTGTTTGTTTTTTTGATGTTGAGCTCCATGAGCTGTTTGTATATTTTGGAGATTAATCCCTTATCTGTTGTTTCATTTGCAAATATTTTCTCCCATTCTGAGGGTTGTCTTTTTGTCTTGTTTGTGGTTTCCTTTGCGATGCAAAAGCTTTTAAGTTTAATTGTCTCATTTCTTTTTTTTTTTTTTTTCCATTACTCTAGGAGGTGGGTCAAAAAAACCTTGCTGTGGTTTATGTCAAAGAGTGTTTTTCCTATGTTTTCCTCTAAAGGTTTTATAGTGTCTGGTCTTACATTTAAGTCTTTAAGCCATTTGCAGTTTATTTTTGTGTATGGTGTTAGGTAGTGTTCTAATTTCATTCTTTTACATGTAGCTGTCCAGTTTTCCCAGCACCACTTATTGAAGAGGATATCTCTTCTGCACTGTGTACTCTTGCCTCCTTTGTGGTAAATTAGGTGATCATATGTGCGTAGCTTTATCTCTGGGCATTCTATCCTGTACCATTGATCTATATTGCTGTTTTTGTGGCAGTACCATACTGTCTTGATTACTGTAGCTTTGCGGTATAGTTTGAAGTCGGGGAGCCGGATTCCTCCAACTCTGTTTTTCTTTCTCAATATTGCTTTGGTTATTCAGGGTCTTTTGTGTTTCCATATGAATTGTAATTTTTTTTTTCTAATTGTGTGAAGAAAGCCAATGGTAGTTTGATAGGGATTGCATTGAATCTATAGATTGCTTTGGGTAGTATAGTCATTTTCACAGCATAGATTCTTCCAATCCAAGAACATGGTATATTTCTCCATCAGTTTATATCATTTTTGGTTTCTTTCCTCAGTGTTTTATAGTTTTCTGAGTGCAAATTTTTCACCTCCTTAGGCAGGTTTATTCCTATGTATTTTATTCTTTTTGTTGCAGTGGTAAATGGGAGTGTTTACTTAATTTCTTTTTCAGATTTTTCCTCATTAGTGTATAGGAATTCAAGAGATTTCTGTGCATTAATTTTGTATCCTGCACCCTTACCAAATTCACTGATTAGTTCCAGTAGTTTTCTGGTGGCATCTTTAGGATTTTCTATGTATAGCATCATGTCATCGGCAAACAGTGACAGTTTTACTTCTTCTTTTCCAATTTGTATTCCTTTTATTTCTTTTTCTTCTCTGATTGCTGTGGCTAGGACTTCCAAAACAGTGATGAGAGTGGACATCCTTGCCTTGTTCCTGATCTTAGTGGAAATGCTTTCAGTTTTTCACCATTGAGAATGATGTTGGCTGTGGGTTTGTCATATATGGCCTTTAGTATGTTGAGGTAGGTTCTCTCTATGCCCATTTTCTGGAGAGTTTTTATCATAAAAGGGTGTTGAATTTTGTCAAAAGCTTTTTCTGATTCTATTGAGATGATCATATGGTTTTTATTCCTTAATTTGTTATTGTGGTGTATCACATTGATTGATTTGCATATATTGAAGAATCCTTGCATCCCTAGGATAAATCCCACTTGATCATGGTGTATGATTCTTTTAGTATGCTGTTGCATTCTGTTTGCTAGTATTTTGTTGAGGATTTTTGCATCTATGTTCATCAGTGATATTGGTCTATAATTTTCTTTTTTTGTGATATCTTTTTCTGGTTTTGGTATCAGGGAGATGGTGGCTTTGTAGAATGAATTTGAGAGTGTTTCTCCCTCTGCAATTTTTTGGAAGAGTTTGAGAAGGATCGGTGTTAGCTCTTCTCTAAATGTTTGATAGAATTCACCTGTGAAGCCATCTGGTCCTGGACTTATGTTTGTTGGAAGATTTTTAATTGCAGTTTCAATTTCATTACTTGTGATAGGTCTGTCTATATTTTCTAATTCTTCCTGGTTCAGCTTGGAAAATTGAACTTTTCCAAGAATTTGTCCATTTCTTCGTGGTTGTCCATTTTATTGGCATATAGTTGTGTGTAGTAGTCTCTTATAATCCTTTGTATTTCTGCAGTGTCAGCTGTGATTTCTCCTTTTTCATTTCTAATTTTATTGATTTGCATCCTCTCCCTTTTTTTCTTGATGAGCCTGGCTAAGGGTTTATCAATTTTGTTTATCTTCTCAAAGAACAAGCTTTTAGCTTTATTGACATTTGTTATTGCTTTCTTCTTTTCTATTTCATTTATTTCTGCTCTGATCTTTATGATTTCTTTCCTTCTACTGACTTTGGGTTTTCTTTGTTCTTCTTTCCCTAGTTGTTTTAAGTGTAGGGTTAGATTGTTTATTTGAGATTTTTCTTGTTTCTTGAGGTGAGATTGTATTGCTATAAACTTCCCTCTTAGAATGCTTTTGCTGCATCCCATAGGTTTTGGATCATCATGTTTTCAATGTCATTTGTTTCTATGTATTTTTTTTTATTTCTTCTTTGATTTCTTCAGTGATCTCTTGGTTGTTTAGTAGTGCACTGTTTAGCTTCCATGTATTTGTGTTTTTTACAGTTTTTTTCCTGTAACTGATTTCCAATCTCACAGCGTTGTGGTCAGAAAAGATGCTTGATATGATTTCAATTCTCTTAAATTTTCTGAGGCTTGATGTGTGACCCAAGATTTGATCTATCCTGGGGAATGTTCCATGTACACTTGAGAAGAAAGTGTATTCTGCCACTTTTGGGTGGAATAAATATCAATTAGATCTATCTAGTCCATTGTGTCATTTAAAGCTTGTGTTTCCTTATTTATTTTCATTTTGGATGATCTGTCCATTTGTGTCAGTGGGGTGTTCAAGTTCCCTAGTATTATTGTGTTACTGTCCATTTCTCCTTTCATGGCTATTAGCATATGCCTTATGTATTAAGGTGCTCCTATGTTGGGTGCATAAACATTTATAATTGTTATATCTTCTTCTTGGATTGATCCTTTGATCATTATGTAGTGTCCCTCCTTATCTCTTGTAACAGTCTTTATTTGAAAGTCTATTTTATCTGATACGAGTATTGCGACTCCAGCTTTCTTTGGATTTCCATTTGCATGGAATATCTTTTTCCAACCCCTCACTTTCAGTCTGTATGTGTCCCTAGGTCTGAAGTGGGTCTCTCACAGACAGCATACATATTGGTCTTGTTTTTGTAACCATTCAGCCAGTCTGTGTCTTTTGGTTGGGGCATTTAATCCATTTACATTCAAGGTTATTATCAATATGTATGTTCCTATTACCATTTTCTTAATTGTTTTGGGGTTTGTTATTGTAGGTCTTTTCCTTCTCTTGTGTTTCCTGCCTAGAGATGTTCCTTTAGCATTTGTTGTAAAGCTGGTTTTGTGGTGCTGAATTCTCTTAGCTTTTGCTTGTCTGAAAAGCTTTTGACTTCTCCATCGAATCTGAATGAGATCCTTGCTGGGTAGAGTAATCTTGGTTGTAGGATTTTCCCTTTCATCACTTTAAGTATATCCTGCCACTCCCTTCTGGCCTGCAGAGTTTCCACTGATAACCTTATGGGGATTCCTTTGTATGTTATTTTTTGTTTTTCCCTTGCTGCTTTTAATACTTTTTCTTCGAATTTAATTTTTGTTACCTTGATTAATATGTGTCTTCGTGTGTTTTTCCTAGGGTTTAACCTGTATGGGACTCTCTGTGATTCCTGGACTTGATAGACTATTTCCTTTCCCATGTTAGGGAAGTTTTCAACTATAATCTCTTCAAATATTTTCTCAGACCCTTTCTTTTCCTGTTCTTCTTCTGCAACCCCTATAATTCGAACGTTGGTGTGTTTAATGTTGTCCCAGCGGTCTCTGAGATTGTCTTCAATTCTCTTCATTCTTTTTTCTTTATTCTACTCTCAGCAGTTATTTCCACCATTTTGTCTTACAGCTCACTTATCCATTCTTTTGCCTCAGTTATTCTGTTATTGATTCCTTCTAGCGTATTTTTCATTTCAGTTATTGTGTTGTTCATCTCTGTTTGTTTGTTCTTTAGTTCTTCTAGATCTTTTTTAAACATGTCTTGTATTTTCAAATCCATGCCTCCATTCTATTTCCAAGATTCTAGATCATCTTTACTATCATTACTCTGAATTCTTTTTCAGGTAGATTGCCTACTTCCTCTTTATTTATTTGGTCTTGTAGGTTTTTACCTTGCTCCTTCATCTGTGACATATTTTTTTGCCATCTCATTTTTTTTTTATGAGTGGGATTGTGTTCCTGTCTTACTGGTTGTTTGGCCTGAGGCCTCCAACACTGGAGTTTGCAAGTTATTGGGTAGAGCTGGGTCTTGACACTGAGATGAGGAACTCCATGAAACCTCACCCCAGTGAATATTCCCTGGGGTCTAAGGTTCTCTGTTAGTTCAGTGGTTCGGACTCAGAGCTCCCATGGCAGGAGCATCGGCCCGACCCCGGGTTTGTGAACCAAGATCCCACAAGCCACCTGGGGAAGCAAAATAAATAAATAACAAAATAAAAAATAAAATTAGACTAGGAAACTAACAGATATGTTAGGAAAAATATAAAATAAAAATATAGATGAATCAACAACCGGAAGGTACATTAGTACCACAATAGTAAAAAAGAGGAGGAGGGAAAAGAAAAAAAAAAAAAAAAAAGGGCGGGTGGTTGGGGGGAGTCCTTGGCTGTGAAGGGTGGGGCCTAAGCAAGGGTGAGGTTTGTTCAGTGGGTGTGGCCAATGCTCAGAACCCACAGGGCTGTGGGGGGTGGGGTTTAGGCTCAAGGAACAGAAGGGGCCTGGGTGTGCCCCCCACCCCTGGTCTCAGAGGGCGGTGGACCTCACCTGGGAGCTCAGCAGGCTTCCTAGTCTCAAGTGGGAGGGGCAAACGCCCTCCTCTCCTCCCCTGCTCCTCTGGCCTGGGACGGCCCCTCCCACCTGCCTCTCCTGATCTCCCTGGCCTCCCTCCTATGCCTCCAAGGACCCATGCGGCCTGGATGGGGCTTTGGATAGAGGGGAAGCGGCTTGGGAGCTCAGCAGGCTCCCCTGCCCGAGTGAGCCAGTGGATCGCCCTCTGCTCCACTCCCACAATTCCCAGAGAGTCCCTCCCACCTGTGTCTCCTGATCTCCCTGGCTTCAGGGGCGCCGATCCTGTCTGGCCTCCACTTCTCCTCCCCCCTCAGTCTGCCTACGTCCTACTGGTTCACTTTGGGCTTCCTCCCGTCTCCTTGGGCATCGAAGTCCCCCACCAGAGGCCAGCAGGGGCCTTAGTTTTGGGGAGACGCTAACTCCACTCTTCCCACACTGCCATCTTGACTCCGCTTTGGGAGTGATTTTCTACAAATAAATTGAGCCCTCTATAGAGCATAGTTCTCTCCAAGAAACTCTTCTAACGTTTTCATAAAATGATCATTATTCAATTACTACATAATGTTTTTCACTCTTGCACTTGTTTAAAATAAAGTGCCTTTCCTCCAGAGCCTCATGTAATTCCTTTGCTCTAGTAACTTTGTACCTTTCCTGATTGCTTAATTTAAATGTAAGAAACTCTAAAAATTCTTAACCATAGGACATGGATATAGCGCTGAACAGAGCTTTGCTCTCAGTAGTTAAATCAACATTGAGTCTGGACTGCCAAATGGATTAGGAATAGTACAGATTTTAATGGCTAAAGTCAGTTAGCTATGTAGACCTTTTGATTTCAGCACTTTAACACACAAGTTCCTCTTGTTATCCAAATTCACTCTCCAAACTCTCTGAACACAGGAACTGAATTCATTTGGATCACAAGGAATAATTTTATAAAGAATAAAACATGCCCCCCAAAGTTCTTTGTCTTTAGAAGTCTCACCCAAGGAACCAAGAAACAATACTGACTGATGTTATTCATTCCATAAGAAAACAGAGATCAACATTTCCTCCACAGGATCTTTTTGTGCCTCTTTAACATGTCTTGAAAACAAAGAATCATTTGGTTCTGAAGTGAGAAAAGAAGATATCTACACCAATGGCATTTAAAAATAGTATATCTAGAAATGCAATTAAAATTAAGGACAATAGCAGAAAACCATATACATATATGAGATTCAAAAGTTGAGCATATCACCAGTACAAAGAGGAGGTTTTAGCAATTAGATGTATCTTCAGTGTTGAATGACTGTAAGAAAAAAAAATTGCAAGCTATGAAGACATGGTTAATTTGAAGAAGTCTCTACTCAGCCTTACCTAGTGGAGGGGAAAACAATTAGTATTCAAAACCTTAACTAACTGTCCTCTCTTTTGTCTGCTAAGATTGTTGGGGGTAGTCACAATTTATATCCATGAATTATAATACGAGTGATTCTATCTCTATACCACACCTACCCACTTGCGGACAGTAACAGGAAGAGAAAACCCAGCCTAGGGTTTAGCAAAGACATCACTGAGTCCTTAGCTAAGTATAAGCATCCTGCAGCTGAGTTTGGGGGCACTGGAGTGAGCTGCATAGTAAAGCAAAAGGGATTTTAAGTTGTTGAGGTCCAGTGGTATGGGGGACAGAAGAGAAGAGCCCTAGAAATCACCAAGGGAATTTTGAAGAGCAAGAGAATCTGATTCCATTTTGTTATGGGCTGGATAGAACTGCAGCATAATCCTCCTTGCCCCTTTCTCCAAAACTTCTTTATACGTCTGATTCTACAAATGACTTTTTCCTCGTGGAGGATAATAGGAATCAAGAAAAACATGATTGAGTCACATGTCGAGGCCATTACTGAGGCAGAAAAGTAACAGCAAAAGGCAGTACTCCCCCTAAACTGGGGCCAGATGGACCCAGCCCCAGACTCCAAGCCCCAGTCTAAAGCAGTGCTATTCACACTGCAGTGGGCCCCCCCAGGGGGCCTTCTTAGGTGTTCAGGTAGGGTTGAGATTCTACAGTTCCAACAAGCTTCTAGGTAATATTGATGCTGCTGGTCTGAGGACAACGCCACCCCCTTCCCAGACCATGCTCTGATACCCTGCCCAAAGGACCCCAGCCCACGTACAGGACCTGCACTAGCTTTATCCCTGGATCCATCCTCCTGACGACAGCCCATGTTGCTGGTGTGCATGCCAATAGGACTAAGGTTTGCCCCAAGGAGTTGCTATTTGAGGGCAAGTGGACAGAACTTAGACATGCTGGGATGTCCACGGCTGCACGAGACCTGTCGTGGTGTGAGATGGTGGAGGAGGGGGCACGGAAGAAAACAGGAGGGTGGAATGGGAGTGGAGGGGGGTGTTGGTTGGCAGGGTCCAGTTCTCCCCACACTGCCAATTTCCAGGGGTGGACTAGAAGTCCAAGAATTCTAAATTTCAACCAGGCCTTCTACATCGTTGAAGGCATATTTATCAAGGTAGGAGGACAGTACAAAATTTTATTTTTAATAAATTTATTTATTTTATTTATTTATTTTTGGCTGTGTTGGGTCTTCGTTGCTGCGCGCTGGGTTTCTCTAGTTGCAGTGAGCGGGGGCTACTCTTCGTTGTCGTGCGCAGGCTTCTCATTGCAGTGGCTTCTCTTGTTGCGGAGCATGGGCTCTAGGCGCGCGGGCTTCAGTAGTTGTGGCTCATGGGCTTAGCTGCTCCATGGCATGTGGGATCTTCCGGACCAGGGCTCGAACCCGTGTCCCCTGCAATGGCAGGCGGATTCTCAACCACTGCGCCACCAGGGAAGCTCCAGAGGACAGTAGACATTTTATTTAATAGTTTGTTAAATATTTAGACAACTGTTAGGTGAGCTTCCCTTCTTATTTCTGCCCTGCCCTGGGCTTTGTAAATATTAGGGGCAGGTCCCTACGAAGGTACATGCCTCAAGCCTAAACAAGAGTTGTGTGGGAGCTGGATCTAGCCAGAGTGAAATTTCACCAGAAATGTGCAGAAATCCTGCAAGGATGTGCCTTGGGAGGTTTGAGCTAGTATCTGGGTTACATTTAAGTGTTTGGAAGTTATCAAAATATGATAAGGCTATCCTCAATAAAAAGTTGGCCTCATCCCCAGAAAACTTACAATAACCTTAGAGAACTTGTAAACAAAGGCAAGTAATACATTAGCCAGTTTATTTCATATGTTGAAGCATGAGAGGAGACAGTGAACACTCAAGCAAATTAATCTCTAAAACATTGAAGGTATTGCATCTTTTTTAGTTTTCCAGCTAGTAGAGAAATGGTAAAAGCTAGAGAGAATTACCAAATATATTTTAGTGATTCTGTACATGAACTTTCAATGTGAAGGGTTACGATAAGATTATAAAACAACACTCACACTTCTGTGTACACAGACGACCAGAGTGCTAATATTCTTTTCTTCACAAGGCCATAAGAAGTGCTGACCAGTCAATTCAGAAAACTTGCTTTTTTTTAACTTTAAAAAAATTTTTTTAATTTTATATTGGAGTATAGTTGATTCACAATGTTGTGTAAGTTCCAGGTGTATAGCAAAGTTATTTAGTTATACATATTCATACATATTCATATATAGAATGCACTTGCTTTTAATACCCTTCAGATTTTCTTTCTCATTGCCTAAATTCTGTGGCTATTAGAGACCAAGATCAGCCAGGTTGGTTAGGGGCAGCATGAAGTGTAAAGAGTGTTGGCCCAGGAATCACAGACCCCTGGATTTTAGTCTCAACTCTAGCCTCTAACAAGCTGTGTGACCTGGGGAAGTGGTTAGACCTCTTTATGACTCGTCTTTAACATAACTACAAGGGCTTCAGCACACACATTTTAGGGTATTGATGGATATAGTATCTATTTTCCCTCTGCAAGTACTGCTGTTGATGGTATTATTTTCTACCACTGGAAGAACCAACATATCACAAAGAATGAAAGAGGAGACATACATCAAATCTCATTTTTACTGGTGAGAATACTGAGGCTAAAGTTCAAAAAGAATCTGTAACAGTTAAGGGTCACTTAAGCAGAAACGGGGAGTTTCCTGACTTGGAATTATAAAGTCTGTGGCTAGGCAAGGTTTTTCAGGTGTACATCTTCCCAGGTTCAAATTCAACGAAAGGAAATTGGAGGACCACTCAGTCATTCAATCTGCACTCTAGGATCTTGTTTTAATTTCCCAAGAATCCCTTGAGGTAGGTATTATTATTTTCCTTATTAAATGCAAGTATCTATTTCATGGAGTTGTGAATTTAAAAGAAAACCATGCATAAAAAAAGTCCTCAGCACAATCCCTGGCACAGAGTAAGAACAAGAAATGCCAGTGATTTCATATATATTTACATATTTTGTATTTTACTATACATAATGGATTACATATATTTTATTATCTACACTAGAGGGTTTTAAATTGTGCTCCAAGGAAATAAAAATTTCACTAACAATGAAATATTTGCCACCAATAATGAGGATTACTAAATGAGGAGCTCATTTCTTGATTTTTTAAAATGTATTTTATATATTTGTATGTTCCATGTAAGACGTTGCTTGAAAAATGTGTTTCACTGCTAAAAATAGATTCAAAAACCTCTGACATATTCCAAGCCATTAATTTTACTGATGATTAAACTGAAGCACAGAGAGCTGAAATTCTTAAATTCTCTTCTTTGAACATCTTAATACATCTGTTAGGATGTACTCAGTTGCAAATATGTAACAGAAAATCCATGTTAAGCAGTCTAAATAATAAAGGGAAACAATCAGTCACATAACTAACAGGAAGGCCCATCAAATAAGTAGGTCCTATTTCAGGGTTGATTTGATTCCACAGCTCAAGTGGTATCACCACTGTCTGCTTGTCTTATTTGCTTTTGCTTGTTGGTTCTATCTTGCACCTGGCTTCCCTCATGGATGCAAAATGGTTGCAACTGTTCCACACGTGAAGACCACCCAGGCCATTCAGAAAGAGAAAGAATGTTTGCATTCCAAGTGGGAACTCTGACTTTCACACTCACTGGACTAGTTGGGGTCATGTGACTACCTCTGAACCAATCACTATGTCCTGGGGGAATTGAACATACCATTCAAGGTATACTCTTGAAGTTGACTGGAATGCTGTTCACCTTTCTCCAAAGATGGGGCTCTCCAAAGATGGGGTATATGCTCAAACAAAAAGCTGGATACCAAGACTTCCCTGGTGGCACATTGGTTAAGAGTCTGCCTGCCAATGCAGGGGACACAGTTTCGATCCCTGGTCTGGGAAGATCCCACATGCCGCAGAGCAGCTAAGCCTGTGCACCACAGCTGCTGAGCTCATGTGCCACAACTACTGAAGCCTGTGGACCTAGAGCCCATGCTCCATAACAAGAGAAGCCACCGTAATGAGAAGCCTGTGCACCACAACAAAGAGTAGCTCTCTCTCACCGCAACTAGAGGAAGCCTGTGCACAGCAA
The DNA here is from genome assembly GCF_964165515.1 of Mesoplodon bidens. Lineage (NCBI taxonomy): Eukaryota > Metazoa > Chordata > Mammalia > Artiodactyla > Ziphiidae > Mesoplodon > Mesoplodon bidens. The sequence goes on along the minus strand of NC_138164.1, from coordinate 91,940,822 downwards.
CAAAGACCGAACGCAGCCAAAAATAAATAAATTTTTTAAAAAAAGAAAGATAAATGGTTTGACCAAAAAAAAAAAGAAACCAACCAAAAAAACATGGATACCATTAGGAAGAGAGGAATAGGAAACAGGTGCTCTATAGGCAAGCAACAAAGTGCCTTAAACTAACTGTGTGACTCTAAGTTACTTCCCTTCTCTCTCTCTCTCTCTTTTTTTTTTTTTCCTTTTTTGGGCTGTGCTGCGAGAATTGTGGGATCTTAGTTTCCCGATCAGGGATGGAACCCGAGCCCTCTGCAGTGAAAGCTCGGAGTCCTAAACACTGTACCGCCAGGGAACTGCCCCCCTTCTGTTATAAAATAAGGTGTTGGATTTGATCAGTGATCTCAAATGTTAATATGCATAAAAATAGCCCAAGTTACTCATGAAAAACTGCTAATTCAAAAATCCCATGCTAGGCAGTTCACAATTTTTAATAAGCACTGTAGATGACTGATGTGGGTGGTCCCCAGACCTCACACAGACACTGGACGAAATCAAGGCTACTCAAAGTGAGGGCCAAGGGCGTGTGCCAGTTCATGAGCTATGACTGCTCTGGGATGAGGTAAGAAGATTGCCCCAGAAGACAAATCAACTGAACTCAGCTGTGACACTCAGCACTCTAATTCAGCTATAGTCTTTTTTTTTTGAGTACCTATTATGTGCCATAACAATTCCTGGTACTTATGGTGCATCAGTAAAAAAAAAAACAAAAAAAGTAAAAGAAACAAACACCCCACAACGAAAACAAAAAACTATGCTCTTGCAAAGTTTGTTCTAGTAAACCTAAACTAACCCAGTTTCCCAGCATTCTAGGTATAGAGAATAACAGAAACAATGAGTTGGAGACAGGAAATATAGCAGAATGATGTGGAGTCTATTTTAGTTGGAGCACAGCTTTTTTTTTTTTTTTAATGTTAAGACTTTCTTGATGAAAGAAGCAGTGCACTGATAACTGGACAGCAGTAGAATTTCATTCTCCAATTATAATGGATATCAAAGCATCTCTGCAGAAGCTGACAACCAGGGAATAGAGAAGGCGTATCACACTGGGACATATAGGGATCCAATCCATGGGTGTCCACAAGGTATTAGATGCTGCAAAGTAGAGCACTTCAAGCAGCAGCATGGAAAGCATGAGTGCAGGAACATTTCACATGGCCTCAGGGACCTTTCATCCTCATTATGACACTGTTACCAAACAGACAATATTTCAAATTCCTTAATGTGAAGCTCTGGGATTAAGCAGCTGATTCACAAGGAGCCTAAATGCAGAAATGGCCCCATGACATGCAACAGGTCAAGGTCGTACTAATCCTTGTTTTATTTAACTTTCTTGTTGACACACATCCTATGTGACAAATTGTGTATACTTCCACTTGTATATTCCTCTGGGGTACGTTAAATTACAAAACATTATTCAGGGATAATATTTCAAAAGTTCTGTTGAAATGAGGTAAAGGGTCTTACGTCTAGAAAATTAGATTCACCAATTTCAATATCCTTATATTTTAGATTAAACATATATATTCTTTATATTAGAGAAGCAGTATAAGGCATATAAAAAACCCAGACTCTTCAGATAAATATATTTGAGTTCCAATCCCAGCCCTGTCCCTTCAACTTTTTTTTTTTTAATAAATGTGAGTAATATTTGTACCCACTTCCTAGGATTGTTGTGAGAATTATAGGAGTAATTCATCTAAAGCACTTAGCAAAATGCTTAGCAGTTAATAAATTAAATTAAATTACATAAACCAAATAAAATCAGCAAATAAGATGTAGCTGGGTACTGGTAGCAGTAAAGATCTGGGTTAGTGTAGGAGACATACTTTTATGCTAATTATGGTAACCGTATTCCAGTTTTTCTCAGAGGAATCACCTACGTCCTGCCCTTCCCCCCATACCTGCTGTAGGATGAGTTGAAGCCATCCCCAGCTCCAGGACTGGACACAAGACTAAAGCCTAAGCAATCAGGTCATTGTATTCCACTGGCATAGTGACAGCTTTAGGGATGGGAACATAACCCAGTCATAGCCAATGGGACACAATGACAGTTTTGCTGGGAAAGCTGAAAGAAAGAAGCCTAACCTTATTCTGTTGCACTTGAAGCTTGAAGAAGGTGCCCTGTAGCTTCTGGCCGTCATCTTGCCCCAGATGCGGGGTTGGGGTGGGGGTGGGGGGGTGGGGATAGGGATTAGGGGGCGTGGATAGGGATTAGGGGGCAGGGAAGCCAACACAGAGGAAAGCAGACACAGTGATGGCAAGAAACAGAGTCCTGATGACATAATTGGATGCCTAATTCACCTGTGCTAAAATTATGATTAAATGAGACAATAAGTTCCCTTATTGGCTTACATTATTTTTGCAATCAAAAGAGCCTAAACTCATATACCCAGAAATGAATATTTTAAGAATTTGTGTTGGGAAATAGACAGACAACTCATTTTCTGAGGCAAGCATATAAATAAATTAGAAGGGGGGAAAGCATAGGATCATTTCAATGGCTGCAAAAAAAAAGGGACTTGATAAAATTCAATATCCGTTAATGATTTTTAAAAAAATAATAAAGAACTCTTAACTAGGAATAGAAGAAATCTTCCTTATTCTGAAGCCCTGACAAGCTAATATTAAAACATATGTGATGATGCAAAGGTCCAAAAATCTCCAAGACAATCTTAAATCTTAAAAATGACAGGGGAGCTTCCCTGGTGGCGCAGTGGTTGAGAGTCCGCCTGCCGATGAAGGGGACACGGGTTCGTGCCCCAGTCCGGGAAGATCCCCCATGCCGCGGAGCGGCTGGGTCCGTGAGCCATGGCCGCTGAGCCTGCGCGTCCGGAATCTGTGCTCCGCAACGGGAGAGGCCACAACAGTGAGAGGCCCACGTACCGCAAAAAAAAAAAAAAACAAAAAACAAATCACAAGGAGATACTACTACACACTCATCAGAATGTCTGACATGTAAACATCTATTATAAATACAAAGTGCTTGTGAGGGAGTGAAGTAACAGGTATTTTCCTGCACTGTTGATGGGAGTGTGAATTGGTTTAATTACATTGCAAAACAGATTGGCATGATCCATTAGAGGGGAAGAAATGCACACCCTATGACCAAACCATTCAATTCCACTCCAGGAATGTGTCTATGTTCACAAGCATCCAGCAACAGTAGAATAGATGGGTTTTTTTTTTTAAGTGTGACATATTCGTATAATGGAGTACGATATATCAATGACAATGAACAAACATTAGCTACCTACCACACGAGTGGTGTTCAAAACAGTCAAGAAGCAAGACAACAAAAATGCATGCTGTAAAATTAGATTTTAAAGGTGAAAAGAGGCAAAACAAAACATATTGTTTAGCAGGTTTACAAAGGTGGTAAAATTATAAAGAAAAGCAAGGATGGGATTACTATAAAAGTCAGCAGAAGCATGATGGAGAAAGGGGCGTCTGGGGATTGTCAATATTTTATTGGTGCTGTCCAGCAAGGCTTCCTGGGTTGAGGGTAATTCTCTATATCTGAGCTGTCCAATACCCTAACTATTAGTCACGTGTTGCTATTCAGCATTTGAAATGTGGCTAGTGTGACCAAGAGCTGAATTTTAATTTTATTTCATTTTATAATTTAAATTTATTTCATTTAAAATTTAAATAGACACAAGCAGCCAGTAGTTACTGTTTTGGACAGTGAGGTATCAAGTTTGCATCAAAGTTCCAATGGTAAACAGAGGGCTTACTCAAAATAAGGTAATTTGAGGAGGGTTCATTTAAAAGACAATAATTACAAAGGTGCAGGTGTAGGGGAAGCACAGGAGATGGTTTTGCAACCCAGAGCTAGTGGCATCCAGGCTGTTACCCCCCTGAGCCTGAAGGGACAAGGGGAGGGCGTGGTCTCTGGAATTGGAAGGACAGAAAATTAAGTAGATTCTGCCAAGTTAAGAGGAGCGGAAAGACCCAGCCAGACTGAGATGACCTCACATTAGGAGCTAAAGGAATAGATGCCTTATTCCCGGTGTCTCTCCCTAGGATCTCCTGCAGGGGCTCCCCATCAGGCAGAATCAAGAGACAGCTGGAGGGCAAAGTTGCTCACTGGTCCACACAGGTCAGCCTCCAGGCCAACAGCAGATGGATAGTGGATTTGTGGGGACAAACAGAAGGTCTACAGCACAGGGATCTTTATTTATTTATTTATGGCTGGGTTGGGTCCTCGTTGCTGCGCGCAGGCTTTCTCTAGTTGTGTCCAGTGGGGGTTACTCTTTGTTGCGGTGCACGGGCTTCTCATTGTGGCGGCTTCTCTTGTTGCAGAGCATGGGCTCTAGGTGCACGGGCTTCAGGAGTTGTGGTGCACCGGCTTAGTTGCTCTGCGACATTATGGGATCCTCCCGGACCAGGGATTGAAACTGTCTTCCCTGCATTGGTGGGCAGATTCTTAACCACTGCACCACCAGGGAAGTCCCAGCAGCACATGGATCTTTTTAAAAATTTTCCCTTGTTCTTTTTTCTTTTTTTTTTTCTTAATATCTATTGGAGTATAATTGCTTTACAATGTTGTGTTAGTTGCTGCTGTATAACAAAGTGAATCAGCTATACGTATACATATATCCCCATATCCCCTCCCTCTTGCGTCTCCCTCCCACCCTCCCTAACCCACCCCCCTAGGTGGTCACAAAGCACCGAGCTGATCTCCCTGTGCTATGCGGCTGCTTCCCACTAGCTATCTGTTTTACATTTGGTGGTATATATATGTCCATGCCACTCTCTCACTTCATCCCAGCTTACCCTTCCCCCCATCCCCGTGTCCTCAAGAGTCCATTCTCTATATCTGTGTCTTTATTCCAGTCCTGCCCCTAGGTTATTCAGAACCATTTATTTTTTTAGATTCCATATAAATGTGTTAGCATACCGTATTTGTTTTTCTCTTTCTGACTTACTTCACTCTGTATGACAGACTCTAGGTCCATCCACCTTACTGCAAGTAACTCAATTTCATTTCTTTTTATGGCTGAGTAATATTCCATTGTATATATGTGCCACATCTTCTTTATCCATTCAGATGTCGATGGACATTTAGGGTGGTTCCATGTCCTGGCTACTGTAAATAGAGCTGCAATGAACATTGTGGTACATGACTCTTTTTGAATTATGGTTTTCTCAGGGTATATGCCCAGTAGTGGGATTGCTGGGTCATATGGTAGTTCTATTTTTAGTTTTTTAAGGAACCTCCATACTGTTCTCCATAGTGGCTGTATCAATTTACATTCCCACAAACAGTGCAAGAGGGTCCCCTTTTCTCCACACACTTTCCAGCATTTATTGTTTGTAGATTTTTTGATGACGGCCATTCTGACAGCACATGGATCTTGACCTGAGTGTTTACTTCCTTATTACTTATTACACTGTACCTTTATATGTTATTCTTTTTTCTTTTTTTCTTTTTTTTTGTATGGGACTACAGTGTACAAAAAAAAAAAGAGGAAGGGAAGGAGGAAGGGGGGAGGCAATGAAGAAAGATAAAGGTGAGTAAGAAAGAAAAAAACTAGGGCTGACCAGCTAGCACCTGTGTTATGTACTGGATTTAACTAAATTGAAAAATAGTAATCAATTATCTGAGTAAATGCACATTATCAAATATTTTTGTCAAGTCAGCAAAACAATAGAATTTTTAATGCTGTATATTGTATTTCTGAACCCATGATGAGCCTTAGACAGTGGCCTCTATCTTTAAATATTAATATCTTTCTGTTTAAAGTAACCACACATTAAATAAAGACACATAACATGCTCAGAAATGCTATGGACAAACCCCACAATTGTGTGGGTTTTTTATTTTGTTTGTCTTCCTATAATATTGGAACTGCTCTTCAAGGTTCTGGGTAAAACCAGAGCCATGAAATGCAACTGCGGTTTGTTTTTAAAGATGTGTGGATCAGTTAGGAATGCTTTGGCTGACGGTGAAAGACAACTGGTTAACAGTGGTTTAACAAACAGAGATTGCATTTCACACATTTAGACAAAAATCTGGACATAAGCAGCTGCTGGTGATGGTTCAGTGGCTCAGTAATTTCTGGACTGGCATCTCTGCAGTTCTTCCGGCTTTTTCTTCCCATCACAAATGACTAAAACAGCTCCAGGTATCATGCTGAAGGCACTTGGTGAGGGGGTGTTGGAGGGCACAAGCATTAACCTTTTGCTTTTATCAGAAAAGCAAAAGCTTTCTTTCCAAACCCCCAACAGACTACCACCTACATCTTATTGGCTAGCGCTGTGCCACTTGGCCACCCCTGGATGGAAGGAGGCTGGGAGCAGGAGTATTTAGCTTTTGCAATCTTTATAGGGAAGTTGACAGGGGATAAGGGAATTGGAAACAGCTGTTAGCTCAGCCAGCTGAGCTATTAATACCTGAAATATGTCCCCTGCAATGTCCAAAATGCTTACCATGAGAATGAGACTTCTTTGGCTGTAGGAATAATTTCTAGATGACTTCTATTTATACATACACGTTGCCTGGAAGGGTGACATATCATCAACATACTTGTGCCCTTTATCCTATTAGCATTACTTTGTTTCTGAAGATTTGCTAAGAGTTGCTGAGTATGCCACCAAGTGGTAAGAAAAGTAGGCTTCAACATAGGAGAAATCTATCAGGAAAACTCTAGACACTGAGAATGGACTGTTAGTGTCAATAATCAGGTGAAGGCACTAAATCTAGCAAGTGGGGCAAGTAGGGCAGGAGGCACTGAGAGAGAAAATTCACCCACTGCTCTTTGCCTAGGGTCACTCTCAAAGCCAACTCCCTAAGAGCAACGCAGATTCCTCTCTAGTATGTGCCATTAAAGCTGACCCACTGCTCCCTGCAAGCTGCTAAGAATCAATGAGTCATGAAAAATGGACATCATGAATATATGTTGACAGGGAGACACAGACCTAGATTTGTTTCTTAATGGTAGGGTGTGCATGAGGAGGGCAGACTGTAGAGCTGGGCTCCCAGGGACCAAATCCGGCTCTATTAGCTCTATGACTTAATCATAGGGTGGGACTTCCCTGGTGGCACAGGGTTAAGAATCTGCCTGCCAATGCAGGGGACACGGGTTCGAGCCCTGGTCCGGGAAGATCCCACATGCCGCAGAGCAACTAAACCTGTGTGCCACAACTACTGAGCCTGTGCTCTAGAGCCCGTGAGCCACAACTACTGAGCCTGCATGCTGCAACTACTGAAGTCCGTGTGCCTAGAGTCCATGCTCCACAACAAGAGAAGCCACGACAGTAAGAAGCCGCACACTGCAACGAAGAATAGCCCCCACTTGCCACAACTAGAGAAAGCCCGCATGCAGCAGTGAAGACCCAATACAGTCAAAAATAAATAAAAGAAATAAATTTAAAAAAATCATAGGGTGGCCATGAGGATTAAACAGTTAATACACGCAACTTACTTGAAGTCATACATGGTGTATAGTAAGTGCTGTATATGAGCTGGCTTCAAAAAAATAAAGCCTTTCTCCTCTGATCCTATTGGTATGATGCTTTAATATGTGCATTTTTTTCTAAAGTCTTTTTTCTTATTATAAGAGCAACATAGGTTTACTCCAGAGAACTCAGAAAAGACAGACAAAAAAAGGAACTTTTGAAATCGATAATTTCCTTCCTCCAGAGAAACCACTACTAATTATATTTGATCCATCTGTATACTTTCACTTACAAAAATTAGGTCTACTTTGCATACTGCTCTGTAATATGACTTTTTTTTTAAAATGTAATGGTGTATTAGGAACATTTTTCCATACCTAGAAATATATTTGTACAGTATCCAGCATCTTTTTAGTTGTCATGAGATATTCTGTTAAATGGGTATTCCATTAGTATTATCCTTAACAAATCTCTGCTGTTGGGCATTGATATTGTTTATTTTGTTGATTTTTGCTATTACAGAGAGCACTGTGTTGAACATCCTTAGAGCTACTTTCTTGTGCACATCCACAATAATTTCTTTTGGATAAATCCTCAGAAGTGAAATTATGCTTAAAGTTATGCTTATTTCTAAGGCTTTTGATGAGTATGCTTCAATTATCTCCAGAAAAAATGCGTTCAAGTATATATTCATTTCCTTACCCTTTTTTTGGCTGCACTGCAAGGGGATCGAACCTGCGCCCCCTGCAGTGGAAGCGTGGTGTCTTAACCACTGGACCTCCAGGGAAGTCCCTCATTTCCTTACCCTTGAAAGTACTGAGTATTACTACTGTTTGTTTGGTTTGCAGTTTTCCCGCAGTACTTTCTAAGATCCCCAAACTTGATGTTCTTTGATGTGATTTCTATGATTTTTTTACCTTTAGCCTTTGTCCCCTCACCTTTTATCTTAACTTTGCGTCAAGGACTTCTGTGGTGAATTTGATTTTTGCCATGATATATTTACAGTTCTTTATGTCAAATTCTGATTTGGTTATTTGGGAGTAGAACTCCCAGATATTTTTGATCATCATCTAGGTGTGAGAACCACTGCTTTTTTTCTAATCAAAGTTTGTTTTAACATAAATAAATTCATTGACTACATTCCTAGGTTAGAGCAAGACAGATGGTGTGATTGTCATCAACATGCCTTGAAACTAAAATTGAAATCTTTCAGCACTCTTCAGTGTGCTGTTTACTCAGTTATTCAACATTTACTCATCACCTATCAGATTCCTGACCTATGTGCTAGGGGTATAATGATAAATAATAATAATCCCAGCTCTAAAGGTGCTTGGGCTGAAGGAGAGGCAGACAGGAAAACAGGTAAATCACAATGCAATGTGAAATATGCTGTTGAAACTTTTTTTTTTTTTTAATTTTTTTTTGCAGTACGCGGGCCTCTCACTGCTGTGGCCTCTCCCATTGCAGAGCACAGGCTCCGGATGCGCAGGCTCAGCGGCCATGGCCCACGGGCCCAGCCGCTCCGCAGCATGTGGGATCTTCCCGGACCGGGGCACGAACCCGCATCCCCTGCATCGGCAGGCAGACTCTCAACCACTGCGCCACCAGGGAAGCCCTGTTGAAACGTTTTTATTACATGTCAGGAGAGCACAAATTGCTATGTGGGGAAAACGGAACATTATATAATCTTTAGTTCATCTATTTACTTCCATCATACTTCCTAGAGCCAGGCCCTGACTGTACTTTTATTTTCCAAATGTATTGTTTTTATTGTTAACAAAGTAATACATACTAACTTCAGAAAGATCAAGTAATATAGACGAGGCCCCTTCCCCAAAAAGATACTTTTAAACTGTAATTTCATCTACCTTTTTTTTTTTTTGCGGCACCCCGCAGCTTGCAGGATCTTAGCTCCCCAACCAGGGATGGAACCCAGGCCCCAGCAGTGAAAGTGCCAAGTCCTAACCACTGTACTGCCAGGGAATTCCCATTGTTTTAGTATTCTAAGTTGTTTTCTATTGTTTTTTAACAAAAGTAGGATCATGTTTTATAATGTATTTTTTTCTTTTAATATATGGTGAACATATTTCAAGGTAAAAGATATATTTCTACAACATTATTTTAAATGGTTCCATATTATTCTACTATATAGATATTCTATTATTTATTTTAGCAATCTGCTACAGACATTTATAGTGTTTCTATCTTTTTACAATCACTAACAATACCACAATGAATTATTTTGTTGCTAAATATCCATGCTCATTCCTATTTCCTTACCACAAAATTTAAGAAGTGAAATCATGTAACATTTGAAATGCTTCACTTGTAATCAGATTTAGAGACAAATGACTACATTAGATATCTCCCAGCTCAGTTGCTTTTTGCCCTCTTGAGTTTTAGTCCTAGCTGCTGTAGATTAAACGTGATCAAAGGGGCATGTACCATGGACCAGGGTTCAGTGGCTTTTACCCCTGCAGCAGGCTGGAGGCTATCACCTTGCTATAAAGCATAGGATGATGATTAGTTCTGAATGTCATGTTTTCTTGAAGCCTGATTGGCAGGTTGCCTAGGATAACTTGCAGACTACTTCCCCGCTTGTTTGGGTTTTGGTTTTTTTTCCCAAGATATTTTTTTTTCTGATATCGATGTTTGTATCTCAAACTATCTAAACGCACTCTTGGCAAGGTTCTGCTTGGGCCACATGTAGCTGTGGCTTGCCAAAATCATGGGTATATTTCCTGCTGCAAACTTGCACATGATCTTGGTCCACTCCAAGCTGACTGTCAGCATGTTAACTCTGCTCAAATAAAGAGCAGCTTGTTGGCAATCTGTATATCTTCTTTGGAGAAATGTCTATTTAGGTCTTCTGCCTATTTTTGGATTGGGTTGTTTATTTTTTTGTTATTGAGTTGCATGAGCTGCTTGTACATTTTGGAGATTAACTACCGTATGACTCAGCAATCCCACTACTGGGCATATATCCTGAGAAAACCATAATTCATAAAGAGTCATGTACCAAAATGTTCATTGCAGCTCTATTTACAATTGCCAGGAGGTGGAAGCAACCTAAATGTCCATCATCGGATGAGTGGATAAAGAAGATGTGGCACATATATACAATGGAATATTACTCAGCCATAAAAAGAAATGAAATTGAGTTATTTGTAGTGAGGTGGATGGACCTAGAATCTGTCATACAGAGTGAAGTAAGTCAGAAAGAGAAAGACAAATAACACATGCTAACACATATATATGGAATCTAAGGAAAAAAAAATGTCATGAAGAACCTAGGGGTAAGATGGGAATAAAGACACAGACCTACTAGAGAATGGACTTGAGGATATGGGGAGGGGGAAGGGTAAGCTGTGACAAAGTGAGAGAGTGGCATGGACATATATACACTACCAAACGAAAAACAGATAGCTAGTGGGAAGCAGCCGTATAGCACAGGGAGATCAGCTAGGTGGTTTGTGACCACCTAGAGCGGTGAGATAGGGAGGATGGGAGGGAGGGAGACGGAAGAGGGAAGAGATATAGGAACCTATGTATATGTATAACTGATTCACTTTGTTATAAAGCAGAAACTAACACACCATTGTAAAGCAATTATACTCCAGTAAAGATGTAAAAAATGTTATAAAAAAAGAGCAGCTTGCTCTCTGGGGCTTATATTTTTATTCAAAGAAAGTGAGAAGCAGGATAACGAGGTGGGAGATTCCTTCATTGAGAAGCAATGAGCCAGGGACTCTGTGGCAGGCGCTATGTGGGCATAAGGGTACAATGATTCTGACACATCTTGCCTGGCTCTTCTGGTTTCCAGGGTGCCTGGGGCATTACTAGATGGAACACAAGACCCCAGTTATGAACTATTAGAAGCAACCGAGGAGTCAGATTACAGAGAACAAAAGACACAGTCCCCAAGAGTTCCACTGGGTCCCCTTAGGCCACCAGTTTCCAGACTAAGTCTGAACAAGATCCAATTTTATTCCATCTTCAACACTCTGAAAAGGCAGATGAATTTCAACTGCACAGCATTCTGGAAAGTCAAACATATGGAGACGATAAAAAGACCAGTGGTTGCCAGGGGCTCAGGGAGGGAGATAAAGAAGGAGTAGGTGGAGAACAGAGAATTTTCAGGGCAGTTATACTATAATGGTGGATACCTGTCATTATACATGTGTCTAAACCCATAGAATGTACAACACCAAGAGTGAACTTTAATGTTAATTATGGACTCTGGGTGATGATGATGTGTCAGTGTAAGTCCATCAGTTGTAGCAAATGTACCACTGTGGTGAGGGACATTGATAATGGGGGAGGCTATGTATACAGAGGGGCAGAGAGTCTACGGGAAGTCTCTGTACCTTCCTCTCAGTTTTGCTGTGAACCTAAAACAGCTCTAAAAAAAATGTCTAAAAAGAAAAAAAAGGAAATGACAGCAAAAACAGAGTCCCTAATCAGCATTATTACATCAGTCGTTCCTGAAGAATTCCAGACAGGTTGTAACAGACTCCTCTATGAGTGAATGCGTCAAATGACGTTGATTCTTGCTATTAAAATGGATGCTAAGACAGTCACAATCTGAGTCATTGCTTTGCACAACTGTCACTTTAACAATAAGCAAGAATAAAGAATATTGATTCTATTTCATCTGCTCCCTATATGTACAAATTTGGTGTGAGGTTGTAAGGTAATTGGAAGAGCTACTTCACTAAATTACTTTTCAACTGTTGACTAAGTGTTTGGGGTAACTCTTCCCACTCGCTGGCCTAAATGATGTTCCTTGTTGCAATCCTCGTTTCTTTCTAGCTAATCTATCTATCTTGAATCTTCTTTGCTTGAGAGAGAAAGAGTGTTCTAAATGTCCTACATCAGCGGTCCCCAACCTTTTTTGGCACCAGGGACCGGTTTCATGGAAGACAATTTTTCTAAGGACCAGGGCGGAGATGGTTTCAGGATGATTCAAGCGCATCACATTTTTTTTTTTTTCGGTACACGGGCCTCTCACTGTTGTGGCCTCTCCCGTTGCGGAGCACAGGCTCCGGACATGCAGGCTCAGCGGCCATGGCTCACAGGCCTAGCCGCTCCGCGGCATGTGGAATCTTCCCGGACCGGGGCACGAACCCGTGTCCCCTGCATCGGCAGGCAGACTCTCAACCACTGCGCCATCAGGGAAGCCCGTGCACATTATATTTATTGTGCACTTTATTTCTATTATTATTACACTGTAATATATAATGAAATAATTATACAACTCACCATTATGCAGGATCAGTGGGAGCCCTGAGCTCGTTTTCACTTGCCGCTCACTTGATAGGGCTTTAATATGAGTCTGCAAGCAATTGATTTACTATGGCCTCTGTGCAGTCAAGCCTCTCTGCTAATGATAATCTGTATTTGCAGCCGCTCCCCAGCACTAGCATCACTGCCTCGGCTCCACCCCAGATCATCAGGCATTAGATTCTCATAAGGAGCTCACAACCTAGACCCCTCACATGCACAGTTCACAGTACGGTTCGTGCTCCTAGGAGAATCTAATGCCGCTGCTGATCTGACAGGAGGCGGAGCTCAGGCTGTAATACGAGCAAGGGGGAGCAGCTGTAAATACAGATGAAGCATCGCTCACTCTCCTGACTGCTGTGCAGCCCAGTTCCTAACAGGCCACGGACCAATACCAATCTATGGCCTGGGTGTTGGGGATCCCTGTCCTACATTGAAGTATTTTATGAATATTTACAAATCCTTTGGCATACCATCTTAACAAGCAAAATGTGTTACAAGGAGATAGAACTTTCTGGTTTCGAGCAATGTGTGTTGCATAATTCAGAGTAACTCAACTGAGTTTAATGCAACAAATATTTATTGAGTGCCTATTCTGCGTTTAAACTGTGCTCTGGGGTGGGGGGGAAAGGGTATGGAGAAAGAGATATAAATCAGAGTTCTTATCTTCAAGAAACAGGCAATGTAGTTGGAAAGAAAAGACATACACCCAGACTTCCCTGGTGGTGCAGTGGTTGAGAATCCGTCTGCCAATGCAGGGGATATGGGTTCGATCCCTGGTCCGGGAAGATCCCACATGCCATGGAGCAACTAAGCCTGTGTGCCACAACTACTGAAGCCTATGTGACTAGAGCCCGTGCTCTGCAACAAGAGAAGCCACTGCAATGAGAAGCCCACGCTGCAAGGAAGAGTAGCCTCCACTCCCCACAACTAGAGAAAGTCTGCACGCAGCAACGAAGACCCAAAGCAGCCATAAATAAATAAATTTATTTTTTTATTAAAAAAAGACACCCATGAAACAATTCAATCACATTATTGGACATACATGATAAATGTCATTCATTCATCTGTTCAGCAAAAATGTTGAATGCTTTCCATGTGCTAAGTAGGAACAGGGGATATACAGTTAAACAAAATAATCTCTGCCTTCAAGGTGCTGACAGTAAAATGGAAAAACCAGACGAGTAAACAAGAGTTACACTGCTATGATGAGGGATGATTACAGCAGAAATGGGATCAAGGGGTGGGTGGGGTCTGGAAGGTTATGGAAAGCTTCATGGAGGAGATGGTTCAAGAGGCCCCACTAAAAGGAACTGGAGATCTCTGGAGAAATGGCCGAGCCAGGTCTGCAGCAGGGAAAGTACGAGGTGAGCCTGGGGATGAGGACCTAAAGTTTGTTCATTAGATATCTCTAACAAAGTACATTGTTTTAAGAACAGCCATGTATGAAACAGATAAGAGCAGTAAGTGGTAAAATGGGCTAGGCTACTAGGGACAGTTTCATGGAGAAGCTGGGAGTAGGAACTCTGGTCAGCCTTGGAAGATACCTAGGAATTGAGAAAGTAGCATGTAAACTGGTATAACATTTGGGGGAAATTTTAGTGATAAATGTTTTTTTTAAAAAGTAAAAGCATATCCCGTGACCCGTAATCCAAGTTCTAGGAAATTTATCATATGGAAACAATTGAATAGCTAGAAAGATTTATGTACAAGAAAGTTCATCACAGCATTGTTTGTATAGCAAGAGAAAAAATACAGAGAGACAGAAACACAGAAAAGAAGGAAAGAAAGAAAGAAGGAAGGAAGGATGGGAAGAAAGAAAGACAGGAGGGAGGGAAGAAAGAAAGACAGAAAGAAAGAAAGGAGGGGAAGGAACGGAGGAAGGAAGAGAAAGGAAGAAAGAACAAGTTCTTCAATAAAGGCTAGCTGAAGAAAGTAAGGTACACCACGCAGTGGAATGTTATTCAGTCATTTTAAAAGACTGCAGTAAAATATATTACTAATTTGGAAAGATGTCCATGATATCTTTCCACATGATATCTTGTAGAACTTACGTATTACATAAACGCATTTCTGTGAAAAGAAAAAAAGTAGCGTGTGTGTGTGTGTGCATGCGCACATATGTATGTAGAAAGAGATGTTTGTCTGTTAAGCTTAAGGAAAAATTCAGAACACCCAACAGTTAAGAGGCATGAGCTTGAAGGAATAAACAAAGGACTTTCACTTCCTACTTTGTATACTTTAAGTGGTAGTTTTATGGTTGTTACTTATTTTCATTTTATTTTTCCAAATACAAATTTTAAATATAGAAAATATGTTAATATTAAAAAGTTGCTATTCTAGATTCCTAATATAAGCTTTTTTAAAAATATATTTATTGATTGATTTGGTTGCACTGGGTCTTAGTTGTAGCAGGTGGGCTCCTTAGTTGCGGCTCCAGGGCTTCTTAGTTGTGGCTCGCCAACCCCTTAGTTGCAGCACTTGGGCTCCTTAGTTGTGGCATGCAGGTGGGATCTAGTTCCGTGACCAGGGGTCAAACCTGGACCCCCTGCACTGGGAGTGTGGAGTCTTATCCACTGCTCAACCAGGGAAGTCCCTTCCTAATATATACCTTAAAAGCATCTTTCTTCTAGCTTTTCTTGGGGATGGTGATGATTTAAAAACCAAAACCCATACACAGGAAAAATAATTATTAGTTACTATCTTCAATATCCTATAGACAGCCCCTTGATAAAAGTTTGGGTATACTGGCTTCAATTCAGAAATTAAGAAAACAGAGTAACAGTAATTGTTCATACCTATACCACGGTGATTTTCAAATCAGAGGGGAAACTAATACCCAGTGAAGTGTACCCTGAACCCCATAACCTAAGTAGAGCCCACATTTGCAAGTGTCTTCTTGGTATCAGGGGCTGTATTTTGTGACCCTGGGGGATATTTCTTTTTTTAAAAAAATTATTTATTCATTTATTTTTGGTTGCATTGGGTCTTCGTTGTTGTGTGCGGGCTTTCTTTAGTTGCGGCGAGCAGGGGTTACTCTTTGTTGCGGTGCATGAGCTTCTCATTGAGGTGGCTTCTCTTCTTGCAGAGCATGGGCTCTAGGTACACGGGCTTAAGTAGTTGTGGCTTGCAGGCTCTAGAGCGCAGGCTCAGTAGTTGTGGCGCACGGGCTTTGTTGCTCCGCGGCATGTGGGATCTTCCCGGACCAGGGATCGAATCCATGTCCCCTGCATTGGCAGGCGGATTCTTAACCCACCGTGTCACCAGGGAAGTCCCTGGGGGATATTTCTTAATGTGAAACTAGCAGGACTCTTAAGATGGTCCCGTTAGCCCTGTCCCAAACCACTGAGTCAGCCCAGCAAAGACTTAGATGAGCATTACTCAGTGTCATAATATTTGAGATTTGCTTTAAAAATATTGGAGATGGGGAAGTAGGTGACAGTGTAAACAAGGTGGACCACAAATTGATAATTATTAAAGTTGGGTAATGGGTACATGGGGGTTCATCATAAAATTTTGTCTATTTTTGTATGTATTTGGAATTTTCAATAATAAAAAAGGGTTTTAAAAGTGTTTAAATAAGATCATTCAACTAGAAGTCACAAATCTTGGTTATTAATCTTGATTATTCATCCCGTGTTTGATCCTGGTTTGCCGACCAAATTGAGGCAAGAAAACTTTATGTGCTCCAGTGTTTATCTGTAATACAGGGGTCATCCCTAACACCCAGTAACCTCTTCAATTCCAAGTTGATTTCTTACTTTGATTTGGAATGCTTTTACAAAGGCCTAAAATAGGGAATTCCCTGGCTGTGGTTAAGACTCAGTGCTTTCACTGCTGTGGCCTGGGTTCAGTCCCTGGTTGGGGAACTAAGATCCCGCAAGCTGAGGAGCGCAGCTGCTCATCTTTATTTATTAAACTTTATTTATTAAGTAAAATTTAATAAATAAATTTTATTTATTAAAAAATAAAATAAAATAGACTAAAATAGGGTTCAATTTTTAACCCTTTGGTATTAAATTAACACATATTCCTATCATATTTGTAGCCTTAATTGTCTTCAAATGAATTCAGCATTAAAAAGTCTAAGGAGAACACAGTCTGAACTCTGAAAATTACTTACACCAGTCTCACCTGCAAATCAGCCATCCCTCTGCTTGGGGGTGTCTACAATCATTCCTAATATCGAACATCCTTTTTTAAGGGCAGACAGAGACATCTTCAAACTTTGGAAGGAATTCATCAGTAGAAATAGCTGTTTGGTCCCAGATCGATCCACTAGGGAGATTTAAAACTTAAAAAAAAAAAATAAATAAAAATCCAGCTCACGATTTTTTTTTAAAATTTATTTTGGCTGTGCCAGGTCTTAGTTGCAGCATGTGTGATCTTTAGTTGTGCATGCATGCAGGATCTAGTTTCCTGACCAGGATCAAACCTGGGCCCCCTGCATTGGGAGCGTGGAGGGTTACCCACTGGACGACCAGGGAAGTCTCCCAGCTTACGATTAAAGAATTAGACTTCTTAGGTGCAAGTTTTTAGCAAAATGAATGAGAGCGCCAGCTGCTGGGAACATGTGAACTTCTGAGCGTGAATACTGATGAGCTGGTTTCCTCAGCCCCATCCATTTGAATCACCTGAGAGCCACCAGTTAAAATGGAAGGTTTATAGGCTCTAGGCCTGCTGTATTAGAATCCATGCAGGTGGGGCTCAAAGATTTATATTTTATACAAGTCTTCATGGACTTTGAAGTTTAAGAGACAAATGCCTTAGCTCCCAAACTTGCCTGATAAGAATCATCTGGGAATACTTTTACCTGGATCACACTCCAGGCTTATGGAATCAGGACATCCACGAAAGGTCTTGATAAGAATCATCTGGGGTGGGGGGGATGAGCGCAATAGGTGAGGGAGATTAAGAGGTACAAATATCCAATTAAAAATAAATGAGTCGGGGGCTTCCCTGGTGGTGCAGTAGTTGGGAGTCCGCCTACCGATGCAGGGGACACGGGTTCGTGCCCCGGTCCAGGAAGATCCCACATGCCGCGGAGCGGCTGGGCCCGTGAGCCATGGCCGCTGAGCCTGCGCGTCCGGAGCCTGTGCTCCGCAGCGGGAGAGGCCACAACAGTGAGAGGCCCATGTACGGCTAAATAAATGAATAAATAAATGAATGATTGAATGAGTCGGGACTTCCCTGGTGGCTGCAGTGGTTAAGAATCCGCCTGCCAATGCCGGGGACACGAGTTCGAGCCCTGGTCTGGGAAGATCCCACATGCCGCAGAGCAACCGGGCCCTTGAGCCACAATTACTGAGCCTGCCTTCTAGAGCCCGCGAGCCACAACTACTGAGCCCACGTGCTTAGAGCCCGTGCTCTGCAACAAGAAAAGCCACCAGAATGCGAAGCCCGCACGCTGCAGTGAAGAGTGGTCCCTGCTCGCCGCAACTAGAGAAAGCCCACATGCAGTGGCTAAGACCCAATGCAGCCAAACATGAATAAATAAAATAAATACATTTTTTAAAGTAAATAAATTAAAATAAATGAGTCACAGGGATGAAATGTACAGCATGGGGAATATAGTCAATATTGTAATATCTTTGTATGGTGACAGATGGCAAATAGACGTATCGTGGTGATCATTTTGTAATGTATAGAAATATTGAATCACTAGGTTGTGCACTCAGGACTAAGGTTGTGTTGTTGTAGGTCAATTATACTTCAATTCAAATACATACATACATACATACATACATAATGGGGAGTGGGAATCATCTGGGAATACTTGTTAAAAATACTTTTACCTGAATCACATTCCAGGCTTACTGAATCAGGACCTCCAGGAAAGGGGACTGGGACTTTAAATTTGTAATAAGAATGCCAGATGAATCTTAAAAGTTGAATGTTTAGTAAATATTGCAGAGTTAAATGTCATATTTAACTCTAGGTATTTTCCATGCCAAGATAGAAGAGCACAATTGCAGTTAATTGATAACTGGTGTATAGGACATCCAGATGTGGGGATTTGGCAATAGTCCCTGGGTTTTCTGTCTTGTAGTTTTAATTCAGCTCTGCAGCTTTAAGTTCCAGCCCATATCCCTTAGAATTCCAACCCCAGGCTCTTGAAGGTTTCACCTCTAATAACAGCTATCAAATCTATGACACCAACTGCCTAACAGGCAGAACTCCCTCTTGGAGAGACTCCTTCCTCCCCATCTTGTTTACTTTGGGAAACTTTTTACTCGTGCCTGCACCCCTATGCACTCCACCTCCTTTTCTCCTATGGACCAATGCCCTAGGTTTATATTTACCTTTGGAATCATATTTGTGTCCAACAGAATCACCAAAATCCAGCTTTGGGCAGGGGTCAGATGGTGAACCTTGCCCTGTTCTGGGATTTATCTGGATTCCTTCCAAGAGTCCTGCCCTACCACCACTGCCTGAGGAGATACATAAACAATAGAGTTCTCTTTTAATAAAGATATTAAATAAGGTTATTTAATAAGGTTTAAATAAGGTTTAAATAAAGATATTAAATAAGGTTAAATAAAAAATCCCAATCACTTTACAATAGTTCTGCCGGGGATGGGGAGAGTTCTCTGCCCAGTTAAGTCTGAGATATACTAGGTCAAAAAAATATAAACAGTCCCAAATAAAATATTGCATCATGAATATAGTAGAGGGAGAAACAGTGCAAAATTTCCCAAACTTAACTATGAATCCTTTATTTTTTATTTATTTCATTTTATTTTTTACAAGTAGAACTTTTTATTTGGAAAGTTTTGGAACTATCATGTACAGGAATGCAAAATTTTTTAAATTGAAGTATCATTGACTTACAGTGTTATGTTAGTTTTGGGTGTACAGCAAAGTAATTCATATATATATATATATATATATATATATATATAGGTATACAGATAGATAGATAGATAGATGTACTCTTTTTCAGATTCCTTTCCTTTATAGTTTATTACAAAGTACTGAGTATAGTTCCCTGTGTTATACAATAGGTCTTTGTTGGTTACCTATTTTATATATAGTAGTGTGTATATGCTAATTCCAAATGCCTAATTTATCCCTTCCCCACTTTCCCCTTTGGTAATCATAAGTTTGTTTTCTATGTCTGTGGGTCTGTTTCTTTTTTTTTTTTTCTTTCTTTTTGTGGTATGCGGGCCTCTCACTGCCGTGGCCTCTCCCGTTGCGGAGCACAGGCTCCGGACGCGCAGGCCCAGCGGCCACGGCTCACGGGCCCAGCCGCTCCGCGGCATATGGGATCCTCCCAGACCGGGGCACGAACCCGTATCCCCTGCATCGGCAGGCGGACTCTCAACCACTGCGCCACCAGGGAGGCCCGATCTGTTTCTTTTTTGTCTGTGTGTCTCTTTAGTTTTGAGGTCCAGAAAACAATACCTCTGTCAGGAATGGGCTACCTTAGGTTACATGGAACAGAATGATTACCTCACAGTTTCCACACCATTGGTGCTTTTTCAATAGCTGAGTGTTCTGCTTGAAATTCAGCTACAAAGCTGTTCTGCTAACCATGGCACACTTGTCTCCCTACCAGTACATTTGTCAGCTCTCCTGGCATTCCACACAGTAGTTCCTTCCTTGCAATTTTACCATTCCTCCCCTAGATGCATCAATCTGTGTGGTGAGTCAATGACCTGGCAATGGCCCTTGGTCAGTGGTTTTTGAAAAACTCCACAAAGCATGTTTTGCAAAAGAGTTAGTCTCATATGCCCATTTCTACACATTGGCCATGCTTTTATTTATGGCAGGGACCTTGTCTAATGCACCTCTACTGTACCTAGCCCAGTTCTAGACCCAGTAGGTGTTCAATAAATGTTGCTGAAAGGATGTACCAAACATGATCCATAAACTAAATTAAAACTTGGTCACTCTCCAAAGTCAAGGTCATAATCTACCTTTCTCATAAGAGAGTTCTGTCTGTACTTAAATAGTTGGGATTATTAACCCCTTCTCTTTCAAGATAAATTCTACAGCATTTTGTTCTCTAAACTTCACATTGTTTTTGATTTTGTAAGAAACTGTATAACAAATATGAGACCTTGCCCAAGATAAAGTTTCTACATTTTATTTCAAGCTCCTGCCTTACATAACTTCTGCATAGGCAATCCCAGATCTGGTTTTTAATTTCTCACTCCACTGGGAATTCTCCCAATATTTGCTATGGTTTCATCATGTTCTTATTAACTTGTCCAGCCGCATGACAGTTGTTTTTCTTCAAAGATTATGTTTGGGCCAGGCCTGAGTAGAGAAAGTGGGTCTGCTTTCTCTTCTTCTAATATAATTTGCATTCCTAAGGTTAAACACATTAGTACCAGATTGCCTTAATTAACCACATACGTATATGTAAGAAGCCATGTCAGGACTTCCCTGGTTGCACAGTGGTTGGGAATCTGCCTGCCAATGCAGGGGACACAGGTTCCAGCCGTGGTCGGGGAAGATTCCACATGCCGCGGAGCAACTAAGCCCGTGTGCCACAACTACTGAGCCTGTGCTCTAGAGCCCACAAGCCACAGCTACTGAGCCCCCGTGCCACAACTACTGAAGCCCACATGCCTAGAGCCTGTGCTCTGCAACAAGAGAAGCCGCCACAGTGAGAAACCTGTGCATCACAACGAAGAGTAGCCCTCGCTTGCCGCAACTAGAGAAAGCCCACACGCAGCAAAAAAACCCAACGCGGCCAAAAACAAATAATAAATAAACTAATTAAAAAACCCCAGAAGAAGCCATGTCCGTTCTTTCCTTATCCAAAGTTTTGTACTTCATCCGGCTTGCCAACTTCCCAAAAGATTAACTGAAATCAGTTGGTTCATGTTTAAAACAGCTCGGTGTATCTTGTCCTCTATCACTATCTCTCTTCCTTTCTTTCTCCCCCATCACACAAAACACAAACACAAGCACACTCTGGGTTTATTTTGTACCTCCAGTCCTCAAGCAGACTATAGAACTCTTTGGGGAATATATCAAAGGCAAGAGATCTACAGTCTTAATTGTCTTTCTTAACTTTCTAGCCCCTTTACCAGATGTTTCCATAAAGATTTTTCTTTCTTTTTTTTAATGGTGAAAATTAAAAGACACATTTCAGTATGTCTCTAAAAGATAAGAACATTTAATAAACAACCACACTACCATTACCACATCAAAAAACTAACAATGATTTCATAATAGCAAATATTCCAATAGTTTCATAAGGTTAAATATTTATTGATTTAAAAAACCCCTACAAATTCCAAATAAATTCCACACATTGTGATTGGCTGATATGTCTTCTAAGTCTTTTTCAGTGTATAGGTTTCCTCTCCATCTCTTTCTTTCCATGTAATTTAATAACGGAACTCAGTTGTTTGTCCAGTAGCGCTTCCAGCCGCTGAATTTTGCTGAACAAATCCTTGTGGTGCAATTTAACATTCACAGCATTCTGAAATTTGGCTGTAGGCATGTTTGATTATTTTTACACTTCAAGTCATCAAGTAACTCGAATATATTAAGATAAATCCCATCTGCTCTTTTCCCCCAAGAAATATAGATAACCTTTCCATTCAGTAAGTCCCCTGTCCTAAATTTCCAGTTGTCATTTTCGTTACTTTTTAAGGATGCACACAACAAAATGAAAAGAAAAAGGAAAGAAAAGAAACACAAACAAAAAAACTTTGCCGATTTTTTTTCTTGTAAACGTCCATTAGAGGGCGACATTTGCCTTAGTATTATATTTCCCCTAATAAATATTAAATTGCATCCGATTTTCGCATTTTTGACAGGTTGAACCTCCTTACCTACTTCGACTTCTCATCTCTTGTTCTATAAGATGTAGTCACACCTTGTGTCCTCTCTTGATTTGGTCCCTGCGGACTTGCGTCGTTCGTATGAGTAGGTCCATCCTTGACGCCGTTCCCAACCCTAACCATGAGGGGGCGGTATTGCATAAATAAAGATGCGCAGGAAGGCAAAATTAGGCCAAACTGCCAAAGAAAAAGGAGTTTCACAGGGAAAGGGCCAAAGAAGGAAAGAGACAAACCAGGCATTTCTAGTCCGTATCCAACTCACGGCTCAAGGTCAGCACCGTGTGAGATACAGCACAAAGGAGCTATTCAAGAGCGCGGGAGGAGGCTGACTTGGGGGAAACGCGTTCACAATCTCCTTGATTTTGCGGTTCCACTGGAGGAGGCATATGCACATTCGTGCACGTGTGTGTGAATAGTTACAGGACAGCAGCGGGACGGAGTGGGACCGCGCATGGATCTGCTGGAACCAATCGAACTTTGACCGCCTCTGAACACGCGCCTGAGACAGGTTTACAAGGGTGCTGCTTGGAGGTCAGCTCTCATTTTACCCGGGAAGGAAAGCGAGTCCTGAGGGGGGCAGATAACTCGCCCAAGGGCACACCGTTAGGAAGAGGTACATTCAGCCAGGCGTTCCGAGCGCAGGCCAGTGCTAGGGACGTTTCTCACCTTCGCACACCCATTACACACGTGTGTAACAACCCCCCACCCCCCGTACACATGCACACAATCGGACACTGGCTCCTCGGACAGGAAGGATCCAACACAGCAAAAGGTATTGTACAGTTGTTAACAGCGAAGACATGGACACTTGAGAATCTGATCAGTTAGAGCCCTCTCCCCGAGTAATACTCAGACTACTGCATGTGTAATATTGCGAGTGGCGGGGTGGAGGGGGGGACGGGGGCGGAATCGCAGGCCTCCTGGAGCCCGTCCATTTATCAGATACCAGATTAGGGAGAGATTGTTCTGATTGGAGCTTAGAGAGCACCGTAAAGAAAACCAGACGGATCGGGGAAGAAAAGCAAACAGGGGCGTCTCTCCTCCCTCCCCAACTTCACTGGAGTTTCGTCTGGAAGAAGGGAGAGCCTTGGCAGAAAGTCTTAGTAGAGAGGTGGAGCGACTGGCTTGGGTCCCCTCCCCCATGCCGCTGTGCCCTCCCCCAGCCCCACCTCCCTTGCTCCCTACCCACACTCGACTCGCTGGCGTCGGCGTTCGGCAGCAGAGGGCTCGAAAGGGAGCTGCGAACGCCCAAAGCCTGGACGACGGGAAGGGGCAGCGCACAGTGGCTTTTCCTTCACATTTTTCTTTAAGTCGTCAGCTCCCGAGCCTAACGTTTCGATCCCTCCTTTCCCAGTCTCTGCTCCCCACCTCCCAGCTCACTCACCCGCCTTCTCTTCCCCCTCCTCCTCCGTCCTCCCGTCAGCTCTACCAGAACCTCGGCCTCCAGCCCCGCCTCCGCCGCCGAGGGGTTTTACCCGCGGCGGAGTGAAATCTGCATAGTGACCGCCTCTGTGGGAGATCATTGGTGCAGCCCCTGCCCGTCGCGGCCGATGATTGGTGGGCTGCCCCGCGTTATTTGCATGCCGGTGGCGGCCGAGTACCTAGCCCGTGCGGGCGGCCGGCGCCGCGCAGAAGTTTCCTGAGAGCTTCGTCTGCGGTCGGTCCCGTACTCGCACAGCTCTCGGAGCCGCCTCTTTCTGCTGCCGCCGCCCTGTTCTCTCGGGATTCCTTCTCCGCGGAAGATAGACGCTTTGCGTGAGGGAAGTTGAAGTGGGCTAGGGGGAGTGCCGAGGAGGAGCGGCGGGGGGCCTTTCCAGTGACGGCTTCGAGTCCAGACGCCGGGAGCGTGGGGCTCCGGCCGCCGCGAATCTCGCCCACCTTCCCGCGGCCGCCGGGCGGGCGGGCGGGCAATGCGGCCGCCGAGCCCCGCGGCGCCGAGAGGAAAGAGGGCGCCCCGGAGAGCCTAGAGCTTGTTTCTGCCCACTTGGGGAAGGACGCATGGAGTTGTGAGCACCCCTCGCTCGGCGAGGCCGCCCCGGCCAGGCTCCCCATGGCCGGGACGTACAGCTCCACCTTGAAGACGCTGGAGGACTTGACCTTGGACTCCGGGTATGGGGCCGGGGACTCGTGCCGCTCGCTCAGCCTCTCGTCCTCCAAGTCCAACTCGCAGGCGATCAACTCTTCGGCGCAGCAGCACCGCGGGGCGGCCTGGTGGTGCTACTCCGGCTCCATAAACAGCCGCCACAACAGCTGGGACACGGTGAACACGGTGCTGCCCGAGGACCCCGAAGTGGCCGACCTCTTCTCGCGCTGCCCGCGCCTCCCCGAGCTGGAGGAGTTCCCCTGGACCGAGGGAGACGTGGCCCGGGTGCTTCGCAAAGGTGCCGGCGGCCGGCGGCAGCCCCTGTTCTCCGCCGAGGCGGTTAGGCGCCTGGCGGGGCTGCTCCGCCGGGCGCTCATCCGTGTGGCCCGTGAGGCGCAGCGCCTGAGCGTGCTGCACGCCAAGTGCACCCGCTTCGAGGTGCAGAGCGCTGTGCGCCTGGTGCACAGCTGGGCGCTGGCCGAGAGCTGCTCGCTGGCCGCCGTCAAGGCGCTGTCCCTGTACAGCATGAGCGCGGGCGACGGGCTGCGCCGGGGCAAGTCGGCGCGCTGCGGCCTCACCTTCTCGGTTGGCCGCTTCTTCCGCTGGATGGTGGACACCCGCATCTCCGTGCGCATCCACGAGTACGCGGCCATCTCGCTCACCGCCTGCATGGAGAATCTGGTGGAGGAGATCCGGGCCAGGGTGCTGGCCAGCCAGAGCCCCGACGGCGGAGGGGCCGGAGGCGGGGAGGTGTCCGCTGAGGCCCTGGAGATGGTCATCAACAATGACGCCGAACTCTGGGGCGTCCTGCAGCCCTATGAGCATCTCATCTGCGGCAAGAACGCCAATGGTAAGCACGCGGGCCCCCGACCCATGGACGGGGTGGGGGAGAAGTCGGACATGGGTTACCCAGGGGGTGAATTTCCTAGGACGAAGGAAATTCAAGACCTGAGAGAAAGCTTTCGGTCTACGGGTGGAGGAGTTCATTAAAGGGTCTTTCCCGAGATTGTTCTTTCAACGACTGACTTTTGGAGGGCAAAGTCGTGGTTGATTTTCTACCTTCTGCGTCGTGTTGTTGCTACTGGGGGTTGTTCACTGATTGAACCTCTCGACCAAGCCATCCCTGAATCTCTCTTGGCGCGAAGCTTACTGCCCCGTCGCTCTCTGCCTTGCTTGACGGATCTATAGTTGGCATCTCTCCCCAGAGCTGGGCAGATCGACTGTGGTTCTGTCCCGGTTCTCTCCAGTCCAGTAGCAGTAGCCAGAGGGCCCAAACTCTTAAGACCTGAGCCTTGGGTAAGTGGGATGGGAGGAAGGGAGCTGGAAGCCCAGGACCTTGGTGCGGCCACCTTGGGCTTTGCTGGATTGAAGCATGCCTTTCAGGCCCTCTCCTGGGAGGTGGGGTGGTACTGGTGGGTTCTTAACTCTGTGTGCCCAGACTGATGGAACCTGGTGACTCCTGAATCCCATTCCCAGAAAGGGAACCACATCCTAGCTCCCAGGGCCTGACTTTCAAAGCTGTCACCAAGTGAGCAATTGATTAAAACCCTTGTGTTGTATTACATTAAATGCACAACCTTATGGACTTTCCCGAAACAAACCAAGACCCAGTGAGTAAACCACACTATTGGGAAGAGGAGTGGGGGGATGGGCAATGCCATGGTGTCAAGTCCGGGAAAGAAACCATTAGGTAGTTGCATTTCTCTGAAGGATGACATAGCTTCAGTGCAGAAGGTGGTAGGGAAGCACTTGACCTTTTCCCTTGAAAGGTTACGGTGTGACATACATTCAACAGTAAACTGCCTACCAGACTCCAACTTCAGGAGTCAGCAAACCATCAGTTATTTGGAATGGTACTTTGGCTAGACATCCTTGCAATCTGATTGGAAGGCCATTTTGGGGGCAGCATTCAGTGGCAAGTAAGTTGTCAGTGGAAGAGGCCGTGTGGGTGTTGGAATGCCATAAAGGGAGTCATATTTAAATGTGGTTTAACATAATCATAATAGCTAAAATTTTAAATGAGCACTTAACAATGTGTCAGTCACTGTTCTTAGCACTTTATATGTTAACTTAAGTAATCTGTAGGTATAGTATTATCCCCATTATACAGATGGGGAAACCGAGGTACCCGTCAGTTAAATAATTAACCCAAGATTACACAGATATTAAGTGACAAGGTGGAATTTGAACCCAGGCAGGCTCCAGAGTTCAAGCTTTTAGCCACTAGAGGAGAAGAAGCAACTTTGTTTTCACTGGTCCAATTTTCAAGGAGAGTACTTGACATCCTAAGGCCTCATTTTGAAGACAGTCTGCATCTACCAGTGTGGCTGACTTTGACGTCCATGGGTTTTGTTTTTAATTCTAGCACTGACAAAAGGAGAGGCCTGGAATGGAAGGAAGAGCATTCGCCTTTTAATTTTCCTCCTCTTAGGTCAGAGTTGAGGTCAGTCCAGGATCTCAGCTGATAATGTCACAGCTGTTAATTGTGTTTACCCTCCAGGTTTGTGGCATCAGCATGGGGAACACAGCTCCAGGAGAGGAAGTGGAGGGCAGGGGGATTTCCATGTGGTTGTCATAGCCCAGGGGGAAGCGTGTCTGAACTTCTGGCTGAGGGGAGGCCCAGACTGAACTCAGAGAAGTGAAGACTCCTGAGGGAAAAAACAAAGGCCTGTAACCCTACAAACCAGACTAGAATGAAGGAGGATAATGGGGGACAGAGAAACAAAGCAAAACAAAAACATGCCCTTCATGCAGAACTGGTGTCCCTCAGGTGGAGGAATTTCTCAGTTTTTCTAACTGTAAACTGAGGCAATTAAGAGCAGCTGCCTCTCCAGGGTCCTCTGAAAATGCAGTTGTGAGAAATTGCTAGAACACAGGTGCCTTCCACTAAAGGGCTATCCCAAAGGGCCCTAGATTTCTTATCTAGGGTCATCACTCCTTGGGATTTTCTTCACCGGATGGGGTTTTGACCCTATAATTTTACCTCTTCCCTCCCATCCTCCACCCCAAACAATTCTTCTTAAGCCATGCAAGACAGCAGGACTTTATGTGACAGGCAGCACATCTCCGGATGTTCCGAGCAAACGTGTCCCTCCATACAGTCCTTGGTCTCCAGGGAGCTCTCCTGCAAGACAGGTGACCATTCGCTTCCCCTGAGTTACATGGATGCTCATTTTTTATACACGAAAACCTGAGGGTGGCCCCAGTAAACAATAACCAGGCTGATTTATTCTCTTTAGACAAAGTGAAATGAATGTTTAGTAGAGGCACAATGAATTACTTATGCCTCAAAGCTGACTTCAGAAGGAAGCATAAACTGCTTAGGAAAGAAATGGAGAGATCCTAAACCTTTGTAGTACTAAAATAAGCCGAGGCCGACAAGGTTACCATCTATACAGCTGAAGTCTAAGTGGGAAATGGCTACGCACGGGAGGGAGTGTGCTGGTTCGAAGTCTTGTCCTGTTGGTCTTCCCTTTATAGTATGTATTTATTGTTGATATGCCTGCTAATTATACAGCATGGGAACATGCATTTGAGTCAGCTATATAGGACTCTTAAACTTTTAATGTCTTCCAACCAGGAATTTAAGACCCCTAATCCATCTAATCCCATCCATTACTCAGAGTGCTGGGCAAATATGGTTTCGCTCAGCCCAAGATGGATGATAAAATTTCTATGGTGTTTATAAAACATGATCTCAGCTTCGTAGAGCAGCAGGAGTTATATATTGCTTGCTCATTTGGTATCTGTGTCCCTGTTCCCAGGGCAATGTCATTAAGTGATGATATCTTCCTTGTGGGAGGTAGAGAAACCAATTTAATAGGGCAATATTTATAAACATGGATCTGGTAGAAAATAGAAACTTCTCTCATCTACTTTCTCTCTCTCTCTCTCTCTCTCTCTCTCTCTCTCTCTCTCTCTCTCATCGTTGTACATCAGTTTGATGCTGAGCATCACTTCGGGGTTTCTTCTTGGCCATTTTTCTTACTAAGCTTTCATGAATGTCCATGGCATTAGAGAAAATCCCCTTCCATTTGGAGACTCTAGGTTAAATGATAGGATTTTGGTGAGAATATTCCTGCTCCAAAGCAGTAACCAGGATGTACATGAAGGTAGCTCTATCATAATGGTTAGGAGCAAAAACTTTGGAATCACAGTGAGGATTTGAAGCGCACCTCTGCTGTTTATATGAGTGACCTGGGGCATATTTCATAACCATTCTAAGCCTCAATTTTGTTACCTGTAAAATGGGGGTTAATAACAGCACCTAATTCTTAAGGTTGACGAGGATTAGGTGATATCATAGATTTAAAGATTGTAGCACATAGTAAATGCTTAATAAATAGTTGCAGTTCATTCAACAAATATTTATTGAGCACTGACCCTGCCTGCACCACAGTTAAAAGTGCTGTGGATTAAGTTGGGGGAGGGGAGGTTCCTCCTCTCATGAAGTTTACAAACTAATGGAGGAGACAAGGAGAAAATGAACAAATAGGGATTTACTTTTAGCAGTAAGTGTTACTAACAACAACAGAAAACATAGTAATAGGATAGTGTGACTGGGGCTAATTTAAGTGACAGCCAAGGGAGGGCCTCTCTGAAATTTCATAAGTAGTAGGTAATATATCAATACTGCTGATGTCTAAGGATCACTCAGCAAAGAAAAAAAAAGTGACTGAGGACCTTTCTGAATTATTCAGTTATTTATCAGCTGAAGCAGAGTCCCAACAATCTCATTTGCAGCGGAGAAATGAAAGGGCTGCGTCTTCAGCAGGGCTGAAAACTCTTCTAGTTGTAGGATTCATTTAACAGGGAGATTATAGGATGGATTTCCATTGAGATAATCAACTCCAGGAGCAAGGGTTAATTGAGCCGCTGGTTGCTGTTTAATCAGTTTCCACACCTGGGTAGTCTGGGCTGAGGTGGCAGCTTCCCTCCTCGTTGACTGTTTTATTGAAGCCCAGAGAGCTGGTAAAACTGAAACAAAGCAAGCTTTGGAAATGCAAACTTTTTTTTTTCCTTGAATGGCTGAGAAATGTAAGCCAGCCTTAAGTAGTTAGAAGAACAAGGCGGGGATGTTCTGTTTCCTCCAGGAGGTTTTACCTGCCTCCATGCGGGACTGACGGGCCACCTCTCTGTGAATTTCCACAGCACTCAGGGCAGATTCTTGAACTGTTTCCTGTTTGTGTCTCTCCCATCACACTGTGGACTCACAGGCATCACTGTCTCCCCTGTGCCTCGCATGGGGTCTGGCACACAGTAGAGGCTCCATGAATGGCAGTCAGGCAAATGATTGATCCCACAATACAAAATGTTCAGTTCCAGAAACTTCATTTGAAATCCTTCAAACCCCTCAGAAGAACCTTCCCCTGTTTCTACCATGGCAGAGAATTTCAAGTTCTTGATGAATAGAGGCAGCGGAGTTTACCCAAACCACAGGGACATCATTCAAACTTTTGATCCCCTAATTTTGAGCAGGGTTCCCAAGGTCACCTGTGATAAGTAAAGGTCAGTGGGAGGGATTTCAGGTTAGGGGGGGGCTTCCTTCAGTGTGCAGTGCCCGTAGTGGGCGTTTCACAGCAGAAGTCTGATGGGCAACAGATAGATCCACAGGAAGATTGAGTTGAAAGACAGAGGCACTCAGTTCCCCTAAGAATAGCAATACCAATCCCGCCTTGCCTGCAGAGCTGCCCTAGAGGGCAATTTGTTGATGACTATTGCTCAGAAGAGGGTGCATCTGTGTTGCACCCCATCTGCCTCCAATCTGAGGATGGCACTAAGGCAATCAACTACCGAGACATTCCTGGGTCGCACGGACAACACCTAAAGTTCTAAAATAAGCCAGATTGTAAAGCAGATAAAATAAATGAAGATAAAATAATAAAATAAGCCAGAGACCCTGGGCTGCGAATCCTCAGGTTGGTCCTTATCCCATTTCCCCATCACTACCTGTCCTTCCCCAAGTAGGGCAGTGGGTGAATGCTTTGGCCTCTGTTTCCACACTTCTACAGCTGTAATAATAGGCGTAACCTTTGCACAGGTCCTTAAACCTTTTTATCTAGGATCTCGCCTGGTGCCCATAAAAATCCATCGATGGGATGCTCTTTCACAGAAGGGTCCCTGGGAGCCCAGGATTCACAGCTTGGTAATGGCCGGGCCAGGACCAAGCCCCATATCACTCAAGCCCTAGGCCTGTGCTGTTTCTGTGAAGAATCACGGAAACAAAGGTAATGAGGACCGGGGCAGTATTTTTCCCCTGCCAGTGGAGGCAAGGGTCAGACTCACAGCAGCACCTGCTATAGATCTTGCTTGTTAATGCCTGCTGCGTCCGGGTTCTTTACATCCATTAGGCCAGAGAGTCTTCACGACCAAGCTGAAGACCAGGCATCAAGGCCCAGGTGTGGATCTTCCTCCGAAGGATGCTGTGATAGGCTGTTTAAATGCTGCTTGCTGACGGTCCCAGTGTGTGTCCTGCAGGTGCCATCGATTTTAAGGAGCCTTTATTGCTGCTCCTGAGGGGCGGGGAACTCTGCCGCCCAGGGAGGGCCTTACAAGTGTCAGCTGCTGGGTGATCAATAAGCTCAATTGAATGACAGAGCTGCCACCTCCACCGTGATTGTCTTCTAACGGCAGGGAGAGCCAGCCCGGCAAAAGAGGACACGCAGGAGGAAAGAACCCAAAGGGAGCCCGTGTTTAGGCCACTGGCCTCAGGGCACTCAACTCACTTGCTCTGGAGTTGGCGGAAAAGCCTTTATGAGGGGACCTTTGATTTCCTCAGGGTCCACTACGGTTTCGGCTGAAATCTCAGTGCCAGGAGCACAGGGAGAGAAGGAATCCGCGTAGCGAGCACTGAGATGCTCTGGCTTTGAAGTCTGAGTTGGGCCCCAAGTTGCCTTGCTTCTTACGAAGGCCTGGAGCAAGTTGCTTCAAGTCTCCAACTATAAAGTGAGGGGCCGGCTCTTACACACGGGTGGTTGTGCCTGCAGGCGTACTCATTGCTCCCAGGATGTCAGAACTGCCTCTGGGTCGAGCGCTGAGAACGTAGCACAGGGTGGGGCTGCCCGGGTGTCCTTCCTGGTGCCCTCCCTTTTGAGTTGTGTGATCCTGGGCAAGGTCAGTGCTGTGCCTTAGTTTCTTCCTCTATAACAGGATTTCTCAGCCTGTCACTGTGGCACTTTGGACTGGATAACTTTTGTTGCAGGGCTGTCCTATGCCCTGTAGGATGCTTAGCAGCATCCCAGCCTCCACCCACTAGATGCCAGTAAACACCCTCCCTCCCCCACCTCCAGCTGCCAGTGGTGACAATCAAAAATGTCTCCAGACATTGACAGATGTCCCTTGAGGGGCAAAATCACCCCTGGTTGAGAAACACTGCTCTGTAATAGAACTGAAAAGAGTACCCAACTCATAGAATGTTTGTGGGATTTACTAAAAGTCTCTGTAAGGGACTTTGCACTGTGCCTGGCACATAAAATATTAATTCTAATCACTGCTATATTTTTGCAAACTTGTGTTGGTTTGCAGCCAGTCATGTTCACTTTTGCCGAAGCGGGCATTTCTAGTGCAGGGGAGGATCGTGACCCAAATCCCAGAGTGATGAGTGTTAGTCACAAGGCTTTCCTTGGTGACTAATAGGTAGGAGGAAGTTAGGAATCTGGAAAAAGCACCTTTGCACCTTGCTCAGTTATGGCTCTATTGCCCTCAAGATGAAGCGGGCTAGCATTGGGCATTGACATCTGACCCTCCTTCCAAGCTCAAGGCTGACCCTTCCAGGATGACAGTGATGGTGCAAACTCAATGCTCCAGGCCCTGCAAAGTCATTCTGCTATGGGACCCTGCCCATCGCAGCTGCCAAGTCCTGAGCCACAGGACAGCAGGTGTTTTGTGTTTTGCTGGCCTGTCATGTAAACATACTTTGTGATCTTCTTGCTTGTTTTAAAAAAAGGCCTAAATGGTTTTGCAGCTTTGGCAGTAGGCTTGGAGCAGCTTGCCGAATTGGGAGGAGAAGCTTCAGAAACACAGCCCGAGTAAGCCTGAGGAATGCCATGCTGGCCTCGTTAATCGACTACTTGCCGAGCGCCAGCTACATCCAAGGCCATGCAGGAGGACGGGAATTGATCTTGCCTGTCAAGGAGTTTAGAATCTAGTAGGGAAAGCAAAGCATGTCCATGGATTCTTCCAAGGAAGCTTGGGGTCCCTGCATTCAAATGAGAGGGATGATGCTGAAGCCTCATCTTTCCCACTGCCCATTTAGGGGTGCTTTTCATGAGCTATTTCACTTAATCCTCCCAAGGCCCTCTGTAAGGTAGATATACTGTCCACCCCTTAGATGGGGACCTTGAAGTTCTGGTGACTGGAGAGGTCAAAGGGGAGAGGTGAGCCCTGGCTGGGTGTGAGGGAGGGCGTTGGGGCTGCTTTGTGGAGGGTGTGGCATGTGAGCCAGGGGCACTTGGGCAGGTGGAGCTGGGACAGAGAAGGGAAGGTGGTGCAGAGAGCACGCAGGCTTGCAGGCAGAGGGAGTGGTGTGAGCAGAGACATGGAAGCCAGAGTGTGTGTGTTGGAAAATGGCAAGTGACCCTGTTTGGCTGGAAAGGCTCAGATGCATGATGAGGAGCAGGGCAGATAACACAGTAAAGAGGAAAACTTTCCCACATCTTTTATCCAGATGTTAAGAAGCCTGCCAGAGTGCAGGAAGAGCGTTTTCCAAAACTCATTTTTATAATTCAGAAATGGAGTGTGTCTGCTCCCCAGCGCATCTTAACCACAGCCCCAGACCTCCCATTACCCCTCTTGTTGATTGAAAGATTGACCTCAAAAATGCCCCTGGCCTCTGTCCTAGCAGTACAAGTAATGAAAGAAGACTTTACCCGAGCAAACCTGGGCTGAGAGGACCTGAAGAGCAAGACTGCCATCACCCCTGCTTCTCCCATGCAATTTGGCTTCTGACACGGTGTTTCTTGCAGGGCTCCGAACATAGCATTTCAGGCCAAAGCAGTCCCAGTATGGAATGAAGGTCGAGGCTGGCACACCCGTTAAATGACTCTTGCCAAGGCAGGATTCTCAAACACAGAGGCAGAGAGGGACAGAAAACAGGCTAAGAGGGTCCCAGAACTTTGGTTATGAGTCTGGCTTGATAATCTTCAATTTCATTTTGGAAAATAACAGCTCAATTCTCAAAGAGGTTTAGTCACCTTCTAATTCTTGCTAAAGTTGTTTCCAGAGCATTGATAATAAAGATTTCAATCATCATGTTAAGTGTTTGATATTGTGGAGCCACCTTATAGCTCAGTGCCATCTGGAATGGACTCCCTAGGGTCCAGCTGAATTCCGCTGACAGTAATAAAATGTGATAGGTCATCAATGGCTTAGCTGATAACTCAGGTATTAGACCTTTTCCTGACCCCGGTGTTATAAAGGAATTTGTCGCTTGGAAAAGAGAAATCTCATGAACATTTTCCAAAAGTACATATATAGTTATTTATGGTTAATGGTTTGGGACCCATCATTCGCTTTCTAAAAGTGAGCTGGGTGGGGGTTTGGGAGGGGGGTGGTCAGGCCCATGATGGAAAAATCACACAGGAAAGCTGAACGTGGAAGTACCAGAGATAAAAGGTTAAGGGTGGGGAGAGATTAAAGTGGACCACAAAGAGGGTGAAGCAGGTCTTTCAGTGCATGAAAATCATCCCTAAAATTGAGGCCAAGTTTTGTTGAAATTTTAAAACTTTTTTTTTTTAGTCTGTACCTTTTAAGATATGAAAAGCAATATTTGCTGTGAGGAGAGCTGTTCATAAACACAAGCCGAGGTTCACGGACCAAGCAAGTATATGTGCACAAGTGTCTGGGACAGTCCAGTTCAGAGAGTGAAGGATGTGGATCCAGAAGATTCTGGGTTGGAGCTTGGCCTCTCCGTGACCTGGAGTGAATCACTCCATCGTCTTGGCTCTTTCTTACTTTATCTGTGGTGTGAAGAGGTTGGACTAGATTCTCCAACAGCCCTTCTGTCTCCGATAATGTTTCCAGACCCCACATGGACACTGTGAAATCACTTTCCTAAGGTCGAGCCCTGTAATTATTATCCTTGGGAAAGAAGCAGCCCAGGATGGAGCTGGCCGCGCTCTTGGAAGATGGTCCAGGTAGTAGGGCTAAATGCCATCCTTTTTATATTGGGATTCACTATGATTACTCTACTTAGAGTTTTTTCTTCCCCCACTTGCCTCAGAAGGATGAGTTCTGTCTACTCTTGGCCAGCCCACCCCACCAGCACTCAGCAGCCGTGTCCAGGTCCTGGCAGGCCTGCTTGGTGGTGAGACTGGCCCCGAGGTGACTTCATGCAGCCGGTGTTTGCAGCCCGCCTATCTGACCTCGGATATTTATAGCAGGGAGCAGCTAGAAAAAAAAAAAATTAAATATGCTACACCCTTCTTTATACTATGTGGGACAGACAGACATTGTGAGGAATTTAGAAGGCAGGGCAGTATAATCCAGCAAGATATTTTTAAATGCTCTTTGTTGCAGTTGGCAGGGCCGATTCTTCAAAGGCAGGGAAAGTGAGAGTAAGTGAAAATGACAGGCTGCCAGGAATTCCAAGGCTGAGACAGGGAGCTCAGCACCCCAAGGGGTACAGGTTCTGAATCCCGATTTACTTCAGTCACAGAGTCTGAGCAGGGCTTGGGGCGGTCCCCACCAGAGCTGGGTGAGTGGGGCAGCTTGTCCCTCTTCCCCACCAGCCCGTCCACTCTACAAATCCCCAAGTTGAAGATTATAAAATGTTCAGGAGAAGGCAGAACACGTGGCCAAAAAAGAGTGGCTTCTGTGAAAACCAGAGGCCTGGTGCTGCTCCTTTAACTCATCTCAGCAGCTGGGTAAATCACGTTGTATGTGGGGACACCATTTGGAAGCCAGTTGCTTGCAGCTGTTCTTCTGGATGTAATCTTTCCAGGAGGAGCGGGGCAGGCCAGGACTATGCTGAGACCCAAGTCAGTAGCAGGTGAGAGGGCCTCTGGGGGTAGAGCTGCCTCTGGAAAGGCATTACAGGGACCCCCACCTGTCCAGCGGATGCTTGTAAAGTATCCTGGGTTTTCTACCATGTTGGTCTTGGAGGAGACAGACGGTGATTACAGTGGGAGGGTCTGGGATTAGGATCCAGGGAGAGGCTAAAAGTTTTGGCTACCTCTACTTTTTTATTCAGCATATATTTATTGAGGACTTACTGTGCATGGTGATAGATTAGATGAATATGAGAGACACAAAGGATGGGAGGGTGTAGGCCCAGTGGATCATGAGGAAGGGTAAGACCTGCTGGAGGAGTCACAGTGAGGCCAGCCAGGCTGGAGAAGACAGCTCCAGACAGAGGGAGCAAGTGCACATTGGGTCCAAGGAGGCTGGCGGGGCAAGTGAGGGGGAGCAGGGCACGTAGTAGGAGATGCAATTGGAGAGGGAAGGGGGGGTGGATAGTCAAGTAGGGCCTTGTAGGCCACTGTGTGGCACCTTGGCTTTCAATTCTGAGTCTGCTGGGAGCCATTGGAGGGGGCTAGGCCCAGGGATGATGTGATCGGATTTGCATTTTAACAAGATCACCCTCTCTGCCCTGTTGGAAATGGAACAGTAGTATCAAGCATGGAAGGAAGCAGCACGACTGCTCAGGATGCTTTTGCAGTAATCCAGGTGAGAGAGGATGGTGGCTTGGGTGTCAGTTGAGGAGGTTATGGATGTATTTTGAAGTTCAAGCCAACGGGACTTGCCAACAGCTTACATGTGAGGGATGAGAGAGGAATCCATGTGACGCTGAGGTTTATGGTCTGAGCAGCTGAAAGGAAGGATTGGCCTTTGATTGAAAGGGGAACAGCTATGTATGGAAGAAGGAGGGCTGAGCCAGCGATCTGAGTGTGGTTTTGGTTACTTGTCTCAAACTTTATTAGAGAGAGATTGAGTGGGAGGGTGGCCTCCAGATCTCCTTAACTGGGAGGAAAGGTCTCCCTCCTTAATCACATAATGGATTGAAACATTGCCCTCCTTTGCCTTTCCCAATGGTAGGGCCATGCAGCAGGGCTGGTTAGGGCCTCAGGCAGTGGAGATTTAATTTTCAGTCTTATAATTCTTTGGTTGATGGCCTTAAGAGCCCCCCCTAAATTTTGCCTTCTAGCTTCTTCATAGACAACCAGCAGCCTTTAATGAAGATCATCAAATCCACAGTTTCCCGTCATTAGCGTGGGGTCTGTTTAATTAGTTCCAGTTGTTCTGTGGATTGCTGTGACTTCTTGCATGTGTCCTTCAGGTCTGGGAAAGCGAGTCTCCATTTCCAGGCAGCTTTGGATTCCTGGAAGTCAAGTCTGGGTTAGAAATTTAGCCAGAAAGAGAACCGTCTTGGGTGCTTTGAGAGGGCACAGGGGCCTGGAGGAGTCTCAGAAAGGCATTGGGAGACTCCAAGTGCCTGTGAAATAGTTTGACCTCTGCTCCTCAGGTAGCACAGGTGGCTAAGAGATGGAATTTGAGAGTTGCCCCTGCCTGACTGAGGTCTCTGAACCTGTTTTCCTCTTCTGTTTAATGGGTATACCATGGTTCCGAACTTAGAGTTGTTTCAGGGGCTCTGAACCCTGGATTCACATTAGAATCACCTGGAGAGCTTAAAAAAAATTAAAAAAAAAAGTGTGTGTGTGTGTCTTTTAAGTCCCCACCTCCAGAAATTCTGATATAAATTATCTGGAGTAGGGCGCAGACCATGTGGGTAGAGTTCTTGGGAGAGTCTGGTGCTCAGTGAGCACTGAGACATTAGTTGTTATTCATGGTAAAAGAATCATTGTTCTGGAGCATTCATGTCTGCCCCACCCAAGATGGCGACTTTCCTTCACTTCGTAGCCATGCTTGTTCCTCTGGTGGGATTACCAAAGAACAACCAAGAGAAGCTTGAACTGTTAGATGTGCATGAAAAGAGCAAAGTTAGATCTAGAATAGCAGTGGCACCATGTAATAATGTTACTTATCCCGCTGCTAATTGAGGGATATGAATTCCATCTTAAAGAGGAGGAAACCAAGGCTCAGAGAGGTTCAGTCACTTGCTTAAGGTCATACAGCTAATGAGAGGTGGAGATTATAATTAAACCCAGCAACCTTACTCTGGATTCTCCACTCAACCACATCCTGTTCCCTCCCTACCCAGAAAAGCCAGCTCTGATCCCCAGTACATACCTGCCATGGGTTGAGCCTTTACAAAGTTCCAGCCCTGTGCTACGTGCTTCATGTGTATAATATCGAGTAATCTCTGTAATTACCCAATGAGGTATGTATTCTTCTTAATCTCGTTTGACAACTCAAGAGACTGAGGCTCAGAGAGGTC
This sequence comes from Mesoplodon bidens, assembly GCF_964165515.1. Taxonomy (NCBI): domain Eukaryota; kingdom Metazoa; phylum Chordata; class Mammalia; order Artiodactyla; family Ziphiidae; genus Mesoplodon; species Mesoplodon bidens. Next base: position 91,902,880 of record NC_138164.1, on the reverse strand, counting down.
AAGGTAGCATAGCTGGTAAATGACACAGCGGATTCAAACCAAGGTCTGTTGGGCACCATTCCTCACTAGCCATGCTGCCTCTGTCCCCCACTACTTCTGTCCTCGGCAGTCGCCTGGGTGGGGATGAAACACATGCAGTGATTTCCTGAGCAAAGAAATGAATGGGTTGGTCCAAGAGGGTGAGAGGAAAAGCATCCCTCACAGCTTCTGAACAACCGAGCCATTTAGGTGCCTTAAAATAGTAACATTTCTCAGAGGGGTGGCCAACCTGACAGGCCTGAGGGCTGTGGTGTAGGTATTTGTTTCTTTGCGAGTTTAAAGCTATACTCTGCGAAGCACGTTGCTTCTCTCCTATTGCTGTGAATGAAATAACCTCTGAGAGATTGTGTGGGTTGCTTAAAATAGTTTCAGAGGAAGAGCGTTTGGAAGCTGTTAGCTTCTTGAGTCTATTCCCTCCTGATTTATGACACCTTAGAGAATGCCGGGCTTCTTCTTGTTTACCTTCTGGTTTTTTCTTTCCACCATATTTTAGCCCTTGTGTCATCATAAGCCGAAGGAATTTGTCACCTGAAAAAATGACAGCCTTTCCTAAGTAATTTAATCAAGGACTTTCTACGCATTTCATTTTTTTTTTCTTTTAAAAGGAAAAAAAAATGAGACGAGGCTATTTGTTTTGGAATCTGTCATTTCTCTCTTCCAGCTGCCGAGGTTCCAAAATCATAGCGATGGTGTTTGCTCTGGGGTAGGAAGAATTTATTTTATTCCTTCACACTAAGGCCTGCCCTGGGAAGCATGCGTTTTCTTACAGCCTCCCTGGAGTGGGAGCCCAGGACACCTGACATACTGTGAGTGAGAGAAACTGCTCTATTCAACACAGCAGACACTAGCCTTGTGAGGCTATTGAAATTTAATAAAAATTCAATAAGGTTAAAACATCAGTTCCTGGGTTGCACACGTGACGTTTCTAGTGCTCACTCATCATGGGAGGCTGATGGCTACCAGATTGGACAAGGCAGATATGGACCATCTCCATCATTGCAGACAGTTCCATGGGACACTTGGCCACTAGAGTGAGGCATCGGTTGGTCACTTGGGGCCAGCTTTCTGGGTTTTCAGAGGTCTCAAAATTTTAACCATTCTCTAGCCTCTCTGAAGCCCTCTGTGCAGAAACAAGAAGATTCATGGATGTGGAGATTAAGGCCATTGATTTGTGTGGCTCTAACCTCTGGACCCTTGACACGAGGTCAGGTTTTATGATTTCCAAGCTGCATGGCCTGGAGCAAATCAGCCTCTGAAGTTGTCCCTTATCAGTGAGATGGTGATCTAAAAGTAAATGGTGATCTAAAATCCCTCACAGGGATTTTGTGAGGGTTAAACAAAATGACAAAATATGTATAAAACGCTTAGCAGAATGCTTGACACATAGTAACAACTTACATGTGTTACAGAGTTTTTCATGGGTTTTCTCATCTGAGCCAGGCAGTAATCCTCCGGAGGTAGATATTGTTGCCATTTTCAAGACAATGAAACAGGCTTGGGGAAAAGCTATTGCTACTGTCTCTGCTACTGCTCCTACTAAGGGTAGTAGGACTTGACCTTGAGTTCTGCTTTTTTCCGCCAAGGCTCTTCTTTCCTCCTGGGCTGGTTGGATGACCCCTTGTCATAAAGTCAGAGGATGTTTGTTTGAACTAGAAGCTCTTCTGAGCTCACTTTCATTCAGGAACTGCCTATTCCTCCCACCATTTGAGGGGAACTCTTTCCAGAGGTGTTTTGCCTAAAGCCAGCCTGTCACGTCCACTTGGAGAGCTGCCACCAGGAGAGCTCCTGCCAGAATCTGTGGCTCCTTGGAACTTGAAATTTACCCAAGAGATTAAGGTTTTTAGTGCTTCACATGCTCTGTGGTCCTTTTGCGTCCTTTGCTTTGAGGACTGAGCCTAAGAGTACTCTCAGTAGAATCTGGCAGAGGATGGCTTTAAAAGGAGTATCCCTTGCGAAGAGTAGGACCAAGAGAGGCCTCGCTGATGTGATGGGTAGAAGGGCCTGAGAGGATGTTTGCTCACACCTGGGGCTTGGGTTCAAACCCTGACTCCACTACTCACTTGCCCAGATCATACAGCTAGTTATTTAACCTTTCTGTGCCTCAATTTTCCCATCTGTAAAATGGGGACAGTATTAGAGCTTACCGGGTATGGTGGTTGTGAGGATTAAGTGCAAAATAAAGCCCTTAGCCTAGTGCCTGGCACGTGGCAACCACCAGGAGCATGCCAGTTGCTTCCAGGCAATGGCATTTGGTACACTTTCACTTTTCGGTGCTGTTTGCATTTTCTACTTGAGGATGTACAATGTTAGCTGTCTAGTCAGAAGTTGTCTTTAAGTGAATGTTAACTCTTTAAATGAATGTCTAAGTTACATTTGTATATCGTGGGCCTCCACTTGGTCTTTTTTTCTTTTTCCCTTTCCTTCCTTCCTTCTTTCTCTCTTGACGATGGTGGGGGTGAAAAGCGTGACTGTGCAGTTGTTATTTCAGTACCTCACCTGGTAACCACCAGCCTGCTTCCCTCCTGCTGGCTTGGGCTGTGCAACCAGCACCACCAGTCAAACAGTATCATCAGACAGAGTCGGATTATTTCTGTAGGATTAATTTGTGGTATGAAATGCCCAGGTAGTTATGCAATTGCCACTCATTTGCCCACATCCAGAATGTGCTAAATCTGCCACTTGTAATGAAATCCCAATGGCTTGGAAGCAAGTGTAGGGAATTTTGAGTAATTTTCATCACAATTGTTACAAGAGATGGGTTTAACTCCGGGGAATCCAAATGCTGCTTAGCAATGGTGATGTCCCTGCTTTCCTTCTGTTCATGGTTCTACTGAAGGAGGCACGACCCTCAATGAGATGCTTCCAAGAAAAGAAGGACAAGGGCCAGGATATTACATCATCGTGTTGACATTTGTGTAGCGTGGGCCCCACCATGGGCCCTCCCAGGCTGACCAAACGCTTGTCCTTTGTGTGGCTTCCCTGGCACTGACAGATCACCCATGGTTAAAGGGTAACTTGGACTCCTCTTGGCAAATAGTTGCCTTGTTAGTTACTGTGCTGTGGTCTCTTCCATTAGCACTGGGGCCCCTCAAACCTCTAAAGAACCCTGTGTGTGTGGGGGGGTGTGCATGTGTCCGTGTAGCACGAGTCCACACATCTCCCCCTCCTTCCTAAAATACAGGAACCCCTTAAATCAGTCATTTCCAGGCCTGGCTCATTGCTGAAACACTTTAAAAAATCGTACTCTGGGATCTACCTTGGATGTATCAAGTAAACACCTCTAAAAGGGGGGCCAGAAGGTCTGTTTTTAAAATGCTCCTCAGGTGATTCACATTTGTGAATCCCATCCTCTATCACTTGGATTTGGGTTTTGCCTTCGGGGCTCCTTTGAGGGTGTGCACTGGGCAAAGGTCCCCTTAGAGGTGGCATGTGAGGCTGGTCTGTGAAGGTCTCCTCTGTGAGCCGTGGGACGGCCTAGGGTCACTGAGCAGGAGGAGGTGAGGATGAGTGTTGCCTTGGAAAAGATAAAGGTAGCCAACCTTTGCTAGATACTATCTTGTTTAATCCTCTCAACCAAACTGTGAGGTGGTGGAGATGAGAACACAGGCTGATATTTATTGAGTGAAGACTATGAGATAGGACAAGATTCTAAGTGATTTGCCTGGATTATCTTATGGGATCCCCACAACAGCCTCGGAGGTGTATGTGCTATTATTTATTCCCACTTTACAGATGAGGAAACTGAGGCCTGGAGACAGTTTAAATGACTTGTCCAAGGTCACACACAGCATGGGACAGAACTGGGATTTGAGGTTAGTGTGATCAGACTTCAAAGCCTATGACTTACATTTCTGGAAGGTGGCTAGAGTTTTAATCACAATCCTTAGGTTATTGGGAGTGCATCAAATAAGAATCTTGTAAGTAGAATGTCAGAGTTTTTCCAGAAGGATCCTCTGTGCCCTTTCTTTAAGACACTGTCCTTTGGCATTTCCAGCCATGGTTTTCAGAGCCTGGTCATTTCCCCACAAGGCCCAGGCCCCTGACTGAGACCAGCAGCCAGCCAGTTTTGCTTCTCTTTGTTGAGATGGCTGTATTTTCCTCTGCTGTTCCTCCTTCTCATTCGCTTCCTTCTTCTCTACTCAGCCCTTGCATGCAGCTCTTCTGGGACAGAGGCCTTGGGTCAGGGCCTTCCTCAGTAAATAAATAGATCAGGTTGTAGGAGTGCCATACTCACCACCCAGATGCAAACTCAGCACAGGCCTCCTCTTAGCCAGCATCCGTCCTAGTCACTTGTACTCACATGGTTTTCCTCCTCTGTAGACTGAGAGGCATACAGCTTTGTGATTGAGGGTTTGGATGTGCAGCTGGACTGTCTGGATTCAAATCCTGGAGCCACTGCTCCCTTGACAAATTGCTTCACATCTCCGTGCCTCAGTTTACTTGTCTGTAAAATGGAAATAATACTACCTACCTCATGTGGTAGTTGTAGCGATTAAAGGAATTTACCTTCTAAAATGCCTGAAACAGTGCCTGGCATATAAGTGTTCACTATGTTAGCCATTATAATGATGATGATGACTATTTGGGGTGGGAGGTCTTTGGTGACCCTTCGCATAGTGTGATGGGGGAGCCCACTTGTACGTGAACACGTCTTGAGTATTATAGTGGAAAGATCAAGGGCTTTGGAGACAAACCTGGGTTTAATCCCAGATAAGCTGACTTTTTTTTTTTTTAATGTGAAGCCCCTCTCCCTGTTTGTTCTATTTTTTTTAACGTGTAAAGTAGGGATGACAGTAGCTGCCTTGTGCTGTTATAAAGGTGAAATGCAAAAATGTAAACAAAACTTCAGCTGGCAGTGAATGGATAGGAGGAAAAATAGGAGCTGAATGAACCTTAGCAATATAATACGCGAAAATAAAAATCAGTCTCAAAAGATTAGATACCACATGGTACAATTTTTACAAAGTTAAAGTTTTAAAATGTACTGAAACACTTCATCACAGCCACAGTAAATACTGTGTAAAGGAGAAAGTGAAGGTTGGTAAACACGGGTGATGGGATGATGGTCGCGTTGTGTCAGAAGAAGGGAAGGGATGAACTGCGGTGTGCGGGGCTGAGATGGTTTTCGAGGCTCTAGCTTTTGTTTTGGAGGTGAGTTCACATTATTATACCTAACCAAAAATAGTCATGAACCAAGGATTATGATACACTCAATTTGTGTGCCTGAGGCTAAAAAATTAGTGGATTCTCAATAGGGGGCCATAGGCCACCATTAATACTTCCTGAGATTGCCTGTCATCTGTCAAAATACCCTGAAAACCACGCTTTTCCACCTCCAGCCACAGTGGCTTCCACATGAGAACACAGAACAGTGGGGATATTTAAGCTGCCTTATTTCTTAGGTTTGATGCAGGTCTTGGGTATGAGCTCCTGTGTGTGTCTAAAGTAGCTGGACAAAGACAGGGTTGTTTCTGCCCTTGCTGTGCTAGATATAGAGGCTTTCACTGGAATCACTTGAGCACTCACGTTAGCCAGGGTTTTTGCTTTCCGAGGGAAGGAGATGTTTGGGTTGGACCTGATGGCATTTGCCTTGGTATGGTCTGAGACCTCTCTGCTTCCATTGCCACCACCAAGCATCATGACCTTTGCCGGTGGCTTTTCTTTACCTGATGCTCCTACCCTTAAGGGAAAGGGGAAGCATGGGTGGGGGGTGCTCATGAGACACCCCAGAGGTGTGCTTGTAGGTCCCTGGCCTCTGGGCATAAATGATCCTCATGTCTTACCCCTCTCCTCTGAATCTGAGAAAGTTGAGGAGATAAGAGCATAGATTTTGGAGGTAAGGAGACCTGGTTTCACTTTTGGGATCTTCACTGTGTGATTTGAGGTAGAAGCATTATTTGTTTTCCTAATTTTTTTTTTTTTTGCGGTACGCGGGCCTCTCACTGTTGTGGCCTCTCCCGTTGCGGAGCACAGGCTCCGGACGCGTAAGCTCAGCGGCCATGGCTCACGGGCTCAGCCGCTCCGCGGCATGGGGTATCTTCCCGGACCGGGGCACGAACCCGCGTCGGCAGGCGGACTCTCAACCACTGCGCCACCAGGGAAGCCCTGTTTTCCTAATTTTAAATTAAGGTGCGTGAAGGGCCGAATCTGAAGTGTACAACTTGATGAAACCTTCGCCAGGCATATACCTGTGCAACCCATCCAGGTCAAGACCAAGATTTAAAACACTCGCGCCCCAGGAGATGCCTCATGGCCCTTCCCTGTCAGTTTCCATTCCCTTCCCCAAGTAACCATTATTCTGACTTTTGTCACCATCCATGAGTTCTACCTGTTGTTGAACTTCTGGGGGGTGGGTACCTTATCAAACCTTTCTGAGCCCCAGCTTGGTTTCTTTATTTTTAAAAGTGAAATTGTAGTTCTTGTGTTATAGCTTTGAATTGAGAGAATCAAATGAAGCAACACGTGTAAAGCCAATAGTAGAACATTTGTAAAGCAGTCAATAGGCAGGTGGAGGGACTTCCCTGGTGGTTCAGTGGCTAAGACTCCGCACTCCTAACACAGGGGGCCCGGGTTCAATCCCTGGTCAGGGAACTAGATCCTACGTGCCGCAACTAAGAGTTCTCATGCCTCAACTAAAGATTCCGCATGCTGCAACTAAGACCAAACGCAGCCAAATAATTATTAAAAAAAAAAAAAAAGTCAGGTGGAGCTGGTGATTGTTGGTTATTGCGTGGTTGACTTAAGTGTTCATCTGTTCCTTACCCGGGGACGTAGGCCCTTCCCTCGGTGCTCACTGCAATTCCCATGCTTCTGGTGCCCTCTGTACCCATCCACGCCCTGGGAGCCCCCTGAACACACTTCTGAGATTGTGCCCTCTGTGGCTTTCAGGGTTTCGTACTGAAACCAGTTCTTCTCGCTTAATAAGGCAGAGGAAATGGGCAGGAAAGCGGAGGGTCTGTTCGCTCTATTAGCAAAAGCAACAGAGGCGTTGCTGGTGAGGGCTGAGCTGGACGGACTTCCCTGGGTCCCCGGACGCTGGCTTGCCCAAGTGCCCGGAGTCGGTCATCGGTGAGGTTTCAGGAACAAGAGGGGGAGCTACCTCTTCCCGCTCGTCCTTAAAAAAACAAAAACAAAAAACCCCAAACAATCTACCCCTGTGGTTGCCTGAAATTCTACAAGTAAAATTTAATTCCTTAGGTCAAGGCTGGGGGGCATGGAGGGACGCACAGGTGTCCTGGTCTGGGGGGTGGGGGGCATGCTTTAATGAGGTATGATTCCATTTGATCTTAACCTGAATGGCTTTATTGTGTCATTTCCTGGGGGGAGGTCTTTATGAAGGAGGAGGGGTAAAACTGTGCCCTCGGTGGTGGGCAGTGACGACACAAGAGGCAAAGAGAGGTTACAAAGGCGAATTCCCTGTATTTGTGGCGTGGTCTAGGTCAGTCTGCCCACAGGACCCTCTACACACATTTACAGAACACATAAGCCACGTCAAGCGTTGTGGCAGAAGACGGGTGAAAAGTTACAGTCCCTGCCCTCAGGGAGCAGCTTCTAGTTGTGGAGCAAAAATTAAAGAGGCGTTTGTAACGCAGTCTGTTATGTGCTGTACTTGGAAGACCCCAGCCCCTAAACCAGACTGGGGGCACAGGGTTGCTGCAGTGCTGGAGATGATGTCATTTGGGTTGAGATCTGAACGATAAATAGAAGTCAGCCCTCAGACATCTAAAACTCGTGACCCACATCAGTGTATCCTTAGGACTTTCAGGAAATACATTTTCAAGGATAACTTCTGCCCACCTGATAAATGTGATTTTATTTTTACTAAACTGTTTGACTCTTTTGCTAGTGGCAAGACTGTTGATTTTTTTTTCCCCCAGCAACCTTGTAGCCCCTCTGTCCTGTGCAATGGAATTTTGAATCCACAGGTCTTCTGATTCTGCAAAAGATTTTCATTTTCCTGCGAGGTGGGTGAGAGAGGCTGGGTGGGTAGATCCATTTATAAACTGAGGACTTTATTAGTAAGATTTTATGAGTAAGAGAGTAACCCTGCCACAGAACCAGAAGAGAGATGTGTTTGTTATGGAAGAAGATACCCACTTGGCATCCCTCAAGTGGCCAGTCCTTGCGAATGGGGCCAGCACGCCAAATTTCTCCAGTTACCATGGGACCCAGACTTAGACAGGAAATCATGGCAGGATGGGAAAGAGTCCAAAATACACACGACGGGTATACAGGCTGCAGTTAGAAAAGAGAGCCAGAGAACAATCAATCTATTTTCCTGAACGAGTACTGCAAAATCAAATGGGGTTGTTTTTCCAAGACTCCTTACATTTTATGGACCTGATTTTCAAGCTTTAATTTTTTCCACATTAAGCAATACTTAGGTTCTTCGAAGTGACCCTTCTGTATGTACATGGTGAGCACTTCTTAGGCTTGTTTTGTGTGGTTTTTAAAGCTCCCAAACTGAAAAAGAACCAGTGTCCTTTTGGTCTGGGGGGGGGGGGTGGTGCTTTTTCTCCAACACCTGGAAGGAATATCTTTTTGGTTTTACCACGGCTGTCTCCTTCCTGCGAGCAGCCCACTGGAACCCCAGCCCTCACTCGTTTTATGGGATGTACCAGTGGAAAATAGGAGGGGTCCGCTGTAAGGCAGCACTCCCCACGGCTGGGCTTCTTGGCAATCAGTGCTGCCAAGTCCAGCAACTGAAGTTTCTCATTCATAAAGAAGCACATTTTCATCCTGCCCGTGAAGTCGTTCAAAGCAATTGAAAAATCAGGAAGAGGATCTTGTACCTTTGCAGATGGAGCTCTGGAAAAGTTCAGAACGGGCCAGAGTGTTCATAGCTTGGGCACAGTTCCAGGCCTCCAGAGGAACAATTAACAGGTCGCTATTGATCGCATTTTCCATGAACTGCCCTGATGTATTTCTTGGGGAGTGTGCTACACTGTTGACAAAATGACAGTTATAGTATGGAGTTTGCAGCCTCATGCTGCGCTGACAACTCTCTCTCTCCCTCTCTCCCCCTCTTTGCCGGGTCGTGTATAATTTATCAGTTGAGTTCAGTTCATTGAGTTTATTGCCTTTATCCCACACTGTGACATTATAACCCACAACCAGTTTAGGAGTGAGGAGAGGTGATGATGATAATCCCTAATATGGTTTTTACAAAGTACTTTCACGTTCTTTCTCATTTGGTCTCACCGCTATTATAGCTAACATTTATTGAGTCTTTACTATATACCAGGTACATTGCTAAACTCTTCACAAACTTTATCTTATTTAATCCTTAGAATGACCCTATGTGATAATACTGATTATTTCCCTTTTACAGATAAGGAGGCATCTTACCTGAGATCACCTATTTAGTTGAGGGTGGACTAGGGATTTGAACCCCAGTCTTCCTGATTCCAAGCCCATGTTGTTAAGTACCATGTTGCACTGGCTCCCGTTCTCCTGGTGTTAGAGGCAGGTGGCTTCATGTTCCTATAGAAAAGGCTAAGGGTTTGTTTGAGGTCACAGAGCCAAAAGCAACACAGCAGGAACCAGAGTCAGATTTCCTGAGGAACCAGTGCTTTGTCATTACCCAAGACCTGTTAACCTGAACAGTATTACCCAAGTGAGGCCATCAGCATTTCCAAGTCAGCTAACACTTGGTCAGAAACGGCCAGTCCTGTGATCATTCTTCAGGGCAGGCAGATGGGAAGGAATTCTGAGATAATCCAGTGCATTAATAATAATAATATAAATATTAATAATTCTGGGATAATCCAGTGCATTATTCTCACATTCTAAGTAATTTAACCGATGCTAAGAAGCCATAAATTTGCTACTTATAAGTGCGCTTCCATTTAAAATTTCTACGTCAGGACCCTGCATGTTGCAGACACGTTTCAAACCAATTAAAGCAAAAGGACATTTATTGGCTTTTCTTTTAAGTAAATTTATTTATTTTTTATTTTTATTTTTGGCTGCATTGGGTCTTTGTTGCTGTACGCGGGCTTTCTCTGGTTGTGGCGAGCAGGGCTACTCCTTGTTGAGGTGAGTGGGCTTCTCATTGTGGTGGCTTCTCTTGTTGAGGAGCACAGGCTCTAGGCATGCGGGCTTCAGTAGTTGTGGCTCGTAGGCTCTGGAGCGCAGGCTCAGTAGTTGTGGCACTTGAGCTCTAGAGCACAGGCTCAGTAGTTGTGGCACACGGGCTTAGTTGCTCCGCGGCATGTGGGATCTTCCCGGACCAGGGCTCGAACCTGTGTCCCCTGCATTAGCAGCCGGATTCTTAACCACTGTGCCACCAAGGAAGCCCCTACTGGCTTTTTTAAAAGTCCTAATGGTAAGGTTGGCTACAGGGGTGTGTTGATTCAAGGGTTCAGTGGTGTCTTTGGGACCCTGTCTCCTCTTGCGTGCTGGCTCCCCTGGATTCTGCCCCTGGGTTGGCTCCATTATCCAGCAGCTTTTCTCTTGTGATTATAAACTGCCTGCAGCAGTTTCAGCTTTAAGGCCTAATAGCAAAGGGGACTAGGCAGCTTCCCTGACAGCTCAAACAAAACTCCTGTGTGAGTCTCATTGGCTCTAATTGGCCTGACTTAGGTCACGTGCCCACCGTTGAACCAATCACTGTAGTCCTGTGACCATATGCTGCTCCCATGCTGGGAGCCCTCCTGGTCTGAGAACCATAAGTGGGCTATAGAGGAGGGAAGAGTGGATGTAGTGGAAATGAGACACTGGGAGACCTGGGGGTGAAGTAGCGGGGAGATGGGCTGGGAGATCCGGAGGGAAAAGTAGAATGGAAAAACCAGTCTTGTAGAGAAAGACATCTGCCACATTAGGCTGGGAAGGGTACATTTTTTATTTGAAGTGACTTTCAACAGACCATTAATGAGAACAGGAAGCTTACAAGTTTCTTTTTGTTGCAGCTATTAGAGCAATTATTATTTATTATATCCACTGACTTCAGCGTATGTTTGTTCTAGCGTAACCTTTCCTCTCTGGAAGAAAAGCACTTCTTAAATATTCAGATTATAGGTTTGAGGGAGAGAGCCATTTAGGTCCTGAATAGCTGGTGACTGGGCTTCTTTCTGTCTTAATGCTATCTTGAATCATGCCAGATGAATTGAAGTGCCACTTTTCTTCAGTCTGTCTCCAATTTGATGCCACCTTGATGTGCTTCAAGTTTTAGTGAGCACGTTTGGTCTGAGCTGCATGTTGTCAAGTATTATAGACAAGTTCATCTCACAGATCCTTGTTTTTAATTGGCTGCAGATGCAAATGGAAGGTGTGATAATATTAGAGACCACATGTTTTCAGAATCCTGGGTGGCTCGGTGGCTAATTTGCTTTCCATTTCAGAACTAAACCAGACAAGGAGGGGGTGTTATTAAATATTCCCTTTGAAGTACCTGCAGCTAACTAGGTCCAGATAGTGGGAATGTTTAGCCAACGAGGGTTCCTTGAATGCCTGCCCTGTGGCCGGCATCTTGGAGGCATCATGGAGGACACAGAAGGAGTGGTTTCTGTCCTGGAGGAATGAATGATCCTATTGCAGTTATAACAGGAACTGTTTATTCAGCAGTTACTCTGGGCAGGCGCAGCGCTATGGATTTTGCATACGTCATTTCTTTCAATCCTCACAACACCAGTAGGAGGGCAGATGCTAAGTCCTTGGTTTGCAGAGGAAGCAACATAGGCTTGGAGAGGTTAAGCAACCAGCCCCAAGTCCCACAGCAAGTGAGCGGCAAAGCCAGGCTCACACCCAGCTCTCTCCAGCTGCAAAACTCAAGCCCCTCCCCCCAGTGCTGTGGATGGAGACTGTCACTGCAGGATTTCTCACAGTCAAAAAAATGAGTTCCCCCTTGATAGCAGGTTTCATCACTCGTGAGACTGCAGGCCTGGGAAGAAAGAAGATTGCCTCAAGGCTGAGGCCAGTGCCTTTCCAGAAGGAGGAGACTGGGTGGGCCTCCTGCCAGCCTGTCGGACCCACGTGATTCTTCCATCTGTCTGACTTCTGACTCTGAGCTGCTGGTCCAGCCCGTCTGCAGCCTGGACAGTAGGACCAGTCTGAGCGTGAACCAAATCTTTTTTTCTGGAATTGGGCGGAATCAGAGCTGTCCAGAGCTTTGGAGTTCCCCATAATCTCTCTGTTTTCACACACTGGCGTGGATGACACATGTGAGATCGCAGGCAGCATGGGGATGGGAGGTGTTAAACAGGCTGCGAGGAGTCGGGTCTGGCAGGCCAGACGGCAGACCGAACGCATCCTATCCGTGCCACACGCCGCCGGGGGGCTTGTTTCAACCAACCCTGCCAAGGTCGTGGAGGCAGAAAACGTAATCCAGAAACCCTTTCTCCTGGGCAGGATAAGTTGGATTTTGAAGGGTTTTTTTCCCCCTATCTAATTTCTCTTGGGAGAAATATATCTGGGAGGGGGCAGGAGTGGAAGCGAGGGAATTTTTTTGCCCCCAGTGGTTATCCATACGGATGTAGAGTCCCCTGAATAGTGTGATGCTTCAGAGTTGAGAATTTACCGCTAGGAATGAGGGTATAATCCTCGGGATGGGATGGCTTTTTCAACAAGGTCACTGACTCCTGTCACTTTGGGGGTTGCTTTCCCTCTAAAGCGAATTGAGGTTGGAAGGGAATTGGGGGTGAGTGAAGATAAGCAAATGTGCCTGAGGCCCGGGAGAGAAAACCAATGTCTCTTTTGCTCCTGGGCCCTCAGGGAGCTGGGAGTGGACAGGAGAGCAGAGTCTCCGATGGGGAGAAGAGGGCCTTCTGCAGGGCTCCCATCCCATTCTACTAGAACCTTCATCTTCTCTGATGTTTATATAAAAGCTAGTGTTGGTATGTCCCTCTTTGTCTCTAATAATTGTCTTTGCTCTGTAGTCAACTTTATCTGATACTAATTATAGCTACTCCGGTTTCCTCTTGATACGTGTTCACCTAATGTATTTTTCCATACATTTAATTTTACTGGTTTATGTAGTACACCAAGTGAATTTCTGGTAAACAGCATAGAGCTGCATTTTGCTTTTTTATCTACTCTCCATCTCTTTCTTAATTGGTGCATTTAGACTATTTACATTTAATGTAACTATTGATATATTTGGATCTAGTTTCTACCATTTTTTGTTTGTTCTGTTTTTTCTCTTTTGACTATATCTTATTGTGTGGGTTTTTTTTTTTTAAGTAGGTGCTCTTAGGTTTAAAACGTATGTTTTCACCATCAACTTGGAATTAATATTTTCCTACTTCAAGTGCAATGTGGAATGCTCATCACCATATGGGTCGTTCCATATAAAATCTAGTTTTGGAGGAAACCCATCCTAACCCAGTGTAGAGAGAGGAGGCAGACCTGGAAGAAACGAAGTTTGTTTTTATCTCCATTCATTCATTCACTTAGTAACATTTATCCAGCAGGCAGTAGAATCTTCTCCCTTCTGGGTTTGGTAACCTAGTATCTAGTTGGCCTAGTATTTAGTATTAGTAATAGCATTGATGAAAAAATTACTCAGTCGATCTAAGAAAGAAATGGAAAAATTTTTTTTGTAATTTATTTAATTTATTTATTTTTGGCTGTGCTGGGTCTTCGTTGCTGTGTGTGGGCTTTTTCTAGTTGCGGTGAGAGGGGGCTACTCTTCGTTGTAGTGCGCGGGCTTCTCACTGCGGTGGCTGCTCTCGTTGTGGAGCAAGGGCTCTAGGAGCGTGGGCTTCAGTAGTTGCGGCATGCGGGCTCAGTAGCTGTGGCTCACGGGCTCTAGAGCACAGGCTCAGTAGTTGTGGCACACAGGCACGGAGTAGTTGCTCCGAGGCATGTGGCATCTTCCCGGACCTGGGCTCGAACCCCTGTCCCCTGCATTGGTAGGCAGATTCTCAACCACTGCGCCACCAGGGAAGCCCAGAAATGGAAAATTTTATTCAAGCCAACATGAGGATTATAACCCTGGAGCAGCCTTTCAGAAAGCTCCGAGAACTGTTCTGCCCATTAGAGGTCAAAGCAGTTATATAAGTTTTTGAGACAGGGGACTGTACATTAAACTGACATATTATTGACAATTTACACAATCCAGATGTACACTACAAAGAGTAGTGGGTCATGGCCCCTTACAAGATTTACCAGGGAGTTTATCTCCCAAGTAGTGGTGACCCTGGCTGAGATTAAGAGGGCAGGTTATCTTCTAAGGAGGTCTGTCTAATGCAGACTCACAATACACGCTAAAGGGGAGGAAGGAAGGCCCAAATGGGCAGAGAAAAATTTTAAGTTTTTCTTGTCTTGCCATAAAATACGAATTTTATTTCATCGATAGTAATAGCTAGCTTTGAGCACTTACTGTGAGTCACTCACTGTTCTAAATAAGTTCTTTACAGGCATTACGTTACTGTCCCAACAACCGTATACTGTAGGTACTCTAATTATTTGCATCTTATAAATGAGGAAAGTAGGGCATCGAGAGTTGCCCAGTTACAGCAGACTAGCCAGTAAACAGCAGACTTTGGACCATTGATTATCCTATTATCCGAAGGCCTCGATGGGGGAAGAACACACGGGAAGGTATACAAGCTCCTAGTCCTTCTTGAAGATCTTATACTCTCCACCATCTTCAGATCTTCTGCTAGAGCCCATTGATGGTCCACTTCAGAGGCTCCTTTGTTTCCACACTGATTCTCTTCCCCATCTTCCTGTAAACATCGACAGGAGACCTTCTCTATGCCAGAGGTTATGCACATAATACCAAAGCTCTGAGAATGGACCTTGCATCCGAGGTTAGAACTGAAAGGGACTCTCAATGTGGCCTAACCAGTGCACTTTTCAGATATGGAATCCGAGGTGGTGAAGCAGGCTGCCCGCGGGCACGCCAGTAGAGGCAGAGCCTGGGCTGGACATAGGCCTGCTGACTCCTGCTTTTGGTTTTTGTGCCTCCATGTACTTTCTTGGCAGGAGGGTGTGGGAAGCTGAAGAGTAGCAGAGCTGGAAATTCTGATCTGTAACTGACAGGGACAGCCAGCGGTCCCCACAGGGAGCCCTTCCTTGTATGCCAAGCCCCAGAAGACTTTGGCAGCCGGGCTGTGCTATTTAATGACCTTCTGGAGGCTGATCCCGTGGTATGGCACTACTGCGCACCAAGGCCGAGGTTGATTTGGAGCCTTGGGTTTTGCATTTCCTGAAGAGGCAGGAATGGACCCCAGAAAGAACTACTGGAGGGGCAACTCTGTCACAGCGGCACCTGCTTTTTAACGGCAAGACCTAGTGTGCGAGTGGCGAGTAGCCATCACATCATGGACCAAAGCTAATCAACCGGTGAACACTGCCTGCAGCCCTGTGATGGATACAGGCTCGGTGGAAAGAATCTGGCGATCTATTGGTGATGCCTGTCATGCGCCCAGGAACAGGCTGGAAGCACATCTGTCAGGTGTGTGTCACCTTGGGTGTAGGGGTTACATAAGCCTTGGATTTTGATTGTAGCACACTATTACCTGCCCTTATAGGATTATTGTGAGGATTAAATAGCAATATATATAAATGGCTCGTTAAATGGTAATCATTCTGCTTAGCAAATTAGGAAGGGCTTAAGAAGAAAATTCAGTTTATTCTTCCAAATATTTGAGTACCGTCTGTATGTCTGGTGCTGATTTGGCACCGGAGAAAGATTATACAAGATATATTAGGTTACTCTTCTCATGAAGATTGTTCTGTATGGAAGAAACAGACAGTAACTGATAAATAGACAAGTGGGCTAACTTCAAATAGTGGTAAGAGTGTTGAACCACAACAACAACAAAATCAGACTGAGGTAGAGAAGGACTGCAGGACAGGTGAAGTCAGAAGGTGGCATGTGGACAGAGGCCTGAAAACGAGAAGGAGCCAGTACAGTCTCCCCATTGATACCAGAATCCGAGATGCTCAAGGCCTTTATATATAGTGGTGCAGTATTTGCATATAACCTATGCACATCTTCCAGTATACTTTAAATCTTCTCTAAATGACTGTAATACCTAATAGAGTGTAAATGCTGTGTAAATCGTTGTGAATACAATGTAAATGCTATGTAAATAGTTACCAGTGTGGCAAATTCAAGTTTTGCTTTGGGAACTTTCTGGAATTTTAATTTTTTTTTTTTAATATTTTTGATCCATGGATACTGAGGGCTGACTAATGCAAAGATTTGGGCAAACATTCCAGGTAGATGGAAGAAAAGGTGGAAAGGGTCTTGACGTGGAACAGCTTGAAGGCTTGGTAAGCTTTCAGCAGGCAAGGTCAGAGATATCATACCTTACTTTTGAAGTACTTTAAAAATTTTTATTATGAATAATTTTCAAACATTAAAAAGAGTAGAGGGCTTCCCTGGTGGCGCAGTGGTTGAGAGTCCGCCTACCGATGCAGGGGATGCGGGTTCGTGTCCCGGTCCGGGAAGATCCCACATGCCGCGGAGCGGCTAGGCCCATGAGCCGTGGCCGCTGAGCCTGTGCGTCCGGAGCCTGTGCTCCACAACGGGAGAGGCCACAACAGTGAGAGGCCTGCGTACCGCAAAAAAAAAAGAGTAGAGACTTGGGTAATGAACAATTGTATATCCATCACTCAGGTTCAACAGTTATCACCATTTTGATGCTTTCTTCATTGATGCCTCTCTTTATTTGTCTGAAATAGGTTAAAGCAAATCCCAGACATCATGATATTTTATCCCTAAATACTTCAGTATGCATCCTTTAAAAAATCAAGATTTGCTTATATGCTAATGTAATTTCTCACATTTAATTGTCACAGTGCCATTGTCATAATAATAGTAATTCTTTCATATAACCTAGGACCTAATTCATATTCACATTTACCTGCTTGCCTCAGAAATATCTTTTATGAGTTAGTTTGAATCAGATTCCAAAGACAGTCTACACGTTGTAAATTGTTGTTAACCCAGATGTGTTTTCATCATGAGCACTGGGAGAAAGGTATTTAACATCAGACCTGCACTAGTGGAATGGTTTTTGCATGTCTTACTGGTTCAATATGTGGTTTAAATTGTAAGGAGCCCCAGAGGACCGTGAACTACTGTAGATGTTGTTGGATTGTCTCCCGAACTGACATCAGAACCCCCTGCTCCATCCTCTGTTCTTGCTAACAGAGCTGTGGCTCTGCTTAGGCATCAGAAAACATGTGCGTTATGAGTCTGGACTTCTCCTCTGGCCCAGATGTGAGTTCTGAAATTTTTTTTCTTTTTCTTTTTTTGGCTGCATTGGGTCTTCGTTGCTGCAGGCAGGCTTCCTCTAGTGTGACGAGCCAGGGGCTGCTCTTCGTTGCGGTGCGCGGGCTTCTCATTGCAGTGGCTTCTCTTGTTGCGGAGCATGGGCTCTAGGGTGCGCGGGCTTCAGTAGTTGTGGCGCACAGGCTTAGTTGCTCCGCGGCATGTGGGATCTTCCCGGACCAGGGATTGAACCCATGTTGCCTGCATTGGAAGCCAGACTCTTAACCACTGTGCCACCAGGGAAGTCCAGTCCTGACTATTTTGACAGATGTGGTTCTGGTACCCTTGACAGTGACTGATTGAGGAATGGGCCTGTGTCCCAGCTCAGGCCATTGAGGGAAGTTTGCTTGGTGGGGATTCTGGGAGGGCTTTCCTCTCTTACAGGGGATGACCCAAATTTGGGGTCATCTTTTCAGACTTCTGGATGTTGCATGGGGGTGTCTGGAGCTGTGGCAGCAGCCATCTAATGACTGTGCAGGGAACATTGGGTAGAACCCACCATCCTGATGCAGACCGAGGGTAAAAAAGGAAATAGCATGAGTCCTTGATGACAATGTTGAGTTACAGAACTAACCGTCCTGAAGCCACTCTGCCAGAGATATCTTTTTATGAGATAAAAATGCCACTTTTTGAGATCAGAAGCATCCCATTCACAGGCGTCTTTCTAGAAAAAGAAATACCATCCCTAATAAGTTTTAATTTTCTTTGGATCAGAATAGGGGAACTGACCTTCACACTCTATCCTTATCCTCCTGCTTAAACCTCTTTATTTTTGTGTGTTTTTTCAAATTGGTTAGTGTTTCTCCTTTTCCTTCGAACTCCTGGCACACTGCCCTCTCTGATTTGTCCAGAAACATTTATGAAGGTTTGATTTCTGTGGAATGGGAAGTATGTACCTTCTCTCCTTGCAAAGACTTAACCCAAGGTAAAACATCTCTAAACAGTGCAAAGTAAAACTTTATGGAAGGTTTTAGCACACATGGCTGCAAGAAAGATAAAAACTGTGTTGGAGATTGGTTAAGCTTGCGTGTGCTACCTGCTGATGGAGTGAGGTGTCCTCAGGAGAGGGCAGGCAGTGAGCAGGGCTTGCCCAGAGGAAATAAAGTTAGAATTTGGCAACCCTCTAATGTGGACCCATGGTGCTTGTGGAAGGTAAGGTGTATGAATGGGAAAGGCTGTCAACTCAATCTACCAAAAATGACCCCTTGGGTTTCTAAGTTGTACTCTGCTTTGGAGAAAAGATTCTGCTGTAATGAGACATGTCCGTTCAGGTGACCTGTTGTCATAAGTCTCTACACCCATGGGGAGTTGAAATGGCCCATGGCCTTTCCAGTTGGGGAATCATCAAGGGACAGTTTATTTCTCATCATCTGCTAGAACTGCTTCAGTCACTGAGTACATTTCTAGGACCCTGTCTTCTGACACAGCTTGTCCAGGAAATGTAAAATATCTAAATGTTAGCCCAAGTTTAACATCGTTAAGAAAGAAAATCTGGGCTTCCCTGGTGGCGCAGTGGTTAAGAATCCACCTGCCAATGCTGGGGACACAGGTTCAAGCCTTGGTCTGGGAAGATCCCACATGCCGTGGAGCAACTAAGCCTGTGCGCCACAACTACTGAGCCTGCGCTCTAGAGCCGACGAGCTGCAGCTACTGAGCCCATGCGCCTAGAGCCCATGCTCCACGACGAGAGAAGCCACCGCAATGAAAAGTCCATGCACCACAACGAAGAGTAGCCCCCGCGCACCGCGACTAAACAAAGCCCGCACGCAGCAACGAAGACCCAACGCAGCCAAAAATAAATAAATAAATTTGTTGAAGGAAGGAAAGAAGGAAAGAAAGAAAGGAAGGAAGGAAGGAAGAAACTCTGCTCCTTCTTCAAATGAAAACATCAGTGCCTTCCAAAGCTAGAGCTAATTCCTGTTTGGGTCATCTATGCACATACATAGGGGAGATTGACACTGAATCAGGTCCAGCTCTGCTGGTAAAGATCTCAGGGAATAAGCTGTGTGTTAAGGATAAAAATAAAATTAAGTAACATGTTAAAGAATAACTATGTTCCAAGTACTGGGCTAAATGCGTTATACCTATTAACTCATTGTAATGTGCTTGCTCTCTAAGAAGGGATGGTGTCTCATTTTCCAGATGACAGAACTGAGGCTCAGAGAGGTTAACTAACTGATCATAAGGTGATGAGTGATGGTGAGGGGATTCACGCCCAGGTCTGGCTAACTCCAGAGCCCACCTTGTTAACCACTTCCCAAAGATGGCAGCATGGCAATTACTTGGTGTGTGTTGGCTGTTCCTTTGTTGCCCACAGCTCCTCTTTGGCTTGGAGCTGTCTCGAATTTAGGTTT
The DNA here is from genome assembly GCF_964165515.1 of Mesoplodon bidens. Taxonomy (NCBI): domain Eukaryota; kingdom Metazoa; phylum Chordata; class Mammalia; order Artiodactyla; family Ziphiidae; genus Mesoplodon; species Mesoplodon bidens. The sequence continues at coordinate 91,883,260 of NC_138164.1, read as the reverse complement.
TCCCTGCCCCGCCTCCTAGACACTGACCAGCCCAGGCATCAGCTGGTCCTGATTGGACCTGCTCCTCTATAACAAAGTGGGAAGAAAGCTCAAATGAGCCTTGCTGAGGACTCTGTGACCTTCTCCACTTGGCTGTGGAATGACAACCTGAAGTCAGTGGGACTGTGGGAAAGAAGGCTCGAACCAAGGCTTCCTGTCTGCCAGGTCCAGGCAGTAGAGCTTCACTGCACTGCCTTTCCCCCTGCCATGTGCTCCTGGAGTTTGGGGTGGTCTCTACTCCAATGCTGATCCTGTTATTCTGCAAGGCTGACAAGATGTCCCCAGCTGCAGGAGCCTTTGCTGTCACTCTTGCTAAGGCATTGCTGATGTCTGGCTCTGGAATATGAGCCTGGGAAACAGGTGCCTTTGGCAGTAGAGCTGATGCAGGCTAGTAACTGGGGCAGTTCTTTGAGAGACATGCCAGCTTCTTTCCTTAGCCATGAGATGATACTTCTTGGTATTCCTTCATCAAAGCATCTTGTTTCTCTAAACAGTGGGTTTTATGGATTACTTGGGAAGACCTGAGAGCAACATGTTGTATCCTTATCACATTATGGGTCACCTCCCAACTCAGAACACTGAGTTCTGAATCCTCGGCTGGCACCAAATGGAAAATAGTCCCCTGGGCTCTTAGACTCTGTATTTACTTGGTAATTCACAGTCTAGTAAAACCACTTTCTTTTGGACTGCCCAGAGATCTAAGTTGGATTTTGATGACTGCTCTGTTGTGTTGTTAGTGGCTGAGACTCAGCATCACATCCCGGCTCTGCCGCCAGCTGGCTGAGTGACCTCCGCCAGTCCCTTGACCCCTCAGAGCCTGTGTTTCCTTCTCGGAGACGTGTTAGGGTGTGAGTTCTCTAGGTGGTCTCTGGTTGCCTTTAAAATCAGTGATTCTTTTTTTTTTTTTTTTTTTTTTTTTTTTTGCGGTACGCGGGCCTCTCACTGTTGTGGCCTCTCCCGTTGCGGAGCACAGGCTCCGGACAGGCAGGCTCAGCGGCCATGGCTCATGGGCCCAGCTGCTCCACGGCATATGGGATCTTCCCGGACCAGGGCACGAACCCGTGTCCCCTGCATTGGCAGGTGGACTCTCAACCACTGTGCCACCAGGGAAGCCCCAGTGATTCTATTTTAAATCTTGTCAATGAGCAGTTCTTCTTACTGTTCCTGGCTGCATTTGTTCTCCCAATCAACGCCTCCTCATCAAGCCGCCTGTGGGCCATGTGCTGTCCTGGGAAGTAAGAACACAGTATGCAGGAGAGGACACACGTCCCAGCTCACTTGCCCACAGGAAGACTGTAGTCTCCAGGGTAGATGGACCTGTAAGCAACGCACTAGTGATTGTGATGACCATGTGAGCCGAGGGCAGCAGAAACAGAGGGTCGCCAAAGCTAGGGTGTGTCAAGCCGATCTAGAGTAGAAACAGAGCTCATGCGTGACACGTTTAACCTGCCCAAGAAGGGTCGTGCGTTCATGAAACACCTGAAAATCCACTCTGCAGTACCGAGGGTTCTTCCATACATTTCTGATTGGAATTGCTCTAGCTCGGTTGATTCTGCAGTTGCCTGCTAGTAGCGGAGAATCAAACAGCCCTTTACACCTCTCCTGCCCTAAGCACCTCCTTCATAGGAATTCTGGAGTTAATGCTGTTTGGGCCCGAGTGTTCTGCCCAGATCTTTCTATCCCTTGTGTCTTTCTGGGCTTCCTCCAAGGAGATCATTAGTGTGTAGAGAGTGGGAACTGTGTCACAAACTGCTCACCTATCGCTGGGCCCACTGCTGCCATAGGTGCGCAGAGGTCCTTAGTGTACCTGTCATGCAGTCAAGTAGGCAAGCCCAGCGCACCTCTATTCTTGGAAACTTTTTGTGTATGGTTTTTATTGTTATAGTTTTGTCACATTTGAGTACACACTGTATTTAAAAACTATATATATATATATATATATACACACAGAATATCTATATTCTGGAGCTCACAGATTATCTGTAAAGTTGGGTTTTAGCAGCACCAGTAGAAATAGTAACTTGGCCTTGCTGTTTTCACCACTTGACCTGGTGTGTTTGTAGCTGATGAAATATTTGTGGCAAACACACATTTGCCCTTGGTCACTGACTTAAGCCTGTGGGTTTTAGGGGAGCAAATGAGCAGACTGTAGGAGTTAATCCAAAAAGTCTCTTTGCTTCCCAAAAAGGGTAAAAGGGAGCAGTTTGCAGCTTTTCAAATACCCAAGTGACAAGTTGCTCCTGTGGTGGGCAGAGTCTGGGGCTGACCACAGAACACAGCCTCGTGTTCGATGCCCTTGGCTGAGAGCTGGTTTCACGCCCTGCCCCAGGGAACATCCTTCGGAGGCTGGAACAGTCGTTTCCATCCTGCTGGGTCGGTAAAGCAGAGTGTCATCAACATTTGTAGCCCTGTTCTAACAAATGTGGCTGCTTGGTCCCAAAGTTGGTTCTGGTCACTTCAAGTATAGGACAAAGTAAGATTTTTTTTTCTTCCCTTTAAACTTGAATTCCACATGTTTAATTAGCAGCTGGACATCGGTTGGTTAGAAATTACTGTGTAAGCTGGTCTGGGACAAATTATCCTATGCCACTGCAGGTCCCTTCTCTGTAAAGAGACTGACCCCCATGGGTGTTTGGGATTCTGTCTGTGTGTCAGAAGCACTGAGATCCTGCCATGAAAGATGGCCTAAACCATGAAGGATAGCTGCTCTTGTTGTTTCTAATTTGAAAAGGGAAATTGAATTTGAGGACACCTGTGCCCTTAAGAACTGAATTCACGGTGAAGAAGAGCCTCAGGGCCACGGCCAGCTAGGGAGCCCTGGCCTCTGCTGCGTCTGCAGAGGCTGTGGGAGAGCTGTCTGTAGGGAAAGGGAGGAGGACAGAGCAGAGGGGGCTGGATGGGGGGGAAAGGGGTGAATGGGAACCCAGAACTTGTCTCTGGAATCAACCTAATTGTTTCCATTCCTCCTCGTGAATAAATTGGAGCTGTACCCCCCCCAAAGCGTTTTGGAGTTTATTTCAGAATTTCCTCCCGGAGATGGGTTTTTGAACCTCAGTGAGCCAAATCCCAGACCTTTTGGAGCCTGGGGTCAGGAAGGCCCTGGACGCAGGTGATTTTACATACTCACTTCTCTCCATCAGCAGAAACCAGTCAGCCTGAGCTGGGCGTGTTTATTCAGTGAAATCCAGGAACCTCAGGCCACTGGTTTTAATCAGGACACTCGCTCTGTGGTAACTGGGGCTCCTCAACCAAGGATCTGGTCCCAGTTAGGTTTCTAAATGCCAGGCAAGCTTGTTTCTGCAGATAGGGTGTCTGCCACTCACGTGGCCTCCTGCAAACGCAGACTGTCCAGAAGACAGACTCGCCCAAGTGCAGGCCTCCTTTTAATGTGGAATTTTGAAGCCTTCTGGCAGGGAATTTTCCAGTCTTTGCTTTTTGAAAGGAGGGTAAGATAATACGTGGCGGCCTTTCTGGAGAAGTAGTTTGGAGAGATGGGCTGGAACTTGGCAAAATGAACCTTGGGACCATTACAGGGCTGCTTAGGCCTTGTAAACTCGGTGTCGCCCTCAGCTTCTCAGCGCCAGCCCCGAGAGGCAGGGCCAGCCACAGGGGCATACAGCCTTTGGGGTCTCATGCGGCCTGCATTCAGAGGGGCCCCATGCTTAGCTCAGTGATCTGTCATTGCTGTCTGAATTCATAATAATTTTTGAATGAGGTTCACACATTGAGGGTGAATATCTGGGCTGAAGGCTGGGCTCGGCCACTCACCAGCCAGGAGTCTTGGGGCTAAGGAGACACTGGCCTCTTGGCCTCAGTGCCCTCCTTTCAAATGAGAAACACCTGGCATCTCTCCCCTAGAGCTGCTGGGCAGAGAAGAAAAGATTATGCCCTGCAGCACTTAGCAGGGTGTGTGGCACTTAGTAGGCCCTGAAAACACATATCTGGCTTACCTTTCTAGTCATTCCATTCTTCATGCAACAAATACTATTGAACATACATGCTGTGGCCTGAATGGTGAGCCTCTCAGCCCCAATTCATATGTCGAAGGCCTAACCCTCTATGTGACTGTGTCTGGAGATACGGTCTTGAGGAGGTCATTAAGGTTAAATGAGGTCCTGAAGGTAGGGCCCTCATCCAATAGGATTGGTGGCCTTATAAGAGGAAGAAAGAGAGAATATGAGAGACAGAGAGAGAGAGAGAGAATGAGAGACAGATACAGAGAGAGAACGCGACAGAGGATGAGAGATCTGCCATGTAAGGACACAGCAAGAAGGCAGTTATCTACAAGCCAGGAAGAGAGCCCTCGTCAGAAACCAAACCCTGCTTGACCTTGATATTGGACTTTCCAGCCTCCAGAACTGAGAGGAAATAAGTTTCTGTTGTTTAAGCCACTTGGTCTGTGGTATTCTGTTATAGCAACCCCAGCTGACTAATACAACACACTGTGTGCCAGGTACTGGATCAGAATTGGGAGTATAGATACTTCATTAAAGAAAACATACATGGTCCCTGCCTTCATCGAGGTTGAAGTATAAGCTCAGACCCACACCTCCTTCCCTGAACAGATTGCATAAGTCTCTGTTCTGTCTCAATTTATCCAAGAAGAACAGCTTTGAAGTCTGGTGGGACCAGCTGGTCCATGGGACCTCAGGGCATGTGGAACAGCTGTTAATCCAGCCTTCACTGGCCCTCTAGGGTGCCCTTGCTGCGTCTGGGATGCTACGTATCAAAGAATTAAACAAAGCCACATGCATGGGACTATCCCAGGCAGTATTGTCCGTCATCACTCTGTCACTGCATCGGCCCCTCCCCTTTGCTGTTGTAAATTTGGGGTCCTCTCTCTGTTTCCAAGTGTGTTTAGTCATTCCCCGCACCGCAGGCCGTGCCCCTTACCCCATCACTGTGTGGCAACTGGTCATGCCCTCGTGATCCACCCCCAGCTTGGAGGAGAACTTCCGTAGGTGGTGCTGGGGGAAGCCCCTCTCCAAAGGCGGCAGGGGTCGGGGTTTTTACATCATGAATCTATGAATTCTTGCTGCTCATCCCAGGGGTAGTAATAGTAGTAACGATAGCTAGCAGTACTTGATGAATGTTAAAAAAGCACAGGCACTGTTCTCAGGGCTTTTACATGTATTAACTCATTTTGCCATAGCGTTACGAAGTCCTACTGTTAACCCTATTTCACAGAGGAAGAATCTGAGGCAGGTGAGTCCTCACACTGGCATCACTACCACTTACATGGGATGGCTGATATCATCGTGTGTGTGTGTGTGCGTGCGTGTGTGCGCGTGCACGTGCATGTGTGTGGTACCAGCTCCTCCTATCTCTCTGGGTGTTTGAGAGGACTTCCCCACACATCTACTAGTCAGATGCTCCTGGTTACATTGACAAGCTTGTTTAAGGGGGATGGAAGGGCCTTGACTTAACCAGGAAGCGCTGGCCCCATTGGGGCAGGAGATGAGTCTGACAGTGACGCAGGCTGCCGCTCAGGTGCTGGCTTGCCTTCTGAGCCAGGTGGCTTGCAAGGAGCTACTAGACACTTGAAAGAATGTGGTCAGACCACATCCTACCCAGGAGACAGCTGGAGTGCACAGGAGCCATTCAGTAGGACAGTCTGTCTTTGAGCCAGACCTCCACCAGAGCGCCTGTGAAGAACAAGTGTCTGGTCATCTTCTCACTCCCCTTCCCTGCCAGCCGCTTGCTCTCCAGATGCTGACCTCACTCCACAGAAGGCTTCAGAACCTCCTGAGCAAGAAATTGCACATGGGCTCCTATATACATTGCCCCAGTGACAAGGAGCTAATATTAATGCTTTCAGTCCCTGGCCCATTTCCAAATCAAGGATATAGATTTAATTTTAATGTGTGTATCTCACTAAGAAAGATTTGTTTTTTTAAGAACATGGGCTTTGGGAGTCCCTGGTGGCGCGGTGGTTAAGAATCCACCTGCCAATGCTGGGGACACAGGTTTGAGCCCTGGTCCAGGAAGGTCCCACATGCCACAGAGTAACTAAGCCCATGTGCCACAACTACTGAGCCTGCACTCTAGAGCCCACGAGCCACAACTACTGAGCCCATGTGCCACAACTACTGAAGCCCATGCGCCTAGAGACCGTGCTCCGCAACAAGAGAAGCCACTGCAATGAGAAGCCCGTGCGCCACGACGAAGAGTAGCCCCCACTCGCTGCAACTAGGGAAAGCCCACACGTAGTAACAAAGACCCAACGCAGCCAAAAATAAATAAATAAATAAATAAATAAATTTATAAAAAAAAAAGAACATGGGCTTTATTTTTTATTTATTATTTATTTATTATTATTATTATTTTTTGCGGTACGTGTGCCTCTCACTGTTGTGGCCTCTCCCGTTGCAGAGCACAGGCTCCGGACACGCAGGCTCAGTGGCCATGGCTCACGGGCCCAGCCGCTCTGCAGCGTGTGGGATCTTCCCGGACCGGGGCACGAACCCGTGTCCCCTGCATCGGCAGGCTGATTCTCAACCACTGCGCCGCCAGGGAAGCCCCCTTTTTAAAAATTTTTTTAAATTTATATTTTGGCTGAGTTGGGTCTTTGTTGTGGTGTGTGGGCTTCTCATTGCGGTGGCTTCTCTTGTTGCAAAGCAGGGGCTCTAGGAGCATAGGCTTCAGTGGTCGCAGCACGCGGGCTTCAATAGTTGCGGTGCGCAGGCTCTAGGGTACACGGGCTTAGTTGCTCCGCGGCATGTGAGATCTTCCTGGACCAGGGATCGAACCCGTGTCCCCTGCATTGGCAGGCGGATTCTTAACCACTGCACCACCAGGGAAGTCCCAAGAACGTGGGTTTTAGAATCACTTAGGCTTGTGTTTGAAGCTGAACTCTGCCCCTTACTAGCTCTGTAATCTAACCCAACTTCTCTCTCTGAGGCTGTTTCCTCCCATAAAATGGAAATAATAGAAGCTATGAGACAGGACTGTTGAGGGGACTGAATGTTATAATGCATGAAACACACCTACATAGTTCATGGCGATTGGCAAGTGCTCAGTGAACATTAGTTGCTGCTGCTGCAAAGCACGGTCTGAGATGAAGGGGAATATTCTTGAGGAGGCTTATTTTTCTAGATCAGTTGAGAGAGAAAATTTTAAAAAATGAGAACTCTGAGGACTGCTTACCATCTGGGAACGGGGAACGTCTTAGAGTGGTCTTTTTGATCTAGAAATAATAAAGTACTGAACACTCTACTGGGAACAAAAGCCAGAGACTGGGTTCTGATGCAGCAAATGTTTGCCCAGCCCTGTACAGTGTCTGTAGCTCACAGCCTGTCTTCCTCAAGGCAAACCACTAAGGGTAGTTACCACCCCCAGTTAGAGTTGAGAACGCTTGCCCCATTTTGCAGATTTGACCCAGGAGCTTCTGACCCCAGGGCTAGTGTTTCTCACCTCAGAGACCCTCTGGAAATGGGTGGACAGTATGGGTTCTCCTGGGATTCCAGTGTTGAACCAAACCGGCGCGTTTGGGGCCCATCTGGATGTGTTCAGTCCGTTTGAAGATGCCTTTCCAGGCAGAACCACCTTTGGAGTCACTTTCTCTGAATGAACTGACAGAAATCCTGCCTCAGCAGAAGGTAGGAGTTGATTCCTCCCTTCTTTACGCTTCCTCTCAAATGGGAAATGGCGTAATTACCCTGAGGCAGAACACCAGTAACTAGGGTTATGTTTAAATAATTGCCTCTCATTGAAAATGGACACCTTATTTAAAAAAAAATTTTTTTTTTTAATTTTAAAAATAGCCCTGGAGAGCAACCTCAGCTACTATCCCTGAGAGAAATGTTCTCTTGCTTTCTCAATTAAAATATCAGTAGCAGCTCCAGAATTTCTACTTAGGTGATGTTCTCAGCCTTAATTTGGTTGTAGGGCATGATTGCGGGATTGGTGTGAAGTTTGGGTGCGTGGGGGTCTAAGGTTTTCTTTTACAGTAAATCAGTTTGGGTTGGTTTGGAGCTAAGGGGAACCATGAGGACTGAGGCCTTGTCCAGGCCACTCTGGGACTTGCATGATTAAACATCACCTTTGGTAATTTTAGACCTCCTGGCGGCAGATAAATTTAGAAGCACTTGCAGTGTGCCTGTCTGGGTCTGTAGCCTGGAAGTGCTGTGTTCCTGTCTAACCTCACCTCACTGGTCGCAGCTCTCAGAGGCCCGAGGCAGCCCTTCCGGGACCTGACAAGCCAGGGTGTGCGTGAGGCCTGCCAGGATCCTCTGGAATGAGGTCCAGTGCAAGCTGGACAGGCAGAGACATAGGAAGCAGTACTTCTCACAAAACAGAGGGGTGAGATTGGGGTTGAGGGTGGCACACAGGACCAGGTTTGGGACATGCCCAGAATGGGGTATCTGTGAGATATCCAAATCTAGTTGTAAATAGCAAGTTGGATCTGAAGATAAAGCCTTGAAAATCATCAGCATTTAGATGAGCCACATTTAAAGGTACTACTTCTGGGGTGCGTCCTGGCTCTCAGCCCTCTCTGTGCCTTACCTCATTTCACTGACGAGCGTGGGACACACACTGTGCTTATCCCTCTTTTAGGAAGGAGAGTTGAGGCACAGTGCAGTGGAGGGAGGTGCCTCTCAAACCACATGGTTAATTAGTCTCAGGGTCAGGCTCACACTCTTCCACGGTCAGGGGCAGTTCAGATTTTGTGAGATCTAAAGTTTATCTAGTTAAGAAAAAAAAATCCAAACTTACAAAAGCAAAGGGAGGCATAAAAGTAAATATTTATTTAGAATGAGAAAAATAGTCCAACACATTTTCAAAAGCTGATGCATGTCACAAAATCCAGAAAAATCATTTTATTAACTGCCTGTGGTTGGTATCTCCACCTCAGCTTCCCTTCAGCCGACTCCCAGAAATGCCCTCCTGATGCCTGGGGACATGTAAAGGAGCGTCCGTTGGAGTGGGGAGAGACAGCGGTCCTAACTGATGTGGTTAATCTTATGTTGGTCAAATTTTATGAAAACTCATGTTCACCTGAACACATTGCTGGACCCCCCCAAGGTTCTGGAAGGGACATCTGCTAGTGGGGGCTGCCAGGAGGTGAAGCTTCCCTACTTTGTGATAACTCTGCCTCAGCTTGAAATCTCCACCCATCAGACCATAGGGGCGCAAGTCATCCAGGATAGCTGCACATTCGTGTCCTGTAAGTGCCCACGCTTTGTCATTACAGTAAAACTTCTTAACTGTTTAGGGCTGGAGTTTTGTTTTTGTTTTTTTTTTTTTTTTTTTTTTTGTGGTACGCAGGCCTCTCACTGTCGCAGCCTCTCCCGTTGCACAGCACAGGCTCCGGACGCGCAGGCTCAGCGGCTATGGCTCACGGGCCCAGCCGCTCCGCGGCATGTGGAATCTTCCTGGACCGGGGCACGAACCCGTGTCCCCTGCATCGGTAGGCGGACTCTCAACCACTGCGCCACCAGGGAAGCCCCTGGAGTATTTTTTTAAGGCTCATTTTATTTTATTTTATTTTTTGGCTGTGCTGCATGTGGGATCCTAGTTCCCTGACCAAGGATCAAACCCACACCCCCTGCATTGGAAGCGTAGTCTTAACCACTGGACCAACAGGGAAGTCCCAGTGCTGGAGTATTTTTAAAGCATATCACATAGTTTTGTTTTCTTAAACAGTGAGCAGAGCAGATGTGAATGTGTTCTAGATGACTCAGGGTTGTCGTTATGAGTATTTGCACAGCACTGTGCTTGCTGTAAGGGAGTGATTCACCAGGAACCCCAAGATGTGACCGGGAGTTGATCCCAATACTGAATAGCCCCACACTTAGTCTTGTTTTACATTTTTACACCTGCTTTCTCTTTTTGTACATTTTTCAGCCCTTCGAAAGCCGTTAGCTATCATTTCTTGCTGCTTTGAACAAGCTGTGGTCTGAGAAACAAAACCAGCCAGCTTCCTTTCAATTAATAGACTCTTCTGAGTATCTGTTATGTGTCCGGTGGTGAGGGTCTGGGAAGTGTACATTACTAATAATGGCTAGTATAACGAGCATTCGTTGAGTGCCTGCTCTACATCAGGTGTTCTGATCTCATCACATGTGTCCACTCAGGTAATCCTCACAATCATCTGTGAGGTAGGTGCTGTCCTTATCCCCATCTTGCAGGAGAGGAGGCTGAGGCACAGAGAAGTAAAGCAGTTGCAGTCCAAGGTCACAGAGCAAGAGGTGAAGGGCTCGGATTCAGTCCCCGGTGGTCTGGCTCCAGAGCCACAGTCTTAACCACTGTGCCCCAGGGCTTCTCAGTGTGTAACCTCTTGTCTCACAACACCCTCAAAGAATATGTTTTAGACTGTATTTTAAGCATAAGGAAATCAAAACTCAGAGAAGTAAAGTAACTTGCCCAAAGACACCGATTCCAAAACACCTACCTTTTTTATTCCACCGCATCGTAACTCTTAGAGATTTGTCGACTGTGGGGCCAGACTCATAACCATTGATAATGTAAAAATCAGACCCAGAGAGCATGATCTGTGTCCCCAAGGAAATTGCACTCTCCAACATATGGGAAAGGAAAGAATTGTGGCTTGAGTCTGAAGAGCTTTCCTGTGAGAGGCATGAATGGGGTTCATGGCATTTCTATTGATGGCATAGACTCTTTTACATCATTTCCTTATCGCAGCTGAGTGCTAGATGGTGTAGATTGCTGAAGGGCTAGGTTTCGGGTACGTGGGGTGTTGAGTTATCCAAGAGTTTCGGGATGTAGTGGTGATGCAGGTTATGCACACACGGAGACCAGGGGAGACCTAAGGGTTAGTCATTTCTTGGTCCTGACCTCGTGAGTATTTTAGAGAAGTGACCTAGCTGTTCTAGACTCCTCCTGTTGGTGACCCAGTGACAGTTACACTTTTGAAGCACAGGCAAGCACTGGATGCTGTTGAACAGCTCTGGCAGCACCAGGAGGAAGTCTGGATGATTCGGGATGTCACTGTAAGGGTTCTTAGGATACCAAGCTCTGAGTGAGTGAATCATTCAGGGACGCCTGCAGGAAAGTCAGCCTCGAGTCTCGCTTGAAGTTTTGTTCTGCTTTTTCCTTTTTTAAGTCCCTTCTCATCCTCTCATGCTGTTAGCTTGTTAGCTTGTTAGCTGTCCTTCCTTGCTGTGGCTGGAAAACTAAGCAAGCAAGCTTTGATTCAGCCATCAGGCACTTTTGAGTACTTCCTATGTGTTGAGCTCATCCAAATTCTCATGTAGCAGAAGTTTCTAAATATTATAAAGTAATATTTGTTTATTAAAAGGAAAAGACAACAACTAAAGAAAACAGCTCACCTTCCGATCTTTCTTTCCCTCAAGCAAAAGTACTTTTTAACTGCATGGCAAAAGGCATGAACACAAGCAAATAATGGAATGTCTTTTTAAAAACAGCCTCCCACATGTGTAATGGGATCCAGGCACTTTGAGCTTATCCCCCTGTGGGGTCTACAGTGTTGAATAATGAGAAAATTAGTTTAGAATCATGCAAATATTTAATCATAGTATGAAAGTTATTTTACTCCCGGCATTGTTGTACTTAGTGCGCTCTGGTACATTTTAGAGCTATTTTTCCCTCTAACAATTTAATTGTATCCAAGTTGTGTCATTTTATTTAAATGAGGTTTTACTGACTCTTAGAAGTAAATGTAATTATATAGTTATATTCCAAGTACATATATTTACCTTATAACATTAATATATTATTAATTATAATTGTATCAGAAGTAAACATAATGTAAAAATAAATATTAGATAACATTGTGTCAATATGCATTTTCTTGAGAATGGCAGTCTTAGACAGAAGAATGTCTCTCATCTTAGGCGATACATGCTGAATTATCAATAGAAGAAGCTGCGTATCTGCACCTTTCAAATGGTTCAGCAAAAAAGAAAAAATAAATGTGGCAACATGTTAGCAACTGGTGAATCTAGGTGAAGGGTATGTGCTTTTCATTGTACTATCTTTTCCATTTCTTTGTAAGTTTGAACGTTTTCAAAGTGAAAAGTTGGAAGGGGAAAAAAGTAAAATTCTAGTCCTTTGGTCCTGTCCTTTAACTGTCTCTGAAGTCAGAAATCATCATGAATGAAATGTACTGAGATAGCAGGTCTTTATCATAAACCTCCTATTCCTTTACTTCACTTATTTCCGGTCAAGCCTCAAAGCCACCAGTAGAATATTCATTTATATGACGTGCAAGATTATTTTTGGCCAGGAAGGCAAAAAAAAAATCTCAGCTGCTCTGGTCACTCAATTTTTCAGTTTGCTGGAAAAGAGGTGCATGCAGTGTTATTGCCTTCCTGGTGATGCCTTCGTGAGTATCAAATGTTTCAAACTGCAAGGTTTTATTTTTTGGAGAGAAAACACCCATGTGTGAGAGAGAACGTGTGCACGAGCCAGCAGCTTGTCCGGTAAGGGCTTCCCCACTCACAAATCTTGGGAAAACACCGCCAGGAATGAACGGATGGGCCCCAGAGGCCTCGCGGCTGTGTCGCTGAGTTTAGTGTGGAGACTCAGCTTAACATTTTGATTTTCAACCTGCAGATGCAGGACCTCTTCCAGATCACCTGCACCTATGTGGGGTCTTCATTTAGAGTGCACGTTTTCTTGAGCCCGAGATGTGTGCTCTGACGTGGTTGCTGTGCACTTACGTGTCATCCCAGACTCTGTTCCGAGGAGTCCTAACCTTACTCAGGGGTGAGCCTCTGATGTCGGTGCACACAGCAGAAACTGCACGCGGCCAACATTTCTGCCGAAAATCTCTTTAATGGCCCGTAATGTACACCATGAGGGGCACCCGGGAACTGAGCCAGCAGGGAGCACAGGTTCATGGTCCTGTCCCCATTCACTCTGGGGCCCTCACCCTTTGAGGGGAGGGCAGCACAAACGCCAGTTGGCAGGGGCACTGCGGCCATGTGGTTGGTTACGAGCCCTCTGCAGTTGGATTGCCTGGGTTCGAATCCTGGCCCTACCATATCCTAGCTGTGTGTCCATGGACAAGTTACTTGACCTCTATGTCTATTTTTTTTTATCTGTGAAATGGGAATCATGCCTACCTCATAGGTAATTAGGAAGATTAAATGAATTCATTTATAAGAAGTGCTCACAACAGTGCTGGCACATAATTAGTTTCATGCAAGTATTTATTACTAGTGTTTTTTTCTTTCACGTGTGTATATTTGCATTGTCCATGTATGTTAAATGCATGTAAAGTACAACTCCACTGTCAAGATAGAGTGTGCATTAGCGTTGGCAGCTTAAGAAGAAAACATTTGATCTCTTCCTCCTCTAGACAGGAAGCTTCCACGCTGTGCCACCCATGTCTTCCTTGCAACTGATTCTGATCGCCTTAGCTGTGAGGAGGCTGTTTCTGATCCTCTTATCATGGTGTAAAGTAACGCGTGCTTGACTGGTTGATAAAAATGGTAGATGGAGTTAGAAAGGAAACCTTTGTAAGCAATTAGCGGTTGATGGTTGGCTGACTGTGGTTGGGTGCCACTCCGAGGAAGTGCTCAGCACAGGAAGTGACCTTTCCACCTCTTCCCGTGGCTCTCCCTCTTGACCAGTGAAGTGAGTTGACTGCTGACATCTTCCTAAATACCACACATCCAATAGGATTGTGGGGAGGGGGCGATGCTAACTGTGTGGTCTCTCTATCTGGCTCCCACCTGAGAAAGTATCCTGAGGCCTCTGCCTTAAATCAAGGGACAGGAATGTTGGGAATGAAACCCAGAGGCAGGAAATTGAATTGGAGGTGTCTTATCAGGTGCCGATCTTAACCCTCCCAGAGAAGCACCAACCCAAGATACAGATCTACAGATAAAGTTCCTTTTAGGACTGGAGACTTGACAGCTCCAGACCTGCTGGGTAGCTTAGAACCCCCTGGTGAATCTATAACGCCTCTGGGTAATAAACCAAACTGCCAGGAATGTCCCAGCTCTCCTTCTGATGGGGGCTTTGGGTACCAGAGTTCAAGAGGTCCTGTTTCTGAGGGTTGGAGGCTCCTTAGCATTAGCTGGTCACAGAGAGCATCTTGCTTTGCTTGCTGCCCCCAGGTTTTCACAAGGACACAAACACTGGCACAAGTTGGTGACAGAAATAGCGGGCAGACCAATAGTTGATTTCAAGCCTTGGTAACACTTCTGGCTGTTGCTTGAGCCCCTCTGGGGCCTGGGGAACCGGCAGACCTTCTCTTGCCAGAGACTTTTATGCAGGAATGCCTGCTGTCAAGTTTCCCCAGTAGAATGTCTCTTGATAGGTTTGAATCTATCTGGTCATGGGTTTCAGATAGGAAGGTAAGAGTTTAATTTTAGTAAAGAAGCCAGGGAGAGATTAAAATCCTATCTATCATCTGAGAATGGTTAAATTAATCATAGCACTTGGATATGGTAAAATTTATCCAGCCATCAAATACTTTTTTTTTAAACAAAATTGCATGTGTTTATTTATATAACTTGGAATGCATAGGCGTCACACAAGAAACACTGCTTTTTTTGTATTTTGGTTATTGTGGTAAAATATACATAACATAAAATTTACCATTCTAAACTTTTTCAGGTGTACAGTTTGGTGGCATTAGGTGCACTCGCAGTGATGTACAGCCATTACCACCATCCATTAAAGAATACATTTTTGGTGAATTCCCTGGCGGTCCAGTGGTTAGGACTTGGTGCTTTCACTGCTGGGGCCCGGGTTCAATCTTTGGTTGGGGAACTAAGATCCTGCAAACCTCGAGGTGCTGGGAGGGAGGGAAAACGAATACATTTTTGAAGGAAATGTAATGGCATAGAAAAATGCTCCTCAAATGTCCAGGCATGGCTGGCAAGAGGGCAGAGACAGGACACTATATATGCCATGGTCCAGTTCTAGAATAACTAACATACATAAATGTCGTATGTGTGAAAATAGGCCAGAGTATTAACTAGTGATTATCTCAGGGCGGTGGAAACACACATGATTTTCATTTCTTCCCTATACTTTCTACATTTTGCCAAATTTTATGCCCTGAGCATAAAAACATGTTGAAATGTTTTCCAACGTTAAGTGTTCTATAGTGAGGAGAAACGGAAGAGTTCTGAATCCTCAGAAGTGGCTCCCTCTTTGGATTGTTAGAAGAGGGTGATGCTGAAACAGATGTGTTTAACACATAGCAAAGCTCACAGGCCTTTCTTGCTTCTCTCCCTTTCAGCTTTGAGGCTAGGCCTTCATGCTCTGCTGGTGGTTGTGATGTACCAATTTACTCAAGCTTGCTGTTTATGCTAGGTTTCTTTGAGGGGTGTGGGGGGGGTTTGGATTTTTTTGAAGGATAGTTGATGCACAATATTATATAAGTTACAGGTGTACAACGTAATGATTCACAATTTTTATATTTTATACTCCATTTATAGTTATTATAAAATATTGGCTATATTCCCTGCATTGTAAAATATATCCTCATAGCTTATTTTATTCTAGCTTTTTGATGAGCAGGAAAAGTACACATTCATTGACTTAGATTAAAAAAAAATAATTGATGTGGTCAAGGTGATCGTTGGAAGATTCAGTTCCGTTCCACAGACCCTTTATTTGTAATCCCATTCTCTGAAAAACTCTGAAAACACAATTTTTGTCTTCAGTTTATTTGATGGCATGATGGGGTGGGGGGTGGGGTGTCCTTTGAACAGCACTAACCACGGGAAAGGAGGTGTGTTTAGGAGCATGTGGGCAGCTCCCTCTAACTCTGATGTTCTTTTTGCCCACAAGTGACCCAGGTGAGCCAAGATGCTGTCAGAGGCCTTCAAGTCTGTGAGTTGCTTTTCTGTAACAGCTCTGGGGGCTGGAAGGCTAACCAGCTATAGAAATACACTGCAATTGGACACAAAGACATGAGACCACAGATAAAGTTGATAAAGTAGATAAAGTTGCTTCACCCTCTCTCCTTCCCTCCTACCCCCTCATTATTGACAAAGACTGGGCACAATCATCTCTACCGCTGGGATAGAATGGATTCTCCCCTCCTCCCTTCCCAACTGGGATGGCTGGATGTTTAAGTAAAGTTAACCCAACTGGAAAAGAGTTTATGATTCACGTTCATTTCACGAGAAAGGAAC
This sequence comes from Mesoplodon bidens, assembly GCF_964165515.1. Taxonomy (NCBI): domain Eukaryota; kingdom Metazoa; phylum Chordata; class Mammalia; order Artiodactyla; family Ziphiidae; genus Mesoplodon; species Mesoplodon bidens. The sequence goes on along the minus strand of NC_138164.1, from coordinate 91,867,139 downwards.
ACACAAGAAAGGCAGAGCAAAGGAAGGGAAACAGAAGGGTAGAAGCACTTCCAGTCCTTAAGCGGGTTGTTGCAACTTAAAACCTCTTCTCGTTGGTTACCTTTGTTGAGTACCCAGAGTTTGAGCCCATCCCCACCCCCAATCTTCTTTTGAAAGAAAGGCTGAAAACGCTATGAGGAGATGTATGAGCTCTGATTGTGCCCAATTACATTTGGCAAGCCCAAGACAAAAATTAATGGGACCAGCTCATTCTTCTGCGTGAGATGCCGTATTGCCCAGCCTAACGATTTTAGCTCTTGCCCTGCCGTAGATCGTCAAACAAATTAATAGCATGCTAATGGGTGCCTTTCAGCCTTCTCGTTTATATTAATGAGTTCCACTCCACCCGATAACCAGTGATTTATAGCACTGGAACTTGGAGCGTGGCTATAAAGATCGTCTTTTGTCGCTCTTTCTGGGGTGGGGCAGTCAGCCTAACAAGCTAAATGGTAGGGTTTTGTAATTGAATTCTAAAATGTGAAACGCCTGATGTGAGACCATTTCATTCTGATCATGGCTTGGGAAATTGAAAGGCCTTCAGTGTGTCTCCCACCACCCAAAGCTGAATGCAGTCTGATTTGGGTTTCCACGACTTGTGAAACAAGAGTGTGACCTGATTCTTAATGTAGGGGTATTCATGCTGAGCTAGCCTGGCAGTTAGATTCAGCGGGCTGTATAATAGCTCCTCTAAAAGAAAACAATATATGTTTGAGAGCCATACAGGAAGCCCCTTCCTTACCTTGGAGGTACTTGCATCCCTCACCTTCAACCTCCGCCCCTCCCTGCCCGCCCCTCGTGACTAAGAGGCAGAGAGCGCTGACTGGGTGCCAGGCACTGTACCACCTACTCTACCCTTGTCTCATTTAATCTTCCCAGTGGTTCTATGAAGTAGGTAGTAATATTATTCCCATTTTACAGACAGAGCTGGAACACGGAGGAGCTAATTAGCTGACCCCAGCTCTTAGAGCTGGTCAGTGGTGGAGCCGGGATGCCAACCTTGGCCACACTCTGCTGCCCCACCCAGATGGCCCGCTTCTCTCTTCCTCCGCACGTAAGAGCAATGCAGAGTGGGAGCCCCAGATGAGCAGTCTCTCGGCATGAGGGCCCAAAGTAGCTGCTGTCAGTTTGAGCCTGGGAAAAATGCCGGTTGCAAATGGAATGGCCCGCCTTCCTCAGGCTCAGGCAGGGTTCCTTTGCTGGCCGAAAACTCCCATCAGGAGTGGCGGGCTGGCAGGGCCCTGGTGGAGCCGAAGCCTCGTTGGGCTTTGCCGACAACCGCCTTCATTGTTTTCCGCGAGGACTACGCTGTCACGACTTCCCAAACAAACACGCAATCCTTCTTAACCAGGGAGCCCAATACCCTCAGAGATCTTGGTTTAAACATCACAGAAACGTCTTGCTTAAATTTTTTTTTTTTTAACATCAGTTTGGGTTCATTTTCTCTGGTCCATGGCCACTGTGTATAGCCATGTCCTAGAAACAATCCGAAGACAGCTTCTTTTTCATAAGCAATAGTCTGGAAATTTAATTGATGTGCCATTCCTGCCTCCCAGTCCAAACCCTTGCCCAAGCCGTCCTCTTTACCTGCTTTGATTTAGATTCTTTTAATTCTTCCTATTTTACAGTCACCAGCCATTCCAGAAAAACATCTGCTAAAAAGATCCATCCCCTGTAGTGGGAATTAAGTACATATTTTAACTTCAGACAATTTTACTTAATGTTTTCTACATTGCACAGAGCAGAGGATTAATGCAAACGTCCCTGAGAAGCTCCTATGAAACCTTAAGCTGCGTCTTCAATCACTCAGACCATTCAAGGACCAGAATTTGAAAGAGGGTGAAGAAGCACCAAGAATAAAATTAGAACAGGGATCTTTATTAACTTAAACATTTATGCAGGCCCAGTTGTACGTAGGAAACTCTAAACTCTTTTGCTTTGTTGTACCCAAGCCGAATGCTGTTTCTTATGGGAAGACGAGAAAGTAAAATGGCTTCTTAAAGTAGTTGGTTTGAAAGAGAAAAGAAATGAGATTTTCCTCCCAAGTTTTTTTCGTTGTTGTTTTGGTTGTTTTTTCTTTTTCCTGTAATCTTCTGTATTTTAAAGGTAGAAATTAAGACCTGAGTTTTATGCCAAGGGTATGCCATGAGTGATTGAGTCTGGTCAGTCATGTTGCAGTGAAATGTGGGCATATGTTTTGTGATGTATGTTGGAGTGGTTGATAGCCAAGAGCCCTGGGTTCTGGTTCCGTTTCTTACACGCCATGTGTGATCTTGGGTAAGTCACTTAGCCTCTCTGAGGCTGAGTGAGATAATAAAAATAGGATAAATTGTCTGTTTACACTCAGCTTGAAAATTCTCCAGTGTGGTTTTGTTTTCATGTTAAGACCTTCTACTCTACAGCACGTTAGAAAAAGTTAACCAGAATTTGGCTGGCATTTCTTTAACTACTTAAAAAATATGTAGTTGAAAAGACTGGAGAGAGAGAATAAGCACAAGACTCAAAGGCCTCAGAGAGGCAGGGACCTTTAAGGAAAAGCAAATTCATTTCTGAATTCACAGAGCATCTACTGTGTGCGAGGTACTAGGCTAACAAGTGAGGATACAAAATGAACATGTACATAAACGGCCAAAGCTAAATCTAGCTTCCTTAGTGAAATACTTTTAAAAGGTGGGTTTTTTGTTTTGTTTTTTTGGCATGGTAAGCTGTATACGCATAGCTAAATTGTATATGTGAATAAAAGCCTAACACTGAAAGTCTTCTTCACTCATTATGAATGGTAAATTTTTCAAGGTCTTTGAGCAAGTTATCCAGAAGTCCAGGGCTTTTTTTTCCTTTTCCCCCAACATTTCCTTCTCCATCTTGCTATAATTGAAATCTGCCTGAATCTGGAGGACATTACCGTCCCTACAGCCTTCTGAAGCCGTGGCTGTTTACTTCTCCCACACCCTACGTACACAGGATTTTGATACAGGTCCGAACTCTCTCTTCCTCCTTACTGTCATTTCCAGACCATTTCCCCCTATTTTCTTCTGGAAAAGAAAAAAAAAATACCCCGTTCCTTTGAAGCATACAGAATTTCAGGTTGTGTCACCTGCTGTCCCTCATTGCAGTCCTCTGCACATCTTCAGAGCCCCATCCGCACCTGCTTCCTGGGTGATGTTGGCCCCTGCCTCACCGCTTCTCTCTCCCGCATAACTCCTGCCTCATTCTGGGCAGCATCAACATCCTCAGAGGACACTGGTCTTTTGGTTCCTTCACCCCCTCACTTCCAGTGGTCTTGTCCTTTATCTAACTTCAGCCACCTGCTCCCAGGTTCAGACTCTGGGCCTTGTTATGACCAATAATAACTGCATCATCTCTGAAATCATCTTTTTAAGCTTCCTTCTCTCTGACCACCACCTCCTGTCTTTCCAGCTTAATTCTCTTGGTCCTAACACTCAAGTAGTTCCTCCATTCCAGGGGGACCTCCAACCCATTGACTCCACTGCCCATGAATACCCTTCATCCCTTTCTTCCCTCCTTACTCACCTTAGATTTCATGGCCCATCATTGTAATCACTGCCTTGCCTTTCACTCTATCTTACACTCTCTGGAAAATTCTGACCTTGGTTGAACCCAAGTCTGCCTTCTCCATGCCATCACCCAAGCAGCTCAGTGTGGCTGAGAAGGACATGCTCACAACCACGCTGATTGGATTCACGTTAAATTTATGGCCACATACCTCAACTGAGCCTTCTGCTTTGCTTGGCACACCTTCTACATTCCATAGTCAGTTCACTCTTTTTTTCCCCACACCTCTTCTCTCTGAAACCTTAAACACCTACTCTCTCCTTCACATTCAACTGCTGACTTTGTTATATGCATCACTGAGAAAATAGAAGCCATCAGAAGGGAATCTCCTTATATTTCCTCGGCCAAATTGAATGATCTCCCTGCATCTGAATTCCCACACTCTGCCACCCCTCCAGTGGTTGACCTGTCTCTCCTCCGGTCTAGGGCCAACCTTCTTCTTGTGCATCAGCATCCCACCCCCTCCAGCCTACGGAAGAGCTTTGCTTCTGTAGTTCTCCCATCTCTGCTGGATCATTCTATCAGCAGACAAATATACCATCTTAGAGAAGTACCGTCTTCAATTTGTTTCACTGATCCCGAGCTCAGGGTCCCCTCCCATTTCTGTGTTCCAGTGTATAGTGAAACCTCAAGAAAGCATTGTCTATAGTTAGTGTTGTCAGTTTCTCACTTCTCATTCTTTGAAGGACCCATCAGCAATCAAGATTCCATCTGTAGCCCCCCAGTGAAGTTGCTCTTGTTAAGGTACAGCAACTTCTGCCTTGTCAGACACTGGTCCATTCTTGGTCCTCATCTTACTGGATCTCTCAGAAACATCATTTTTTTTCTTTTAAATTTTTTTTTAAAGCTTCTAATTTTTTTTCTTTGTTTGTTTGTTTCTTTGTTTTGGCTGTGCCACGCAGCTTGTGGGATCTTAGTTCCCCACCCAGGTCCCCTGCAGTGGAAGCGCCAAGTCCTAACCACTGGACCACCAGGGAATTCCCCCTTTTAGCTTTTATTTTGACAAAACTTCACACGTAGAGAAAGTTGCAAGAATAGAACAAAAAAAATCCCCATATCTCCTTCATCGAGATCTCCAACTGTTAATTAACGTTTTACCACGTTTGCCGTATCCTTACTTCCACCCGTCCCTCGCAGTGCGTGTGTTTGCACGCACACGCGCAGATTCCTTCCCCCACCTTTTGAGGGGGTCTCAGCAGCATCTGACACAGCTGGTCGCTCGTTCCTTCCTGGAACAGTTCCTTCACTTGGCCTCTGGGGCCCCGTGCTCCTGCCTCACAGTCCCTTTTGTGAGTTCTTCCTCCTCCTGAGGGCTGAGGGAGCTTCCTGGCGCCCAGCCCTGAGGCCTCTTCATCTGTGCTAATCCTCTGGGTAGTCTCATTTGGTTCTGAGACCTCACTTTATACCTCCAGCCTGGACTAGCCCCCCCCCACCCCACTCCTCCTGCTTCTCAGTCTGTATCGAACGCCCCATGCCCGAAACTGGGGTCCTGAATCACCTTCCCAGACCCTGCTTCTTGCCCAGGGCCTCCCAGCATCAGCAAATGGCACAGTCTGGTCGCGCTGCCAAAAACCCAGCAGTCATCCCCCATTCTTCTCTCTCACATCCCACACCCAGTCCATTAGCCAGCCTGTTGGCTCTGCCTTCAAAGAACCCTCTCTTTCCACTGATCTCTCTCTAATCTAAGCCATGTCTTCTCCCTCCTCCCCTGCATCCTCCTAACCTGTCTCCCTGCCCCCGCTCTTGCTCCCTGAAAACCAGAGCGTACCATGGCCCTGCCATGCCCAAAGGCCGCTCATCACACTTGGAATAAAATCCAAAGTCCTCCAGTGGCCTACATGCCCTTTGTGGTCTGGCCCTTGCCTTCCTGGGTGACCCCTTTTTTACCACCCCTCAGGGCTTTGTACATGCTCTTACCTTCACCCAGGTGGCCCCGTCCCAGGCTCCCTCACTTGGTGCAAGTCTCGGCTCCCCTGCCACCTCCTCCAAGAGGCCTTCCCTGACCTCCCTCGGAGAGAGCTCCACTCTCCCACCCCTCTCCATCCTCTCTTTGTTTAATTTTTCTTCATATCAGCAACTGCTGTCTGTAGTTTATATTTGCTTATTGTCTATCGGACCCTTGAGGCAGGAATTGGGTCTGTTTACTAGCAGATGCCCTGGCACATAGGAAGTATTCCATACAGGATTCCATATTCCAGCAGGGCAAAGGCAAAGTGACCGGCTGGTCTCTGAGAAGAGTAGAGACCAGCGACCCTGGCTGGGCTGCCATCTTCACAGACCATGACTAAAAGAATCCTCAAGGAAACAGGCTGGTTTCAGGTCAAGGCCAACGTTTTACCAATTTGCAAAGTAGGAAAGATCATCTTTATGCCACAAGGCATGTAGCTTCTTGCAGCTGTTTTAGAAGTTTCCAAGTAAGTCTTTGCTAAATTGTTCCCAGTCCTCTCTTAGAACACTGTGGCTTTTCCTTCCTTCATTACTGGGAAGGGAGCGGGGTTATTGGATGAACAGAAGGAATTCAGCCTTGGTGCTGATCCAGTGGACTTTAGACCAGGCTTCACACAAAATGAAATATTGGTTTGCTTTAAGGTCTACTTAGATGTGCCTCCCGCCTTCCCCGGTTCATTAGAATATGGGCTGGGTTTGGGACTCAGCAAATTAGTATTTATGGCCTGTGTTTGAGACGTGTAAATCAGTCGAGCTCAGATTCTTAGTGCATTCATTTCAATGTACCTTTGTATTATTTGTGTAAGCCACTCAAAACCTTTAAAAAGAAAAAAAAAAAACCCAAACTCAAATTAGTTACTAGTAGGGATGGTTCTGTGCAGATCATTTTGCCCAACTAAAAGCCCATTTGCATTGCATAATAATATTAAAAACAAATTTTCAAAGCAAATATAATCAAGATCAGCTAAAGGAACAGTTTTCTGTTCTGTGTGCCACCCCCAGAGAGCATGGAGCCGTCTCTGTCCTAGCCTGTGCTCTGGCTGAGCAGACCCGCCAGTCAACTGACAAAGGGGTCTCCAGCTCTTGCTCCTTCCAGGCTGGGAATGTGCTTACAGACCCCTCACCCGCGTGGGAGAGGCTGGTGGGGAAGCCGAAACTGGTCCACTTGGGATAAAGACATCAAAGAGGATTCTGATCCAATTAGAAAAAGATACTATTGTCCTCTGAATTCCCAAAGTTAGCCGGCTGTTATGAACACTTAGCCAGTTTCCTTGGGGATCGCTGTGGCATTGACTTAGATCTGAAGCTCATTGATATGCACATATCTCGACAGAGCCCAGTCTCTCCTACGTGCCGGGAGCCTGGGAAACCCGGGCACCACTTGCTGCCTTTCCACTCAGCAGATGAAGGTTTTCAGGGTGTGTACAGTGGCTGTAAAATGCTGTTTTTCCTCAGTTGGTCTTAAGTGAGTGTTAGTCTCTTGTGTCTTAGAAAGAAGAATATGAACACTTTATTGGGAAAAAAATTTATAACTGTTTCCATTTATGGCACTTCAGAGAATGAACATGGGAAATAGTTTAAGCTGGTAATTTTAGCCATTAGTCCTAACTGTGGAATTCCCGGAGACACTTATCCATCTGTGTTCAAGTCGCAATTATTCTGTCCTCTCTGGCACACACTTTTCTTTTGTTCCACTTTTATTTCCCCCTCTGAAGCTTTTCTGAAGGCCACCTGTCCATGATGATGTATAGATGATGTTCATATCTGCCATATGTGGCTAATGAGCTGCTTAAAATATCTTTCTTTGACTGCTGCTACTATTACAGAGAAGAACCACAATGGAAAAGTTTAGAAATTGTTTTCCTGGGGTTACTTGTATTGGCATGGACTGCTGAGGTCAGGGAGGAATTGGATATAATCTTGACCAGAGAAAGTTGGGCCTTCTCTGCTCCCAGTCCGCAGTGTAACCCCTAACTCCAGCTGCCATCTTGAAAATACAGATTTCTGACCTCAAGTGGGACTGAGCAAGGGAGGGTAGCTACTTCCACCCAAATCCAATTCCACTCTGCAGAGACACATGCCCTCGTCCAGTTGTTCCTATACTTTAATCCGCTAATGATTTGAAAATCATTTTACGATTTTGTCCATTGATTTGACTACATTGTACTCAATATTCCTCTTGAAATCAGTTTTTTAAAATTCAGCCTTGTTCTGAGTAATACTGTCCACGACATTGAGTTTTGGATGGGCTTATTGGTTTTTTCCTAACACATTATACACGTTACTATTAAATATTTTAAACTGTTTATCCAAGTACCAATAAATTTCCCAGTGCAGCACTTAGAGTAATATTTCTTTAGTATAAGTGCTGCTTATCTGAAATAATGATTTAGATATTATTTGGAGGAAGTCAGAAGGTCTGTATTTAGAGTATACATAGATGATAAGCCCCATTCTGATTTCACAGATGCAAAAACTCAAGACAAGGAGCTATGCATAAACACCTTATGGCTCTATACAAAAGTCAGGAATTTGCAGGGCCCTCTCTGAGTATAAAAAACAGCCTTTAGAAGCATTGTTCAAGACAGAACCAAAATAAAGATTAGAATAGAATCATTAGGGTCCCCACACCATTTAAGATGTTTAATTAAAAACAGAAAAGAAAGAAAAAAGAGGCTAAGAAAATGCTTCATTCAATCCAACAATCTGTCATGTGCCCTGGCTACTTACATGTATGCACGTGTATATGAGTGTTTTTGGATCTCTCTTGCTCTCCCTCTGTTTCAAATAAGCATAACTTCAGTGGCCAGCACTCTGGCCCAGATGTCTCAGATGGAGCCTCTTTTGCCAGCTACCCTAAACAGAGTAGTACCTCACCCTGGTAATCCTTATTAATGTATAACCCCGTATCCTATCCTTAGAACCCTGTTAAACGTGACTTTTTTTTTTTTTGAAAAGCGGTATCTCTACTTATATTTGTCTGATAATATCCAATCGTAAAAAAAAATAAAGCAACCCAGAGGGTGCAGATGGATTCCATGATCCTACCCCCAGAGATACACCCAAACATAGCAGTATTCATCCTTCTATCTTCTACATTTTTTTTCATTTTTTAATATTTTTTTAAATTGTGGTTAAAAAAGAAACTCACAAAATTTACCCTCTTAACCATTTTTTAGTGTGCAGTTCAGTAGTGTTAAATATATTCACGTTGTCGTAAAACAGATCTCCAAAATTTTTCATCTTGCAAATCTGAAACTCTATACCCCTTAAACACCCCCCCCCCACCCCTTCCTCCCTCCCTCCCTCCCTCCAGCCCCTGGTAATCACTCTACTTTCTGTTTCTATGAATTTTACTACTTCAGATAGCTCATATAAGTAGAGTCATACAGTATTTGTCTTTTTGTGACTGGTTTATTTCACTTAGCATGATGTCCTCAAGGTTTGTCCATGTTGTAGCTTGTGACAGGATCTCCTTCCTTTTTAAGGCTGAGTAATATTCCATGATATGTATGGACCATAGCTTATTTATCCATTTATCCATCAATGGACATTTGGGTTGCATCGTCTCTTGGCTATTGAGAATAATGCTGCTAAGAATATGGATATGCAAATAGTCTCTTCCAGACACTGCTTTCTTTTGTTTACATACCCAGAAGAGGGATTGCTAGATCACATGGTAGCTCTGTTTTTAATATTTAGAGACACCTCCATACTGTTTTCCACCGTGGTTGTATCATTATACAATCACACCAACAGTGTACAAGGGTTGCGGTTTCCCTATATCCTCTCCAACACTTGTTATTTTCTGATTTTTGGATCATAGCCATCTTAATGGGTGTGAGGTGGTATGTCATTGTGCATCCTTCCTGTCTTTACGTGTCTGTGTAGACACACCTTTAAAACATAAGTGTGATCATATTATATGTGCTTTCTTTGTGGAAAATGGCCTCTCTCTCCTACTATGTTTTTGTAAAAAACTATTAACTTGCATAAATATTTTAACTCTTAGTGCCAAGGGAATAAAACGAGCTAAAGCAGAAGACTGGGTTTTGTTTTGTTTTGTTAGACCAGGTATTTTTTTAACGACTGTTAACAATGAATCCACTTGGAATCATCTTTTAACTCTATTTTTGTCTATGAAAATTTTTATAATAAAAAATTTTAATACCCCAATGTTTTTATTAATTCACATTCTTTGTCTGACTTTAGGAGAACAAAAATTGGAGTGAGCTGATATCTGCTTATTTGCTGACTCTTATTGGTTTACTTAGAGAAGTGTTAGCTTGTGAGCAAACATGGAACTTGGTGTTCTGAGAAATTCCAGGGTAGGGGCTTTGGGGCATGTAAAATCCAAGGCGGTAGGAGGAGCATTTAGGGGCTTGTATCAGATTTCCATGGTAGGGTCAATACAACTGATTTGGTGTGATTTAGGAGTTCCATTCAAATGTCTTTAGGGGCTAGGCCATTCATCTTTGTTAATTTGTTTTAATGAACATGTTGGAGGTGGGGCAGTTGGGAATAGTGCAGACTACAGTAAGCTGCTGGCCCTGCCCGAAGGCTATTCAAACTTAAACTTTAACAAAAGCAAAGCTGTATGGGCCAAACAACACACATCTGGTTTGAATCGGGCTCAAGGGTGCAATTTGACATCTGCTGTGGAGCTGTGGTTCTTTATGGGATATTCTTTGCCTTGGGGGTTGGTTCACCATCTCTCAGGTTTTAGTGACCTGCCCCCAGATCTCCCTTCTTTAGGCTCTAGGTTATTGTGCTCCTGGCTCATGCCCAGGGAGGGCCCTGCGCTGGCTCCTGCCAGGAAGGACCATCTCATCTGTTGACTTTAATAAACCATTCGGATGGGAATGAAGATTTGGGGTCAGGGGTAGCTTTAAGTTATGGCCTGAGCAAAGTTGGTTTGTGGGGTTCTCAAGAACGCCACGTGTGTTCTGGTGGTCCTGGAGTCAGGCTTGGGTAGATTCCAACTCTGCTGCTCACCAGTTGTGTGTTTCTAGGAGGCAAATGGCTTTGCCTGTCTAAGCCTCATGTTCTACCTCTGAGAGTGGTAGAATGATAAAGGGTTTTCGTGAGATTGAATAAGACAATATAGGGAAAGTGCCCAGCACGTGGTCAGCCCTACATTAGCATGAACCATGGCTATTGGGGTGTAGAGGCCTTGTAGATGTGCCATCGTGAATCCCTAAAATTAATTGTAAAATGTTGTGTTGATGGGCACTTTACTTTTCCTGGGGAGAAGATCCATTACCTTTCATCAGATTCTAAGCGTCAGCCATGATAAAGAAGGGACCCCACGGGCTTCCCTGGTGGCACAGTTGTTGAGAGTCCGCCTGCCAATGCAGGGGACGTGGGTTCGTGCCCCGGTCCGGGAAGATCCCACGTGCCGCAGAGCGGCTGGGCCCGTGAGCCATGGCCGCTGAGCCTGCGCGTCCAGAGCCTGTGCTCCGCAACGGGAGAGGCAACAACAGTGAGAGGCCCGCGTACCGCAAAAAAAAAAAAAAAAGAAGGGACCCCAATGTTCAGGGATGCTGAGGAAGCTGTCACAGGACTCAGATGTTGGAGAACTGGCACGCAGGTCTTCCTGGACCTGGAAACACAAGGTCGAGTTTCGTTCACTCTCCATCCCCGTCAGAACCTGACTGATCAGAGATTTATTCCATTGACCCACTTTCTCCAAGGACAGAGCCAGTTTTCCAGGCAGTGCCGACATCAGAATTGGAAAAGCAGATTCTCAATCAGCCAACGTGACCTCAGTAAAAATGGCCGTGTTGCTGGGTTTCCATGTGAAGGCAGGGGTAGGGGCAAGGGTACATGATGAATAACCCCAGAGGGACTGTGAAGGTCGCTGCTGATGTTATGACCAGATGCAGGAATGTCCAGGGGAGGAAGGCTGTGCTTCATGTCAGGGCAATAAGGTGGAGTGTTTCCCAGTATATTCTGCTGCGACCCCTCCCTCCACCTTCCTCGTGCAGCCGTGGAGGGATTTCTGCAGCAGCGCGGAAGCCCGGCTTCTAGGGCAGTGGCCTTGGCCACGTGGCTGGGGGTCATCCTTCACTGTCATCCTCTTGTGGACCTGTGAGTCCCGAACCACACCCTCCCATCCCACCCTCCCCCCCCCGGGGTGAAAACACAACTCGGAAGACTAATGAGTCAGTGGCAAAATAACTCATCTAGGGCTCTGTCCTTCTGTTCCCTTCTTTCAGGCCTGATTCAGAGCACTTAAAACTTGGAAGGGGTGCTTGGCCTCTAGGGGACCAGCTATTGGAAATCTTTGATTCTTGCACTTAGGAAAGCCCCAAAGAATGTCTTCATCTCTGGTTCGTTTGCTTTGTTTATGCAATGGGCATTTTTAGATGATTGAATACAAATTGGTGGAGAAAAAGTCAGATGGGTTAAAGCATGGAGAGTGGGACAGACAGTTGGATAGATAGGTGATAAACAAGAAGAGCAAAATGTTAGTGATAGACTCTAGTCTAGATGGTGGCTGTACAGGTGTTCACTGTAAAATGCTTTCAATTTTGCTGTTTGAAGATTTTAATAATCAAATGTTGTAGGAAATGAGATGAAGTATTTGAGTGTAAAACCTTTGGAAAATGGCAAAAGAGAATTCATGGATTTGGGATCCCACCTCTCCCCCCACCCCCTGCAATTGTTTCCCCATTTTTTTTCAAGCTCTGTCTTCATGGCCTATTCACTCCGTTTGGGGCACTTGGGGGCTTGTTCTAGGTGATGTGGATACAATAGTGAGCAAGGTGACCCCCTGATTGCGGAACACACACCCTTTCATTCTTTTGGGGGGAGGTCAGACAAGCAATAGTGGAAAGTTCTATAAAAAGAAAAAATTTTGGGCTTCCCTGGTGGCGCAGTGGTTGAGAGTCCGCCTGCCGATGCAGGGGACGCGGGTTCGTGTCCCGGTCCAGGAAGATCCCACGTGCCGCGGAGCGGCTGGGCCCGTGAGCCATGGCTGCTGAGCCTGCACGTCCGGAGCCTGTGCTCCGCAACGGGAGAGGCCACAACAGTGAGAGGTCCGCGTACCACAAAAAAAAAAAAAAAAAAAAGAAAGAAAAAAAAATTAAAAACAACCATGGAAACACATAGTGAGGAGGAGGCTGAGCTGCTGTATATTGAGGGCTTAGGGAAGGCCTCTCCAGGAAGGAGCCATCTGAGCTGAGACCTGAGTGAACAGAAGGCACTAACCATGCAAGGATGAAGGGAGGAGCAATACAGGTGGGGAGAAGCTGCTGCAGAGGCCTGGCAATGGGCACATACTTGATGGATTGGAGGAAAGGAAAGAAAGCCAGTGCGTGTGATCAGGGAGTGGCTGAGAGACAGGTGGGCTGGGGGGCGGGGGGAGGTAGGCAAAGGCTTACATGGTAGGCCTAGAATGTTCCTCTGATTGAAGGAAGCACTCAAGGTTGGAGGGAGGGCATCCTGTGGGGCAGACCTCTGGGTAGCGAACTGTACATTGCATATGATGAACCGGGGTCCCCAAAGTCAAGTCATGCGTGTAGAGGCCCTGGCTTGGGCAGAGAGGCTCTGTGTGTTGTGTAAAAGCTGTCTTCACAAATTGAAAGAGTTTTGAAGAAGTGGATCTATTTGGTGACTAGGATCAGTTGATCATTCATAATTGCAGAATTTTCCCACCCCCATCCCAGGAGCTCAGTTCTGTTGGTGTGTGTGTGTGTGTGTATATATACCAAATATATATATTTGTAATTATCGTACGGTAAAATCAGCTTTGGGGGATGTTGACGCAGTTCTCTTGTATACATTTGGGTAACCACTGCCACAATCAAGATACAGAACAGTTCCACTACCTCAAAAAGCTCCCCCCCTGCTATACTTGAGTCACAGCATCCCCCCTCCCCCACTCCCTGACAACCTCTGATCTGTTCTCTATCAGTATAGTTCTGTCTTTTGAGGACATCATACACATGGAATCTTGCCGTACATAACTTTTTCAGACTGGCTTCTTTCATGTAGCATAATGCCCATGAATATGTTTTTAAGCTTCCAAGGGGACATGTTGAGAATAATAATCAAGTGGCTTTTGTTTTTCTGGGAGTGAGGGAAGGGGGAAAGAAGCAGCACAAAAATGGCAATGGATGGTGAGAACCAAAAACAGGAGTGGGGGACACAGAGGCGGGCACTGAGCAAGGATGGTTGGGGAATGAACCTGGTCTGTAAAGGGAGATCGTATCAAACTGTCTTCTGTAAATGTGCAGTGTAAATCTCCTTTGATTTTTTTCCCCAATAAACCTTCAGTACTGGAGGTTGGGTTATGGAGTTGAATTTATTTAGGGCCTTTTGGCCGCCTCCTGCCGGGTACACATGAGTCGAGGACAGAGGCTGCCCATCTGGTTCCAGTCTGTCCAGAATACAAGCTGCAGGGGGGCAACTTCTGGCTTAAACAGGATAAAAGGATAGGGGAGTGTGTGCCTCACCGTGCCCTGGGTCTGCGTTCCTGCAAAGCGGTGAGAGGCTGGCTTCCCGGATGCTTTAGTCTCAGGCTGGGAGAGGGGCTGGTGCACTCTGGCCAGTTCGCGACAAAGCCGGAATCCCTGAGTAAACTGAGCAGTTTGTGCACACGCGTGGTGGAGTGAATGTAACAAGACCACAGGGCGGGGTGGCGAGCCCCTGCCTTCTCAGCTGTGCTGCTCAAGCATCCACCCTCCTCTGGCCTGAGATCACATGTGTAGAAGGACTTTGTAAACTACAAACCGATCGCGGTCTTTTCATTGTTACTGTCCATTTCTGCACCTTCATGGTTAAGAGGCCTGCCAGATAATTAAAGTCGGGGAGTGGAAAAAAGGCCAACCTGTTTTTCCATTAGCAAGGGTGCATTGCTCTGTTTCTCTGGTTACCGCCCGAGCAAAGCGCACCGGGTCCTGCTGCGTGATGACGAGTCCCCAGAGACCCCCGATAGTGATCGATAGCGCCCGCCTAGCTCCGGGGCTCGCATAATGAGCTATGCAGCCCCACCAGAGTCACCAGCCAGCATCAGGGAAACCTCCCCTCCCCCACTGTCCACTTCTACAACAAATGTCCCTCTCCACCCGCCACCGTGGTCGGGTTTCCTTTTGATTGGCAGAGACCCTGTTATTTCCGCCTGGGCTGCCTGACAGCCTCTCTGCCTGGTCTAATTATGCTGGGTCTATTCTTGGGCCACAGCGACCCCAGGAAGGCTTTATCAGATTGTCCAACTGACCGTGACCAGATCTCCAGCACCTGCCTCCCTTGTTGATTGAGGATGGAAGGTGTTTATACACAGCCGAGCTGGGGGCTGATTGACTGGCCAGGGTCCTGTGCTGAGGACCGCCCGTCTGAGTGTCAGTGATGAAAAATGGAGTCGGCCTCGCCACCCAGCCTCATTAACGCCCCTCGGGGTCCAGACAGCATCAAGCGGGGCGTGTGCAAGCACAGCACCTGCTGCCATTGTTCAGGGCCCACAGGGACAGGTATCCAGCTGCAGCAGTGTTACTTGGGTCCATCTTTTACCGTTTTTATTGTCCTCTGCTTTCTCCACCTTTCCTGTTCCAGTCACCGGTTCTCCGCTTCCTGTTCATCCTTCTCAAATCCATCCTAACTGTGGCCTCTCGCCTTTGTCTTCCACCCTCATACCTTGCTTCTAGTGTCAGCTTTCAGAGCAGCCAGTCAGAATCCCTGTTTGGGGGTTGATTTATTGGGGTCATAATGTTCTGTTCCTGAATGGAATCCTTGGTGTTGCCAATCTTTTTCAGGCGCCCAAGGGTGTTTCTGGTTATACACAGAGTTCCTGGAAGGCACCCCAGGCATCGGGGCTGCTCTCTCTGGTAACTGTGGTGAAATGGCCCATTTTGATAGGAACACTGAATCATCGAGGTCCTTCAGGGTTCTATTTGCTAATGGATCACTGGTAGCCTGAGAAGGTAAGAGCGTAACAAAAGCCAGGACGTTTCTGCCCTCTTGGGTGATGTGGTTCGGCCCATTGTCTCATTTAACCTCTGCATCCTGGGCTGAGCCGAGCTCTCCTATCTGAGAATCATGGGGAGGGCTTTACTGCTCCACGTGTGGTCTCTGGACCACCTGCAGCATCCCCTGGGAGCTTGTTAGAAATGCAGAATCTCAGGCCCCACCCCAGACCTCCTGAATCAGAGTCTGCGTTTTGATAAGATCCTACGGATCATGTGTACAGTGCAGTTTGAGAAACTCTGTACCAGCGCATAAATCTGGTAGGGAAACCCTCCTTTGGATTTGCCAAGAAGTAAGAGAACTCAGCAACTTCCATCAAATGGGCTGGTGAAGAGTTCTCCCTTCTGGCCTGGGGAGGACCTTGTTAAGGAGACAGGAAAACCAGTTGGAAGCATGTTTGATGAGGCTAAGGAACCAAAGGTGGGTCTTAGGCCCCTGGGGCTAAGTTTCTTAGCAGCAGCTTCTCCTTATTCTGGAGGAAATGTTTTGGTGTTGCAAGACCACCTAAAAAACAGTGTCCTCTAGGGCCACCTTGGATGGTACCCTCTAGGTTGACTGGTACTTAGTGATGATTTTTCTGTCTTGATCCATGCCCTAAATTACTGCTACTTGTCTTTTGTTAAATTTGAAATTTTGAAGCTTGGATTTATAGGACGGTATTTTTTTCTCAGCGTATATTTTTACAGTTGCTAAATGGACATAACACTGCTTGCTTCTTGAATCAAAAGAAAACTTTTTTATAACTTTTATTGTACAACTAATATGTTTAAAGTAGACACAATTTTAAAATATGTGTCATCAAAAAAGGAGCTAAAATCATCTATAATCTCACTGTTTGGAGATTGTATCTTCAAGTTGTTGATTCATATATAGAGATTTTGGTTTTGTTTCACATACAGAGATTTTTGTTACTTTCCACACTGTTTCATTACCTACTTTCGGTTCAATATACTATCAATATCTTTCCAAATCGGTAAATAGAGCCCTTCTACATATTCATTTTTAATGCCTTACAAAGTATTTCATTATATGAGCTGTTCTATATAATGAATTTATGTAATTTGTCACCTATTTTGGGGCATTTTGGTTTACAGTGTCTTCTGTTATATTGGCATTGCCATGAACTTAATCTGGAGCAAAACTTTTGCACATGGTCTTAATGATTTATTTAGAATAACTTTCCAAATACATATAAAAAGACAACCTTCCAAAAACAAGAAGGTTGACTCTGAGTTTTGACTCCATCCTGGGATGTAGCTTTGTGTCTGTTAATGGCAACTTCAGGTGATAAGCCATCAATATGCTGGAACGAGGTGATGCAGCTTCACTGTGGCAAATGGCTCTTAGGAATCATCTGGGTTTTCTGAAGAAAACAAATTATTTGGGTTCTGCAGCTCAGTGGCCCACCTAGTAGGCAGCCACAGAAGGCTGTGCTAGAATTCCAAAGCCTGGTTGGCAAAGCTTCGGTGATAGTTACAGGATCGTCTCTACAGAAGGGCCCAGGGGAGGTACAGAGGCTCTTGTAAGTGAGTGGGAAGCGTGACGCTGTATGTATGTATCAGGGCCACACCCTGGATTTCGGCAGGAGTCAGAAGAGATCCGAGGCTTGGGTGTGGGCAGCTGTGCTAAAAGGGGAACTAGAGGTGGTTTCTAGCCAGGGCGGAGCTGGGAGCCAGCATCCAAGAGGGGAGTGGCCTCAACAGCAAGGGGCAGATAGGATTTGCGAGGCAGCCAGGGTAGAGCCAGGATCAGCTGCCTCGGAGAGCAGGTATTGGAGAACTCCTGCCAGATGTACACAGAAAGGATGTCGGAAGCTGGGTGCATACTCCTGGTCTGGGAGGGAGTCTGCTGGGTGTCATGCTGTTGCTGCGACTGTGGTTTTGGGTGGAGGTTCTCATTCCTGGGGAACGTAGCTGCTCAGCCCAGTATGTTCCCCCATGAAAGGCAGCTACAGCCACTTAAATGCCACCACCTCCTCCTGGCTGGGAACAGCCTCTCCAGTGTTGCTTTATATGTGTCCCAACTAGGGCCTTTCGCATTTTCTTTGTTATGCTATAGTTAGTTATATGTGTGTCTCAGGAAAAGCAGTACAGTGTGGGGAGAGCACCCAGGGATTACGAGTCCACCAAGCTCTTCAGTTAGCATTCTGCTTCCTCCAATTACTGGGTCACCCTTGGGTAAGTTACTTAACTTCTCTGAGCCTAAGGGTCCTCATTTATAAAATAGGGCGGTTGTAAGGATTAGAAGTAATGACATAGAAAGTGTTCCCTTAGTAGCTGGCTGGATAGTAAGTGCTTAAATTACCCATTTTTATTGAGGGCTTAATGTAGTGTAGTCCTTAAGGGTTGATGGATCATTGTCTGTGGGCAGATCCCACTAGACATGACTGTTAGGTTAGTAATAGGGGCCCTGAGGTCAGAAGGCTTGGAACAGCCATTCCGCCTCCCAGACCTCGGCTTGGAAAACATGCACTGCCAACAAATTATTGAGCTGTGCCTTTCTGACCAGGCAGCAAGGGAGAGAGAGAGGGGGGCCCTGGGGCAGCTGTTGGAGCTAGGAAGGTGCCGGGTTGCTGAAGGCTTGAGGAGGGCCTTCTGACCTGGCACAGGGAGGGCCCTGTGATGGTCTCCTCTCTGACCTGGATGCCACAGCCCAGCAGGCAGGCAGCAGAGCCACTACCCAGGAGCTTGGCCTGGCCTCACCATCTCAGCTCCAGGCTCACCCATGGCCTTCCTTTGCCATGCTGAGTAGTACAGTGATCAAGCCTCCATGTGCCAGGGTCCCATCCCGGCTCCATCCTTTCTATTTGTGTGATCTTGGGCAGGTTCTTAACCATTTTGGGACTCGGTGTTCTCATCTGTACAATGGGGATAATAGTACCTACCCCATAGGTTCTTCATGAGGGTCAAATGAGTTTATTTATAAAAAAGCATTTAGAGACTGGATATAGAAGGCATTTTCTTTATCAGTGTTGGCCAGTGCCTTCTGTCTGCCTCAGGCCTTTCATCTTAACCTCTTATTTCTTCTTCTTTTTTTTTTTTTTTTCGGTATGTGGGCCTCTCACTGTTGTGGCCTCTCCCGTTGCGGAGCACAGGCTCCGGACACGCAGGCTCAACGGCCATGGCTCATGGGCCAAGCCGCTCCGCGGCATGTGGGGTCTTCCCAGACCGGGGCACGAACCCGTGTCCCCTGCATCGGCAGGCGGACTCTCAACCACTGCGCCACCAGGGAAGCCCTCTTATTTCTTCTTGAGAGCAGAATCCCTGTCTGATCCATTTAACCTCCACTTAGTAAGGATTCCTAAATATTTGTTGGATGGATGGATGGGGAGGCTCAGCCTATGATACCAGATAGAACTGGGTTCAGATTCTGACTTTGCCCCTGTCTGTGGATATTTGACTTCACTGGCCTCATTACCTCTTTGTAAAATGGAGTAGAATAGACTCCTCCTAGGGTTGTAGCAAGGATTAAATTGAAGAACACATGCAAAGCCCAAGACAGTAGCGAGCTTTCAGGAAATGGCCGTGCTGATGCTGATGAGTGAAATATTGCCTCAGTAAATAAATATTGCCTCATTCTACCACACTAAGTAGGTGATTCCTGCATTTTTTCAGGTTTCATTTTGAAGTTAGAGGATGATTTCTGGTTTCTGTTTAGTTTTCCCCGGTGACTGTCAGAACACAGGAAGGAAAACAGGACACCTATGCACAAGCCATCCTTTCCCACAGCTATACCCTTAGAGCTGCTCTTCTGTATGTACTTTTCACGCACAAGCCAGTGTCAGACATTAGACCACCCCGGAGGTTCACTGTGGCCTTTGGAGTCCACTGTGTGTCCATAGTGGCCAAGATCATTGGGCATCTTCCCAACCTCAGTGTGGTGGTGGTCTGGCTTGGAGCACATCGCTTGTCTCCAAGTTGGTGCTGACTCTCCTGCTTGGAAATGCCAACACACACCTTTGTGTGTACGGTGATTTAGTTTTCTTATGAAGGCGCCTGGGCCACCAGGGTGTCAGACATTTGGGAGACCTAGCAGGCAGTAAGCTGTGTTCCTGACAAGCTCAGACCCTACAGGGTGCTGTGGGGAGTCAGAGAGAGGATATGATTTTGTCCATCATGTGCCCACAGGAGCTGGTGACACTCAGCCATTCCCTCAATACATGAAAACGGAAGCCAGCACACTGGACAGCTTTAGTTTCCTTATCTGTGAGTTTGGGGTGATGATTACTGAGTAGAGAACTTACCTCAGTATCAACTAATCCCCAGAGTAATTCTCAGAACACTGCTCATGTGAATGCATCACAGGAAAAGGTTCCATGGCCAATTATGTTTGGGAAATGCATTACTCTGTCTTTCCTTCTTGGCATTTTATAATACATATTTGCATATTCAAGGCTCTGAGAAGTCCTGCAGTAAAGAAACAAACTTAACATTGTTTAACCCAGAAGTGCCCAAATCAAATTTACCATGAACACGAACACTTTTTTTTTCAGCCCTAGGGGCTAAATAAAAACACTGAAGATATCTAATTATCCTAAAAGGGTTTATAACAAGTGATTATGTGAACATTAAGAAAGGAGAATCTGTTAGTTTTTAATAAGACATTTAGAAAATGGTAGAATTAAAAGTACTTGGCAAAAAAGTATTTTGTTTTGTTTTGGTGGCCAGTCACTTTTAGATTTTATCTTAAAATACACAATGTCTTACCAACCCATGGCCCTCTTGAAATACCAGAGTCATGATATGCTAGGAGATGCTCCCAATGGGGGTAAGACTTGAACTTGAGTAATAAAGGTATTTATTTAAAGAGCATTTCAAAGATGCTCTTTATGAGACACTGGATTAACTAGGGCTGTTCATTCAAGTAGTTTCATTTGGACTTTTAAACACACATCCTCAGCCAAGTGAGCACCTCCTGAGCCTGCCCCGATTTAGCTGTTCCAGCTCCATCAAGCAGTATGAGACTGGAGCAGTATGAAAGATCCAGAGTCATCGATTTATCCTGAAGAATATTTTTCATATATTTTGTGTCCTCATAATGCTGGACCATGGAAATCGGGATGGATGACCAGACCCCACTCCCCCACCCCCCTCCCTGAGCCTCATTGCTCACTTGCTCAGACTGTTCTGGTAAGGAATGGAAGTGTGGATCTGCGGGTCATCATTATCCTGGATCTGAGAGTTCATTAGGTCACCTCTGAAACCTCTGCGCCAGCTCAACAGAGAGAAAGGGCCGCTGCAAGCTCTTGTTTATTTATTACAGTCCTCTAATTGTACATCCCTCTCACCCCCTCGCTCCTGTGGCTGGTCAAGCTAATTTGATCTGACATCCTGGCATTCGAGATTTGTCAAGTATTGTAACCCTAAGCGGTACTAATATTGAAAACTGTACTTGAAATTTATGTGATCCAGATGTGCATGCCAATAAAGCAGAGAGATGAAATGGCAGGCTTGGGCTGGGGGCCGGGGGGAGGGATGAGGGAGCGTGTGTGTGGAAGAATCCTGTTGCCCTATATTTTTTCCACATGGTATATAGCCAAGAAGGATTTTATGTGTTAATATTTTCCCTTAAGAATAATAACTAGATTATGAAGTATAGCTTTAAGTAAGTACCAGCATCGGTTTTATTCGCAGCCAAGAATAACTGATTAAGTTTTGGGGAGCAGAAAGGCGATCTATTTTTAAGTTCTTTTTAAAACTCTTAAATCGGTCAGGTCCCTTCAGCAGTGCGGTCTTGAGAATTATTAGTCACACTGAGTCAGGATGTTTGACGTGGTTCTTTAGTGTCGAACGTTTTCTATTTCAACATGTCGTTTTTCTCACTGGAGGGCCTTTGGTGTCATTCGGAGGCCCCCGCTTAAAAAGAAGGGCTTTGACCCCTGAGTTGTCAGTTCTGAGCCCCCCACATTGGTAATGCCCAAGTGCCATTTCTATTTTCCAGAAGCTTATTGAGTAGCTGAATTAACTGTGGAAAGGTCTCCATTCAGGTATCCGATGGTGGCCTTCCTTGGAGCACTTGTCTGGCATCTCCCTTCTCCACCCCCAAGCAGTGGCCCCCTGTGCCGACTCCAGCAGGACAGTCATCTTCTCTGCTCATGGCCTTGCCCACCTGTGAAGATGACCACGGGATTTTATCCAGCTGACCTGACAGGAATAGTTCACGTAGCTCACCTGACAGGGAGTTCTGGGTCGGAAGTTTTGGTGTCCTTGACCTGAAAGGGTGGCGGAAAGTATTGTTAGTCCTAAGCTTGTTGTGCATAATTAGCATCTACCCTTAACTAGACCTGGAAGCCCAGGGAAAACTGGTCATGCCAGCTAGTAAAAGCAGATGACAATGATGCAGAAAAGGAAGCAGAGAGCTGGAATCCACATGAGTGGCGGTGACTTCTGGCGGACCTGGCTGTTCATGAAACCCATGGCTGCAGTTGGTACCGGTGCCATCTGTGCTTATTTCTAAGCAAGAGATCCAAGATCAGGTTGATATTTTAGCCCCGTCTGCGGGTAGAATAAAGGGAAAATGAGGTCCAGGATTCAGGGGGAGCCTGTGGCATGCTGGCATTCCTGCTTAACTAAACGGCTCTGGAGAAAGTCTAGGCTGTGCTGTTTCCACGGCAGGGGTGGAACGTTCTCCACTGGGTGTACCAGCTTTTCTTTTGTCATAACTTATAGCCCTAATTCCAAGAGGGTGAGGAGGTCGATGCCTGCATCTCAGGCTCCCCTGAACAGAGCCTCAGCCTGTGGGCTACAGCCCTGTTTCAACTCAGATCTTGAGTAAGGAATGCTGTCATGGCTCCAAGCCAAATAGATTCCAAATGATGGAATCTGATTTTTCCTGTTGGGTTTTGAGGTAAGGGAGTCAGCATGTGATGTGATGTGATCAGGCCTCCGTGGGGCTCTGCAGGGGGTGGGGCCGGCACAGAGCGCAGGTGAGTCATCACCATCTATTCTGAAAGGCTCGGCAGCCTGGGACCGGGGCCCAGACAGGAGGCAGATGGTCAAGGCTGCTGGTCCAGTTCTCTCTGCTGACATCATCACCTCACGTAGTGTAGAAGGACGGAGCACGAGAGCAGGCTGGAAGTGGGGAAGCAGGAACTTCCCGGGACAGGAATGTTTCAAGGCAGGTTTTAAGGCACATTTGCACAGTATTGAGCCACGCTGAGCCAGTGTGGACTGACCCTTGTGTCTAACGGGATCCCAAGGCTGAAATAGGGTTCTGCAAAGCCACTGGTCTGACTTTGTACCTCCCAACTAGCACGGAGTGAGACCTGCTTGGCCAGAAAAGGAAATGACCTTTTTTCTTTTCTTTTCTTAATGCTTTTATTTGGTTTGTTTTAATTTTTAAATTTTTTCTTTTTCTTATTTGGCCATACCACGCAACATGCAGGATCTTAATTCCTCAATCAGGGATCGAACCCATGCCCCCTGCAGTGGAAACGGAGAGTCCTAGGCACTGGACCACCAAGGAATTCCCTTCTTTTCTTCCCTCCCCTCCCCTCCCTTCCCTTCCCTTCCCGGTTATCCAGCTGAGGTGTGCATTGCTTTGTTGTTGTGTGTTTGTTTTAAATATGTAGTATAACCATTCCAATGCACTAGTTAATACAAGGATGGATGCATAAGATCATACTAGAAGGGCTATAACCAGAACTGAACCATAGCATTAATAAAGGGCAAAATGAGAGCCCAGCCAAGAGGAGCTGTGGTTGTGATGGGGGGAGCGTAGCCTGGTGGCTAAGAGCTGTAACTTGGGAGTCCCTGAGCCTGGGTTTGGATCCTGGCCCTGTGGCCTGTTAGCTGTGACCTTGGCCTCTCCGGCCTTCTGTCCTCTTACTATAAGATGGGGAGGTGGGGAAGGGCAATATAGAGGCAGGGGTAAGTAAGAGGTACAGACTATTAGGCAGAAAAATAAGCTACAAGGATGTATTGTACAGCATGTGAAATATAGCCAATATTTTATAATAATTATAAATGGAGTATAACCTTTAAAAATTGTGAACTCACTATATTGTACATCTATAACTTTTGTAACATTGTATCGCAACTATACTTCCATTGAAAAAAAAATTTTTTTTAATAAAAAAAAGATGGGGAGATGGTACCATGCCATAAATTGGCCTGAGAACTGAGTGCACCTAACAGGAAACAAGTGCTTACTAAATGGGAGCTGTTAGCATAATGGTTGTCCTCCTTTTTCCCGTAGCAACAGCCTGTTTTGGGATGATGCCCTCTATGCAACTCAGTGTGTCTGATTTCCTTCCTCTTTTCTACTTCGTTGCTCCAATACTAGCACATAAGGGGATGTAAGTTCCTAGGAGCTTTGACCTTGAAACCAGACCTTGTGGCCAGCATCAGTTCTTCTCCTATGGACCCATTGTCCAGACTGGGTCCTGTTTCATCCTTCTCCTCCGAAGTCTGAGTATTGCTCAGCCATGAAGTCCATCTAGTGGACCACCATTCAGATGGATGGAGGAGTCTTTCAGAGAAAGCGTGAGCATTCTGGGGTGGTGGTATCTGGGGTCAAGTGCTGGTCTTTGCCAGCTCTGCCCCTCCCATGTCCCCTGCCAGCTTACTCTCCAAAGCAGTGAACCTGGAGCCAGCCGAGGCTCCCCAACAGAGACCTCAGGCCTTCCAAAGGCAGGCTCCTCAGGCCTAGACTGCCTGAGTTTTGTCTTCAAGTTGCAACATGGGTTTATTCCAAAACAAAACAACAAAAGCAGACCCCTGGTGTTTCTTTGACTCACGTCTGTAAAGCATCCTGACCATTAACCAAAGGAAAGAAAGATCTGAGCCTTGTGACAGACAGAAGTTAGACCAAAATTATTCTCCCCTCTCCCTTCCGGGTCCCAGGAATGGTGAAAATAGTGAACATAATAGTAGCTAAAAAATCATAGAGTTTTACTTAAGTGCCTGCCTGCTAGTGTTTAAGCACGTTACATATATTATTATGTAATTCTCCTAATAACCCGGTCAGAGAAGTGCTATTATTGTTGTTCCCCTCTTACGGATAAGGGGACCAGGGCACAGAGCAGTGAAGTAACTTGCTGGAGGTCACACAACTAGTAAAGGCCAAATCAGTTTAGGAACCCAGCCTGGAATTAGATGCTGCACACGTAACCACATCCCTGTACTGCCCCTCATGATACTTATCAATTATAAAAATAAACCATATACACATGTGATAAAATAGCATAGAATTATAATACACAATTGTCCAGTGTTGGTTTCCTAGTTTCGCTCTTGTACTGTAAGACTTAACCATCTAGGAGCATGTACCATCTAGGTGGGTACACAGGACCTTTCTATACGATTTTTGCAGCTTCCCTTGAATCTATAATTATTGCAAACTAAGAGGTTCCAACCAACAAATAAACCATGGCCAACACTGTATTGAATTATGATTTTATGTCAAGCACTTTACACTCATTATTTTATTTAATCCTCCCAGCAGCCCAGTGAGGTATGGGTGCTTTATTATCTTCAGGTACAGATAAGGAAGCTGAAGGTTGGCACGGTTAAGTAAGCTGTATAAATTCAGTAGAAAGTGGTGAGTCCCCTGGGTCTTTCTGACTTCAGAGCATAAACTCATAATGCTTTTTTGGATGTAAGAGTACTAAGAAGGTGTGTGATGTTGGGACCTAGTTCTGTGTCAGGCTCAGCTGAGAGTGGGCCAGGCTCCCCAGGTGACGGCAGCCCTAGGACCTTGTTAGGTCTGTGGCAGACCTGGAAGGAGGCAGACCCTTCAGTTGCCATCATCTTTTCTCTTGCCCCATCATCCCTTCCTTCCCATGGAAGATGTGCTTGCCGTACAAGCTCAGAGACCCTAGAGGTATGTTGTGGGGGCTGAATCACAAGTGTTCCTCACATCTCAGTGAAAGAGCAGACTTTAGGCTCAGACCTGGGTTCAAATTCTAGCTTGACTTCTCACTAGCTTGTTTTACCTTGAGAAAGTTACTTAAACTCCTAGAACTTTTTTTAAAAACTGTAAAACAGGAATAGTAACAGTACCTACCTCCTTGTTTTATTACAGAGATAAAGCACTGGGTGCATGGATGTTCCATATTGTTGATTTCCACATGTTTGCTCAGCAAACACTGAGCCCTGCCAGGTGCTGCGCACAGTATTGCATGAGCCAGTCACAGCCTCTGCTGAGGTTTGGCACACAGGATGCCAGGGATACAAGGACAACTACATTGTGTTTCTACCATCCAGGAGCATGTAGTGGGTCATGGTGCAAAACACAAGTTATAAGTATTGACAGAGTGTGAGCCAGGAACAGGGTACCCACCCAGCCTAAGGCACCTTCCTCTGGATCCAGACAGAGTCTGGGTCTTGGACCCAAGCCAGGCACCTTCCTGGGATTCAAGGACATTGCTACAATTTGGAAGAGGGAACATTATCAATCACCCTGTTGGATGGCATCAGTGATTATCATCTTCATTTCCATCAAAGGTGTCTTGTGACAGGGTAGCGTCAAGTTCAATTTAGTCTGAATCAGGACACAGCAAGGATATATTTTCTATTTCTGCCCTGGGCTGAACCTGTCTTGAATAATTCAGTGTCTATCTACTTCCAAAGACCAAGCTTCCACGCCCCCTAGCTTCCATACTGCTTTATTCGGGGTCACATGGTTGCTTGTTTCTCCAAAAACGCACACATACTCACGTCTGGCTGCCAGTAATGAGTGTTGTCAGGAAAGAGAATCAACTTCTTATATGTACTACAAGGTGGTATCAGTTGCCCAAAGTCTAGAGACAGGCCTCAGAGCAGAGGCTGCACACGGTGGCCTATGGATATCTTTTGACCTAATACTCTTTAAAAAATTCTTATGCTATCATTATAAAATTAGGAGATTTCCAGATCTAGCAACAGTTGGCTAAAGCTGAGTGGCATCTGCCCCCTTTAGATGGAGCAAGTGTTCTCCAATTTGCTGTAAGCCTCCATCCCCCAAGGTCACTCGTTTACCTTGCATGCCTGGAGCTCACAAGCATCTAGCTGTCAACTCCTGACATAGATGAAGAAGGAACTCTGTCTCCCAAGGTGCAGCCTATTAATGCTTCGGGAGCTAATTGGTCCACAGTGGATCCTGAGACTGTGTGTGTATGCAGCAGAAGTAGTGGGCAGCCGCTCATTCTCCATCCTTCCATTAGGTCGGTGTTATGCCTGGCCATCGTATGTAGGAAGCTGAGATCCTCCAGGGGAATTCTCAGCTCTGTAGCAACACCCCAGTTGTGGCAGAATTCCTGGAAAATGGATCTGGAGAATGACACATGCTGACCTGGGGAGTCGTGGTTATGTGCGTACATCTGTGGGGAAGTAGCTGACTTGGAGCATAGTTACGTGAGGTGAAATATTCACTGGGGTATCAAACACGGAGTCGGAAGACATAAGTTTCAGTCTAGCTTTACCACTTGCTAACTGAGCACTTGACTTCTTGGAGTCTGTTTTCTCATTGGTAAAATGGGGATAATGTCAAGTGTGCCTCCCGACAGGGTAGATAAGAGGATCCGGTTACACGATCCAATGAAAATGTTATGAAGTGTAAAGCTGTATTGAAACGTCGGGTGATAGGACAGAATGTCGTGCTGTGGATGAACACATAACACACAACCTCTGTGCTACTTGTAGATCAGGGATCAGCAAGCTGTGGCCCACAGGACATATCCCGCCCTCTTTCACATTTTGGAAAGGTTGAAAAACAATCAAAAGACAAAGCGATTCATGGCGCGTAGAGTTTCTATGCAGTTCCAACTTCTATGTCCCTATAAAGTTTCATTGGAACACAGCCATGCCCATGGGTTCAGGTGTTGTCTGTGGTTGCTTTCTGGATGCAGTGGCAGAGTTGGGAAGTTGTGACACATACCAGATGGCCCTAAAAGCATAAAATATTTACCCTCTGACCCTTTACAGAAAAAGTCAGCCAACCTCTAGGGTAGAGCGTGGAGCGCCGGTGACTCAGCCCCTCCACCTCTTTCCCTCACTTCTTCTACCATCCAGACTCAGGTGCTGTTGCAAATAGGTAGCCCAAGAAATATTTTCAGGTGTAAAATCAAGAATTTCTCTCAATTTAACTCCCACGGAGCAACGCTTCCTTCCTCTGGCTTCAGCCAGGGGCGCTTCCTGATGAAAACCACAGCATTTTTCTTAAACCAATCCACCTCTTAGCAACAACCGCAAAAGGAGGCGAGGCTGTTCCTGTCACAGTGGGCATTTCTCCAGCATGTCACCCATCCAGAGGGCCTGGTCAACAGAGCTTCCCTCAGCCTCGGACTGACAGGACACACACGGGGTGGCCACGGCTCTGATAAGCTTGTGAGGGCAGTGTTAGGGCCGAATTGTGTCCCCCAGAAGATAGGTTGAAATCCTAACCCCGACACCTCAGAATGTGACCTTTTTTGGAAATAGGGTAGTGGCAGATGTGATTAAGTAAGACAGGGTCCTGCTAAAGTAGGGTGGGCTCTGGATCCAACATGACTGGCATCTTGTTGAGGGAAGAGGGAAATGTGAACACGGAATCAGAGACGCACAGGGAGAAGGCTGAGTAACAGTGAAGGCAGAGACCGGAGTGACGCATCTGTTTGCCAAGGAATGCCAGGGTGGCTTCTGGCCACCACCAGAAGCTAGGAAGAAAGAAAGGATTCTCCCCAGAGTCTCAGAGGAAGCATGGCCCAGCTGACAGCGTGATCTCCAACCTCTAGTCTCCAAAAGTGTAAGAGAATACCTTTCTATTGTTTAAAGCCACCCAGTGTGTGGTAGTTTGTTACAGCAGCCCTAGGAAACTCATGCAGGCACCTCGCCCACCCTCGGTGCCACCTTCTAATGCCGTTCAAAGCACTTGGCGCTATCCCCATTCTACAGACGAGGCTGTAGAGGTGCCGCAAGTTTCAATGACCTGCCGGAGGTTTTGGCTAGTGGCAGAGCAGGATACAAACCCAGGCCTTCTGATTCCGCGCTTCTGGGAACGGCCTTCCTCTGGCTGATCCATAGCATCCTAGTGGAGGGGAAGGGCGGGTCCTCAGAGTGATGGCGCTTCCTGCCTTGCACTTCTCATTCCAGGAGCTCTTCAGAGAGTATTTCTTTACTGTGGTCATCTGAGCTTGCTCACGTGGGCTCTCAAATGGGTAGGAGGAAAAATTAATCACTAACTAAAAAAAACAGTGGAGGTGGGGATATGTTCTGCATACATCTATGTGCTTTTTACAGTTGTAAAATTGGAAGAGGAGTGAACGATCATTTTCTGAGCCAGGTTACAGTGCATCTGAAGAATGCACTTAAGAGATCTTTGGGGAGATACCCCACATAAAACTCCAACGTGGAAGACGATTTAATAAGGGAAGCCTCCAGTGGCTTCCTGGAAAGCATAAGAACACTGATACTTCCTTCTTAGGTAGCCTCTGGTTGGCTAAGCTCATTTGTGTGGCAAACAAATGGAATCAGCCCTCAAAGCTCCTGAGATGCTCCACAAAGGCAGTTCCTTGAAAACTCCCAGCTCACACACTGGTGAAGAAACTCAGGTTGCAAAGGAAATCTCACCATTAAAAGTCCAGGGTTTTGTTTAAGATGGTCTTTGTCTCTATTATGACTGTTTTCAAATATACAGACAAGTGTAAAGAGTTGTATGGAGAAGTCCCACCTTCCTACTGCCCAGAATTCCCACTTCACCTATTTTTGCCCCACTTCACCTATTGCTTTGTCCTTGTTGTTGCTGAAGTGTTTGAAAGTATGTCCCTTATTCTTGTCATCTTACGCCCTCCTACTAGAGTGTGCATCTCTAAAAAAAAAAGTCATCGTTTTTATAACCAATGTCATTATCGTGCCTAAGCACGTTAACAGGGACTCTTTGGTGCCACTGCTACCCAGCTCATGTTCAGAGTTCAAGTCTATAGTTTTTAAACTACATGGATGAAAATGTGGACTGAGGGGCAGGGAGCGATGCCAATGCGGATGGGCAAGAGGCTGAGGTTGGGTCCAGGAAAGAGAATTTGAGCAGGTCCTCTCAGCACGCAAGGCGCTTTCAGAAAGTCAGCAAGACTGAGGCCAAGCGGGGCGTTCCTGGCCACTGGGTGTTTCCCCCTCTGCCGTGGTGACCCAGGTTTCTCCATGGAATTCTGCCAGCACCGGAGGGCTCCCCTGAGGGCCACTGCCTCTCGGACACCCAAGAGTTAGATGCCAGCTTCAGCTTTGGAGGACTTAGCGTTCAAGACCTGTGGCTGGCAGTGACCCCTGTACACTTCTGGTGGCTGCCCAGAAAGAGAATTGTTTCTTTCTCTGAATGGGGTTTTTTACATCAAGAGAACTTCCTTCTCCTACCTCCACCACCAACCCCCCACCAAAAAAAAGCGGGGGGAAAGCTTTTTTGGAATTTGTTTTTAGTGGGCTCACTCAAAAGGAGCTTTCTGTTTATTTTTTGAGTGGCTCTCTGGACTGTTGTGTCCATTTATCATGCCTTACTCCCAGCCCTCCCCCATCCCTCCTTTACTGTGCAAACCTAAACTTCATCAAACTGTTCCTAACGACTACCACATGTCCACTGAGGGCGCAGGGGGCGGGGATGGGGAGCTGGGAAATGAAGGAATCCTCCAAGGAGCACAGTAGCATATTAAAATTCAATGGCTTAGTCATCAGAGTTTTCAGCCCAAGCACCGAAGAAAAATAAATGTTCTGTAACAGTCTTGTGGATCTCAGAGGAAGGGGGTGGCCGTGGGGAGGGAGGAAGGGGAGAGGTTGTGGTTTTTAGATAGAGGAGCTCATGCTATAGAGAACAATTAGGGCCTTTGCTCAGAACCAACAAGACACACTACTGTTTTCCTGCTCCATAGAGGAGCACGCAGTGTCAGTGAGAAGGGATCGTTCCGATCAAGTAGCTCGGCTCCCAGATGGGGAAACTGAGGCCTGAGCAGGGGATGTGACTTCTGCACAGTCCTAGGATGAATTAGTGGCAGAGGTGGGAGTGGGACTAGATCCCAGGTCTTGGCACCTCGTGGTCAGTGTGCCCCACCCCCATTCAAAGAGGGTATTTTCCTAACAAATGCTGGAGAGGATGTGGAGAAAAGGGAACCCTCCTACACTGTTGGTGGGAATGTAAATTGGTGCAGCCACTATGGAGAACAGTATGGAGGTTCCTCAAAAAACGAAAAATAGAGTTGCCGTATGATCCAACAATCCCACTCCTGGGCCTATATCCTGACAAAACTGTAATTCAAAACGATACATGCATCCCAATGTTCATGGCAGCACTATTTACAATAGCCAAGACATGGAAGCAACCTAAACGTCCATTGACAGAGGAATGGATAAAGAAGATGTGGTACATATGTACAGTATACACAATGGAATATTAGCCATAAAAAAGAATGAAATAATGCCATTTGCAGCAACATGGATGGACCTAGAGATTATCATACTAAATGAAGTAAGTCAGAGAAAGACAAGTATCATATGATATCTCTTATATGTGGAATCTTAAAAAAATGATACAAATGAACTTATTAACAAAACAGAAATAGAGTTAAAGACATAGAGAACAGACCTGTGGTTGCTGAGGGGAGGATGGGGATGGAGGAGGGATGGATTGGGAGTTTGGGGTTAGTAGATGCAAATTATTACATATAGAATGGATAGACAACAAGGTCCTACTGTATAGCACAGGGAACTATATTCAGTGTCCTGGGATGAACCACAATGGAAAAGAATATGAAAAAGAATATATATATATATATATATATGTATGTATAACTGAGTCAGCTTTGGGGGGTAAAACCGAAAAAAAAGAAATAGAGCAACCAGCCAACTCAGATGAATGTTGGTGGCAGAAAGTCAAACAAAATCAGGTTTTCTGAACCAGTCTGAAAGATCTTGGAGTAGCCGGGCAAATTCCCATAGATTCGGGCCACTAAGCATAATTTCCAAGGACGTCAGTCTGCTCTTGCTTCCCCTGCGTATTGTAGAAATGATCGTGCCTCTTCCTGTCCACAATTCCAGGGAAGGAGCCATGTCCATGTGTCACCGTGTGCTCTTGATGGGCTGCTGTTTAATTGTACGGGCAGCAGAAATTGAAGCTCTCTTTTCACAGAGGGAGAAGTCAGGACTGGGAGAGCTGGGGAGAGTGGTACCAAGGGAGAGTCGAGATTAGAATCCCAGCCTTGGGCTCCCCACCTTGGGCCCTGCCCACTGGGCTCCCCATCCAGTGCTCCCCTCCAAGGAGCTGCTGCTCAAAGATCAGTTGGGCTTGGAGACCCACCTGATGGAGCTGGGACTACCACCCTGTTTGTCCTGCTGGAGAAGCCAGGGGAGGCCTGGGTCATTTCCCTCAGAGAAGATGCTGGGACACTTCCTCTAACAGACTGTTGATCTTACAGAG
Source organism: Mesoplodon bidens (assembly GCF_964165515.1). NCBI lineage: Eukaryota > Metazoa > Chordata > Mammalia > Artiodactyla > Ziphiidae > Mesoplodon > Mesoplodon bidens. The sequence continues at coordinate 91,835,264 of NC_138164.1, read as the reverse complement.
CAAAGCCAGTCTACCACCAGTCTCCATAAAGACATCAGTATGGAAAGGAGAGCTGCCTGGACCTGCACCACCCCCCTGCACCAGCCTTCCTGGCAGGTAGTTTTGAGGTCTCCCTCCCAGGCCCTCAGATCACAGCTTCCCTCACAGATGTCCCCAGGAGGGCTGGGGTGGAGCAGGGTGGCGGCCCTGTTGTGCGTGTCAGATGCACCTCTAATTTCCGAGCGTGGTCTTGCCCTTTGGACTTGGAGAAGAGGGCTCCTGGGGTCAGATGTGGGCTCACGTGTCTTTGTTTCCGCACTGGGCCTGGAGTTGAACTTTGTCCACGGCGGGTGCGTGACCTACTGAGGAATGAGTGAGAGCGCATTCGTCCCGTGCACGTGTGTGCCGCACCTGCCTGCCTTTCCAGCAGCTCAGAGAACATGCCAACCCTACCTATGAGATCCTCAGGGAAGAGCCAAGCTCTCCTGACCCAGATAAACTTTGGTTACCTGGGTCTGTCCCAGCTGACAGTAAAAGTAACGCCTGAGGAGACCTTATGTTTGTGCACATTGGCAGGGGGAGGGGAGTACTCTGGCCCCAGAGGTGTACTAATTAAAAGCTGAGAACCTGCAAAGGAACTTTCATTTAAACCCCACCCGCCTCCGCATTCACCCTGCCTCATCCTGCTGCTTGCTTTTGTGGCTGTAAAAGCCTCTTATTTCCCCCACCGAGCCTTTATTAATGAATTTCTAGCCCGAACCCCAGGGATGAGCCTGGCTCTCGTGCACACGCATGCACACGGGGACTGCCACGCATGAGTCCTATTGCACAGTGGCTCCCCTCTGTGTCCTCTCCATCATCACAGGCAACGTTTCTCACGAGATGAACCCTTAACTTTTCACAGCTGCCACAGGCCCAAGTGCATAATGAAAACCAGAGCCCCCCCGCTGCCCTGAGCATTCCTGACGCTCACCCCATCCCAGAGCTCTGTCCCGGAGCTCTTTAGCTCTAAGCCTGGGGCTGCAAGCGAGCTCAGTTCAAAACAAACCTGGGGCCCATTATCTCCTTGGCCTGGTTTTGTCCCCCGTGGCTGCCTTGTCCGTCCTCTGCTAGGCCTCGGATGCGTTGCGCTGGGCCCTTATCCCCTGTTCAGGGCCCTGGAGAAGCTGAAAAGGTAGAGTTCAGGCAACACAACATGGAGGGTGGAGCTGGGTACCAAGGCCCCTGGCGGCTGAGGGTTCACAGGTGAGAACCGCCAGCGAGAGGCAGCGGGGAGCAGCCTGGCATTGGTCTGGCAGGCCTTCGCAGAGGCCCTTGAGAAAACAGTATTGCGTTATTGTCACTATTAATAATGGCCTTTTATTTGAGCCTTGCTAGGACAATGGTCCAAACAGAGCTGAGAGGAAGAGACAGTCCCTGTCGTGGGGCCTTGTAATTTATCAAGGCTGGTGGAGGAAGGCAAGTCCACTGGGGGAGCTTGTGGAGAGATTCTATAGCTGCTGGAGGTGTAATCGAAAGATGCCCCCAGCCTCACTATGCATCCCCGGTCACTTTGTCACAAGAGTGTCTCCAGCTCCTCCTTTGTGTTTATTTCACCAGATCTGAGCCCCTCCAAGGTTCTGAACAGAGAGAGGATAAGGTCGGGCCGACCCGGGTCTAAATCTTGCCTCTGACACAGCACTGTGACCTTGGGAAGGTTCCTTCATGTCTGAGTCTGATTCCCACCTGCCGGGGAGCATCCAGATCAGAGATCATGGGAGTATAAGCCCCTCGCGCTGCTCAGGGAATAATAGCTGCCCAAACCGGGTGGCAAGAGTGTGACGAAAGAGGACTTGCTGGAAGTGCCTTGCACCCCTTAGAGGGAGGATCCAGGTGCAATGCTGGGTGCTAACTAACACCACCGTTTATTGAGAGCCGTGTGCCAAGCACAGAGCCTATTGGCATTTCTGGACCTCATTTACCTCTCTGTGAAAGGACTGTCGCGAGAATGATGGCCTTCATGCTGTTCACATGAGCATGTGAGGCTGTGTTGTTTTCTTGCTGGGTGCCGGGCTCACCGTACCAGGGGTGTGGTGACACTTCAGGGCTGGACGGGCTCTGTGAAAACCAGCAGCCCTCCCTGCCAAGTCGGAAGTCCCACTGTCCTCCAGAGACGCTGGCAGCCGGTTGCTGCAGCTGTGTGGCAACAAGTCTGATTTAATTTGGGGGGTGGTACAGACAGCACTGTGCGGTGTTTGTTAAAAACCAGAAGAATGCAGCTTATTCACCAATCTATGAAAATGGCTGTGCCTTGGGTTGGAGGAAGCCAGACGAGAATGGGTGATAGCATTTTAAAAGAGTGAAAATGCTGATAATTATAAATGTATCATAATGCCCATTATGCTTGAGGTCTTTGTGGACTAACTCATTACAGCTAAGTAGGCAACAGCTTTCCCTGAGCCCTCTCTCTTCCGAGGTTTATAATTCTCTTCTGACTTCTCTATTAATCTGGAAGACGGGAATCTAATCATTGTCGTCACTAATCATCCTCCGCCTCCTTAGTCCTTTTATCACCACCTTGGTTTCTCAGAAATAAAAATCAGGAAGGAGAAAAAAGTACATTTCCATATAATACAATTGGTATAAACCCAAAAATGTTGGAGGAGGGCGGGTTTTGTAAGTTAAATCCTCTTTCAAATATATGAGAAAAACAGGCCACTTGTTAGAATCTTGTGGTCAATAGTTTTGTCAAGCAAAAAAGCATATGTATATTTATCTTTTAGGTAAATCTGGATTTTTCACATCCACAGTTACTACAGTGTGTACTCAAGCAGACAGGTCATCCATTCCAGCAGTAGTTCTTTTTTTTTTTTTTTTTTTTTTTTGCGGTACACGGGCCTCTCACTGTTGTGGCCTCTCCCATCGCGGAGCACAGGCTCCAGACGCGCAGGCTCAGCGGCCATGGCTCACGGGCCCAGCCGCTCCGCGGCATGTGGGATCTTCCCGGACCGGGGCACGAACCCACGTCCCCTGCATCGGCAGGCGGACTCTCAACCACTGCGCCACCAGGGAAACCCCCCAGCAGTATTTCTGTTTTCATATCAACTTACATCTTTTCTCTAAAAAAAATCTTATCAGGTTATTAAACCTAGGTGAGGGTAACTGAGACAGAAGGTATGAATGTGCCTTTTGAATTATCATTTAAATGTAAGGATGCTGTGAACCCAGACAGGACAGAAAAGGGCATTTGGAGGAAGTGTGGCTGTGAAGCAGGGTGGTAGGAAGCCTGGAGTAGAAATTGTGAGCCTTGGTGTCCCCTCAGCTCTGCCCTACCTTTGGTATGACCTTGGGCAGAACTCTTGGTCTCCATGGGCATCAGCTTTTATATACGTAATATGAGGGATTCGAATATTTAAGAAAACCCATGAAATAAGTAACTATTATGGTATTCTCCCAAAGAGGCAATGCTGGGCCAAATGTCCCTTTAGAAAAAGTGTTACTCCCTGGTTATCAGTACAGGTTTCTCCCTGGTAGGATACAGACATGTTTCTGGACAGAGGTCTGGGGAGAAACTTGATCTGGGAATTCTGCCTTCTCAAGGCCCCAGAACCTCAGTGCGCACTGATGTGTCCTCTCCGGAGACCCCTCATTGAATTACACCGAGATCCACAGTGGGGACCTTGCGCATGTATTATTCAGGAGGCAGCACGCCATCCTTCGAGGGCAGGTACTTTATCGGTTGGGACCAGATGGGTTATTGAATCCAGAAAATCCTCATTTTGTATTCGGCTTGCTTCTCCCTGTCCACTGGACCAGGTCCTCCTCACCTCTCAGGGTCTCTGGGGAAGCGTCAGAGGCTTTCTACAACCAGGTGTATAAACATATAGTTATGTTCCCCGCCCCCCCCCCCCCCCAACATACACACACTCTACACCCTTCTCACCAAGAGCAGACGCTTCTGTAGAGCTTTCCCTGTGCTGGGCGCAGTGCCGAGCACTGTATATACTCTAACTCACAACGACCCTAAGGGGCAGCAGGCACCATTGTTCCTCCCATTTTACAGATGACCCTGAAGCACTGAGAGGTTACGTGACTTGCCCAGGGCAACCCAAGATCATCCTCAGTCTTTTGCCGGGTCATTAACTCCACCTCTGCGAACCCTTGACAAGTGTGTTTAAAACAGGTGTGATCTTACCTCCCTCTGCCTCTCTCTCATTGTCAGGATTAAATAGGGAAAAAAATAATAGTGAGCCAGGGCTTCCCTGGTGGCGCAGTGGTTGAGAGTCCACTTGCCGATGCAGGGGACGCAGGTTCGTGCCCCGGTCCGGGAAGATCCCACATGCTGCGGAGCAGCTGGACCCGTGAGCCATGGCCGCTGAGCCTGCGCGTCCGGAGCCTGTGCTCCGCAACGGGAAAGGCCACAACAGTGAGAGGCCCGCGTAACGCAAAAAAAATAAAGTGAGCCAAGTGTGTAAGTTATCCCTTATTCAAATGAGCTGTGGAGAAAGCATGTGAGGGGTATACTGTAATGATCTGTAACTTCTGGAATGAGTGGCATGAAGCTTACAGGCCAATGTGACAATCCATAAGGTAGGCCATGGGACTTCATCTTTAAACTTGAGATTTTTATGGGACAAAACAGGCTGGGGGTTCTGAGGGACAGTGGAGTTTCTGGGGTCATTAGAGCACTCTGCCTGCAGGCCCCAAAAGGGAGCCCGGGTGCTGCCTCTGTTCCCTCCTCGTCTTCCACGGACTCTGGGGCAGCGGGTGGGGGAGAGCAAGGCACCATGGCCCATGGTTGGGATATGCTTTGGAGAGATTTGGTGGCGTCAAGTGATTGATAACAGCCCTCAGGTGAAGAAGGTCTCCTCCAGGACTGGAGGATGACTTCGACTGAGAGGACCTGAAGGCCCGGAGCTAAAAAGGAAAGAAAAAGAGTAACTGTCAGATAGCTTTGCTGGAGGCTGTTCGTGGGCTTTTCTTTCTTCTTTTTTTATTTTTTTATACATTTATTTATTTATTTTTGGCTGTGCTGGGTCTTTGTTGCTGCGCGCGGGCTTTCTCTAGTTGTGGCGAGTGGGGGCTACTCTTCGTTGCAGTGCACGGGCTTCTCATTGCGGTGGCTTCCCTTGCTGCGGAGCACGGGCTCTAGGTGCGTGGACTTCGGTAGCTGTGGCCTTCAGGCTTCAGTAGCTGTGGGTTGCCGGCTCTAGAGCGCAGGCTCAGTAGCTGTGGCGCATGGGCTTAGCTGCTCTGCGGCATGTGGGATCTTCCCGGATCAGGTCTCGAACCCATGACCCCTGCATTGGCAGGCGGATTCTTAACCACTGAGCCACCATGGACATCCTGGGCTTTTCCATAAGTAGTGCTTTGCCATTTGATCTTATTGTACTGCTCAAAGTGGTAGCCACTCAACTCGTGTGACTATTTATTTATTTATTTATTTTTAATTTATTTATTTACTTTTGGCTGTGTTGGGTCTTCGTTTCTGTGCGAGGGCTTTCTCTAGTTGTGGCAAGCGGGGGCCACTCTTTTTTTTTTTTTTTTTTTTTTTTTTTTCAGTATGCGGGCTTCTCACTGTTGTGGCCTCTCCCGTTGCGGAGCACAGGCTCCGGACGCGCAGGCTCAGCGGCCATGGCTCACGGGCCCAGCCGCTCCGTGGCATGTGGGATCTTCCCGGACCGGGGCACGAACCCGCGTCCCCTGCATCGGCAGGCGGACTCTCAACCACTGCGCCACCAGGGAAGCCCTGGGGGGGCCACTCTTCTTCGCGGTGCACAGGCCTCTCACTATCGCGGCCTCTCTTGTTGCAGAGCACAGGCTCCAGACGCGCAGGCTCAGTAGTTGTGGCTCACGGGCCTAGTTGCTCCGCGGCATGTGGGATCTTCCCAGACCAGGGCTCGAACCCGTGTCCCCTGCATTAGCAGGCAGATTCTCAACCACTGCGCCACCAGGGAAGCCCTTGTGTGACTATTTAAATTTGTATTTTAATTACTATTAAATAAAATTAATATTTCAGTTCTTCAGTCATATGAGTCATATTTCAAGTGCCCATAACCAAATGTGACTAGTGACCACTGTGTAGGGCAGCACAGATGTAGAACATTTTCATCATGATAGAAAGTTCTAGCGGTTACCTGATCCTTCTGGGTATATGATAGCAAGTTTGCTTTCTTAGGCTGGGTTCTGTGGCCCCTTCTAGACTAAAAACTCTGCTTCATATCTTAGAGTCCCAGAGGTCTCCTGGAGACTTAGTTGCTCTGAGTTGCTTGTGACCAGTTCTAAATGTTTCAGTCATGTGTTTTCTTCTTTGACGCCATAGAACCAGGTCTTCCTGAGCCGCACGTGGCTCTTGGGTTCTTTTTCTTTTAATTTCTCCCTCCCATGTTCAAGGCATATTCGTTTATTCTTGAACAGTTGTTCTCCATGTGTGCTCGGAACGGACTTATTCAAGTCCGAATGGACAAGTCAGAACTCAGAGGTCAGTGTCAAGACCTATCTTCATGAAAACCCAACTTACGGGACCAGGACTTGCCACCCTTCATACTAACTCTTGGGAATCATTTCATGTGTGAGGAATAATGGAGTTTTATTGTATAATTAGAACTTTTAAACAAGTTTGTGTTTAAGCACCTAAGCTCCAGAGAAGGTATTTGAGTCCTATGAGTGCCCTGTATCTGGGTGAACCACGGTGTCCTAGTGATTCAGAGCAACCCAAGAAACGCTGGGCTGCGGAAAGGGCAAATTCTGTCTCATTCTTGCAGCTGCATAGCTAGTACAGTCCACAAAATGGAGAACTCACTAGCTAGATTTTTCAGGAGGTGATTTTCCTTTGGGGTAGCCTGGGGCTCCCCCAGACCATCCTCTCTCCAGTGAGTGAGTGTGAGAGAGAGAGAGAGTGTGTGTGTGTGTGTTTTGTGGCCAGAGACTGGGAAAAGGGACTTCTTGAAACATTTTTCACTTGGGAAAGAAAAGAAAAGAAGCGTTGGTGATTTTGCCTTGAGTGTTTGGAACCTGACACCAGCCTCGTTTTCCTCCACTGAGCCTTCAGATGTCACACTGTGCAGGTTGCCGACACCGCTTCTCATTACCGACTTGATTCTCCCTGCACCCGGCCTCCTTTCCCCAAACAAACCCCTTATATCTCGAAGGTCAGAACCCCGGACAGCTTTTTATGCAGCCACCAGATGGTGTTTGCTTTAGCATAGATCCACGAATGATGTGTTATTATAGTAGAGGTGCCGAAAATTATATGACAAAACCAGGTTTGTTTCTCTGCTAGAAACCCAAGGCTGAAATACTGCAGTATTCCTTCAAGCCTGACTCAGAAGATGAAAGGGAGCCTTTCCCAGAATTAGGGGGCATTCAGCAGGGACCAGAGGGAAAAAAAATAACATTGCACTTGTCACTAGTGGCTGGGCTGGTGGTTTATTTTCTGTCTGTGTCTTATTAAATTTGCATTTTCCACTTGACTTTTCCTTGTGTGATTTATTTCTGCCTCTACATGTCCCCCAGCCTATCCCCCCACCCAGGAGATTATAAACTGACAGTAGTGTGGGCATCACAGTTAGCTGAGACTCATCAGTTGGATTTCACGAAGGAACAGGAATGGGAATGAGTGTTGGGTTTGTGCCAGGGTGTTTGGTAAGGACCGAATGCCCGCCCAGTGCATTATACCATTTTTTAAAAATTAATTAATTAATTAGGTTGCGCCAGGTCTTAGTTGCGGCAGGCAGGCTCCTTAGTTGCGGCTCGCCTGCTCCTTAGCTGTGGCATGCGTGCTCCTTGCATGTGTGCTCCTTGATTGCGGCTGGTGGGCTCCTTAGCTGTGGCTCACCGGCTCCTTAGTTGTGGCATGCACACTCTTAGTTGCAGCATGTGTGTGGGATCTAGTTCCCCGACCAGGGATGGATCCTGGGCCCCCTGCATTGGGAGTGTGGAGTCTTAACTACTGCACCACCAGGGAAGTCCCGCATTATACCATTTCTGATGGAATGGCCATATGTTGAGGATTGGATTGATCCTAAAGGAAATGATCAGGAATTCAGTTTCATTTAAGGAGGCATTGGAATGTCCTTGAGGCCAACGTGGGATCACACTATTTTTAACCTCCTTTAATTATGGCTCCTGGGACAAGACTGGTGGAGGAGGGAAAGACTTTATCTAATTTCTCCCTCCCTCTCCTCATTTTTAGAAAAGTATCTTGAAACCACACAGCAGCTTAGAAGGATCTTGAATCCTGACCACCTAGTCACTCTGGTCTGAGGAGACCATACCCCAGGCTCTCTGGAACCCTCCACCGTGTTCCTTCTCAGTTTAGACTTGGGAAAGGTGAGAAAGTGACATGTCCAGTTAATGGTAGAGCCAGAATGGGCTCCATCAGGGCCATCTCCCCTGGCCCTCAGGTCAGAAGTCAAGTTTAGGTATAAAAGTCATGTAATGGAAATGGTTTGGGAGCTTTGAGTATTCAATCCAATTCAACTCGAGCAAATCTCTGAGCTTCAGTTTTGTTATCTGTAAATGGGGTAAATATTGCTTGCCCTGCTCACCTGAAAATTGAATGTTATGGTATATATGGAAGTACTTTGTACAAGATATGATTTTTTACCTGTGTTGTCTAGTGTGGTAGCCACTAGCCATATGTGGCTATGAAAATTTATTTAAAATTAAAGTAAAAATGTGGTTCCTGATACTCACTGGCCTTATTTGGTAGCCTACCACATTCACTAGCACCATCATATAAGAATATAAGGAAGTGGGTGGTAGTAGAAGCATCCCTTCATTCTGGGGTCAGAGTCCCCGCTCCCCGCAACAGGTCCTTCCCCCAGGGGGCTCACAGCCCAGCTGGGGAAGAGGAGACTTTCCTGAGAGAAGCACACTGATGGTCAGTCCCAGATGGCGGTTCCGAGTTCAGGCTCCAGGGTTCAGCAAGGGAGGTAAGCCACCTGACACAGCCTGGTCCCACACCGGAGCCCCACGATGCCACACCTGGGAGGATGATGACTGGGGCCACAGTGAGAGGCCAGGCACATGGGCCCTGTCCTGAATCTTCACGTTTCCCCACTTCTTTTTGGTCTGTTTCCTGAAGTGGCCACATCTGGGCCCTTACTGGGTTGACTCCCCTTAGGAGTAGCATCTTTAGGGCTGTGTGGGCAGCTCACAGTGACCACTGCTCAACTGGTCCTCCTTAGTCACAGTGGGAAGGCACCATCTGGAGAGCAGGAACCCAGCCCCACTGGACCGCAGGGGGGCCACTGGCCCCTTCCCAGAGAATATGGAATGGGCACCTAGAGAGAGTGACTGAGCTCCTAAGAGCCAGTCCCCAGTGTGCTCTTGTTTACAAAGAAGCTCTGGAAGAGAGGAGAGCAGAAAGGAGAAGACAGGGGGAAGGGGGGACAAAGGGGGTGTGTGCGTCATCCTCCCAATCCTCGGTCCCAGTACTGTCCTGAGGCTCAGCTCTCCTGCCTTTGGGCTCCACCTGCTTTTTTTTTTTTTTATTTCCTCCTTACACTCCAATATGTCTTTTATAAATTGTGACCTCAAGAGTCCTCCCTAACCTAGTGCCAGGGCCAGTGAAACTACCAGCTGGGCCAGAGGAGGTTGGGTGGTCTCCAGGGAGCCATAAGGTGACTGGACATCTGGCCATCTCCTGCCTTGCCCCAGGTGGCCGTCACCTGGCCCTGGCACAGCTCAGGGCCCGACTGCATCCCTCCTTCCACAGGAGGAAGAGCCACTTCCATAGCTGCCGGGAGTACAAATACCTCCTATCAGTGCTGACCCTGAGCACTGCACCCCCCCAACCCCAGCTAATCCCCATGTCCATCCTGGGGAAGACCCAACTCCGTTAGCTCCACAGCCTTCTTCCCAGATGACAGCAGAGCTTGCCCGCCACTAAGTCAGAACCTTCTGGCCCCTTCCAGGCTGGGAGCATCACTGCCACCGTCTCCCCTCTCAGCACCTGCACCCAGGTCACTTGTGTACCTGGAGGCCTCACCTGGGCCACGAGACACAGATGCCTGGGATTCGTCACTTCCTTCCTTCAGAAAGACTGGGGGCACCGCTCATGACACAGCCCTCCCCTCTCTGCACCGCCGCCTCCTGCGCTGCCACTACTCACTCCACGAGACCCACAGAGGAAGCCAAACGCCCTGGTTATCTCAGGTTCTTCTTGCCTGGGAACAGGGCCCTCCTCCCTCTTCCACCACTGGAAGGGAGTTCAATGCCTTCTTCCCTGCCCGAAGGATGGGCTCCTTCTCTGGTTCAGGGCACTTGAGACAAAACTGCCTTGTCTGGCCGTCACCCCCTTGGGCTTAAAACTACCACGCCCCCTCCTTCGCTCTCCCGTGCTGAAGCCTGCCGTCCTCCCCAGGGCAAGGTATAAGGGCAGTGACCGCGCCACCTCGTATCTTCCCGTATGTTATAGTAGCAGAGTGACAACAGCACCGACAGCATAACAAGTCACGATTTAAGTAACTTAAGAAGTCATCTGAGCGCTTATGAAATGCCAGGTACTGAGCTGACTGCCGGGCAGACTCGGTTTCATTAAACCCTCACAAGCACCTTGGGAGGGAGGGACTATTATGTTTTCCGTGTTACTGATGAGGAAGCTGAGGCTCAGGAAAGTGAGGTAACCGCCCACGGCCTGTGGCTGGTGACTGACAGAGCCTGGAATCAAACCCCCAATAAGAGGGGAAGGAGGCGGACAGTGCCCTCCCCAAAGCCAGTCACCCCAACATCCCCTTGGTGCTTGGGGGAGGGTGTGTGTTTTGGGGGTTGCTGTATTTCTCAGCATGTCTGTCTCCGTTGACAAAGAGCCCCGCCTCACCCGTCAGCCCTCACGCTGGCGGAGCAGAAATAGTGTCAGGTTGTCTGAACAGCACCTCGCCCTTCACAGGGCCTGATTCACTGGGAGGGATGCGCTCCCACGCCTCCCAGCAGCCTCACCCCGTCTATTTTGGTGTGCTTGTCACAGAAGAAGGGCAGAGCCACCCTCCTTGCCTCTGAGAGGCCCCTCCTACCTTCCCTGTCCCACAGCCAGGCTGGCCTCTGCTCCTGAGCTGGGGGGAATGTTCATCTCTTAGCTGCCAGCTTCTCTTTCCCAGTGCACAGGCACCTGCCCTCCTTCCCTTCCTCCGCGGTGTAACGTCAGAGATTCAGGAGGGGTGACTATAGAGATTGAGGATATGTACTTTGATGTCAGAGCAATGCGAGCCCTGTTCTGCCCCAGTCAGCTGTGTGACCTTATGAGTTACTTAATCTTTCTGAACCTCAGTTTTCTCATCTGTAAAATGGGGGTGATGGTTTCCACCTCTCTGCATCATTCTGAGTATTGAATGAGCAGGGGGTGATTTGCACAGTGCCTGACACATGGTAGGATCGCAGTAACAGTAGCTGCAGTTTTATTAAGGGAGGCACCTGATCTGCGTGCTGCAGAAAGAAGCTGGGGGTTGGTGCCATACCTCTTGAGGGGGAATCTCAGTCAAGGCTACTGGGGTTTGGGAGGAGCTGGTGTGGAGACTGGAAGGATGAAGTGTGTTTGTGCCATGACTGTTCACTTTCCACATCCATTCCTCTTCTCCCAGAGCTGAGTCTCATCTTCATGTAGCAGGGAGCTGCCCCTAGGGGTCATTTGAAGAATTGTTTCAGTTGCCCAAAACCTTGTCATTTGGTGTCTATAAAGCCCCCTTTTTCCCTCCTTGTGCCAGGAGGGAAGGGATTCTGGATTCACATTTATCATTACTTTATTCAGCAAGTATTTACTGTATGTGCACCACGTGCCAGGCATTTTTGTGGGTGCTGGGACTGAATCCCCCGCCCCTATGGAACTCACATCCGGTAGTGCCGAAAGCCTGGAAAGGCCCTCTCAGGAGATCTGCAGAGACTTCTCTTGCCCTGGAACCTTCATTGTCTCCCCATTGCCTGTGGATGAGATATAGGCTCCTTGCCGCCTGGGTACCCTCCGCCTCCACTTTCCTTGTATGCATTTCCTGCTTGCCTCTCGAGCGTTCTGCTCCCCCGAGACCCCTCTCCTTTCCGTTCCAGGGCAGCTGACACTTTTCTGCCTTTACTCGTCTGTCTGCCTGAGCTCCCCAGCTCCTCTTCCAGGGCCAGCTCAAGTCATCACTAAGTCCCCCATGAAGCCGTCCCAGCCACTGAGCGCCATCGAGGTTATTCTGCTGGGGCCACCCATATGCTTTGACACTGACAAGGTCTTACCGGCCACACCACTGGCTTTGTGAGAAAAGTTGGGCCTCTTCAGCTCTGCTGATGGTGTGCAGAGATGGTGCTGAAGAACTATTTCCCTGACCGGGACAAAGCTCGGAGTTAGGTGTTCAGGTGGGGTCAGGCTCAAACAGCCTTGCCTTTCTCAGAAGGTGTTGGAGTGACCTACCCAGGTGGCCTGCCCTCTTGCCAATGTTCTGAGCCTCAGCGGTAAGGCCCTGTCATATTAGAGGACATTCCCAAAGTGCTTCTAACTCCCTGAGATGCCTCAGGGGTTATTCTGGTCAAAGACAGTTTAAGCTGGTTGCTTTTATAGAATCTGATTTAAATTTCCACTCAACTGTGGCTATTTCGGTGTAAAACTAGTATTTCGCCACTTCCTTGCAACATTTTCAGTTGCTCACTGATACCTATGTGATACTACAACTGCTATAGCTCAGGGGCCAGACTCAGACTCGTCCCTAAAGGCACAATCCTCACAGGCGCCAGGCATGGACGGCTGAGCTACCATCACTGAGTTGGCACTGGTCTGTGGGTCCCACCTCCAGCCTACAGCCAACATCTGCTTACGTGCAAGTCACGGCCACCTCTGCAGTGAATTCGTGTTGCAAGCATCTTGTATCTCTATGATGCATCAGAGTTTTTAGGGTTTTAAGTAAACATCATATGATGACTCCATCAGTGAATTTTGCAGTTAAAATACCCCCCAAACTCACCACGTCCGTCTTTTTAGAAGTTGTAGATGTGTGTTCATTTATGAAAACCACACTTGTGATTTAATTCACTTGTTCTACATTCTTAACTGAGCTGAGGGGAGGGTGTTGTGATCACATCAGGGGCCTGAGCGGTCCTTCAGGTTCTTCTCTGAAGGTAAAGCCACCTCTGAAGTGGACTGGGCTGCAATTCCGCTTCACATTCTGCTTTTTAATCATTCCTGCTTTGGGTCACTGTGTCCTGGAGTGGAAGGTGGAATGAAAATGGAGTTGTAATTGAAGGTAGTGAGGAAGTCTCTTTTTTATAGGAAACTTGCAGTTAACCCTTTGAAAGAATGAACCATTACTCCTTGGCATTCCCTTTGTATAAATGTGGGTTTTTCCACAGCGGGTTCCTAACTGTGCAGGACCCCAGCCCCAGGTGCGGCTCTTTTTCCCCGTGCTTGGGTATGCAATCAGCACATATGTGCCTTTCGCCCAGCATGAAGCACTGAGATGCTCCAATTTAAGTTTCTTTCTCCCCTACACCTCTGAACCTACTTCTTCATGTACAAAATAGTACCAAAAATAGCCTTTCTCACAGAGTTGTTAGGAGGTTAAATGAAATGACGCATGTGAAGTGCTTAGCAGGGCATCTGGTTTGCAGTAAATACACAATCACTGCCAACCTTTGCTGAGAGTTGCTGCCTTGCTAAGATTTCTGCTGCTCTGCAGCCCCGGGTGGGCCTTAGCTCCTCAGTGGATGGATCTGTAGCGCTTCTCTTCGGAGCTGTCGAGGGCAGCAGAGGCAGTGGTGGTGGGAGAAGCCCACTCGGAAGCTTGTGATGTCAGCGGCCACAGCACCAGCTGGTCAACGGGCCAAGGCAGATTTACACAGGAGACACTGGCCCAACTTTTTAAGAAACCGAACTTCTGGCAGAAAAGTGATCTGTTGAGCCTTCCGAGTATGAATACAAAGAAATATCATTTGTGTAATATCAATAGGAGCTTTATAAAAAAAAAAAAAACACAACCTAAAGAAATAAGTGGGGTTTTCTGTTGTAAGAGGGTACAAAGCAAGTTGGGATGGCTCACTGTGCAAATACTGAGAAGAAGATGTAGGGAGACCAGATTCTTCTTCCAAAAAACAAACCAAAGGCCCCTTTGTCGCAGACTGGACAAGAGGTTGCCTAACCTTGGCCACTCTCGTTGAACTTGTTTAAGAAGCCCACCTGATGCCCTGACTGGTTTCTTCCTTTTTTTGTTTGGCTGAAGAGTCTTCATTTGAACAGAATCCTCTCCTTTTAGGAAAGGAGATAAGGATGGAGAACCGGATGGTGGCTCCTGCACTTGGACCCTCAAAGTCCTGACTGGTCCAGCACACCCTGCCCACACCCCTCAAGTCCTCCCCGGGGCTTGTGCCAGTCCTGCTTGGGGCACTGGGCCGTGAGTAAGGCTTACATGCTTCTGGCTTCCAGTGTGTCGGTGAGGAGTCTGCCACACCAAGGCTGATCCCAAGGGTGTGGGTATGACCCAGGCAGCAGCCTTAGGTAGGAGGTGCTCCAGGAGTAGTGAGGGCATCCGACTCAGCGTGCTGGGGCTGGGGGAGCCAGAAGCCTGGGCTCCCAGCTGGCCCCTCAGCCCCTCCACTGCCATTTGTATGCGGTGGGGGGTGGCTGGCTGCTGGTGGACACACATTGAACCGGCAGCAAAGACCAATCCGTAAATGACAGACATTTGTGGCCCCAGGATGAGGAAGACCTCTCTCCTCTCCTGGGGTTTGTGTGCTTCTGTGTCTGCAGCATCAAGGGCTAGGGTTCTTCCCCAGGTTACAGTATAGTCCAGAATAGCACTCTGGCCCCAGACACTTGGTGGGAACAGCTTTGGGAGGAGCTGCTGGGTCCTGGGCTTTTCAGCCATACCTGGCTGCTGGATCTTTTAGCCACCTTTCTACAAATAAGGCCAAGCACAATTTAATTTTCAGAAAGAACTCTGCTCGGAGGAGCCTCTCTGTCCCCGAAGAAGAAGCGTTTTGTGAGGGGCCTGATTTCTGGGAAAGGTGTAATATAGGGTAAAGAAAATCAGCCCTGAGCCCAGGCGGCGTGCGTCTGGATCCTGCTTGGCCTCTGGTTAGTGGGGGAAGATGGTCCAATTTCTGTCACCCCTTTGTGCCTCAGTGTTCTCCCCTGTAAGTTGAGGATGGTGACGTAGTAGCAAACAAACAAAGAGCGCTCTGTGTGTGTTCTGTGTCATACCGTTAATGCCTGCCTTCCTCACAACCCACCCTACGAGGCGGGTCCTGTTAGTATCTACCTATCACCATACTGGAGGCACACAATTCATCAGTAATTAAGCAGGTTAACGATTTATAATAGTGCCTGGGTCATATGCGCTCTCAATAAATGTCACTTATTTTTAATTTTCTGTTGGATGCTTCCATTCTGCTCTTCTACCTCATAGCCAGGGTTAGACTAGGTTTATTCCTTGACTTGAGAAACCTCAGTGGGGATTTGGCTGATAGGAGCTTTTAGAGATCCAGGCTTCAGAGAGCAGCTCTCTCTGAAGGAATCTTCAGGCTCTGAAGTGGAGATGCCCAAGGCAGCCAGAAGTACCTTGGATGGCCAGTGTCAGGCCTGGGTGTTACCCCCCGGCAGGTGGAATTATCTCTCTGGGGAAGGGTCAGTAGCGATGCATTCACCCTCGCTCAGGTAGGACTGGCCGTCAGGAAGCCTCCCCGTGCCTCTCTTTTCCCCTTCCCCTGTACCCCGTGAGGCTCTGGGAGGGTGGGGGGGGAAGGCTTTCCCTGACCCCCAGATGGAATTAGTTCTTCTGCTGTGAGTGCTCACAGCACCCTCTTCTTCCCCTCTCATACTACTCATTTGTTCATTCACTCACTCACTCATTCATTTATTCACTTATTCAACAAATATTTACCCCTCTAGGTCATCGCAAAGCACAGAGCTGATCTCCCTGTGGTATGAAACTATCACAGTATTGTAAAGCAATTATACTCCAATGAAGATCTATTAAAACAAAACAAAACAAATATTTACCAAGTGCCTGGGATGTCCCAGACACTGTTTAGGGTGCTCAGGACATGTCAGGAAATAAAACACATACAGATGTCCGCCTTTGCATCCTAGTGGGGCTGGGGGGAGATGGGGAGATGGTCCACAGTAAACACAGGAAGTATACACCAGAAGGTGGAAAGGGGGAATGAACAAGGTAAGGTGGGTTGGGGGCACAGGGGTGTGGGGAGTGAAGTTGGAGTTTGAAATCGGGTAATCAGGGTGGGTCTTACAGCTGTTACACGCAGGCTGGAGGGAGGGGAGAGATTGTGCCCTGTGGAAAAACGGGAGAAGAATATGCCAGGCAGAGGGGACAGCCTGCATGACAGCCCGCAGGCCTGACGAGTTCCTGTGAGGACACACAGCAGTGAGATCTGAGGAGTCCTGGGGCAGCCTTGTAGGGCCTGAGAGGACATCTTCAGGTCTCGCCTTGGCCTCTGAGAGAGATTGGGGGACGTGATCTGAGGTATTTATTGGAAGGATAATTCTGAGTGCTGTGTTGAGTCTAGACGTGGGATGACCTCGGTGGCATTTCTTGATCCGTATCTCTTTCCTCTTAGATCGTAGGCCCCCTGTGGGCACAGGCTGTGGTCTCGTTCTGCTGCTCTAACGCCGGCAGCCCGTCATTTGTTTTCCATGAACGAGTCACGGAAAGCTGTGCTGGGGGCCCTTTGGTCCCAGGTGTGACAGGAACAGAGGGAGGCGTGGGCAGCTTTCGCCCTTAAGGGTGAGGCTCTGGGTTCCACCTGTGGCAGATAAGCTGGGGCCCAGGGCTCCGGGTAGAGGAGGCAGCCCACCGCGCAGCTCCTGTTTGTCTCCGTGATGAGACTGTGCGTCGGAAAGGAGCCCCGGGTGTGTAGAGGTGCACGAGAAGCCACAGGGAGGGGGCGGCCTGCGGCCAGAAGATGGCCTCCGTGTGAGTAACCCGGATGTCAGCCCCTGCTCATCCTGCCCTCCCCCAGGCCCCTTTGGATCAGAGGAGGAACCAGACAGAAACCAGGACAGCCGGAGACAAATCGCTCTCAGACACCGCTGGTTCCTCAGGTGTCTCGGCACCTCACGGGCCTCGGGTCTGCCCGGCACGCATTTCCAGTGG
Source organism: Mesoplodon bidens (assembly GCF_964165515.1). Classification (NCBI taxonomy): domain Eukaryota; kingdom Metazoa; phylum Chordata; class Mammalia; order Artiodactyla; family Ziphiidae; genus Mesoplodon; species Mesoplodon bidens. The sequence goes on along the minus strand of NC_138164.1, from coordinate 91,818,228 downwards.
TTGGCTTGCAGTCTGCTTCCACAGAAAGACCCCCAGGTGGGTTCCCACTAGGAGGTGATTTCCTAATGGCAAGACCCAAAGAATCAGCAGGCCTCTGTCTTTGAGGCAGGCTTCGTGGGGAGGTGGTGTGGTGAGCTGGGCGCGAGCATCTGTACCGAGAGGGAACCGCACAAGCGTGGGTTGGTTCTGACCTTGGGAGGTTTCAGGTGTATCAAGTGCAAAACGAAGAGAGGACACACAGCCAGGCACGGGGCTGTCTGTGATCAGCGTTAACAACAGCAAAAGCTAACACTTCTTGAGGACGGTGTCCCAGATCCTAAGTTAAGTTCTTCCTTTGGATTTATTTATTTAATGTTTAAAACGATCTTATAAGGTAGGTTCTAGTATCCCAGTGTTACGGACAGGGAAATTGAGGCCTGAAGAGGTTAAACAAGGTGCCCAAGGTCACCCAGCCAGGAGGGAAGGGCTGAGAGGGTGAGTGGGAGTGAATATTGAGAGTAACCCAGGCAGACTGACTCCAAAGCCAGCTCTTGGCCACTGCAGTGAGGACTAGATGAAATTAAATGAGGTGATCTGCATGAAAGGCTTAATAATACAGGCACAAAGAGAGCCCCACTCAGTCCTAACGAAGGCACTGGCTGCCCCTGTTTCCTGCATGCTTTATTACCCTGCATTTTGTGCTGGGGGCCCAGCTGTGGATTATTCTAGTCACATACTAAAAATGTGCAGGGTTTTCAGTCTCTTTGTTGCCGGTGAAACTGGTGGTTATCTGCTTTTCCCACAGCCAGTGAGCCGAGGCCTGCTGGCATTTTCACTTTGAGCTTTGAAAGATCACGGGAGTCCTGACAGAGTGTCTTATCTCCTAAGTGTTTTAGAGCTGTTTATTCATTTAACGACTGGAAGTGATTTTTAAAAAGAGAGAAAGCACCTCTTCTGGCCAACAGTGACATCTCCAGAGGTCAGCATCTGGGTCCCCAGGGCAGGCCTGCTGTGGCCTGCCGGTACCTGGGATGGCTGCTCAGAGGGTAGCCAATCTGGTTTCTCTTCGTATTTCCAGGGCTAGTGCAGGGCCTGACATGGGACAGGCGTGGAAAGGAACAGAGGTAGTTTGTGAATTATGCCCCCATATAGCAGCATTAGACTCAGGATCCAAAGCTTCAAATTCCCTCCGTTCTCCAGACACGTCCACTCCACTCCTAGGGTACAGAAGGGTCTTGGCCGCAGGCAGGTGGGGTTTTCCGGACAGTTCATATAAGCCAGTGGAATGCCCTCTGCTGAGTCACTGTACCTGGGGATGGGGTGAGTCCTTGAAGAAAGAGCCTTGCTTTGGACACCTCAGGGCTCCATTCCCATCCAACCTGATGCTTGACCTTAGGGCTGTCCCTGGGCTTCAGGTTTTCCCCTTTTAAACACTGAATCTGTGCTAAGCACATTCCATGCAAGATCTTGTCTTCATAGATGCCTCCTAAGAGAATCAATGTTGTTGTTCTCATTTTTACAAATAACAACAATCTGTAAAATAGGTTTAAGGCTAGGACCTATCTCCTGGGATTATTTTTGAGGATTAAATGAGATACTGAATGGGAAGTATTTAGCAAGTGTTCTAGAATGGACTAAGTGCTCATCGAAGTTAGTGATTTCTGCTTTTGGAAGCAGAGGGAGAGGGCGGCGGTTATGGATGAGGCAAGTGGGGTTTGGAAGGGTTAAGTGATTTGTCCTTAGCAGAGGCAGGATCTGACGGGGGGCTGTGTCTGACACCTCTCTTCCCCCTTCGGTGGGGTGATAACAGCCTCCCCGCCTATAGCTGCAGAGTGTTCTTGAGAAGCCGAGGTTATCTTGGGTGTGACAGAAAAGGTGGAAAGTTCCACCAGCTGGCACATCTCCTCCTTAGGCCTCTGCTTCCTCATCAGGCTCCCTGACATAGGTCACCTGTGAACTGGGTGGGGCAGGGGGAGATGAGGAGAGGCTAAAGGGGAGGGCTGAGGAGAGGTGGGAAGAGGCCTTGGTTCACCGGGGCCCACGCCCGAGGTAAAACTCTCAGTAAGCACCTGGAGTCCTCCACGTAGGGGCTGTGAAGTGGGAAGGTTGTTTGACCTCTAAGCTCCAGTTCTCTCCTCTGGAAAATGGAGACACAGTGGTGCCCCTCCTGTGGAGAGTTCGAGGAGATGATGCAATGTGGACGGCTCAGCTCGGTGCAGAAGTGCTCAGAAGCCTGCGGTGATTAGCTAGCTCCGTCACACGCCTGAGGACAGAAGACCCCAGCTGGTCATTTTTTCCCACAAGTCCACACCCCTCCTCCCCCAGGACACCAGTCCCTCTCCTTCCTCAGAGTTAATACAGGTACACCTGCAACAGAGCCTTCTTACAGCATCCCTACCCCTCCTGCCACCTCTCCCCCCGGAAAGGAACGCCACAGTCCAGCAGTAGCTCCCACTCGCTGAGCACTGTGTGCAGAGGTGTGTGCACCCTGCAGGTGTCTGTCTCACCACCATCACCACCGTGTGTCAGATCCTGTGTACCAAGAACCTGATAGTCACCGTCCCGTTTAAAGACCAGACCACACAATTCCAAGAGTCATAGGCCCGGGACTTCCTACCGATGGGAAACGGTGTCCGCTTGGCCCCCTTGGTTCAGTAATTACACCTTAGACCAGGAGGGTGTGGCAGGGTCTGACTCATGAGTGAGTCGGAGGCGCGTCACAGACATGCAGCCCTAACGAGCAGGCAACATCACAAGCCCGAATGGATCCCGGTTTCAGTTATAAAAGGCAAAGCCCACCCTTCCCGTGCAGAGTCGTGGTGCAGCCTTGGAGGTTGGGCAGGGTGGGGGGCGGCAGGGGGCCCCAGGAGCACGGTTAGGGTAAAGAGCGACTCTGCAGAGAGATGTCAGATGCCAGCTCGGGGAAGTACACTCTGATTTTTAATTCTCTCACGGGTTCAAGAGAAGGAGGGGCCAGGAGGTAAGATCAGCCTGTGGAACCTTCACCAGACCCCTCAGGAGGGTTTAGCTCCCACAGCAGCCTTCTGGGGGCCGTGGCCTGTTTTGTATTGAAATTCAGCCTTGGATCCTAAAAGCTTGCCATCTTTCAGTGGTTCTTTTCCCGTCTCAATCCTAGACTCCCAGAGACACACCTCTGTGGTTCATGGTGTCCTTCCAGTACCTTCCACCCTCCCGTTTCTTCACCCCTTCCATGGTTCTTGGGCAGCAGGGATGTCACCTGGCTGGAAATCCAGAGGATGAGTTAGGCACCCTCAAACTGTTCCTGGGTGAACACTGCCTCCTCTCTCCACCCTCCCACCTTATCCCAGAAATGCTTAATTACATTCTCTGTTCCTCCTCTGTTAGGCTTTAGAAGCAGAAGTATTAACTCACTCAGTCCTCATAACGCCCCACGAAGGAGGTTACTAACGGTTGTTCCCACTATACAGATGAGGAAACTGAGACATAGAGGGGTTAAGTAATTTGCCCAAAGTCACACAGTAACTGGTAGAGCTGAGACTGGAGCTCAAACCAGCTGGCTCTCGATTCCTTTTAACCACCGTGCAATAATGCACCTCTTCTAGAAAAAAGGCAACTCTGACTGAAAAGCCTCCAAGTCCCTCTTTCTCTTGCCCCCAAAACCTTGAGAACTTGGCCTCTCTGAAGATTTCAGCCCAGGCAGTGAAGGGCAGGCTCCTCTGACGGGACTGGGCATGGGAGATGCGTGACTAGAACGTCTATGGATGCATTCTTGGTTCATTATGAGAAAATCTCCCCTGTCTCTGATTATCCAGTGCTGATGGGGGGACCCTCTTTGGGGGGCGGTTGGCAATGAAGGAAGCAAAGCCCTGTTCTCGTGACCCCTCTCAGTGGTGGGGTCATCCCTTATTCTTCGGCCAGGTTGGATCATCGGAGAGTCCCTAGAATCGTGGCTTCCAGCTTTGAGCTGTTGCTGTCAGCAGCTTGGCTTTACTGCCAGCTAATGGAGTCAATTCATCAAATGGAGAAGTTTTGGAAACTGTGGGAAGGAGGACATCCTTTAAGAACTAACTCTCTTGGCTTTAAGGTTGGGGGATGGGGGTCACACACACAACCTTTTTCATTTGTTCTCAGAAGCCCCACCACCAAAAAAAAAAAGGTCTGTAATGAGTAGCAGTTGAGGTTATGTTGATTTTCATACGAATTGTCAAATCTTCTGTGACCATTAACCATCTTTTGTGGTGAGGAAATTGTGTAACTGGAATAAGAAACTCCTCCTGACTATTAAGTGATAGCTCAGTCCCCCAGCTCTTGACTCTTTATCCAGTACTGGGGGTGTGGGGTGTCCATAGAGGGAGAGAGCTTGCTTCTCTGAGAAAATGGTCAATTCAGAGTAGAACTGCATGGCTGTGGGTCTCTGGTGCATCCTTGCCAGGGGAGGGGAGCCAGGACCGGAGGAGAGTGACAGCTGCAGTCAGCCTCCCAAAGGTCAGTTCTCCCCTTAGACTCTTGTCCAAGAGACTTACCTTGTACTACTGCAAAGGCAGAGTTACAGCCTGTCTTACAGTCTGTTTGGGTCGTTCTTTGCTGGCAGAAAGCCCAGGATTGGGGTGGGTGGGATAGGAAGGAGGTAGAGGCCTGAGAGTGAATTCTAGGCTTGGCTCAGCCTCAGGGTAAACTGCTTTACATGCTTCTGAAAAACTGTAGGTGGGAAGGCAAACCCAGGAGCTGGCTAAAGGGCCAGGCAGTGAATCCCCCCCACTCCTTATCAGATGGATTCATTTCACCCGAGCACCTCCTGGGTACAGGGCACTATCCTGAGCGCCAGAGACATAGTGATGAACAGGCCAAACGTAGCCCTGCCCTTTCACGGAGTTTCGAATCCAGCAGGGAAAATCAACGCCTGTGTTCACAATAGGACGTGACTAATGAGATCAGGCAGAATGGAAGAGAGCAGCCCAGCTCAGGCACATCACTTAGCTTCCACGTCTCAGTTTCATCATTTATAAAGTAGGGGGTCAGATCTCCCCTCACAGGCTGCTACCGGAAGCCAGGTGAGCAAGGATGGTCTCCTGGACAAGGTGGTATCAAGGAAAGTTGGAAGATGGAAATTGACCTCATGGGGGAGGAGAGTACATTTCTGGGTAGAAGTGGTCGGCCCTGTCCCATCTTGACCTTCCTTCTCAGATACCAGAGGAAGTTGATGGTAACCACAGCGCCCTGACCCTGGGGTGACCTGGCTCCCTGCCAGTTCGTCTTGAGGAAGCCAGAGTAGCTCAGAAAGTCAAGACCAGACATTTTCTCCCCAGATAAGAAAAGAGCTACAGAAATACAGGTGGGTTGGACCTGATCTGGCCTTGGAAAGTGGGTGTTCCCAGGATTTCATTCCTTTGACTGGGGCTTTGTTTTCTCTTGGGCTTCTTTGAGCCTTCACAGTTGTTTATGCCTGTGGTCACATCCTTTCCCCACGAGTAGCTGTAATTTAGGGAAGGAGATGGCAGATCCTGAATTACCTCTAAGAGGATCCCTGGCTTCTTTACTGTGTGGCCTCAGGCTCTTCTTGAGTTGGGTCCGCATTTCAGCCAGCCATAACTGGGCAAGTTCACATTTACACACATGATAGTTCAGAAGGTGAGAGTATCCTTTACAAAGAGCATATTCTGATCAAAATAACAATTATAAATAATCTGGCAGAAGGGTGTTAGAGATAACAGGAAAACAATTTGAAATCAGAACATGCAGAAATATCAAGAGGGCATATTTGGGATAAGTGATATAAAAACGGCCAATACTGAGTGTTTACTCTGTATCCATTAGCACATTTAATCATCATAACAACCCTATAGAGGTGGTGTTGTGGACTCTGTTTTACAGATGGGGAAAACCACACAGACACACACACACACACACACACACACACACACACAGGGATTCGGTAACTTGCCCAGAATAATTCAGAGGTAGATGATCTGTCCCCAAAGTCCCTGCTTTTGGCCACAACTCCTTAAGATACCTCTAAACAGCTTGCTTCCTTCTTACAATTTAAATGATTTTATTTTGTCTTCATGTTTACATTCAACTTTCTCATAAACTTGAGGATCTCAGTTCATAACTGCCCAAACATTTTCAGGGAACCCAGAGTCTGGATCCCTGAGGGTTCCCAGATGGCTCTGACGGGCCCAAGATGCAGAGGCTGTCCAGAATGATTAGGGCAGAGGAAGGGGCTAATCCATCAGGAGAAGCGCTTTGCCACTGATGAGAATTCGTTTATCCCCCCTCCTCCTCGTTGTCTCTTTATCCTCCCTCCCCCCTCCCGGCCCTGCACATAGGCCTGGCCTTGGGCCCTGAGGCCTCCGAGAGTAAATCAGTGAATTGTGGGGAGGGGTGCAGAGAAGGGATCAAAAGAGAATGGGGTCCTCTCTGCTGCCGGCTACCTATCATCTGCTGCTTACCCTGAAGGTGGGGGAAAAGGATCTCCCCTTCCCCACTTGCAAGGAGCTGCCCTCAGGGAAATCTGGAGGGAGAAGTTCCTTCTTCAGCCCTAGAAATAAGGTCTCTGAAACCCATCAGATGAACCAGCCCAAATCAGGAAGAGTTTTATTCTTAAAAAGCATATTCAACTGAATCCTGTGTTTTCTGCCGTTCACACAAGGCCAGAGGTGAAAGGCAAGCGTGAATTCTCTAAACTTCAACTGCAGGAGTAAAGGAAGGAGAAAATTTCTGTATTTTCTCAGCTATTTCAAAATGCTTTCTAGTTGCGGCGAGCGGGGTCTACTCTCCATTGCGGTGTGTGGGCTTCTCATTGCGGTGGCTTCTCTTGTTGCGGAGCACAGGCTCTAGGCGCGCAGGCTTCAGTAGTTGTGGCACACGGGCTCAGTAGTTGTGGCTCACGGGCTCTAGAGTGCAGGCTCAGTAGTTGTGGTGCACGGGCTTAGCCGCTCCGCGGCATGTGGGGTCTTCCTGGACCAGGGATCAAACCCTTATCCCCTGCATTGGCAGGCGGATTCTTAACCACTGCGCCACCAGGGAAGTCCCCTCAAAATGCATTTTTTAAGAATTTAGGTGAAGAGACTGTTCCAAAGGACCTCTTCTTTGAAGGGAAATAACTTGCTCTATTTTGATTATTTTTCCTCCTCCTTTTTCTCCAGCCTCTCTTTTTCCATTTTTAATCTCTTTCGCCCAGGAAGAGTCTCCAGGGATTTACCACCGGAACCTCTTCTCTCCACAGCAGAGCTGTCCCCACGAGCCCTCACCTCTCCCGGCAGCTCTTCTTTCCCCTCCTGGAGATGGACCTACTCTGGGCCTGAGCAGTGGAGAAACCAGGTGCTGCTCCTGCCTGGACCAAACAGCTCTCTTCTCTCCATTTAGGGCTTTGCTACCTGGAAGTTTTTATCAAGGGGAGACGGGTTCTACTCTGCCTTCTAGGCTTTGTCTGTTACCTGGGGTGCAAAGACTGTTCCCTTAGCTAACAGCTGGCCTCCTGCAGCTAATTAGTGCCTTTAGCTGGCCTGAGCAGCCTGGATCAGGACAAGCTTCGCAAAACGACAATTAGTGCTGGATTGCTTGCTGCTGCTTCCTGGGAGTCTGTCAGCAGGACCCGGGGCTTGTGGCTTACCAGCCAAACTGCGGGATCCCCCCTCAGACAGGGTCCTGGATGACCTGGCAGATCCATTTAGGAAGCTGGGATCATAGGCACCAGGTCCTTTTGATCTTCCCCTCTGCCATCCCCTTCCTGTGGGGCTGGTTGAACAAAGGCCAATTCATTAAATACTGGAAATGTGGCCATTAACTAAAGGGGCTCAGATCCCTCACCTCTGATGGTGATAACAAAGAGGGCCCATTTATTCGTTTATTGGTGAACTCTTGTCGTGTGTCAGGCCTTAGGGCTTCGTGTGCATTTGCCCTTTTTAATTCTCACCATAACCACCAGAGAGAAGAAACGACATTCATTTTACAGATGAAGAAACTGGGATCTAGAGGTCAAGTAACTTACCCAGGGTTATGGTCAAACAGCTAGTTGATGGCAATCATTTTTTTCCCCCAAAAGGTATTTATTGAACATCTACCATGTGCCTGACGTTGTTCAGGCAGCCCCTGCCAGAACGAGTTTGCATTTTGGAGGGGAGTGCCAGACTTTGAACAGCTAAGCAAATAAATAGACACAGCGATATCTGTATAAATGCTTCAGGGTCACGAAAAGGGCTCTCTTCCATGGCAGAGCCAGGATTCCCAGAGCTCTGAGGCTGGCAAGAGCAGGCAGCATCGCCTTGGAACCTGGGGGCCTCAACAGGCAGAGTCAGTGACCTGAATTTCCCCAGTGCTTAGCACTGCCTGGTAGCCGTGTGTTTGCGTTAGGAAACGAGCCAGAGCTGGCATTGAAAGTGCCCCCACGATGCTGGCACTCTGAACTGCATCTCTCCTCTGCGAAGCAGGACCAGCCCCAGCCCCACCCTTGCCCAGTCTCACCCTGGATGTACGTAGTCATCTTGTGATCAGTGAAAGTAACCCAGGAATCCCCCAGATTGGGGAAGCCCTGGGGAATTTACTGCGGTTCCGATGCTCTGATTACCGCCTCTGCTCTAGGAAGGCCAGGGAGGGGAGAACCCAACAGTTCTCATTCTCAGCCAATACCTGCTCCCTCCTGAGATGGGAGCCCCCTCCCTTCCCTCCTGCCTCACTGAGTAACCACTCAGCTGGCCTGCTGGGTGTCTGCACGTAGCTCCCCAGTGTGATTTCACTAAGGAAGCTCATCTGCCTGACTCCTGGCCTGCTTTGGGCATCTCCTTGGGGAGTGGCTCCTGCCCCTGCTCCCACCCCCACAGGGGAAGAGCCAGGAAAAGGGGAAAATCCCTCACTGAGGCACCTGCCATGGAAAATACCTGCAGTCCCAGCTTGGCTCTGCTTCAGGTGCCCTGGAGCTGGCAGCTTCGCTAGATACCTGAGAGACGGGGGCCAGCTGTGGGCACAATTCAAATTTGGGGAGGCAGTTACAGCAGAAAACTGTGCAGATCTTAAAATGTAGTGATCTGAAAAATGTCCACAAAATATAGGATTCAGTGTTAGGTGAAAAATCATGTCATTAGAATCCTATCTGTGAGGGAAAAAAATACTGATACGGTTAATGTATGCACAAAAAAGGCTATGTGAAGAAAAAATATATACTGTACTAGTATATATATATATAAAACAGTAGTTATCTTTGGAATGTAAGAGTACAGGAGGCTTTCTTTTTCTTTGTCATTTGCCTTATCTGAGTTTTAAATAATAATCATATTTACCATTATAATCAGAAAAAAAGATTTGGAGGAAAAAATCCTAATAGTTTGAGTAGTGTTTAAAAATTATTAAAGAAGACAATTTAGGTGATACAAACACACTTTATTTAACACTTCATGAAGCAGACAGTCTCCTTTGGAGAACTGCAAAATAGGATGGAAGGCAGGAAGCTTTTATGGAATAAAGAATAAAGAACAAGGAGGAGAATAATAGGAAATATCTGATTGGTCAGGGCCACACGGTCAGCCTTGTTTGGGGTGAAAAGGCCCATAGTTGGCTTGGTGTTTGGGAATCAGCTGATTGGATACATTGCTTTTCTGGTGACGCAGAGCATTTACAGGGACACAAAAGTTATCAAAGTTTCAGTGTGCTGACGTGGCACCCCAGGCTGGAGTGGCTCAATCTGAGGCTTAGAAAGTTATTTCAGCAATAGATATAATGCTTTCAAGTAGTATAAGTGCTGTCTGAGATATGTGTCTGCAGGTTTTGGTGGGGGCCTTAAGGGAAAGATCCCCTCACTAGGAATTAGGGAAGGGAAGTCCATATGATGCTCTTTCTGGGACATTCTTTTTTTTTTATTATTGTTTTTAGGATATACTTTTTTATTAACATTCAGTAAATTTTTGAGAATAATTTTAGATTTAGAGAAAAGTTGCAAGAATATTACAATAAGTCCCTAGATGACTCAAACCCAGTTTGCCCTACATTTTACATTTGTCACAACGAATCACTCACTTTGATACAATGGGTTTTTTTGGTTTTGTTTTGGTTTGTTTGTTTTGGCCGTGTTGGGTTTTCGTTGCTATGCATAGGCTTTCTCTAGTTGTGGTGAAATGGGGCTACTCTTCGTTGCAGCGCGCGGCCTTCTCATTGCGGTGGCTTCTCTTGCTGGGGAATACGGGCTCTAGGGCGTGCGGGCTTCAGTAGTTGTGGCTCACGGGCTTAGTTGCTCCGCGGCATGTGGGATCTTCCAGGACCTGGGATCGAACCCGTGTCCCCTGCATCGGTAGGCGGATTCTTAACCACTGCGCCACCAGGGAAGTCCCAACACAATGTTATTAACTAAAGTCCATACTTAATTAGGATTTCCTTAGTTTTTACCTAATGCCTTTTTTATGTCCCAGGATCCCATGTTACTACATTTAGTCATCCAGACATCTTAGATTCCTCTCAGCTATAACAGTTTTTCATCTAAGCCTTTCCTTGCTGTTGGTAAGCTTGACAGTTAATCAGAAGACTTGTTAGGTGTTTTGTAGAATGTCCTTCAACTTGGGTTTGTCTGAGGTTTTTCTCATGATTAGGTTGGGATTGTGGGTTTTGGGGGAGGAAGACCACAGAGGTAAAGTGCCCTTCTCATCACATCATGTCAAGGGTACATGCTATCAACATGACTTACCATGATGAGGTTCACCTTGACCCCCCGGGATGTTTGTCAGGTTTCTCTACTATGAGGGTACCTCCCCCACTCCCCCTCCCTTCTGGACCTTTCCATGTTGTACTCCTTAGAATGAAGTCACTATGTGCATTCCACACTTAAGGGAAAGGAAGTTATGCTCCAGCACCTTGAAGGGGATGAATCTACATACATTACTTGGAATTATTTTGTGTGAAAGATTTGTCTGTGTTCTCAATTATTTATTCAATCAGTTGTTCAAACATTCCATCATTGTTAATCATATGAATACAGGGATATTTAGTTTACACTTTGGATTCTAATCCTTTATTGCTCAAATTGCTCCATCCTGGGTCATTGAGAGCTCTTCTGTTTGGCCCCTTCATCCCTTTCACATGCCCCATCATTTTGGTTTTTTGAGCACTATCTTACTTTCTGGCATTACAAGATGCTCCAAGCTCATCTTGTGTATTTCCTGCCCCATTCCTAGAATCTACCATTTCTCCAGGAAGCTCTGGGTCTTTTCACTGGAGAACGGTATTAGAAACCAGAATCTGGCTGTGGGATGTGCTGGTTGCTACTGGGGAGGCTGGGACATTCATTTTTTTTTTTTTTTTTTGCGGTACGCGGGCCTCTCACTGTTGTGGCCTCTCCCGTTGCGGGACACAGGCTCCGGACGCGCAGGTTCAGCGGCCATGGCTCACGGGCCCAGCCGCTCCACGGCATGTGGGATCTTCCCGGACCGGGGCACGAACCCGCATCCCCTGCATCGGCAGGCGGACTCTGAAGCACTGCACCACCAGGGAAGCCCTGGGACATTCATTTTTGAAGAAGGTTTTCAGACCGGGGAAATAAGAGCCAAAGCTGTACAAAAGATTTGTGATGAAAATAAGAAGGAAGAGGACATCCCCGTTGGCACAGTGGTTAAGAATCCACCTGCCAATGCAGGGGACACGGGTTCCATCCCTGGTCTGGGAAGATCCCACATGCCACGGAGCAACTAAGCCCATGAGCCACAACTAATGAGCCCGTATGCCACAACTACTGAAGGCTGTGCACCTAGAGTCCATGCTCCACAACGAAGGGTAGCCCCCACTCGCCACAGCTAGAGAAAGCCTGTGCACAGCAACAAAGACCCAATGCAGCCATTAATTAATTAATTAATTATAAAAATAAGAGGGAAGGGGCTGGAAGAGGTGGTCCCTAAGCCTTTTGCCAAATCAACAGCTTTAGGTGGACACCATTCAGCCCCATTTTACTGCTGAAAGACTGAGGACTTGCCCAGCGTCCCTGGGTAAGTGACAAACCTGGCAGCCAAACCTCCGTGTGGCCCTCAGGTTCTCCTTCACTGAGCTGTGCTGTCCCTTAGTGTAGTTTGTGAACTATTAGCTTCAATTGCAGGAGTGGACTGTGGTGTCCCCAAGTCCATGGGTCCACACTCTCTGCTTTCTCTGATCAGAATGGTCATCACAGGGAAATGGGAAGGCTGTGTGTGTGTGTGTGTGTAGGCGTGCACAGGTGTGTATCTGTCCATCCCAAGGGCTCTCCAGGGGCTTCACAGATTCCCACCCCTTCCCTGGCAGGTAGGTGTACCCAGCCAGAGGCTCTGCTTCATGAACTGAATGATGGGAAGTTTTAGAAGGAAGGAAAGTGGATACAGGTAGAAGAGCAAAGGCCAGGGAATTCCCTGGCAGTCCAGTGGTTAGGACTCGGTGCTTTCACTGCTGGGGGCCCGGGTTCAATCCCTGGTCGGGGAACTAAGATCCTGCAAACCATGCGGTGTAGCCAAAAAAAAAAGCAAATGCCAAGCAAGCTAGTAGAATCTGAAGCAGTTGGCAATGACTACATAGACATTTAAAGACATATTAAATATGTTTCAAAGATATTTAATATCATAAGAAAATAGTGTGTAATAAGTAAAATGATACAACACTGTATGTTTAAAAAGTATATCAGTACCTCTCTCTAAGTGATGGGATTATGGGTGATTTTTATTTTCTACCTTGGACTTGACTATATTTTCTATACCCTGAAGTAAACATACATTAATTGTTCTGGCAATGATAAAAGTAATTTAAAGTGAAGCCAGTGAGTGAGTTTCATTCTTAGGGTCATCCTAATCTCCTGTGACTGATTTTTTGTTAGCTGTGTTATCTTATTATTCTATGTGCTTCTTTCATGTATTTTGTGATGGCACTCCTTCTAAGGAAACCCATTCTAGCATAGAATCGTTGCTAAAGAATAAATAATTTTTTAAAAGATTATCACATAATGAGATACTGCTTTACACGCACTAGGATGGTTTTAACCAAACAGGCAATAACAATTGTTGGTCAGGATGTACAGAAATCGAAACCTCCATGTACTCTTTGTTGGTGGAAATGTAGTGATGCAGGCACTGTGAAAAATATTCTGGTAGTTCCTCAGAAAGTCAAACATAGAATTACCACATGACTCAGCAATTCCACTGCTAGGTGTATACCTAAGAGAAATGAAACTGTATGTGCTCATAAAACTTGTAAGTAGATGTTCACAGTAGCATTATCTATAATAGCCAAAAAGTGGAAAGAATCCAAATGCCCATCAGCTGATGAAGAGATAAAGAAACTGTGGTGCAAGATCATTCAGCCACAAAAAGGAATAAAGTGTTCATACAGTACAACATGGATGACCCTTAAAAATATTGTGCTACACATGTAAAAGAAGCCAGACACAAAAGACTGTGTATTGTACATTGTACGATTCCATTAATATAAAATGTCCAGAGTAGGCAAATCATAGAGACAGAAAGTAAATTACTGGTTGCCGGGCCTGGGCAGGGGTGGGAAGACAGAGAATGGGGGTTTCTGTGGGGACTGTTGAAACTGTTCTGGAATTAAATAGCGGTTATGGTTTTACAGTTCCGTGAATGTACTAAAAACCACCGCATTTACATATTAAAAGCGTAGATTTAAGGATATGTGAATTATATCTCAATTTTTTTTAAGTCTCCAGTTTTGATTTATAAGTGCTGGGCCCAGACTCCCTACAATGGAACAGTGTAGAGCATGGACTCTGCTGCTTCCTGGCTGCATGATCTTGGGCAAGTTGCTTAACCTCTTACAGTGTCGGTTTTCTTAGGGTAAAACGGAGACACCGTTACATTACCAAGGGTCCCTGGCATTTGTTCAGACCCCACACCCCTCCTCCACGTCCTCCTCTCGTCTGCCCCTGTTAGCTGCTCCCTGAAGAGGCGGGTTTGTCACTCATGTAAGAGGATCTTGCTTTTTGCTTTCCATTCCCACGGGAGAGCCCCTGCATTAACACCACCCCTTCCAAGAGCCTGGGCTTCTGGGTTGGGGGCCAGAGTGATGGCTCATCCTGCCAAGGCATTTCCAGTGTTTGTTTGAAGATGTAAAAGTCAACGAGGCAGTGGCTTCTTCTGAAACATGTCGTTAATGCAAGCGTCATGGGGCTTCCGAGCTCAAAGCACTCATGTGGCACCTGTTTATTTTTCAGACACACTTTCTTCCCTCTCCTCCCTCCTTTTCTCTCTCCTTCTCTTTCTCTTTAAGGGAAGGGAGTAGGAGAGCTAGGGGCTGAGGGTGGGCTCTGCAGTCTGCACACAGAGCGTAGAGTCAGAGCTGCAACGTCCCCATGACCGGGCAGGGCCTCGCAGCCCAGACCTCTGTGCTCCGCTCAAGCCCATCTGTGGACCAGAACCAGGGCTGGAGGGGCTGAGGGTGGAGGCCAGACTGACGTGCCTGCCCTCCTTCCATTCTGCTGGAGTGCCTGGGCCCAAGCAGTCAGCGCCTGGCAGGCCCCTTCCCTCTGACATCTGCCCCCGACGGCTGTCTCCTCACAGGCCAGACGATTGGAGGAGACGCTGTCACAGAGACGGTTTTCTTCTTTAACTTGTCACACCATCTGAAGCCAAAGCCATTCTCGTGGTTTGCTTTACTATTGAGAGTGTCCAGTGTTTTTACTAAGGCTTAAAGCTAAAGTAAATTCGTGTTCTCTGAACATGGGGTTCGCATCTACCATGTTCTTGGAACTGCAGAGACGGCAGAGAGAGGGAAGGAGTAAGGAGAAAAGCATAGCCTCTGCCCTTCATAAGCTTCTAGTAAAAGGGTTATTGATATCACAGGTAACTCCTCCCTGGAGCCTGAGAACCCTGGGAGAGGGCCAAGTGCAGTGGTGATTAGATCCCCACCTGATGGGGATGATGGCACAAAGACACTGTCCCTCTATCGTGTGCCTGCTCTGTGCCCGGCACTGTGCATTTCTGTCATCTTGGTTGACCCTCGCTCTTGCTCTCTGAGAGTAGGTGTTATCCCCATTCTACAGATGGGGAAACTGAGGCTTAGAGAAGGTATCACATGTCCAAGGCCACATGGCGAGTAAGTGGTAGAGTCAAGATTTGAGGTCGGCTCTGCCTAACTTGTGAGCTTGTGCTCGCAACCAAGGGGAGGCTCTGGGAAGAAGGTGGTGGCCAGTCACTGGAGAGAAAGAGGATGGACAAGGATGGGGGACGCCACCAATGCAGAGGCTACAATCATAAGCATTTCAGAATCTGGGGAGAGGGGTGTGGACCATCCTCCTCTCTTCTGAACCGGTCAGGATAGACACACACACGCACAACACAGCTCGGGGATGCGCATGAGTCCTAAGATCCCAGATTTCAGTGGTGTGGAGCCACGACACGTGAGGACGTGTGTTGGATGTAGGGGCCCCACCATGGGAAGGGAGCTAGGTTTACTGGTGTGGACACAGGACCAGGGCTGGAAGCTGCAACAAGACAGATTGGATTAAATAAGAATTTTCTAGCAGTTGGAGCTGCACATGAGCTCTCTTAAGGAGAGTGAGTTCCTGGCCACTGGGACTGAGCCCTCAGGCAGCTACTCAGGGTATTGTGCAGGAGTGTCAAACATCAGGGACTGATCAGACAGTGCTGATATATGTACTGGGGGTGTGGTGAATATTGACAACACAGTGGCAGCGTATTAAATAAAGTTGGGTCCTGGGCTTCCCTGGTGGCGCAGTGGTTGAGAGTCCGCCTGCCGATGCAGGGGACACGCGTTCGTGCCCCGGTCCTGGAAGATCCCACATGCCACGGAGCGGCTGGGCCCGTGAGCCATGGCTGCTGAGCCTGTGCATCCGGAGCCTGTGCTCCACAACCGGAGAGGCCACAACAGTGAGAGGCCCGCGTACTGCAAAAAAAAGAAAAAAGAAAAAGATGGGTCCTGGGGAAGTGCAAAAAGGGTTTGAGTCTGTGTGGTTTCTGTAGTCCTTTCCAGCCTTGGTTGTATAAATACAAGTCATGCTCTTCTGGATTTGGAAGGAGGAGATGCTGTTTGTATGTGTTTTAGTAAAGACCTGGGACACAGAAGTGATCTCCTGAAACTTGGTCTAGGAGGTTAAAAGATTTTGATGCTTTCTCTCCTTCACCATCTGGCTGGTAGCCTCAGGGTGGACGGTAAGATCTCTGAGGTGGCACTGCTTCAGCCTTGGAGTAATCTGGGGCATGCTGAGTGGTCAGTGACTCAAATAAATGAGGTTGTTGCTGGGGGGCAGAAGACCACTTTTCTCTGCACTCCACTCACCCCGGCCTCCCACCTGCAAGGCACGACCCCTCACACGTGCATGAGCTGCAAAGCAGAACTGACGGAGCTAAACTGGGGGCCGCCGGGGGCCCCCCAGGCAGGAGAAACACCCCACAGAAAGATAAGGTTAATCTGCTGAAGGCAGGAGTGAGAATGTCGGGGTTGTGTTGTGGGCAGCAACCTCTGCCTGTAAGGATGATGATGGGGGATGCGCACGGAGCAGGGGTGCTGCAAACGAAGTGGGGAAAAGCTGAGAGCAGCAGAGGGTGTCGGAGAGGCAGTTCCTTCCCCCTGTTAGTTATGACGCTCAAATCCAACAGGGATCCAGCCCAGCTGGCTTGAGAGGACGTCCACGGCCTGCCTCTTTTCTGGCCTGTGGCTGACACAGCCTTAATCGAGGGGGGAGCTGGAGGAGGGGGTCCTGCCCAAACAGGCTGACTCACTGTTTCCACCGGGTCCGCGCCATCTTGGTGGGCAGATCACACCCCAGCCTCGTAAACTCACTCTCCACTTGCCTATGTGACGTTTATAGTCCCACAGGGAGCTGGCTTTTTAATGAGCCTAATTTGAGGCTCTAAGTAGGAGTCTGTAAAACAAACAGGGAGGGACTCCTGCCAAAGCCCGAAGTCGCCGTTGAAGCACACAGGGTCACATCCAGCTCTGCAGACAGGCCAGGACTCTGCGTGCCCAGGGCAGCGGGAGAAGCTGCTCCCCAGGGACAGGCCTCTCTTCCCAGGCAGGCGCTGCAGAAACCCCTGGAGGCTTGGCAAGAGCCCTTCCCATTTTGGTTCTGCATGGAAAGCACAGGAGGGTCCTGGCTTTCCTGGTTGGAGGAAAGGAGCGGGCCTGTGTGCAAATCCAGGGCTGGTTGTCAGGGGATCAGACGGCCTGGGTGCTCCCTCGCTGGATGACAGCCCCACAGCCAGCCCTCTGAGGCCTCCAGGGGCGAGAATCTGTAACCCGAAGACACCTGTGAGGAAATGCCCCATCTTCCTGTGGCTTTAGTTCATTTTTTTGAGACCTGGTTTCCAGAATCAGAATGAGACGGAGGTGCTGGCGTCTGTCATGAGGCCCTGTTAGGGTCACCTCTCTCTAGCAGGTCCTGGTTGGGAGAGGAGGGGCCTCACCTCCCTGGTGGATTCTCAGGGCTCACTTCTAGAGCTAGGACAACAAACTCTTCGGCGCTAGAGCGCTGGGGTTTGATGTGACTCAGAGGCCACTGCCCACTGTGAAGTCATATTGGGGGACCCGCCTGAGTCACCCAAAATAACAGTGCTAGGTACTGTGAGCCTTTAGAATGGCGTGTGCTGCAGCCATTGAAAGTGATGATGAGAAACAATATATGGGGCCATGGAAAGCTATCTGTGAAATATTAAGTGAAAAAGGTGGTCATTAAAGTGTTAATTTCTTAAAATTAAAAGTATGCATGTGAGAAAAAAGAAAGTACGCATGCACACTCCAAAGCAGTGCATATTCAAAAGTCTGAAAGGATATTAAACTGTAATGTCAATGATGATTATCTCAGGGCAGTAAAATTACTGTTTTTATTCTCGTCTTTTCGCCTATCTGCATTTTTTAAATGCAAATAAACTGTGAGTGGTGTTCTGCAGACACTCACCCAGCAGAAGCCCAATGGTCTGCCCAGAAGATTTCCCCCGTGAAGGGAGCTTCCAGCCCTTATGTTGAGCAAAGTGAGGGCTTGAGTTGCTGCGGCC
This sequence comes from Mesoplodon bidens, assembly GCF_964165515.1. Lineage (NCBI taxonomy): Eukaryota > Metazoa > Chordata > Mammalia > Artiodactyla > Ziphiidae > Mesoplodon > Mesoplodon bidens. Next base: position 91,800,304 of record NC_138164.1, on the reverse strand, counting down.
ACCCCACGCCCTTGGGGAACTTGGCCTTGTGGGCCAGAACCGCCCTGTTCTCAGCAGAGTCTGAGTCCAGCATGTCCACAGCCAGCGCCACACAGAGGAGCCTGTGAGCACGCATTTTTAGCATCCATAGAGACGCAGGGCCCCAGGAGCGGGGAGACGGCTTTATCATCAGACTCCATATGATTTCATTTGAACAAAGGGTTCCATGGTTTAAAAGTATTTTTGCAAACTAATGATTTACAGAAACCATCTTGTATTAGAGAAATCACTTCATCTGCAAGTCAAAAAAACCTGCCTGTGGTGGTCTGAACTGTGAGCCTCCAAAATTCATAGGTTGAAGTCCTAACCCCCAGCACATCACAATGTGACTGTATTTGGCAATAGAGTCTTTTAAGAGGCAACTAAGGTAAAATGAAGTCGCATGAGTGGGCCCAAATCCAATCTGACTGGTGTTCTTGTAAGAAGAAGTGATCAGGACACAGACACATAAAGGAAGACCATGTGAAGACCCAGGGAGAAGACAGCTGTCTACAAGCCTAAGAGAGAGGCCTCAGAAGAAGAAAGCAACCCAGCCCACACCTTGATCTCAGACTTCTAGCCTCCAGAATTGCAAGAAAACAAATTTATGTTGTTTAAGCTGCCCTCCCTGTGATATTTTTTCCTATAACAAGAAGTTCGGGGATCAGCAGTTCCTGGTGGTGGTTAGCTGCTCGGCGAGACGGTCAGAGACCCAGGCTCTTTCTACTTCCTGCTCTGCCATCCTCAGCATGTTGGCTCTGATCTTGCCCTTGTCCCCTCCAGCAGCTCCTCCCCCTGCACAGCAGCCCCAGGGTGCTGCTCCAGCTTTGGCAGCAGGCGGCCTGTCTCCTGCTGGCATAGTGGCTGCTGCTGTACCTCTTCAGACAGTGTGTCACATTCGAGGCAGGAAGAAGCTCAGAGGCCCTGCCAGCTGGACAGCTTGTCCCTTTAGATCAGGAAAAGCCACATTTTCCAAAACCCCTGAAGTCTTGAATTTACATCTCATGTCCAAAACCATGTTGTACAGCTGTACGGGAGTCTGGGAAGGGGCCCCCCAGGGCTCATACTGCAAGTCATTCCAGGCAGAATCAGGGTTCTGTTAGCCAGGGAGGAGAAGGACGGCACTGGATAGGTCGCTGGGAAGAGCGGCACAGTTTCAAGCATCCAGCGGCTGGATGTTTTCATACACCTTTGCAGGGAAAGATCATGGTGTCCTGGAAGTGACACAGTGAGGTTTGGGATGTCCCCCTCCTGAGAATGAACATTCTACAGGGACCTCCTTCCTATGAATGAGCTTCTTTCCCTGAACCTTCTCAACCTACTCCCATGTTGCGTGACGTGGCTCAGCCGTGAGATGACCGGGGAGTGTTTGCCACTCATAAGGTCTGTACGGTCCCTTTGGGGTTCTTGGAGTGAGGAGGGGCGGCTTTGTGAAGCATCCTGTTATTTTTCCTCCCTTGCTGGATAATAGCACATAGCAAAAACCCTCTCGTCAGCCTCCTTCCAAGCTTCTAGTACCTACTGCAGACCCCTTCTCTAGCATTCATTTATTTATTATTTATTTATTTATTTATTTATTTTGCGGTACGCGGGCCTCTCACTGTTGTGGCCTCTCCCGTTGCAGAGCACAGGCTCCGGACGCGCAGGCTCAGCGGCCATGGCTCACGGGCCCAGCCGTTCCGCGGCACGTGGGATCTTCCCAGACCGGGGTACGAACCCGTGTCCCCTGCATCGGCAGGCGGACTCTCAACCACTGCGCCACCAGGGAAGCCCACCTCTAGCATTTATTATGGTATTTTTTTTTTTTAAGATGTTGGGGGTAGGAGTTTATTAATTAATTTATTTATTTTTGCTGTGTTGGGTCTTCGTTTCTGTGCGAAGGCTTTCTCCAGTTGCGGCGAGCGGGGGCCACTCTTCATCTCGGTGCGCGGGCCTCTCACTGTCGCGGCCTCTCTTGTTGCGGAGCACAGGCTCCAGACGCGCAGGCTCAGTAGTTGTGGCTCACAGGCCCAGCTGCTCCGTGGCATGTGGGATCCTCCCAGACCAGGGCTCGAACCCATGTCCCCTGCTTTAGCCGGCAGACTCTTCAACCACTGTGCCACCAGGGAAGCCCATATTATGGTACCTTTTAATTATCTGTCTACATATTTTTCCTGTCCTCTAGAGCCAGGGAACTGGATCTTACCTCTGTATTCCTAGCACCAAGCTCAGTGTGATTAATAGGCCTGTGATGAATATTTGAGTAAGTGAGTGAGTGACAAGAACAGCGCAGTGCTAAAATTCCCCGAGCCTCCATATTTGAAGCCATCAGTCAACCTTGGGACAGAAGGTCCCACGGCCTTAGAGAATGTGTTCTCTGTCCATAGGATTTAACTGCCTGCAAACAACCCTTTCTGTGCAGGGGAATGGGGATGGGGTGGTACATGGGTATGTCCATATTTGCCATATATGAGTTATGAAGGGAGTGACTTAAACTCTGGGCTCTGGTGTCCCCAGCACACTTAGCATTGGAGGGTTTTTTTTAGCCCAGATTTCAAGGCACGTGTTGAATTCTCCCATTCTCTGTGAATTGCCTTTTGGAGCCATAAAGACTGAGATTGAAATTTGCTGGAGCCATAAGGATTGAGATTGAAATTTGCTAACTGCTTTAAGTTGATCCGGGAACATCACCAATTTTAAAAGTAGTCAAACATGGTTTTCATTTATTTGGTCCTAAAAATGATCCCTTAATGAATTTTAGTTCCAAAAAATGTAATCTGCTACCTCCGACTTTGATGTTTAAGTGCTTAGTGCAAAAGCTAAAAGGAATGAGCAGCTTTATTGAAATAAGAGCCCAAGCAGTGGCCCAGGTGGATTTTTAGACTATGAATTCCTTGGCAAAGAAGATGTCTTCAGCCAGCAGTGGGGCTCTCTAATCTCTAATCTCCTATCCCATCCCTTTCCCATACAGCTACCGGATTTATCTGTCTGAATGTGCATATGACCCTGTCATTCAATTGCTTAAACCCCTTCAATGAGTCCTCATTACTCTCAGGACAGAGTCTCAGCCCCTTAGACTCCTGTGACTGGTGCCGTCTGCCCTGGTCTCTCCCCCGGAGGCCTGTCACTCTTACCCATCACTCCGAGCTACCCCTCTCCATCCCTCTGAGGGGCTCTGGATTAGTACAGAGGTCAGCAGGCATGGCCCTGGGGCCAAGTCCCACCTGACACCTGTTTTCATATGGCCTACAAGCTAAAAATTAGTTTTACATTTTTAAATGGTTGAAAAAGTACTAAAAGAAGACTAGTTTGTGACACGTGAAGGTGATATAAAATACAAATCTGTGCCCATTTGTTTATGTATATGCACATTACGCTGGCGGAGTTGAGTAGTTGTGACAGACCCGCAAAGCCAAAAATATTTACTCTCTGACCCTTTGCGGGAAAACTTCGCGGATCCCGGCTTCGTAGTGGCTCCAAGGGTGGGTGGAGAGAGGGCAGTGATCTCCGTTAGCCACCTCCCAGGCTGCCCCAAATAAACACACAGTCTAAGTATGAATAATGTCCTGGCTCTACAAACACAGCTTCATGACAAGTCTCAGGGGGCCTCTCTCCACCTATCACTGCCCCAGAACCTCCCTATACAGGCCCTCCCTCTGCTTGGAAGACCCATCCAACCCCTTCACTAGACTGATAGCTACTCTATGTCTCTTCCTCCAGGAAGCCTTCCTTGACTACTAGGCCTACGTAGTCTGCTTAGAGATCCTCCTCTGGGCTCTTTGATCCGACTCCATGTAGCCCTTTTCATTATGGACTTGGCTGGTATACTGTCTGCTCTCCTTCACTAGATGGCAGACATCAAGAGGGTAGAGACTATGTCCTGTTCACTTTTCTACCCCCAGAGCATAGCCACTTCTAGCAGATTATTAGGTCATCAGTAAACAGTTGCTGAAGAAATTAGTGGATGAATGCAGAATAAATGATCCATCCATAGTGAATAAAGCATGATTCTGTATCAGCACAGGCCTTTAGGAAAATAACGGTATCGGTTGGCCTAGGGTCCATCACTTCGGCCGAATAGAAATACTTTTATATGGTATCTGATGGCTTTATCCCAAAGCTAATGGCCCTGGGAATCCGTGAGGCCATTTATAAGATATTACCATTTATTACATGCTTACTATGTGTCAGGCATTTTACTAAATACTTACTTAACTTCTTTTAATTCTCAAATAATCAGTGAATTCGGAGCTATTATTAGGCATATTAGACAGATGAACAAATTGAGGCTCAGAGAGGTTAATTAACTAGTCCAAAGTCACATAGCTAATAAGATTCATAGCTGAGCTTTGAACCTTGACTCATGCTCTTAAATCATCTGGAGGGTCTATTAGAGCCATTTGGAATGGGAACCAAAGCCGACTGAAGCAGGTTATATTTGTTAGAAGGAATCTAGCACAGTACATTTCTGACTAATGATGCATTCATGTTCTATTAATAAATATCTTGGCCATCTGCCCTGGACCTTGTGACATTTGCCTTTTTTTTTTAACCCCTAAGGAATGACTTGTGTGTATTACAGGTGCTCAGGCTCATTTATCCCTCTGCTTCCTCTGAGTTGACACTTGGAGACTTCTCCCACTCCCCTCTTTTTCCTGCCGGCAGCAGTGCTCTCACTGGAGATGTAGCTCCGGGATCACTCCCAGGACGTGCTTTGCCTTCTCTCCCATTCCCGGGCCCACTGGTACCTCCCACCCCACCCTCAGCAGCACTGGTAGTGGCAAGCCTCTCTTTTCACACTTGGTGCAGCGTGAGGATTTCCCCCAGCTCTCCCTGTCCTCAATCCCAGCAAGTGGCAGCCTGTACCGACTGAGAGTACTGTCGGTCCAGACTGCCACGTGGCTGCATCATGATCACACAGGCTCAGCCCAGTGGGTACATGGCTGGACCAGAGGAAGTACCCCTGAGTGGCCCCTGAGTGGCCCAGAGTCCCTACCATCTGGCCAGGTGAAGGGGCTGGTTCTCAGAGAGGCCGATTCTTGGAATGAGACTTGCAGACAAAATCTCACCTCCTGCTTAGGAATATAGAACAGTTTCTGTCTGAGTTTCTTTCCCTTACCTTTTTTTTTTTTAATTATTATTATATTTTTTTCTTTTTTTTTTTTTTGCGGTACGCGGGCCTCTCACTGTTGTGGCCTCTCCCATTGCGGAGCACAGGCTCCGGACGCGCAGGCCCCGCGGCCATGGCTCACGGGCCCACCTGCTCCATGGCATGTGGGATCTTCCCAGACCGGGGCATGAACCCATGTCCCCTGCATCGGCAGGCGGACACTCAACCACTGCGCCACCTAGGAAGCGCCCCCCTTTTTAAAAAAAATTAATATTTATATAAAACAATCAAGTTTTCCTTCTATTTACTTTTTTTCCTCCATGAGCTCACAATAGTTGTAACAATGGTTTTGTTTTTATTAAAATATATATGTTCATTAGTTAATCAGTAGAAAAAAGCATGAAGAATAATGGAGAAAAAAATCATCTAAAGTTCTCCCGTGCAGAAATAACTATCTTTTATGTTAGATGACCTCCATTCTGGGCTCTTTATAGGTAATTAGATCATAGTAATTTTTTTAAACGTTCTCTTGTTTTCCTATATAAAAATTGAATTTCAGTTAACTAACTTTCTAACATATTTGAAATTATGGCTATTCCTATGCTCAGAAGAAACATTCTATCACCTTCTTCTCCCTGTAAGTACATCTCCCCCACCACGTCCCCTGTTTCTCTTATAACAATCACTTTTTACACCACCAATAAATCATATTTGTAAAAAGTTTAAAAAGCATAGTAGTTCAAAACATTTTTATAGCCCTAGCGCAGAGAGAACCACTCTCACCTTGGTGGTTGTGTGCATGGGTTGGGGGAAGGGCTGATGTTTTAGGGTGATGACTTTGTGTGTTTACGTTTTAAATGTGTTGTTGCCTTTATACAAAAGTGGCTGGATGTTGTCCTTGGCTCACAGGAACTGGCGTGCTCAGCCACCATGGGTCAAGGACAGCATTTGACAAAGGACCATGGTCATGTGATGGATTTTTTTTTTTTTTTTTTAAGAGGTGGCAGTTCCAAGACTCATGCTTCCTGGGTCGCTCAAGTTCTTGATGTGTTACATCAATACTTTGGAGCGAGGCCACCCAGAATCTCTTAAAAAGTATTCCAAACACAACAGAGATCTTTTTCCACAGGAAAAATCTCAGTGGTCCACGTGTGAGTTCTCCGCTCCATACCCCCCGATGTTGTGACGGTTGCTGGGTTTTCCAGAGTTCACCTTTAGGTTTAATTTCCTGAAATTGATCTGCTTGGTTACTGTGGCTTTATTTTATTCTCTTGCAAGGGAGGGAAATGGCAATGAACAGGCTGCGTTTCGCTAGGTCTTTTCTCACTTCAAAAGAATTAAGCAGCAGTCCATGATCTCTACTAGTTCTTTTACGGGCATATTCATCCTCTGGGTCTCTGATATGAACCTTAATTAAACATGATATGAACCCTAATTAAACAAATCACCAAAATGCCAGTTAGCCAGCATTCCTAGCGGAGTTTCTGGGCTCACCCGCACTGCTTTGTTGGGCTATTATTTTATGGTGGCCCCTCTCCCCATCTAAACCCTCACCCTGCTTGGAGCCCCTCTGAGAACTGAGTGAGCCAGCCCTGAGGTCAGAGGTGCTGCTACCAACTGGAGGGAGAAGAGGCAGCCCAAGGCCAGCTCCCCTAGCAGGACCCCCCCACCCCCACCCCCGCCAGAAGGCCCAAGACTGTCAAGGACTCCAGAGAGAGATGAATTCAGCCCAGTGTTCACCGTATATTTTTACCATATATATATTTTTTTAAGAGAATTGGGGACGCTGGCAACAAGCGTGTTGTCCTCCAACAGCCTTTGATCTCGCTAGTCCTGGGTTCTCTGGCCCCTGGCTCCCTGGGTAGTCATAAATGTGCATTTTTATTTCACAGTTTAAGGGTAAGCTCCTGGCCCTCTGGGCCTCTCTTAACGGGAAGACCACCTTCAGCCGGTGGAGTTCTGATAACTTAGAGTGAGGTGTTAACCAGAGCATGATTATGTTTGCTTTCAATTTCCTGACCTTGAAGAAGAAGGGGAACGGTCGGTGCTAATTGGACTGGTGAGTGGTGATGGAAGTCTTCTCTGTCCCTGGGCTTGAATGGGCTAGAGCCCCATATGAGAGGCAGTGTGGACTCCCGGGATGGACGGGCTGGGTCTGAATCCCACCTCGGCCATTTTCTAGCTCTGTGACCTTCACCAAGTGACCCAGCCCATTTAAACCTCAGTGTCCCTCATTGGTAAATGGGGTTAGTAACAGTACTAGCTAATTGTAATGAGGCCACTGGTAGGGTCTTCGTGTGGGTTCAAATGCTGGGTCATCCCACTCATGGCATAGAGTACTGCTCGGTATGGGGTCGCCCATCTCCGTGCATTACTAACCCATGGTTAAAACCTGCTTCCCAAACTCAGTTTAGACCCCACCTCTTCTCTCTTCCTGTCTCCCAACCTTTGCTCCTTACTTGAACTCTTGGGCCTCACAATATGGTGGTCTCGTCTTTAGGTGGGTTCTGGCTGAGAATTACATGAGCTTTCAATTACTCTCGATGAATCATTTTTACAGGGATGATTGACGATTCATCAAGTCAAGCAGATTTCATTCCACTTCTAGGTCTTCCTCCTTATTTCCTTCCTCTTCCGCTTGCTTCAACACCCATCCCCCAATCTCGTTGGACTTCGAGTATCAGGAGAAATACCATTCAGTGAAGTGGGGTTTTTTTTTAGAATCAACTGTCCTTATACTCCATTTGGGTCTCTCTGGAAAATATTCCAGCTTTAACTCTTCAGCACTTTGTTTCAGTATGACTAATATGCAACAACCGGGCATTAAACGTACTATATATATAAAATTCCAGATCAGAGAATGGAAACACTTTCAAAAAAAATAAAAAGGCTTGGATTATGTGGGCTATTTGGAAACCGTTCAGTGGGGCAATATAATTTTTATTTTCAGAAGCTTATGGATTGAACCCCACCCAAGCTTCCAGCTCCTAAGAAAAGTGGCAGAAGACCCTGCCAAGTTTCCTCTCAAGGGCAGTAAAAGAGTAATCCTCTGCATGCTGGATTTCATTTTAAAGAAACAGGCGACAGGCAGTGGCCTTTGCTGTCTTCACAAATGAGCTTCCCTGAGCTGGGGGGCTAGTGAGTCTGGTGGGGCGTGTCGGGGGGCAGGGGCGGGAGAAGATGCTAGGCACGCAGGCTTGCACAGGTCACTGGGCCCACTGTAGTCACAGCGCCCTGAAATGAAAAGAACATTTGCAAATCTGTGGACAGCCCTGGTAATGGGAATGGGTTGTCAGGTTGGGGGGTACAGTTATGTTACAGTCTTGATGGCCTTTTGATGACTGGTTAGAAAAACTGAACTGTAAATCTACCCAGTTTTCACAAAAAAAAGGGACATCTTTACATTTACAATTTGGTGTGTATTGTGTCTGTTGGGGGGCTGTTGTTATAACTTGTGGGAAATTAAATCACAGGAAATAATGCTAACAGGACCTATTTGTTTCCACAATTCAGAAGTTAAACAGTGGAATGAAAGTGGGGGGAAAGGTTTTAAGGGGTACACTTTAGTGCTAGAGTCCACAGAAGGGCCAGTCGGAGTGCAAGATCCCAGTGCTGGAGCAGACTTGAGAGACCACCCAATTGACCTCTGTGTCTTACAGAGAAGAGAATGAAATCCCCATCGACTTGGCCTTTGGGCTGAGCCCTGCTTCTGAAAAACCTTAGCACTGAAAATCTGGTTTGTCAACCCAGTGTGCAGTCCATTGGCTTCTGGCTTGTTACTTGCTTGCTTGGAGGAGCCGGCAACCTCTGCCAGCTGAAACCCAGGTCGAATTCCTGCTTGGCAGCCAGCAAGAAGGCGGGACTCCCAGTCTTCTGTGCACTGGGTTTCCCAGCTGACTCAATGGCGCCCTCTCTGGGCACTGGTGGAGAATCACCTGGGAAGGAGCCCAGGGCTGGAGCAGAACCAAGTGACCAAACTCGGGAAACAGCCTGCGGAAACCAGGATCAGGTGTGCATAGGCTTCTTTTTTTTGTTGTTTTATTTATTTGTTTTGTTTTGTTTCCTATTTATTTTTTTTAATATCTTTATTGGAATATAAGTTCTTTACATTGTTGTGTTAGCTTCTGCTGTATAAGAAAGTGAATCAGCTATATATATACATATATCCCCATATCCCTTCCCACCCTTCCTATCCCACCCCTCTAGGTGGTCACAAAGCACCGAGCTGATCTCCCTCTGCTACGCGGCTGCTTCCCACTAGCCATCTATTTTACATTTGGTAGTGTATATATGTCCATGCCACTCTCTCACTTACTCCCAGCTTACCCTTCCCCTCCCCGTGTCCTTAAGTCCACTCTCTATGTCTTTATTCCTGTCCTGCCCCTAGGTTCCTCAGAACCTTTTTTTTTTTTTTTTTTTTTTTAGATTCCATATATATGTGTTAGCATATGGCATTTGTTTTTCTCTTTCTGACTTCACTCTGTATGACAGATTCTAGGTCCATCCACCTCACTACAAATAACTCAATTTCGGTTTTTTTTATGGCTGAGTAATATTCCATTATATATATGTGCCACATCTTCTTTATCCATTCATCTGTTGATGGACACTTAGGTTGCTTCTATGTCCTGGCTATTGTAAATAGTGCTGCAATGAACATTGTGGTACATGACTTTTTTTGAAATATGGTTTTCTCAGGGTATATGCCCAGTAGTGGGATTGCTGGGTCGTATGGTAGTTCTATTTTCAGTTTTTAAGGAACCTCCATACTGTTCTCCATAGTGGCTGTATCAATTTACATTCCCACCAACAGTGCAGGAGTGTTCCCTTTTCTTCAGTGCGTAGACTTCTTAACTCTGCTGATTTCTTGAGAGGTGCTGGGAATTTCCCTATTTACTGGCAGAATTATTTTCATCTCTAAGTATCATAGAAAGAAAGAAGAATATTGTCTATTCTTATCTGTGGAAAGGTGTTTGAACCTCTTTGTGAGGGCAGTGGGCAGTCATTGAAGAGTTTAAAGCCAGAGTAAATAAGAGTGTGTGACCAGAGTAAGGGATTGTCAGGGATGGGGTGAGACGGAGGGAGGAGACGGGGAGGGGCTATTGCAGTATCCAGTGAGGGAAGATGGTACCCTGAACCGGCAGTGACTGGATTTTTGAGATACGAAGGTGATGAGAGCAGCAAGGTTTGGTGGTGGATTGGATGTGTGGGGGGAGGAGGAAGAGAGTTGATAAGGATGACTCACCGGATCTGTTCTTGGGCAACTGGGTGGATGTGGTGCTGTGCTCAGAGAAGAGACTGGAAGCTTTGGGGTATGAGGTAATGAGTTCCGAGATTCAAGGGTTGGGCAACCTGCTCGAGAAAAATTGAGTGACCGAAGATTGTGGTTCTGTGTGCAGATTGAGAAATGTAGAGGCTTCCCATACAGTCAGAGGACACTGGGGTGGAACCTTGTTTCCACAGAAATGCTGATTTTGTAGACAAGGGAGACAGGGTGCCTGGGTCATGCCTACTGCTTCCCTGCCTCACACTCGGGAGTTCATTTCACAGCAACGATCTGAGTGACGCATGTGGGTTTTCTGTGTAACTTTTACAGAGTTCAGCAGGGATTGATTTGGGGTGTCCTTATTAATTAATAAAGGGATACAGGTTTCATTCCAGCATGCTTTTTTTTCCATCACGACTGAAATAAACAGATTTTTTCCTAAAGATTTTAGTAAACAGAGGGCGGGAGGGGGGGTTGCTTTTCTTTTGTTTGTTTTTTTTGGAAGTCCCTTTTTCCAGAATGACCTTGCCCTGGAAGCTGGGAATTTCTGTGGGGCAAAGAAGGCACTGAAGTGTTGAGAGAACTTAAAGCAAGTGTTTTCCGTCTCCAGTGAGAATGGCTTAGGAACAGGCTTATGTGGGAGAGAGAAGAATTTCACATTGACATTTTAAAAAGGCTTTCTTTTTTTAAAAATAAATTTATTTATTTTTAGCTGCGTTGGGTCTTCGTTGCGGTGCGCGGGCTTCTCATTGCAGTGGCTTCTCTTGTTCTGGAGCACGGGCTCGAGGCGCGTGGGCTTCGGTAGTTGTGGCACACGGGCTCAGTAGTTGTGGCTTGCAGGCTCTAGAGTGCAGGCTCAGTAGTTGTGGCACACGGGCTTAGTTGCTTCGCAACCTGTGGTATCTTCCCGGGCCAGGGCTCAAACCCGTGTTCCCTGCATTGGCAGGTGGATTTTTAACCACTGCGCCACCAGGGAAGTCCAAGAAAGGCTTCTTAAGGGGCAGATTCAGAAGGCAAGCTGTGGAACTGCATTCTGGAAAGATCAGAGGGAATAAGAGAGATGGCCTTCAGTCTGTAGAGCTTTACGCGAGGCCTCCAGGGTTCCTTGGCAGGCGGTGCCTGGAGACGCATTAAAAGAAAGTTGTATTTCTGGGTCTTTCTTTATATTTCCTCCTATCAGACCCTAGGCGCAAACAGAACAGAACCCCTTTTCTCTCAAATATCCTTGTGCTCTTTAACTAAAGGACAGGGGGGCCAAAGTTAGGACGTCATTTCATTTCAACAGCTTGAGAATCAAGAGGTTGAGATTCTAGCCCCAGTTCAGTTTCAGACCCTCAGTAACCTTGGGCAAGTCACTTAACTTTGGGGGCAGGACCCTTGGTTTTCTCATCTATAAGATGGGTGCAAACTACTTCGTGAAGCCTTGGGAATTGCATGTGATCATGCATATAAAGTTATCACAGTCCTGGCACATAGTGAGCACTCTTTAAAAGTCAGCAGTGTCTATTACTGATAATGACCTCCCTACCTCCCTTGCTGGAAGCATAAATTATGTACTTCTCGGTGTTTGAAGTCCCTTAAAAGTAAAAGGTACTGCAAAAGCTGTGATGCTATCAATTACTATTATTAATAATAGGCTCATAATTACTTTTGCCACAGTATTAAATGAAAACCCCTTTGGGTGGGCGATGACTGGGAAAATGGGAACTATTATTAATGGAGCTGCAAGCTCTTGTTACTAGATCCATTGACATAATATTTCTCTCTGGGAATCCTTTGACAAATCAGCTGAATTTCCTATTCCCTTGCCCTAAGCGCTGTAAATTTGATCCACACATCCCCAGCGTTGTTTCTGTGGATTAATAATGAAGAGAAGAGGAAGAGCAGGGCCTGAGTTAGACCCGTAGATGCGTAGAAGCCCTCCCAAATATTTGGGCTGCCCGTGGGTTTGAGCTTTTAGTTCGGGGTGGGGATGGGAGGGTTGTCTTTTGTTTCACTACTTGTTTTAATGCTCAGAGCCAGGTCTTCCTAATGCGTTTGGGTCCTCAGCTGTCAGGGGGAGGTTCTGCTTTGGGGACAGGGCTGGGGGCAGGGGGAACCTAGTCATGCCCTCCTCCTTCCACTGGAAACAGAGCTTTGAGGAAGTGCTTTGATGCCCTGCTTTGCTGAACCAGCGCCCAGATCGGGAGTCCGTTGCCGCTGCCATCCTGGAGGGGTCGGAGGGAGATTCAGAGCGGCAGGTCCCAGCCACATAGCAGGGCAGTGAGGCAGTGCTGGGGAGGGCAGGGAGGCTGGGTCAGGGGAGGGAGAGGCTAGGAGGGCAGGGCTGACCGGCCGCCGAACCTAGAGCGTGGCCAAAGAACACTGCCAGGATCTGGGCAGGAGGAAGGCTGCCATGTGCGTTTGCCCCACAAAAGAGCACACGAGGCCCAGCACTGGGGCTTCTGTGAGTGAACCAAGCAGGAATAACACTGAATCGGGACAGCCGTAGGTGAGCTTGATGGTGTGTTCATTGAATCTGGGCTTACAGAGGGGTGAAGCGTATACATTCTAGACCCAGTCAGACCTGGATTTGAATCCTAGCTCTGCCAATTGGTAGAGCAAGTTATTCAGACTCTCTGCACGTTATCTAAAATGGAGACAGCAGTGCCCACCTTGTTGAAAGAATAAATGAGATAGTGAACCTGAAGCCTGCGTTCCCCGCACATAGGGAAAACAATAGCAAGAGCATGCAAAGAGCACTGACTCTGAGCCACGCACCAGTCCCCACGTGGACATCTGACAACTCACGGCCACACCGTGAGCTAGGTAACTTTTGTTTCCTCTAGTTAACACGTGAGGAATCTGAGGCACAGAGAAGTGAAGTAACTTGCCCAAGGTCACGCCGCTGGTTTAAGTGACAGAGCTAATGTTCCAGCTCCAAGGCCCAGTCTTAACCTCTCTGCTGCAGGACCTATGGCTGTTGTCATCCTTGTGACGTTTCTGGGTACAGGATAGGGAAGTCTAGCCTGGATTTGGCCACATCCCAGGGGCTCTTCTGTTATCTCAAGGAATTTTAAGAGATTTTCCCAAAAGTGACTAAAATAAATTCCTGTGGGTATTTTGCTTTCAAAAAAAAAAAAAGTTCAAGGGGGTTGGACAAAGATGTCTTGATCAAAGAAGAAGCAGTTACCAAAAATTGGGAATCTTTGTGGCCTTAAGAACCAACTTAAGACCAACGTGTACTCTTAAGAACCAACATGTAGGGCTTCCCTGGTGGTGCAGTGGTTGGGAGTCCGCCTGCCGATGCAGGGGACACAGGTTCGTGCCCCGGTCCGGGAAGATCCCACATGCCATGGAGCGGCTGGGCCCATGAGCCATGGCCACTGAGCCTGCGCGTCCGGAGCCTGTGCTCCGCAGTGGGAGAGGCCACAACAGTGAGAGGCCTGCGTACCGCAAAAAAAAAAAAAAAAAAAAGAACCAACATGTAATTTTAAGCCAGTCTGATTTTGCTTTTCTGGTGCTTTCTAAGAAGCCACACAGTGAGTTGGAGAAATTTACAGGCTGTCACCCTCTGGGATTGATTCTGACAGCTGTGCTCTTCTATTGTCGAAGTGCTAATGAAAAACGCTAATTGGCCTTGGCCAGTGGCTGGATGAGTCCCCTTCCTGGAGTGGGGAAAGCAGCATCCTTTTCTCTGTGGTTTCTCCTAGTCCTATTCTTGGCTTGAAGAAGGAAAGGGGGGCAGCCTGAGGAAGTGGGAGGACTCCAAGGGCGATGCCGCCCTCTGGGTGGGCAGGGTGAACGTTTACCTCGGACGCCCCATCCACTGAGCTCCGTGAAGACAAAGCCAGGTCTCTTTCTCACCCTGGAATCCTAAAGGCAGCAGAATACCTGGGCCGAGTGAGGCACTCTGGATATTCAGCAAGTGAAGCAGGGAAGGAAGGAAGGAAGGAAGGAATGAATGCGTATATGGCCCACCAGCCTCTGGAGGCCAGTTCCTTGTGCAGCTCCAAGAAAGGATGGTCTCCACCTGCTTTAAACCACGTCTGCAGGTGGGCTGCCCTCATCCTGGCTCTTGCAGCGCCGTCCACAGTGAAAAGTCAGCTGTCCCAAGTGGAGCCTTGCAATTTGCCCACCACCCGCACTCGACCAGACAGGGAGCCGAGCTGTGGCCTTTGAGCTTTGCTTCCATCCTCAGGTGACTTGTTGATAAAAGACATTTTCACATATTGACATATAGGGAAGTCATTCTGGCTTATACATGAGTTAACTTGAATTTTATGCGAACTAAAATAGCCTGTTTGTGGCCTATCAAACATACATTGTACGTCGGCTTTAATTATTAAAGAAAAGGGCACATGGACCAAAAGTAAATAACATCTAGGTTAAAAATAAAGATTAAATGCCCCCCCTTCCTGGGATGCCGATGCTGGTCCTCTTTGGATGATAAGACTCCCTTCCCACACTTCGTTATAAAGCAGAAACTAACACACCATTGTAAAGCAATTATACTCCAATAAAGATGTTTAAAAAAAAAAAAAAAAGACTCCCTTCCCAGGTGCTAAGGCATACCGACTTGCTATGTACGTGCTGGTCTGTTCTTTTTTTTTTCCTAACCTTGAAGAATGTAACCCAGACTTGTTTAATATTCTTTGTTCTGACAAGATATGAAACTGTGCTGAAAACCCTGCTTCTCCAGAGAGGTTTCTCAGAGTAACCTAGACAGTGGGCTTCTGGGCTAGTCCTCAGTTTGGCTCAAATAAAACTCTTTTCTATTCTTACTATTGATTGTTTATTGATTATTTTCGTTGACACTGTCCACCGTCTTTCCCCACAGGTGTCCTCTCCCTCCCTGCGTACTTCAGTCCCTACAACGGCGGGTCCCTGGGCCACGACGAGCGCGCCGATGCCTACGCGCAGCTGGAGCTCCGGACCCTGGAGCAGTCCCTCCTGGCCACCTGCGTGGGGAGCATCTCGGAGCTGAGTAAGTGGGGCACCCACTGTCCGCTGGCTCCAAGGGAGAGGCGGGGAGGAGCCCACCTTCTGGGTCCTGGCTTCCTCCTCCTCCACGCTTCTTGCCTTCTCTGAAAGCCAGAGGTTGTAAATTGGTGGCCCACAGACATGTGTGCTTTAGTTGGCAGGTGCATTTAATCACATCCAAATTTGGATCTCGTTTCTCTAGAGAAATCAGACGATCTGGCACTGCTGCGCCCCATTCCTGCATGGCAGCGATCAGGGGCAGCTGAGTGGCAGCTAAGGGGACAGAAAGCATTCCCTACATTGCCGCGTGCCTCGGTCTCTCGTAGCTGGCCTGTCTCATTTATTTATGTTACCTGCCTGCCCCAAGGGCTCTGAATTTACAACCAGTATTTGAAAGAAAGAAAAAAGCTGAGCTTCTCTGGCTGAAGGAGGAGCTGATCAGTGAGTGGCCTCAGCCCTGTGGTGCCCTGGGCATCTCCCAGGACCTCAGGGCTCTCTGGAACACAGTGGGAAACCCCTGGGTCTAGGTCATTACTGTTTGACAGCTGTTTCAGAAGATCGTGTTAGGAGGCATGAGATCCCCGTGCCTCCCGATTTCTCCCTCTCATTATCCCAATTATTTGAGAAATCAAACTGCATGCTCCTCCCGGGGTCATGAGACCACCCAGCGGAGGGCGGGGACATGTGCCAAGGGTCGTATAGCACACAGTGTGGAAACAGATGGAGTTTCACTCTGCTCCAGACTTTTCCGCTTGTGATTTCTTTAAGGTTTCTGGCCCCTGAATAGTGAATGGCAAGCCGTTCTGTTTCTTTAGGACACAGTCCCCTCCCCCACCCCCCACCCCGCCCCGTCTTCCTTCCCTTCCCAGGACAGGAAGTGAAGGTGCCTGGTTCAAGGTCACAGAGCAGATTGGTAATAAGGCTGGGACAGAAAGCAGGACTTTGAGCTCTCTGTCTCCTAGGGGCATTCCAGCATGGCCACCTGGGTCCCCTGCCTCTTGAGGACCCTGCAGGAAGTGGGCTTGGGTGTATGGCTTGATCCCCACCCCTGAGGAGTATCTCCTGGACGGTGGGCTGTCTTTGGGGCTATGCACAGTCTGTTTGGTGAACTCTCCTGGCCTGAGGACAGTGAGGGACACACTTAGGCCTCAGTCCACTGGAGAACACCTCGATTTTGTTTTGCATTTTGAACATTAAGTGAGCACTTACTGTGTGCAAGACACTGTATGAAGTGCCTTCATCACATGATCTCATTTACTGTGCATAACGACTCAGTAAGTATGTCCTGATGAGGGAACCGAAGCTTAGAGAAGAAAAGTCATTTTCCCCAAGTCAGGCTGCAAATAAGAATCAGAAGGGGGGCTTGACTCCTGCTGTGTCTGACTTTAGCAAAGCTCTAAATTACTTAGGGCTGTGGGCTTCGTAGACGTGACTAGCAGCCCAGCCACCAGCATCTCAGGGCAGCTGAGGTCAAGATCGGAATCTGGGGACTTCGCTGCTGGCACAGTGGTTAAGAATCCACCTACCAATGCAGGGGACACGGGTTCGAGCCCTGGTCCAGGAAGATCCCACATGCTGCGGAGCAACTAAGCCCGTGCACCACAGCTACTGAGCCTGTGCTCTAGAGCCCGCGAGCCACAACTATTGAGCCCATGTGCCACAACTACTGAAGCCCGTGCACCTAGAGCCCGTGCTCCGCAACAAGAGAAGCCACCGCAATGAGAAGCCCGCGCACTGCAACGAAGGGTAGCCCCCACTTGCAGCAGCTAGAGAAAGCCCGTGTGCAGCAACAAAGACCCATTGCAGCCATACATACATACATACATACATACATACATACATACATAAACAAGATCGGAATCTGATCTTGACTTTTATCATAGAGCCTTTTGTCGTAGTGGTCTCTGTGCCCATTACAATCCACAGTCAGGCACAAGGCGAGCATTCAGAAACTTCCCTCGGGAAGGGCTTGTCCTTACCATTCAGCCCAGGGACCAAGTCCAATCAGTTCTACCTTCTAAAACTATCCCAAGTTTAAGTTTGCCCCTCTCACCACTTCCAGGGCTACCAACTCGGGCCAAACCAGGGATATTTAAAACCCAAATTGTATTATGTCACTCATCTGCTCAATATCCTCTCAATTACCCCCACGGCTTCCCAACCCACTCAGTGAAGTCCGGGATTGAACATATGATCTGCCTTCCTCGTCTTCTATTCTTCTCTTGTTGACTGTGCTCCAGCCACCCTGGCCTCCTGGCTAAGATCCTCCCACCCCAGGGCCTTCGAACTAGCTGTTCCTCTGCCTGTGACCTTTTCCTCCAGTTGTCCAAATATGGCACGTTCTTAAGGTCTCTGCCCAATAACACTTACTAGACAGGCCTTCCCTGAGCACCCTGCAGAGATTAAGGGTCCCACCCTCATTCTCTGTCTCCCATCTATGGCTTTGGTTTATTCAAAGCACTAATGGATACTTGGCATTTATTATATATTTACTTGTGAATAGTTGATCATCTTTCTCATGTGATTAGAACTTCAGCTTCATGAGAATGGAGACTTTCTCTGTTGTATCCCGTGGTGTACGTATCACTAGTGATGAGAACAGAACCTGAGCTGTGTATTGGGATGTGTGTGTGTGTGTGTGTGTGTGTGTGTGTGTGTGTAAGTAAGAATAAGTTCTCTATCGTCCAGTTTTTGCCTCCTAAAACCCACCTAGGATTGGTCCCCATCCTGGCTCAGCCACTTCTCAGACCAAAGGGAAGAAGGATCCCCAGAGCATCTTTCACTGACAACCCAGCAGGCTGTGTCATGCGCCAAGATGCCTGAGCTCCCTCGCTCTGAAACCAGGGTTTTTGCTAATCATTGTGAAGGAAGGAGGAGGTGAAGGTGGAGGCAGATATTGCCGTTTTTCTCTTCAAGACTAAAGAGCTTAATGAGGCTAGTGATACTTGGCGCTGAGCACCTCGTACCTTAGAGTTTAGCCCGGCTTTAGCACCCACTCTCTCCCTGCACCTGGCCAGGACCAGCCTGCCAGGTAGGTCAAGAAGTCTCATTCTTGTATCAGGTCCATCTGCATAGGGAGCTCAGGCACTTGTATTTTCCTCTGTCCCTCTCTACCTATGAGAAGGTAAATGGAAGAGAATAAGAAATAAACAAAACACTTCTTTTCAAAGGCAGCCAGATGGTATGGGCCTCATTTTGGAGACAGTGCTTAATCCCAGGCCCTCCCACTCTCTTTTTATTCGATGGCTCCTGATGCAGGTTGGACAGACCAGAGGGAAGCCGGAGCACCTCTGCTCAGGGCTCTCATGATTAACAAGCAGGGAGGGCTTGTTTCTCCATACTTGTGGGTGTTTCCGGGCTTCAGACTGAGGTCTCATCAAGCTTAGGGTCAATTGATTCTCAAGTACAAGGATGTCTCAGAAGCAGCTCTGAGTGCCCAGCTGTACCAAACCAAGAGCACAGCCCCGTTGGGCCACAGCTTCTGAAACTCACTGTGGTAGCAGGTCAGGCATGGTATCCCCCCAGGTTTGTTGCAAACTGAAACTTTTATAAAATACAATAAAAAGGAACGTTTAGAAATATGAAATAAAGCACAGGTAAGATGCAAGCCATTTTATTTTATTAATTAGATTAAATAGGCATAAAATCACTCTGTCAGATTGCTCTGGAAGTTTTTTCAAGCTCACTCTCAGTTTCTGAAATGAACTTCTGAACCAGTAACCAGTTTGCACACCTGTCCCAGTTCACAGACCTGTCCCAGTTTGCAGACCACACTTCAAGCAGCAGTGTCGCAATGGTCGAGAACATTCGTTTGGGACACAGGGACCCCAGTTCAAGTCTTGCTTGTGCCACTGGACAAATCACTTAACTTGTGTAGCCTGTGTCCTCGTCTGTAAAATGGAAATGCCTCCCTTATGGGGTGGCTGTAAAGAGATTTTTTTTTAGAGATTTTGTCTTATCTTTTCATGTCTATCTTGAAGCCTAGAAAATAGAAGGTGGCAGGGAGGAAAACCCCTCTGGGAGAACATCCAAAACAAGTGGCTGTCTTTGCCCATAACCTGGACTTGCAGCACAGCTTAAGTTTTTTAGATGCCTGATCAGAGTTGTCTGCAGGCATCTGTCTCTTTGGTCTTTGAGAGACGCTGAAGCCCGAAGCTGGGCCTGGAGCAAAGTGTCCGGGGACTCCATCTCCAGTCACCATTCTGCTGCCTTCATGGTTTCCCGAACCTTCGGAAGGCCTCTCTGCTCCTGGCTTCCCTTTTAGGGAGCTGTTAGGAGGTATTCCTATTCCTTCCTCGATTTTCTTGCCTGCATCCTGGCTGGAAATGTGCTGCCAAGGGTTCTACACCAGGAACAACGAAACCATCTTAAACATAATTAATGGTAATGACTTCTACCTTGTCGAGTCTTTGAAATGATATTTCAGCAAGATTTCTTCGACGCTATCGGGGACTCTTTGAATTCTCCTCCTTGTGGTCCTGTGGTCATGCCAACAGTTATGACATTTAGACCTGGAGGAACAGGAGCCAGATTTCAACTTATTGCAGCCAACTTAGTGTACAACTAGCTGCTGGGAGACGGCTTGGCCTGGGCTTGTTGATGCCAGTTTCTACTACCCAGGAGCCCGAGGGCAGGGCTGGACTCCTCCTGTCCTGGGAAATGCGGGGCAGTGCTTGACTGCAGGCAGAGGTCCTGGAAGGAAGAGTACCACGAGGTGGCCTGTAGGATAGAGGATTAACAACAAAAGACAGTAACAATAATGGTGATATATTTAACTTTACCAAGCACTTACTCTGTGCCAAGCATGATGTTAAGTGCTTTACGTTTGTTATTTATTTGAATCCTCAGGATTTTTAGGTTAGAAACGACTATTTCCATTTTACGGATAAGGAAACCAAGGCTTTGATAAGTAACTTACTACGTAAGACACACGGGATAGAAATAGCAGAGCCCTGATTGGAAGCCAGGCAAGTCTGAATCCAGAATTTATGCGCTCATCCGCTTACCTGGTGATTCTCAAACCTGACTGGAGATTAGATTCACTGAGGGAACTTTTACAAAATACGGACGCCTGGGTCCTGCCCCGGACCAATTAAATTAGAGTTTGGGGGATGGGAACCAGGCATCAGGAACCCAGTGCCCTCAGCCCTCTTGGCCCTGGGGTCTGGCAGGAGGCACCCAGGCAGCTGAGCTACAACTGCGGGATGAGCAGAGTCCGCTTTGTAGAGAGGAGTGAGGACCTGAGGGTGGCATGGAGGGCTCTTTCCCGGGGGAGATCTCCAATTCCAGGGCTGTCATTGTCCCTGCTTGGAAACAAGCGTTGCCGCTGTGGCTGTCATGGGAGAACTTGGCAGCTAACGAGCTCAAGTCAAGCCCCACCAGAAGTTGTATCTTAAATGAAATGAATGTGTAAGGCTACTTTTTCATTCTCCAAATGTTTGCCTAGCACCCGTTGTGCCGTAGAAGCTGTGCAGGGCTCCGGGGACACGTGGTATAGAGTCCCAGACCCACGGGCTCTGTAGGGGAGGTTAACAGAATAAGTGAATGAATTGGTCCTGTCGAACGTTGAACAACACTTCACCTGCCATATTAAAAACCTGCTCGTTTCTCCCTCCTTGAGCTCAGCCTCATCCAGAGGCTTTCTCTCCAAGGGGTTATCTGTAAGGGGCAAGCTGACCCACAGGGGACGCCCCCCTGAGTTCTCAGGCCTGAGAAGAATGGAAGGCGCCACTTTTCCTAGAAAGAGGGGCCCGCAGTTGCCTGGGGCCATTTCACCCATCCTTTCTCAGCATTGTGGCCTCACACAATGATGGGACGTTTCCTGTCCTGGGCTGGTGGGAAATTGAAAAGACTCAACTGGGGAAGAAACACAGCACAGGATATGGGGACCTGAGGACCCTGCAGACTTCATTAGTGCAGGCCACGGCCTGGATCCCAGTTCAGTTCATGGACTTTGGAGTCACATAGGCCTGGATTCAAATCTAGACTCTACCGTTTACTGGGCACCGCGACATCCCTGTGACCAGGGAAATGCATGGTGTCAGTAAATGTTTGCTTACTGGATAAGCCTCAGTTTCTTCGTCTGCAAAATGGGGATCCTACTTGGGCCCCAGCCTTGTAAGGATCAAATTAAATTCTATTTCTAGAAAATTGAACACTCAGCACATAATAAGCATAATGGATGGTGGTGGGAGTTCTCCTTGAGGCTGTGGAGAGGGAGGTCCCTTTTCTGAAGAAGTGCCTGGACTTTGCACCAGACAGCACGGGGGAGAATCACCACGCAGCCTAGCACAGGAATTGGGGGTTGGGAAAAGAGGCCCAGGGAGATTCCTGTGGTCAGAGCTGGGGGAAGGGCCGTGGGGTGATGGAAGGAGTGGGGATGTTGGAAAAGAAACCGTATTAGCGTAAGTTCTGGTGGGGCCGGGCCCCTACCAAGTGTTTCGTTCAACTGTTAAGGCAGGACTGGAAGTGAAAGGGAATCTAAATTGCTATCATGTATCTGGGTGACAGTGTCCACCTCCACCTGCTGCCTCTGGGTAAATAGTAATTAGGCATGCCGGCTTAGCTGCTCCTCTAGCTAGCAGGATCCTTGGGAGAATGTGGGCTATGAACTCAGACTTTTCCTTTTTCTCTCCCTCTCGCCTGCCCTCCACCAGGCGACCTGGTCTCCCGCGCCATGCACCACATGCAGGGGCGCCGCCCGCTGGGTCCTGGCTCCAGCCCCGCCCGCCAGGCCCGCCAGCCACCCCAGCCCATCACCTGGTCCCCTGACGCCCTCCACACGCTCTACTACTTCCTGCGGTGTCCACAGATGGAGTCCATGGAGAACCCCAACCTGGACCCCCCGAGGATGGCCCTGAACAACGAACGGTAGGGATCTGCCTTGGGCTGCACACCCGGTGGACCGTGCGACCCAATGTGTGTTGACCGAGTGACCGATGAGGTGGAAAAAGAGCCCTGGCCCCGGCCTGTGTGCCTGCGAGGAGGCGGCCTGACACGGGCGACGGCTGCGAATTCAGACGGCTGAAGGCCTGTCCCTGGGGTGCAGCAGGATGTGTTCACCCTGGGCTGTTGTAGTGTGGGGTCGTTGAGTCTCAGAAGGTGGGCTTTGGCCTCTGTCTCACAGCTCTAGCATTTACTACCTGGGCTCTTGGGAATTCAGTTGCCTCATTTATAAAATGAGGTATTCGCACCTACCTAGAAAGGTGGGTAGTAAGACTCGAGTGAGCTAGTGCTCTCAGAGGAAGCACCTGGGACAACGTCTGGGTGGTGACTGGCCCTCCATCAATGGTGGCTGTCACCTCTTTTGATGAGGATGATAGCACCGTTATCATCATTCTTGTTAGGAATTCCGAGGCACGTTTTGCCCTGTTCACTCATTTTATAGATGGGAACGTCATGGCTCTGGCAGATTATTTGATCTCCAGCAGGTTAGTGGGTAAATAGCCCCAGGGTCCAGGCCTGCTGGCCCCCAGTCTAGTGCTGTCCACGGGGTCGCAGCTCTTTCCCAACTGGGGAAAGGGCTGCTAAGAACAGATATACAGGTTGTACACTGCACAAGGGGACGCAGTGAGGGGCATGAGTGGGGGACACACATGGAGCCATGTCAGCCTGAGGACAGGGTGCGCATTCTAATTGGTCTACTCAGAGGGCCACCTTTTTTCAATTTTCTGCCCAGAGAAGATGGTTTTCTATAATTTGTCCAGTAGATACGCTAACAGGAGCTTCATCTGGAGGCCACCACATGGCCACCCAAGGCAGGGTCTGTCCGTGGGCTCGACTCATGGACAGGGGTCAAGGGTTGTGTAATTGAAGGTCCAGGGAGTGGGAGAGACTCGCCTTCAGTTTAGGAAGCCCTGGGTGCATACATTCCACCTCACAGCAAGGCCCAGGAGAGGGGGACAGCAGCCCGGGGGTCTCTGTGCCCCATCACAGAGGAGGGAGATCTGAGACCTTGATCCAGAGAGTGCCACTGCTTTCCCAGCACCCCCACCACCCGTCGTCTTTGGGAGGCATTGGGTCTCCTCAGTGGTGTGGTCCTCACAGCCAGGCCCACTTCTCCAGGGCCTCCACAGTCACAAAAGATAAAGATGCAAGGGTAGATCCCCATACCAGCTCATTAAAAAATAGCCGTCGTGAAAACACTGGCAATCCTGTGGACATATGGCAAATGCTGGGAGCAGAGGATGCAGAGACTCAGGAGTCAGGTGGCCTGGGCACGCACAGCAACTCTGACATTCATGAACCTTTGTGCAAGGTTCCAAATCTCCCTGAGCCTCAGCTTCCTCAGCTATAAACATGGGGCAGTAATGAAGCAGTTTTAAGGATTCGATGATGATCAGCGATGTTTATAGGGCCTTTGCCACGTGACAGGCACCGTGCTGAGCACTTTACATGTGGGCACATACTTCCAGGAAATAGGTACTCTTCGCAGCCCCATTTTACAGATGGGTAAGTGGAGGCACAGAGAGATTCAGTAACTTGCCAAGGCCACATAGGCTCTGCTCATAACCTCTGTACCATACCATCTGTCATTACGAGAGACGTGAAGCAATAGTGGCCCAGTACACACACACAGTAGATTCCCCGTAAATGCTACCACTGCTGTTATTATCACCGGTATCATTATTAGACCATCGTTGTCTCATTTCTTGGGGAGCTGGACAGTGAATGCAGGTGGGGCCTGACACAGAGCAAGAAGGCAGCAGGTGGAGGCCCCGGGTTTCCTGAAGGAAGCATCCAGCAGCGAGATGGGGCCAGAGCACAGGCTCTACGCCCCAGCTGTTTCTGCTTTGTGGAGAAATTGTTGTGGTTGCCAGAGCTGGCTGGGAGGGAGAAAGGGCCAAGAAAACATCTGGAGGGGGTGGGGATGGGGAGGGGAGGTTTGCTTGTTAGTGGTGAGGTCCCCAAGGGTGCTAGACTGAGCCTGAGGCTGGGTCACCCAAGCAAAGGTGGCTGGGAGAGGAGGACAGGGAGCCTTCCTGGGACCTGCTGCCCCAGGCTGGGCTGCTTGGCCCTCCGGCTGTGACCGTGGCTACTGGCTGTGGTGCTGGCCGGGGAGGTGCTCTTCTCTGGATGCTGTGCCCAGAACCCCTTGGATGTCTTTGTGGCCACCCTCTGGCTTTCCTTCTGGGGAGATTCCCAGCCCCTGACACTCTAAAACATGACATTAGGGTTTCTGTGCTACACGAGCTGCTTTTCTCTGTGTGATTGCGATGGCTGAGCTTGAGTGACAACATATACATGAGTACGTGTTTAGATATCTGCTTATTTACAAACCACACTGTCTGTGGCACAAAGAAGTCGGTTGCAAAAGCATTTTTCCGTGAATCGTTTCAAGAGAGTGTCAGACATGTGGAAAATTGGAACCACCATCAGGAAAAAAGAATCCCAAAAAGGAGGGACTGAAAGGAGGACACCTTAAAAATACCCAGGGGGACAGAGAGCCCGGCAGCTCTCTGGTGGCCTGGTTCCTGGCTGCAGAGTGGGTCCTCCCGTGCTTGGATGCACTCTGACAGGGCAGGCCCTGCAGGCCTTGGAGAGCCTGGCTGGCCTTTCCATTGCGGGCTGGGACGCATGTCCCCACGAGGCACTGCCACTCCGATACCCTCAGCAGAGCCCTGGGGAAAACCTCTCCTGTGCACCAAGGAGCCGGCGTTTGCTAGGGCTCCAGGGTGACAAAGCTTTGCTTTGGTGAGTCTGGGGATGTCTGTCTGTCTCTTTCTCTCCCCTCCCCCGCTTCATTCCCTTGACGTTCCTCCCTCTGTCCCATGTCTGGGACATGGGGGCCAGGTCCCTCAACCAGAATTGGACAGAACCTGTGATTGCAGATATGATGGTGGGTTTGTAGCCTGGAGGCTTTCCGCTTGGGGATTCGATGGTCTGGGGAGGTCTGGGCCCGTGGGGATTAAGGGACCTCTTCCACGGCCTCGGCTCCCTGGGCTAAGGAGCTCAGTTTGGCGGCTTGGGTTTGGCCCGTGGCACCACTGACGGTGCCACTCCAGTCTGTGCTTATAGATTTCCGCTTTGAAGAAAGTACCCTTCTTTCCCGCCACAGGGGTTGTGTGTGACCACAAGTGTGCTGACAAAGGGCAGGCGGGACGTGCCTTCAACCCTCTGTGTGAAGCTCATCCCGCTACGCCGTGAGCTGCGTCTGCGCTGGTCAGTGGGGCCTCAGTATCTCTCCGTGAGGACCGTTCTCCCCAGGGCCTCCTGCTCTGGGTTTGGAGGGAGAAGGGAGTTGTAGAAGCAGCGGGAGCTTTGCGAGGCACGAGAAGGCAGTCGAACGTGCTTCTGCAGTGAGCCGGGCAGCAGCAGGGAAAAGAGCACAGGCTTCGAGCAGGGGCCTGGGCTCCGATCCAGCCTCCCACACAGGCCCCTCCACGCCTCAGGCTCCTCATCTGTTAAACAGGGCTGATGACCCATCAGGGAGGGCGAGTGAGATGCCACATGTGAAAAGACCCAGCTTTTCCTTTTAAAGGGCAGCTCTCCCGACTTCTGTTTCTTTTGTGCTCCACAGCGAATCAGCAAGGTGCGTGTTAGCATTACCTGCATTTTACAGACGAGGGCACGAGGCCAGGGGGGACCTAGCTGCTGAGTATCTGGGCAAGGATTCGAATCAGGTCTCTCTGACCTGAAAGCCCTCGCCCTTCACCATGCCAGGCTACAGCTTTCCCACCCAGCTGCTGAGACCCAGTCCTAAAGCTCTGAGATAACCTGGGTGGGTGATGGCCCTTGGGGCCACTTTCTCTGGGGCCATTCCAGCCCCACCTGCCTCTCCTCTGCCCTGGGAGAGCCCCGCAGCTGGAGCCTCCCTGCACCCTCCCAGGATCCCTTTCTTGCCGGCAGCTTTGCATCACAGGCACCAGCAGGATCTCAAACACAGGATTAGTCACAGCTGCCCCCCTGCAGGGCATGTCATCACCCAGGACTGAGCTCAGAAAGTGAAAGAACTTGCTGTCAGAGATCCAGGGTTACCCAGGGAGATGGGGGGAGCCTCTTCCCCCATGGTCTGGAGGAGAATGGACAGCCACATCTGGCTAAATGTGGTCCTTGATCGTCATGCCTGGAGGCAGAGGGATGGGTAGCTGAAATAGCATCCGGGCAGAGGACATCGTCCTCCTGGGAATGAGGGGTTTGGGGAAGTGGGGAGGAAGGCTGTGTAGACATGCCGGAGCAGAGGGAGGTCTGCCGGCTTGCCAGCAAATTGCTGGAGGAGAACATCATCCAGCAGAGCACACGGAAGGAGACAGATGCAGCTAGAGATGCAGAGGGGGCTGAGATAGACAGAGGGTAATCTGATTTTCTGCCTCAGAACCTCGGGAGCTGGGGTGCTCAGACTCACCGAACGGTGCTGCCAGCAGTAGCAGAGAAACCAGATCCCTGAGGAATATCTGGGAATACTGGAAACGAAGGTGGGCTCCTTGTCCACAGACCAGCCCATCTGCTTAAGCTTCAAGCCCTGGCCCCCTTGCTTCCCTCTCCCCAGCCCTGCACAGTGCCCCATCATGGAGGGAAGCTCGGTCCAAGGGCTGGGGCCTGCTGGTGTTCAGGACACTAAGCCAGGAAGAGCGTCTGACTTCGGATGGAACCTAGAAACATCTGGTGTTCTGTTTCTCAGCCAGCAGAGCACGATCTGAGGGGAACACTGCGATTCAAGGACACGCATTTGAGATCAAACTTATCACTCTCTTAGATCCTTGGACCTGTCACTTAGTCTCTCCAGAGCCCAGGTTCTGTGGACAACTGACATTTAGTCTTCACAGCCACCCGTAAGGCGAGCGCTGATGAGTTAACGTAGGTAGCACTTTTAGAATGGTACCTGGACACAGTAAGTGCTCAGTATTAGCCACTATGATGATTAGTATCAGGCAGAAGGAATAGCATTTGCCAAGACCACGTGGCAAGAGAGTGTGGGACCTGGGGGAGAGAGAAAGGAGCAGTGGGAGAATAAGGAAACACGGTCCGGAACGATGCCCGGGGGAGCTGGGACCTCCAGGGCCAAGACTAGGGGAGGGCTGAGCTTGCGGCCCAGGACAGGGGTCCCCAACCCCCAGGCCGCGGACTGGTGCCGCTCCACTGCCTGTTAGGAACCTGGCCGCACAGCAGGAGGTGAGTGGCGGGCAAGCGAGCAAAGCTTCATCTGCTGTTCCCCGTCTCTTCCCACCACTCGCGTTACCACCTGGACCATCCCCCGCCCCGCCCCCCCATCCGTGGAAAAAAATTGTCTTCCACGAAACCGGTCCCTGATGCCAAACAGGTTGGGGACCGCTGGCCTGCTCAGGGTTTCTGTGACTGGCTGATTTTCACTTGCCCTTTCCCCACACATGCCCTCTCAGCACCCGGACCACTCTGAGAATGAAGGCGCTAGGAAGCCCTTCCCATGCTGCTGCGAGGAGAGGCACTTCTACCAGGATCCGCCCTGGAGCTGTCTGGTACGTGGTCCTGCACCCTGGGCAGGTTCAGGAGAGACAGGTGGCCCAGAGCGCTGCTTTGATACCTATCAGTCCCCAGTTCCCATGGAGCTATTTTTGCTCTGAGATCAAAGCCCTTTTCCAGGTGAGATCCCGGAAGAAGGTGCTGTGTGTCTAGCCCATCTCTTGGCTGCCCTGATCCGTGTCATGCTGGCCAAGAGGGTTCCTGCAAGCATGTGGACAGAACTCAGAAAAACTGGAGTTGGCAAAGGTGCCAGCCCGTAGGGGTCTTACCCATTCCACCTGAAGTCCATACCACGACCTCAGGTACTGCCCAAGGGTCAGAGGGTTCCACCAGCCTCTTGGGTCATCCCGGAGGTGCCCTCTCTGCTACCTTCTAGCAGTGTGACACATCAGCCCATCTTTCTAGGCCTCAGTTTCCTCAGCGGTAAAACAGTGAAGATAATAAGATGCTACTCGGGTTAAATGAGATAATGCGGTCAAACACTCAGCTCAGTGCCTGGCACCTAAAAGTGCTCATAAATGGTGGCTGTCATCCCCCAGCCCCACCCCCCGCTCCCCCCGTTACTAAAATGGTCATAAACATGCTTAGGTGACGGTTGGCGCCGAGAAGAGTCTTTCTTCATTGACGTAGGATGATGTTTTTTTTTTTTTCACATCTTTATTGGAGTATAATTGCTTTACAATGGTGTGTTAGTTTATGCTTATAACAAAGTGAATCAGTTATACATATACATATGTTCCCATATCTCTTCCCTCTTGCATCTCCCTCCCTCCCACCCTCCCTATCCCACCCCTCTAGGCGGTCACAAAGCACCAAGCTGATCTCCCTGTGCTATGCGGCTGCTTCCCACTATCTATCTACCTTACGTTTGGTAGTGTATATATGTCCATGCCACTCTCTCACTTTCTCACAGCTTACCCTTTCCCCTCCCCATATCCTCAAGTCCATTCTCTAGTAGGTCTGTGTCTTTATTCCTGTCTTACCCCTAGGTTCTTCATGACATTTTTTTTTCTTAGATTCCATATATATGTGTTAGCATACGGTATTTGTCTTTCTCTTTCTGACTTACTTCACTCTGTATGACAGACTCTAGGTCCATCCACCTCATTACAAATAGCTCAATTTCGTTTCTTTTTATGGCCGAGTAATACTCCATTGTATATATGTGCCACATCTTCTTTATCCATTCATCCGATGATGGACACTTAGGTTGTTTCCATCTCCTGGCTATTGTAAATAGAGCTACAGTGAACATTTTGGTACATGACATTTTTTGAATTACGGTTTTCTCAGGGTATATGCCCAGTAGTGGGATTGCTGGGTCATATGGTAGTTCTATTTGTAGTTTTTTAAGGAACCTCCATACTGTTCTCCATAGTGGCTGTATCAATTTACATTCCCACCAACAGTGCAAGAATGTTCCCTTTTCTCCACACCCTCTCCAGCATTTATTGTTTCTAGATTTTTTGATGATGGCCATTCTGACTGGGTTCTCAAGCAGCATCTGGGTTAGTAATATGACTACAGCTAATACAATTACCACTACTACTATTGATATTACCAATATAACCACTGCCACTACCAATAATAATAGTTAATAATTCAACTCCTAATATTATTGCTACTTACAAACACTCCTGCTAATTACAGCTAGCATTATAGAGCACATATTAAGTGACAGATACCATCTTAAGTGCTTCACTAATTAACTCACATTTCTCACTGTACTTCTGTTGATCAGCAGGGAAGGGATATAAGGGAATTATGGAATGCCTTATGTGATTGAGTCTCCTGACTAATACGAGAGGCAAAAACAAGATAGAGGGAAAAAATGAGCACAAAGCACCAGACAATGTAAGAAGAAGCTTGGTTGTATGATACTGCATTAGGTCAGCCCTCAGGCCCTGACACTGGCCGGGATTCAATCCCAGCTCTGCCATGTACAAGCTGGTGGCCTCCGTCGTTTAGCCTGTATGCCTCAGTTTCTTCTTAACACAGGACTAACAGTGCCAACCTCGTAGGGGTGTCATGGGGATTGAGTTAATATATGCAAAGCACAGTGCCTGGCACACAGTATGTGTCAGTCATCATCTTCTTCATCTTCATCCTCATCCTCATCCTCATAGCCCAGAGGATCTTGGAGAAGACTGGAGTCTTCGGGGAGGTAGTGTCAGAACAGACTGGGGTTTTAACTGGGCCTTAAAAAACAGCCACAGGACACTGGGACAGGTGGGGTGACATTGGCAACAGAAGTCGCAGAAGGATTTTGTTGCTTCAAAGTGCATATTTCATGACGTATGAAATATGTCATGAAATCTACATTTCATGTACATTTTTAAAACACAGAATAGGTTGTGTGTGTTTTTTTTTAAATCATCAGTGGTTGTTGTTTATCTAGGCAAATGCTCCTAGGTGGCGCCTGAGTGGTTTTCCTGTGGAGACCTGCATCCTTAGAGGTGCCCGTGCGTGAGGGTCAAACCAGCGCCGCCTCCTCCAGCTGTGTGATCTGAACATGTCTCCCTACCTTCCAAGCCACAGTTTCCTCCTGTGTAGAGTGAAGATCTAAGCAGTGCCTACTTCCTGGGGGCCCCCCAAGTTGTGGGGCAGGGCCCCCAACACACATGAAGTACACAGCAGAGAGGCCTCTCTTTGTTCCAGTCCAGATGCAGGAGGGGGATGTTTCCCCTCAGATGAGCACTTTACATAAATGGGAGGGGCCCGCGGATAGGCTGCGCGTTCAGTCTGAAGAAGTGAGCTCGTTAATCTTTCGCTCGGCTTGCGAAAGTGTTTTCTTATCAAATAATAGAGATGATGGCACTGGTGGCTTTATGCTCCTGACTTGTGGTTCCCTTAAATACCATTTCAAGCAGATTTGCAATGTTAAGCTCTTTTCTCTCTTTCCACTCCCCCCTTTTGTGCATTGAATTTCCATCTGCTTACCCAAAATGGAAGCAAAAGAAATAAAAATAGCTATCGGGTGAATTAAGTACTTGTTTCCATGTGTTTCCCAGGCTGGTGCATCCAGTGACCTCTGAAGTGACTCGTCTGTGGTCTGCCGTACACCGAGAGAGCTGTCCCTCCCACCCCCAGTCATTCTCCATCCTCTTATCTGCTTTTTATTTCCTTCCGAGCACCCTCCTCTGTCTGAAGTTACCTTGTCTGTGAATTTGTTGACTTCCCTTTCTGCCTCCTCCTCACCCCTCTAGAAGGCAGGCACTGTGGGTCCGGGGTTACCACTGTGACTCCAGCACATAGAACATTCCCTGGTGCAGAGTAGGCAGTTAAATATTTTGTTTGGTTAGTGAAATAGGCTATAGAGCCTAAAGGTTGGACTTTTGGAGTCAGAAAGACCATCTATGGGGTCTCTGCTCTCTCGTTTACTAGCTGTGTAACTATGGGCAAGTTAGTTTCTCAGGCCTCAGTTTCCCCAGCTTTTAATGGAAAATGGCTTGATCTACTTACATAGGTTTTTACAGGGATCAAATGAGGTAATCCATTGAAAGGACTTAGCACAGAGTAAGCTCTTCATATGTGATGGCTGCGATTATCAGTATAATTACTGTTTTCATAAACCTGTGAAGGGACTCAAATAACTAAATCATGTTTAATGCATAAATAACCCAAAACAATGGTGAATTTAAAAATCACATCTACTCAGAGTGCATGTTTTCTTTCCCCCTCATATATACCTCCTTCAATCGCTGCCCTTAATTCCCTCTTAATCCACCCCTGACTGTAGCCAGGGAACCAGGCAAATGACAGAGAAGATGAGGTAGACCAGATGGTCCAAAGGTTTAATTCAGTGAAGACAGTTTTGAACAGAGATATGTACAGACTTTGGATTTATCGCAACCCACCACCCGAGAATCTCAAAGAACTCTAAAAACTGGATTTCATCCACCCATTGGTTCAAAGACTGAGCAGCAAGTCAAGCACTCTGAAGTTAGTGGTGCAGTCGTGCCCCTGGCCCCTCACTTGCTGGTTTGGCCACAGTGCCTGCACAAGACAGGCTGCCGTCGCTGAGTGTTAAGCGTAGGAGTGATATGACCTGATTTATGTTTACATGGGTTAGAAGCATCTGGACAAATCTTTACAGTTTATAAAGCACTTTAAACACACAACTCTCTGGCACATCTTCACAAGCTCTCGGAGGAAGCCGTTTCCACTCCCATTTACAGAAGAGCAGACTGAGGCCTTGACAGGGTAAGAGGGGCACCCAAGGTCACAGCTAGGAACAGACAAATCTGAGCTCAGGCAGGGAGGTCCAACCATAAGAAGGCAGTGAATTCACAGTGTCAGCGGAGGGGGGTGAGACCTCCCCCCCCCCGCCTCCTGGGGGAGAGAGGAAGACCCTGGGAATCGGTCTCCATCAGCACCTCCTGCCCAGTGTGACTTGGGCTGCTCGCTCTCAACCACTCAGGGCCTCTTCCCCCACAGGCTTGAGTTCGCTGGCTCTGGGTGGCCAGAGAGAGTGGGAATCTGTCCAGCATCCGAGAAGGAGTGAGCCAGGGATGGGGGACAGACGAAGTGGCAGTGCCAGGTAACAGGGGCTGGAGAAAGAACAGGATCCCGACCCAGCTGTTGACAAATGCCCCCGGGGCTGCCTGTTGCGTGTGATTTCCTGTCCCATTGTTGCGCCCTCCCGGTCCCCAAAGAGAAGAAGAAGACTGGGAACTGCCAGCCCCAGGGGTGTTTTCATCACGGGCCGCCACAATGCCCTTTGTCTCCCAGAGGGCGCCTGGGTGCTGGGAAGTCCCAAGTCAAGGGAATGGAGTTTGCTTTCTTACAGAAGGCGGCTTCCTAGGCTGAGCTGTGGACTTTGCAGACACCGAGGATGGGCCAGGATAGGCGTTCGGGCAATGTCTGGAGTCCAGCTGGGCTGGTTTCTGGCCTGCTCCTACTTGCCTGCCAGCCGGCTCCCCAGATTTCCCTCCTCCCTCAAGACCAATTGCCTCTGACAGCCGCTTCCTTTGCTGCTTTAATATTTGAGATTTGGGGGAAGAAAGCTCTCAAGGGGTCCGGAGTGTCCCTTTGGGGCCCAGCCCAGCACCCCGTTCCCTGCTGCCTTCAGGACTGAGGAGGCTGTGGGCGCGGAGGCTGGAGTTGGTCAGAATGGGGCAGTGGGCGCAATGGGGCGACTCTTTTCTCCTTCATGCCCTGCCTTCCAGTTCTCCACCAGCCAGCAGGCTCAGAGCACTTTGCGTATGGCAGTTTGGTCTCAGGAAGGACCTCGGAATCTCTCTTTTTAGAGCCAGACAGATTGCCATTGGCTAGCTATGTGACCTCAGACGTGTGTCCAAACCTCTCAAAGCCTTGGTTTCCACATTTGTAAAACACCGTTGCAGGGTGGCTGTGTTAGAGGGTAATGTTTTCAGAATGGCCTCTTGCTTACCTGGCACGTAGTAGGCCCTCAGCAAATCTTAGCAATGTGGTTTTGCTGCTCAGAAGCCAGTGCCAGCGTCTCCCCTGAGGCTGCAGTTGGGCCGTGGGTGCAGAAAGCAGGGTCAAGTGCTGGGAGCCTTTTCCTCTGGCTGGGTTAGAGTGCACCGCCGTCTCCAGCTCAGGTCAAAGCCACTAGCTGCCAGTCGGGAATCTCCACCTTGCACACGTGCATCTCTGCCAGGCCTCAAGAGCCCCGTGCCTCTACCTCCTTCTGGAAGTTTCTGGAAACTCTTTACCTGACGGTGTGAATGGGTCACCTTTCTGCCTTAGACTGTGGGGTGGGTAGGGAAGGCGGGTGCTGTGTGAGAATACTCAGCTGAATCCGGACAGGAACACCTATTCAGAGACTCTAAATAAATGACCCCACCCCTGGCCCACTGCCCAGCAGCTGCCTGTTGGGTCAGTGAAGCAGGAGAGCTAAGCCGTAGGGTCCTCCCAAGCTGACTTGCTGGCAGAGGCCAATCGCTGGTGGCAGTGTCCTCACCATGATTCTGAAAGCGTGTGTTCAAAAGAAGGGGCGTGTGTTTGAACAGGTTGGAGGCCCTTGACTGTCTGGCTTCCACAGGGTGAAAGAGCTGTGGTCTCTTGTCAGCCATCACAGACGCCGAGCCTGGGTGATTCTGAGTCTCTTGCATCTCCATGCAGCAGTGAGCCCCGAAGGTAAGGTGCAGCCGGGAGGCCAAGGGAGCCACACCCCAGCCAAGCGGAGAGAGGGAGGCCTGCTTTCTCACCCAGCTCCATTCCACTTGTGTGGGAAACAGCGATACTCTGGCCTGCTTTGCCAGCCACCTGCCAGTTAGGCCGCCTGCCGGCCAGGCCCCCACACAAGGAAGCCTTGGCCTGAGAAATGGGCCAGATAGATGCCCTGGCCCTTGCAGCACTCAGAGCCCTCCCTGCTGTAGGGGAGAGGGTGGAGGGGTGGTGCCCGCATGCAGTCTCCAGTGAAATCTGTACCATCCCACCCACATAAGAGGCCACCCTGGAGTCAGGCCCAGTTACCAAAGACAGATGGCCGTGTCCCCTCCATCACGGCTCAAGGCCACATGGACATCTGCCGAACCACACCTGCCGTCCCCTCCCTGAGACGGCTCCACGTGCCATCCTAGCTGCCCTCCCAGAAACCACCTTAGCCCCAGTCAGCCAAGCTCCCCCAGGAAGCTGTTCCTGGGTAGAAAATTCTCCTGTGGAATGCTTATCTTTTTATCAGGGAAATATTTTCTTTTTTTCTGAAGAGAACCATTTGTTAATACCCAAGCCAGCCCAAGCCTCCAAGAATGGAAGACGAAGCACTTCCCCATTTCAGGAGCTCATCTACCTGACTTAGAGCTCGGGAGACCTGCAGAGAGTTCTGGAGTAAGAGCAGACCCCTGAGAACATGTTAGCAGCCAGAGGGCTTTACCTCTAGGAGTGAGAAACGTTCTATGCATTTCTGTTTTCTGTTCTTTTTTTTTTTTGGCCATGCCGCGTGGCTTGCAGGATCTTATTTCCCCAACCAGGGATTGAACCCAGGCCCTCGGCAGTGAGAGCGTGGAGCCCTAACCACTGGACCGCTAGGGAATTCCCTGGGCTATGCATTTCTGAATTCAAAGGTTGAGTTTCTAACATGGGCTTCTGTGCTAGGGTCTGGGCAGCATCAGTAAGTAGAACAGTCTCTGCCTTCAGAGAAATTATAGCCTGAGGGGAAAGCAGACAAAAAGAATGCGAACAAACAAAATGATACCAAATGGGCTAAGTGCTGTGAGGGTGCAGTGCTGAGGGCAGAATGGGGACCAGGCTCAGGGCAGGTGGGCAGAGAGGACCTCCCACTGCCTGGAGGAGACCCATGAGCCAGGCAAGGTGCCTGACCCCAGTGCCTAATGCCAGGGTGACCAGGTGTTTGTGTTTGCCTGAGACACTTCTCATGTACGCCTGCTGTCCCAGTGTTGTTGGCAATAGCACTCCTTTTCCCTCTCAAGATTTGTCCAGCTTGGATGACAGACTACATGGTTAACTATGCCTAATGCTCATCATCCCCAAGATGTCCAGGTCCAGAAAAATGGAAAGCCAGGGCCAACTTACTAAGCTAAGTGGCAGTGGAGTATGCTCTTTGGGAGATTGGACACGGGGTGTACCCCGCCTGGGACCACATCCCAGCTCTGCCACTTACTAGGTGCGTGACCTGGAGCAAGTTACTTTACCTCTCCAGCCCTCAGTTTCTCCATGCGTACAATGGGGATAATAATAGTACCTGTTTCATAAAGTAGATATGAGGATGAAAGAAGTCAATAGATATAAAGGGCTTAAAACAGTGCCACGTGTTTAGCAAATGCTCTGTACACGTTAGTTGTTTGTGTTTCCCAGTTATTCCTGGATGCCTCAGAGCCAGGCCAGGATGCCCCGATTGTTACCCAATTGGCCTCCCATCCCACAGCTCATGTTTAGGTTCCCTGACGGGCAACCAATGGGAAGAGGCAGGGAAATCGTTCACAGCTAATCATGACTTGGTTGTAATCTAAATTTATATCCATATGCATATCTGAGCAACTGGGGGTTTTTCTAGTGCCTCTAATCTGTACCAGATGGGTTTTAATAAGAAAAGTGTATTTCCCAGAAGAAAGTCCTAAGTCCTGCCTCTAACAGAAGTCACCTGACCCCACGTGGAGGTTCTGCCAGGGGTCAGCTCCAGGGTCTGAGGCAGCCGGGCTGCCAGAGGAGATAGGCCCCGGGGTCAGAAGAGAGGTGCCTGCCGGGCTCTGACTCCAAGCTGAGCCAAACCATTCTGGTTTACCAAGCAATTCTAGAAAAGGAATTAGTCCAAGATGTGAACCAGACTAGAATTGCTTCCTTTGTACTGGGAGTGGAATCTGACTTCATTTGGGACGATGTTGGCTTCATTCTCCATGGATGCCTTGGCTTGGTGTTCGGCCACCGTGGCCCTCCAGAAATCTTGGGGGACCTGTGGTGAGGGCCTCAGAGCTGGCAGCGCAGAGCCGACCTTGACCTTCCTAGAGCAGTCTCTGCTTGAAGAGCCGTCACTTGATTGGGAAAAGCTTGGCATCTTCTCAGGTTCCTGACGGTGCCAACTTGCCAGCTCCCAGCCCAGGCGACACAGCAGGTTAGGGCGTGGAAGCGGCATGCTTCCCAGCAAGGTCCGTGAGAAGGATGGATTCGGGGGAAGGTCACCCCATTCAACGCCAGTGCTCAGCAGTGGTTCCCACTGAAGGTGGGGCAGAGTCGGTGCAAGAATTTAGGGCTGAGGGTGGGAGACATTCTGGCTACCCCCTCCCTTGACCATCACCTGCAGCTGTGTAGCTGGTCCCTGTGAGATTCCTTTCCTAGACTAAGGGTACTCACAGGCAGGGTGGGCTCTAAGGCATCATGGGCCTCCCCAGACCCTCCCAGCCAGGCCCGTGCCCCAGAGTCCTGTGTCCTCCCAGCCAACGGTGGAAGTTAAGAAACCACAGCCCGGTTTCCCAGGGCTGAGCTCAGGCCAGGTCTCGAGGCCCTGCCCAGCCAGTGGGCACCTCCCAGATCTGCCTGCCTGAGTATTTGAACCCAGTCCTTATGGGTGGGCGCAGAGGGGACATACCTGCTGGCCCCAGACTTGGCTTGCCAGCTGGGGACAGAGGCACAAGGCCTTCTCACGCCTGGACCTCCAGTTCCAGGCTTGTGCCCCAGCTACCAACCTGACTCTCTCCCCAAGGCCCCTGCCCACCTCAAGGAAGAACAGAGCCTGCTTTGAGCTGGAAATTGGAGGCGTTTCCTGTTTCATGCTGTTAAGACACTGCTTATAGGACTGTAATCCCAATAAATCATATGCTTGCTGAGTGGGGCAGAGGTTTTTGTTTTTCCCCAGGCTGCAGGGACCTCTTAAAACCAAGGCCTTAAGAAGTTTATTCTCTTTCATTTTTTTAATGGGAAAAAATGGCTTTTGCAGGCCTGGTCCTATTGAAGGGCCTTGTGAGCCTATTGGCTTGATATTCTCAGGCTCATCTGTATGATTAATTTAAAGAGAGAGGAAGAGAAACTGAGTCATGACACATGGGACTGGGCCCCCTGTTGCTGCTGAAGGGCTCTGTGACCTTGGGTGAGATGCTCGGCCTCCCCAGGTCTCTATTTCCTCCTCTTCACCCCCCTTCCTGTTAAAGACCCGTTTTCTTTGGTGTATTTTACACCTCCCCCTCGTGACATTAGTTGCTATTTTACGCACACAAAGACAAATGCTCCCAGTCGGTGACCCTTTTAAGTGGCTTTGTTTGTCACGGTAGCAGCCTGACCGGATGCGGATGCGCTTGCATGCGTGTGTGTGTGTGTGTGTGTGTGTGTGTGTGTGTGTGCGCGTGCGCGTGCGCACGTGTGTGGTGTTTCTGAGGTTGGTTAGGCCGCCAACGGCATTTAGGGGCGGCAGGTCCCTCACAGTCATCCCGTGCGCACCCCGTCACCACCTCGCATGTTTCTGACCCCGTGGCCCCTGGGTCTGTGTTGTCGTTGTCCCTTCCCCTCTTCAAGGTTCTTGACAGCCAAGGCCGAGGGCCTGCACTGCCAGAAACGGTCTCCAGATCACACTCCACACAGTGGTTGTGTTTGTTGCTCTGTTTTATGAGTGGGTGGTGGGCAGCTCGCTGGCAGGCTTCTGCAAGCTTTACATGTTTATACTTGCTGGAGGGTTGGGGTGTGTGGAGAGGGAATTGGCTGGACTTGAAGAAGGCTGGAGCTGAGGCATTTAATAGGACCAGATTCCTATAGCCTTTTCTGCTATTATGTATTTTCTCTATCGACAGACACTAAAATGGTAGTAATAGTTAACCTTTACCAAGAACTTACCATGTGCCAAATGCTGTGCTAAGCCCTTTATGTACATAACTTCTGACCATCTTGTGAGGTGGTCCTGTTATTTATACCCATTTTGCTGATGGGGCAACTGAGGCTAAGGGAGATAAAATAACTTGCACCCGATCACAATTTAATTCATTGAGAGTGCAATGGATTGCAGCCTAGGGCAGTCGGCCACCAGAGCCTATGCTCTTGACCTCTGTATAGTAGGTACAGCTGTTGTCATGTGGAGGCTGTGAAATAACAGCAAAAGGGTTTCTCATGATGGAAACTGTCTAGAAACCACTGACTTAACACCATCTTTAAAAGAAAAACAGGCCCAAAGAAGGTAATGATCTGCCCAAGGTTACAGAGCCAGTTCGGTTGCTTTGTAAAACTAGGGCTGTCTCCCAGTGAGGATTCAGTGTGGGATCCTCAGATCCTTAGGCCGGGAGCATGCATATAAAGCACACACCATTCTAGAATTGGCTGGACTGGGACAGAATCCCAGCCCCACGCCTGAGAGCGGCCTTGCCTTAGGGATCGACTACATTTGTCTAAGGCAGTGGTTCTCAATGAGACTTCTCAGGAGTCCACAGGGTCAAAATTATACTCAATAATAAGGTGTTATTTGCCTTTTCACTCATTTTCTCACAAGTTTCCAGGGAGTTTTCCAGAAGCTATGTGACATATGAGCATAGTATCACTCTGATGGCTGACGGGATATGAGTTTGTGTTTGAAGTTTGAAGTTCTCTGAGATGTTTGAAGTTCTCTGTTTTAATTTCTGATACAATAATTAGCGCTAGAACAATACACATAAATAAAAGCTCTTTGGGGGCCTCAGTAATGTGTAAGAGTACAAAGGGGATTCTGAGGCCAAAGTGCTTGAGAACCGCTATTCCGTGGTGCCAGACCCAGCAAAGGGGAAAGTCAGTGGCTTGCAGCCACACTCAGCCTAGGGAAAAGGCAAGAAGAGGGAAGCAGGCTTTTTTCTCTGGGAGGGAACCAAGCAGAGAGACCCTGGGGATGACGCATACTCAGTCATTCCCAGCTTTGCTCCTCTAGAGCCTTTTCACTCCACAGTTAGGATGCAGCCATGGCCGGTACAGATGGGAGTTTTTATAGGGATTTTCCAGAATGTCCAGGAATGCAGGCCAGTTTCTCAGCATGCCCAGTGGGCTAGGTGAAATTATCAGAAAGGAAATAGTAGCCTGGAACCCACAGGCCAAGGGAAGGATGTTACTGAGAAAGTCCACGAATTGCTTGTCATTTTACCTTCCTATGGGCCGCAGGTCAGGGAGGTGGGTAGACCAAGGAGAAAGGCCTGAAGGGGTCATTTGGGGGCTGCAATGGCCTTGTTTGTGGACAGGTGGGCACCGGCCACCACCCCAGAGGCAGAGTGACAATTTTAACCCTGAAGGATTTTTGTATGTTGAGAATATTAATCAGTGTGCAATTCAGGAAACAGAAAACACCTTAGGTGTTTTAAACAGGAAGGGATTTAATGCGGGGAATTAGGTGCCAAAAGAATCATTGGAAGGACTCAAGGAGCAGGTTCAAGGCTGAACCTCCAGGAATGACCCCAAGGACAATACAAAACTTGCTCTCAGGGGGACTACTCCCTCTGAGATAACCCTGGAAACTGCAATTCAGGATTGAAGCTGGAGTCAAGAAGTTTCTGCCCTTGCCTTCAAGAGCAGTACGGCTGCCTCTGGAGCACTCAGGAAGTTGGGAAATGGACACCGGAATGCTCTGTAGGGGGAAAAAAAAAAATCCCTCATGTTTTACGAGTTGGCTTGCTAGCAGAAACAAGCAAAGGGGACACAAAGGTGGCCTCTGCCTCACATCCATTGACCAGATCTCATGCAGCTACGTCTTGGTGGTGAAGCCTAATTTGCAAAGAAGTCTGGGAAATGTAGTTTTCAATTTTCCATGTCTTCAGCTAGGATGGTAAAATGGAGGCTGAATGAACCAATTCCCAGTATCCACCCACCTGTTATCAACACTGCATCTTTTCATGTGCCGAGTTATAAGAGGCACAAGGCGGGAGAATGAATCATGACACCATCTGATTAGACTTCATGGTTTCCTGAGTTCCCTCTTGGATTTCCCGTAGTGCAGCTGGGAGATGCTGCTTAGAGCGTTCGTGGCCACACTTGGCTCTTTGTCTTGGGTGTTGGCCACAATAGGGAAGAATGGCTGGCAAATCCAGGAACTGCCTTTTTGTTTACCCTTCAATCTCCAATGCTGGTGGTTTAGATAAAACCTTCCCCTTGGATCAGAAGGACTGACATGTAGAAGTATGTCTCTGAGCTTGACTTGTAGCATTGGAGTGTAAGAATTGTAAAATTCCAAAATAACATTTGGGGGGAATTCAAATGGGCGTTCACAATTAAAGAAGATCTTGGAAACGGGAGTAATTCACAAAGGGATTGTTGTTCCTTCCTGGATTCTACAAGCTCCCCCCAACAGGGTCCTGGCTTCCCACTCTAACGAGTCCACGTTGTGACTCTGAAAAGTATATGCCATTCTTTTCTGGGCAGAAACAGGACTTGGTCCAGAACTGATAACTTGGATGCATTATGCCACGTTCCTGATGCTTAGCCATCCTTGCAGTCATTTGGTTTATTGAGGATCTGTTGTGTCTAGGACCTGTGCTGGGTATGTGTGTGTATATATATATATATATATATATTTTTTTTTTTTTTTTTTTTTTTTGCGGTACGCGGGCCTCTCACTGTTGTGGCCTCTCCCGCTGCGGAGCACAGGCTCCGGACGCGCAGGCTCAGCGGCCATGGCTCACGGGCCCAGCCACTCGGCGGCATGTGGGATCTTCCCGGACTGGGGCACGAACCCGCGTCCGCTGCATCGGCAGGTGGACTCTCAACCACTGCGCCACAGGAAGCCCTGTGCTGGGTATATTTTAGAGAACCAGAGATGATGAAAGCATCATTCTTGTTCTGAAGAGGAACAATCTAGTCAGGAAGATGAGATGCATTCATTCTGGAATAGAATTCTAAGGGATCTTGGAGAAGGAAGAGATTATTTTCTTTGGAAAAGGGATGTGGGAAGGCTTCTAGAAAGAAATGGCATTGGAACTAAGCCTTGAAGGATAAACAGGATCTGGATGGGCAGAGGTGAGAGCTGGTTCGTTCTTGTGAGGAGGTGGGAACGGGAAGGGTGGGCTTGAGAACCACGAATGCCTGATGGTCAGGTGTGTCCTGATGAAAGGTGTGAGCCAGGCTTGGAAAGTAAGTTGAGTGAGGTTCTGGGCATCCTTGAAGGCCAAGGCTACAAGGCTTTCCCAGCCTGTGGCCGTCTTGTCACCATAGCGATCGGTACACTCAGTGCACCAGTGAAATGGCTCAAACCTAGAAATATTTTCAGAAATGACAGAACCGGGACATCAAAAGAATTTCCAAATGAACCACTTTCAAGAATCCCATGTGATTCTCTTTTTAAATAAATAAATAAATAAATAAATGAAAGCATCCTTTGCCCTCAAGAAGAGAAACTTTGCAAACTTCGAAGATGACCTAAGCTATTGAGATCTGAGATCAGTCATGTGAGGGCATCTTTAGGTGATTCCCTGCAGTTGATTTACTCAGGAGCTGAGGGGAGAGGATGGAGGTCATCTTCCTGGCCAGAGTACCTCTCTGTATGTCTAGGGGAAAGATGGTGACAGCAAGGGCCTAACACACAAGGATCCCAGGGTATCAGGTGAAGTGGGGTGTGGAGGGGGCATGGGGGGCGGTAGGCATGAAGCCAAGACCGGCTGTCGGGGCCGCTCCACAGCATGGGGTCTGCTGGGCTGTGGAGTGGTCTTCCGAGGTCTTCACCATGGGAGATGGGCCAGAATGGGCGGAGGACAGGAGTCAAGCTTGGTGGGGTGGGGACAGCAGGGCCTGGGGCCGGGAGGGACCGGCCCTGAGTGGCAGGACCATGGTATTGCTCAGCACCAGGGAGCACTAGTCGCTGTCCTGTGAATGGTGCCGCCTGCTGGCACCCAGAACACTGGTGCCCCCTGAGTTTGTAGCTCAGAGGCCTTGCTGAACCAACCGTCTCTCCCTGCCTCCTCCTAGCTGCCCCACACCGTGGCCATGGGTTCTGGGTGTGACATAGATCCTGGGACAGGTCCTCCCTGGAGGACCTCGGGCACCAGCCTGGGGCCACCCTGCCTGCCACAGGCAGCGACATAGGCCCACCTCAGCCCGGGGGTCAGTGGAGGAGGGAGTGGCTGTCCACCACACACAGGTAGTGTGCCATGTGTCGTCTCCCATGGCCTCACGATGATCCTGAGAAGTGGGGACTGCCCCGTCTCACAGGTGAAGAAGAAAACAGCCTCGGGGTGTTGTCTGTGGTGATGCAGGGGCACAGCTGGGTTTGGAGCCTGGGTCTGCTCGACTCTTCCCTCTGCACCCCAGCACCCAGAAGGCAGGCATCCTCTCCCCTCTGCAGGGAGGGAGACCCCGTCTGAATTCTGTGGAGGGCACAGGAGTCCCCAGCTCCACATGCTGGCAAGCCCCTTCCTTGATGGGCCACCTAAGGCCCTCAGGCTCTGCTCGTGGCCCATGACAGGGATTCCTTCCGGGTCCTGACAGCGTTCCTGTAGAATGAGGCAGATCGCGCTGTCCGTGAGGAGAAGAGTCAGGCCCCCTCCACCGCCCGCAGCCGGAAGGCTACAGGGGACCAGCCTCCGCGGCCGTCCCGAGAGTGGGTGCTCAAGGGGGTCCCCTTCTGTGCTTCAGGGAGCAGCCCGCCCAGGCCTGACCCCCTCCCTCTGCTGCCTCCCAGGCCCTTCATGCTGCTGCCGCCGCTGATGGAGTGGATGCGCG
Source organism: Mesoplodon bidens (assembly GCF_964165515.1). Taxonomy (NCBI): domain Eukaryota; kingdom Metazoa; phylum Chordata; class Mammalia; order Artiodactyla; family Ziphiidae; genus Mesoplodon; species Mesoplodon bidens. The sequence continues at coordinate 91,757,462 of NC_138164.1, read as the reverse complement.
TGGCCATCACCTACGCGGAGCACCGCCGCGGCCTCACCGTGGACAGCGGCGACATCCGGCAGGCGGCCCGGCTGCTGCTGCCCGGCCTGGACTGTGAGCCCCGGCAGCTCAAGTACGGAACCAGGGAGGCGGGGGGTGGGGGGGAGCGTCTCCATGCCCAGCCCCCGGTCGCTGCTCCCTCCTCCTCCTGGGTCGGGAGCGGGCAGCAGGCAGGGGCTGCAGCCGGTTCTTTCGAGCTGCGCTGAGGTGCTCTCTGCACAAGCCCACCTGTTAGAACTGATGTGTTCTGGACCTTGGCTGCCCTCGGATGCATCCTCGGCAGCCATGGGTCGGGCCCGCAGAGCAGACTCCCATTCGGATTTGGGTGGGAGAGCTTTCGCAGTCTGACTCTTCGGGCCATTTGGGGGTACGCAGCAGAAGTGGGCCCCCCTTCCTGCGGTTGCCACCGTTTTCTGGAGCACTTCCTAGGTGCAGGCCGGTTCTGAGCCCTTCCTTTTTTCTTTTTATTTTTTTTATTATTATTATTTTTTTTGCCGTACACGGGCCTCTCACTGTTGTGGCCTCTCCATTGCGGAGCACAGGCTCCGGACGCGCAGGCTCAGTGGCCATGGCTCACGGGCCCAGCCACTCCGCGGCATGTGGGATCTTCCTGGACCCAGGCACGAACCCGTGTCCCCTGCACCGGCAGGCGGACTCTCAACCACTGCGCCACCAGGGAAGCCCTGAGCCCTTCCTTTTTACGTGCATTTTCTCAGTCCTTGTGACAACCTCAGAGAAGAAGGGGCTTTAATGCTCATGTTTCAGATGGAGAAGCTGAGGGTCAGGAGGAACAGTAACTTGCCCAGAGATACTCAGCTAACAACGTGACCATGCCCGAATTTGAACCCAGGCCCATATGGCCCCAAGCCCTGGCTCCTAGTTACCTTCCCAATGTGCCTCTCTTGTATTGGACTGGCCTCCTGAAGTTGTTTCAGAGAAGCGTTCCTCTGGCCATGCTTGACCTGGAAGAGGCTTGCTTTCTTTCTTTTTTTTTTTTTTTTTGTCTTCTTCTGTCTCCATTGCAAATGCCAGGACCTCGTTCTGTGGCATGTACTTTTTACTCTTTGGCCTAATCACGACTCCAGGCTGAAGCCACCTATTGGAAGCTTGCGGTGTGCCCTCTGCAGACGCAGGTTTTATCTGTGACTCTCCTTGGTAGGATGGCTTGGCTGCAATGGGAGTCTGGGCCACTCTCTGCCGTCTCTTCGGTGCTTCGGGGCCTCACCAGGAAGCGCTGAGGGGAGAGGGTGGAGAGGCAAGAACTGGAGCTCGGCCTCGACGACTGAGGAGTGAGAGTGCGCCTTCTCTGTGCAGAAACTGTACGGCCGAGAGCTGTGGCCCAAGTCCAGAAAGCTGGAGCTTCTTCCTCCTCAGAACAGTCCCCTGAGAGATTATGTTAGATGGGAACTTTGTCTCCGACAACTGACAGCTCCCAAGAGCTCAGAGCACGTCTTTAACGTGTTTGTAGAACAGCCAACGTATGTGCTCTTCCTGTCACCGAGCGTGACAAGGCCAGTCACTGCCGATTAGATAGTGATTCCCAGTCCTACCCCGCCAGCCTCATCCTCACACCACACATCAGCCCAGCAGAGTTGTGTCACCTGTCATAGGGAGGCCATGTCCTAGCAGGAAGAGCCGTGCTCACACACCCCGGTCTCTTCTGCGCAGACCCGAATGCTGTTTCAGTTCCTTCCGGAGGCTGGATGCCCGAGCGGCTACTGAAAAATTCAACCAGGACCTGGGTTTCCGCATGCTCAACTGCGGGAGGACGGACCTCATCAGCCAGGCGATCGAGGCCCTGGGTCCCGACGGGGTGAACACCATGGACGACCAGGTGCGTTCTGAGCGCTCCGCCAGCCAGGCTCAGGACCAGAGTCCACAGGGGTTCGTGACCACTGGAGCCGGTGGCACAGTCCCTTCTGTCCCAAACCTGAGACCCGCCCACTCAGCTCTGTGCTCTAAGATGTGGGCTGCCATCCAGGTAGAATGTCAACTCAGAGACTTCCCTAACACCCCTTGGAAATCCTTTGTAACGGGGATTCTGCTTCCCCTCACTGGAAGGCTGGAGGCTGCCCTATAGGGTGCAGGGCTGGGAAAGAGTCCAGAGGAGTCAGCTTGATAGCGAGCTCTAGATCATAATCACTGAGACTTGTATTTGGAGCATCCTGTGTGCCTGCCACGTTCCAGGCCTGTAGAAATCCTTGCCTTCATGAGTTAACATTAGAGGAGACAGATACTAAGAAAAACACACACACACACACACACACACACACACTCTCTCTCTCTCTCTCTCTCTCTCTCTCTCTCTCTCCCTCCCTCCCTCCCTCCCTCCCTCCCTCCCTCTCTCTCTCTCTCTCTCTCTCTCTCTCTCTCTCCCTCTCTCTCTACAGAGTATGTCAGTGAAACGTGCTAAGGCGTTAAATGAAGCCAGAAAAGGGGGTAGGAAGTGTTGGAGGCAATTAACAATTTTAGGTAGAATTGAACTCGAGTTTTTCGGCTCGCTTTGTTTTTTGTTTTTGCTGTGAATAGGTAACATTTATATAGCACTCACTGTGTTCCAGGCATTGTTCGGAGTAACTCATTTAATCTTGACCACAGCCCTATGATGTAGGTATCATCCCCATTTTATAGATGAGGAAACTGAGGTACAGAGGTCACACAACTAGTAAGGAGCAGAGCTGGGATTAGAAGAACCCAAGTGGTCCAACCCCAGGCTCTTCACCACTGTGGAAGATGCAGTTTGTGTATCTGATGTAGTTTTGTGAGCTCTGCAATGTAAAGGTAATGGATTTCCTATATGGGTTTAGAAACCCACACAGAAGCATGAGGGAAGTTAAATGCCACCTGAAGGGTCACATAGCCCTCTCGGAAGAGATGAGAGCGTGGTAGAGAGCAGATGAGGCGCCCGGCGAACCCAAGCCAGAGTGGACTTCGACAGGTCGGGCTTGAGCAGCCAGGGAAGGCTTCCTCCTGGGGGATCTGAGCCAAGCTGGAGTGAGGGGTGGTCAGATGCACTGGAGAGGAGTGGGGAAGGCATTCCAGGGAAAGGAGATGCTGGGGGCAGGAGCATCGGGGCGGGACAGTCGGGCACGTGCTAAGACAGGGATGCTGCAGCCGAGCTCCGGGAGGCGACAGGCTGGGTCCTGGGATCTCCCCGAGGTGCCTCTGTCAATGCAGGCTATGGGGCTTTCATCCTGGGGGTCATCATCTTCCTCCAGCAGTGTGGTGGGGAAGCCCATGGACACTAGCCTCAGACGGACCTGGAGTTTAGTCCTCCTATCCTAGCTGTGACAGCTTGGACAAGCACCCCTCTGAGCCTGTCCCCTCACCTCTAAGATGTGGGAATAAAGTACCCGCCCCACAGGGTTATCAGGCTTTCGCATCAGGCACATAGTACATGCTCAATAAATGTTCGTTCAGTTTTCTGTTGTTGATACGATGATGATCATCCCTGAAATCTGTTAATCAGCCTCTTTTGATTTAGCCTCTTTAGGTACCTGCAGTGGGGAGGGGCCCACACACAAAAAAGTAGTTTCTCCTTAGAAGGCTTGTAGCCTGGTTTACACTCTGAATCATGTACAGATGTGTGGAGAAAAAAGAAGTCAAGCATGTGCCAAGGGGAATAAAACAAAGTCAGATTCTCACTCGGTGGCCGTGGGCTTTTCTCTAAATGTTCGGTCCTGTTTGTTCCCTCAGCCTCAGTGTCTGCAGAATGATCTGTGGGTAAAAAGGCCTCTCACCCATGATTAATCTCGGGCCATTTCTTTATCTCTGGGCACTAGGCAAGGATTCATGAGGTAAGGAGATCTTGTCTACACACAGATAACCTAATAAGTAACATCGCGGGGCTCCAGACAATCGCTTGCCAGCATCCAGCTGTGGAATAACACTTTCCACCGCTGCCTTTGCTATTACTGGCCACAGAGGAGATTCCCCGCCAGGGAGGCAGCTCTGTTAATCGTCCACCTAAACTCAGGGAGGGATTGGGCCTCAGCTTTCAGAAAAGCTCGGAGCTGCTCACAGCACGAGATGTTAAAGTCAACCTCTCCACCCTCCGTGAGATGCCTCAGGGGAGAGCTTCGCAGCTGAGGCAGGCCCGGGTTCCAGCTGAGTTCATCCTCTTACTTACTGTGTGACTGTTGGGCAAGTTAATCCCCTTCTCTGCTCCTCACCTGTGAAGTGGGGACAACAACAGAACCTCCCTAATAAGGATGGTATGGCCATTAAATGAGACATGCATGTAAGTCACTTCACACGGTGATTTACCAGCACGGGGCCTGGGGTGGGTTTGGATGCGGCGGTGTAACATAGTAGCAGTGATAGAGTTGTTGTGTTATTTTACTTAGTGAGCTTATCCTGAGTTAGCTGTACTAAGCACTTTATACATAGTAACTCATACTCTTTACAACAACCCAACGAGGTAGATACTGTTGTTATTCCCATTTTAAAGATAAAGAAACTGAGGCACAGAGGAGTACAAGTAACCTGTACAAAGTTTACAGCAGAAGTAGCCTTTGCACCGGAGTCTGGCCATAGGGCCTGTGCCCTTTGCCCTTCTGGCGACCTGTAGTGCTCATGGAAATGTCCCCTCCTCATCCTTCAGGTGTCATACGTCCAGTGGGCCTAGGAGGGGCAGGTTGTCTTGTTCAGCACAAGACACAGGATTGTTCAGGATGAGCAGCTGGTCAAGCAGGAAGAGCTGGATCTGGTTTCTGGGTCAGACACCTATGGAACACGTGTCCTCATGTTCTGTTTGCAGACAGTTTAGCATCTGCCTTTGGTTCATGTAGGGTATGACGCCGCTGATGTATGCCTGTGCTGCTGGGGATGAAGCGATGGTCCAGATGTTAATTGATGCTGGAGCAAACTTGGACATCCAGGTGAGAAAGCCCCCAAGGTCTGCACCGGGCTCCTAACCCAGCAAGGGAACACCCCAGGGTCTTCATCATCCATGCTAGCTGTGATGTTTTGGACAACTAGACGTGTCTCAGAGGACTGAAGACGCAAGATGCACAGAGATCACAGTTAGCAAAGAGGGTTTTTCCTCAAGATTTGAACTTTCTGTCAGAGAGGAAGTGAGCTCAGAGGGGAGTCGAGCAGAGAGAATGGCTGTAATTCTGTTACTGTAGCACCTGTCCCATTTTATCAACTGAATCCCCAGCCATCCCCACCATCCCCAGATACTTCTAGCTCTACCTTCCTCTGAGGCATAGTGTTCCCTCTCTGCCATCTCTCTGCCCAGGGCAGACATCACTAATTGAACATCCTTTTGAGCCTTTCCCACAGGGTACTCCAGGCAGACATTGCCAATCGAACGTAGAAAGCTCTTGAGTTGACTCCTAGTCACCATCCCTGCAGGGCTCCCCTTAGCTCAGGCACCTGTGTCACCTGCCCAGGAATGTCACTGACCTAGGAAACACTGATCATTTGTGGTATTTTTCCAGGTTCCAAGCAACTCTCCCAGGCACCCCTCCATCCACCCTGACAGCCGGCACTGGACCTCACTGACATTTGCTGTGCTGCATGGACACATCTCTGTGGTCCAGGTGAGCTCCTGCCAGGTATGCAACATGCCCCCAGCTTGCTGAGTGGGTTGAGTCCCAGGCGTAGCCCCAGTCTTACCTGTGTGAGCAGCAGCCTGGAGTCAGAGACACCAAGAGACGCTCGTTAACGGTAGCTCACTTGGTCAGCAAAGACCCACCTGGTCTGCCTCCAGGAGCAGGCTTCAGTGTGAGGATACATGTGAGAATTTTAGGGAGCAAGATGCAGGCCCAAGTAGCACCAGGCCTGCCTGGCGTCTCTGCATCTGTGGGTGGGTCCTGGGGCGTGCTGGAATCTGGAATCTGTGCAGGTGTGCTCCGTTTCTCTCCTCCAGTAATCTTTCCAACCGTAGCTGTTTTTACTCCCTTATGAGTTCTGCCGGTTCTAAACATCATGCAGTCCTTCCGGTACTGCCCCTCCCCGGTAGCCCCTCCCCGGTAGCAGGCGTAGTCTCTCAGCTCCCCAGTTCCTGAAAGAGGACTCAGATTGGCACAGCTCGCCTGTCAAGCCAAGCCACACTGTGCCCACCTTGGTCCCAGTAGCTGTGGCTGGCGTGAGGAGGGGGTTCAGGCCTAGAAGTGGAAGCTGTGGATGGGGCATGGTGACACTGCCACTCGGCTCCCAGACTCCTTCACTCCTTAGGCCACAGGCCCACAGGATTCCAGACTCCTTCCTGGGAGTTCGTATTCCACCCTTGCTGTCTGCTAGATTGCCGGGCCTTTGAGGGCAGGGGTCATGTCCGGCCTATTCATCGCTGTGCACCCAGGCCTGGCCTATAGGAGGGATGCAGTAAATGGTGGTCAGTGGGCTGACTGCCACATCCTGCCTGCTTTTTGGTGCGCGTCCTCCTAAGGCCCTGAGCAGAGTTCCACGCTAGCCCAGACTGGCCTGCAGGGCTGTGCCCTGGACTCACCTGGACTGGTGCCCATTTTCACCCTGACGGGCAGGCCTCTTCCTCTTCCACCTTGGCGCACTGGCTCAGGCAGAGGTGCCCTTTCTGCCTGACGGGAGCCTCCCACCAACAGCCGCCCCCATGCTCCACGCTGTGGGTAGGCTGAGAGGTCAGCCTGGGCCCCTCGGACCTGGTCTCCAGGTGACGGGGCCGCGGCGTTGCCTTAGCCGGCCGAGCACGGGCTCTGAGGGGGCTTTGGTGTCCGGAAACCTGGGAGGGTTGGAAGGCGGCTCCCTCCAGAGCAGCCGGTCAGGAAAGGTGAGATGGAGCTGAAGTCACCCACCCCTGCCCCAAGGCAAAGCCAGCCGGCTCAGCTGGAAGTGCTTGGTATCTGTTAGCCCTGCCCCCTCTGTCCCCTGCAAGACGTGCCCTTGCTAGAATGGGGAGAGGCCACCTGGTGTCCCAGACAGGGAGGCTCCACCCCAGCCCCGCACTTCCCAGCCTTGGGTAGCTCACCGAACCTCTCTGATGAGAACCCTAAAAGCCACTAGTCATTGAGCCCCTATGGAGAGGTGAGCACCGTTTCACTTCATCCCCAGCAAGGCTGCAAGGCGGGCCTCTTTTGCATTTTCCAGATGAGGAAGACTGAGGTTTGGGGAGTTGAGGTACCTGCCCCAGGTCACCCACTGGTCTGTGGCCAGCACTGGCACTCAGCTCTAACACCCCTGCCGTTCCCACTACCTCTGCTGCCTCCAGAGCCCCCGTTTCCCCCGGTTGATTGGGGGGTGGTGCCTTCTTTTCTGCTCATCTGTGTGAGTTCTTAGAAAGATCACTGCAGCCAGTTTGTAGGAAACTGTTTGAACGGGAGAAATAGCTCAGAGGTCCCTATAGCTTAGGGGCTTGGTCCAAGGCCACAGGAGTGGAGGTGAAGATTCTAGACACTTAGAGCCCTGAAGGTAACCAGGAGTTCTAAAATTCTGGTTGCCTGGACGCCTGGGTGAGCCGGTCCTTGGTCACATGCCCCAGGAGGGAACTACAGGCCCCTCCCCAAAGCCTCCCCTGCACATGCCCCAGACACTCCCTACCACACTGAAGTGTCCTCCCTGTGCCCTGGAAGTTGCTGCTGGACGCCGGTGCCCACGTGGAGGGCTCGGCAGTGACTGGTGGCGAGGACAGCTACGCGGAGACACCCCTGCAGCTGGCTTCTGCAGCCGGTAGGTACACCGCGGCCCTGCCCAGTGAGGGTCCCCTACTGCCCCACGGGTCCGCCTGCCCCTCCCCACGGTGTCACCCAGCCTGGCTGAGCTGCGCACGCAGATCCCTGTGGCGAGCCTTGAAGCCCCTCCTTCTGGGTCCCAGGGGCTCCCCTTCACCCCATCGTCCGTGTTTCTGCCACACTCACTGCCCAGGCAGGCCCAGCAGAGGGGCAGTGACACAGGCGGTGGAAGCATCCTCGGTCCACCTTGTCTTTCAGGGAACTACGAGCTGGTCAGCTTGCTGCTCAGCCGGGGCGCCGACCCCCTCCTCAGCATGCTTGAAACCAACGGCATGGCCTCCTCCCTCCACGAGGATATGAACTGCTTCAGCCACTCAGCCGCCCATGGCCACAGGTACCCGCCCGGGGTTCCTGCCCTGTGTGCTGTGGGGCCTGAAGCAGGCTCTCAGCAGAAGAACTAGGCCTGGAGGTCCTTCCAGAGGTGGGGGCTGGGGATGGCTGCACGCACACCAGCCGGAAAGAAGACAGGGCTTCAGGCAGCACGGGGGCCCCAGATGTTGGAGACCCGGAGACGCTGGGTTGCTTAGAGGTCCTACAGCCAGTTCCTGGCAGACGTGGGACTGCAGCAGGCCCTCCCATTGCCCCGTAAGGCTCTCCACCCTGCAGCCACCCAGGACCCCATCCCTTCCCACGCCTGGGGTGCTTCTCCGGTGCCTGTAGTGGCCTGGGGTGCTAGGGGCTTCCACACAGCAGGCCGAAGACGCCGCTGGTGGCTCTTTGGGAGATCGCGTCTCGCTCCAGGAGCAGATGGTGGACCTTGCTTTGCGGGGGCCGGGGCTGCGAGAGGGCAAGGCTGAGAGCAGAGCCGTTAGGCAGCTCAGGGGGCAGAGGGAGACAGGGAAGAGGTGAGTAGAAGGCTGAGAGGGCAGGCGGGACACCTGCTTCCCGTTCTCAAGCCCAGACTGTGCCCTCGCTGTGGCCCGTTCCCTAGCGGGCTTCTCCCCGCCTTCTGCGCCCGGCCCCCGCTCTCACCCATCTCCACCAGCCCTGCCCTCAGGCACCACCTCGCAGGGCACGGCCTCCAGGCCTCTCTACCCCACCCAGTGCCCGCGTTTTCCCCCGCTGTGGCCTCTTCACCCCGCGTGGAGTTGCCCCTCTGCCCATCGGCTTCCCACTCTCTCTCTGGAACACGGGCTCCCTTGGGTGGGCGCGGTGGGTGCTCACTGTCCCGTGCCAGCTCACGCCAGACTGGGTACTCTGTTAAATTGCTGAACTGGCAGAGCTACAGCAGGATGACCCAGGTCCCTCGAGGGGGTCCCCGCCAGGCCTCCATCACACAGTAGGGGAAGGTGGCGGGGGAGGGGTGGGAAGGGGTGGGGGAGGGGTGTGCAGGGCCACTGGGAGGAGGCTCAGCCCCAGGTGACCTGTGGGCCTGGCCCTGCTGCAGCCTGCCCAGAGCCCCACCCACAGGCTGTGACAGAACGAGCCTGGGGCTTGAAGCTCTGGGTCTGAGTCTTCATCCTGCTCAGAGTGACCGCGAGCAGGGTGTAGTCATCGCCCACGAATGGCGAGGTACCTGGGATGGCTCAGGTTAAGTGCAGCGGTACATGGGAATGTGCTCCATCGGGCATCCAGTGTGCTACACATCTGTGTATGTTAATGAATTCAGTATAAAATGCAGCTCCACTTCATTCTTATTAATGGAGGGAAAGGAAGAAATGAGTATAAGCATGTCCTATGTTTCGGACACGTTTACATGTGTAAAGTTGACTGCTATTAGGAGGACTGCTAGGTATCAGGCTCTGCATCTGATGTCATCACACTGGCCTCACGTTAACTGGGAGGTGCCCTGTCCTACAGATGACAAAGCCGTCAGGGCTCAGAGAGGTAGAACAACCTATCCGAGATCACACAGGATGGCAGAACCTGCTTGGTCTCAAAGCCCACGACTTCTCGGCACTACCTGGATGGCAGAAGGGAGAGGCCTCCTGCACCTTCCCCTTTACTCAGCCAGGTGGCCAGGGATGGGGGTCGCTGGGAGCCCTGGCCCAGCCTGCCTGGGAGGGGAAGACCGTGAGCCCTTTGTGCCCGCACATGCCCCATAGCTGCCCATCTGGACCACGGGGCGCCAGAAGGCAGCTCGGCGGGTGCCGTCCGTGGCGGAAGCCTCAGGCATCACCCTCCGTCCCTTTACCCACAGGAACGTCCTGAGGAAGCTCCTGACGCAGCCGCAGCAGGCCAAGGCAGACGTGCTGTCCCTGGAGGAGATCCTGGCTGAGGGCGTGGAGGAAAGCGACGCGTCGAGCCAGGGCAGTGGCAGCGAGGGGCCCGTGAGGCTGAGCCGGACGCGCACCAAGGCCCTCCAGGAGGCCATGTACTACAGCGCGGAGCACGGCTACGTGGACATCACCATGGAGCTGCGGGCACTAGGTGAGACCTTGCAGCGTACGGGTATACACGCGCGTGCACACACACACACACACACACACACACACACACACTCACACACACACACACGCTCTGCTGCTCCTCAGGCCAGGAGCGGGCCAGGTAGCTGAGCATAGGGTGGGGCTCAATTCCCCCGGGCCTGGTGACTGACAGCCAGGACAGGAGCTGCCCTGAGCCTCGGACAGTCCTCCGTGGGGATGTGTCTCAAGAGCCTCACCCCAGCCCTGTGCCCTCAGGTCCCCCAACCTCCCTGCTCCAGTCCTGGGATGTGTAGCTCTGGGAGCATCTGTAGCACTAGGGGTCTACATTTCTGGTCAGCTAGATGCTCTCCAGTCCCCCAGCCAACCTCCCCACCTCCTTGGAGCTGCAAGCCTGCCGACTCCTCCTTCCCTCCCAGGAGGCTGGTCAGACAGACAGACTTGGGTGAGAGCCTGGCCCTGCCACGTTCGCTGGTGCTGATGATCCTCCTCTGTGAATGTGGTGTCGTCACATGCAGCTCAGAGCCCAGTGCCAGCTCACCATCAGCACTCAGTGCACGATGACAGCATCGTTACTCTCCCGGGGGCCGTGACACACGAACGCCCGGCGCTGGGCCAAGGCAGCAGGAGGCCACATGGCCCTTCTGTGGCAAGCCAGCCTCAGTGATCTTCTCTGTGAAATGGGCTCCTACATACAGTCAGTCAACCAGGGATGCTAACGTTACGCACGTCATCATGGGGGGCAGGGAATGCCAGCAGTCCTTTTTTAACCCATGGTGAGGTGGGGGAGTAAGAAGCAACCCCTCTAATTATCAGAAACATCACTAGTTTTTGTCGTGATCTTTACACAGTAGTTGTAAGTTGCTCTGCGGCCCCGCCAACACACTCCAGGGAGCTGGTAAACAGTAATTACGTGGCACTGGATGTGCACAAACAGACCAGTGAGCTGGGCGCTAGGAAAAGCCCTCTGCGATAGGACGGGGTTGATTTCAGGCTTCTAGACAGGCAGGGAGCCCCTGGGTCCCCAAGCACCCTGCATATCCTCCGGGTATCCGAGTCTCCCGGGCTACCCCTCGTAATTATAATGGGGCCTCCCCCAGTAAGTAAGTCCGAGGCCCAACAAGGAGTGGGGCCAGTGTGGGTGCTGGGATGGCGCTTGAAAGTCCCCAGGCTTAGCTGTGGATTTTCAGAGCTCGGGCTCCCTGCACTTGGTCCGGAGGCATTCCTCCACCTCATCTGACACGAACCTGGGGAGCCCTCTGATGTCTCAGGGAGGCCCGTCAGGGTGAACGGAAGCTTTGCTTACTGGCTACACCGAGGGGGCTGGGGGCTGCCCCCTGCTCTGCAGACACTGGGCGCATCGCAAGAGAGCCTGCCAGGAAGGGGTTCACTGGGAGGCGGGCTCGGTGGCCCCCGCAGGGAGCGCTCTGCCCAGGGGTGACTGCTGCCTTTCCCCTGCCCGGGCCCAGGCGTCCCCTGGAAGCTGCACGTCTGGATCGAGTCTCTGAGGACATCCTTCTCCCAGTCTCGGTACTCGGTGGTGCAGAGCCTCCTGCGGGATTTCGGCTCCATCAAGGAGGAGGAATACAATGAGGAGCTGGTGACCGAGGGCTTGCAGCTCATGTTCGACATCCTCAAGACCAGCAAGGTGAGTGTCTCCGGGCAGGTCCCTGCCCCAAGCTCAGAGAACCCAGGCTCCAGAGCCCGCGGCCCCAGCAGACCATGGGACGGACACGGAGACTGACGCATAGGCAGACAGACACAGGGACAACCCCTCCCACGGACAGATGGACACAGGCACCTTCACGCACGCGGGTGGACGCCCACCCCACACGCAAACGCATACCTCCTGGCTGCAGAGGCCATGGATTTGTCTGGGCTGGAGCCCAGCCAAAAGAGCGATTTGGGGACTCAGTGTTGAAGGGGCAGGCCCCCCTCACCAGGCCTCCTCCAGGAGGAGCAGAAGGCAGCGGCTGCTCTGATCCTGGCCTGGACTTCTGAAGTTGGCCTGACGTAGCAGGAGCTGTAAACAGACGGCCATAGGATGGGGGGTTGAGCTCATGGCCCCTCCCTGACTCTCCCCCCACAGAACGACTCTGTCATCCAGCAGCTGGCTGCCATCTTCATGCACTGCTACGGCAGCAGTCCTATCCCCAGCATCCCCGAGCTCCGCAAGACCCTGCCGGCCAGGCTAGGTGAGGCCTTCCCCGCTGGCCACCCGCGCTTGCCAGGCCTCCCTCCCCTCCCTCTTCTCCCCTCCCCTCCCCTCTCTCCCTTCCCCTCCCCTCTCTCCCTTCCCTTCCCTCCCCTTTTCCTCTCCCCTTCCCCTCCCCTTTTCCTCTTCCCCCTCCCCTTTTCCTCTCCCCTCCCCTCCCCTCCCCCCTGCCCTTTTCCTCTCCCCTCCCCCTCCCCTTTTCCTCTTCCCCCTCCCCTTTTCCTCTGCCCTCCCCTCCCCTCCCCTTCCCTCCCCTTTTCCTCTCCCCTCCCCCTCCCCTTTTCCTCTCCCCTCCCCCCTGCCCTTTTCCTCTCCCCTCCCCCTCCCCTTTTCCTCCTCCCCCTCCCCTTTTCCTCTGCCCTCCTCCCTCCCCTCCCCCTCCCCTTTTCCTCTCCCCTCCCCCTCCCCTTTTCCTCCTCCCCCTCCCCTTTTCCTCTGCCCTCCTCCCTCCCCTTCCCTCCCCTTTTCCTCTCCCCTCCCCCTCCCCTTTTCCTCTCCCCTCCCCCCTGCCCTTTTCCTCTCCCCTCCCCCCTCCCCTTTTCCCCTCCCCTCCCCCTCCCCTTTTCCTCTGCCCTCCTCCCTCCCCTCCCCCTCCCCTCCCCTCCCCTCTCTCCCTTCCCCTCGCCTCCCCCTCCCCTTTTCCCCTCCCCTCCCCCTCCCCTTTTCCTCTGCCCTCCTCCCTCCCCTCCCCCTCCCCTTTTCCTCTGCCCTCCTCCCTCCCCTCCCCTCCCCTCTCTCCCTTCCCCTCCCCTCCCCCCTCCCCTTTTCCTCTCCCTCTCCTCTTTGTCCTCCTTCCCCTTCCCAAGTGCCATGGCCTGGCCTCAGTTTCTCTACTCTCCACACTCCCCACCCCGCCCGCCCCCAGCACACAGGTAAGAAACCCCGGAGGCCGGCTCCTCAGTCACCCCCTCTCCTTCCCTACTGGCAGATCCTCACTTTTTGAACAACAAGGAGATGTCGGACGTGACCTTCCTTGTGGAGGGAAAGCTGTTTTATGCACATAAAGTCCTGCTGGTGACAGCTTCTAACAGGTAGGCAACCCGGATAATGAAGTCTCAGCTGCCGGGAGGCTGGGCAGCTTCACGTGGATACGAGGTGATGGACAGGCTGGAGAACAGCCTCTGCCCCCCACAGGGAGGTCACGGAGCGCGGAGGCCCCATCCGCCCCACGGCGGGCACGGGACAAGTTGACAGAGGGACAGTCGAGATGGGACCCAGAGTTCTCCAAGAGGAGCTCTGAGGCTGTATTCTTTCTGGCCAACTTGCTGCCTTTGATTATTAGAAAACATAAATGTTCTGGCACAAAAGTCCGTTTTCCAGCTGCAGGCGTCACAGTCACTCGTCTGGGGGCAGTAGGGACAGGACGGGGCTCAGCCCAGCCGCCTGGACGATGTAAAACGTCACTCGCCGAGCATCATTTTGAGAGCACGGCAGTAACTTTTAAAACGCTCCTGTGCCCTGGTGGCCAGTCAGGTGGCGGACGGTGCCGTTGCCACACGGCCATGGAGTGAAAGTCACGTTCAAGCCCCGACCTGTCTCATCTCCTCGGCTCCAGGTTCAAGACACTGATGACCAACAAATCAGAGCAAGATGGCGACAGCAGCAAATCCATTGAGATCAGTGACATGAAGTACCACGTTTTCCAGGTGTGTGGACCGCAGTGCTGCACGCTTCTCAAGGGATGCCCCCTCCCCCCAGGAGCCCCACCCTGGCTCGTCCGTCTGGGCAGGAGCAGCCGTGAGTCGGTCATAATCTTCCCCTCCGTCCCCAGTGCCTTCTGTGTTCTGCTGAATCTCAGTGGTCAGATTGGAGCATCTAGGTTTTTCCCAGGCACAGGTAGCCGTTCCATTGTGACTTTGTAGCTTCAGAGCCTGTCTCGTGGGCCCTGAGCTCTAACCACTGGGTGAGGGGTCTGGGCAGACTGATGGACGTGTAAGGACAGGCGCACACCACGCGTGCAGCATGTGAGTCCTCGTTCCCCGGAGTGAGCTCCCAGCGTGCAGACGTTGCCCACGTGCTTGTTGGGAATGCAGAACCTCAGGCCCCAGCCCAGACACCCCACATTTTAACAAGACCCCGGTGGGTGGAGGGTGACGTGCGCGTGCGCTGGTGTAAGTCACATCACTCCTCCCGAGCATCAGACCCCAGCCATGCCGGCCAAGCAGGAAAAGCTATGGTGAGCCCATCCTGGGTGTGGAAGACCAAGGTCAGGGCTTTCGATCTCTAAGCTTCGGAGAACCTCAGAGGCTGCGTAATGGAAACTCCACAGGCTGGCCACCAGGGGTGGCAGGCGGGGTCTGGAGGAAGAGGCTGGCTGGGGTCTACGCTGAACCCCGGTGGGGAGCTCCTTTCTAGAAAGTGATCTCCAGGCTGCAGGCATGACCCTCAGGGGCTGAGACTGAGGCCAAGAGGCAGCTGGTGGGTGGGTCCAGGACCTGGCCTTGCACAGGACAGGCTTGTGACTTAACGGGAGAGCTCACAGCCTCGCAGAAGCATGAGGAGCCACCATCTACAAGGGTTTGGTCCCTCTCTCATGTTCCCTATAGTCATTTATTTAGCATTTAGTCACTGACGGGTACTGCGGAGACGGCAGTACACGGGACGGGGACCCTGCCCTCCACGAGACGGGGTTATGAAGTAATGGTCTAGGTGTGGTGGGGAAGGCACTGGGAGAGCAGGACGGGGCATCTAACCCAAAGCTGCGGAGGAGGACGTTTCTTGGAGGACGAGGGCAGCCGGCCAGGTATCGGGAGCTCCAGGTAGAGGAAGAACTGCACGCAGGGTCCCAAAGCCAGAGACCACGACCTGTCCAGGAAATGCCCTCTGGCCTAGTCCTGGCAGCGATTCAGAAGAACATCCAGAAATGAGGCTGAAGCTGCCCCCAGGAGCCATAGCATGAAGGGCCTGGGCTTTAACCCAAGGACGGATGGAAGCTACTAGGAGGTCACCATCATCACAGACACTTAGCCAGGCATGGTTCCAAGTGCCTTGCCCCTGTTCTTCAGTTAAGCTTCACAGCACAGTCCTAGGAGGTACAGGTTTGTTATCCTCTCTTGGTAGATGAGGGGTCACAGGCACAGAGAAGTCTAGTAACTTGTCCAAGGTCACAGAGCTGAGGAGTGAGAGCCAGGATTCAACCTTAGGATGTGTGGAATGGTCGTCTGCATTACCTCGCTCACTCTGGACGGTGAGGAAGGGACTGGAGGGGCCATGACTGCAGCCAGGGGACCAGTTAGGAGGCTGTTGAGAAATCCAGCTAAGTGATGATGGTGACCAGGTAGTGGCAGCAGGATGGAGGGAAGTGGGCGAGGGGAGAGTGGATGGAACTCGGCGACTCAACGGGGTGGGAGACCCAGGGTCTGGCGTAGGGTGTCTCCCCTCCCCCCTTTTCCTGTCCCTTGAGCCAAACTCACTGGGGAAGGGAACAGCTCTAGAAACTTACTTGGCTAAGAAGCCCAAAGTCCAGGTGAGTTGGAGCATGAGGTGGGGTCAGGCTCTGACACAGGAGGCGGGTCTGAGAAAGGCAGCAGGGATTGGGCGGGAGTGGGGGGGGGGCAAGGGCACACGTGTGGCTCGGGTGACCACTGCCATCAAGGCTGCATTCACGCAGCAGGGGAGGATGCCTGTTCCAGGACAGGCCGGGCAGCCCTTGATGACTTCTCGGAGTTGTCACGAGGGTAGATGGGGACAACAGGTCTAACGTCGGGGCACACGTGAGCCTGGGCATGTTAGCCACTGGCCTCGACCCCTGGGTCCTCTAGGGACAGAGCTCTGCCATCACTGGGGGGAGCCCGAAGCCATCAATCCAGGGCCAGTCCTCCCTAAGAAAGCCTAAAAGTTTCAGAGCAGCCCCCAAACATCTCATTGGCTCTCACAGCACGAAGAGAAATGGCGGTCACTATTTGTTTTCTAGAACAGGAAACAGAGGCCCAAGGGGATCTAAGCAGTACTATTGTCCAATAGAAAGATAATGCAGGTCACATAGGTAATTTAAAATCGCTTAGTAGCCACAGAAACAAAAAGAAACAGGTGAAATGAATTTTAATAATATTATTTAACTTAATGTAGCCAAGATAGTATCATTTCAACATATAAAAAAATTAATGAAATGTTTTACATTTTTTTCACACTAAGTGTTCAAAATCCAGTTTTGACACAACACGTGTTAATTCAGAGCAGCCACGTTTCAAATGCTCAAAAGCCACACATGGCCGGTGGCTGTTGCATTAGACAGCACAGGTCTAGACACTTGCCAAGGTCACTGCCGACTAAACCCAGGCCTCTGGGGGAGAGCCCTGCCATTGTGACGTGGCTCTTGACCCCAGGCCTGTCCCTGCAGCATCAGTGGCCTCCCTGTGGTCGCATTCCTGGTGGCCCACTCTGGGCAGGAGGAAGCCCGGCAGCCCCTGCGGCCAGTCCTGACAGCTGCTCACAGGCAGCAGCCCTTTGGGCAGCCAGTCCAGCCCTGCAGGCTGCCTGCCAGCAGCCCAGCTCCCTCAGCCAGCCTCCAAAAGGGCAGTTCTGCTCTGACTTCTGTGGACTCGTATGCATTCAAGTGACCTCAGGGAGATGCATGTGCCACCGATGGCTGGGCCTGGCCAAAACCAGCTACCAAATGCAGCAGGAGGCTGCCTTCCAGGCCAGGAAGGGGAGCTGCAGGCTGTCACCTGTCTCCGAGCCTCTGTCCCTGGGCCTCTTCTCACCTAGGGGCTGCCCTGAGGCCATCCCTTAGCAAAGAATCCCTGCAGATGTGACCTACCCCACTCCCAGCCCTGGGCGTTCAGGGATGTCCTGCTGGTGCTGTGCTCAACACCCACTCAGCTCCCGGCATGGGGATGGCAGAGGAAGCCAGGCGTGGGCCCGGTACCACCTGGAGCGATGCGACACATGGACACATGTGTAACTGTAGGATCGCCATGTGAGCTCCAGCAGGGGCCGGGGAAGGCCTTCGGGGGCCCCCGCTCCTCTGAGGGGGAGAGACTGATGTCTCCTGGACAGGCCTTGGGCCTGGATGAGGCTGGTGGGCCCTCCCCCAGGTTGGGCTTCTTCCCTCTGGTGCCACTTCCAGCCTGGGGGCCAGTCCTAACAGAGCCTGACTGTGCTGGCTGGAGCCATGTTTACTTACACACCTGCCAGCTCCTTGCTGGGGCCGCTTCTTCAGCCAACCAGGGAGAATCATTTTTCTTTTTCCAACTGGGAAACTCCCCAGTCTCCAGCGTGATGGCAGAGCTTGTAACTCAGACCTCAGCGTAACTAAATGTCGCCTCCGTCCCCACAGGCCACCTCATGTGGTGTCCCAGGGCCCTCTGCCCCCAAGAATCCTGAAGGTCCTGGGCTGGTCAGCAAGGTGACCTCTGGACCAGATCCCTGTCCCAGCTCTGCAACTTAACTTTCCAGGAGGGAGTCGGGATCTGGCTGTCACCTCCACGTGGAGGCCTAGCGCCGACAGGGAGGTCAGGAGTTGGGATCCTGAGGGTGGCCCGTCAGACAGTCGCCCCCTCAGAGCCCCACCTCCCCCTCTCCCAGCCCGATTTAGAATTTCAGTAAAAGGAGAAACGAGCGGCCTGGTGCCTGGTGGTGAGCTGGAAGGGTTCTGGGGAGGGAGGGCAGCCCCCCTCCCTGGCCTCAGTTTCCCCAGCTGTGAGTAGTATCTGCCCTCCTGGGCTCATAGGTCTGTCATGAGGATTGAAGTGAAACCACTCTGTGGAAGGAAGCTTGCCACACGCATTCCAGGGAAAACACAAAAATGTCTGACGAGAGTTGGGGGAGGTGCAGACGTCAGCACACAGAGGTCAGGGGGCACCAGGAGGCCGGCAGCGGCTGGAGTGGCACTCCGGGGGTGCCGGGTGAGGACTGTGGTGCTGTGGGTCCATCTGGCACTCACACGGGGCCTCTCCTCTCTACAGATGATGATGCAGTATCTGTACTACGGGGGAACAGAATCCATGGACATCCCCACGGGCGACATCCTGGAGGTGAGGACCTGGCCGGCCTGCCCGGCCCCAGGGGGAGGAGCAGGGAGGCCATGAGCCTGGCCCCCAGTCCCGCCATGCCTGTGTCCCTGGCCTGCAACATCTTCCAGGTCTCAACCCTGCTCTCAGAAACCCAGCACTTGGAGAGATGAGGAGGGAAGGAAGGTGGCCACTGCAAGGACCTCCTGGTTCCCTGCTGGTCCTTGCTCTTCTGGCGACGGGAAGCGCCGTTCCAAGAGAGTGTGGGAAATTGTGCACCCACGGAGCCCAGCCTCCCGGGCCACACCTCAGGGTTAGAAAGGGCCACCCCTGAGGATGGAAGGCCCAGGAGGATCACAAGGCAGCGAGGCCTCCCCCTCACCAGGTCACTGCTCAGAGAATGGACCCGCTGCTGGCCGGGCACCTGGCTAGAAGGTCACGTAGATGAGCAGGCAGCTTATAGTTGAAGGCCTCCTGACGTCAGAAATCCCAACCAGCGTCTGTCACCCATCCGGTGCCTCCCGAGGTGTCCCAGCCAATACGTAGAGAGCCTAGAGTAGAAATAAATCTCGGCCGGCAGACTTGACTGGCAGCGGGCGAGGGCCCTGGAGGTCGGGAGGAAGCAGGGCACACAGCACAAAGCAGCCGTCTGTCCCTGATGCCTGGGCCACAGACCTGGCCACGCGTACCCACGGCCTCCTTTGCCTCCTGCCAGCTGCTGTCAGCTGCCAGCTTGTTCCAGCTGGACGCCCTGCAGCGGCACTGCGAGATCCTGTGCTCCCAGACCCTGAGCGTGGAGAGCGCCGTGAACACCTACAAGTATGCCAAGGTGAGGACCCCTGATGCCCGCCGGCTGCCTCCCAACACACACTCCGCTCCACTGTGGCCTGGCCAGAAAATGCAGGTGGCCAGGCAGCTTTGAAGGGCACCGTAAGTCCCTCTGTAGCCTGGCGTCACTGCCGCCCCGTGGGGCAGCATCGCAGCTTGGGAGCTGAGCCGTGAGCCGGGTGGATCCCAGTTCCCATCCCAGCCGCGCCGCGCCAGGCTGTGAGACCTGGGCCAAGGAGCTGAGCCTCTCTGAGTCAGATCAGTTCCCCAGGCACTACTTGATCTTCTTCCCGGCATGGCCCTCTCTAGTCTTCCTCCTCTCAGCAAACGCTATGGTCCTCTGCCACATCTAGAAACACTCCCGAAACACATCAGCACTCCCTCCCCCTCCCTCCATCTCCATTGTCCCCTCTCGTGGACAATTGCTGCCCTGGCCTCCACACTTCCTGGCTTTCAACCTGCAATCCACAAGACCCTTGGAAAAGTGTAAAGACCGTGTCACTCCCCTACTTAAACCCTCCAAAGGTTTTCCACTGCAAACTAAATAAAACCCAGCCCTTATCTGTCGCCCATTACGAGGGCCCCAGGACCCCGTCCACATCTCCCCTTCCAATGCCTCCCCCTCTGCCTTCACCCAGCCACGCGGCCCACGTCTCTTAACTCACTCCCACCATAGAACTCCTGCCATCACTGTCCCTTCCCCTCCGGTAAAGCTCTTCCCAAGCCCTGTTGATTTCCCCAGGCCTCCCCCGAGTCACACACCTCTCTGCTCCTTCACCCACTCTCACGTCCTCACAGCACTGACCGCAGTCTGTGGCTTCCTGACCTGGTTGGTTCCTTGGCTTCCCTGTCTTCCTGAACTTGAACATCAGCTCTAAGACAGCATCGCAGACCTGGGCCTCGAGGCCTGCGCCCAGCGCCTGGCCCAGAGCAGGCACTCCATATTTGTTGACTTAAAATAGTTACTGAGCGTTTACCAGGTGAACACTCGTGTGCTGGGCCTTGTGCTGGACATCCCACAGTGGGCAGTCCCTGCCCTTAGTGAGGGAGCTGCCAATCCAATAGGGATGACTGGCATTCAACAGGCCGTCACCAGCGGGACCTAGGCCAAGAACAAGATTTCAGGGATGTTCCTGGTGGCACAGCTGGGATTTGAACCCCGATCAGTCTAACCCCAAGGAGAGGCTTATGGAAGGAATTCAGATAAGGGGCCAGTCGCCCCAAGAGATAGGACATGCTATGTCCTATCTTCAAGCCCCAGGTTGAGGCTTGAAGCTGGGCCTTAGCCCATGGGTACTATTTGGAGGTGAGGGTAGGGGGGGGCTTCAGGCAGGGCTGTGCTGACACAGTGGGTCTCACCCCCTCCCTCTCCCTGCCCCACAGATCCACAGCGCCCCCGAACTGGCCCTGTTCTGCGAGGGCTTCTTCCTCAAGCACATGAAGGCCCTGCTCGAGCAGGACTCCTTCCGGCAGCTCATCTACGGCCGCAGCAGCGAAGTGCAGGGCCTGGACCCGCTGCAGGACCTGCAGAGCACCCTGGCCGAGCGCGTGCACTCTCTCTACGTCACCTCACGTGTGTGAGGTTGGGGGATGGCTGGCTCTGGGCCGGGCTCTGTCACCAGGCATCCTAGCGGGTGAGAAGGGCCGGGAACAAGTGCTTCCCGGGGTGTCTGGGCCAGCACGTAGCCAGGGCCTGTGGACATGCTGGGGCCCTGCTGGGTGGAGGCTGGCCCTCTTGGAGCCAGACCTGAGCGGGCCCAGAGCTAACCACGGGCTCAACCAGTGATGGGCCAAGGGCAGGTGTGGCCAAAAGGTAGCCCTTCCCCCCACCCCTCCCCAACATCTACCGCTCGCACCTTGAGGGCCGCCATGCACTCACCCTCGTGTGATCCTGATTCAGCTCTGCTCAACACAGCTTCAGATCGTGCCCTCCTCCCGGGGCCTCAGGCAGCTCAGACTGTCCTAACTGGGGCTCTTCAGGGGTGTGGGCATCCTTATGAATGTACAGAATGTATGTTCTGTTTGGGCCCCAGGCCATTTCAGTCAAAACTTGGTATTTTCCCTCAATGTCACGTCAGAAAGGCTGCCCAAACCCTGAACTTATTCAGGGCTGTGCCTTTGAAAGACTTGATGTGGGCCTCCAGGGGGCTGGGGATCGTGCACAGAGGGTCACTTTGAGTCCATTTTCAGTCCATTCTCTTGGTGTCTGGCCTCACAGAGGCCCTCCTTTGGGACGGGGGGGGGGGAATCGCCATCCTGCTCAGTGAGTGGTAGAAGGCAGTTAGTTCCCCTGAATGCCTTTAAAGCTTTTGGTCTGAGCCAAGAGTGGCATGGGGTACAATGGAGGAGCCTGGTGGCCTCAGCTTTTGTTGCTGCTGTTTTCAGGGTCGATGCTGAAATCCCAAGCCTAGAATTAGGCTGCCTCTGTGGGCTCTGGAGGCAGAGCCCTAAACGGCCCCCCTGGTCCAGTTTCTCCAGTGAAAAAGTCCTTTAATTTGGATTGGAGAGCAGGGCCCACACTTCCCATTGGGAACTGCGGGTCTTGGGGATTTAAAGGACGGGGCATGGGTGGAAGGGAAGGACTGGGAGAGGAGGCCCTTCTACTTCTTCCCCGCTACCTGCCCCTGACATTCTGCAGGCTCCAGGCTCTCCTGGGGTGGACACACATCGTTGGGCCTAGACCCTTGTCGTATTTATGGGCCAGACACTGGGGGCACCTTCTGGACAGCTTGTGCTGGATGTCACCTTCAGCTGTCTGGCCGTACCTTAGAAACTATTTATTCACCAGGAGCCCCAGGCACTTTAGGAGGTGTCACTTCGGTCACCTTGAAAAACCCCTGGGGGCTTGCAACCCTGGAAAATATTTTCAACTAGCTGCTTGAGCTGGATGTACAAAGGAATAGGCGTTATTTTATTGCTGTAATATTGTACGATACTGTAACTATACATTAATGTTGTCACTTATTGTAAATGTACTATGGTTTTATTAACAATAAACACTTGTTAACAATGACCTTGGCCTCATGGCTCCTGCTAGAGGGTTACCCAAAGTTCTGAGCTGGGGAGGAGCCCATTTAGGACCAGGAAGAGAACCCAGAGCTGATTCCCTGGTTACTTGGGGCACCCATGTCTCAGAGCAAAAGAACCCCTGCTGGAAGCTGTGCTGTGGCCACCTGCCAACCCCTGCCCTACCCCACTTAGTACCTGAGCCTGGGTCCAGCCCTCGCTGGGCCTTAGTTTTCCTGTTCTGTCAAATGGGGTAGGTGTGTTCCCATTCGTTATGCACTTACGTGCCACTGAGCTGGACTGGAAGGACGGGAACACAATGCCAGGAATAAGACAGCTGTCAGATTTTTCACAGAACTGGAACAAATAATCCTAAAATTCATATGGAACCACAAAAGACCCAAAATTGCCAAAGCAATCCTGAGGAAAAAGAAAGCAGGAGGCCTAACCCTCCCAGACTTCAGACAATACTACAAAGCTACAGTAATTAAAACAACATGGTATTGGCACAGAAACAGACATATGGATCAGTGGAACAGAACAGACAGCCCAGAAATAAACCTACTCACCTATGGTCAATTAATCTTCAACAAAGGAGGCAAGAATATACAGTGGAAAAAAGACAATCTCTTCAGCAAGTGGTGTTGGGAAAGCTGGACAGCTGCATGCAAATCAATGAAGTTAGAACACACCCTCACACCATACCCAAAAATAAACTCAAAATGGCTTGAAGACTTACTTAAATATAAGACATGACACCATACAACTCCTAAAAGAGAACATGGGCAAAACATTCTCTGACATAAATCATACCAATGTTTTCTTAGGTCTGTCTCCCAAGGCAACAGAAATAAAAGCAAAAATAAACAAATGGGACCTAATCAAACTTAATAAGCTTTTGCAAAGCAAAGGAAACCATCGATGAAACAAACAACCTACAGACTGGAAGAAAATATTCACAAATGATGTGACCAACAAGGGCTTAATTTCCAAAATATACAAACAGCTCATACAGCTCAATATCAAAAAACAAACAAACAACCCAATCGAAAAATGGGCAGAAGACATAAAGAGACATTTCTCCAAAGACATACAAATGGCCAATAGGCACATGAAAAGATGCTAATAATTAGAGAAATGCAAATCAAAACTACAATGAGGTACCACCTCACCCCGTCAGAATGGCCATCATCAAAAAGTCTACAAACAATAAATGCTGCAGAGGGTGTGGAGAAAAGGGAAGCCTCCTACACTGTTGGTGGGAATGTAAATTGGTACAGTCACTATGGAGAACAGTATGGAGGTTCCTCAAAAATTAAAAATAGAGTTGCCATATGACCCAGCAATCCCATTCCTGGGTATATATCCAAACAAAACCATAATTCAAAAAGATACATGCACCCCTATGTTCACAGCAGCACTATGTACAATAGCCAAGACATGGAAACAACCTAAATGTCCATGGACAGATGGATAAAGAACATGTGGAACATACATAAAATGGAATATTACTCAGCCGTGAAAAAGAACTCAGCAA
This sequence comes from Mesoplodon bidens, assembly GCF_964165515.1. Classification (NCBI taxonomy): domain Eukaryota; kingdom Metazoa; phylum Chordata; class Mammalia; order Artiodactyla; family Ziphiidae; genus Mesoplodon; species Mesoplodon bidens. The sequence continues at coordinate 91,733,811 of NC_138164.1, read as the reverse complement.
CACAGATGGACCTAGAGATTATCGTACTAAGTGAAGTCAGACACAGAAGGACAAATACCATATGATATCACTTATATGTGGAATCTAAAATACGACACAAATGAGCATATCTATGAAACAGAAACAGACTCAGAGCACAGACCTGTGGCTGCCAAGGGGGAGGGCAGTGGGGGAGGGGTAAACTGGGAGTTTGGGATTAGCAGACACAAAGCATTATATACAGAAGGCATCAACAACTAGGTCCTACTGTATAGCACAGGAACTAGATTCAATATCCTATGATAAACCATAATGGAAAATACAAAAAAGGAGATATATATATATATATATATATATATATAACAATCACTTTGCTGTAGAGCAGAAATTAACATTGTAAATCAACTATACTTAAAAGTGTTTAGAAAGACAGCCGCCAGGGGCTTTGCTGATCTGACCCGAGGCCAGGTTCCCCACACCCCTGATGCAGGGGGCTGCTGGGATAGTTGTTTGCAAACCCTCCCTCACACAGTCAAAATCTGTGTGGCCCAGCACAGGAAGAGGGGGGCCTGAGGAGGGACCCCCGCCCTTTGGTGGCTGCTGCCTTCAGACCCTGCTGAGCCCAAGCTGGCTGTGTCACCTGTTAATGCAGGGAGGACCGGAAGCCGGTGACTCAGGCCCAAGGGTTTTCTGGGGTCAGCTGTAGTTTGTCTTAGGTGCGAAGTCCAGGCAGAAATAAAGGCTTTGAAAAATGTTTCCTGCCTGAAGCAGGCAGAGAAATTCCTAAGGCCGCTGGGAACACTGACTGGAGTGGCTGTGGTTTGGTGACCGACAGGCCAGGACTCCGGAGCTGGGGGACAACGTGAAGACCGCACGTGGTCAGTCCCAGGAAAGGCCTGCTGTGGGCTTTGCTTGGTGGAGCCCAGGCAGGGCAGCCTGGGGCCCTGGCCTCCGTGGGGAGAGGGCTCAGCACGGACCATGGCGCCCTCTGGGGGCCTTGGGGAGGAGGCGCGCCCCTCGGCACCATCCTCCTGGTCCGAAGGCCCCTGAGGGAGCTTCGGGTGTGGTCCGTCCCCAGCACTCGCCACCTGCAGGGGATCCCCCGCGGAGGTCCATGTCCACCCTTCCCACAAGTCCCCCAGCCCTGCAGGACGTGCCTCAGTCAAGCATGCAGCCTAAGACGCAAGATCTAGTCAGCACCTGGCTCCAGACGGGAGCTCAGCCATATTTTCTCTTTTTGGGGGGCAGACGGTTGAAGGGAAGGTGAGATAAGGGAGGGGTGGGACGCTTTTGAGCCTGCGTGTAGCAGAAACATGCTCTAAAGCAAGCACTTAAATAATTAGAAAAAAATCGGACATTCTCCAAGGGGCCAGGAGGACTAGAACAGAAATGGGGGTGTGTCTGGTCACCTCACTTGCCCCGGCAGCCGGGCCTCCTCGTCGGGACACTGCTCCAGAGCATGGGGGCACCTCTCGTCCGCTGCCTGCTCCAGGCTGTCGACAGCCAAAGGCAGGCCAGGAAGAAGACGGTGAACTTCTCCTTAGCAGGAGTCCCTGAAAAGCAAGGGGGACTTGGTTCCGCTCTAGCTGCCCTGCAGGCAGTGAGAAGCTGGGCTAACTCAGCCGGCATCTCCACAGGAAAGCCATCCAGAGCAGGGGGAGCCCGAGTCCAGCCCGGGCCACCAAGGCCGACCCCGAGCCTGCCCTCCTCAGCAGCGTCTGGCCCCTGCTTTCCTCCTCCCCATACTTCCCTTTCCTTTCTGCTCCTGCTGGTTGGTTGCCCGATAGCATCCAGATGCCAGATTATCACAGCTTTCTCCTCAGGAGAACCACTGCAAGCAACGCAAGAAAAGCTTCAGCATCTCCCTTTCCTGCCGCCCCACCCTTCTGCAGAATCCACACCACCTTTCAACTTTCACCAGTTGTTTACAGAGTGGAGGGCAGCCGCCTGGAGTCTGAACTGCCTATTCAGGCCCTGGGGATACCAACCCCGCCCCCTCCAGGCTTTCGGACCCGGGGCTAGTGTAATGGCCTCTGATAATGAGTCTACATTTGTCCAAGGTGACGGTCACTGATTTCCTCCCCTCCCCCAGCCTCAGCAGCCCCCTTTGTGTCCTGGTCACCCCGGAGTCCTCCGGGACGTGGGGGACAGATGAGCACTGGAAGCGCTGAAGCCGGCCAGTACTGGCCCCCTCCCAGCTCGGGCGGGCGGGCAGCGGGCGGGGTGGGGGGGTGGAGACCATTGAGGACTCTTCTTTGTTCCGCTTCTGCAGCCCCTTCCCCAGGCTGGTGACAGCATTCATAGGCCGCCTATCTGAATGCATTTTGCAAGTGAGATTTCCTGAGACAGCGAGCTTTACAGATGTCACTCTGTCTGGAGGCCAGATGGTGAGGTCTGGGGGAGGCGTGCCTTTTCAGGTTTGGAGGAGAACCCAAGATCACACCACCAAGTGCAGAGACCTGTTTAGGAACACACGCTTTGCAAATAAAAAGGCCAAGGCTGTACATAGTAGGCGAAATGCTCACTTCCTTTTCATGCACAAAGGGAAAGGCTGTCAGTCAAGAGGCTCGTCAGAGAACACAGAGCTGGACTGCTCTGACTACAAAGCGCACGCTCCTAGCTGCCCTGGTGGGCCTCTTCTAGCACAGGCTGTGGTTTAGAACAAAGCCAGCCAGGCCTCACTCAGTCCATCTTAGCGCTCGTGGGTAACGGAGCAGCTCCTCGGGTTACACTGGCACATGCCACAGAACCCAGAGAGGCTTGGTGAGTGCCTGCTGCACGCCAGGCACCGTTCTCAGCTCCTCAGGCCGGCCCCGTGAGGGAGGTGCTGTCATTACCACCTGCGGTTTACAAAGATGTGGGCCTGGGTTACGGGGTGTGCCCCAGGTCAGAGCAAGGGCCAGGCAGAGCCAGTGTCAAGGCCAGGAAGGCTCCCTGGAGCAGATCAGAGGGCGGGTGTTGGGGCTAGAGGGGCCGAGCAAGGGCTCGGCCGATCTGGGTCCTGCACCTGTGGGACGATGTGGCTAGAGAGCTTCAAGATGCCATTCGGCTCAGACCATTTGGGGCTGTGACTTTGCTTTTTAGCCACTCTCCTTAAGAAAATCCTCTTTGAAAGGCAGGCTCAGGCACTCACCTGAGAAAAATGGATCAAAAATTTTTTTCATCTCATTAAACTTTCCTTCAGACTTAACAGGGGGTCTGCAGCTCCAGGAGACAAAAGGCCCTACACCTACGGGGACAAGGCGCAACGGTCCCAGGTACACAGTCAGAATCTGCTTGTCTCCCCGTGGCCATCTGTCCTGGGAGTTGCACGTTTAATCCTCTTTGGTCCAGAAGCTCCCTTTTCTTCCCTGTCCACACACTAGACTTCTAGGAACCAGATTACCTATCAGGGCTGAGGAAAGGATCTATTTGGACTCACTGAGGACCAGTCCTTTTAAAGTCTATGAAAAACCAAGGAAGATCAGTAACCAAGGCCACCACATGAATTTTTTTAAAATAAGGAAAAATACAGAAGCTGAAATCCGACACGGTCAGCAAGCTCCGAAGGATCACCATTAACCCACATGCGGAGGCGGGGAGAAAGGCGGATCAGAACCAGAGCATGACAGAACTGACTTCCACTCTGAGCTCTCCTTGCACCTGGTGACGTGGATGAGGAACAATCCTATAGAACCAGCAGAGGGGAAATTCCCTGGCCATCCAGTGCCTAGGACTCTACGCTTCCACTGCAGGGGGCCCTGGTTCGATCCCAGGTTGGGGATGCAGGGTCAAGGTTTCAATAACAATGGTATCAGATTCGGGACTGGAAAGCAGACACCATCAAACATTCCAAAACACACACGAAGCCACCACATAATCTCTGTGGAGACCAAACGACCTGACGGGGGCTTGGCAGAAGAGGCCCAGCTGCTGGCTTCCAGGTGCCATCCCAAGTCCCTCGGAACCACCACAGTGAGCACCGGTCAGCACCGCCACTTCTCCCATGGGCTCCTGGGCCAGTAAGCCCTGGCCACGCTGCCCACCCTCCACCTTGATGCCAGCACCCTCCCAAGTGTACCGGCAGCCAGGATCCACCAAAAGAAATGAGCAAAGTGCAACTTCCACCTACATTCAGTTGACGAGCACACAGGCAGCTGATCTCTCTAGGATGTAATTTATTAAAAATAGATTCTCTAACCCCCTCAACCCCTGCTAGCAAAAGGGTCTTTGCCAACATTTTTTCCCAAATGGATGGAATAACAGGTATTGGGGACTCAGATGTCATATCCTTCCTATCCTAAGAACTCAGGCTTTTCTGGGCCACTGGCAGGGCCAGGAGAGGAATGGCACACGGCAGTGTGGGTCCCAGGACACCAGTCCTGGCTGGACTAGAGCCTCTGCGGCTCCAGGCCCCAGAGAGTTTGGACAAGTTCATAACAAGGGGCCCTGGTGCTCCCCCAGCAGCCTCCTGAACATCCCCAGAAGACTGTGTACTTGACGCCCGAGAAGGAACAACAGCCAGCGTGGCTTCTACACGTGCGAGAAGGAACCGAAAAACCTGGGCCCAAAGCAAAATATGAACGAATGGGAAAGACAGGCCTGGACGGTGGGGAGGAGAGATGGTGCCAGAGGTTTGCCAACCATCGAGTTCTAAGCTGACCCATTCAGAAGTGACTGCTTTTAATAGTCTAGTCAGCTGCCACTCAGTCCAGCCAGAGACAGTTCAGAAAGTCAGGGTATCTCCTTACGAGTCAGCCACCGACACCCAAGTTACTCTCCACTATTTCTTCCACTTCAGTTTTGCATCTTTTTTGTTCTTGACATCTCTGTTTTTCTTGAACTTTTTGTTCTGTTTGGGTTCTTGTTTGGCTTCCAACTTCCTTTTCTTGTCACTGGAGAAGAAAAAACAGGAATAGAAAGAGAAAGAATGAAGCATGCCTGGATCTGTAACCTTTCAGACTGCTTTGCTTTAAGCTTGCTTTGCTTTGTCTGAAAAAGGGTTTCCGCCATCTGAAACGTGATGTAAGAACGTGCAGTCACACAGCAATGTCCTCCGCAGGCCTACAGGGCATTGTGCTGGGGTCTGGGGGTACACCACACCAGCCCAGCTCCTGCCCTGACCAAGCTCTCAGTCTGTGGAGGAACAAATCTACGCCTTAACTCCTGAAATCTGTACGTTCCCCCCTCCCAAGACTTTAAGAAAAATCTAAGACGTTACAAGGAAAATTCCTTCCCACCACTTACCACTAAGGATTACCCTGGAAACCAGATATATTATCCCAGTGACGAAGATAGTCCATAATACACAGCATGAAACTCCCAGGAAAACCATACAATACTTTTTGATGTGTTATTTTATTTTTCCTAAATGAGAAGAAAACCCAAAGGAATAGTAACTCGGGTACACATTTCAGCTGGCCGGTAGGTTCCTCACAGATAGATTAACGTGAGAATAGCTTGGGAAATGGCCACCTTCCTTTCCCCTTATAGGTTAAAGATTCTCTCCAGTGTCATTTTGCCCTGGAAACAAACACCTCCCTATAAGGGGAGGGTGAGCAATTCTGTCCTGAGACCTAACATCACCTCAATGAAGTGAGTGCTCAGAAAACAGAAGGCCTCAAAGAATTCGGAATGACAGTTACCGGTATTTTTACAGAACCAGGCCGTCTCCACACCAGGCCCAGAGCCGGCCTTGTTCAAAGCCACCACACTCAATACGCAGCTATCGCGGGCCCTGGGCCGCATCTGCCATATTGTCCAAACCAGAAATTAGGACACACTGACAGCGGGCTTTCATGCCACATCAGAGACCATCAGGAAAATGAGGCTAGCACCGATGCTGGAATCTTCCAGGTAGCACAGTGATTTATGGAGACAGGAGAAGAGAATATCTGATTTCTGGGAACTATGGTTCCTAGAGTCACAAGATTTCCTCTTTCCAAATAAACTCTTCAGGGGACCCTGTTTATGGCAATGCCAAGAACTCACCCTCCCACAAACCCACAAACCCCCAAACCAGCTGTGGAAGCCTCATCTCCAGAGGCCCAGGGCAGGGGAGGCCTCACTGTCTTCCCAAGGGAAACTCCAGTGAAAGTGCCGCCCCACGGAACCACTGTCATCTACAAACACACCGCTCTGCAGAGAAGCAGCTGAGGGCGAAGGTTTTCGAAGAGTAGTCCAGGGAGTCCTGGAGTCCCCCAAGACCCCTCCTAGTGGGCCCCAAGGTCAAAACTGTTTTCGTAATAATCCTAATACATTATTTGCCTCTTCCACTTTCATTCTCTCCCAATTGTTTTGTTTTCCAGAGGCTACAAGATGTGTGAAAGCACAACAGATTGAATGCAGAAGCAGACAGGAGAATCCAGCTGCTTTCTAGTATGCCAGATAGTTAAAAGATTCGCAAAAATGTAAATGCAAAACAATGCCACTCATCTAAAATTTTTATGAGAAAGGTATTTTTTTTTTTTTTTTTTTTTTTTTTTTTTCTTTTTGCGGTACGCGGGCCTCTCACTGCTGTGGCCTCTCCCGTTGCGGAGCACAGGCTCCGGATGCGCAGGCCCAGTGGCCATGGCTCACGGGCCCAGCCGCTCCGCGGCATATGGGATCCTCCCAGACCGGGGCACGAACCCGTATCCCCTGCATCGGCAGGCGGACTCTCAACCACTGCGCCACCAGGGAGGCCCGAGAAAGGTATTTTTAAAAACAAAAAACCCATAATGAGTCCATGACTTAATTCTGAATGAATAAACTTTTTTAAATTTCTGTTTTCATTTCTAAAATGGGAAATTTTTTTAATTTAATTTTTTTTATACAGCAGGTTCTTATTCGTTATGTATTTCATACATATGAGTGTATACATGTCAGTCCGATCTCCCAGTTCCTCCCACCACCACCACCACCTCCCCCCCACCCCCGCTTTCCCCCCTTGGTGTCCATACATTTGTTCTCTACAACTGTGCCTCTAAAAAATGGGAAATAGTGATAGATAAAACCCACATGCACAAAAGCCCTTTGGGGTCCTCAATAATTTTTATGATATAAAGGAACTCTGAGATCCAAAACTTTGAGAACCACTGGCTTAGAGGAAGGAGAGTATAACAGGTAAAACTCTGGGCTTTGCAGTGGACAAACCTGGTCCTGACTCTGGCTCTGCGTCTTACTAGCTATATGCTTCTTGGGAAGTCACTTAACACCTGAGAGCCTCGGTTACTTCATCTTTAAAGAAGTGATATACCCATAAAACTCCTAGAAGAGAACACGGGCAAAACATTCTCTGACATAAATCATACCAATGTTTTCTTAGGTCAGGCTCCCAAGGCAATAGAAAGAAATAAAAACAAAAATAACAAATGGGACCTAATCAAACTTACGAGCTTTCGCACAGCAAAGGAAACCATAAACAAAATGAAAAGACAACCTACAGAGTGGGAGAAAATATTTGCAAACAATGTGCCTGACAAGGGCTTAATTTCCAAAATATACAAACAGCTCATACAACAACAAAAAACCAAACAACCCAATCAAAAAATGGGCAGAAGACCTAAATAGACATTTCTCCAAAGACATACAGATGGCCAACAGGCACATGAAAAGATGCTCATCATTGCTCATTATCAGAGAAATGCAAATCAAAACTACAGTGAGGTACCATCTCACGCCGGTCAGAATGGCCATCATCAAAAAGTCTACAAATAACAAATGCTGGAGAGGGTGTGGAGAAAAGGGAACCTTCCTACACTGCTAGTGGGAATGTAAAGTTGGTTGGTGCACCCACTGTGAAAAACAGTACGGAGGTTCCTCAGAAAACTAAAAATAGAATTACCATATGATCCAGCAATCCCACTCCTGGGCATATATCCGGACAAAACTATAATCCAAAAAGATACATGCACCCCTACGTTCACAGCAGCACTATTCACAATAGCCAAGACATGGAAACAACCTACATGTCCATCAACAGAGGAATAATGGATAAAGAAGATATGGTACAGATATACAATCGGATACTACTCAGCTGTAAAAAAGAACGAAATAATGCCATTTGCAGCAACATGGATGCAACTGGAGTTTATCATACTAAGTGAAGTAAGTCAGAAAGACAAATACTGTATGAGACCACTTATGTGTGGAATCTAAAAATGACACAAATTGAACCTATCTATGAAACAGAAACAGGGACTTCCCCGGTGGTCCCGTGGGTAAGGCTCCACACCCCCAATGTAGGGGGCCCAGGTTCGATCCCTGGTCAGGGAACTAGATCCAGCGTGCGTGCCACACTAAGAGTCCTGCGTGCCACAACTAAGAGGTCCGCAGGCCGCAACTAAAAGATCCCGCGTGCCGCAACTAAGACCCAGCACAGCCAAAATAAATAAATAAATAAATAAATAAATAAATAAATAAATAAATAAATATTAAGGGGAAAAAATAGAGATCAATAGAGCAAATCTGGGGAAAAGACAGGGTCACAGCAATTTTAAAAAGCACAAATAACGAAGAAGCTGTGTGTTTTATCAAGGAAGGTTTCAAAAACGACATACACAAATTGAACTATATATGTGTATAACACACATAAAACCCTATTAAAAAAGCAAAATAATAACCAGGTTTGAGGGGGCATAGTGCAAGGGTGAGTTTAGAGAGATCAAGCTTAATAAGCCTGAAAAAAACCCCCAAAACAACAGAAACAGAACCTCAGAGATAGAGAATAGACTGGGGGTTGCCAAGGGGGAGGGGGGTGGGAGAGGAACGGATTGGGAGTTTGCGATTAGCAGATGCAAACCGGTATATACAGAATGGATAAACAACAAGGTCCTGTGATAAACCGTAATAGGAAAGAATATGAAAAAGAATGTAAACATATGTATAACTGAGTCACTTTGCTGTACAGCAGTAATTAACACATTATAAATCAATCATACTTCAATAAAAATAAATAAAGCAGTGATGTACGAAAAAAGCCCACCTGTTTTGAGCATGAAGGGGATGCTGCATTAAAGCCCCTAGGAAGTGCTCAGGTAGCGGCAACTCTGAGGCCGTTGTTCTCAAGCCTGTCTCCCTGGCATGTCTGAGAATACGGGGGATGCAGAGATCCAGGCCTAAGCAATGGCCCTGCCTGATCAGTGGGAGCTATGATACAAAAATAGCATCCCTCAAAGGAAAGAATAGTGACTTTCCTCAAAGCTTTTGCTCCAACCTCCTATTTCCTAGAGAAAGTTACCAGCGAAGCAGAGAGGCCAGAATGCCTCCCCTGCCTGATGTATACTAGCCCCTCACCTTTTCAGGCTGACAACTGAGGCATTCTGCCCGGCTTTGTTCAAAACTTCATTCCATTCTTCATCGTCCCCACGGATTATGTATCTAAAAAATAAAAGGAAATATCAATCAAAGCCTGCTCAAAAGAAGAGAAGCCCGCTTAAAAGAAAGTAAGAGAGTGACAACGTTTTCATCACACGTCCTACCACGAAAGCCAGGCCGAGCTGCACCAGCCTTTGAACGGCAGACAGCAGGGGACAGGCGTGCAGCTGAGCTCCAGGGGACGGGAACTTCACCGGAACAAGCACGGTCAGGCCTGCCAGCAGGGGTCGATCCGCACAGAAGGCAGCTGCCCGGCTTCTCCTACCTGACTCTCAGCAACTGCCCACCAGAGGAGCCTCCTGTCACCCCCAGCATCTCCTTGCTCACCGCCACCTCCACAGCCCACACGCCCTTGGACTGGGCCCTGTCTGCCCCACCTCGCCCCACCTCTCTGGGATCTGGCAGTCCTGACAAGTCAAGGCTTTGATGCTGCAAAGCGGTGGGCAGAGCCCAATACTTTGCCCACGGACCTCCCGGCCACCTCCATCTCACATCCAACAACCACCATCACTAATGACCCAGCAACGGGACTACAGGTCAAAGAGGCTCAGAGGCCACCAAGTCTGGAGCGGTTATTCACATCAATCTACCGGGCGGGTACCACCATTATAGCTGCAGCTCAAAGAGGACTGCAATCTCCAGGGCATGGAGGGTTCTAGAACAAGGGGTTTTGTTGGTTCGTTGGCAGTAGGATCTTTTCTTCAAACAAATTCACATCAAAAGCCAAATATTAAAAAGTGGCCACTGAAAGTGGATGCTCATGGGTCAGCACCCCGCGCCCTAACGGGCCTGGGGCATGACATGGGACCCACGGGATCTCAGGAACACGACCTGCAAGTCATGACTTACGAAGTGGCAGAGCTGAACTAGGGAAAACAAATCCTTCAAAATTATGCAGTTAGTCAATTAGTAGGTTTTTAGCTGCTCGTGCTTCTAAAAATAATCCCATGAAACACAGCTTCCAGGGCACCCAGGAAGCGAATCAGAAGCAACCAGCAGAGGTTCCGTGCTTCCCACGAGGGGCCTTACTGAGCGAGGTCCAGGTTCTTCAGCTTCCCCACTTCTTTCTTGTGTTTCTCCTCGAACTCCTTTGCTGCTTCGTCCTGTGGTCGAAGTCCCATACAGAGAGTAGGTCAGAGTCAGGCAGGGACAAATGGCAGGGAAAGGCCAGGGGGCAGAACATGACCACGACGACCAGCAGGCCTCTCCTTCTGCACGTTTCCCTCCCACAGCGTTAGAGGCAGCTCTTACTCAGTGTGTATTAACATAAAACGTGCCTTCTGAGAACCTAAACGATCAAACAAGTAGTTCACAACAGCAGCTGCCATACTGCCAGCTCGCACACGCGCTCAGCGGGGGGCCTCGTCAAGGGCCGGGTGGGCAAGCGAGGGGCAGGGAGACTCGGGGAGCGTGCCCCTCACACCCCCAGAACACTAGCACCGGGGACTCTCCTACAGGGGAGAGGGCGGATGTTCGGTGTTCGTACCAGGTCGTCACTCAGCGTCTTCATCGTGGGCTCCATAACCACGGCCTTCACTGCCACCATTTGCTCCTCGATGGCCTTCTCCTGCACCTCATTAAACAGCTACAAAAGACCAAGGCCAAGAAGCAGAAGGTGAAGGAGCAGCAGAGGCCCAGTCACTCGGTAGCAGGTCGTTCCACACGCGCCCTGCACGGTTTAGGAGAACACACGCTCACGGGGGGCACAGGGGATCCCCGACTAGAGATGTCACACTCCCGTCAGGGGTGCCTCTGGGAGAGAACGCAGAACGTCACAGATCCAGCTGAAGTTCCCCATACCTGTGTGTGTGCGTGTGTGTGCGTGTGTGAGAAAATCTGCAGCAAACACAGCCAAATGTTAACATTTCTGCATCCTGGGGCAGGGAGTGGGCTTGACACATTTTCAACACAGGCCAAAGCCCTGCCCTCAGCTGAGGTTACCTTCACAACCTTGCGGATGATCCGGTTGAAAAGTCCCATCAACTGGCCTGAGGGCAGCTCAATCTCCTTCTCCAGCTGGTCCACAGACTTGTGCTGTAGGCCAATCCCCAAGAGAAGAGCCTGGGGGACGGAGAATCTGTTGGAGTGGCTGCCAGGACAGGCTTTTGCCCATTAAAACGACACCAAGAACCAGAGTTACACTCTCTTGACCAAAACACTGACTGACACTATTGTGGAATCTTCCCATTCATCCTGTTACTGAAACCACCAGGAAAACTCCCTCCTCCTGAAATCTCCAAACTAACTTCTTATCCCGGCAAATAGCTGCTTTACGGCTACGTTACAAGTACAAGGTGCTCCTGGACCTCTGATGAAGCAGAGTAAGAATCAAGGCAACGTGGTGGGATGGAAGAACGTGGGTCCGGACTGCAGCACTTCTACTTACTTACTGTACTGCTGGGCACACAGCTCGGCTGGAGAGCCCAGGAGTCCCCACGTGTAAAAGCGGAGACCACTAACCCCCGCATCAGCACCACGAAGAATTAAATGCACAAAGTTATGTCAAAGCATCCGACCAACACCCAGCATATAAACTGCTCCACGAAACCAGCACACGAGCAGCAGGTAACCTACCGACTGGGCAGCAGACAGGGCCAGGTCCCCCAGCTGGTTCAGGAAATACATCCGGGAGATGGCCGGGATCATGTCCATGACAAGGTGATAGTCAACCATGTTCCGTGAATACATCTCCAGCCTCTTCAGGTCATAGGGGAGGAAGAGCGCTCCCAGCTCCTCCCGGCACAGGGCTGCACATGCGACAGAGCCAGACGAGTCAGGTGAGCCCAACGCCCTTGCAGGGTCTGACGAGATTCCCAGATGGCACTCACAACAACAGTCCCCAGGTGGCACCCAACAGCTGCTCCTCCACCGGGCCTTCAGCAGGAGCCGGGCAGGAGCCAGCTGAAAGTGCCTGCCCACCCTGGGCCGCCCTGACCCTCCTCCTGCAAAGGGGAGGCAGCCTGGTCCACGCAGGGAGGGGGACGGATGGTGTGTGACCCTTGCTCAGAGTTCCACGCCAACACATCAGACCAAGAAAGGCTCCCGTGCCCTGGGGTTAGAGGAATGCAACACTTTCCTCACTTCGTCACTTCTCCTCAGGACGCAGCTTCACAGAAAACAGGCATGCTCCACCCAGCTCGACAGATTTTTACACCAAAATATAATTGGCCCCAAAAAAGGGTATACATACACGTAACTAGCAAGAGGGAAAAAATACCCCACGGCTCTTAACACTAATGATCCCTTACACCTTTTTTTGTATTTTAAATATTCAAACAGAATCTACATGCCCAAAGCACTTCTATGTGTTGGCCACAGAAGGTGGACAGCATACTCTTATTACAATTTCATGAATGAGGAAACTGAGCCTCAGAATTGAGCTAGCTACCCTAGCTCATAGGATTTAGATCAGGTTCCATAACTGACCAGCTGTAGGCCTTACTTACACCTCTAAAGCCAAGTCCTACCCCCCAAGAAGGCACAGTGTGTGACAGCGGCCCTGAGGCGGAGCAGGGCCTGCTGAGCAGAGGCGGGTGGGGGAGACGCAGGCCTGGAACCAGTCCCTCCATTCCTAGTCCAGCCCTCTTCCTGGACCACATGCCCACCGCCTGTTCCACACAACCAAGCCCCACCAGCCCTCCGGCCGCCCCACCAGCTCACCCGGCTGCACGGGTTTCCCGATGTTCCTGTTCTGAAGGATGTTCAGGGCCAGGGAAGGAGAGAAGGTGCTGAACTGGTAGGACAGCAGGGCTAGGAATCGCCTTCGGAAATCTGCGGGGTTCAAGCACACAGTGTCAGAGGTCTGCAGGCCCCTGTGCCTGCGCCTGGCCACCCTCCACCTCCACTCCCACTCACCTTTCCAAAAGGCAGAGAGCCAGGCGCCCTGGTCGGCCTCATCCTCGTCCATCAACGTCTTTAGCATGATGCACGAGTGCTCTCCGGTCAGGTCGTTCTGGGAAACACAAATCCCTAACTGGCACCAAGATCCCCTTTTATGAAGGACCTGCCACTGCTGAAGGGCGAGCACGCCTACACGGGCCCTTGCTTCCTCCCCAGCAGGAGAGGTGGCCTCGCCTTCATTCTCACAGGGCCCACTGCCTACACGACCGCTTCCAGAGACCACTTTGCCCTGCAACTTCTAAGCAGGTGCCCCAGCAATGGCGCAAAGCTGCTCAGACCTTCGGAGCATGTCTTCTGCTGTGAGCCCCTTGCTCACATCAGGTCAGATTCTGAACCGAGAGGCATTATAGCTTAAACTCCACATGATCCAATCAACGTGTTTTGGGTGCTGGCAGCAAAAACTGCATGGCCAAAAACAAGCACGGCAAGAGTTCCCCTGCTGGCAACAGGTTTGCAAGTGCAGGACTCCTTTAGGTACTAAAGCAGTAACCACAGGTTTTAAAATTTCTACTACACAACAACCACAAAGCCCAACACCATAAAAATAGCTAATGGATTTCAACTGAAGGGCATTCAAGTAACAAAACGCCACCACCAAGTCACAAACAAGCAGTGCACAGTACAAGACCACAGGGACATACCGTGGTCTACGCTGAACTCACTGGTTGTGTGTTCCTTCCAGTCAACCACCAAACTTACATTCCAGCCTCGCCCAGGGTCACTGACAAGGACCCAGCCCCTCTACAGCTGCTCCTGCTCACGTGGAAGCAGCCACACACCCAGTGGTCCTCATCAGTCCAGCTTTGAACTCTCAGATGGGTGCCACCCTTGGATATTGACCTTGAGCTCTCCAAAACCAAACCTCCAACACTCCCTCAGCTGCTGGCCTCCCCTCTCTGGGAAAACAGAAGCAATCAGGAGAGCTTCTTCCTCCTCCCAGCACCAACTCCACCAGCTGACCAATACCTTCTGTGCCCACTCTTTGCTTCCCTCCTGTTGTGAGGGATGCGGTGGCCACCTCTCCCCCTGCACTCCAGGTCCTACCCTCCTGCCTCTTCCAGGCCTGTAGTCCTGCAATCAGCCCCCCTCACCTGCATCTGCATGATCTCTACAGGATCATACCCTGCAGCAAACAAACATGTTGTGGAACCTCCCGGCTGACAAACCCGCCCTGACTCCAATCTCCCCCCAGCTACCTTATTCCTCTGCTCCCTCTGCCTCGTGTAGGAATCGTGTATTCAGTCTGTTTCCTCACCTCCCATTCTCTCCGGTCAGGTTGATCCCGCCCCTCCACTGAAGCCGCCTTTATTCAGATCACCAGCGCCGACAAATTCAATGGTCAACTGTCCTAACCTTACTTGTTCTCTGACAGCCATGACTCCCCTTCCTGAAACGCTCGTTATTCTTGGATTCGGACACCACAGCCCCTGCCCTTCTCCTATAGATCGTGGCTACTCCTCAGCCTCCCTTGCTGTGTTTCCCGACTCATTCCTCTAAATGCTGCAGAGTCTAAGGACTCACCCTCTTTAGTCTCAGCCCCTACTTTCTACAGCTTTAAATACTTATTCACTGAACAAAAGTATTTACTGAACATGTACTATACATAGCAGATGCTATTAAGTTCTGGGGTTACAGCTGTGAAGAAAACAGCACCCCCGCCCCGCAACCAACCCCGCACCAAAAAAATCCTTGACCCCGAGAGTATATTCTCTTAAGAGTATGCTGATGACTCTCAAATCTGTCTCCAGCCCCGACCTCTGCCTTGATCTCCACACTCCTGTGGTCAACTGCCTATTCCATACTTCCACACTTGGCTGTCTAATAGGCATCACACACTTACTATGCCAAAAACAATTCCCATTTCCACCTCCAAATCTGGTCCTACCCCATTCAGTCTTATTTTTTTTTGGCTGTGTTGGGTCTTCGTTGCTGCGTGCGGGCTTTCTCTAGTTGCGGTGAGCGGGGGCCACTCTTTGTTGTGGTGCGCAGGCTTCTCATTGCGGTGGCGTCTCCTGCTGCGGAGCACGGGCTCTAGGCACACGGGCTCCAGTAGTTGTGGCTCGCGGGCGCTAGAGTGCAGGCTCAGTAGCTGTGGCACATGGGCTCTAGAGCGCAGGCTCAGCAGCTGTGGCGCACGGGCTTAGCTGCTCCGCAGCATGTGGGATCTTCCCGGACCAGGGCTCGATCCCGTGTCCCCTGCACTGGCAGGTGGGTTCTTAACTGCTGCGCCACCAAGGAAGCCCCCCATTGAGTCTTATCTCAGGAAACAGCACCTCCAACACCCAGTTTCTCGGCCAGTCTCTCCAGCCAAAAACCAAAGAACTACCCTTGATACTTCTGTTCACTTACCTTCCACACCCCCGTCCTTCAACTCTTCTCAGTTCACCTCCCAAACACCCCTGGCATCTGGCCCTTCTCTCCCCTCACCATGTCCTCCCCAGCCAAGCCGCTCATCTCCCTGCCTCTACTCATGGGCCACCGTCCATCGTCTACACAGCAGCCCCAGCACCTTCCCTCTAACCCCTCCCTCCACCTGAACGGGGAGGGTGCGCAGAGTCCCTGCCCAGACCCACCACCCTTTCCGAAATCAAGGTCCCTCCAGCCACACTGGCCTTTTGTTTCCTTCAAATCACCAACTTCCTTTCTGCCTCAGGTCCTCACATTTGCTGTGCCCCCTACTTGAATACGCTCACTTTTCTGCAGGCAGGACTGTCACGTGGCTGGTCCACTCTGATCACTCAGGTTGCAGTTTGAAAGGTCACCCCCTCAGAAGCCTGACCACTCATTACACTGTCACTATCTGAATACTTCTCGTTTGCTCACTTTTTCGCTGCCTATTTCTACTCATTAGAAAATAAGCGGGCTTCCCTGGTGATGCAGTGGATAAGAATCCACCTGCCAGCGCACGGGACACAGGTTCAAGCCCTGGTCACGGAAGATCCCACATGCCGCAGAGCAACTAAGCCCGTGGGCCACAACTACTGAACCTGCGCTCTAGAGCCTGCGAGCCACAACTACTGAAGCCCACACGCCTAGAGCCCGTGCTCCGCAACAAGAGAAGCCACCGCAATGAGAAGCCTGCGCACCGCAACAAAGACCCAACGCAGCCAAAAATAAATAAATTTAAAAAAAAGAAGCTTCACAGCTTGTCTTGCTCACTGCTTGACTCAGTGCACGCACTAAATAAATGTTTTTAAGGAACTGGCAGCCACTAACTCTCTCCTCTTCCATTTTATCCTCTATGGCTCTGTTGTCCACACAGGCGCATCCCTCCTTCAGATACCAGCTTATAGTATGCACTCCTCCCCTAAAACCACTTGTCTTCCTGTTTTTAAAAAATACAAATTCGAGGGGCCTCCCTGGTGGTGCAGTGGTTGAAAGTCCGCCTGCCGATGCAGGGGATACGGGTTCGTGCCCCGGTCCGGGAGGATCCCATATGCCGCGGAGCGGCTGGGCCCGTGAGCCGTGGCTGCTGAGCCTGTGCATGCAGAGCCTGTGCTCCGCAACGGGAGAGGCCACAACAGTGAGAGGCCCGCGTACCGCAAAAAAAAAAAAAAAAAAAAAAAAAAAAAAAAAAAAAACAAATTCGAGGAGGCCCCCAGTGACAGGATTCCAGAACGTGGTGAACAAGCCCACGTGCACTTCCGCCATCTCAGCGTGGAGCACAAAGCCACAAGAGTACACAGTGGGGAGAGTGACCGTGTGGCCCTCAGTAAGGGCAGCTGCTCCGGGGGCATTCAGAGCAGCCTCCTGGCAGCACAGGCACACCGCTCAGGGCACAGCGGGAGGCACCAGGGCTCTGCAAGGACACACCTGTAACCACCCTCCTCTGCCGACGCCTCACTCACCGGGGTCTGTCTCAGATAAACAGGGACAAAGCCAGCTCGTTTCCAAAACCTGCAAAGGATACAGAGAGCAGGTCACCACGTGTGCCTTCTGGGAGCGGCTGACACACAGAGCTGGGAAGGGCGGGGGGTGAGGGCAGTGATGCGGGGGCGTCAGGACAGCTGACACCACTGCAAGGGCAGACACGCAGCCCACAGGACTCTCATTCTCAGGACACCAAGGCCAAAGGGATGCTGCGGGAGGAAGGGCAGGCGAACGCTTACCTGAGGAGCCTGGGGGTCAAGCCGTAGCACACCCCCAGGTAGTCCAGGTGCTCGGCAGGCCTCTCGTTCAGTTTGAGAAGTAAGGGAGGCAGGTCCTTCCGGGGAGTGACGACCTCTTCCAGCAAGCTGACAGCCTGGAGGGTGCCAGAGGGGAGAGCACGTCCACCCAGCGGAGAGAGAGGAAGGTTAGTGACATTCCCAAGCACCCCTGGCCACACCAAGCTCTGGACGAACACAGCAAAAACCGGGACAGGTGTCTTGGTTTTTAAAATGTAAAATCACCACTAAGTCCAGTCATCATTCCTAAGGATACCAAACCCCTAGACAAGCACGGACTCACACTGCTCAAAACCCAGAATTCGGGGCTTCCCTGGTGGTGCAGTGGTTGAGAGTCCGCCTGCCGATGCAGGGGACGTGGGTTCGTGCCCCGGTCCGGAAAGATCCCACATGTCGTGGAGCGGCTGGGCCCGTGAGCCACGGCCGCTGAGCCTGCGCGTCCGGAGCCTGTGCTCCGCAACGGGAGAGGCCACAACAGTGAGAGGCCCGCGTACCGCAAAAAAAAACCAAAAAAACCCCCCAGAATTCAGGAAACAGCCACATGGTTTAGAAATGCCAAACGCATTTACAAGGAGACAGAGGTAAGGTTCTGAAGATGAGGGCTGAAGATGCAGGTCTGTCTCCGGATGGCTGTGTGTCTTGGGAAGTGACAAACCTCTGAGCCCGACCTTAAGTATAAGCCCCTTCCCACCTCCTGAACAGGCACACTGTGAAAAATCAAATGAACCCGTGTGAAAAGCTGTCCCAGCTCCTAGCGTTAAGCATTCTTACCCAGAAAGACAGAGCGTCCCTGAGTCTGGGTTCAGTACTAAGAGGAGGAGCCTGCACAGCGGCGGCTTTAAGCTGGCATGTGGATCGGCATCACCTGGGAGCTTCAGACAGATTACCGGGCCCCACCCAGAGCCTCGGATTCAGGAGGTCTGGGGCAGGGGTCAAGAGCTGACACTCTTAACAAGTCTCCAGGTGAGGCGGATGATGCTGATCCGAGGGCCTCAGTCTCAGTGTCAGCTGGAGAGAGAGAAGCTTCTCCAAAACCAGAGAGGAATTCTGCTGCTACTGCTCAGAGAGCCCAGACCACAGGACAGCTCTAGATGATACTCCTGAAGACCCAGAGGATGGCCCTCCCCGGAACCAGGAGCTCGGCCAGAAGACGCTTACCTCACTGCTGACAGTGTGAATTTCTTGTGAGGGCTCCAGGACCTTTTCCTCGAGACAAGGGAACCTGCCCTCATAGTACATCTGCAGCAGCTGCAGGGCTCGGCTGCCATAGCCCATCTGTAAGCAAACACGGAGGGAAACAGGCAAAGGGAAGAGAGATGTCCTCAGTGTCTACACCACTCGTACGCCCCTGTATTGCTTCTAGAAAGCCTTCACTCCAGGTCAAACTGCACTTCGCAAAGAGAACCAATGAAACCCCTCAACAAGGTCAAAGCAGAGACCCTTAAGACCTAGAGTGGCATGACCCTCACTCTCGCACTGTCCAGCCCTTCAAGAACGTGAGGATGGCTGAGCATGCTTTCTGGCCCACAGATCAGCGAGCTCGGAACTGATGACTACAGCTAACTCCTCGGTGAG
The DNA here is from genome assembly GCF_964165515.1 of Mesoplodon bidens. Taxonomy (NCBI): domain Eukaryota; kingdom Metazoa; phylum Chordata; class Mammalia; order Artiodactyla; family Ziphiidae; genus Mesoplodon; species Mesoplodon bidens. The sequence continues at coordinate 91,714,855 of NC_138164.1, read as the reverse complement.
GACTTCTAAGACGGGAGGTAACTACAGGAAGCAGATCTGGTTCACAAGTCCCCTGTCCTCACAAAGAGTGAGCACATACAATCATCCTGCCCACCCACCCCCAGCCCCGGGCAAACCGTCCACAGCAGAGGGGGACCTGGATCTGCTACTCCTTGACCAGCTTCCTATTTAAACAACCGCGTACACCTGCCCTAACGAGCGGCCAGCAACACGGCTGCAGCTAATTACAGCACACCAGGTTTAAATAACAGCACACACGAGGACACGTTACCGCTTGATAATCCGGGTGAACAGCAATGCGAACCACTCTTCCACCCGAAAGGCCGCCAAAGTCTGGGTCTTGGAACTGTGGGGGAGACACAAGCCGGTAACTAAGCAGCAAAAGACAGCCTCCAGCACTGCCAGCTTCACTCACTCAGACACACCAGGGAAAGCACGTCACCTGTTCCGACACTGTCCATGGAATCAGGTCCCCTGAAGCCTTCTTGCCTCGAGACAGGCTGTTCAAGATGGACTGGCGAGAAATCTCGCCCTCGAGGCACACCTGTTGGGGAAGCAGGACAGTGCAGACAGAAAGGCCGGCTCCAGGTTCAGAGCCCAGCCCCAGAACCTCACCAGCACTGTGCCCTTGCTCTGACTAGGCCGGCTGTTTCCACTCCAGAGCACGCTTAACCCTGTAACCAACCCATCCGTTTCCAAGAGAAGTTTCATTACTGTGTCCCCTGGGCATCCTGACACCGTCACTAAGAAGGCAGAATACTGACATCCTCCTGGCCCAGAGAGCAAAACCACACTAGAAGAGGGTCTCCACACGTGGTGTACATGTGAGCTCATCAATTAAGGCTCAGGATGCTCACACGGCTCTCATCACAACTGTGCAACGTCAGTGACTCCAGGGTCCAACAGGAGGATGGTTAAACACAGTACCGTACGTGCATGTCATGAAATACAATGCAGCCTTAAAAATTATGCAGATTATGAATATCTGACACATTAAAAAAAAAAAAAGATTACCAAATACTATGATCGCATGTTTATGAATAGGAAAAATGATAAAGAAATGCATAAATACAGGCTAGGCATTAAATACATCTTCCCAATCTGTGTCTTCTAATTTTACAAGTAGCATGTATTGCTTTAGTCATAAAGGAGGAAAACAAAGTTCTGTTTTAGGAGCTGCAAGTCGAAATATGAGTGGCCAGTTCTGATTTTCACCCATCCATGAACAGTGGGGCTTTGGGTTTCTGTCTGGGTGGTAGTTTCCTTTGATGCAGCCTAATCGCCTGCCTGGATACGTCCAGTCACTAGGCTTGAGACCAGGAATCAACAGCTTCCCCTTCTGCGCTGCGGTTACCGAGCCACTAATCCTTGATGCCTAAGTGGGTCCCAAAATCAATGCCACAAGGACACCTCAGCTTCTGTACCTGGATGACAGCAAGCACTTCAGGAAGGGCATTCTGGGTGGGGGGCACCGGAGGCAGGAGGCAGAAGAGATGGTGAGCAGGCGCATCAGAAAGCATCTGGAGATCGCTGGGAGAGTTCTGTGGGGCACCAACACGGTCAGTGAGAAGCACTCCTCATCCTGTCCTCACTCGACAGGCTACTCCACAGTCCTGACTGGAGAACTGCCTTCCCCAGAGCCAAGTGATGTGCTGAAACCTGTCAAAGCGCCTTTCCAGCATCATAGCCAGCCAGCCTGAGACCCTCCGTAAGGGCTTAAGTGGGACTTAAACCTCCAGTGTTTGCTGCCACCTCACCACGAGCGCTCGGGCTGCAGAGCCGGAGCAGAGACCTGCTTAGTTAGTGCTAAATACGTCACAGCTGGGAAGCGAACTTCTTCCTGATAAGAGGCTGCTCTTTCAAGAAAACCTCTCACCACTTCTAACACCAACCCTTCGGCTTTCCGTTTAAAGGGTGTTCATAAAAGAGCTACCTAGGGCTTCCCTGGTGGCGCAGTGGTTGAGAGTCCGCCTGCCGATGCAGGGGACACGGGTCTGTGCCCTGGTCCGGGAAGATCCCACATGCCGCGGAGCCGCTGGGCCCGTGAGCCATGGCCGTTGGGCCTGCGCATCCGGAGCCAGTGCTCCGCAGCGGGAGAGGCCACAGCAGTGAGAGGCCCGCGTACCGCAAAAAAAAAAAAAAAAAAGCTACCTAGACACTCAAAAAGTGTCCTTTCCAGTGTGCCTTTTTAAGACTTACAAATATTCCAAATTCTCATTCACTGCTCCTTAAAAACAGCCCGGGGTATAAGGCTGGTCTCAGGTCAAACAGCAGCCCCTGGATTACAACTGCTATGTCATCTCAGCCCATCCATTTAGCCAACAGGCAAGAAATATAAGTACCCCTTTTAAAATGGGCAAAACTTTCCACCCTCGCCAGCTACCACACATAGAGCTACATGCAGAAATCTCACACTCTGTATGCAAAGCTGGAGCCCACGACAAGCCTGAACAACAATGGGAAATGCAACCCCTCCAGCAGGATCCCTGGACCTTGCCAACATCAGGACGCTCAAGTCCCAGTGGAATGGTCACCTGAGCCACTGGGTAACAAAACATGCAAAAAGCACTGCCCAGGGCTGGAATTCACTGCTAAAGTTCACCCGGGAGATAGCTGCAGTTACCTTGTAATGAGAAGCCACGTAGAGGGCCATAAGCCGTTGGAGGAAAACCTCAGAGGCTTTGTGGTAGCAAAAGAGGGTATCTCTATTAACATAGTAGCTGGATCTGGAGTTAAGCAACCAAAGCAAATCAAAGAGAACCCAAAACAGGACACACTACTTCCAAGGGTCACCTGGATATGTGGGTTTCCCTCAACCTGGGAGGAGGAGCCCCTGGTTCCGAGCAGAAACATATCAGGGAGGAAAAGAAGGGAAATGAACAACATTCAACTCTCCCCTCTCCCTAGAGCAGCAGCCTATGAAGCAAAGGGCCAAAACCCTTTGTTCAACTCTTCCATTGCCCCCTCTCCCTTTCACAGGGCAAATGGAACCCAGGAGGATACAGCTCACAGGCTTCAGGCAAGGGGCAGCCAGAGATGATCCGAGTGATGTTGAGGCAATCCAGGCACAGCAGGTCGTTCAGCCACTTCTCTACTGCGTCCCCAGGGGCGTATCGGATCGACTCGTGCAGGGAAACCTCATGCAGGGTTCGTGCTGTTCCCCACAAAACACACACACACAGTGAGGAACAACTAGAAAATACTTTTTGTCCAGAAGAGCAAGGTAAATGTTCTACTTTATCTGTCACATGGCGCTCACAAAATATGGCTCAAGAATTTAAAGCGAGTGGTTTTAAATTGTTCTGGTGGATGTTCAACTTGCCTCGACACCAATCCCAAGGGGATCTCTCTAAGTCAATGCAACCAATGCCCTGAGATGGTGACAAACAGGAATCTAGCCACCAGAAGGCCCAGGTCAGCCTCCCATCTGGTCACTGGTTTGCTGTTCCTTAGAGAAAAGCAACTTCACCTCTTGGGGACTCAACCTCTCTGCCTGATGGTCAGACGGTGTTACCGCCCATGAGCTTATAAGGGGAAGGATCCCGCAGGAGGGTGTGAAGTGACTTGCTGTGCACACAGGCGCATTCAGAGCTCCAGGGGTACCTGATGCCAGTCTGGCGGTCGTTGTGGTCTTGTTCTCAGCGGTGGTGCTGACCTGGCACTGGGCACTCTGTTGACGGAGCTGCTGAATTAGCTTGAGGGACAGAGACCGGCCAGTGCCCTCGTAGCTAGGAGCAAAAGCAAAGGCAATCAGGCATGAGGTCCCAAATCAACTCTCTAGGAGGGGACAGAGAACGACTTTCCTGTTCCTGATGAAACACCAGACTTCTGTTCGCTGAGGACAACCCTGTCACCTCTGAACTTCCATGCCCAAAGGAGGCAGGGCTGCATGGTGGCTCACCTCGGAGCCATCTGGGCCTGGGCTCAAGTCCTGGCATGTCCATTTAGTACCTCTGGACAAAGAACTCAACCCCTTTTAGCCTCCTCCTCAAAAGGGGACTATTTCACACGTCCCACAGGACTGTACTGTGAACTAAAAAATAAGGACTGAGGGCTTCCCTGGTGGCGCAGTGGTTGGGAGTCCGCCTGCCGATGCAGGGGACATGGGTTCGTGCCCCAGTACGGGAAGATCCCACATGCCACGGAGCGGCTGGGCCCGTGAGCCATGGCCGCTGAGCCTGCACGTCCAGAGCCTGTGCTCCACAACGGGAGAGGCCACGACAGTGAAAGGCCCGCGCACCACCAAAAAAAAAAAAAAAAGGACTGAGAAGAAGATGTGAATAAAGCATTTAGCATAATGGAACTGGAACGCAGGTAAATGGCCAATTAATAAGAGCTGCTATTAGAAGTTCCATGCTTGAAAAAATGAACAGAGAGTATTTCCAGTTTGGAAAAATTAAGATTAAACAAATCCACCACCCAAGTAACTTTTCTCATTACTACTTTCATTTAAAAGATGACATAAAGAAGTAACAAAAAATTTGGGGAAAAGAAATCATCTATAATCTGATCACTGAACCAGCTCTTTTCAATTGTTATTTCCTCCTTGTCTTTGGTCACAAGCACACGTGACCACAGGGTGCAGACTGCTCAGTGGGTTTTTTTTAATTTTCAGTTTTACACTATTTCATAGCATTCATTATCATAAATGAGGATACTGTATAAATACTTCCTCTAACTCAAATACTACTTTTAAAGAATGATCAAAAAAATTAAATTTTGAAGTGCTTTTATTACTCCTGCCTGCCCCATATAACAAAGCATTCTCAAAGGAATTCCATTTACTTATTTAAAAAAAAAAAAAGAGTAAGCACAAGCAACAAAGCTAAAAAAAAATTGTGTTTCAAAGAACATTATCAAGAAAGTGGAATTTCTTGAGTGGGAGAAAGTTTTTGAGTGGGAGAAAATTTCTGTAAATCATGTATATGAGACTTGCATCTAGACCGTATAAGGAACCCTTCCATACAACTCAACAATAAGTAAGACAACTCAATTAGAAAAATAAGCAGAGGATCTGAAGAGATACTTCTCCAAAGAAGATAAATAATGGCCAATAAGCATATAAGATGCCCCACATCATCAGCCATCAGGGAAATGCAAATGAAGACCACATGAGGTACCATTTCATACTCATTAGGATGGCTACAATCAAAAAGACATATAAATGCTAGCAAGGATATGGAAAAACTGGAACCCTCAGACACTGCAATAGGAATGTAAAATGGTACAGCTGCTTAGGAAAACAATCTGGCAGTTCGCTAACAGTTAAACAGAAAGTTATCATTGGACCCACTAATTCCACTTCTAGGTTACACGCCCGACAGAACAGAAAACATGTCTGCACAAAAACCTGTACGTGAATGCTGACAGCAGCATTACTGCTACTGGCCAAAAGAGAGAAACAACCCAAATGACCATCAAAAAGATGAATGGAAAAACAAAATGTGCAAAACATACAATGGAATAGTATTCGGCCATAAGAAGGAATGAAGTACTGACATAAGCTACACGGATGAACCTTGAAAACATTATGGTCAGTGAAAGAAACCAGTCACAAAAGACCACATATTCTAAGATTCCACTTATATAAAGTGTCCAGAATAGGCAAATCCATAGATACAGAAAGTTGATTAGTGGTTGCCTAGAACTGGGGGGTAGGAAGGAATTGGAGGATGATAATGAAAGGATATGGGGTTTCTTTCTGGGGTAATGAAAATGTTTTAAGATTGACCGTGGTGATGGTTTCACAACTCTATGAATATACTAAAAATCACTGAATTATACACTTTAAATATATCTCAATAAAGCAGTTATCAAAAAAGAGTAAAACCCATTTTATTTAACTGTTTTCAGTATAAGCAAAGCAGTCAAATAATAAATCTATAATACAGAAGCATCTCTTCAAGATGTGACTTCCATATAGAAATCGTTTCAATATTGAAGATATGTATACACTGACCAGGAAAGATGTCCCAGTATACTCTTTTTTTTTTTCTTTTTTTTTTGGCCATGCTGCACGGCTTGTGGGATCTTAGTTCCCCAACCAAGGATCAAACCCAGGCCCCCAGAAGTGGAAGCTCGGAGTCCTGACCCCTGGACCGCCAGGGAATTCCCAGTATATTCTTTACATAAAAAAGCAAATTCAAAACATTATGAAAACTATGTTTATGTTCTTATTCAAAATGAAAAAGTTAAATAAATGCACAGAAAATGTACACCAAAATTCTAACAGAAGCTGTCTCTATGGTCAGATCACCGGTGATTTTTCTTTTTGCTTACCTTACCTTTCTAGCTTTTCTATAGCAAACAAGAACGAAATATTCCAAAATTTTAAAAAAGCTCTTGAGCCTGCTTTCTTATGATAACTATACAGTTACTTTAATACTATATTTTCACATAATCCTCAGAGATAAGACACTGGTATTGCCATCCATGTGCCCTTCAGAACGTCATCAGGCCTACGGACAGAAGGAGACACTCATCAGCTGGGTTATGAAGTTTTTCAGTCTGGTGCTGCCTGTTCTGGTGGGCCGTAGCGCAGACCAGAAGTGAGCTATAGTTTACTATGAAGGGGCCAGCTGCCAAGGAGAAGGCCGAGGAGAGAGTGCAGCAGAGCCCCAAAGACTCAGACTTCAGGAATCAGCCCTACCCACCCAGGCCCAGGTCACATTCGTTAAATGCTATCTAACTGGCAACAACCTACAATGGAAGCAACGGCTCCTGCCCGAGGTGCCTCACCCGTTGATGGTGGATGCCATGAACACAAGGTAGGGGCCCAGAAGGCTCTTCACCAGGGGGAGGGGGATGGCAGCAGCTTCATCGATCACAACGAGTTCAGCCTGGCCCAGTTTCACAGCATCTGCAGGATGTATATACTGCCAGAAAGAAAAATTTGTATTATTAGCTTGGCCACCTGATACCATGGCTGTGATCACTGGTGAGTCACCATAAAGGCCTCTCTTTACTCTCTCTCCCCTGTCCCATTTCTTCTTCTCTCGTTCCTCCTTCTCGCTTTTCCCTGGCAGGGCAAAGCTGGGATGGGCTTAGAGTCAGATGCCTGGGTCCAAACAGGTCGACCACTGACTGTGTGGCCCTGGGCAGGTCACTTCATCTCAGCACCTCAGATTCCTCTCCAGAAAATGGAGGAAATACCTGATGGTTGCCTGAGAAGAAAAATAGGTAAATCTGTAAAAATGCCCTACCTGGGACCTGGCTGAGTGATAGGTGGTGCCTCCCTTTCTCTCCTCTCTCCCTTCTCAGGCTTCTCCCCAGCCTCACTCTGGCCAGTGGGCCAGAGGCAAGCTTGGCCCCAGCAATGGCTAAAGGGGAGGATGTCAGGTTTCTGAAGCATCTCCTACACTCTGGGTACTGTGTGTCCTGCTTTGACACCATCAATATAAAGCCCAGGTCCCCCTGCACTGGTGGGGACACTTCTAAGACTTATAACCTTCTTAGTGCTCACACATCCTTATTTATATTATTAGCTGGGCCATCTAATGTCACAAACTTGCCATGAGCTTGGCACCCTTATGCGTATAAACAACCCTTTCAGTTCCTACAGGGGTTCCTGCTCTTTTTAAAGTTTGCAAAAGTCCATGAAGAGGTATTTTTACAGGAGAGGAAACCTGAATAGCCAACTACCATAAACAAAGGTACTCAGCCTCACTAGTAATCAGCGCAATGCTGAAGACAACAAGGAGACCCCACTTCACACGCAGACAGGCAAAACTTAAATAGCAGTAAAACACCCAGTGTTCCTGAGGACGTGGGGAAACAAAAACTCAAGAGAGTGCTGGGGTGAAGCTAAATATGTACAAACACTTTAAAGGAGAACTTGGCAAAATCCAAGAAAGATGGAAATCTATCCATACCCTAAGACCCAACAATTCCAATTCTAGAAACATATAAATAAACTGTAATGTGCTCATATAGTGCCTAAAAATGAATCAACCAGATCTACAAGCTTCAATCTGGACCAACTTGAAAACAAATGTTGAGTGAAAAAAAGGCAAGCTGAAAAAAGACAAGTATAGTATGTTACCATTTATGGTTACATAATTATGTAGTGAAATATAAACAAATGAATTGAAAGGAAACACACCAGGGACTTCCCTGGTGGCGCAGTGGTTAAGAATCCGCCTGCCAATGCAGGGGACACGGGTTCGAGCCCTCGTCTGGGAAGATCCCACATGCCGCGGAGCAACTAAACCCATGCGCCACAACTACTGAGCCTGCGCCCTAGAGGCTGCGAGCCACAACTACTGAAGCTCGCGTGCCTAGAGTCCGTGCTCCACCACAAGAGAAGCCACCGCAATGGGAAGCCCACTCGCCGCAACTAGAGAAAGCCTGCGTGCAGTGATGAAGACCCAGCCCAGCCAAAAATAAATAAATAAATTTATTTAAAAAGAGAAGAAAAAGAAAGGAAACACACCAATCTCAAGAGCACAGTATGGGGAGTGACGGAAGGGAATGGATGGGGAAGGGTACAAGAGGGACTTCAACCGTGTCTGTGAGGATTCAGATCTTTAAAACAAAAATATGAGTGGCTTTTTTTTTTTTTTTTTTTTTTTTGCGCGGTACGCGGGCCTCTCCCTGTTGTGGCCTCTCCCGTTGCGGAGCACAGGCTCCAGACGCGCAGGCTCAGCGGCCATGGCTCACGGGCCCAGCCGCTCCGGGGCATGTGGGATCTTCCCGTACTGGGGCACGAACCCGTGTCCCCTGCATCAGCAGGCGGACTCTCAACCACTGCGCCACCAGGGAAGCCCATGAGTGGCTTTTTAAACGTGAAACAAACACAGCAAACAGCAAAACATCAGCATTTCTTAAGCCTGAGTGCTGGGCACTTGAGTGTTATCTTATATTGGTCTCTGTGCTTTCCTGTAGTTTTCAAGTATTCCATTACAGGTGAGATTTTTTAACTGCTTTGCTGGAAGCTGATGAGTCGAAGGGGCAGAGACTCCACTCGTTTCCGACAGCAGATACATGTCCTCAGTAGGGCCCCACATCTTGGATCATTACAGAGAAAAACTAAACAAGCACCTCATAAAAGCAGCAGAAAGCAGGCCCCTGGAGAGGCACAGCCGACTTTAATTTAATATTCTTCTATATCGCAATTTCCAGCAAGAAAGAAAAGGTCTCAAAGGGACACAAATGTAGCCTCATAAAGTCAGGTCACCTCTTCTACACTTCAACTCCAGTCTGGAGACAAAAGGACTCTGGTAATACGAGAAGGTCTCTGATGACAGATCCAAGGAGCGGAGCGGCGAGGGCTGAGCCAGGCATTTCACGGAAAGGTTCTCCCTCTTTGGTTTGTGTGTTTTTCTTGAGTTTTAACAGATCTCTGGATTCTCACGGCCTGCAGCCTGCCCCTCACCCCGCCCTACGCCAACACTGGACTCTTCCCCTCAGCTGAGAGGACCAGGCCAAAGTAGGAAGAAACGCACAGAAAGAAGAGAGTCTAGAAAGAGACCCAGCAAGAAAAAAATTAAGGTCCTTGAGGGAAAAAGGCACAAACACTGAACCTTATTTATAACCTGGATCCGTGATAAAAGGCATACCTCCCTGACAGACATATACAAAGGCCTCGCAGGCACAGAGGTCAAGGGCGTGAAGTGCCAAATTGACGCCCACTTCCCCCCCCCCAACCCAACTCCAAAAGGGATCGATAACCTGCTCCATTAGGAGCCCACGGGCCTCCATCCCTTCTGCAAGCCTGTCATGATTTAACAAAGTTGTAGCCTTTGGACAAGTACAGACCATTCAGGCTTACAGAGGACTGGAGGTTCACAGAGCTTTCGGGGAAACACCGTTTGAAAAGGAAAATAGGCCACCGGCTAAACCACAAAGATTCAGAGTACAATTTACAAAGAAGTTTTCTTCTTTTAAATGGTGAGGTTATTTATTGTCCTCGCTACAGATGCATCATTTCAAAACCTGCTGTAACTAAGCAAAATTAGAAATGATGTCGGAAAAAATGATTTTCTTTCTCTTAGCTCATTAGCATACTTACAATGCTACTCACTCAATTTTCAAGGGACAAAACTACAACTTTCCCATCTGGCTACGTACATTTGGTAGTCTGCTTGAATGCTTTTCTTTAGAAGAGGCTGAAAATCTGGAACACGTTTACCGTAAAACAACAACGCTGTCTAAAAGATACACAATTACACAGCACATAAAACAACTATAAAAGGAGACTTCTTAGAGCATTTATATACAGCAGGACACTGGCCCCACGTGGCAGGGTTTTAGAACAAGCCTCACCTGAATGGTCTGCCTGTGTTCCCGGAATATGTTCACTCTGATCACGGCTTTGTTAAATTCAGGATTTAGAGACTGAATGATCTCATAATCCAGATGCTCCTAATAGGGAAAGAGCCAAACCAATGCCAAACGTCAGAAACAGGCTATAAAAACTAAATATTAAGGAAGTTTGCATTCTAAAGACTTCACCTGGATTTATACTCAGCATGGAATCAAAATAAGCTCTTATCCTAATTTCCTACCTGATACTGCAGAGCATCAAATCCTTTAAACACAAATTCAAACAGAGTGTGGAGGTTATCCGGGCTCGGAGAGGTAACAAAGATATTGGAGTACCTGTTGAACAAAAGGAGTATTTTTTTTTTAAAGTAATCAGGAAATCTAAGAAATGTTTAGAAAACTTCAAAAAAGAAAACATTTTTGTTTGCCCCTGTTACACAGGGGATAACCAGAGACAGTGGCAGAAAAAAAATCAGGACACACGTTTTGGGGAGGAAAAGTAAAGCAACTGCAGACCTGAGGGTATTCTTCCTCCCAACCTAATGAAAACGCATTACCAGTTTGAAGGTAGCACACCCCAGCAATTAGCTACCAGCATCTGTGAAAGCACCCTGCTGAGGGCACTGTGGGGACCGCTCGCTCCCTCAGGCTCCCTCAGTGCCAGGGCCGGCACGTGGCTCCCCAGTCCTGCGCCCTGGGACGAGAGAGGGCTTCACTCTCATCACTAGCTGTGCTGCGAGGGTTTCAAACCGTGAAGCCAAAGTACTCAATTGTGCTCAGGCTAAGGCCACAGTTAACCTCTGAGGGATCCTTGTTCAGTGTAAAGGATGCTGATGGTGGCGGGGCTGAGTGGTCCTGCCGGAGCAGCGAGAGAAACAAAGGACTAGGAGTCAGGAGCCGAGTTCAGCCCCAGCACTACCAGCACTGACTTGGGGGGGTCTTGGGTGTGTCACTGAAACTCCCTAAGCCTGGGTTTATCCATCTATGAAACGCTAACATTGTGAATTAGGAGCACTGAGGAAGAGAATGCATACAGGACATGGTGAATTCTAGGTCCTTTATTTATGTCTGTGAAGCTGGAAGTACATGATCTCCTGGCAGTTGCAAAAGTCTTCCGCCCAGGACAAAAGAATGGAAAGGAACATCACACTCAAAAGCAGCTCCTCAGAAGCAAACAAGATCTTCTACTGATCAAAATCATTAAAATGCCAAACTTGTACTTTTCTAAGTCAGCAAAGCTGGTCATTATACATGCTCATCTCCTGAGAGTTTTTAAGTTTCCTACCCCCGTTTCTTTGCTCTTGTGTGTTTGTTCAACTCTAAACAGTGAGTTGGCCCTGGTGTATGTCTGTGTGTGCATGCACACATATATGTGCACCTTTGGGGGTTTGGGGGAAACAGCACTGCTCTTTCTAGACAGGAACCCAAGACCTAGAGAAATCACACAGGAGCCTGCTCAGACCCCGGAGCAGCTTCCCTGTCCCCTGACCCCCTACTCCTGCACACTGCTCCCTCAGAGCTCAAAGTGCCTAAAGATGGGGACCCCCTTACCCAAAAGCCACTGCCCCAGCAATAGCCAATCCCAGGGCTGCAGATTTTCCCCTTCCTCGGGCAGCTGTGAGCACAACAGTACTCCTCAGGGTCTTTTCCGAGATCCCCTCAATGAATTTCAAGACAGCTTTGGCCTGTGGAAAGAGAAACATATTAGGTGAGCTTTGAGAAAGGCCAAGGTCCAGCCATCCACCACCATCGCCGTGGAGAATTCAGGCTGATGCCTAGGCTAACTCGGGGGCGGAGGGGCTGCAGGGGAGTTCTTACTGGCCAGAAAGCAAGGCCCAGCACCTGGACTCTCACTCCCTTAATCGTCTCCTCTGGGTCTCAAGGCTTTAAACACCAACTAGGTGCTGATAACCCCCAAGTTCACACCTCCATCCAGACCTCTTCCCCGCACACCAGACTCTTCTATGCACGCAATTGCCCCTGACCTGCCCTCCACCTGTACATCTAATAGACATCTCACACTGAACACCTAACATCCCCTCCAATCCTCCCCCACCTACGATCTTCCCCAGCTCAGCTAACTGTCCAACTGTTTAGGCCAAAAGTCTTCTCCATTTTCTCCCATACCTGATTCATCAGCAAATCCTGTCCATACTTCCTTCAAAACATAAAAATTCTACATTCCTCACCATCCTCCTCCTCCACCACGCTGGTCAAAGCCACCACCTTGTACCGCCGCCATTATTACAGGAGCCTCCTAATCAGTCCTGCTCCCACCTTCGTTCCCCTACAACCTAGACTCAACACAGCACAAGGCGATCCTGTTAAAATTAAGGCTGGCTTCCAGAAGCACAAGAATTCCTTCAATTGGATAATTTGTGTATTTGTTTAAAAAGAAAAAACATGATAACTGGGATTAAATAAATAAAGTCAGCCTGGGGATCCCTCTGACAGCTGTGCGGAGACCATGAGCGTAAAACTCTCTGCTGGCCCCCACTGCTCACAGAGTAAGTGCCACGCCCTCCCAGCGGCCTGCATGGCCTGCGCGGTCTGACCTCCGTCGTTTCCTCCTACCCTCGCCCACTCGCTCTGCTTCAGCCCAGTCATCCTCCTTGTGAGTCCTTGAGCACACCAGGAGAAACTACCTGAGGCCTGTGTACCAGGAGACCCCTCCGCCGGGAGCCCTCTCCCTGCAGAGAGCCACGTGGCTCGTTTTCTCAACTCCTTCAAGCCCACTCAAAGGGCAGCTGCTCACCAGGCCCTCTCTGACCACGATACGGAGACCCGCAGCACCCCTCCCTCCCCCGGCACTCCCCATCCCTCCTCGCTGCTCTTCATGTTTCCCCACCTACACAGCACCTTCTACTACAATACGTGGTTTGCTTACTTCCTTGATTCCCCGTCTTCCTCATCCCACCAGAATGTAAGCCCCATAAAGCAGGTGCGTCCCTCTTGTTTGCTGCTGAGCCCCTGCCTAGAGGAGTGTCAGTGGCGCTTAATGAGAACAGGGACCATAGCTCTACTCAGGGGCCAGACGCTGCTCCCCACGGGGAATCTGCCCTGGGAACAGGCCATTGAGACTGGGAGGAAGGCCGGATGGTCCAGCCTGGCCTGTCTGGTCCTGAAGAAGCTGCCTTACATGACTGGGCACGGACACTCAGAAGATACTGAGAAGACGCAGTCCCAGGCAGAAGGAAGGGAAGGACAGGGAGGGGCTTCAGGAAGCCAGAGTCTCTCCAGGTGGAAACACTCAGAGGGGATCCAGGTCCTACTCGCCTTAACTTGGCCTTGGCTGAACACTGTATTTTATCCTCTTGTTGTTTGCTTTAGAGTAGAAAAGTGAAGAACCCTGATAAAACATAAGTGGCAAAATCTACAAACATAATAAAAGGGTATGAAATCTGGACTAAAAATGCACTCTAAAATAATATTCTAAAATGAAAAACCAATACAAAAAAGCCGAGTGGTTTATGAAAACAAACAAAATAACCAGTAATTATATGAAAACAGTGCCTGCTTCTCTCATAACTAAAGTAACAACAAATTGAAACAACGATCCTATGTTCCCATATCAGATTCGTAAAGACATACAAGTTTAACAGTACCCAGTGTTGGCAAGACTGCAGAGAAAAAGGCCTTTTCATACATGGTGCGGGTTCCATAACCTGGCATGACACCCGCTTTAGTGCACACATACTCTACCCCAGCAATTCTCCTGTTAAATTAGCCTAGAGACAGTGCCCACATATGTATCTGTAAGAATGTCCTAATAGCATTACTTATAATAGCAAAAAAGCTGGAATCACGGCAAATGTCTAATAGGGACCACCTTCCCTTTGCACACTTTAAAAATACCCATTTATATGCACAGAAAAAGATCCAAAAGGACACACAATAAACCGTTAACAGCAGCTGTCTCTGCAGAGCAGGACAGCCAAGGAGAAACATCACTTTCTATTTTTAATGCACACTTTCCTACTTACTGATTTTTTAAATTTTTTTGCCGTGGGTCATTTATTTTCTTATAACAATACTACTGTACTATAGTTTTTCTCTCTTCTGCCCTTTCCCCATCCTCTCTCTCACTCCCTCTCTCTGGTGATAAAGCTACCAGGAAGCGGTTGAAAGCAACCCAGAGCCTGCAGCCTGGGCTGCAGAGAGAGAGCTGCGTGTTTGGTGATTCTACTTCCAGCATGGAAAGGGAAACCACCCTATTGGGACTCAGACCCAAGTGGGCGGCATCATTGCAGCTGTTTTCCATCATGAGGGAAAAGCCCAGTGCTGAGAGAGGCCTGTGCTGCTTGGTTGGCTCAGGCTGGACCAGAACCCTGAACACACCCGACAGCTTGCAGGCCTCTGGGCCACATCCATTCAGCTCCCATCACCGCCCAGGAACCACCGGAGAAGCCAAGTTTATCTATCGGCCCTGGCCACTTCAGGGAGCACAGAAATGCATCCTGGCAGCTCCCACCCAGCCTGCTGTCTGTACCTAGAGATCAGGTACACAGAGGACCCTCACCACAGGGCCCTCATCAGCCCTCACACTGGAGCCTCCAGCTCTCCTCACTTACGAACAAGGCATAAGCGAAAACCTTTATGTCATCAAAACTTAATGAAAATGGGGGCTTCCCTGGTGGCGCAGTGGTTAAGAATCCACCTGCCAATGCAGAGGACACGGGTTCGAGCCCTGGTCCGGGAAGATCCCACATGCCGTGGAGCAACTAAGCCCGTGCGCCACAACTCCTGAGCCTGCGCTCTCGAGCCCGCAAGCCATAAGTACTGAAGCCCGCGAGCCTAGAGCCTGTGCTCCACAAGAGAAGCCACCGCAGTGAGAAGCCCGCGCACCACAACGAAGAGTAGCCCCAGCTCGCCGCAACTAGAGAAAGCCCACGCACAACAGCGAAGACCCAACGCAGCCAAAAATAAATAAATTAAATAAATTAAAAAAAAAAACTTAACGAAAATGAAAGGACACAGGTCCATCACCCTGCGCCTGTGGCGTTCCTCCATAAATGTAACCCATCTCCCCCCGACCCCCAGCTCCCTGAACTGTTAACGTGGAGAAGGGGGAGCTAATCCTGGACCACTGTCATGAACACATGCTGCTGCTGCGTGCCTGAGTGTGAGCAACAGAAAAGGGCCCTCGCCCTCGGAGGAGGCAAGCCTTGTTCTAACTTGGCATCTGTCACTCTCCGCCCGCTGTCTCTCTCCCCTCAGCGCCGTGCAGACTGGGCTGGGGACGTTCCAAACGCACGCTCACCTGGTCTACGGTCTTGCAGCACTCCACCAACACGCCCACAGGCTGGGTGTCCTGCAAGCTCTCCTTCAGCTCCTTCAGCTCCAGACCAGAAGGCCCAAGACTGTCCTCCTACCAGAGAGGGGAGGAGGAGAAGCTTTGCCGCCACCCCGGGAGGGCCAGCACAGAAAACGCAGCCTGCCCCACGTTCCCGGCCCCTGGCAGCTCACCGGGGTCTGGGGAGGGAGGGCCTCAACACTGGCGGCATGGGAGGAGATGGGCAGGATGTTGAGCTGGTCATCGATGGCGAGACACCTCTTACACGAGGCCAGAGAAAGAATAAACCTGAGGAACAAACCGCAGTCGTGAGGTGCTGAGGGCAGTGTCTGCACAACAAGGGAAGGGCTTTTCTCCAGGAAAATCATCTAGCCCCACGTCTCTAAGAAAGCTGGAGAAAGCCAACACCATCATCTGGAGGGCAGTGCCGGATGATTCCCAGCCTCCTTTACGAGGCCCGAACATGCTTTATAGAGCAAACAAGCAAACGGGGAACTCCCTTAAGCGACTGATTACAAGGGCCCCTACTGTGCAGAAGCCCGCTGCTCCAGGGTGCCCCGGCCCTTCCCCCATCCTGCCAGGTTCACCCTTTAGCACTACGTGTCTCCTTGAATGGGGAACGCCAAAGCCACCCCACATGTGCTCACCAGCCACACAGGGAAACAAACGCATACACAACTGGACTGACCTTCTGCCACAAGGAGGAGAAAATAAAGGAAAGGGTGGAGGGGAAAGCTCCCTCTAGCACTATAATACAAACATTTTTGCGTGTAGCAAAACATGTGTTTGGCTATAAAATCCAAGCTTCTCCCACAACTGCAAGCAAAGGGCCTCCCGCACTACTTTCACAGGCTTCCCTTCCAGCCAGTAGCGCTGGGCGACCTCCAGGCCCACTGCTACTGAGCAGCTTCAGAGGCGATTGAAATTAGGTTGCACAGTTCACCCAGGCCAGGATTCCTAAACCTCAGCACTACTGAGATTCTGGACCAGATAATTCTTTGTTGGAAGGGCTCTTCGGTGCCTTTTAAGCTGTTCAGTGGCACCCTTGGCCTCAACTGACACCAGCCTCCCGCCCTCACCGCAGGTCACGACCATCAGAGCATCTCCAGACACGGCCAAGTCTCCCCAGGGGCAAAAGTGCTCCGGCTGAGAACCACTGACCTAGGACATGGCTTCTTTCTTCTTAAGGCGTTTCACGTGTTGCTAACTGGCGTTCCTTAAAAAGGGGTCTGTGGTCAAATAAATTGGGGTCCCTGGTGCTGTGAGACTTTTCAGAGGCTAAAACAGGCTCACGTGAATCCTCAGAAAGGAAAAACTGTATCAGCATTTCCCAGATATATTGGACCAGAGAACCCTTTTGTCATAAGGTCCCTCTTGAACATCAGTGTTCTGTGAAACACATTTGGGAAAAGAGTGGTCCAGACAAATCACCCCTTTGACAGATGCGTAGGCTAAAAGCCAGAGCGGGAGAGAGACTCGGTAAGGGCCAGAAGCAAGATAGAATTCAGGCCCCAGCCTTCCACTCACTTTTATTGCCTCCAGTTAGCTGCACAACTACCACTGCTATCGGGACTATCACCATTTGGGGCTCCTGCACTACCTTCCCTGAGATAGAGCACAGCTTTCAGTTGGGTCCAAGGTGAAAATGTTCCCCCCGCTGTGGCTCCCCACAGCTGAGGAAGTGAGAAATGTGCTCCAGACCTACCTCTCATTAAATCTTCCCACCACATCCTGATGGGCCTCCGTCCTGTATCTTGAATGCACGTCCTAAAAGAGACAACGTCCATTAACAGAGGTACCCAAATTGCACTGAGGTTCAGCGTCCAAGTGTGAAGAAGTTCCAACAAACAACCCTGGGGTAAAAGAGGCACCAGAGATGCTGCTAGAAACAAAATCTACTCCTACCTAACCTGCCATGCGAAACTGGCCAGATGCGATCTGCTGCAGCAGGACTCAGACACTAAATGCAATGTTTCTTATCACAACAAATGTCCCCTCACCTCACCTTTGACTGTTCCCACATTTTATCCAGCAGCACAAAACATATTCACCCGTTCAATAAAATGCACATGCCAACACCAGACAAGCTGGGCACACACCGGTGTTTAGTAAAGCATGAAACCTATTCTCCTGAAGCTTACAGTCAAATGGTTGGATGGAGACAAACAAGTAAATAGATACAAATTTTGGGAAATGCTATGAATGAGAAACAGGGTGCAGTGGCAGCCAATGGCGGGGTGGGGAGGGGGACCACTTATATAGGGTAGAGAGGGAAGGCCCTCTGAGCTGGTAAGCAGGCAGCCAAGTAAGAGAGGGAGGAAGAACAAACAAAGTGACGTGGGCACAGACATTCGCTCGTTCACAGGTATTTCAGGAGGGCTTACTAAAGTCCAGGCACCCTTCCAGGATCAGGGAATATACCAGGGAGGAAAACGAAGTCCCTGCTCCCATAAAGTTTGGAGACTGGCACAGGAAGCCAGACAATAAACAAATAAATGTCTAACTTTAGGTGGCTGTACCATGCTTTGAAGCAAAATAAAACAGGTTGAGGAGTGACAGGCCAACCACATAGTCTACACAGGGTGTGAGAGAGGCCACACCGAGGAAGTGGTATCTTGGCTGGGAGTGGAACGCAGTGAGGAAGTGGGCCAGCAGACATTTCGTGGAAACGGCGCGAAGGCCCTCAGGTGAGAGTCTGCTGAGGGGAGAGGGCGCACCTGAAGACCTCCGAGGAGGCCGGAGGGGCTGGGGTGAGGCGAAGGGGCTGGGGGCGATGAGGCGACAGGAAGTAGGCACTGAGATCTGACGGAGGTCCACTTCACCGGGCGAACGCAGCTCATGAAACCCTGAGGCCAAGCCTAACAGTTCCCGAGCAGCTGGCAATGGACAATGACTCCAAACCTGCGGCTCAACACACCCATGTGGCAGAACCAGCTCTGCATCCAGGGAAACACTTCCAGCCACTCCCTCAGCTGGGGCAGAAAAAAAATACCCCACCCCACTCCCTGGAGTCAAAGTTTCTGCCAGTCCGGGAGCGGGATGGCAATGCTCCTCCACTACCCATTAGGGTGAGGGCAGGTGAGGACGCTTGTGCATGGTCCCCTTTTTGTAGTACACAAATGTAGGCACTGGCATGGCCCTCTGTGGAATACTCTTAGAAATTGAACTACACAACAGCTGCATCATGTCTGAATCTCACTGGTGTAGAATCTGCAAATGCCTGAAAGCAAAGGCAAAATGCAGATTCCTAAGCACACCCAGGGCCACTGAGGCTTCTCTGCAGAAAATTCCTCATTAGCTCCAGTCAAAGAGCTCCCAGCCTAGAAATTATACTGACCGCTCACTGGAGTTGCTCAGTAGGCATTCTTAAAAGAAAGCAGCAAAAACACAGATTCATTTGAACCGCCACAATCAAGTTAAAGAAAAAAACGGACACTTACCATGGTCATCGTGTACAACTGCTTCAGTGAGTTCATGGTCCGTAGGAGGATAACCACCAACCCACCACCTTCCACTGTTTCTACAGTCCTGGCCAGCAAGTTTGGAGTCAAAGCTTCAAAATCCTGGAAAAAGGAAACCTTAGAACTGGCTGCAAAGAACACCCGCTGGGAAGCTTAAGCAGGGGCCAGGCGATAAGGTACAAGGAGGGCTTCAGAGTACAAACTCAAGACCATACCCTGTACCTGACTCACCAGGACGGACGGACGGACGGACGGACGGACGGACGGCCGGGGACACACACACACACACACACACACACACACTCACTCTCTCTCTCTCTCTCTATTGATTCACACTTGAATTTCAGAAATACCTCACACTCATTTTCTGCTCTGTTCATAGATGGAAACTGACAGAACTCAACTGCACCACATGGGGGAGCCACTGCCTAAAGGAGCCACCATCACTTCACCTGGTAACAGGTGAGCAGAAGCAGCTCCCTACCAGTCAGTGATGGGGTGAGAACAGGCAAAACGCTCTTTTCAGCCTCCAAGGTGGGATGTAAGCCAGCAGTGTATGGACAGCCCACTGGAATACGGAAAGGAAAAACCAGAACTCCTATTCAAAATTTCCCACCTCATTTCTTAATTTATATTTTAAAAGGTATGTTTTACGATGCACATAATCATAGTAGTGCATGCATATAATAAATACATATCAAACTGTGGGAACCTGTGCTTAAATGTGAGGATTTGTGCTTAAATGTTTTCTTTGGTGGGTGGGGCGGGGTCACAGGTGCCAAAGAATCAAAGAACAAAACAAAGACCACCAGAGCTCAAAACAAAGAAAAATATGAAACTTAATCTATTAACTTGCCAGGCAAGAGAAAATATATACCAGTGAAGAAACTCACCAGCTACTTCTCTGAGGGGGGGAAAGCTAGGAGACTTCAAGGACGAGAAGGGCGGTGATAGGGGTGGTTATTCGGTCAAGCACTCTGGATAGGACGTCCGAGTACTCGGGTCCGTACCTAGTTAGCTAAAACAAGTCCCACTGCTCTCTGGTCACGAAAGTCTTCAGTTAGTTCTAATAGGGATCTAGGGTCCTGGGGTCACTCAAAGTTCCGTGCTTTACCAAGCTGGTTAGACCCAGTTGTGATGGAGCGTCACTGCCAGTTTGGGTATCTCTAGACAAGTGCTGCTTTTGGTAGGAAATGCTCTTTTTATGTTGGTGAGTTACCCAGTTCCTGTGGAAAGTGGCCAAGTCCTCCACGGATGAAGCTTTGGGGGAGGGAGTACACGTGACTCCTCTCCTCTCTGTACACCTGGCCTTGTGGGTGACCAGGCAGCCCAGGCACTCCCTAGCACTCTAACTCGTCACGGGCTGGGGCAAGTCACCCACCTGGAGAACACACATGCCAAACGTATTGCCCAGGATCTTGTGGGTCTCATTGTAGTAGCAGTAGCGAATGTTTGTGGCAGCTACGAAGAGTTCAAAGGGGTCATCTTGCTTTATGTTCAGCGTCCCGCTCTTTATTTTTTTCTGCAGCTGTCGCATTCTTTTCTTCCGATGACTGCAATCACCCCCCATCCCATGAAAGCCAGTTAACCAGAGGGGCTAGAGTTGGGAGCAGGGGATAGGCTCAACGATCACCCACTTAGACCTTCAGAGCTAGAAGGGAACTTGGAAATCGCAGTGCTCATCCCCTCACTTTAAAGCTGAAGGAAACGAAAGAGGCATTAGAGCAGATGGGCTTCGGAGGGAGACAGTGGAAGTCTGTGTGAGGACCCTGCCATTTTGACACTTCACTTTACAAAAAGGGGAATGGGAGTCCCTAAACCTCACATTCAGCCAGAGCTTGAAAGCAAACCTTAGTGGCCTCATTACCTCAGTCTCAAGCCAATGCTTCAACCACACAGCACCGCTTCCCAGAGAACCTGGGAGAGGCACTGTGATGGCGGGTTACTTTATTCATTTTTCCTAAATGAATTCATCCACTTCCTTCCCAGATGGTGGGGTCAAGTCCTCAAGGGCAGCTCTAATCTAAGACAATACTGATAGAGGGTATAAGGGTTGGAACGGAATCTGGACGTCTCCCAGAAATCCCTGAACTTTTCTTTTGTCTTAAAAAACTCTGAATACCTAACTGTCAATTAATTGTTTCTTTCAGAGAAAAGAGAGAACGAGAAAACTCCAGCATCAAGGGTTACAGCAAACCAAAATTGTATCATAGTTCTCTAACTGAATAGTAGAGCCAAGGCCTTGCCCCTGGGGCTGCACTTCCTCAGCCCATGACTTAGCATCAGCCTTCATCTAATGCTCAAAACAGGGGTAGGAGAGCTATAAGAGGCACAGAAGAGATTTTTAAAAGTGAATGCAGGTGGGTTAAGTTTGAAAGGCAAATCTGCCCAAAACATTGTAAACTGCCCAATTTCGCAGGGGGTTTCCCCACAGCAGAGTCCGCCCCAGAGACACATATACTGGGGGATAAAGGAGGGAGAAGAGGCCCAAGGACAGAACCACAGGTGAGCTGGGTTTAGGGAAGGAGACGAGCTCGGGGAGAGAGAGAGCTCAGGAAGGCGGTCTGAGTGTCACAGAAGCAAAGAAAGGAGAGCATTTCCGAGGTGACTTTATAACGGTTTATCTGACAAGGAACAGCACCCCCACACCCCAAACTCCTCCACACACACAGTCGTAGGCAGAACTGCCAGGTTCCTAGTAGGTGACCCACCCCACCTCCTCTGGCCCAGGGGTGGATGTCTTTCCAAAAGAATTTGGGAGAAAGACTGATTTCTGTGTCGTTGGACCCAAAGCACGTAAAACTCAAGTGGTGTTTCTGCGATGGGCACCACAGAAGGCAGAAAGCTGCCCTGAAGTGGGAAAAGAACAGAGCAGACACGCAGAGATGAGAGACTGAGCAGGGACCAGAGCGTCAGCGCTGCGGCTGTACACCGCGCCCACGGAAGAGCTGAAATCTCATCCCCATAGGCTTCAGGAGCTAGCCCGTATATTGCCGACCCTTGAGAAACCTGGGGGTTAACCTGCGTCTAACTTAAGAGTCGCCCCCCCGGTAACCACAGCTCCTCCACATCAGAGGATTCAACCAACCACGGACCACGTGGTACTGTAGTATTTACTACTGAAAAACATCCGTGTATAAGTGGAGCCCTGCAGTTCTAATCCACATTGTCCAAGGGTCAACTGTACTTCAATAAATTCCCCTTGTGCCTAAGTGTGTTTGTGTTGGAGGTCTGCTCTTTACTATATAAGAAGTCTTAAGTCCACAACTTCAAAAGATAAGAACAGCCAATTGTCAAAAACAGCAGTGAACTACTAGAAGAAGAGCTCTGAGAAAAAGGAGAAAGAGGAGGAAAAGTTGTTGCATTAGGCATCAGGTCGTTGGTAACTTCCAAGAGCAACTGAAGGAAGCTGCATTATTAGAGGGGCTGGATCAGCTGAGAAAACTCAGAAGAAAACTCGTGTGCAGAAAGCAAGGAATTGGGCTGGGGACTTAAAAGAGCATGTGAAAAGGATCTGAAATTTATTGTCAGGAATGAAGAAAGGCCATCAGCTCTACTATTTTTCTCTACTAGAAGTGTCCTCAGAGATAGCACCTTCACTAAGAATCCCTGAAAAACCATGTCAAAGAATCATTTCCTAGCATTTAACTAACGAGCAGGGATGGGAAGTGGGATGGGACACTCAAAGGGCACGGCTTACCTGCTAAACCCCAGCTCTTTCTTATAACACCACAGCACAGAAGGCCGAGCCTTCACAGTTGCTCTGGACAACATGTGATGGAGTATGACCACCTGCCAAAGAAAAAAGCCATAGCAACTCAGGACCAGAAGAGAACTCCAGGACAGCCAGGACCGAGACCACAAGGCAAGCAGTGCCCAGGCGGGGACTAGAAGCCAGCGCACATACACTTACCCTTGCACTCAGTCCACCACCCCACATATCAAAAGCTGTTAACCTGTCTGTTAATAATTCTAAATATTGAGTAGTTATCACTTCCAGTAAGTAAAGGAATGTTCCCACTAGGCATTTCACTTAAAGAAAACCAGTTATTATGTGTGAAACCCCAGAGTGTCTGTAACATGCTGACTCTTTGGGACAGGATACAAAGTAAGTCAGGAAGCATTTACCAGGTCTTACCTGATCCTTTCCTCGATCTCCGACCACAACAAAGAGAGACCTCTGCCGCTCAGCTACCCCATTCTCAATGAGAATCCGGATTCGGTTATCCACTTTCTTCCGATGCATGGTGAAAAACTATCACTAAAACAGAAGGAAAAGACACAACTGGACATGAACACCCAGGTTCTGGGTGAGGAACATTAGCTGGCTGCCTCCTGTGGGGCTGGGAGGCTGAGCTAGGCACATTTATAAGTATCATCTTATTGAACCCTCAAACAGCTCCCTAGGGAAGACATCGGCCTCATTTTTTAAATTACGAAACTTAGGCTTGAAAGGTGAAGAAAATGTTCCCTTGGCATGGGAAGTCAACAGGAAAGCTGTAATTCACCCCCCTATGGAGGAGTTTTTCAAAAATCGGAAACAATGTTCAAAAACAGAATGATTAAAATGTATGATATATCTATGGGAAAATAAAGCGGTTTTCAAAAAAATTTGTTCAAAATCATTTTCAAATATTATCTAAGGATATGGATACAGATGCTTATTAGAGGATAACATGGCAGGATATGCATGTACATAATATATATATAGAAAAAAAAAGATTGGAAGAAAACACCAAAATGTAAAGTAGTTATTTATGAATGGTGAGATAACAGATGATTCTTATTTTGTTCTTTTGTTTTTTTGGAGTTTTGTGTTTTGTTTTTTTTAATTCACATACATTACTAACAAAGTCAGGAAAAGAAATCAATTGACTATTACTATGATGGAATGTGGCCATCTGTTTCCTCAAAGGAGGGAAAACTATACTGAAGCCTGTACAGAGAGATTTCAAAAGTTACTGTGATTACATATGATAGAGCATTGCATCATTATAATAAATACACCAAAGAAACATCAAAAATATCAATTATGCTTCTACAATGTAAAAGTAAAAATGGCATGTTACTTAGAAACTCCAGTGCTTGCTGCATTCTAATTCTACACCTAAAGCTCATTAACTGAACCTTAACCCTGCCTTAATTGGCTTTCTAACCTCTCAATCCAAACATGGATTTTAGCAGTTCAATCTTACTATAAAACACTACTTGATAATCAATGGCTCCTATTTTATAAAGAAAGGACCAAGTATAAATACTCAAGTACCCCAAGGAAGAAAAGTGAGGGAGACAGGATTCACATTCAGGCCTCCCCTGATTCCAAAGCCTGAACCCTTTCCAGTTCACCAACCTGACCAGCTTGTCAGCTGAGTTGCAGGCCACACAAAGACCCCACAACCAATCAACAACTAATTAACTAATTATTGCTTTTTGTTCTAGTTACTGTGGGAGCCCCAGAAGTAGTACCAGATAAAGCCTTGACTTCGAGTAGCTTTCATTTTCCTTAAAGAAAATATTTAAGAGAAAGAAATGAGGGATAATCTGTCTAAAGACAGACAAATTAAATGTAAAACTAATTGCTACAGTGGTCTGATGAAAGTCTGAGATTACTGTGGGCTGGAGTTGCCATGGAAGGCCTAATGGATGAGGAGGGCCTTGAAAGAAGAGAAAGAGGATTATTTTCATTCATCTAGTAGTCTAACAAATATACATAGCACCTATCTGCCAGGCACCATTCCAGGTGCACTGGCAAACAAAAACAAAGTCCTGAATGTGCCTGCTGAATATGGAGTATAAACGAATGAGCAGAGTGAAGTACCTAAGAGCGTGGGAGGATCTAGATGAAATCAGACTGCCTCAGTTCAGTGCCAGGTGCTGCAATCAGGAACTGTGGGCAAGCTCCGCAGAAAGCAAACGTGTTGTCTGTCACCCACCCACTCACCCCACCCCACCCCCAGAGCCCCTAGAGGATGGAGATCAAGCCACGCAACCCGCCAGAGCTCTCGAGAAGCACTCCCGAGAGTGGCCGCCTACTGGGGAAGAGGGTCCTGTAATCTAGGAGCGCCCGGGTGGGGCGGCAGTCGGCAGGGGCCGGGCATCAGCACGGATGCAGAGCCTTCGTCCTGGAGCCAGTCTCCTCCGGGCCCAAGAAGGACACGGACACCGACCTCGGCACCCATCCCCAGCCATCCCGTGATGAGTACCTGCGCCCCGAGCCGGGCGGACTCCAGCCAGGAGCGAAGCGGAAGCACGTGGGGGACACCGAACTTCCGCGGGAGAAGCGGGCGCAACGGGCTGCCCCTAGCGGATGCCTGGTCGCCGACTCTCACAGTTTGCCTCCCTCGGCAACGCGCGTCCAGCTCAGTCGCCGGTAGGCGGTGCGTGCGCTGGCGAACTAATGGAGCGGCGACGGCGAGCGAGAGGGGACCTTTTTCACCCCTGTCCCTGCGTGATGACGTCATGGGCCCGGGAGGCGGGGCTGCAGCAACTGCGGCTGCGCGGTTTAGTCTCTGCCCGCCGTAGCTGTGGTACCTGTTGTAAGTTGCCTCTTCGTATCAAAATTAAGAGACCGTGACTACGGAGGGCAGAATAAGCAGATACCCGCTCCCGCAGGGCCTGTCAGCGCGCTGGGGCTAGCTCGGGTGCCCGGACAGGCCCGGGGCAGCACACGGTAAGTGGTCTGGGGTTTTCAGTGTTAGCCTGGTTATGCGAGATGACTGGCTCCGGGGATCTGTGCGTAATTTTGACAGTCCTCTTACTTTAAATAACTATTTTAATGTGATAAGATGGGGAAACTCGATCAGCAGACCTGTCTCATTCAGCTCACTTGACCCTCCCCATCCTCAGTAATGACCTTGTAGACCTCTCTGGCATTCCGTAGATTTTCTACCCACTACTGCTGCTCCTGTACTTTGGCAGGCTCCCTTTAGGCCTGTATCTGGCTGTCAAATGCTGGCGTTCTGAAAACCAGCTCTGAGGCTCTGCTTTCGTTACTTCCCCTCCCCCCCCCCCATTCTCGGACGAACTCGGTCAAGCGGTTGACTTGAAGGGCCACCTACGTAGTCATGGTTTTGGGGGCCAGATCGTTGAATTTAACATATCCAACTGCTTGCTCAACATTTCTTGATGCCTCAATCAGAAAGTTGAAGCTGAATTCATTTGCCTTTCTTCCCTAAACTCCTTCCTCAAAGCAGAATTTAATTCTCTACCTCCAAATCTAATGTAATCAGCAGCACCACCCATAGTATTTTTTTGTAATTCCCTCAACAAAATGTCAATATGCTAGACACAAGAGGTAGTGACCAAAACAGTCCTATCTCCTGTGCAACTTACAGTCTAGGTAAGAAAAAAGTATCCAGTGAGTAAAAAATAAGGCACTGCTTTAGAGGTGGACTTGGAAGGACTCTGAAGTGGTGACTTGGAGTAAGACCTGAATTTAGAAAGAATGAGCCTTAAGAACAGTGGAGTGAAAAGCTTTCCCATGCATTAAGTGTAACACATGAAGACTCCAAGATGGAAAAAGTCTCAGCAAAGCAGCCAGTGTGACCAGAGTACAGTGAGCAAAAGGAAAAATGGTAGGAAACTAACCAGATAATTGAAGGGCACATGGGCCACAGATTTGAATTCTACGTGTGATGGGAAACCACTGGGGTCTGAGTAACAGGGAAGTGACAAAATCTGACTTGCCCTCTTAAAAGGCTCAATCTGGCTGCTATGCAAAAAACTATACTACAGGAGAGCAAGAGTAGAAACACAGAGAACCGTTATAAGCTACTGTAGCTGACTGTTCTGATGTGGTGGTCACAAGTGCTAGTAGACTCAGGATATATTTTCAAGATAGAACCACATGTAGATTTGCTTAAGGACTATATAGATACAAGGTATGAAAGGAAATTAAAGATATGAACAACTGGATGTAGGTTCATCAATAAATCAATTTCGAATACTCGTAACATTCAAAGCAAGATATTAAAGTAGGAGTTTGTTTGGGGGAGTCTGGGACCTAGAAATACTTGTGAGTGACTAAAATGCTGATTGTAGTCAAAGTCCTGGGATTGGATAAGATCACCTAGGGAAGAATGTTAGCTAGGGATGAAGTCTGCAACCAAGGCCTGGAAAACTCAGCAAAGGATACTGAGCAGTGGCCAGTTAGATAGGAAATATGTAGAATCCCATTTACTACCACCCTCCACTTTATGTTGTAATCGTTTCTTACATGGGCTACTCCAATAGCCATCTCTTGCACCATATT
The DNA here is from genome assembly GCF_964165515.1 of Mesoplodon bidens. NCBI lineage: Eukaryota > Metazoa > Chordata > Mammalia > Artiodactyla > Ziphiidae > Mesoplodon > Mesoplodon bidens. Next base: position 91,687,587 of record NC_138164.1, on the reverse strand, counting down.
ATTTTGTTCTCAACACTGCACTGTTTGGGGGGTTTTGTTTTGTTGTTGTTGCTTTGTTTTTGCTGCTACACGAGGCTTCCAAGATCTTAGTTCCCCAACCAGGGACTGAACCCGGGCCCACAGCAGTGAAAGCACAGAGTCCTAACCACTGGACCGCAGTGGAATTCCATGCACTGAGTGTTCTTAAATGGCAATTTTATTAGGTGACCCACCATCCTCTCCCCCCCAACCCCACCCCCTATACACACAGCTTAGAAATCTTGTTTCCAACTGTTAGAGACAAAACTTAACATGGAATAGAACTTACAAAGCTATTCTTAGTAGCCCTTACTGTTGCTTCAGCCTCTTTCTAGCTCTACTAAATCTGTACTCTTTTCACTTGAGCCAGAGAGCCTTTCTCAGTCTACTGGAGACTGGACTTGGGACATGCAGTTCTCTCCCCTTCTTTACTAGTTTACTCCTCATCCTTCAAGTCTTAATTACTCCTCTCAAAAAAGTCTTTCCTGATCATTTTAACTGGGTCATATCCTATCATGGCCTTCATATCTATCATCAACCATGTTGCTCCATCATGGCTTTTGCTATACTTCAGTGTCATCATGTCAGTATCTTTGATCAGACTGTTCAATGAAAGCAGGAACCACAGTGATTCTGTCACCACTGAATGCTTAGTGCTTGGAATGCTGGCCTGGCAAAGAGTACCCATATTTGCTGAATGAAGCGTTAGTTTACCGACTTAATACAGTGGCTCCCTAATAAACACACAGTACTTAAAGAAAACCAGTATTACAAGTTAAGAACACAACACTAAAAATTGTCTTTACTAAATCAGGTTGTCTTTCACTACTTACAAACTTAAGGAGCCAGTCTTCTGCATGGCACTGGATTAGGCTTCAGAACAGCTGTTAAAGTAAGGTACTGAAATCCCAATTGAGAAGAATGTAGTAGTCTAACAAGTAACTAAGGCAAGGCTACCAGAGATTTAAATTTTTTCCTCTCCTCTCACAAGTAGAACTTCTTCACTTAGAGCTTTGCTTGATGGTATAAGCTACTAAAGCAAACTTCACTCAAGGACAATAAGGTATCAGGTTTTAATATAATTTAATCTAATGTAATTTAAAACATTCACTAGTCTTTACCAGTAGTTTTGTGGAATTCAAAATGGGAAAGGGTATAGAGATGAGGCTTAACAAATTACTTTACTATTCCTGAGGGGTCTCCCTCCCTATTAACTCTTTAGAAGGGATAAGCTCAAGGGCAATACTGATTCTTTTGATATAACTTAGTCAATAAAACTTCAGAGTTCTTAATAAGAACTCAAGTGGGATGGGGATTCAGAAGCTTAAAGATGAACTGAAGGGTTTTAACTCTGTGCTCACCTGTATCCCATTTCCCCTAATAAGATATATTACTGAAAATATAATGAACAATACAAATTTCCTAAGACACTTAGGAGGCCGACTACTCAACTACCTTCTACATTTTATGAACTGCTTGTCGACAGAGCATCTCAGTTCATTAGCCTTCTGAGAATAAACACACATTCTCATGTCTCTTAAGTGAAGTCTCCCACATAACAGAGTCATATACATAGGAGACAAAAGAACTGCAGAAGCTAACTGATTGAAAATATTTAACGGATTTCATTTTAATATCAAGATACGATGATCAGAAAAACTTTCATATTCTATAGGGATATTAGGATCTGAAAAAAAAATGCCTTAACCAAGGTAATCAATGACACTCTACCTTAAAGCTTCAAAATAGAAGTCTCATTGTCCACATGAGATGACTGATACTGTGCATTTACTTGAAAGTACTTTATATATGGAGTCTTGCTATACCAAGAAGCTACAGTGCCACGTGTGACAATCATTTTCTTTCAACTCTGCTAGAATATGCATTTGACCAAACAAGGCCTTCTGCAGGCAGGACAAGTATTCACATATTATACAGAACACCTAGGACCAAGACTCAGATCTTAATGGGACTTTTTAAAAAGTTCTCTGCCCCATAATGAGGCACTGCTTTAAAAAATATAGTCTGAATTGAGGCATAAAATTGAGGCATAAAAGCTTTAGATTTAGACTACAATGGTAGAATGCCAAAAAAAAGCATAGTATCTCAAAAGGAACAAACAATTCTTTTAAAAACATACATAGAAATAATCAAACTACTAACACCTTTACATATTCACAGCATCTGCACTAATGCATAGAAGTCTGAAACCTAAAAAGCATTTCTCCTCCATCCCATCTCTGAACTGATTCAGAGATCACTGTATAAATAACTTGCTTACTTCGATTTTAAATCTCATGAAATTACTGTCTACACAGATAGCAAACTTAGTTTTATATATAGAAGGATTGTAAGCATACATCATCTATAGGGATGACCCAGTGAATCACAAATACGTTATCATTATCCCCCTAAACTACAGCACACGTATGGCTGTGGTACATCCCAGGCAGACGCCACGTAAAGCACACAGGGGAGGTGCTATAGCAGAAGAAACCCTTGTTTGCAGAAGTAACCAGATAACCCTTCCAATATGATGTACCACAACCACACATGAGAAAAGAACTGTTTATTTTAAAATAAACATTGAAGATTCCCCCCCGCTGCCCCACCACCCTACAGAACTTCTGAATGTGCAATGTTCAATAGCCTAACCGGTTTAGTAGGTTACAAAACCAGCAACAACTCCAGTTGTCTGACGATGAACATTTGAGAATGGTTTTGTGGGGTTTTTCGTTTTTCTTTTTTTAAAGTAGCTGAGCACCTACTGGAAAAATTCCGTAGCTAAAGGCTGAAGACTAAATTCAATTTCTGCACAGAAAATACCATTAACTTAGTAGCCTTTGCTTAATAGGTGGGATTAATTCTCCATGAAGTCCAAGTGGGATACAACAAGCAGCATTAAGTTCATAGGCACACAGAACGAGTGCTCCAACTGCTAGTACAAATTTCAACATAGTACATAAATTACTAAACTGTCCTCTTCATCAAACTTGGGACTCTCCCTATACATCTATGGGAAGGAATCACCACTTTGAATATAAATACCTCCATGAGAAATGGATAATTCAATTAGGGTTAGACAAAAGATAAGTGCAAGTACTACAGAAATAGCTGCTGGAGATAACCATAAAATTTGGAACACTAACTGCATGGGGTGAACCACATAAGCTGCTAGCTGTTGAACACCAGTGTTTCAAGATACAACTTTTATAAACATGTTTTATTTGTTTGCTTATACCATCAGAACTGAAACTACTGACTGTCATTTCCCTAAAATAGGGAAATCAATCTAAAACACATACTGGTGCTTTTCAAAAGATAGCAATTTAAAAGGGTGGTAGCAGCAGGCATTTCATCTCTTTTTCTTTTAAAAACTTTCAGGCTGCAGGAAAAACATGTGACCAAGGTTGTTACGATTATCCATTAGAGATTTTTCATCAGTACCTGTACCAATTTAGGTGACAATACAGCAAGATCCAAGGATTAGTGACAGACAATGTACATCATAAGGAATGATATATAGTACCAATCCTTACAAAAGTCATTGTCAAAGAAACTGTTAAGTGTTCAAAAAGGTATCTAAATATTTCACAGTAAGTACAGAAGCGGCCATCCAGATTATATCCCTTAATGTTGCGTATTTTTCAAAAAGTGCCAATCAAAGCCTAATTTTGCATTTTGGCTTTGTCTTATACAGTATCAGCTGTTAAAAAGCAATTTACATGTGTTTTTAACCACAGTCGTCTGGCCAGAGAATGAACAGTGCTGTGTCAAACCCTAAGGCTGGTAGCCAGCCTTATATGCGATTAAGGACCCATGCATCATTTGGTATGCATCTAAATGTTCAGTGCTCCAATTTAACTGGAAATGCTGTGAAATGCAGTCGTTATGCCAAACCACACTCCACTCCTTCCATCTTCCTTTCAAGGGAAATAGTTTTGTCAATTACCACTGAATAATAGGGCTGATTTGTAGATTTTATCCAAAGTCAAGTCCATCTTGCTTTTTCCAAGCCACTTAAAATAACTATGGAGATACCACCCCGTTAAAGTATATGATGTTTTACTCCTAAGCAAGGGTGAGGAATCTGAGTATCATGTGCAAGACTCAAGATGACGTTTAGGACAGAACATGCAGAGTAAAAATAGTTTCCTTCCATATCCAGGTAATATAAAGCTGACAATTGTAGTCCTGTCTTTATGGGATGAAAACAGTCCCTTTACAATAAGTTTCCTGAAAGGGAGAACAAATAGATAATAACTCTTCTGGTAACATATTATGGTACACTGGCCAGTGTGTTTTTGGCGATTAAACATAATCCTGTGAATCAGATTAATTCACTTGCTGAGTGTTCATTTGCGGCATCCCTCTGTTGGGTCTTGGGGGCCCTCCACGACCTAGAAGACAAAAATGGCATTTGGTTTTTCTTTCAAATATTATTTATTTTGCCTTCAAGCAGATTTTCATCTGAAGTCAAGAAGCATGTGGGCAGCTTGTCACCACATTATTAGGTTTAAGAGGTCAATTCTTCAGTGTTCAAGTTTCACCTGTCCTGGAAGTTGTCATGCGCAAATTTGCTCATGTTCTCTAGCTAAAAGAAGAGTAGAGCTAATGGAGTATTCCACCAGTACTCATTCATTCATTCATTCAACAAGTATTTATTGAGTGCCTACTATGTGCCAGGCACTGTCATCAGGCGTTGGAAATAGATACAGCAGTGAAGACAGACAAGGTACCTGCTCTCATGGAGCTTACATTCTAGTGTACACTCTAGCTTACATTTCAGGAAGTGAGTAACATCATACTATCAAAATTAATAAAAGCACCAGAATGAAAAACAGACCTTATTACCTAAACTGTTAAAAAGAAACTACATAACATTCAAAATTGTATAATGACTTGTAACAGATAAAGTAACTTTTTACATGCTGTTAAAACAGATTTTTAGCTACCAGTCAACTCAACTTTCATAGAATATGCTACAAGGTGAGAAAGAAGAACATAACCCACATTCACATGCAAATATCCTTTGATACTTCAAGTCAGTAATTCTCAAGTGATCCATAATTTTTTAAAAAAATGCACCCTTTTTGCTGGCCAGTTGCTACTAGCATTGAAATCAAAGTACTTTGTAATTCCTCCTTAACATACAATTTATACATGTTATGGCCAATATCTAGAGGAAATCTATTCAATTTTACTTCCCTCCAATCAGAGAACCATTTAGAACTTCAGACCATATGAAACGATACCTCTAATTGTTACATAGATTGACTTCCTGCCCAAATAGTAAGTAGTTTTCCTATGGTAATAGACAAAAGCCAAAAACTCTTAAAACCTATAATTTTTAAGTATAGTTCTGTAAGTTAGTTAGGAATTTGGAGGTTTTGTTTCAAAGTCAGAAATAATTTGACATTTATATCACTAATAATGGTCCAAAAGGCATTGAAATTTCAATTAGTTCTATTACTTCTAAATGGTTCTCTAAATGTAACTATGGCTTATCCGGCCATTAAAGGGTTTCTGGCCCTAAAATATAATATGCATGTTTGAAAAGTGAAAGAGGAATAATAAATTTATATAAATGTTTAATCTCATTCCAAAAATGTCTTACAAAAATGTTTTGGTAAGTACTTCCTAAAAACATTTAGCAGGTTTTAGGACCTGAAAAATAATTTGCAGTTGGAAAAACACTTTTTCTGAGGAGGAGAAATGTTCTAGTTTTCAAGACAGTTTATATAGTAACAGGGAAAGTCATTCAAAAAATTAAATTTGGGTTCAAGATAAGTTTTAGAAACAGAGCATTTCATTTAATCCCTAGCAACAAGTCTGGAAATGATAAATGTATTCCTAACATGTAACCTACATGCAGACTATGAACAGCTCTTCCAAGGCCAGAACAGAAGCTCCACTTAGGAGCTAGGATCACCACCACAAAATATTACCTCGTGGGGCTCCCCGTGGTCCACTCTGCCCAGAGCCTCGCTTGAAATTCTGCTGATATCCATCCTAAAAGACAAGCTAGTTAGTACTGAAGAAAAGGCAATTTTTTAATGCTTACCCATCTATCTCTATTCTTACAGTCTAACACTTGTAGAATACAGAATTCTTTCTTATTCTTTCAGACATTTAAATATAGCATTACTACAAGTTATTATTTAATCGTACTTGTATTTCTCAGCTCTTAAAAATCACTGTTTTTACCAGCCTCTATTAAATGAATACCTATATTGAGTGCTAAGAAAAGCAAAAGTCATCATTCTCCATAAGGAAGTACCTTGTACAAGGTACAAAATTAGCCCCAAATTACTTAGTTGCTCAAGTGCATCAAGCAACTACATTAGTCCCTTTCATTGGGGTACTTAAGTCAGGTTTATATTTTATAACAATTTTACCTACCCGCTGATAGCCAGAGTAGTCCCGGGGAGCACTGAACTGAGACTGTGTATATCCACTGTTTGGAGTGTTAGAGAATGAAGGGCGGTAACCATCATATCCTCCTAAAATTTAGGACAAGAAAAAAAAACAACTTTCTTATCTTCAAAGGGAATTTTTACTTTCTCATTACTGACCAAGGGAAAAACTGAAAAATTGTAAACTATGCTAGTTATTCAAACTAATCTCTTATCCTGATCCAATCTGTTTATACATTAACTGCCTTAGATGATAAAATTTTCACCCATCCATGCACATACGCACAAAAAAATAACAAAAAATCTCCATAAGGTTTGAAAATTTATAGAAAGCAAGCAATACCCCCTACAGGACAGTGGTAGACATGGGTTTTATACATACAAAAAAACTCAGTCCCAATTTTGCCAATTTAAATGACGGTATCAACACATACTAAAAATGTTTATGTTGTACGTAAGAAGCTAATGCAGAGAGATACATATTTCTCCTAAAAATCATACGACATATTTCTATATATTGTGCAAGTCAGAAAAGAACATGAACTTGCTTTCTGGGTTTTTTTTGGTTTTGTTTTTACCTCTGAATCCATTAGCAGGTCCCCTGTATCCATTCATCAAGCCTCTAGCACCACGGGAGCCTCCACGAGACACACCACGACTGTTGTAATAGGGCTGACTGCTACGTGGAAATCCAGTGTTCTGCTGGGGAGGCTGCTGGTGGTTACCAGTCACTTGATGGGTCTGGTCCTGGGAACCATGGTAAGTGCCAACCACTATAAAAGAAAAAAATACATACATACATATGTATACACACACACACACAGATATACACACACACACAGCTCATTACAATTTGTCTGATTTCCTACATGCTTTCTGGTTTAAGAAATGTCTTACACAGTTTCCTCAAAGTTTAATTCTGTCTTTAAATTTTCATATTAACAATAGGGAAAACTACACATCAGTGAAGTCCCTGTCTTTCTCCTGTATTAAGCTAAAGGGAATAAAATTCTCCAACAAATTCCAAACCTTTGAAAGCACACATTGAGTGAGAGCACACAATTCTATCCTTCCAAATGACTTGAAAGGCTATATTATTATTATTGTTATTATTATTATTATTATTTTTTTTTTTTTTTGCGGTATGCGGGCCTCTCACTGTGTGGCCTCTCCCGTTGCGGAGCACAGGCTCCGGACGCGCAAGCTCAGCGGCCATGGCTCACGGGCCCAGCCGCTCCGCGGCATGTGGGATCTCCCCAGACCGGGGCACGAACCCGTGTCCCCTGCATCGGCAGGCGGACTCTCAACCACTGCGCCACGAGGGAAGCCCGAAAGGCTATATTATTAAACATCTTCTGAGAGGCATCTGCTTATAGCACAAGAGACCCGCAACAGTCAAAAGATCTTACGTACTGAAACACTTTTGTACCATTTAATTATTTCATTATAAAGTTCCTACTGGTAGTTTTCTTATTCTTTTAAATTTTCCTTGAGACTTATTAAAACATACAAAAACATACTCTCCCATAGCTAAGCAGCTGTATGCTAGAATACTCAATTACAAAGATAAATTAGCAGAGAGAGGCCTTCAACTTACACCCCACCCTAATACTTGAGTACATTTCAAGTACTTTTAAAGCACAGCCAATTTAGAGGACAGTTAAATGGTACTCACACTGGCACTCAACCCCCTGGAGTGAAGGGAAGGTTCTAGAAGGTCCACACTATCTTATACCCCCTCCTCCTTCCACAATGGGGAGAGGTCTAAAATCTAGAAACCTTCAAAAATGAAATACCAAGGTACATTTCAGGTATTACCCCAATGTTCATAATTTACAGGGGAGAAAAAACAGTGCTAACAGTACCTTTGGGAGGTGAGGAAGGTATAGACCAAAGGAAGGCCCACACCCCAGGAACAAAAACAGTCAGCAGCCTTTAGTCAGCCCAAATCTCCCGTGTTTGGGCAGAGAGAAAAGGTGATGTGAGTCTTGAAAATATTTAGCTGAGCTATTTTATAACCTCAAGAAACCCACATTTATTAGTTCTTCGAATGATATTTTGCAATGAAAAAGCTAGAGAATGCCTAGGAACAGAAGGGGTCATGGCTCCTTTTTGAACTATGTAGTGGACCAGATATACTATTCACAGTGTGCTCTTTCTACATAAATTACCTTTTGCTACATTCCCAAAATTTAAATTTATAAGCAAATATCACAAGTACCAGTAACATCTTCTATCTAAAAAGATTCATTCAGGGAATTCCCTGGTGGTCCAGTGGTTAGGACTCCACACTTTCACTGCAGTGGGCATGGATTCAATCCCTGGTGGGGGAACTAAGATCCCACATGCCATGCGCCATGGCCAAAACATAATAAAATTTTTTTTAAATAAAAAGATTCATTCATATACAAGTAAAAAGTAGAAGAACTGAATTTTCGACTCACTTTTTATCAATAAGAATTCTATTACACTTTTTGGTCAAATCTCACTGCAAGATACTCAAAGTAGAACAATTAAGGGGTGATCTTTATTTAAAAATACCAGAATTCCTATTTGAGTGCATGTAAAGCATAAACACTAGTCCATAAAAAATAGCCAAAGATCCTTGCCAGATGCTTTTTTTATGTTGTTCCTGACTAGATACTAATTCAGATTAAAACAAAGTTTCTGGAATGATGGGATACACTGCCTTGTTCAACAAATATCAGAATGCCCTCAACCTGCCAGGCCTGGTCCTAGACACAAGGGATGAGTTAGCTGCCAACACATAATCTTTGCCCATAAGGAAGTTTTAATAATGGGAAATAAGTAAACAAAATATACATACAAGTAAAAACATCTATACTGTATCAGGTAATAAGTGATGAAGAAAAACACCAAGTAGGATAAATGAGTGACCAAGTGAGCACATTACATTTGGACAAGACAATGAAGGAAGGTCTCTGTGAGGTGATATCTGAGCATAGACCTAAAAGTCAAGAAGCAAGCCATGCAAACATCAGTGGAAGAAAGGAAAGGAAGTGTAAAGGCCATGAGAAAGGAAAGAATTTGTGTTTGTGGCTGGTATGGGCACATAAGGAAGAAAATAGGATATACAACAGAATCAAGGCAGAGGCCAGATCATGGATCTTGTAAACCAAGGTAAAGACTTTGGATTTCTTTTCTAAATGTAATTGACAGTCACTGGGAGGTTCTGAACAGGAGACAGACATCTGATTTACATTTTAAAATAATCACTCTGGCTACTGTGTGGAGAACAGACTGGACTAAAATAAGAGTCAAGGGAGACAACTGCAGTATTCCAGATAAGAGCTGACGGCTGCCTAGATCAGAGTGGTAGGGTGGAGGTGTTTGAGCAAAGCAGACGGGCCGATTTGATTTTTTACTGAAAGTATCTGTAAATGTTATGAAGTTAAGTTTCATAAATAATGTGTATTTTGAAATGGTAACAAAAGGTTATCTAATCCAGTGCTTCATAGTCAATTAGTAATGTCAAGTAGAATGTAAGAACAAGATAGCTTGAAATCAACTGGCACAAAGGGCCAAACTAACCAAATCAAATGATATATAGTAATTTTTAATTTCATTACACCATCTGAAAAAAAGATAAAACAGCTAGCATGTTAGCATAATGTCTAAAGGCACCAAATATATCCACTCCACAACCAACTTATGAATACAAGCATGCCTCGTTTTATTGTGTTTCTCTTTATTGCTCTTCACAGACGCTGCGTTTTTTTTTGTTTTGTTTTGTTTTGTTCTTACAAATTGAAGGTTTGTGGCAACCTTGTGTGGAGCAAGTCTATTAGTACCATTTTTCCAACAGCACTTGCTCATTTCATGTCTCTGGGTCACATTTTGGTATTTCTTGCGATATTTCAAACTGTTTAATTATTATATTTGTTATGGTGATCTGTAATCAGCGATCTTTGACGTTACTACTATGACTCAGTGAGGTCTCAGAGGATGGTTAGCATTTTTTGACAATAAAGTATTTTTTAATTAAGTCATGTACACTGTTTTTTTAGACATAATGCTATTATTGCGCACTTAATAGGCTATAGTATAGTGTGAACAGAATTTTTATATGCACTAGGAAACCAAAAATTTCACGTGACTCACTTTGAGATATTTGCTTTATTGCAGTGGTCTGGAACCGAACCTGCAATATCCTCAAGGTACGCCTGTACATGGCAATGAATAATTAAAGGAGCCTGAGAACAAGAAGTCCAGTTTTATCATTCAAAAACACAGATAGCGTAACTGCCAAATTTCTGTCAGACTGTGGTTGATTCAACCTCCCTGATTAGTGATGCTGAATACTACGGTGATATATAAGAAAAATCAATGTTGACCCAGGTCTGTCAAGAAATTAGACAATTAGAGATAGTTACTCACATCAGTCAGTCCAGTTACTCACATCAGTCAGTCCAGTAAAGTTAAAGTATTAACTCCTATGGTTCTTAGTAGGGTTTGCTAGCTTGTTGTGGGATTCCAATTAAATATCTTAAGAATTAAATAACCAAAGACCTAAAAAAGCTATTTATGTCTTACAAATGTAAGAAATCTAAAATATCTATATCCACATTATAACTGTGATAGGTATGACAACTGGCCAAATTATGACCTTACTTGCCAACAAGGACCTTGTGTCAACCTAGTCCACCAAATGCAGCCACACCAACTCCTTTACTGCTTAATTTTGTATAACCAACTTCCTGCCAGGTATCATGCCAGCAGGCTTCAAATAATTAGCAATTAAGAGCAAAGTTGATCACAATTTGAATAACAAGTTTAATTCTGCTAAAATCACATAATGAAATAGGATAGGATATTATGAAAACTCACTAACCAAGGGAAAATGGGCATAAAGCCTCCAAAAACTGCAATAATTCACATACAGCAAATATGGGCTTGATTTTACTCAGGATCAGCAATGAAAAATTCATATGATCTACTACCAAAACAAAAACTCTTGGACACTGCCACTCAGAAGTCCAAACTCTCCTAACACTGTCAATAACTGCACTGCAAAGCAAGTAGTCAAGGAGGTGACACTGGTTTGCCTACCTGTTTGAAGCTGTTCTTGCTGAAGCTCTGTTTGTTCTACTTGGTGAGGCTGACTGGAAAAGCTCTGGTTATAACTGGTCTGGTACTGACTTTGCTGTTTTAAAGTTTCTGGTTCATTAACAGGAGGAACTGGGGCATTCATATTGAACACCTATAAGTAAATAAAGTAAATGATTAGTTCTTCCCTTCATGCTAATCATTTCCCTACTTTTAACATGGCCATGGCAGATCTCAATTCTGGTTTTACCTGAAACATAACAAAGACCATTACAGAAGTCTCAGACATCTCTCTCTCTCTCTCATACACACACACACACACACACACACACCCCTCAGTTCATGCACTTCAATGTCGAAAATACACATATACCATACAGCACTTAAAGCAGAGTATAAATGGGGATTAAAAATCTAAAAAGGCATATAATCAGAAGCCTTGGAAATGCTATTATAAATGAGACATCTTTTTAAAAGATGCAAGCCCCTGATAAAATATCACTTACAGAAATTAAATCTAAGAACTTTAATTTAATTATTTTATTTTTATTGATATTTTAATCAAAAATTATATCTTAAGCATTTAACTCTGAATTTTCCTGTGAGCACTGTTTTGCCTGTATCCCGTCAATCACAGTATCTTCATTAGCATTATTTTCTAGAAATTCTGCAATTTAGAGATGCTTCCTGAAGAACCAGGGTGAAGTATCATAATGTCCATTACTTTACTTTGAGATATACTTCAGTAAAATAAAAGATTAAGCCAATATGGCAAAGTGTAAACAGTTGCTAAATCTAGGTAATGATCTATATATATATAATAGATGTTATACTAGTCTACTTTTTTCCATGTGTAAAATTTTGTTAATCAAATCAAAACGGTGAAACTACAAAACAAGAAGACATGGGCACATAACTCCTAAGACTCAAATTTATCTCTGGGAACAGAAAAAAATGAGAGTTTGTGTTCAATTAAATATACCCTACAGTTAGGGTAGATGCAGACTCAAGCACAAAGTTAAATAAAGACTTTCTGTTGAGGCTCTAGCATGAAGATAGTACACACCAGGCACTTAATGTTAGCTGAATTAATTTGCTTACCGTTTGCATGGATTGGAATGGAGCTGCATTTACATTGATTCCACTGCTATGTAAAGGTTTGCTTGTACCAGCCTGGAACACCTGAGGCTGAGAAGCAGCAGGAAGGGATGATGCTGCTGTAGTCTGGTCTGTATTTAGAGAGATTGTTGCCTAAACACAAAGTGAATAATCGCACTTTAGTGGTAAACTAAGCCAAGTCTACTACCCATACATATGTTAACAAGCTCAACTATTTTATGAAACAAAAATACTACAGTGCGTGCACTGGGTCCAAAACAAAGAGACACTATATTAACAGTTATTTACCTCCACCCAATTCATGTATAATTGCCTCATCAAGTTTACATGCCCTGGTAACAGAACTTGCCTGAATCTGGTCAATTGGTTCCTTTTGTGGTCGTTGCTCGGTAGCATGAGAAGGCTGGTACAAGGGTTGAGATGCTGTATATCCCTCACTTGTGGATGAAACCAAAGGAACCTACAAAGAAGTAAAGAAATCAAAGCTTCATTCTGTTATAAACCACCTTTAATACATACAGGGCTAAGAAATAGATATGATAAAGAGACTATAAAACCTAACAACTGCAAAAATATATTATTAAAGCTCAAAGTTAAATAAACCCTAGTCCAGTTATGAAGCTCCCCACAAATGTAGATAACATCTACACTAAGTTTTAAAATTATGAAATCTAAAATGTCTTCTCAAATTCTCAGTTCAAAATTAAAAACCTTCTTCCTTCATTATAAGTATAAAACACAAGGATTAACAAAAAAACTTTTTTAGTTCATCAAAAGAAAAATAAATGTAAAGATGGAAATAAAGGCTGATAGCTAGCTACCCATGCCAGACTTGGACACTTATCAAATTCCTACCTGGTTTTCATAAGCTAACTAAGAAAGAGACCCAAGAAGTGATTAAAAACAAAAACCTGCAAAAATATTTATAACACTCTTACCTGTGTAGCTTCTGGTTGTACAGAAACTTGATTAGGTTGAGCAAGTCTAGATTCAGAATGAACTGCAAAATTGATCAAAAAATACTGTCATACAAAATCAAATTTCTTCAGAGATGTCTAAATACCTTTACTTGCTCTTTAAAGTCAATCTTCTATAGCCAAATCCTATATAAACTTTTCAGCAATCATGAAAATAAATGGGGAAGTATAGGCAGGATTTTAGCTTTCAAGTGAGCATTTTCGATTAATTGATAGTCATTGTAAGTCAACTGTCACAATGGCCTTCACTTTGTTTTGCAAAGTGTTAGTGAGACAGTACTAATGAAGAGGTACAGAGTAGAATGGTAAGAATCAATGCTAATGTTACCCACAAAGAGCCTTTTAAAGCAGTAACCATAAAGTAGCATTACTCTTATTCAAAACTTTTAGATAATATTCAGTAACATTTTAACATTATCAACTTTCAATATAATTTCAAATGTTTCCACTGGAAAAAATAAAAACATACCTTTAAAAAGCCTATATTCAATTCAATGTGCATATTATTGCCAACTCTCACCATCCTTCCACTACTCTCCCAAATCACCGTTAGACAGATAATCAAAAATACAGTATCTTTCATTAGCCATTTGGAAATCATCCGTTTTCACGGGAGAGTCTAGTGAACTCAGCCTTACCTGAACATCTAGACAGCTTTACAGGTTACGTCAGTGCTGAATGTGTTGACTGGCGCAGCTAAGAAAACTATGCATTTTCTTCCTCTGGTAGAGCTCAAAAAGTGAACACTGATCTGTTTTCTAACTCTTGGTAGAGATATGAGCTCCCTTTACTTTAGAGAAATCCTAACTACCTTAACCATATTAACTGTGTTCATTAAACATGCTATTACCAGCAACTCCTTTTATGTCACTTAAGATTAACAACATTAAATGTGTTACTTTTACATGGTTCCACTTTTATGCCCTTAATGCTGACATGCTGCAGGAAAAAAACAAGACTCAAAATTACTAATGGTCCTAAAGAGATGCTCCACTTAAGCTGATACAAAGGCACCAACCATATTTAGTATGCTGCTGTTTCAAATAATGGTGTAAGACTAGTAAGAGTTTGAAACTTACTCTCTCTTCCACTTTCCTCTTGAGCATTCCCTTACCCACTCCACTATTTTTTACCCACTCCATCTCATTTTTTATTTAAGTAATAAAATGTTCAGAGATTCTCCTAAAAAGCTGCAATCATCCTTCAGAGAAAGACACCTGTTAATACTAGATTTATTCTTAGATTAATTTTGAAATTTAAATAGCCAAGCAAAATTTCATTTATACACAAAAACAAGCAAAACAGGTCTACAGTTTTACAAGTCAGGAAGTGGTTACTAATGGGGCAAGGAGAGAGGTAACTACTGACTAAAAGGGAACACAAGTAGGCTTCTGGGGGTACTGGTAAAGTTCCACTTTTGGGTGCTGGCATGTTCAAGTTTGTGAAAACTCACTGTGCTATAAATTTACATGTACTTTTCTGTACATCTGTATGCCAATAAAGTTACCAAAAAAAAAAAAAAAATCCACCACCACCAACGATGGAACTACAGAAATTATTCATATTACAGGAAAAAACAGTAACATTTCTCATCGAATTAAAAGATACAGAGACTTCCCTGGTGGTCCAGTGGGTAGGACTCCACGCTCCCAATGCAGGGGGCCCAGGTTCGGTCCCTGGTCGGGGAGCTGGATCCCGCACACATGCCGCAACTGGGAGTCCGCATGCCGCAACTAAGAAGCCCGCATGCCACAACTAAAAAAAAAAAAAAAGGATCCCGCATGCCACAGCAAAGATCCCGCGTGCCACAACTAAGACCCGGTGCAGCCAAAGTAAACAAACAAACAAACAAATAAATATTTTAAAATAAATAAACAAAAATAAAAGATACAAGAACTAAAAGTTAAGCATTAAAAAAGAAAAAAGTTAATTTTCATCAACTTTACAAAACCTGAAAGCACTGGCTCTATACTTTATTTCTCACATGAACATGTATCATTACTAACCTGGAGGGCAAACCAGCTGGGGTATGTCCATGTTCTGTGCTGGATTCATAGGCTGTGCAGATACAATGGCAGGATCAAGGGTCTGGTTTTCAAAATCCAGCATTGAATCCTACAAGTTTAGGTAGAATGTAATGGAATTAAGTTAAATAATGTAAACATTTAACCCTTCTGTCATAGTGCTTGACTAAACTGCACCTACCTGTATGAAATTATAGGGCCCCTGCATTTGCGCCATAAGGTCCTGTACTCGCTGTCTTCTCACGAGGGGATCTGCCTGAGCCACTGGGGTCAAAGAGTGGGGCTCTGGTACTGAAGGAGATGCAGCCTGAGGTTGCTGCTGGAGTGAATTTACCACCTAAAATGGGAGAAGGAGAGGAGACTGGGTTGGTAGAATGACAGAGCTCCACTCATTACCATCATGACTGGTCCCCAAATTACATACGCCACCTACACTGTAAACAGAATAGCAGACTGGAATGTATTCAACCTGACCAAATTATGCCAAGTTTAACGTTCTGATCAATGCTGTCATTTCTACAGTGTTCCCAATTCCACAGGGTCACCACGTAGCATTTCAGATTTACCTTGTCAACTGCTTTCAAGAAAGACTACCTGTGATAACTTCCTAAAATCCTGTGTTTTGCTTAAACTGTTAGCTAAGCCTTCTATATTAAGCAAACCTATATATCTATATCAAATATATATCTATCTCAGTACCTGATACATAATGAGCGTTCAAGAAGTGTTAGCTATCATTATCATCAAGCTTTGAGTTCCTGTCATTTCGTTCTCTCTGGCAATACCATAGGATCAAGCTCTATCACCTCATCAAAACTGCTACAAAAGCCAAAGCTCATTCTAACTGTCATTTTTCTAGCTCTAATAATTCCTCCTGATTATTGTTTTTAGTAATTCCCTGCTCTGCCGAGAAATATCACTAATTTTTATGACATCAAATTTATATTCCTCTGTCTGGCTTTTAAGCCTGGGCAAGTCATATCTGTTAAGCCTGGGCAAGTCACAACCTATTTCCTTTGTAAGCAATACTGAGCTAACAGAGCCTGGTAACCAAACAGCACTAGGGTGAAGGAGAAGTCTAAGATGACACTCCAACGTACCCCTGTAAGGTAGTCTTTCTGAAGGCTATCCATGTGGGAGCCCAGATTTTTACAGAGCAACCTGATAACAGACAAATCATGTACTTTAATAGACAGAGTAACCCCATAAATTATAAATGGATATTTGTATATATTTTTTGTAATTGGATCAGCAAAGCAGTGATTATATTAAATATCCACAAAGACAAACAAATCACCTTTTAAACAGAACAGTCTTACATAATGAGTTTGTTATTCTAATAAAGGTACTAAGAATGCAAAAGACTTAACAATCTAAGATTGTTCTTAGGAGAGATAAGAATTACTAATTTAAGACAAAAGACATCAACCTTGTAACAGAGAACTCTTACCTCAACTGTTTCAACTGTCCACTCATCTACCTGCTCCTTTTCACCACTGCTGAACTGTGTTTCTGCCATAAATTGTCTATTTACATACTGCAAAGCAAAGTAAATGGTTGAGACCTCTGTTTGAAAGGCAGAAAGGGAAAGCTAGCATTAAATAAAAATCATACCTCTGTTGATTCAACTTCACTTTGTTCAGTGTATTCTTCTGCAGGCTCGGGTTCTAAGAGGTTAAAAAGTGATACAAAAGAGTGTAAGAAAACTTTTTTTAAGTTAACAATTCATTTAAATCCAAATAAGTAAACAGTTCACCATCACATAGTCTGAATTTATTTACAAAGTTATAGTTAACAGTACGTTTCCGTATTTTATTATTCGTACAACAATATATTCAGAAAGTGTTTTCTTTACCATTTATTCCACAATTATTTTAGTTTCAATAGTAATTATTCTGGATCAAGTATAATGCCAATAAAGCAGCATCCTAGTCTCCATTTTCATCTACTTGGTAAAAGTGCTAAGCAGGGAAAACAATGTCTTGGGAATTCCCTGGCAGTCCGGTGATTAGGACTCGGCACTTTCACTGCCTGGGCCTGGGTTCGATCCCTACTTGGGGAACTAAGATCCCACAAGCCTCACAGCACAGCCCAAAACTGCCTTACTGCCTTATATTGATCTGCAACCATAAATTCCATTGATGTGCAACGTTCCCTTCTAGTTTCAACCTAATGCTTACCATGTGCCAGGCACTGTACACATACTTTACAAATTACTTCCTAAATGAAGAACCTGAGGTACAGAGAAGTTCAGTAAGTTGCCCAAAGTTACATAGCTAATACGTGTTGTAGCCAAGATTTTATCCAGGCAGTCTGATTCTGGAATCCATGCTTTTACCCATTATAAAATTTATGCTCCAACGATGCTCCCTATAGTACTCAAAATTTTATTCATCATCTTAGGTTATCATAAAAGTCCTCACAGTAAATGCTTACCTACCTATTAGTGATGTGCTAGGTGCCAGAATAGATCTCTGGTGACTGAGGAATTTACAGTTCAAGATCATGGAGTTATAATCACTCCATCATAAAAAAAACAGAACAAAACCTCATACCATTCACCTCATATACTGGCATTGTAAGCAGCAATAAATTTGCGTACATCAGCCAAAAATCTATTTGAAAAACCTTACAACAGTTGCTCCCTTATCCATACTCCAGCCTAGCAATACTGCAGCAACAGAAATACCAGTCTGTAACAGTCATCAACATAAATAAGATAGGGGCTTCCCTGGTGGCACAGTGGTTAAGAATCCACCTGCTGATGCAGGAGACATAGGTTCGAGCCCTGGTCCGGGAAGATCACACGTGCCATGGAGCAACTAAGCCTGTGTGCCACAACTACTGAGCCTGTGCTCTAGAGCCCGCGAGCCACAACTACTGAGCCCATGTGCCGGAACTACTGAAGCCCACACGCCTAGAGCCCGTGCTCCGCAACAAGAGAAGCCACCACAATGAGAAGCCTGCGCACCGCAACAAAGAGTAGCCCTCGCTCGCCGCAACTAGAGAAGAGCCCGCGCACAGCAACAAGGACCCAACACAGCCAAAAATAAAATAATTTTAAAAATAAAACTAAAAAACAAGATAAACAACTGATATTTAATGCCTCTGGGAATTACTCAACATGCTTTGTCTTGATATTTGGTCATGCTTAAAGTTTCTTTAAAAATCTAAGTGTACAGGGCTTCCCTGGTGGCGCAGTCGTTGAGAATCTGCCTGCTAATGCAGGGGACACGGGTTCGAGCCCTGTTCTGGGAAGATCCCACATGCCGCGGAGCAACTAGGCCCGTGAGCCACAACTACTGAGCCTGCGCGTCTGGAGCCTGTGCTCCACAACGGGAGAGGCCGCAATAGTGAGAGGCCCGCGCACCGCGATGAAGAGTGGCCCCCACTTGCCACAACTGGAGAAAGCCCTCGCGCAGAAACGAAGAACCAACACAGCAAAAATAAATTAATTAATTAATTTAAAAAAAAACTAAGTGTACAAATATAACTAAATAAATGTATAGCTTGAACTTGTGGCAAAGGAAAGTAAAACCAGGACCCTAAACTAAAGCTCATATCCACCTGAGTACTCACCAGCTTCAGCTACCTGGTCTTCAACTGCAGGTGCTGAGGCTGCCTCTTCTTCCTCACACAGCCCATTCTGGTGGTTGTGAGTGCTGTCAAAGTAGTTTGACTGGAAAACACGCTCAACAATTTCCTTTAGAGCTTTATCTAAAAACAGAATATTAATTATAGTCTTGGACTACCTGAGGAAGCCTGATTTAAAAGATTCAACGTTCTACAAAATATAGTGGCAAGAAAAAAAACCCCATCAACTGTTACTTAAAAACATAAAACCATTAAATTCCAACAGAAATTTATTACAGAATAATAGGGAACAAGAAATTATTTGTATTAAATGTTTAAGTATTTTAAATAAGTTAGTCCAAAAAAAACGCTAACAATTATCATTTATTCATTCAATAAACATTTATTTAGCACCTAACTGTATGTTAAGCAATGAACTAGGCACTGGGGCTACAGAGAGGTATGTAAAAGATACAGTATCTGCCCTCACTAAGCAAACAGTCCAATAGAGAAGAGTTATCAAATACTCACAAAAACAGTAAAATTACATCTGTGAAAAGTACTACACAGAAGTACAATGGACTGGACCTAATCAGGGAGAGACCATGAGAGGCTTTTCTGGTGTAAGGGCTGCAAGAGCTGGGATCTGAAAGATGAGTAGTAGAGAGGAAACCAGTGTTTCAAGGCAGAGGCAACAGCATTTACGAATCCCTGAACACAGGGTGCCAAGTACAAGAAAATTATAAAGTATGCATTGTGGCTGGAGCATAGGGAGTAAGAAAAAGCATAAGGAAAGATGAGTCTGGAGAGACTGGTAAGAGACAGAATATGCAAGGTCTTACAAACTAAGGGCAAACGAATATAAAATGTGATTAAAATAAAACCATTAAAAGATTTTAAAGAGGAATGGATGGTGAATTCAGTTAAGAGGCTGCATTAGACAACTGAAAGGCAGAGAAGTAGAGAAAGAGAAGTAGATTCAAAAGATATTTAAAAGGCAAATAAAATTGTCAGAATTTGGTACGTAAAGGGGAGAGGGCGGTAGGGGAAGGTTTGTGTCAGGAGTTAATCTCCATTTCCTGGTCTTGTATAGCAGATGTACAGCAAGACTATTAATAGGTCACTATACAGAAAACTGAAACTTCAGGGACGTTATATCAAAGTATTATAAAATTAATACTATTAAAAGTAAAACTATAGGGGGATTTCCCTAGTGTCACAGTGTTTAAGACTCCACGCTCCCAGTGCAGGGGGCCCAGATTCGATCCCTTGTCCGGGAACTAGATCCCACACGCATGCTGCAACTTAGAGTTCACGAGCCACAACTAAGGAGCCCGAGAGCTGCAACTAAGACCCGATGCAACCAAATAAATAAATATTTTAAAAAACAAACAAACAAGTAAAGCTATTGGTAATTCCCTGGCAGCCCAGTAGTTAGGACTGCGCTCTCACTGCTGAGGGCCCAGTTCAAGCCCTGGTCAGGGAACTAAAACCCCACGAGCCGCACGGCACAGCCAAATAAATAAGTAAGTAAATAAATATTAACGTTATACACACACACACACACACACACACACGTTTATTTATTTATTTGGCTGTGTCGGGTCTTCGTTGCAGCACACAGGATCTTCATTGTGGCATGCGGGATCTTTCACTCTTCTCTAGTTGTAGCACGCAGGCTTCTCTCTAGTTGTGGTGCGCGGGCTCTGTTGCCCAGCAGCGTGTGGCATCTTAGTTCCCCTACCAGGGACCAAACTTGCGCCCCCTGCATTGGAAGGCGGATTCTTAACCACTGGACCACCAGGGCAGTCCCAATAACTATTAACTTTTGAATGCTGAACACTTCACATGTTTTCCTTCTCCCGCTTCAGAATCTCCTGCCTCAGAACTATTTTTTAAAAACTTATGAAAACTGAATGCACATAAAAACACTAATATGAGTAAATTATATCTTTCCATTAACTATAAAGATGTTACATTCCTCAGATGCAGGGATGAGGCCAGGTAGAAAATACACCAAAACAAGCTATGGCTTACACTTTAACCCTTGTTACTCCTCAATAGTGCTCATGAAAATTTTATCAGGCTTGACCTAAAGCTACTTTTTGAAGCTAACAAGTTTATACACATGTCAACTGCTTTCTAATCAAACTTCAAGTGGGGAATTCAGTACATATTTGTAGCAGAACTAAAATCAAGAAGCCAAAAACTTTTTTTTTAATGAAGAAATACAGACAACACAAGTTAACAAACCAAGAAAATGATTTCTTACATGAAAAGACACAAAAGCATTGGTTCCTCATATTTGATTTACCCATCTCCTTAAAGCAAATACACTCCAAATTACATCATACAGTTTTTCCAAAAAAAGTATAAGCTCTTTTCAACCAAATAGCTAAAAACAGGGTATAAACGGGTATTTTTGCCTTAATGGGTTCAAAACTCTACTTCCCTAAATCGACATTAAAAATAGCTAAGAATCTATTCCCTGATTTACTAAGGGGTTAAAATCTAAGATTCCTAATTTACTGAGGTAGTGTAACTTAAAAATATTTTTTTTAAAAAAAAATCAACATACAACTGCATATTTACAGTTAAGGAGTTCACATATAGAATACTGGCCTAGATATTAGCTTTTTTAAAAACACAGAAAAAAATGAATGTCCCAAATTGGCAGAAGTTTAAGAAAAACTAAAGATAGACTAAGGCAATGACCATGAGTAGAATGTATGGTGTGCAGTAAATGTTTTTCACAAAATTTCATCTGTAAGGAAAAACCAGTCCCCATCTAATACCAAAAACACTGAAAGTCAATTTGGTATTAATCTGTCCACCTCAAGCAGAATAAGTTATGAACAAAACCATGTTAATTTAGGACTCCCATCTTTATAGATTTTTGATTGGTTGATGCTGGTGTTTTGACTTACACAAAAAAAAAATTGCAAAAAATAAACAAATGAAAAGATACAAAAAGGAAATAAACCAAAAAGTAAACAGTGGATTAACGTTATTTACACAGTTCTAAAATTTAATATTTATTTTTATTTTATTTTATTGTGGAAAGAACACTTAGCATGAGATCTACCTTTTAACAAATTTTTTTTTCAACAGAATTTAAGTGTACCATATATTATTGTTGACTACAGGTGCAATGTTGTACAGCAGACCTCTAGAATTTATTCATCTTGCTTGAGTGAAACTTTATGCCCCGTGATTAGTAAGTCCCCATTCCCCCTCCCCCCAGCCCCTGGAAAATACCATTTCCTTCTTTGATTCTATGAATTTGACTTTTTTTTTAAAAAAAAAAAAAACATCTTTATTGGAGTATAATTGCTTTACAATGGTGTGTTAGTTTCTGCTTTATAACAAAGTGAATCAGCTATACGTATACATATATCCCCATATCCCCTCCCTCCTGCCTCTCTCTCCCACCCTCCCTTATCCCACCCCTCTAGGTGGTCACAAAGCATGGAGCTGATCTCCCTGTGCTATGCAGCTGCTTCCCACTAGCTATCTATTTTACATTAAATTTTAAAGATTCTTAGTCATAAAATCAAAAGTTGTCAGTGATACTCACAGGTTGTTCCACATACAGGTTTTTCCTTCCCTTCCAGCAAGTCCCACAGGTGAATGGAGGCATGTTCATACTGCTCATTCAACCTTATAATAACAATAAAACAACTAGTTAGGGCTTCCCTGGTGGCGCAGTGGTTGAGAGTCCGCCTGCCGATGCAGGGGACACGGGTTCGTGCCCCTATCCCGGAAGATCCCACATGCCGCGCAGCGGCTGGGCCCGCGAGCCATGGCCGTGGAGCCTGTGTGTCCGGAGCCTGTGCTCCGCAACGGGAGAGGCCACAGCAGTGAGAGGCCCGCGTACAGCAAAAAAAAAAAAAAAAAAAAAAAAAACAACTAGTTAATTACCTTTCGGTTGTCTACTCAACACAACATTTAGAAATTTTTATTATCAAATACCACTATACCTCAAGCTCATGTCCCGTTCAGGGTCTGCTAATTTGTAGAACTCATCCAGCAACGACAATTCCTCTTCAGACAATATTGGCACTCCATTCAAACCTTGCTTCAGGTCAGTTCTCACTTCGTCATCTCCCAATTTGTCCAAAACATACTGCAGCTCAAGCACAGTTTTTAAACGTTTCTGTTCAGCTTCTTCTCTCATAAGCTGCTCCCGACGTGCTGTCTTCTTTATTGTTTTCTGAATCTGCATAAGAATATAAACATAGACGTAGAAATAAGTTTTACGAAACTCCTTTACATCAATTTCAGGTCCAATGTAAATAAGACATATTTCATTCATTGAGTTAAATGTGACCCTGATATACAAAAGAATGACTCCCAACTTAAAAACAGTTTAATAAATAATCTGTTTTAAGTAGCTATTAGAAATTCAAAATACATCTTTTCCTAGAAGGTATTACACTATGGAAATGGTATCAATGAAACAATATATTGGGGATTTGCTTCAAAATAATCTAGCAGGCAGGGAGCAAGGGAGTAGGTGTGAGTATAGACGAAATATAACTGCCCATGAAATCATGGTAATTGTAAAAGCTAGGTATAGGTAAATGTGAGTTCATTATAGTCTTTTCTTTAGTTTTAAAATTTTCCATAATAAAAAGTATAAAAACTAAAAATTTTAATTAAGGTTCTGAGACAATTAAAAAAAACCGAACCACAGCCACAATAAAAAAAAAATCTTATCTATGTCTATCTGTATGAAAAAATGGTTCAAAATACTAGTTTCAATTGCCTGCTATTGACTCGCAAGAAGATGTCAAACCCACTACTACCTTCTCATCCCAACAATCCACCGCTTCCATTCTAGGAAGAAAGGCAGGAATGAGAAAATAAGTCAAGAAAGCAAAAGAAGTAAGATACTAAAGACAGCCACTTCGGATGAAATGAGGAGTTCAAGTAGGGAAGACTATGAAGACTAGAAAAGGTAGGCTGGAACTAGGTTAAAGAAGCTCTTGAATGCAAAACAAAAAAAAAGTGTTTAATAACTGTGGAAAGTGCAACAAAGGATCAGAGTTCAATAAAAGGACTGCCATGAAGTTAAAGGCCCAGTGAAAAGTTCCTGAAAACACCAGTGTTAAAAAAAGAAGCAAAGGAGGATACAAGTATTTTCATTTACATAGTGACAGTAGCTGCTAAATAGATTCTATATTGAATTGTATATAGCAATTCTACTTCTGTGACCCATAGTTTTTTTTTTAATGAGAAACAAGAAATTGGGCAGGGTTCATCAAGCCTGAGGCTCTGATCTAAGCTAAGTGGAACAAGTCCCTATTTGGGTGTAAATTAAATTTCCCTTACTCTGTTTTGAGGGGTATCGATATTTTCCACCTTTAATCAAATTTAATAAGTAACAATAATATTAAGTGCATGAAATAGATTAGTTATGCATCGAATACTGTTATAAGCATAACCCTATAATGAGGCAGGCACTATTACTGTCCTTTTTACTGTTACAAGCACAACCCTATAATGAGGCACTATTACTGCCTCTCCCCTCTCCCTTCCTCTCCCATCCTTTCCTTCCTACCCTACTGGCTCTGTTTCTCTGGAAAACCCTGACCGATACAGGTATACTCTTTCAAAGTCATACAGCTATTAAGTAAAAGTGGCAGAGTCAGGATTCAAATCAGGCAGTTTGGTTCCAATCAGAACTCTTCATCTCTGTACTGCACTGTCTCTCATCGCATAATAAACGGTTTTGTTTATTCATTTCACCAAATCAGAGGCACCTTTAAATTTCAACGTTGTTATAAGCCTTTCTCCAAAGAAGCTAACACTAATTCAGAAGGATATTAATTTCCTGGTCTCAACTTTCCACAAAGTATTTGACTTTGCTCAGATTTAGTTTTATCCTCTGCTCCCAAAGGCTTCTGTCACATCAAAAGATGTCGTCTGGCGAAAAACACACCACTTCGTTGGATCAAGAGTTGATACAAGTGCGATGTACTAGTCGGCCACATCCCTTAAGATCTCTATGGAGAAAGTAGTTACCCATTAATTATATCAACAGGTCTCTTTATTTTCTGATAGTTTAGTCATGAGGCGTAAAGGAATACATGGAAGATAAATGTCTATCACGTTTATACAGTTCTCTCTCCGTAGCCAAGGGGAATCGATTCCAGGACCACCCCCCACCCCACCCACCGTGGATACCAAAATCCATGGATGTTCCAAGTCCCTTACAGTCCGCACTCTGTATCTGCAGATTCAACCAACCTAGGACTTCGAACCTTGGATGAAGATCCCGCATACACAGAAGGCTGTTATATTTGCATAGATAATTTTTTAAACCAACGATACATGTCTGTCATATATGAAACTCAGTCCTTTTAAAAGGCATCTTTTTCAGGTGTTACACTAAACTTTACAGAATTGAAAAGCATCTTAGATATAATTGGATCCAATCCTCTCCCCGTTGCAGACAGCTTATCAACAGTAATGCAATTAAAACTCGAAGAAACAAATAAAATTTTCTGCCCTCATTTTTAATATTCCATAAACAGATATGCTATTTTTTACTTACATCTTGGCTTAATGCCATGAAACTCCTCTGTAGTTCTTTTGCAAACTCCAAGTTATTTGTGACTTCCTGGTACTTAGATACAGCATCCTAAAATAACAAAGAAAGAACCCGACTTTACTGGAAACACAAAGAAACACAAAATTAATTTTCTTATTAAAATTAATGAGCATAAAATCTTAATAAAAAATATAACATCTTTACCAGCTGATCTTGATTAAGCCTTTCCCCTTTGTTCATTCGTTCCTGATAATCATCAAGCTTGCCCTATATTAAAAGAAAAAAAAATTATATTCCATACTGAAAGTATATACCAGCTTAACCATGCTAAAATAACAAACCCACATAACTCTCTAAGTTTGTCTCAAATCTTGCCATAAATATACTTTTTAGATATACTACAGTTTAAGTTAGTATATAAAATAGCTTTAATTGTGAGTTAAAACATGAATTTAAATACCCCAGCCATGCTGAATGCTACCAAATACTGTTATTATAAGCCAGTGAAAAAACGCTGCTTATTTTTCAGGTTTCTCAAAAAAGATATGCATCAGATGGCCCAGGCATATAATACTCATCCACATGAGTGAGGGCCACAATTTGGTGAAGATCCCAGTTACACCGAAGTGAGCATATCAGACATTTTATTAAGTGTTAAATTTTTGTCCCTCCCTCCCCCTGCCAAAGAATTCATGTAAGTGACATAAAAGAGTTTACTTTTCCTGAATAAACACACATGATGTGCCTCATTCATCTCCCTTGAACTGAAATAATTTCAAGCTATCATATCACCTACAGGCACAGTACACTAGTCAACAGCTTTGCTTTTGTTATTTCCTCACAAATGTAATTAATGTGCAAGAGTGGGGGGAAGAAGTTAAGCCTCTGGTTCAAGGTCATCTCCCCCCCCACCCCTAAGCTGAAAACTTTGGAGGTTTCCTAGGCTACTACTATTAGATAAGCACCCCCTGCCCACCCCCCGCGGAGATACTCAGGTACTGAAGCACAGTTAAAAATTCAGATATGGTTTTAATAAGTTGAAATCTAAATAGGGGGGGTGATGGGGGCAGGCGGAATTCCCTGGTGGTCCAGTGGTTAAGACTCCATGATCCCAATGCAGGGGCCCGGGGTGCCATCCCTGGTAAGGGACCTAGATCCTGCACACAACAACAAAGATCTCACGTGCCACAACTAAGAACCAGCACAGCCAAATAAATAAATATTTTTTTAAAAAATAAAATTTAAAAATTAAAAAAAAATTTAAAAATTTTTAAATAATCACAATAAATTACAAACATATATAATACTTTTACCCTTAGCAATAATAAAATAATGAAGAAACCAAATACAAAGTAATGGTCTGATAAAATTCAGAGGCACAGAAACAAGTTTAAAAGCAATGCCAGAAAGGTGTTTTAGGGCAAATGATCCATTTTCTTTATAGCAGAAAAAGACACTAGTCAACTTTCATAGCCATTCTACCCTAAATGTAACAGCCTATCAAAATTCCTTAGTTATACTGAAGGTAAATCAATACAATCATTAAAACATTAAAGGATGATGAAACTATCCAATTTTATTTAGGTGAACTATTTACACAATCAACAAGCTTCCAACTAAACACATATAAAATTCAAGTCTACCAGATGAAAATCAAGATTTTTACACTGATATGACAGGCCTAACCCCATGTGCAAAAGACAAGCTCAATTGCCTCAAACACTCTGAGGATGGAACAAAGACAGTTCATTCGTTTTTTTAAAAGGGTAGGCTACTTTTTCTTTAAGAAATAAAAAAGATTTGCTTTTAATTATGATTTAGGATGTAATAACAGCGTTATAATCTGCATTCCGCTATTTAGAAATACACAAATAGAAGATATTCAGGGGAGGGTGGGAGGGAGGGAGACGCAGGAGGGAAGGGATGTGGGAACAGATGTATATGTATGACTGATTCACTTTGTTGTAAAGCAGAGACTAATAAAAAAATAAATTAAAAATTAAAAATTAAAAAAAATTTAAAAAAAGAAGATATTCAAACAGAAGGGGGGCCTGAAATTTAGTGTCAGTACACAGTTAAAATTCTAGCAACTAGGCAAAAGAAAAACTATTAGCTTATACCTTGCATTTATTATCTTCCCTTTTTATGGTATTATACATTTTTCAAGGAAACTGTTGTTAGACCAGGACATTAATACACAGTGAATGTCCTACATATCCCACAAGGGAGAGTTGTTTTTGTTTGTTTGTTTTTGCGGTACGCGGGCCTCTCACTGCTGTGGCCTCTCCCGTTGCGGAACACAGGCTCCAGAAGTGCAGGCTCAGCGGCCATGGCTCACGGGCCCAGCCGCTCCGCGGCATGTGGGATCTTCCCGGACCGGGGCACGAACCCGTGTCCCCTGCATCGGCAGGTGGACTCTCAACCACTGTGCCACCAGGGAAGCCCAAGGGATAGTTTTATATACCTAGCTTTTAAAAAATAATAATAAATTTATTTATTTATTTATTTATTGCTGTATTGGGTCTTCATTGCTGCACGCAGGCTTTCTCTAGCTGTGGCGAGCGGACTTTTCGTTGTGGTGCGCGGGCTTCTCATTGCGGTGGCTTCTCTTGTTGCGGAGCATGGGCTCTAGGCGCACAGGCTTCAGTAGCTGTGGCTCGCCGGCTCTAGAGCGCAGGCTCAGTAGTTGTGGTGCCCAGGCTTAGTTACTCCGTGGCATGCGGGATCTTTCCGGACCAGGGCTCAAACCCATGTCCCTCCCCTGCATTGGCAGGCCGATTCTTAACCACTGCACCACCAGGCAAGCCCTATACCTAGCTTTAACTTTGTCATTTAATGTCTTGAGAACTTAAAACTCCTGAAAAATGCTCATATATATATATATATATATATATACACACACACACACACACACACACATATATGTATGAAAAATACAGATTTTTTTAAATGTTAAGAATGGTACCTGAAAAAAGAACGGTACCTGAGTGGTACAATTATAGGTGGAATCTTTTTCCTTTTTTTGTACACTTAGATATTCTGCAATAGACATATAATAAAAAATTAAAATCTTGGGCTATATAAAAGATGTTAAGATTGTTAGATTTCAGGATATTGTCAGGACTTTCACCTATAATAATCCTTGAGTATGAATCTATATTATCCTAAGACAAGATATCCTATAGCAGAAAAGCTCCAATTTTCCACACAATAGGAAATTTACTATTCATCTAACCCAGAGATCTATGGCAGATTACATTTTCTAAAGATGGCTCCCCCATACTGTTCCACAATGTGACCTTGGCACTTCCCCATTAAGAACTAATCCAATTCCTCTGCCATTTTATTGAGTGGACGCCAACCAACAGTGTACAGTGGAAGTAATCCCGTATGACTTCCAGGGTTGAGTCATTAACAGCACTGCATCTCTACCCTGTTTGCTGGTCACTAAAACCAATCATGTTTGGAACCCTGAGCCATCATATAATAAGTTCAATAACCCCGAGGCTTCCATGCTATGAGGAAGCTAAGCCATGAAGACAGGTCTCATATAAGAATTCTGGTCAGCAATCCTAGTGTTAAGTCATCCTGGCCCAGGCATCAGACATGTGAGTAAACAAGGCTGAGTCTTCCCAGCTGAGGCCCCAGGCATCATAGTACAGGTCAACCCCACTGCATGCCCTGTCTGAATCCCTGACAGGCATCTTCTGTGCTCATGATGCGATGAGGTAAGTGTTAGAGTAATCTGTCACACAGCAATAACTGGAAGGTTAAGAGGTAAATAAACAGAGAAAGCAGCTACTTTGTGAAACTCAGCTTCATAGTACACATCTTCATGGAATACTGTCATCAAAAAGGGATGCAAGAAGACCTCTGTGCAGCCAAAATAAAGATCTATGCATTAAATACAAGTAGAAGAATTGTTCATTTGGGGTTAAAATTGGTAGTATGAACTTAGTCACTACATAAACAAGGACCTGCTTGTCAAACTGACAGATCCAGCATTAACCCCAACAAAAACAGAGAGGCAAAGACAGGAGTAAAGGACTCCAGACAAACACAGCTTTTTTTCTTCCCTAAGCTAGAACATGGTTCCTAACTTATAAAGTGATAAAGACAAACTTGTTAACTACCCATATCATCCACATAAAATGAATATTAAGTATTTTTTTTCAGGAGAATGTAGTCATTTTTCTAGCATCAGGTATCTTAATCAGAAAGCCTACCACAATATTGATATAACTGAAACCTCCCCTCTTAGATTCTACCTTGAAATATCTATAGTGAAAATTCAATTTAGGGTTCCTTTTTCAACTACTGAGCAGCCTGAATGTATTAAAAATTCATTTATAGCACCACATATGAGCAAGATAAAAAATCAGGCCATTTTCCAGATTACTCAGAGTCTCTAAAGCAGAACCATGGGATAGCAGTGGGACAGACATTACCCAGTAAATGTCAAAAGACTATATAGTCATGTAATACTAAGAAATAATTATTCCAACAAGAGCTGTCCAGTCCTACTCTCCTGTTTCCCTGTTGCCTATAATAGTTGACAGTATTTGTTATGTGACAGACCACATTCAAATTTAAAGTATCAGGGAGGCACTATTATCAATCATATTTCATCTAAATGGAAACTGAAAGAAAGGGCAATTAAATAACTTGCCTAAGGTCATATATCCCAGAAAAATTATGTGTGCCTCAACACTTGCCC
This sequence comes from Mesoplodon bidens, assembly GCF_964165515.1. Lineage (NCBI taxonomy): Eukaryota > Metazoa > Chordata > Mammalia > Artiodactyla > Ziphiidae > Mesoplodon > Mesoplodon bidens. The sequence continues at coordinate 91,657,120 of NC_138164.1, read as the reverse complement.
ACTCTGTATTCCAGCCACCGCTACATTTCATTTCTGCCCCCCTGCTGCTGTTTTCCTCCTTTTCTTTCTCCAGAACACAGTACACCCAGATCTTCCATTCTTCCCAAAGATTTTTTCATCACCACCAAAGTTACTTTATTGAAATGTTTTTTAAAAATTCACTACAGTGCCATGAGGGTGCCAGAAAATAAATATCCAAAATAGCTGTTCTCCAGAGATTTCCTTCCTTCCTGTGATAACCAACAAATTACACAGATGAATAATTTTAAAAACATTTTTAAATTAAACAGTTAAAAAGAAATGGCAAAAGAGATGATAGACTCCAAAACACCAAAAATTCTTCAACTAGACAACTGTAAACAGTCACAACAAGAAAGATTAGGAGAGACAACATCTTTAGCTCCACTATCTGGGAAACTATGTAACTCGTTCTCAATTAAGGGGATCTCCAAACTGAGGCAGAATGCTTAAAAATGAAGTCTAAAATAACAAAAGTGGTAAGAACGCCTAGCTATATCTTAAATTATTTTACGTCTCCAGGCCAAATAAATCACGTCTGTAGTACTGAAAGAACCTGTAGAATGACGAATGGAAACACAGAAAGACAAAGATTTCTCTTCCTCTCATCTTTCCATAATCTTCAGTGGCCCTTCTACACATTATTTCAAGTCCCCAATCCCTGCATTCCTGTTCTTCACCTAGAAACATCAGTTCTGACTTTGCCCACACAGTGGTAGGCAGCTGACCCTGCCTCCAATTCACCTTCCACCAATTCAATTGAGACTTAGTTGTTAGTAAAATTCATAGAAGACAGGAAAGGTAGTAAGAATCAAGTTTCTTCAATTTTTAAAGGGAGGTAGAGAGAACATACAGTACAATCCATTGATGATTCATAACAGCTCTCTTCAAATGCTGGAAGCCTTCACATGCAGAAGTCTGAGTTGTTACAGAAAACAAAGTAAGTATTAAACAGTGGTGGCAGGGATGTAGCTCTAACATCATGAACTTAAAGAGTTGTCCAAAAATGAAATAGACTTTCACTGAGAAATGAGCATTCTACCAGGCCCTAGAAGAATGATTAATGCAGAAGCTCAATGAATACCTGTCAAGACTGCAGGATTCCTGAACACTGAAGAACAGAAAAAGGATGCTAAACTAGGTATTATCTAAGGTCCCACTGTAAGATAATTTTTCAGGCAGATAGCTAACCAGGAGTTTAATTTGACATGATTTTTGTCCAACTGAAAAGAGAAAAAAAAAAAGATCCTGTAAAAACCTTCATTCCTTGTCCATGGCAGTAAATATGTAGTTAAGTCTGAATGAATGGAAGCACCCTAGCAGGAAAAAGAAAAAGTTTAAAGAGTTTCAGCATCACCTACTTTGAATTATATTCTTATAAAGTCTAAATAAAGCTTGTGCATTTGAAGAACAAATGATCAAAAAAAAGAAAAGAAAAACAAACGATCATAGATAATCTTAACAATGTCTTTTGAATTATTAGTTGCTTTAATCAAACTACGCATTAGGATGAGTCGGTACAACTGGTTTATATACTCTGCTGGGAGTATATAAATGTAGAAAGATGTGAACTGTAATTCATTTAAAATGGAGACCAAAGATTTTTTCCCACTGATTAAAGTATATTTCAGCTATTTCTATGTGTGGATAAGAGTATTAAGGGGAATGCAATGAAATTTCTAATAATTTACAATGGTTCAAATACCAACCAACAATCATCTGTCCTCCTTCCTAAGGCCTTGCTTACACTACCTACATTCTAAAATAAGTGTGTTCTATTTGGCTACTCATCAACTCTACTCACTTAAAAAAAAATCCTTCAGGAAAAATCCCATTTCAATAAAAAACAGTGCAAGTAAACAGCTCTGTACAAAAAGCATTTTCCCCCTCATGGATTAATCCATTTTAACAGGGTTTTACTGATGAAGCTACAAATACTTCTATGTAATGATTTACCCAAACTAGCAAATACTGATTTAGCATATGCCCTATGCAAGGCACGGTGTGATGTTAGTAATAGTCTCTGCCCTCCAGAAGCTTACCACCTATTTAAAAAAATACATAAGGTAAGAACATAAGGCAATATAAAAATGTAAAGGAAGTGTACAGACAATGGGTAGCACAGAAGTTAAAGGAAGCAGACTGCATGGTCGAGAAGCGTACCTTCCCCTTTCCCCAGGAAATACCAATTCTGAACTCTGCTCAACTTTCATCTATGTTTTTACACTCATGCTCTATCCAACAAAAGCACTGGTATTTAGCTAGTGGGAGAAATAAAAAGATGAGAAAGTCAAGTACCTTACAATTCCAACTTTGGCTGACCTTCTCTTCTGCTACTCCTCTCATTCTTCTCTACTGCATACATACTATTCATTTCCTCTCCCAAAAGAAACCAATTATTAAAAAATATCCAAAAGCTTGGAAGACAAGAATTAAGATGTAAAAGTTGACACACCTCTGATTTCTCTACTGGTGATGCTATCCCCAAATCTTCTGGTCTATAACATACCAAATTTGAGTAGACTGGCAAATGTGCATTTGGGGCTTACCTAAGCATAAAAAGAAACTTCAGAGTTTAAACTTTAAGAGTTCATTTCATTACAGTAGGGATGTCCCAGTGATACCTGGTACAATGGGACTTCAGCTGTACTGCTAGTTGCTGGAGCCCATTACCTAGACAGCCTACAAACACAAATTTAACAATGAGAAGTTAAAATAAAGGTCTATCAAAGAAAAAATAAAAAGCTTTTTTCTTTTGCTTTCAGCTTTTTTAAACAGAGGAACTCTTAACATTAAAGTATTTGAAGTAAAAAGGCTTTACTTGGTTCTACAGGATCAGCTTAAACATGAAAAATTACACTTACATTGCAGAGCATTACAAATTCTAATTATCCCTCTAAAACATTACAAGAGACCTTGGAATTCACCCATTTCAACCTGGGTCATTTTACATGAGCATCTCAATTTCCTCTTCTGTAAAATAAATTGGAATAAATTCTCAGATGGCTTTAAGCTCTTAAAATATCTTAGATTCTGTAATAGTATGATAATAAAATTAAGGCCATATTGTTGCAAGTTTAAACTTTTGCAAGTATTTATTAATTTTTTTAAAGGTGAAGTAGTACTAGGCTAATCCTCATCTAGTTCTAAATGTAAACTAAGAAATTAATTACATAAAATTATGACAAATTGTATGCTTAATCTCTAAGTCACACAAAATGTATTCTGATAGAAATATGTGCCACATGGGAATGATCCTAGAGTAAAAGAATATGGCCAGGTTAAGACAATACATTCTCATTATCATGCTTAGGATTCTACTCTCATTCTAGGAAAAGGTAGTGATGTTATCACATGACGGAATTCACCTTTTCCTTTCGAAATTCAAATTTTAAACACTTCTCTATGTCACACACTCACAGAGCACACCCAGACAGGCAGAGAGAAACAAATTAAGCATTATACTTTTTTCCTCTGTGACAAGGTGAATGCAAAACAAAGTAATCTTGCCCTCTGCATTGCAGAGGAATAGTTCATGCAACCAGTGGAGAAACCAACACATCAGAGATTTTAACTGTCAACAAAAACTTCAGATGTTATCCCCAAGAAAAGATTTTGCTTATAAAACAATTATGAAATTTTTTGTTCAAAATACTTAAAAGAATTCTGTACAACAGCTGCACTGAAAATTCTAAATAGAGGCATACTGCACTGCTCTGGAAAGAAATGTTATCCTTTCTAACACTGGAGAGCATCCTTTTTCAGAATAATGTTAACTGCAAAGATATAAAGAGCAAAAAGACTTCAGGAAGTATGAAAAACAGTACACTTTGGCTATCACTTCTGGTCACCTATTGGTTACAAAACTGCCAGGCCATTCTGTTAGACAACACTGATTAATCTTTCACCTACCAAAGTCACCACTGTCTGAACTTAATATATTTGCAAAGGGTATAACAATTTTAAATGTCATCTATTAAAACGTCCTCTATTCTACATCAAAACTGATTACATCTTACCATATAAATGAGCTCTCTCGAGTTAAAATTAAGACTTGGTTTCAAAATATCATCTTGCATAGCCTAGGGCCCAGTTCTATGCCAAGAAACTGATGAAGAAAACTAGGCAATCACTCAATTCATTATTACTTGTCCTTTAATCAGCTGAAAGATTGGTGAATGGAGTTTTACACTTGACTCTTTTTATTATAGCTGCATTTCTTCTCTATGCTAAACACTCATGAAGTCTTTATAAGCCCAAATTTCAAAAAACCACCAGGCCATTTAGTTGCATTACATAATAGGATCATATTTCATCAAAGTTAAGCATGCATTCTCACTGGACAGATGCTTAGCTTTCCTCTAATGGCTCAACTTACTAAAAAATTAACAAATAACTTTGTTTTTTCAATGAAGTACAATAAAATTATTCCAATTCTCTATGTCTCGTTGTGATGTTACTTATCAAGCAATAATTTTTATCAGAATACTTGATTTTAGAATCCCTGGAAAAAGGCATTTTGTCCAGAAGTCTCCTATGAAAAGGCCAAAACTAAAATACAACTCAAATATAACTTGCTTAAGGAACTGAAGTAAAAAGGAATCCAGTTATAGTCTCTTCCTTTACGCCACAAGCGTTTCTAAAAAGGTTCAAAACTACTTTGTAAAGTAAATCGTACTTTAGGCGTGTTAGAAATGCTCACTGTTAAAAAATGAAGCACAGTTAAATCCTTTCATACAGTAAATCATCTAGATATAGAAAAAATTCCATTTAAACTAGGAACTAGATGTGCTTAGAGGAAAACCCAAATGCCTTGAGTTTCTCAAAAAGTAAAACCTATAGTTTTAATAGTAATTAAGCCACAACATCAGTACTGCCAACTCAACTAGTTAACAAGTATGTGGCTCAGTCTATTAGTTATCAAAAAGCCCCACTTAACTGTAATTTGACATTTCCGCTATCTAGCAACCAAACACTGAGAAAACAGAAAAAAAGATATGAAATTCATTTCTTACTTTGTGTAGTACGTTAAATCTCCATCACTACAAGGGAATTTTTCAGTATTTACTAGCCTAGTCTATAATCTCTGCAATAATAATTACTTTACTGTCTCCTCTATAATTGGGGGGGGAGGGGGTAGGCAATATACAGTAATACAAACCTATACATGTGAATGACCTGTCATGGTTCAGGGCCTCACAGGGCTTATGAAACTAGATTTCTAATTTTTTCAGATGCATACTACAATCTAACAGCCACCTCACAACTAAGGTACCTGCTAATCAGTGCTTGATTTTTATTATAAACATCTTACAAGAATCATTTTTCAGCCATTAAAATATAAATATCTATATTAAGATGTCCACACTTAAAATATTATATCATTAATATTTATCTTCTGATTCCCATCCTAGAAGAAAACAGATTTCTTAGGAATTCTGAAAACAAAAACCATTCAAGCAACAACCAGATTGAGAGGATTATTTGCTGCATTATGATGTTTTTAAAAGGTACCTAAGTCTCAATTTTAAATACAGATTACAAAAACTAAATCAGATGGCAGACTCAGAAGACACTGGTCTTGGGCGTGCTTTTCCTATTACATATTTGAATGCAGCTCCTTAACAATTAAAATGCTTTTGTTGCTTTGTTAATACTGATAAATCTATTATCTAGCTCATTTATAATAAACCACATAAAAGACAGAATTTTAAAACTCTAAAAATGTTTTAAAACTCCCCCCAAAATGTAAAATGAATCATTAAACACGCAATTAAAATAATTAAGGACTAAATATCACCAGTGTTCTTCAAGTTATTTCCCAGAGCCCAAATTTTAGCCAAGTAGTTACTATCTCAACATCTTAAGTAACACTATTAGGTGTCTGGCTAATTAAACATTTTAAAATGACTTCTTCAAAATTCAAGATGCTATAATAAATGTTTTACTAGAGGCAGACAAGCAGAACCTATTAAATGAAAGTTATTTTCTTAAGGTAAAATGCAAAAGTTTGCCTAATAGTCACAGATGTAATTACCCCATTTTTGTACTACTGATTCGTTTTCCCTTTCCACCTCCAACCTTACTGAAGGTTGAATTATCCACTCTGCCAAGACCCTTTCTCTACACACACACACACACACACACACACACACACGTCCCTCTAAACTGAGCTGGCACAGTACTGCGCTGAAAGCATAAAACAAAAGGCCAACTTGAAGACAAACCTCACTGTGTGACCTAGACTGGCTGAACACTGAATCCAAAAAACTGTGGGTGTGGCTCGATTTTTCTTTTTGGTGGGGGGTTGAGGGAGGCCAGTTGGGGCGGCTGCCTGGTCTCTGCCCTCCCCCTCTGCTTTCGCTTTGTGCTCACAATGCAGCTCCTGTAAAGCTCTTCCCTCTCCCCGCAGCCGCCGCCATGTTAGACGCGCTCTCCATGTGCCCAGAGACCCAGCGAGCCCCTCCGTCTAACCCGGACCCACCCCCCCTCCCCTGAGTCCCGATCGGTACAGTCTCCCTCCCATCCCTCTTTATAGTGTCCCAGAGGGACAAAAAGCCGCTGCAAAAAATCTTCCCGGGATCGAGTGGAGCGTGAGGCTCGCGGGGGCACCCAGACAATTGAAACAAAGAAGGCAACGTTAAGGCCGCCCGTCAGATGGGGGCGGGAGTAGCAAATCGAAGACCTCCTCTAGAGGGGCCGGATGGAGAGGCCATCCTCCGTCCACTTTCCTCCCAACGGAGAAGAGGGGCCACGGCGCAGGCCTCAAGTACCTGGTAACGGAGCGGAGAAGCCCCAAGGATACAGGATGCAGGCCGCCCCAACTCCACGAGGCAGTCGGGTGGACCCTGAACGCCCCCCACCCCGGGACCTCTTCATTTTCCCCCGCTGACCCCCTCGAAGAAATGGGGCCTCGGCCACGGAGAGAGGGGCATCCATCGCACAGTTACGCCCGGCGACGGCACAGGCCCTCACCCTCACACAGCCCAGTCCCAAAGGCCAAGGGCCCGGCCCCCAGCACGAGGAGAGTCATAAAGAGACCTGGGGGCCAGCGCCGCGTCCGGGTCAGGGTCAGGTGACAAGCACCTCCCCGCGGAGCCCGCTCTCTGCGCACGAAGCTCCGGTTTACTGGGGAGGCCGGGCTTGGGGGCTGGGGGCCGGGTGGAGGGGAAGCGTCCGAGACGGGGAGAGTGAAGGCTGCGGTAGTCGGGGTCGGAGCATCAAACCCCCCCTTCCCCGTCAACTCCTGGCACCTTTTTCTTCTCCAGATTCCGAAGTTTCTTGTCGATCACCCCGAGAATCTGCTTCATGGCCTCGGTCTGGACAGCGCCGGTACCGGTAGTGGGGTGTTGAGAAGCCGGCGCGGCGGCCCCGGCCCCCGCCTCACTCCCGGTGGAACCCGAAGGAGGTGGCGGTCCGGACGACTTGCTGCCGCTTCCGCTGTGGCTGGTGGCCGAGGGCATCTTGAGACCGTAAGGAGAGAGAAGAAAAAACGGGAGGAAGGACAAGAGCGGCGAGTCAGGCGGCGGACGGGGCGAGACGCGGGACAAAACGCGCAGCGGGCGGGAGCTTGCGCGAGCGGGTGGGGGCGGGGGCGGGGACGGGACCGGGGCCGGGGCCGGGGCCGGCGCGCGCCGCCGCGCGCCGCCGGGGCAGGAAGGGGCCGCGGACGCGCGCGCGACCCGCCAGCGGGGCGCCCGGACGGGCCTCGCCCCGCCCCCCGCCCCTCCCCCGCGCGGGCTGCCGGCTCGGCCTACCCGCCCCGGGGCACCGAGGCTCGCGCCGGGGGCGGGGCCTCGCAGGGCCGGCCGCCAACGGCCAAAGCAACGGTCCCCACCGGGGAGGGCCGGAAGAAGGGAGGGAAGAGAGAGGTCGGGGCTGAGGGGCGGAGAAGGGTGAAGAAGGGCACTGGAAATGACCGGGGGGGGTTGGGGGGAGACTTGAGGAGCGAGCCCCTCGCGAAGATCCAGCCGATCCGGAGGTAAAGGACACTCCGGGCAGCGGCCCGCTTCCCCTTCAGCGCCTTGGTCCGGGGTGGCGCTCACCGTGCGCGCGCGGAGGCCGCTGGAGATCCCGAGTGGGCGGCTGAGGGGGCAAGGGTGGCGGTGTGTTCCGAGCAGTGTCGTGCGCTCCTTGGGCACAGGCCGCTGCGCCCGGTCCCCGCTGCACCGAGAGCCGCTGCTAGTGAGGTGGAGAGCCGGGAGCGGGAGGGACTTAGGCAGCCAGCCCTCTGGGGCGGAGGGGGCGGGAGAAGCCACGGGCGGGGGCCTTCGCGGCCGCTCAAGCTGCCCGGCGCGAACGCCTGCGGGGAAGGGCCCGCCCGGCCTCCCGCCCGGCCTGCCCAAGCCCCTGGCCTGGGGCGCGGCCGCCCGGTGCAGCTCGGCACGGCCCCCGGGAGGCTGCCAGAGCGGTGCCTGCAGTTTTGGGCGAAATCGAAGCTAGGGTCCTTCAGGCGAAGTCGCTTGACGTCCAAACGGGGACAATAGGTGTCAAGCCGCTGGATCTGGAGCTGGCGACTGCCCTGCGAAGAGCCCTTATTGGGTGGGGGTTGGAGGGGTCGGGGCGGGGGGGCAAAGGTTTCTGCAAGTGAGGGGTGCGTGGGGGTGGGTGGTGCAGTCCCACCTTCTAGATTTCCTTCTGTATGCAGAGCAAGCAAACTCCCACACCCCGAAAGGTCTGAAGACAAGTTGCCACTTCCCCCACAAAACAATCCACCTGGTAACCTAGGAGGTGTCTGTAGAACGCGTTTGAAATGAGCAAGATGGATTTTTTTTTTAAGTCTTAAAACTCTGGACTCATGTGAAAAATAATGTTCAGCTCCCTTAACAGGCCTGAGTATTACGAATCAGACTTTTTTCCTTTTAGATTTACCTAAAACTTTTAAGAGAATGTTAAATGAAACCGAGACATCTTTTTTTTTTTTTCTCCAAGAGAATTATTACAGCCTTGTAATAAGGCTGTGGACGGTGAACAAAAAAGAGGCCAAGTGCTGGAAGAAAATGTATTAAAAGGAATATAATCAGTGGAAAAGTCAGCAACATAATGTTGTATGACAACAGTAAATGGCCAATTTATAATTTAAATTTCCTGCAAAGGGGATAGAAAAGGATTCTACCAAACCGCTGTTCCCTGGGGAATAAAATGAGTAATACTGGTTAGCACAGTGTATCCTGAGGGAGCCTAGAGAAATAGCAGCAGCCTGCAGACTCAAGATATTCCAGTTAACTGCAGTCTGTTATCTATTCATTCAAATATTCATAGAGTACCTAACTATGACTTAGGAACTCTGTAATGCTAGGGACTGGGAACAAAACAAAAATTTCTATATTCCTGGAGCTTACATTGTAAGTGGGGAGAAAAGTAAATAGTGAAGAGGTAGAGAAAAAAAAATAGGGTGGTCAGGAAGAGCCTTACTGAGTGACATTTGAGCTAACACTGGAGGAAGTGAGGAAGAAGGTCACGCACTTATCTTGGAGGAAGAATTTTCCAGGTAGAGGGAAAACCAAGTGCCCAGGATCTGAGATGGGAGTGTGCTTGGTGGGTTCAAGGGACAGCAAGGAGGCCACAGTGGCTAGAGCAGAGTAGGAGATGATGTCAAAGACATAAAAGAGGGCCAGTCAGGTAAAACCTGATAGGCCATTGTAAGGACTTTGGCTTTTACTGAGTGAAATGGGGAGTCACTGCATGCATAGTCTTAAGCAGAGGGGTAACGTGATCAACCTGTGTCTTAAACCCTCTTGCTGCTATATAAAGAATTTACAGCAAGTGTGTATTAGAAGTGAGAGGGAGGGTGGAGCAAGCGCAGAAGCTGGGAGCCCAATTAGGAGGCTGGTGAAATAATCCAGCCCAGAGATGGTGGTGGCCAAGGTCAGAGTGTTACAGTAAAGGTGGTGACAAGTGGTTGGATGCCTTATACGTTATGATAGTAGAACCAAAAGGATTTGCTAACCAGTTAGGTGTGAGTGAAGTCAAAGTGGGCCTGAGGTTATTCAAGACTTAAGCACATGAACTGTGCTTGGCACTAAGTTAAACACTATGCTAAGCCTAGGGCTAAAAAGGGAGATTAGAATCCTTCAGGTCCTAGCAGCAATTAGTGTACTCAGCCTGACCACTAATCACTATCAAAATCTCAGGCCTCGGGGCTTCCCCGGTGGCGCAGTGGTTAAGAATCCGCCTGCCAATGAAGGGGACGTGGGTTCGATCCCTGGTCGGGGAAGATCACACATACCGCAGAACAACTAGGTTCATGTGCCACAACTATTGAGCCTGTGCTCTAGAGCCCGCAAGCCACAACTACTGAGCCTAAGTGCCACAACTACTGAAGCCCACACGCGCCTAGAGCCCATGCTCCACAACAAGAGAAGCCACCACAATGAGAAGCTCGCACATCACAACCAAGGGTAGCCCCTGCTTGCCGCAACTACAAAAAGCCTGAGGACAGCGATGAAGACCCAACGTAGCCAAAATTAATTAATTAATTAATTAATTAAATTTTAAAAAATCTCAGGCCCCATCTCAAATCTACTGAGGTATATCTGCATTTTAACAAGCTCCTCAGCCAATTTGTATGCCTGGTGAAGTTTGGGGGAAAAAAATTACTGCTTTATTAGAACTTGATCACTGTCTTTAAGATCACACATGAACTACACTACTAGACAAATTCTTCCCAAACCTATAGAATCAAAAACTGTGAGGGTAAAACCCAGCAATCTGTGCCCTCTGGGTGATTCTGATGCCTGCTAAAATATGAGAACCAATGACTTGCCGACCTTTGGTGATTCAGGTTTGAGCTGAAGAGGCCTTGTGATTAGGTGTTAAGAAGGAAAGGCCTTTTCTGCCTTTCTTTAGCACATTATGAAATAGTTACTGAAACAAAGATTCTGGCCAGTTAAATTAGGCTTGAAGAAAAGAGAAAGTGCATTGTTGAGAGGGAGCAGGATAGATGACAACACAGATGACGAAGACTCATTTGGGGGTTCATCTCACAGCTGACAGTATATCAAGATAGGCTAGGTTATGCTGCAGTAACAATCCTGAAACCTCTGTGACTTAAAATAGGGATCTGCAAAATACAGTCCCTGGGCCAAGTGGCCCTCTGTCTGCTTTTGTAAATAGTTTGGGGATGGGGGAGATACAGCTACATCCATTCAGGTACATATTTTTTCATGGCCGATTTCATGCCACAGGACAGCAAAGTTGAGTAGTAGTGATAGAGACGTTACGATGGGCAAAGCCTAAACTCCTATCTCACCCTTTACAGAAGAAGTTTGCCAATCCTTGGCTTAAAACAAATGATACACATCCATCATGTTTCAGCAGAGGGCTCTGCTCACAGCGCTCACTCAGATTCAGGCTGATGGAAAAACCACATCTCAAGTGTTGCTGATTACTATGCCACGAGAAAAAAGAACTCGAGGGTTCCTCAAGTAGTCAATTAAATACTCCAGACAGATAGACTTGTGTCTTGCATGCTCACACCTCATTAGCCAGGAAGAGTCACATGACCCCATCCAACCAAGAGATGCTATCCTGCCAGATGCCTGGAAGGGAACCAGGTGAACCAGAAATACTTGGTGGACATACATAGCTATTGTGCTCTCACTTCCCACAACATGTTATCCCAAGCCCACGTCCTTGGTTTTCTGACATGCTTGTAGTTTATTCAGGTCAACAGGTCCAGGAAGACAACACATTTAAGGCAAAGCAGTGTCTTTAACTTCTGCCCAGCCCTGTGCCATGGTCCCAGCAAACCAAATTGGTCTCTTTCCCATCTGACAAAATGGCGACTAAAGCTATGTTTATGTGAATTTTTAATACTTTCTCTTTTTGCCTTGTTTTCCCACTGCAAAGCCATGTGGTACTTGGGGTCACTGTATCACTTGAAGAAATAGGAAAATTAAAGGGTTTTCCCAGCAAACCAGTGGGAGAGCAGAATATGTAAGTGGAAAACACTTTCTCCAAAAGCCTTGGTATTAAAGTTATACCCAATAGATTGATACTTGAATAACACAAATCTCCCAAGTTGACATTGACTTGTTTGGAGGTATTTATAAATTGTCACAACTTGAGGGGGAGGTGCTACTGACATCTAGTGGGTGGAGGCCAAGGATGCTTCTAAACATCCTGCAATACACAGGGCAACACAGAATTATTAAGGCCAAAATGCCAATAATGCTGAGGTTGGGCAACTCTGTTTTATTTTATGAGACCAAAAATACAGTCCTTTGTTCCAGTACTTCACAAGTAAAAATATTGAGATGACACTGGCAGAAAAAACAATCCTTAGAAAGTGTGACAGGATGTAACACTGAACTGGGAATAGATAATCATCTTGCATCCTAGCAACTGATGCACAGTCATGGTCTCTTTCAGGCAATATATAGTATATATATTCATTTCATCCACTAATACGTACAGTCCACTTCAAACAATAATCGAAGAAAAAGAATTTCCTTCAAAGTGACAACTGCCTCACAAACTTTAGAAGGAATAAAACTTTATATATCTCAAAGTTACATACTAGGAGAATATAAGTATATTATAAAGGTACTTTATTCAGGACTGTTTCTACAATTAGGATATGTATTGTTCAAGAATAACTTTCACATCTAAAAGAACAACTCCCCCTGCATTAATGGTTTACCCTTCAGGTGTTAATAACATTTTTTTTTAATCTTGAGAGTCTAAGAACTTGATTTAAAGATTTCCTAAGCACTAAGCCACTAAAAGACATGAAAAATGTTCCAGAAAGGTGTAGGTCCCGTGTTACTTTTTCTTTTTAACTGTATAGATTTTCCAGAGAGTGTCGACTTTGCAAAGGGGAGAGGTCTGCAAGCCCCACCCTAATTCTCCGGCTTTGTGCAGTGTTTCTCAAAGGAAGCAAGCCCACCACTTTCAGAATCACCTGGGGCGCTTGTGAGAATGAGGAAAACCAGACTCCACCCCAGATATTGCATCTACAAACCAGAATCTGAGACCTAGGATGTGTTTTAAAAATCAAATTCCTCTTTGCACATTCAAGTTTGTGAACAGAATTGGGGTATTTATTTTCACAAAAATAAGTGCCATAAATGTTTAAACAAAAATAGCTCCTTTCATGATCTCCTCTTATCTTTCTTCCCAGGAAGTGCTGTGAGGATCTCTTACAAGGGTATTGTTGGCAATCGCCAGACACATTGAAAAAAGCCGCACACTTGAGTTGCTATTCAGAAAGGAGCAACCGGATTCCAAGATGGGAGAGAAAATGTTGAGGCTACAGGCTGGGGAAAGAATCCAGAGTGGTGAATGGATGGTTAGGGTTAAGGGAAAGGAAGGTGACTCAGCAAATCTGTAGCGCCTACTACTGTATATTATACTGAAAAGCTGCTGGCTAAGAAAAAGCACTATTTAGTGGTGTTAAAACGGGGGCTGTGCCTCAGAATCACCTGGAGGGCTTGTTAACGCCCTGCTCGCGGGGCCCCACCCCCAGAGTGTCAGACGCCTCGTGCAGATGCGGGACGGGACGATATTTTACATTTCCAGCAAGTCCTCAAGTGATGTTCATGCTGCTGGTCTGGAAACCACGTTTTGAGAAGCACAGGATTGGAGGGATTTATTTTTAACGATTGGAGCAAGGAAAATAACTAAGGGGAGAAGAAACGTTGAAAAGTAATCAATGATGACAGTAGTGTACTAGAATATCATGGTTTATGCTGCTATTTGTTGTTTTGTATTTTCCTCTTCAAGAGGCCAGAAGAGGAAAAATAGATAAGGATATTGCACCGGCTAGTCAAACTTCATTAAGAGGTTGTTCCAGAGGACAGTGAGGGAAGGAACCAGCCACCTTTCCTCTAGGCTCTTCTTGTATAAACCAAATGCCCCTCGAAACCCTGTCCTACTGCAAGATCATATTCCTTGGCATTCTTCTGGTTAGAGCTGGTTACACTTCCCTTCATGAACGCTGAGCTAAAGAAGAAAGACACCAGTTCTTTAGGACACCCGGCTGGGTCGATGAGAGAAAAAGGAGAGGTGTTAATGTGACAAAAAATATGTTTGTGCAACATCTTCACAAGAAAAAGAAATACAAATCATAAACGTAGTTTTAAAAACTTTGGTTTTGGGCTTCCCTGGTGACGCAGTGATTAAAAATCTGCCTGCCAATGCAGGGGACACGGGTTTGAGCCCTGGTCCGGGAAGATCCCACATGCTGCGGAGCAACTAAGCCCGTGGGCTACAACTACTGAGCCTGCTCTCTAGAGCCCATGAGCCACAAGCACTGAAGCCCACGTGCCTAGAGCCTGTGCTCCGCAACAAGAGAAGCCACCGCAATGAGAAGCCCACGCACCGCAACGAAGACCCAACGTAGTCATAAATAAATAAATAAATTTATAAAAGTAAAGTAAAAACTTTGGTTTTGGGGGACTTCCATGATGGTCCAGTGGTTAAGACTTCACTCTTCCACTGGAGGAGGTGCCTGTTCAATCCCTGGTCAGGGGAAATAAGATCCCACATGCCACATGGCTAAAAAAAACCAAAAAACAATTTCAGTTTTTTCTGAAATTGCAGGAGTAATACATGCTTACTGCAAATAATTCAAATAAGAAGTATGCAAAAAAAGTAAAATTTGACACTTTAAAGTGTTGTATAACAGCTTTACTGAGATATAATTTACAGACCATAAAATTCACACTTTAAAAGTGTACGGTTCAGTGGTTTTTAGAGTAGTCACAGAGTAATGCAATCATCGCCATTATCTAATTTTAGTGTATTTTTATCACCCCAAAGATAACATGCACCCATCATCCATCACTCCCCATTTATCCTTTCTTCCAGCCCCTGGCTACTACTAATCTAATTTCTGTTTCTATGGATTTGCCTATTCTGGACATTCTATACAGATGGAATGTGTCTCACTTTGTGTCTGTCTCACTTATTTCACTTAGCATAATATTTTCAAGATTCACCCATGTTGTAGCACTCCTTTTTATGGCTGAATAATATTCCATTGTATGTATATATAACAGTTTATCCACTCATCAGCTGATGGACATGTGGCTTATTTCTACTTTTTGGTTATCATGAACAATGCTTCTGTGAACATTCATGTACAAGTTTTTAGGTGAACAAATTTTCAATTCTCTAGGTATATACCTACAGTAGAATTTCTGGGTCTTTTGGTAACTCTACCTTATTTTTTTAAAATTTTATCTTTGGCTGCACTGGATCTTTGTTGCTGTGCTTGAGCTTTTCTCTAGTTGTGTCAAGTCGGGGCTACTCTTCGTTGTGGTGCATGGGCTTCTCATTGCAGTGGCTTCTCTTGTTGAGGAGCACGGGCTCCAGTCACGTGAGCTTCAGTAGTTGTGGCATGCGGGTTCGGTAGTTGTGGCATGCGGGCTCTAGAGCACAGGCTCAGTAGTTGTGGCGCACAGGCCTAGTTGCTTCACGGCATGTGGGATCTTCCCGGACCAGGGCTCGAACCTGTGTCCCCTGTGCTGGCAGGCAGATTCTTAACCACTGCGCCACCAGGGAAGCCCCAGTAACTCAACCTTTAACTTTTTGAGCAACTGCCAAACTGATTTCCAAAGCAGCTACACTATTTTATGTTCCTACCAGCAATATATGAAATTTCCATTTTCTCCACATCCTCACCAACACTTGTTTTTATCCATCTTTTTGATTATAGCCATCCTAGTAAATGTGTCTCAGTGAGAAATGGTATCTCATTGTGGGTTTGATTTGTATCACTGGGTATCTTTAAATAAGGATTAGCTTCTTCCCTGCTTTGGATGGCTTAGATTTTGTCAGAAAGCAGGAGGTATACAATTGTATTTCAAGCTCTCTTTTAACTCTGTGGTTAGAATTGTCACAGCTCTGGTGTATACATTCCTGGTCAATGCTATGAAGTATCTAGCTAGTGAGTCCTTGAGAAAATACCAGAAGAATAATACTGGCAGTAGGTGGACACTCAAACATGCCTGATGATTAGGACTTAAACTTAGGCAATGTAGATGGTCACTTACCTAAAAAGCTTGATTTTGGCATTAGGAAGACTTCTTAGCCCCTTATTACTTCTCCAGCAATGTGTTCACTGAAAAAACATTTCCTTAGCACCCTGTGTGTGCCAGGTACTGTCCATGTTGATACACGATGCTGAATGAGACATAGTCTCCTGGCCTCAAGGAAAGCAGTATTGAGAAGGGTAGACAGAAATAAAATTTGGTGTAATATACCTCAGGGAGGTACTACTACACTGTCACCAAAGTAGCTAAAATTTGGAAACCGAAATAGATGAGTAATGGTGAGAATATAGAGCAACTGGAACTCTCATACACTATTAATGGGAGTTATAAAGTGACCCAACCGCTTTAGAACAGTATTTGGCAGTGTCTCCAAATGCTGAATATTCACATACCCTATAATGGAGAAATTTCACTTTGGGACATATAATACCTCATAGAAATGCATATACATGGTAACTGAAAGACATAGCCAAGAATGTTCAAAATAACTTTGTTCTTAGTAACTAAAAATGGAAACAATTCAAATGTCTATCAGTAGTGAAAAAGGATACATAAGTGGTGTATTCATACAAAGGGATACTATACAGCCCTACAAATCAACAAACCACCATTACTAGAAACAACATGGACGAGTCTAACACCCAGAATGTTGAATCAAAGAAGCTAGATACAAGACTATGAGACTTTTTTAAATGGGCAAACTAATTTATGATAAAAGAAATCAGAACAGTGGTTACGTTTGGGGTTATGTAAGGACTGGGATGAAGCACAAGAGAGGGTTTTGGGGTCCTGGCAATGTTCTATTTCTTGATCATAGGGGTAGTTACACAGGTATAATTCACTTTGTAAAAATCATTGAGCTGCTGCACGTTTATGGTTTGCTCGCTTCTGCAGGTATGTTGTACTTCAATAAAAATGTCTCCTTAAAATATTTCAGTTTTTTATGAGCAAAAATATGGGCAAACCAGAAACCTATATAAGAAAAAGACGTGGCTCATAAATGGGATTGGTTAACTCTTTATGGGAGGGAACCAGGGAAGGCTCTCTGGAGATGTTGCTGGAGCTGGATTTTGAAAGATAAATTTGACAAGCAGACAAAAGTGGGTAAAGGAAAGAGGAAAGGCATTGCAAAGGGAGCAACATGCTCAAAAGCACATGGAGGCATATAATCATATGGCGTATTTTAGGAATCATAAGCAGTTCTATATTGTTGGAGTGTTAATTGGGGAGGGATGGCAGAGAGGGAGATGCAGACGATAAAGACTGGCCACATAAGCAGTAACCAGGTCAAGAAAAATCCCTTTTATCCCAGATAAACAACTTTAGCTCAAACTGTAGATCTCAGCTTTTCTATGGAAATATATTCCCCTGAAGTTCTGAATAAAATGGACCATCTCATTGGAAAAATGCACATATAAAATCTGCATATAATCCACAATTCCTCTGATGCCTGTCAATTTGGACTCCTGCTTCATGCATCTCAGAACAGAGGCAGGATCAGATTTATATTTTAGAAAGCTCAGTGAATGCAGCATGGAGGTTGGATTGGAAGCTGAGCCAGGGTGACCTGTAGGAACTGATTAGAACAGCAAGAGAACAGATAGGGCTTGAACTAAAACAGGGCCAGAGCTGAATTCTAAGGATATTCATAGGTAGGGTCATCAAGGATTGGTGGCTGATTAGATATGAGGGTTGAGGGAGTGGTAGCTTCTGGGATTCTCCTGTGTTTCCAGCTTGAGTTAGTCATTAGACAGCCTACCAAAGACAGGAGCTAGAGGGTGTCAGGAAGATTTTGGTTAAAAATGAATTTTTTGGTGATCATTTTGAAAGGTATAGAAATATTGAATCACTATGTTGTGTACAGGAATTAATATGGTGTTGTAGCTCAATTATACTTCAAAAACAAACTTGTAGAAAGAGTCATCAAATTTATGGTTACCAGAGGCAGAGGGTTGGGGGGGTGCGGAATTAGATGAAGGCGGTCAAAAGGTATAAACTTCCAGTTATAAGTACTAGGGATGTAAGGTACAACATGATAAACGTAACACTGCTGTATGTTACACATGAAAGTTAAGAGAGTAAATCCTGAGTCCTCATCACAAGGAAAAAAATTTTTTTTCTATTTCTTAATTTTGTATCTACATGAGATGATATTCACTAAAATTATTGTGGTAATCATTTCATGATGTATGTAAGCCAAATCATTAAGCTGTACACTTTAAACTTATACAGTGCTGTACGTCAATTATATCTCAATAAAACTGGAAGGGAAAAAATGAACTTCTTTCTCAGAAAGAAGTAGACCATTAACTAACTCCTTAGGCTTCAAGTGCATCTTGATTAGTGTTGGGCCCCATGCTGCTGGCCTCTGGTGACACCCCTTGCATTTAAGCCTTAAATGCTGCAGGAACAAACTTGGACAGGAACAAATCAATTTGCATACGCTAATTCACAAAGACATTAAGGCTTTGCCTTGGGAAATGTAAGCAGATTCTGACACCCAGCACTCCTTATCCATGTGAGTGAACTAAATGTGCTGTGTAAGAGAAGAGCTTGAACATTTGTGTCACAGGCTCACCATGGCATTGAGCCATCATAGATGAATATAACCCTCGGAAAGAAAGATTTTCCCCCCTACTTCCAGAACTCAAATACGGTGGAGCCTAGATCATCGAAACACTTTCTCTCCCTGAATAAGGATTACCCAGGGCTATTTGGTGGACATTTGTGCCTGGTCACTGCAGATCATACAGCAATGGTTAAGGACTACCCAAGGACAGAGGACCAGTGAAGTCTGATGTTTTACTGACAGTCACAGCAGTCAAAAAGAATATGAGCAGGTTTTCCAGTTCCATTTATTAAGACAATCTGAACCTTTGGAATGTGAAGTTATCACACAAGGGAGACAAGTTGAAGGCTCCAAGTCACCTGATTTGAACATTTAAGAGGAATGTGACCTGATTTTGAACCCCAGGGGAGTGAAACAAGATATATTGGTTTAATCAGATTTGCATTTTTAAAAGATCACTCTGGCTGTTTTATAGAAAATGGTTTGGAGGGAGGCAAATATGGATGCAGGAATACAAGAGGACATTTTAATCAGTGAGGCGACAGGTGATCGTGGCTTGAACCAGAGACTGGCAGAGGAACATGGAGGGAATGGATTTAATATATATTCCATGCATGTCAGAGGCAGGATAAGTAGAATGTGGTAATTGATTCAATATGAGGGGGGTGGTAATTGATTCAATATGAGGGGGTGGCACACGGGCTTAGTTGCTCCACGGCATGTGGGATCTTCCCAGACCAGGGATTGAACCTGTTTCCCCTGCATTGGCAGGCGGATTCTCAACCACTCTACCACCAGGGAAGTCCCCAAGATGTTTGGCTTTGGGATAGACAGACTGATGGCTGGAGGTGGAAGTGGGGATAATTATTTACTTTTAACATGTTGGCAGAGATGAGCCTGCATGAATGCCATTCATAGATAGAAGGAAAGGCTACAGTTAGAAGGAGGGATACATATTTAGTATGGATAGACGGGAAGGAAATAATTTTATAGATATGGTAGCCCAAAATTGAAGGAATTCTTGCATGATGGATTCTTTTTTATTTTTTTCCCGTGAAGCAGAAAGTGAGGGTTATTTACTGAGAATGAGGGGAGATGTAAGGGATCAGAAGTTTAATAAACGTAGGTAGATGAGTGGCAGGGGGGCGGGCGGGGGGCTGTAGGAATTTGCATTAGAAGTTTCCAGGGGATATGGATGATGCTGGTTCAGGGACTGCACTTTCAGAGAAAAGTACAGAGAAAGCATATGGTTATCTCCCCAGTTGAACACCTTCATCTCCCAGTTGGACCACAGTGGCATTTCCATCACTATGACCCAGCTCCAGCTGTGCCTCCCCCACAGTATATTTTCTACATAGTATTTTTTTTCAAAGGAAAGTCAAACTATTTCAATCAGCTGCTCAAAACTCTTCAATGGCTTCTTTGGACAAACCAAGTCCCAAGTCCTCATCTGGGTCTATAATGCCTTCATGATGTGGCCTCTGGATATCTTTCCAGCCTCATCTTCTACCATTCTCTGCATTCCAGGCATGCTGTCAGCTTGGTCTCCCACTCCAAGGTCTTTGCATCTGCTCTTCTTGGGAATGTCCTCCCATGCCATGGTTCTTACCTCATTTCAGGTCTATGCTCAGAAGCCACCTCTTTGGTGATTCTTTTCCAGACTATTGCATTGAAAATAGCACTGCCCTCCCACCCTTCTTACTTTCTGTCCCCTTTCCCAGCACTTATTTTTCCTCAAAGCACTTATCGTGAGCTAACACGTATTAAATCTCTATATGTCTATTTTCTGCCACCACGGGCACCCCCTCCCGCCCCTGCAGGATATAAACTCCACAAGGTCAGGGCCGTGATCTGTCTTGTTCATTTTGTATCTTCAGCACCTATAAAGACACCCGTCACAATGTTGATGCTTATTCAATACGTGATTTATTGATGGTTGATGTCAGCCAGGTTGGGTTTGGCCAGAGTAGTGACAAAAGATCAGAAGGACAAAGTAAATGAAGATATTTGCAAAAGACTGATTGAAATGATTGACCATCCAATCAAAGTTGGGTAAGAAACCAAGGAGATGACAATGTAAAGAGAGTTAAGGGGGAACTTTTGGGCCTAGCTATCCCAAAGAGGTTGGAGAATGATCATAATGGAAACAGTTGACCAAGCAAACTGTAATGCAAGAATCTGTGGTTGGGGAATGGGAGGCTTATATTTGTGATATGGGAGGAAAAGCAATTTCAAAGGGCAAAGTAGAGGACAAAGGAGAAGGTCGGTGGAGATAAGATGGTCAAGAAATTGAGAGGCTTGGGTGTTAGCCATCACTCTGGACTTTGAAGTGACCCAGGATGAGCCTGGTACAAAAGACTTGAATGATGAGGAGGGGGAATGGTGGTATAACCACAGGGCACGAGCCTCAAAGGAAGAGGATTTTTTACAAGAGGGTGGGGTAGAAGTAATGGTCTAGAAATAGTGATGGAGAGAAGGAGGATGAGGGCCTCTCCCGCAGTAAATAGATGTGAGTACAGATCCACCATCCCAGAGGGCTGCTGGAGAAGGGAGTGGGTTTCAATTAATGCAAGGAGATATAGAGAACATTCCTGGAAGGTGTAGTAGATACAGGGAAATTTGCTGATCACAGAGCAAGTGCTCCAGAGGGCACACTGGAGAGCTGGGGTGGGCAGGTGTGTATCAGAACAGTGGGGAACCAAAACAGGAAGAGGAAATAGGGAGGATTATGGGGGTGATGGTATAGTGCAGTCATTCTCAGACTTTCCAGTACATAAGAATCATGGGGAGGGCTTGTTAAAATACAGATTGCTAGGCCCCACTCCCAGAGTTTCTGATTGAGTAGATTCTGGGGTGGGCCTGAGAATTTGCACGACCAGTTCCCAAGTGATGTGGATGCTCTGGTCCAAGGACCACACTTTCAGACTATGGATATAATGGAAGACCAGTGATTAACGTGGCAATGAAAACAGGGATGAGAGTGCAGAGTAGATTAGTCCCAACCGTTCCCTGGAGGATGTCAGTTTCTGAGCTAATGGACAGAGGGCTTGGTGCCATTCACTCTAGACAGTATCGTTTTGACACCAGTGGCCTTAGCACATTCAGCATGGGGGCGGTGAATCTCTATTATGAAATCTTTAGTATGGAGCATCCCCCTCAGGAGCTTAGCACAGAGCAGTGCTACCTAACAAATTGAAGGAGATTTATACTAAATCCATTAGAATTAGAGGCTGGCCTAAAACTGCATCCCAGTGGAACTGTTGGGGCTGGTATTGTGAAGTCTCAGCCGTGATCTAATCAGGCGTCTGGCTCCACTGAGAAACAGTGATCATGCCTGAAGCAACCAAGTACTGCCAGCAACCAAGGACTGCTGATAAGTCTTAGGTCTCAGACTTCACAAGCTGGATTATGTAAATGGAGTCACGGTTACACCAATAACCCTAATCTTGATGCTCCCAGACCTTACCTAATTGACTAGCAGGGATTCAAATAGTTTCTAAGACTTTTACTGAAAATATCTGGGGGGGATTGGAGAACTGAAATTTGGGATATTCATAAAAGAGTAACCTCATTGACACTTGGCTTAAGTTCTGGCAACATTTCTGAACCTAAACTCCAGAATCTCAAAGCTCCAAACCCTGATTTAGTTGATATGAAGATGGTATGGTATCTCTCAGATTTCCCTCCCTCCTAACATTTGTGAAGTTCCCAGGGAAATTTACACATGTCCATGAATCACTCCTGGCCATCATTTGCTCCTAGCCTGCTGGTAGAGGGAGAAGTCATGTGAGTTCTTTCAAGCAGAAACACTAGAATGTGAGTCAAAATAATGCTGGAAGTTTAGTCTGAACACAATGCAGGAAGTATAGTAGAGAAAGGAGTGGCATTTTGAGTCAGAGCCCAACTGACTCTCTGGAGATTGCAGATAGAATTCCCCCACCTCAGGCACCAGTGTCCTAGAGGGGTATAAAGAACTCTATACGGTCTTTAGAGGAGGCTGATGACCCAAAGTTACACTAACTTAGCCTGTTAGTCCCCATGAAAAGAGAAAAACTAACCCCACTTCTGTAACTTCTCAAGATGAGACTGGATTTTTTTTGTTTTCTTTATTTTCCTTATTTTTTTGGCTGCACCTCGCGGCTGTGGGATCCTAGTTCCCTAACCAGGGATCAAACCTGAGCCCCCTGCAGAGGAAGCACGGAGTCTTAATCACTGGACCACCAGGGAAGTCCCGAGACTGGATTCATATTGGGCCCTTCCCTTTAACTGACTGTGGGAAAGAAGAGAGCCACTCCTAAGTACCTTTGTGTACTCTGGCTCTGGGCGAGGGCAGGGCAAACACTTACAGAGCCAGGGACCTACCAGGAAGTGAAATATCTGTCTGGTAAGTCTTTAAAAGTTCTGAACTGCTATGCCATGTACCCTCTGGGCAAGCTAAAGTTAACTGGAAATGAGGGCAAGTAAGCACAACTTGGCAACAGAATTTGAATTTGCTCCCAGAGGTTCTCCACTGTGGAGTTTAGGGAATTGGAAATCCATTCATTCAAATTAATATTTATGAGTACACATCAGAATAACCAGGGGTACTTTTTTTCCCAAAATACACACGTCTTTATGAGTTTGCTTTGCATAATCCTTTAGAGGCTACTTCTTGCTTTTTATACACTATACCTGAAATTTAGGTAACAAAAAAGATGAGTGATGGTACCTGTATAGGATTACATGTGAAATTGGATTGTTTTTCCCAAGTCCCAGGTAACTTTCTCTAATCAAACGTTCTTAATAACTTTATTTTTGTGTGTTTTATAAATTCATTTCTTTAATTTGTTTTTATTTTTGGCTGCTTTGGGTCTTTGTTGCTGCACACGGGCTTTCTCTGGTTGTGGCAATCAGGCTTTCTCTAGTTGCGGCGAGCGAGGGCTATTCTTTGTTGCGGTGCGCGTGCTTCTCATTGCGGTGGCTTCTCTTGTTGTGGAGCACAGGCTCTAGGCACGCGGGCTTCAGTAGTTGTGGCACGAGGGATCAGTAGTTGTGGCTCACAGACTCTAGAGCACAGGCTCAGTAGTTGTGGCTTAGGTGCTCCGCAGCATGTGGGATCTTCCCGGACCAGGGATTGAACCCGTGTCCCCGGCATTGGCAGGTGGATTCTTAACCAGCGTGCCACCAGGGAAGTCCACATTTTTTTAGAAATCATTAATGAAACAATTACTAATTTTAAGGAAATAATTAAAAAATAAGTCCTAAGTAAAGTCAAGTACTTCCACAGACTTAAAAAAAAATCTAGTTTGAAGTATCGCTAGTCTAATTCTGATTGAAAGGCCTAAGTAGAAATAATCATGGCTACTGTTTCCTGGCCACTTACTATGTGCCAAGCACTTCATATGTGTTCTCACTTAATCTGCACAATAATCCAGTGAGGTGGGTGTGCTTCTACCAATACGAGAGAATGGAGAATCAGAGAGTTTAAATGATTTAGCTAAGATCTAGAGCTATAATTTAGGTCAGAGTAACTGAGGCTTTGTCTGATGTTGGGCCTAAAATTTAGAGGGCAAGAAAACAGTTCTTTAAAAAGACTGTCTATTTTAAAGTACCTCTTTCTTTAGGAAACATTCTCTGCCTTTGTCTCTGTACTTCTGGATTTGGTGGCAAGCTCTCCTGTAGGCTGGGACATTACCCTTTGGCAACCTACCAAGATTTGTCTACGTGAGAACCCTCACTCCCATTCCACTTCCGCTTTAAGGGTGAATGTCTTGACCTTTGCCGTGGTGCTAGATTTGAATCCCAACTTCATGTTGGTCTTCAAGACCAGGCAACCAGTCTTTTTCATCCTTCTCCTTCTCTTCTTCCTCTTTTCTCCTCCCCTCTTCCTTTTCAAAATCAATCTTCTGCTACTTCTCTAGAAAAAAAAATGTCATCTGATTCAAAAACTCTACTCAGAGCCAAAAACCTTCAAGACTTGGGGCATTAGCATAGCTTGGCTTCTGAAGCTTTGGAGCTGAAAGTCAGACTGACCTGCTTGAGCCTGAAGTTTTCTACATTTGCTCCTGGATACTGTCTGCTCACGCAGTTGAAACTGAAGCCGAATAGGATCCTGTGGGGCTCCTGGGCCCAGAGGCAATTCTATCCCCCGTTTCTTGTTTGTAGGGAACAGACCCCAGCCTCCATGACCTTCCCTGTGTTCTAAAGGGCAGATTCGAGCAGTTGCTAGTCAGGGAAGGGAGGGGATGTGGAGACAAGGGAGGAGCAGCCAAGAAACCACCTGAGGCCAGATTAAAGGAACCAGAGAAGCTCTTCAAGTTTAGGAGACCACCTGGGACAAGATTAAAGGCGTGCAGGCCCTGCACACACCCTCATCTTATCAGCAACCCCACCCTTGAACCGTTACTATAAAACTTCTCATCAAATACTCCTGGGTTGGGACACATAGTTTTTGAGGGGTACGAGCCTGCTGTGTCCTGCTTTGCCTGGCAAAGCAATAGGCTATTCTTTTCTACTTCACCCCAAACTCTGTTTCTGAGACTTGGATTCAGCACCCATGCACAGAGGCCGAGATTTCAGCATCAAAACCCGTGCTGTGTGTAGAGAAGTTTCTGCTCAATACTGTCGCCGCAGGGTTAGGTCTCACTGCTCTCTGAAACCTTGGCAGGTCAGAGTCAGGGCTGGGGCTGCTGGTCTTTACCCCCAAGGTGCTCTAAGCCAAGATCACTCCGAAATTCCCTGTGCCACAGCAACTCAGCGTCATCCACACCATTGTTCTCTTAAAGTCTGCCTTTCTAGGAGGTTGAATCAGGGCCTTTTCACAGACTCAGGACTTTCATTTTCCTTTGCATGACGCAGAAGTGAGCCCACTGATCCAGGCTCTTTCTTTCCTCATGGGGAGTTTTATCACAGTGACTTTGTGTGTGTGTGTGTGTGTGTGTGTGTGTGTGTGTGTGTTTCCTATCACAAGAACCCAAGGATCACCTAAATCCACCCTGGTAGATTTGAGTGACTTCCAATTTCAGGGGCAAAGGTTTGAGGACTTGACCTTTTCCAGAAGACTGCAAGTTCAGGAAGGTATATTGAGATTAGGTAAGCCCAGTGGTGCTGCTGAATTGTCAACAACCAGCTCTCTGGTGGGAAAGTGTGTACCTGCGTGTGCATACATGTGTGTATATTATATACATACATATATATTTTTTATTGCTATAAAAGACTAGAAGACAACATACAAATAAGATATATAATACTTATTTTAAATCCTATGTAACAATTGTCACAAAATGCTTTGGTTGATTTTTACCTAAATCTTACATCCATAGCCAACCAATGGTTGCAACTGACAAACAAGTATAGTTCCAACATAAATGTTGGTAAATATTTTCCTTCACATTAACTGGTAAGATGAAAATCAAACAACGAAGATGTGTATCAGTACTTCACTTATTTATCAATAACCAAATGAGATAATGGTTTTAAAATACTGGAAGAATATTTCTTCAATCTTTTTGTGCTATTTACAGTGTAATGGTTACAAACACCACAAACTTTTAAGTTTAAACTGTATTACTAATATTAGTTCCATCATTATCTTAAGTCTAGATAATTGACAAAATAATAAATCAAACCCTGATTTACAGTGTTTGTTAATTTCTGTGGTGTATATACTCCCAACATGGCCAATTGTAATCTAACAATGAGATGTTACTGAATGCAGAGTTGGAAAGGGATGCACCATAAAATACCATTATAAATTATTTCTACCACTACAAGTACAGTAGATGTAAATAACCTCAAGAAAATAGATAATATTAAAATGTGTAAAATAATTAGAAAATAATGCATTTTGAGTATTTATTACTTGTTTTAAATATAATTTATTTAACGGTAAGTTTATATAATTTAATTTTTAATAATGATTGTTTAACTACTGGTTTGCACATTTCCTACAAATTTAACAATCAGCGCTAATGAGTGGGTATAAGCTGGCTTCTCCAACAGACTAGTCAAACCAATAACAACAAGTTAAGTTTAGTATTATGGCTTTTAGTCATTAGAATCACATGTACATTTCCTATTTAGAGCATCTTTGATGACCATTGGCGCTATTCTTATAAAGTATTTCCAGCTCTTCACCTTATGAGCAGAAAAATATGGTGAAGATTGTACTTTCTTGCTTCCTTGGAGTTAGGGGTGGCCAAGTGACTTGTTTATCTAAGCAAATGTGAGCAGAAATAACATGTGTCACTTTGCCGTGAGTGTTTTAAGAAGTAGTACATGATTTGCCACTTCCTCTCTTTCTTTCTGCCACCAGCAACACTCCATTTAGTGCCTTCTCTATCAGCCTGTGTCCCAGAGTGAGTAGGGCCTGGACCAGACCCTCAGTTAACACAAAGTGAACATGTAGTATGAGTGAGAAATAAAATTGTTGTTTTAAGCCACTAAGATTTTTGGAATTGTTTGTTACTGTGGAATAACCTACAGGATATCCTGACTGATACAGTGCCTAATATTTGAGAGAAACTGGCATATCAGATAAACAGACAGCTTATTTTATCTGAAATATATCATTTATTTTAGACTTGTAATTTTAACCTGAAGGATATGATAATTACTAACAGAATTAGACTCTCTGCAAGAGAAACTGATTTACTACATTAATGCATTTGATTTATTACATTTGTAAGAAATGCTTAAGTGCTTAAAAAGATTTTGCAAATAAGGTTGTCTTTCCTATAAATTATTTGAAGTGCTTGGGAGGTATTATGCAAATTCTGTTTAAAATCTTTAAATGTATTTATTACATTTGTAAATTTGAGACTAGTTGTTTGGGAGACTTTAACCTGTTAAACTTTAAGTAATTGAATGTCAAAAAACATTACTAGATTTGTAATTAAATCAACACTTATAAGGTAAACTTAAAAAACCTAAAAAAAATGTTTTAAATATACAATTTTTAAAAAAATTGTATTTATTCTTTTTGGCTGTGTTGGGTCTTCGTTACTGCACACGGGCTTTCTCTAGTTGCAGCAAACAGGGGCTACTCTTTGCTGTGGTGTGAGGGCTTCTCATTACAGTGGCTTCTCTTGTTGCAGAGCACAGGCTCTAGGCGCACAGGCTTCTGGAGTTGCAGCACGCGGGCTCAGTAGTTGCAGCGCACAGGCTCTAAGGCACGTGGGCTTCAGTAGTTGTGGCGCGCGGGTTCAGTAGTTGTGGCGTGCGGGCTCTAGAGTGCAGGCTCAGTAGTAAATATACAATTTTAATAAACTGAATATTAACTTAAAGCCCAAGTAACTGTGAACTGTCCTTTTCAAGCAAAACTACCCTCCTTGATCATTAAAAAACTCACGCTTGGGGCTTCCCTGGTGGCGCAGTGGTTGGGAGCCCACCTGTTGATGCAGGGGACACGGGTTCGTGCCCCGGTCCGGGAGGATCCCACGTGCCGTGGAGTGACTGGGCCCGTGAGCCATGGCCGCTGAGCCTGTGCGTCCGGAGCCTGTGCTCCGCAGAGGGAGAGGCCACAACAGTAAGAGGCCCGTGTACCGCAAAACAAAAACAAAAATAAAAACAAAAACAAAAAAAACCTCACACTTAATGTGAGTTAATGACCATTCTTCACACTTCAGGATTTATTAGAAAGAATATTCAACTAAAACTTGAGACAGGAATTCTATTTCTGGCCTAGCCAACAAATAATTAGTGTCCTCGAAGAGGCTTTTATCTATCTATCTGTCTATCCATCTATCTATCAATCTATTTATTTTTTACTTCAAGACACATTTTTTTCCATTTCATTTTTTTCTTCCAGCCTTATTGAGATATAATCAACGTTCAGCACTGTATAGGTTTAAGGTGTCCAGCATAATGATTTGACATAGCTGGTAAGTTCTACTGGTGCAGCACCACGGCACCTCCTGTGCCAGCCAGGGAGCCATGGCCATGCCCCCTCCAGCAGTCTGGATCTCAACTTTAGTGGCCCTGGTGGCTCTGCCTTCAGTGTTCTAACTCAATCCTAGGGGTGAAGGCTATTAGATATTACACAATAGACCTGCTGTTATATATTATATCTGCTCTCTCTATATTCTTTAGAGTTCCCTTTAATTCTTACTATCCAATCCTCATTACGCCAAACCCTTGTTATAGTTAATAATTCTTTATATTAAACTTTCCCTGCTACAATTACCTATGGTTTATCTCCCCTGATTACACCCAGACTGATATACCTTGGTACAAATCATAACTTATACCCTGCTATCTTACCTCTCAACCAATTCAAAAAGTATAAACACATGTATTGTATTTTTTACAATTAATTTTTATTGGAGTATGGTTGCTTTACAATGTTGTGTTAGCCTCCACTGCACAGCAAAATTAATCAGCCATACACATACAGATATCCCCTCCCTTTTGGACTTCCCTCCCATTTAGGTTACCATAGTGCATTAGGTAGAGTACCCTGTGCTATACAGTATGTTCCCATCAGTTGTCTATTTTATATATAGTATCAATAATGTATATGTATCAATCCCAGTCTCCCAATTCCTCCCAGCCCACCCTTTTCCCCCTTGATATCCATACATTTGTTCTCCAGGTCTGTGTCTCTGTTTCTGCTTTGCAAATAAGATCATCTATACCATTTTTCTAGATTCCACATATATGAGTTATTATATGATATTTGCTCTTCTCTTTCTAACATACTTCACTCTGTATGACACTCTCTAGGTCCACCCACATCTCTACAAATGACCCAATTTCATTCCTTTTTATGGCTGAGTAATATTCCATTGTATATATGTGCCACATCTTCTTTATCCAATCATCTGTTGATGGACATTTAGGTTGCTTCCATGTCCTGGCTATAGTAAATAGTCCCACTATGAACATTGGGGTGCATGTGTTTTTTTGAATTATGGTTTTCTCTGGGTATATGCCCAGTAGTGGGATTGTTGGGTCATATGGTAGTTCTATTTTTAGTTTTTTAAGGAACCTCCATATTGTTTTCCGTAGTGGCTGTATCAATTTACATTCCCACCAACAGTGTATGAGGGTTCCCTTTTCTCCACGCCCTCTTCAGCATTTATTGTTTGTAGATTTTTTTGACGATGGCCATTCTGACTGGTGTGAGGTGCACTTTAATACCTGTTTGACATCTAAATTGTCCTGGAGTTTTACTTCCTCCATACTACCCCTCCCCCACCAAATCCTTCTTGATATAACCTATACTCTAGTCTCACAAATTATGATGCTGATCTATAGACAGTGTTCTTCCACACCCTTGCAGACCCCAATTCCTCTCTGCCTAGAATCTTTCTTTCCTGTAATGTCCTTGAAGAATTCCTACTTTTTCTTTAAGACCCAGCTGTAATATTATCTTTTTGAAGCTTCTTTGGTAGAGTTATTCAAATACCTCTATTGTAGCACTTAGCACGTAGTATTTTATTTTCTCCAATATTTATTTTCTTCAATAGACTATAAACTTGAAGACAAAGGCTGAGTCTTGTTAATCTTTATAACCCCAGCTCCCAGGACAGTGCCCAGCTCAGAGTAGGACATCAGTACATGTTTGTCGAATGAATCAGTATGTCAGCATATGATGCAAGAGATGGAAAATTTCAAAGCACTATCATCTACGATAATGGGCTCTGATACAGCTCAGCAATTCCCTTTTGATCAAATTATGAAAGTTATGGCTACTCAGAGAATCAATTCTGCTTTTGCAATTATCAGGACCTCCAGAGTCTGACTTCCTCTAATTAGCTGGAAATCAGAGCATGGTCTCAAGCTTTTATCCCTGCACCAATAGCCAAGATGCTCTTCCCAGGCCCAAGGCCTTTCCTCAGTTCCTTACCGAGGGAGGCTATGTCAAGGACCAGGTGTCTGTAGTTAGACAGATGAGGCATCTTGGTGAGTTAACTGAGTTAACTTGGTGAGTTAAATGGCTTTCTAAATTTCACTTTCCTCATCTACACCTACCTCATAGATGAGGATTAAATGAGATAGTGTAAGTAAAGCCTGCAAGGTGCCGGACACCAAATGATCACTCAAATGTTAGGTGTTATTAACATTCCCTTGTGCCCAGGTTTAGCCACATTCAAACAACAGCTCCTCCGTGTTCTTTTTCCTGGACTGGACATTTGGACATCGATCCCAGCCTGGACATTCCAATAGTGCACTCCTATTGGAGTGCATTCCTACTTGGAGATCTGGATACCAGTCTTCCCAGTCTCTGCTATAGAATCTAACCATTTTAGAATTTGGGGCATCCCCAGTTCATCTCCTTGGAGCCCAACTCATGCAACATCTCAGATTCACCTTTGTCCTCGGGCAATTGTCTAAGTCACTACCTTGCTCGAAATCCACAACCTTGGCAAGTTATTCAGGACCCTATAAGTTTCTCTTCAGTCTCCCTTTCTAGCTCTTGTCCTGCCCCACTCCCATCCTCTTTACCCCACAGCTGACTACAAATCTAGCACATACACTGACTGTACAAAAGTAGCAAAGGCAGAAGACATTTCATTTCTTTTCCTCCTCAAAGTAGAGCTTGTTGGGAAACTTCTGATCAGAAATAAATGATCCTGGGGTTTCATATAATTGATGCAGAAGTATGTGTGCTGCTAACCAATGTTTGTTTTTCTGCTTTTGTTGCCTGGAGAGGAGGAAACATTGGCTAGAGCTTTTCTATGCCTCAGAGGCTTTGGACCAGCCTCTTTGGCTTCTTCCACTGGTAACTAACATTATTATGGGGAGCCTTTACCCTTCAACATGGCCCTGAAAGAGTTCAAGTCGTGGCCTTGTCACTTGCTTCCTGTGTAAGCATGGGTAAGTTTCTTAACCCCTCCAAACCTCAGTTTTTCCATCTATAAAATAGGTATGATAATAAGAATAACAGCTACTAAAAGAAAATTAGATGATACACATAAATTACTCAGCACAGTACTTGTACAGAACAGGCACCCAACTGAGCTAGTTCTAGTTTTGTTGTTGTTGTTGTTTTACTAGGGCCCAGATGGTCTGGAAATAATAAAAGAATAACAGCTGTACCACTATGGAGAACAGTATGGAGGTTCCTCAAAAAACTAAAAATAGATTTACCATATGATTCTGCAGTCCCATTCCTGGGCACATATCTGGAGAAAACTGTAATTTGAAAAGATACATGCACCCCAATGTTCATAGCATATTATTTACAATAGCCAAGACATGGAAACAACCTAAATGTCCATTGAAAGAGGAATGGATAAAGAAGATGTGACATATATATATATATATATATATATATATATATATATATATATATATATATAATGGAATATTACTCAGCCATAAAAAAGAATGAAATAATGCCATTTGCAGCAACATGGATGTACTTAGAGATTATCATATTAAGTAAGCCAGAGAAAGACAAATATCATATAATATCACTTATATGTGGAATCTAAAAAAATGATACAAATGAACTTATTTACAAAACAGAAATAGACTCACAGACATAGAAAACAAACTTACGGTTACCAAAGGGGATAGTGGAAAGGGGGAGAGATAAATTAGGAGTTTGGGATTAACATATACACATTACTATATATGAAATAAATAAACAACAGGACCTACTGTATAGCACAGGGAACTATATTCAATACAGTATCTTATAATAACCTATACTGGAAAAGAATCTGAAAAAAAATAAATATACATATGTATAACAATCACTTTGCTGTACGTTTGAAACTAACACAACCTTGTAAATTAACTATACTTCAATTTTAAAAAATGGTTTAAAAAAAAGCTGCTACCATTGAGGAGATGCCTACACAGACCTGCAGAAAAAAAAAAATGCCTTCATAGAGGACTTTGGCAAAGGTAAAATTTGAACAACAGGGTGACCTTTCCAGGGATTTTAGGGATACTCAGAAGTTCTAGATTCATACGCTTGGGCATTTTTTTCCAGATGTTGCAGCATTTAAAAAATTATGATAAAATATACATAACATACAATTTACCAGTTTAACCATTTTAATCTTAGGCATATTTTAGGGCTATCCACAAACCATGCAAAATAATCAGTGATTAGTTAGGACTCTTTATAATTCAAGTCATAGAAAATTCATTTAAGTAATAAAGGGAATTTGCTGGTTTATTTAACTGAAAGTACAGTGGTATCTGATTTGGGGTATATATAAATATACATATATATATTTTTTTAAATTAAATTTTCTTTTTTGGCCATGCTGTACAGCTTGCGGGATCTTTGTTATCAGACCATGGATCAGGCCCTCAGCAGTGAAAGCATGGAGTCCTAACCACTGGACTGCCAGGGAATTCCCTGATTTGGGGTATATTTTGATCCAGTAGCTCAAGTGACTTCAACTAAGGACTTGTTTCACTCCATGCTTTTCCTCTGCCCTCTGCTAGTCTGGCTTTATCCTCCACAAAGTGGATTCCTGGCAGCTCTGGGCCCCCAACGCTCAGTAACATTTTATAATCACTCTTCAGGGAAAGAGAGTTCCCAATAATGAGAGGGAAACTCCCCTCCCCTCCAGCCCCTACTTCCCCCATTTCCCCTCCCTCCATCACAAGGTCTCCTCGCATCTAGTTTAAGATTGCATTGTGTGAGCCTACAGGCTCTTTGGTGGGACTAACAGCGGACTCTGGGAGGGCTCACACCAAGGAATATTTCTCAGAACTTCTGCTGCCTGTGTCCTTGCCCCCGCAGTGAACCACAGCCACCCCTGCCTCCATGGAAGACCCTCCTAAACTAGCAGATACAATTCAAGACTGAGTGAAAGATCAAGTGGCAACAAAATCTGAACTTTAGGGCAGACAGCAGAAGCAAGAAGAACTACAATCCTGCAGCCTGTGGAACAAAAACCACATTCACAAAAAGATAGATGAGATGAAAAGGCAGAGGGCTATGTACCAGATGAAGGAACAAGATAAAACCCCAGAAAAACAACTAAATGAAGTGGAGACAGGCAACCTTCCAGAAAAAGAATTCAGAGTAATGATAGTGAAGATGATTCAAGACCTCAGAAAAGGAATGGAGGCAAAGATCAAGAAGATGCAAGAAATGTTTAAGAAAGACCTAGAAGAATTAAAGTACAAACAAACAGATGAACAATACAATAACTGAAATGAAAACTACACTAGAAGGAATCAATAGCAGAATAACTGAGGCAGAAGAATGGATAAGTGACCTGGAAGACAAAATGGTGGAATTCTCTGCTGCAGAACAGAATAAAGAAAAAAGAATGAAAAGAAATGAAGACAGCCTAAGAGACCTCTGGAACAACATTAAACGCAACAACGTTCGCATTATAGGGGTCCCAGAAGGAGAAGAGACAGAGGAAGGACCCGAGAAAATATTTGAAGAGATTATAGTCAAAAACTTCCCTAACATGGGAAAGGAAATAGCCACCCAAGTCCAGGAAGCGCAGAGAGTCCCATACAGGATAAACCCAAGGAGAAGCATGCCAAGACACATAGTAATCGAATTGGCAAAAATTAAAGACAAAGAAAAATTGCTGAAAGCAGCGAGGGAAAAATGACAAATAAGATACAAGGGAACTCCCATAAGGTTAACAGCTGATTTCTCAGCAGAAACTCTACAAGCCAGAAGGGAGTGGCATGATATACTTAAAGTGATGAAAGGGAAGAACCTACAACCAAGATTACTCTAGCCAGCAAGGATCTCATTCAGATTCGATGGAGAGATCGAAAGCTTTACAGCAAGCAAAAGCTAAGAGAATTCCGCACCACCAAACCAGCTCTACAACAAATGCTAAAGGAACTTCTCTAAGTGGGAAAGACAAGAGAAGAAAAGGACCTACAAAAACAAACCCAAAACAATTAAGAAAATGGTAATAGGAACATACATATCAATAATTACCTTAAATGTGAATGGATTAAATGTTCCAACCAAAAGACACAGGCTTGCTGAATGCATACAAAAACAAGACCCTTATATATGCTGTGTACAAGAGACCCACTTCAGACCTAGGGACACATACAGACTGAAAGTGAGGGGATGGAAAAAGATATTCCATGTAAATGGAAATTGAAAGAAATCTGGAGTACCAATTCTCATATCAGACAAAATAGACTTTAAAATAAAGACTATTAAAACAGACAAAGAAGGACACTACATAATGATCAAGGGATCAATCCAAGAAGAAGATATAACAATTATAAATATATATGCACCCAACATAGGAGCATTTCAATACATAAGGCAACTGCTAACAGCTATAAAATAGGAAATCGGCAGTAACACAATAATAGTGAGGGACTTTAACACCTCACTTACACCAATGGACAGATCATCCAAAGTGAAAATAAATAAGGAAACAGAAGCTTTAAATGACACAATAGACCAGATAGATTTAATTGATATTTATAGGACATTCCATCCAAAAACAGCAGATTACACTTTCTTCTCAAGTGCGCACAGAACATTCTCCAGGATAGATCACATCTTGGGTCACAAATCAAGCCTCAGTAAATTTAAGAAAATTGAAATCATATCAAGCATCTTTTCTGACCACAATGCTATGAGATTAGAAATCAATTACAGGGGAAAACATGTAAAAAACACAAACACATGGAGGCTAAACAATACATTGCTAAATAACCAAGAGATCACTGAAGAAATCAAAGAGGAAATCAAAAAATACCTAGAGACAAATGACAATGAAAACACGATGATCCAAAGCCTATGGGATGCAGCAAAAGAAGTTCTAAGAGGGAAGTTTATAGCTATACAAGCCTACGTCAAGAAACAAGAAAAATCTCAAATAAACAATCTAACCTTACACCTAAAGGAACTGGAGAAAGAAGAACAAACAAAACCCAAAGTTAGCAGAAGGAAAGAAATCATAAAGATCAGAGCAGAAATAATTGAAATAGAAACAAAGAAAACAATAGTAAAGATCAATAAAACTAAAAGCTGGTTGTTTGAGAAGATAAACAAAATTGATAAATCATTGGCAGACTCATCAAGAAAAGGAAGGAGAGGACTCAAATCAATAAAATTAGAAATGAAAAAGGAGAAGTTACAACAGACACCGCAGAAATACAAATCATCCTAAGAGACTACTACAAGCAACTCTATGCCAATAAAATGGACAACCTGGAAGAAATGGACAAATTCTTAGAAAGGTATAACCTTCCAAGACTGAACCAGGAAGAAATAGAAAATATGAACAGACCAATCACAAGCAATGAAATTG
Organism: Mesoplodon bidens; assembly: GCF_964165515.1. Classification (NCBI taxonomy): domain Eukaryota; kingdom Metazoa; phylum Chordata; class Mammalia; order Artiodactyla; family Ziphiidae; genus Mesoplodon; species Mesoplodon bidens. The sequence continues at coordinate 91,621,334 of NC_138164.1, read as the reverse complement.
AAACTGTGATTCAAAATCTTCCAACAAACAAAAGTCCAGGACCAGATGGCTTCACAGGTGAATTCTATCAAACATTTAGAGAAGAGCTAACACCCATCCTTCTCAAACTCTTCCAAAAAATTGCAGAGGAAGGAACAATCCCAAACTCATTCTATGAGGCCACCATCACCCGATACCAAAACCAGACAAAGATACTACAAAAACAGAAAATTACAGACCAATATCACTGATGAACATAGATGCAAAAATCCTCAACAAAATACTAGCAAACAGAATCCAACAACACATTAAAAGGATCATACACCATGATCAAGTGAGATTTATCCCAGGGATGCAAGGATTCTTCAGTATACACAAAGCAATCAGTGTGATACACCATATTAACAAATTGAAGTATAAAAACCATATGTTCATCTCAATAGATGCAGAAAAAGCTTTTGACAAAATTCAACACCGATTTATGATAAAATCTCTCCAGAAAGTGGGCATAGAGGGAACCTACCTCAACATAATAAAGGCCATATACGACAAACCCACAGCAAACATCATTCTCAATGGTGAAAAGCTGAAAGCATTTCCTGTAAGATCAGGAACAAGACAAGGTTGTCCACTCTCACCACTATTATTCAACATAGTTTTGGAAGTCCTAGCTACGGCAATCAGAGAAAAAAAAAAGAAATAAAAGGACTACAAATTGGAAAAGAAGACGTAAAACTGTCACTGTTTGCAGATGACATGATACTATACATAGAGAATCCTAAAGATGCCACGGGAAAACTACTAGAGCTAAACAACGAATTTGGTAGAGTTGCAGGGCACAAAATTAATGCACAGGAATCTCTTACATTCCTATATACTAATGATGAAAAATCTGAAAGAGAAATTAAGGAAACACTCCCATTTACCATTGCAACAAAAAGAATAAAATACCTAGGAATAAACCTTCCTAAGGAGACAGAAGACCTGTATGAAGAAAACTATAAGACACTGATGAAAGAAATTAAAGATGATACAAACAGATGGAGAGGTATACCATGTTCTTGGACTGGAAGAATCAATATTGTGAAAATGACTATACTGCCCAAAGCAATCTACAGGTTCAATGCAATCCCTGTCAAAGTACCAATGGCATTTTTTACGGAACTAGAACAAAAAATCTTAAAATTGTATGGAGACACAAAAGACCCCAAATAGCCAAAGCAGTCTTGAGGGAAAAAAGCGGAGCTGGAGAAATCAGACTCTCTGACTTCACACTACACTACAAAGCTACAGTAATCAAGACAATATGGTACTGGCATAAAAACAGAAACATAGATCAATGGAACAAGATAGAAATCCCAGAAATATAGATCAATGGAACAAGATAGAAAGCCCAGAGATAAACCCACGCACCTATGGTCAACTAATCTATGACAAAGGAGGCAAGGATATACAATGGAGAAAAGACAGTCTCTTCAATATGTGGTGCTGGGAAAACTGGACAGCTACATGTAAAAGAATGAAATTAGAACACTCCCTAATACCATACACAAAAATAAACTCAAAATGGATTAGAGACCTAAATGTAAGACCGGACACTATAAAACTCTTAGAGGAAAACATAGGAAGAACACTCTTTGACATAAATCACAGCAAGATCTTTTTTGATCCACCTCCTAGAGTAATGGAAATAAAAACAAAAAAAACAAACGGGACCTAATGAAACTTCAAAGCTTTTGCACAGCAAAGGAAACCATAAACAGGACAAAAAGACACCCCTCAGAATGGGAGAAAATATTTGCAAACAAATCAATGGACAAAGGATTAATCTCCAAAATATATAAACAGCTCATGCAGCTCAGTATTAAAAAAACAAACAACCCAGTCCAAAAATGGGCAGAAAACTTAAATAGACATTTCTCCAAAGAAGACATACAGATGGCCAAGAAGCACATGAAAAGCCTCTCAACGTCATTAATTATTAGAAAAACGCAAATCAAAACTACAATGAGGTATCACCTCACACCAGTTAGAATGGGCATCATCAGAAAGCCTACAAACAACAAATGCTAGAGAGGGTGGGGAGAAAAGGGAACCCTGTTGCACTGTTGGTGGGAATGTAAATTGATACAGCCACTATGGAGAACAGTATGGAGGTTCCTTAAAAAAGTAAAAATAGAATTACCGTATGACCCAGCAATCCCACTACTGGGCATATACCCAGAGAAAACCATAATTCAAAAAGACACATGCAAAAAAAAAAAAGAGAAAGAAAAGACACATGCACCCCAGTGTTCATTGCAGCACTATTTACAATAGCCTGATCATGGAAGCAACCTAAATGCCCAACGACAGACGAATGGCTAAAGAAGATGTGGTACATATATACAGTGGAATATTACTCAGCCATACAAAGGAACGAAATTGGGTCATCTGTTGAGACGTGGATGGATCTAGAGACTGTCATATAGAGTGAAGTAAGTCAGAAAGAGAAAAACAGGGGCTTCCCTGGTGGCACAGTGGTTGAGAGTCTGCCTGGTAATGCAGGGGACACGGGTTCAAGCCCTGGTCTGGGGGGATCCCACATGACGCGGAGCAACTGGGCCCGTGAGCCATAACTGCTGAGCCTGCATGTCTGGAGCCTGTGCTCTGCAACAAAAGAGGCCGCGATAGTGAGAGGTCCGCGCACTGCGATGAAGAGTGGCCCCCGCTTGCCACAACTGGAGAAAGCCCTCATGCAGAAACGAAGACCCAACACAGCCAAAATAAATAAAATAAATTAATAAACTCCTACCCCCAACATCTTCAAAAAAAAAAGAAAGAGAAAAACAAATATCATATATTAATGCATATATGTGGAACCTAGAAAAATGGTACAGATGAACAAGTTTGCAAGGCAGAAATTGAGACACAGATGTAGAGAACAAACGTATGGATACCAAGGGGTGAAAGTGGCGGGGAGGTGGTGATGGTGGTGTGATGAATTGTGCGATTGGGATTGACATGTATACACTGATGTGTATAAAATTGATGACTAATAAGAACCTGCTGTATATATAAAAAAAACTACAGGAACTAACAATAAGCATGTTTATCAAGGTCACAGGATATAAGTTTAATCGGAAAAATCAATTATATTCCTATGTATTAGCATGAACAATTAAAAGCTGGCATTTTTAAATTAAAAAAAAAAGATTGCATTGTGTGCCTATTTTGGAAAGACCATGGAGACCAAGGCACATAGGGTGGCTTAAGCCAATTATAATCCATCCTAGAATTGGAGCTGGGGTCAGTCCCACCCAAACCACACAACTGATAATGGGTGAGGGGTACTTCCCTACAAGTAAAACCTGAGGGCTATTACCAGCAGAGGAAATGGCCACTAAACACTTTGTCCTAGCCTCCCAAGAGTTCCCACCCGCCTTCCCAAATAGGGTAACTTCATATGTTTTTTCTCTCTCATCCATATTCCAGCAAACTCTTCTCCCTCGCTGGTAGTCTGGCCTCATTCTCCATTGCTATTCATCTAATGACAGGATGATGAGATATGGATAGTCCTGACCTTGTGAGTTTTAAGTTATCAACTACTCCAGAATGAAGGGGTCCTTCAATGAATCGAAATATAGCTGGAATTGTCGACCCATCCCAGCAAAAATTGAGTTACCATGTGCCCTGAAATTCAGCTTTGAAAATCTCACTGCCTATAAAAGAAGAAAACTTTAGAATCTAAAATCAACTTTAGACTCCAGACATGCAAAGTCTAATGGATATGGCCTTAATCTTGTTGCACACTAGCTTAGCACCCTGAAAACACAAAGCAGGACAGGAATAAAATGCCAACATAGAGAATGGACTTGAGGACATGGGGAGGGGGAAGGGTAAGCTGGGATGAAGTGAGAGATTGGCATGGACATATATACACTACCAAATGTAAAATAGATAGCTAGTGGGAAGCAGCCACATAGCACAGGGAGATCAGCTTGGTGCTTTGTGACCACCTAGAGGGGTGGGAGGGAGACGCAAGAGGGAGGGGATATGGGGATATATGTATATGCATAGCTGACTCACTTTGTTATACAGCAGAAACTAACACACTATTGTAAAGCAATTATACTCCAATAAAGATGTTAAAAAGAAAAAGCATTTTGAATTTTTTACTAAGAATGTGTGTGCTATTACATGCATTGAGCTGGTCTTCTGCTAATCTTTTCAAATCCACACATTTCTTCAGAACAAGGGACTTTTGTTTTTCGTGTCTCTGACACACTTTTCTCATGCTCTCTCTGTGAGTTGCAGTGCTTGCTTCTTTTTTTTTTTTTTTTTTGCTGCACGCGGGCCTCTCACTGCTGTGGCCTCTCCCGTTGCGGAGCACAGGCTCCGGACACACAGGCTCCGCGGCCATGGCTCGCGGGCCCAGCCGCTCCGCGGCATGTGGGATCTTCCGGGATAGGGGCACGAACCCGTGTCCCCTGCATCGGCAGGCGGACTCTCAACCACTGCGCCACCAGGGAAGCCCAGTGCTTGCTTCTTAAAAGATTTTCTTTTCAAAGAAGAGGGCCAAAAGTTGTAACAATTAGGAATTTGCAAGAAAAGAATCAAATTATACTTCAATATTGATTTCTAAAATTGCTTTTAAAGTTAAAACAAATGAACATGACCAATATTGATAAATGTCATTTTAAAGAGTTTTCATTTAGTCTTTTAAAGGTGAGTGCTCGTTTCTGCTGCGCTCTCTCAGTTACCCACATCTGAGGTGGAAGACCTGCCATTTACACCTGGTGACTATACCTGATACATACTGCTCACTGGTGAAAACCTACTATAGTTGCAGGCAAAGCACCCAAAAGGAAGTGAACATCATCTCAGTACTGATTAAGCATAACCTAAGCAAATGACAACATGATTATTTAAATCCTTGAAGTTTAAGTATCTTAGACCACATATACTTCAGAAATGCATGGCATCTTATGATTTAATATTTTATTACTTTGTGGGATGACCACTTTCTAGTCAAGTCTAGCTAATCTGATTTCAGTGTTGTGACCCATTAAAGGGTGAGAATTTATCTGGAGTCCATGTAATCATACACGTTATGTATTGTGTATATATATTATATTATATTCATATACTCTCTTTTACTGTTTTCTTTTTTCTCCTCATATATAATAGTTAAGAGTTAAAATGTTCATTTCAGGGCTTCCCTGGTGGCGCAGTGGTTGAGAATCTGCCTGCCATTGCAGGGGACACGGGTTCAGGCCCTGGTCTGGGAAGATCCCACATGCCTTGGAGCGACTGAGCCCGTGAGCCACAACTACTGAGCCTGTGCATCTGGAGCCTGTGCTCCACAACAAGAGAGGCCAAGATAGTGAGAGGCCCACGCACCGCGATGAAGAGTGGCCCCTACTCGCCGCAACTAGAGAAAGCCCTAGCACAGAAACGAAGACCCAACACAGCCAAAAAAAAAAAAAAAGTTCATTTCAGCACATATTTCTTACTGAAGTTGACAAATGAAGGAATAATATAAAGTTTCTTTTGCTTTGTAAACTGTAATCTTTTTAAAAACAGACTTACTGAAGTATAAATGACATACAATAAGCTGCACATATTTGAAGCATACAATTTCCTAAGTTAACATATATATACGCTCATGAAACCATCACCAATAATCAAGATAGTGAACACATCTACCACCGCCAGAAGTTTCCTCAAGCCCTTTTTGTAATCCCCTCTGTGAAACCCCCTCCCAAGCAACCACTGATCTGCCTTCTGTCATTATGGACAGAAAGTTTAATACAAATGGAATCAGACAGTACATACTCTTTTGTGTATAGCTTCCTTCACTCAATAATTATTTTGAGATTCATCCATGTTGTTCTATGTATCAATAGTTTGCTGCATTTCATTGCTGAGTAGTAAGGAATATAGAGTTCTAACATCTGACCTCGAAATTCATAAAATAGAAGCTTGTTAATTCTGTTTAATCTTTTACTTGAATATAATAACAGAGGATATTTTTATCAAGGTATTAATAGTATGTCTGAAATTTATTAAGTATGAGGCCTTATAACTCCTTTTCATGGGATACCAGGCTTAGTCTGTGACTTTGATTAGGTTGTCTTAATATTACAAACTGTATGCATTAGGAGAAGGTTTGACATTGATTTAAATGGTAGAATCATGGAATTTCATGATTTAGAGGGAGCTATGGAGATTATACCAACTACCTCTTCATTTTATAGATGAGGAGCTGGATGCCCAGAGTGGTTAAGGGGTCTGTCCAAGGTCATACAGAACAAACTTCTTTCAACAACATTATTGGAGGGAGGTGAGGGGGGCTGTAGTGGAGGATACAGTCAGTCCTCCTCTTTGCTGTCATGGCCTCCTCTCATCATTCCTGGCTGCAGACCCATGAGCTTCTGTCTCAGCCTCCATTTGGCCCCCAGTCAGTGGTCAACTCCCTCTGGTGTCCCACCAGCTTCTGGGATGGGGGCAATGGCCTTGCTCCAGCAGAGCAGGCTTACCACAGCCCCTTGATGCTTGAGAGCAACTCAGAAAACCTATACTTCAAGACTGCCTCTGTCTGACCCAGCTGAGCTACCGACTTTAGTGGATGGGATGTGACCACACTCCTAGTTGCTTTAGAACAGCTGTCAAGGTGCCTCCTTCCCAGAGAACCAAACAGACAGCAGGGCGAAACACTCTTGCTGAAGCCCAGAGAGGGAAAACTGGACCCCACGTTTAAATACTTGGTTTGCTTCCTATTCTTTATCCTCCCTCTAATAACACTTCTGGGGCCAAGAAAGGGCAGGCTTTCCTTTCTTCTTCTTCCTTGGAACTCAACAAGCCGAGACCTTGATAAATAAAATGGAGGTTAAGGAAGATACGCAATCCTCTCTTAATAGCCTGACTTGCAAAGCTAGAGTAGTGCAGAAAAATCCTATTTTCGAGTGCCAGAGCTGGTTTTTGTCTCTGCGTTCCTCTGTAACACTTTTAATCTCCCTAGGCAGAAGGATGCCTCAGGAAGACTAAGGAGAAGATCATGTACTCTGACAAACTAAATATAAAAGCACATTAATAATTTTCAAAGGATCAGTATTACCTACATTTCACTTGCCACCAAAGTGTCCTAATTAATACCCACTTACTTAGACTTACAATAAAATGACACCTGCCCAAGATCCAGAGACCCTCTCCCTCCCACAATCCATCTTCTCTTCACTACAATGGTGATAATAGCTAACACTTAGGAAAATGTACTATGTGCTATGCAGATTATCTCATTTAATTCTCCCAACAGCCCTATGTGGCCAGTGCTATTTTTTTTTTAATTTTATTAAAGTATAGTTGATTTACAATGTTGTGTTAATTTCTGCTATACAGCAAAATGACTCAGTTATACATATATATATATGCTTTTTCATATTCTTTTCCATTATGGTTTATCACAGGATATTGAATATAGTTCCCTGTGCTATGCAGTAGAACCTTGTTGTTTATCCATCTTATGTATAATAGTTTGCATCTACTAATCCTAAACTTCCAATCCTCCCCAACCCTACCCCTGGCAACCCCAAGTGTGTTCTCTACGTCTGTGAGTCTGTTCAAAAGTGAGGTTCATTTTTGTTGTATTTTAGACTCCACATATAAATGATATCATATGGTATTTGTCTTTCTCTTTCTGACTTTTAGGTCGTTTCCATGTCTTGGCTATTGTAAATAGTGCTGCTGTGAACATAGGGATGCATGTATCTTTTCTTTTTGTTCTTTTTAATAAATAAATTTATTTATTTTTGGCTGCGTTGGGTCTTCGTTGCTGCGCACGGGTTTTCTCTAGTTGCGGCAAGCAGGGGCTGCTCTTCGTTGCAGTGCGCGGGCTTCTCACTGCGGTGGCTTCTCTTGTTGCAAAGCACAGGCTCTAGGCGCGCAGTCTTCGGTAGTTGTAGCACGTGGGCTCAGTAGTTGTGGCTCGCGGGCTCTAGAGCACAGGCTCAGGAGTTGTGGCACACAAGCTTAGTTGCTCTGTGGCATGTGGTATCTTCCAGGACCAGGGATCGAACCCGTGTCCCCTGCACTCGCAGGCAGATTCTTAACTACTGCACCACAAGGGAAGTCCTGTATCTTTTTGAATTAGAGTTTTGTCTGGGTATATGACCAGGAGTGGGATTGTTGGATCATATGGCAACTCTATTTTTAGCTTTTTGAGGAATCTCCATGCTGTTTTCCATAGCGGTTGCACCAATTTACATTTCTACCAACGGTGTAGGTGGGTTCCCTTTTCTCCACACCCTCTCCAGCATTTATTATTTGTAGACTTTTTAATGATGGCCATTCTGACCTGTATGAGGTATTATCTCATTGTAGTTTTGATTTGCATTTCTCTAATAATTAGTGATGATGAGCATTTTTACATGTGTTGCCAGTATTATTATTCACCCATTTTACTGATAAGGAAACTGAGGCTAAGAAAGATGACCTGCTCAAGGTCATATATCTAGTAAGTGATAGAGTCATGAGCCTGAAGTTTGTTTTTTAGCTACTAGCCGCTTTCCAGTTTTTACCTGCTGGTCTCCACTGCTTCCCACCTGATCACCATATACACAGTGGTTACATTCCTAGACTGAACTGGCCAACTTAACTTAATTGGAGGAGGTGCGGTTTCCAGGACCTTTCTTACCAACTGATATGCAGAGTGAAATCTGAGTGAACTTATTTATGGCAAAACTACAGGTGACAAAGTTAACAGATTTTATTGCTTCTAGAAATCTTGGCAGTGATAGATTAATTACCTTAAGTGAAGATACCAGCTTTAAAAAGCCAAGGTATGCTGCAATTAAGTTATAGTTTAATAAATAATTGTTCTGACCTTTATTCTCACTTTGCCCTAATTTTCTCATCTATATTTTATCCTTTTATATTTGATGTTTTTTTTTTTTTTTTTTTTTTTTTTTGCGGTCCGCGGGCCTCTCACTGTTGTGGCCTCTCCCATTGCGGAGCACAGGCTCCGGACGCGCAGGCTCAGCGGCCATGGCTCACGGGCCCAGCCGCTCCACGGCATATGGGATCCTCCCAGACCGGGGCACGAACCCGTATCCCCTGCATCGGCAGGCGGACTCTCAACCACTGCGCCACCAGGGAGGCCCTGTCACCATTTATTCGTTCAATAAATAATTTTGGAACTTTAGACAATGTGTTAGCACAAAGAGCCTGTTCTCAACGAGCTGACAATGTAATGCGTACTGTCAAGTCCATTGGAAGAGCTCAGCAAATGTTGTGGAATAACTCTCACTTCAGATCCACAGAGGAACCTTGTACGCAAAATTAAGATGTGTTTTTCTAGTTTTTAGAAAGACACAGAGAGGCAATATGTCTGACTCATGGTGACTCATTGGAAAGAGAGAGAGCCAAGTATTCAAATCCAGATATTTGGACCCCAAAGACCTTGCTCTTTCTGAAGATTCCATGAATATAAATCCACACAAAGCAGGTGGACATAGGTTTTCTTTTCTCACCTGCCTAGTATTTCTATGGGCAGCCAGTGAGCTTTCAAGGAAGGATGGAGGAAAAGCACACCTTTCCAATCAGAGGCCTATGTGCTCCTGGACATGTGATGTTACCCACGCCAAGCCAATCCCTGCATAATCACTCATCCCCAAACCTGGCAACTTTAAACAACAATGATTTATTATTTCTCATGATTCTGTGGGTTGACGGGGCGCTCTTCTGCCACATGTGGTGTTGGCTGGATTTACTCATGCAGCTGGTTTAGCTGGCAGCTGGGCTGAGCTGGAAGGTCCAGGCCATGGTGATTGATGACTTCAGCTGTGGGGCCTTGATTTTCCTCCACTGGCCTCCTTCCACACATATCTCATCCTGCAGGGCTGCCCCATGTGGCCTTTCTCCAGTACTGTAGCCTGGGCTTCTTTATGGCATGAGTATGAAAACAGAGGCTGCTGGTATTTTAAAGGCCTGGACTCTGAAGTTCCTGAATGTAACTTTCATCACATTGTATTGGTGGAGGAAAACCATCTCAGATTCAAGAGGAAAGGAAACAGACTCCACATCTTAATGGAGAGTGGTCTGCTCACAGACGAAAGGGGAGAATTGCTGGGGTGAGCATTTTCAGGGAACTTACCACAGAGCCCTCTCCAGGACAATTATCACACTTAGTCTCCTTTGGGAAAGCACAGATGCCAAGAATCATGCAAACCCAGAGCTGCTGGGGCCATCTTTGTTGCCTTGTAGAAAAAGCCCGTTTTTTTCAAAGAGTGAATATATGTATATTATAACTGAATCACTTTGCTGTACACCTGAAACTAATGCAACATTGTAAATCTACTATACTCCAATAAAATTAAGAAAAAAGAAAAAACTCACTTGAGGACAAAGTCAGCCCAGAGGAAAGCAGAGCAAGAGGTGGAGAAAAAAAATGGTGAAATTCAGTTCTCCACGGAGGTGGAACAGAGAGGTTGTAGAGCTAAGTGGTTAAACGGCTCAGTACTTGGAGTCATACTGCCCTGAGTTCTAATCTAGCTCTGCCACCTATTAGCCATGGAAATTTGGGGAAGTGAATATCTATAAGCATCCGATTCGTCATCTATAAAATGTGGACAATAATAGTCTCTGCCTTCATAGCAATGTTGTGACAATTAACCGTGATGACATTTGTGATGAGTTTAGCAAAGTGCTGGGCCCAGCATAAGCCCTCAGTGATGGCTGCTGTGTACACTGAGATGCACTTGGAACCTCTCCGCCACAGAGATGCTACCTCCTGTGCTAGGACCGTGAAGGTTGGAAATGAGGTTCCAAGCTTCACATGAATTGGAAACCCTTTCACATATAGCAAAAGATCATTTATGTCAGAAGTCTTCTAAGCAACACATTCTTATTTCCTCTTTAAGCATATGAAGCCAAAAATAACAAATGCCTGACTTTAATTTTGGGAAAAGAAAGAACAATCTGTAAGTTTTATGTGATTCTTAGGAAATGTAAGTCCTATGACAGACAACTTAGAGAGATGAAGAACCATACTACCATCACCACACCAAGAGAGGGGCACCAGTGGAACCTGTCACATTGCATTTATTCCCATAAAGCTGAATTCAAATCGTATGCAGTTGCTTCTTAGAGGCTGGACAGATCTGGCTTTCAGTTCACCTTGACAAGCTAAAGGTCACTTGTATGACACGGAATACTTTTATCTGTTATGCACAATATATTTACTCCCTTCCTTCCTTCCTTCCTTCCTTCCTTCTTTCCTTCCGTCTTCATTGCTGCTCATGGGCTTTCTCTAGTTGCGGCGAGCGGGGGCTACTCTCCATTGTGGTGCATGGGCTCCTCATTGAGGTGGCTTCCCTTGTTGCGGAGCACGGGCTCTAGGTGCATGGGCTTTAGCAGTTGTGGGACGCAGGCTCAGTAGTTGTGGCTCGTGGGCTCTAGAGCACAGGCTCAGGAGTTGTGGCACACGGGCCTAGTTGCTCCGTGGCATGTGGGATCTTCCCGGACCAGGGATTGAACCCGTTTCCCCTGCATTGGCAGGCAGATTCTTAACCACTGCATCACCAGGGAAGTCCAATGTATTTACATCTTTTATGCATCCCCGTCAATTCATAAAGTGACTTCTTGTCTCCTCTGGTCGTTACTGGAATTGTAGTCTAATTTTACATCTGATGAATTAGTCTGTGGATCTCAGAAGTTACCCTTGCATCTCTCTCTCTTTTGTGATAAAATACTCATAACATAAATGTGTCATTAGTGACATTTAGTACATTCATAATGTTGTGCAACCATCCTATCTAGTTCCAGGATACATTTTCTGTTAATCCTCTGTCTCTCTCTTAACCAAATATTAGAACCAGCTTCTTTGGTTACCTCAGTTTACAGACTTGGCCAAAGCGGGAACTAAAGGAATTATGAGAAGCCATGTTTCCTGATCAGACTGGTTTAACAAGGCTGAGGAATTTGCTGTGACTGTCAGCCGAGGACATAGGCACTGCTGCCTGGAAACCTTGTGTGCTGTTTGCACAGGGACTGGTCCCAGAAAGGATCAACTGCCTTTTGTTAATTGTGTAATTAGTATTATCTCTCCTGACACTTTTCTGGAATAAGACAAAGGTCTACACTTGGTGAAATATATTGTTGTTTTTAGATGTCTGATGGTATTCATGGAATATTATTATTATGATTATTTACAGAAAATGGTCAACCTCATGAAGTGTTTCATGTGCCAGGCATCATGCTGCTCATTGATTCCTTAATATCCCTGTGGAGGTGGCCTCTTCATTAGCCCCATCTTACAGATGTGAAAATGAAGCCTCAGAGAAATTAAACAACTTTTCCAAGAGCACACATCTAGTAAGTTGTAGATTCAACTCTAGTCACTTTGACCCTAGAGCCCACGCACTTAGCTCACGGTGAATACAACCATTTCACGCCACAGGACAAGGCCAGCATATGAGAAACGCAGCCTGAGTCTCAAGAGCAAGAAGCATCACCAAAGAAGCAGCCTGAACAAGGAGAACCAACTCCACAGAACTGCAAGGTACCGCATCTAACAGAAGTAATAACAGCTCTACCCCCTGTCTGTTCCATTCTTCACAAAGAACTAACTTACGAAGCCACTTGAAAACCTGCTGTGGACCTCAGCCCTCATCTGCAGAATCTGTTCACGCCATTTCCACTTCCACCTGGTGAGATCCCTGGGCCCTGGTTTTCACCCTCATAGAACACTTTCCCTCCTTTTGGTTGCCTTTCTTAGCTCCCAGTTCTGGTTCTCCACACTTCTGACTCTACCCATTTCCACATGCCACTTGAGCTGGAGCCAGCATGCCCTCTTGGATCTGATCTTAACATTGACCTTGTAGGAACAGGTGAGAGAGGCTCAGCTTGGCTCCCCCGCTCCGCCACAGGTCTGCCACGCAGGAAATGAGACATCCACCATCAGAACAGTGGAAGAGGACACCCATTCACCTTCGTGTAGAGCTTTGTTGTTTACAGAACATTTGAAAAGTATCCTTTAACGTTTATAAAAGAAGACAGAGCTGGTACTGTTTTCTCTATTTTTTAAAATGTCACAAACATTTCAAGTGTACAAAAGAAATACACCAAATAACAGGGACATCCATAGACACTGCCCAGACACATTTGACACATTTAAGTTTTCCTTAAAGAAGTAAAACATTGTAGATATGATTAAGTACTTTTCCATCCCGTTTCCCTCCCTTCTTCCCCAAAGAACCCACTGTCTTTAAATTGATTTGAATTGTCCCAACCAGGTTTTTAAATTATATGTGTCTATTATCTATCTGAATCCATAATGATATTATTACTTTGTGTTCTTAAAACTTTTACATAATATCATACTATATGTATCCTTTTGCCACTTGCCTTTTCAAAGTTTTGTTTTTAAGATTTATCTTTATTGAAACATGTATCTAAGTTCATTCATTTCACCTAATAGGTAGTGTCTCCCTCGCTTTCAATATGCATATACATAACATACATTACTTATCTAACCTCCCACTGATAGAAATTTATATAACTTTCTGTTTTGCACTATTTCAAAAGATACTGCAATGACCAGTGTTGTATATCTGTTCCTGTAGACACGTGCCAGACTTTTTCTAGAGCAAATTCCTGGAAGTAGAATTCCTGGGGTGGGGGTGGGGTCATAGGGTATGTGCAGATCTACAATTTTAGAAGACACTGCCACTGGCTTTCTCAAGTGGTTATACCAATTTACATTCCCATCACCTGTGTTTGAGAATTCACATTTCGCTTCATCCTTGACAATTCTTGACATTATCAGATGTTTTGATCTTTATCAATCTGTTCACTAAAAACAATTTCTCATTGTTTTATCAGGGATAGATTTTGAATTAATGATTCAAATTCTTTATTATAAAGCCCACTGAAGTTTTCTGTTTCTTCTTGACTCAATCTTAATGATTTATAGCTGTCAAAAAAACCCTGCTCGTTTCATCTACATTTTAAATATCTTGGCATAAAGTTGACTATGATATTTTCTTATTATTTTAAAATTTACTGTAATTATGTGCTTCTTTTCATTTCTGGTATAGTTTATGTCTCCTCTCTCCTTTTAATAGATCTCACTAGAGGGTTGTCTAGTATATTAATCTTTTCAAAAAACAAGCTTTTGGTGTTGTTGATATTCTTTCTTATTTCCTTATTTTCTATTCATTAATTTCTGTGCCTATCTTTAGTTTCCCCCACCTTTCTTTGGTATACACTCTGGGGCTCTTTGCTAATTGCTTTCATTGCATGGTAAATTATTTATCTTTTTCTCTAATACATACATTTAAGGTTATAAATTTCCTTTCAAAAACTGCTTTAGCTGTTTGATATATAGTTCTTTGGTTGTTATTTTGTAGTAAATATTTAATAATTTTTATAGTAATTTCTTAATTGATCAATGTATTTTTTAGAAAAGTGTTTTTCTACCTATGTACAGTATGATGGGGTGATTGGTTATGTTTTTTCTAAAGTATTTGTAATTTCATTGTATTTTAGACAGATAATGTAATTTAAATGATATAAATTATTCTGTGTTTGTAGAGACGTCTCTGTGACCCAGTTTGGGGTCAGTTTTTATAAATGTTCCATGTGTGCTTGAAAAGCATGTATCAATATAATGTTGAATTATTGAGCACAGAGTTCTATATGTCATTTGATTAAATTTGTTCATATTTCTTTTTTAAAAAATTTTTATTGGAGTATACCAAAAAAGAGGAGATATATGTATATGTATAGCTGATTCACTTTGCTGTACAGTATAAACTAACACAATATTGTAAAGCAACTATGTTCACATTTATTTTCTTTTGCCTACTTTTATCTGCTTTATCTATCTATTCTGAAAGTGGTATATTAAAATTTTGCAACTATGATTGGGAACTGTTAATTTCTTTTTGTAATTCTGTCCATTTTTGCTGTAAATATTTTAAGGACACGTTAGTAGGTACACACAAGTCCAGAAATGTTTATGACTGTCTGGAAATTACTCTTTTCATCATTCTATAATGACCCTCTCTCTTTCTAGTGATGCTTTTTTTTTCCCCTTAAGTCTGTTTTGTGTGATAATAATGTAGCTACATCATATTTCTTTTAGTTAGCTTTTGTCTGAGAGTTAAGTAATTTTAGTTTATTTAGTTAGATGGTTTTCATCCTTCTAAAATGGTATCTCTTGTAAACAGCAAAGAGTATTTTCTTCTTTAAAATCTATCTGAGATTCTCTACTTTCCAACTGGTGAATTCAATCCCTTTCCAGTTATTTTTATTAATGCATATTGGGTTATTTCTACTATCTTATTTTGACTTTTCCTACCATACTTTGCTTATTTCTTTTAACTCAGTTCCACTTAATTGACCGAGTTTTCTGGATTCTCCCACTTTTCTCTTCTACTCATTTGAAAGTTATATATTCTATTTTCATTCTTAAATTGATTACTCAATAAAAGGTGTAACTATTTTAACAAAGTTTAAAGTTAGTCAATAGCTTTACCTCCCTTCAATACAGTGTAAGGAACTTAAAACATTTTAACTGCAATCACCTGTCAATCTTCCAAGTATTTGTTGTTTAGCATTATAGTTCTACCTTTTTCATAAGCTACTATCTCTTTTTAATTATTATTATTTTTCCTAATCTATAGAAAAGAAAACAGGTTCAGGAAGATCAAGTAATTACCTAAGACCGTATATCTAACGAGTGGCAAAATCCATCTAGAACCCACCTTCATTTGGGAATAAAACATCTACAGACTTGAATTCTTTGGGATATGCTAGCCATTTCACTGTATGGGTAATCTTTCTATGGCCAGCTTTAAGGCACAAGGAGTGCTATTGGCTATCTCCAAATATCTCTCATTAGTAAACCAGATAAAATGGGTGTTTCGCCCTAAATTGAAAACTGGACTCCTTATGTCTTTTCCATTGTGTTTACAGAATCTCATTATTATTATAAAGGAGTGACAAATGACAGGTGATGTGCTGAGAGTGGATTAATGATATAACACAGAGGAGACCACTCCCTCCTTCCCTGTGGGAGCTGGTTATCATACAAAGAGAGCCATCCTAGAGACTCCTTACTTGAAATTTCACTCTATATGTCCACCCATCCATCCTTTGATACGGGACAGTTTTATGGCTAAGGTTGGAATTGTAATTGCACAAATTTCCAGCCTCCTGCTTCAGTCCTCCGATCATGTTTCTTACTAACAAGTCTGAGATCCCAATGAAACATGTTTGTGGATAGCTCACCACCACCTATTGTTATTGTAAGAAAACAAACAAAGCCCATTGAAGGTAAAGAGTGCCATGGTGTCATCTCTGTTCATGAAAGACAGCCCAATTTTCAGTTGGTGAACGAAGAGTATATTTGAGGGTGAAAGGCTGGTGAAATAGCTTCGCTGAGTAAACGCTCCTGCAGCAACGATTATTGCCTCATCACTCAAAGGTGAAAGGACAGGAAAATAAAATGGCACAGATTGCATCTCCCAGGTAACAGATGAGAGACAGAAGAAGAATATAGTCCAAAAGCTGGCAAGCACCCACGCGGTCCTCTGCAGAACCTGAAAGAGGCTGTCTGGACCAATTTTGGATGGTGCAGTTGCATTGAACACTCATACCCCATTTAAAAAACAAACCTTGATAAGATTTGGGGCAGTTTCGATGGATTCAGAAAGAAAGATTTGAGAAACACATTGCTCACTGGCGCTGAAAAATATGGAATTAGTATGAAATGTCTACTGGTGTCAGGCCCTGTGCTAAACACTTTACATACATTATTTTAAATTTTCCTTATTAGTCCTTTGAGGAAGGTTTTAATATCCTTCACTGACAGAATATAATGAAGGTCAGAGATCTGAAGTGACTTCTCTAAATTCACAGAACTAATGAATGGGATTTGAAACCAGGCCTGCTTGGCTATCACTCCATACTGCTTTTAAGAGTGAGATGATGCCTGTAATTTAGCAGTTTAAAAGGGTAAAAGTGTGATTATAAGGTATTCGTTCTGCATTGATTCCTTTCCCATCTCCTTGAGCCAACGAAGAATTCTGCACAGACGTTTCTCTCTGTCTAAACTACGCAGTCCTGCAAGCCACGCCCCTACAGTCAGATTTCACCATTTAAAAATAGGCCTTGAGCCCCCTCTCACCAAGTCTCAGCCTTGAACCTCTAGTCCTGACCCTCTAGGGCTGCACACTAATCTGAATGTCAGCTTCTCCCTCCCCGTTCCATCTGTCCACCTCTATTTCTAGCCCCATTGCTTTTCTGCAATTTCTTTCCCCCCTTCCCTGCCTGGAACAGCCTGCATGTCAGGCACAGCCTTCCTGGCTGAGGACATGATTTCTGTCCTCTGAGGCCGCTCTGGCTCAACTCCATTCCTGGGACAACCTGCCTCCCACCCCCTCTCACGCCAATTCAGTGCAGTCTCCTTCCTTCCTCCTTTAAGTTTCTGACATTCATGAATGGAAATCCCCCGCGCAGCTCCTTTGTCCCAGGCACCAAACCAAACACAGGGGGTGCAGATATGCCCAAGGAGATCATGGGGCTGGGACAGAGACAAACAAGTAAACAGAGTTCTGAAGCAATGCATTGAGTGTGTAAGACAGGTGTGCACAGGATGCCCACGCTGGGTAACAGCGAGGTTGTCTCCTCTGAGGCTGCAGTGAGGATGCAAAGAGCCTTCACAGACAAGGCGAAGACTTACCTGAATCTAGAGAATGAGTAGGAGTTTCCACACTTTCCCACCAGCTGGGTTGCTATGGTTATAGCTGTAACGGGCGGTGGAAACTGGAGGAGTAAGGGTAGAAGGAAAGGTGAGAGAGGTGAGGAGGGAACTTCAGGACTTTCCATATCCTCTACTCAATCCTTTAAGGTTGAGGGGAAATTATATTCCCAACTAGAGCTTCATTCTTCTGCTAGTAGAGAGAAATTCCTTCTCTTCTTTCCATTTTGTAAAAAGAAAATGGTGGTGGTGGGGGATTATGTGAGTAATTACTTTTCCTATAATAATAACTATCATTTTTTTCCACAGATAGTTACTGTGTGTTAGAGACTGTACTACATTCTAGAGGGTTCCCTCTTGCTGGGTACACTATCCTCAGTCACTTCCCAGATTACGTTATTTGAGGCTCCACCTGCTGGTGAGAGCTGGAAGTTCAGAAGTCTCATCAACCTGTCCCCAGGGCTCCATCCCTCTTGCCTTTAGGCATCTGGAACCCAGGAGCCGTGACATGTGTCTTGTGGCAAGAAGTTCACACAGGTTTGATCCCGTTTCAGTAGATGGACTGCAGTGAAGGGTACTGAGTGTGGTGGAAGCTGGTCATGGTGGGCGGTGGATTAAGCTGGGCATGAATTAAGCCCCAGTTTTCTGCTCCTGCTATAACCCCAGTTGCTAGAGTGGAATGTCTTATGGGGGGAAAGGGGGAATTCTTTGAGGATTAACTGTATGTCCACCAAGGCTACACTCCCTGAGGGGACTCACAGCCAAATCATCCACAGCTCTCTTTTATTCCCCAATGGGGAGCCACATCCACTGGAAGCCAAACTACTCCAGGAGGGTGGGGATGGGACCCAGCTTCTCGATAACTTTGCAAGATGGCAGCAGCAGAGCTGACGTGCAGCCCAATCCTTGCTTGAGATGCTGTGGAGGTGGGACCTCAGCTCACCAACCCCATTCTTCAGTAGCAGTTTTTCAAGGGAAGAAGATGCCTCTAGATTATGCTCTATGAGGAATGACTCCTTGTCATTCCTAATAGAGCTGAGCCTCTGGGGTTATTGTTCTTAAAACACACTGGCCTCGAGGGATAGGCAGAACCAATGCCAGCATCAAGCACTTAAAGGACCCAGAATCCCCATCTTGCACTCTCTTTTCTGGGTTTATTGCCAAGCCTGGCCACAAGTCCCGCATCTCTGGACTCAGTTTGTAATAGGGAAGAACAAATCTGACTCCATATTATCTGTTTCTTTTCCTTTAACCTTTGTATTCTAATGCTTTTGCTACAAGTTAATCACTAAAGTGATGTTGTTTATAGCTTAAAGTATACATAAAGGCTCATCTCCAAGAACCCTGCCTCCTATGCCTGAGTGTTCAGCTAAAATACCTTTGTTTAGCTCACAGGAAACCTCCTGACCAGGCCCACCTGTGAATGCCTCCAGGAAAGAAGGAATTAACACATCCCCTCCAGAGTGTGGCTGGAACCAGGAAATATCTGTAACAACTTATCACCTTTTTTACTTTATCTCCTCACCTCCCCCTCTTTGATCCATAAATGAAACTAGCATCCAAACCCGGGCAAGATGCTGCTTTGGGACAGTAGTCCACCAGCTTCTCGGTCTGCTGGCTTCCTAATCAAGTTGTTATTCCTTACCCCGACAACTTGTTTCTGGATTTATTGGCCTGTCGCGTGGCGAGCAGTATGAGTTTGGGCTCGGTAACAAGTTGGACCTGTTGCTTTTCCTGCTTCTGAATCCTTTTCCGAGTTGCCCACAAGCACCTCCATGTACCTCCCTAACTTCAGCTCTCAGGGAGAAGGTTTGGGAATAGAGAAAGGAGCGAGACTTTTCCCTCCCAGAAGATCCCTGGGTTCCCTCTGCAAACTGGCCCCTCCTCATCCCTGGAACCCTACATGCAAGGAGGGCCCCCTTCACTCAGTTAAACATCAGTTAAACTAGAACTTTCCTTAGGTAAGGATGACTCCAAAGACCTCTTCAAGGGTAATCTATACCAAACTGCTGACAGTTTCTTTCGCCCAACAGGAAAGAAGAGATCTGAGGTTACCTCATTTAATCTTCACGATAATCCTATGAGGCAGGCGTTATTATCATCCTCCTTTCACAGGGAAAACGCTAAGGCCCGGCGATGTGAAGGAACTTGCCCAAGTTCTCCGTGGTCAGTAACCGAGGAGAGATTCAGAAGTCCTTGCACACACTGCCTGCCAGCCGTGGAAGAACTCCTCATTCTCAGCGAATAATATTCACCTGAGAACAAAGGATGTCTTGCAGTGAATGCTGAAATCAAAAATGGGCTGCATGTGGACCCACTGACACATGTTACTTCTGTTTGGCTTTGTCCTCTGTATCTGTTATGGGCTGAATTGTGTCCCCCCACCCCCCAGATTCATATGTTGAAGTCCTAAGCTCAGAATGTAACTGTATGGAGGTAGAGCCTTTAAAGAGGTGATGAAGGTAAAAGGAGGTCCTATGGGTGGTCACAATCCAATATGACTGGTGTCCTTATAAGAAGAGGAAGTATTAGAAACTGTGGAAGAGAGTGGAGGACTAGGTCTTGCCACTCAAAGTGTGGTCTTAGACCAAGAGCAAGCATTATCTGGCAGTTTGTTAGAACTGCAGAACCCCGGACACACTGAACCAGGATCTGCATCTTAACAAAATCCTCAGGCAGGACCAGCTGGATAATTTGTAGGGTCCAGTGCAAATTGAAAATGCAAAGACCTAGTTAAAAAATTAGTAAGAATTTCAAGACCTTAACAGCAGGGCATTAAGCCAAGTGTATGTATTGATAGTACTAACAGGTCTCACATCTGTGTGGGGCCTGCCCGCAGGTGATAGGCATGCACTCCAAAGCTGGAGAAACATCACTCTGGAGGATTCAGTGATGCAGTCTTTACCAGAGGGATGGTTTTAGTGTGATTTTATCTTTTTTTGCATTTTTATCCTAAACATACAAAATTTTTGCATTATACTCCTTAATGCATCTATTTATCTTCCTATAAAATGATATTCCCCCCCCCAAAAAAAAAAAACCTGGAAGGAAACTTGACACTCCTGGATGATGCACCTTGTTTTTGTAGTGTTGACAGCCTGTGGCATCATGCCCATTCCAGGAAGTACGTGCTTTGTGGGAAAAGCCTGGGGCTAGCCCATCCTAGGTGTGGACTGCAGAGCCCTTGATTAAATGTTTTCAACCGAATCACCCCACACAAGTTCATGTCCCCCGCTTGCAAGAAGCTGAGCATTCATGAGCTACCCCTCTGAACCAGTTATTTAAGTTCTCTGCACCTCAGTCTTCTATAGAGTGGGGGAGAAGAATAGTGCCTACTTCAGAGGATTGTTGTGAGGTTGAAATGAGACAATACATAAAAATAAAACACAGAGATGGTTTCCTGTGGGGTTTTGTGTGTGTGTGTGTTGTTGTTGTCCCATGGTGCAGCTTGCAGGACCTCAGTTCCCCGACCAGGGATTGAACCTGGGCCCTTGGCGGGGAAAGCGCCACGTCCTAACAACCGGGGTGCCAGGGAAGTCCCCTCCTCTGTGTGTGTGTTAAGTGCTCAGTAAATGTTAACTTACTATTTCATCTTGGAGACTAGGTTCTTGTTTCACTCTGAGGAAGGCAGGCAATGAGAAAGAGAAACAGAGAGGGTGTCACAAGGGGAATTTGCCCAGCTCCCAGACATGGAATGGCACTTATTCTAATGAGTTCATCTTGACCTGGGGTCTGGTCTTCATTCTACTGATGCAGAAACCTGATTTTTTAAAACTTTTTTTTTAACTTTTTATTTTATATTGGAGTATAGGTGACTAACAATGTTGTGTTAGTTTCAGGCGTACAGCAAAGTGAACCAGTTATACATATACATGTATCTATTCTTTTCCAAATTCCTTTCCCTTTTAAGTTTTTACATAACATTGAGCAGAGTTCCATGTGTTATAAAATAGGTCCTTGTTGGTTATCTATTTTATTTATTTATTTATTATTTTATTTATTTATTTTTGGCTGCATTGGGTCTTCGTTGCTGCACGTGGGCTTTCCTCTAGTTGCAGCGAGTGGAGGCTACTATTTGTTGCCATGCGCAGGCGTCTCATTGTGGTGGCTTCTCTTGTTGCAGAGCACGGGCTCTAGGCGCTTTGGCTTCAGTAGTTGCCGCACGTGGGCTCCGTAGTTGTGGCTCGTGGACTCTAGAGCGCAGACTCAGTAGTTGTGGCACGTGGGCTCAGTAGTAGTGGTGCACGGACTTAGTTGCTCCATGGCGTGTGGGATCTTCCCAGACCAGGGCTCGAACCCGTGTCCCCTGCATTGGCAGGTGGGTTCTTAACCACTACACCACCAGGGAAGCTCTGGTTATCTATTTTAAATATAGCAGTGTGTATGGGTCAATCCCTAACTCCCTAACTATCCCTCCCCCCAACCCTTCCCCCCTGGTAACCATACGTTCGTTCTCCACGTCTGTGAGTCTGAGAGACCTGATTTTGTAAGCACTCCGAGAGTGCGGCTATAATTGGGGGTGGTGTACTTACACTACTGGACACTGGTGGTGGTGGTGAGGGGTCTGTGTGTGTGTTTGTGTGCATGCGCGCAGGCGCTAGTAGAAGTTACTAAATAGAGCAAATAAAAGTTTAGAGTCTGGTGAGGATGACCTTTCAGTGAGAGAAACTATTTCTACAAAGAGTTTGAAGGTTGCTGAGGAGGGGGGGAACACCACCACCAGCCGTGACAAGACAGTCTCAAGGGGCTGATAGGTTTCAGTTCTGACACCAAGTCACCTTTGCGGCGTGCATCTTATGAAACAACCAACCCCGAGTAGCACCGTGGAGTCCTTGAGCCTCAAGGGGGCGCTCTAAGCTACAGCTCTAGGAATCAGGCAGGAGTTCAGCCAGGTGTTGTCTTTTGGATATAAACAAATGCAGGGGATTTTTGGAGACAACAAGGTGGGTAGGTGTGTGGGCTGTCCTTAGGAGAGATTGGATTAGTCTGGGCATGTGGGAGCTTGAGAGGTGCGTTTGGGGACATTGCTTGGGAAATGTTTTTTATCTTTCAAATTCTACAATAGAATATAATAATTAATGTGTGTGTATACATAAATATATATATTTGTATATATTTATGATTATAAAGGTTAAAGATGTCTATTGTAAAAATTTCAAATATTAGAGAAAGTATAGCTTTGAAAGCGAAACCCTTTGCTATTCCCTTCCACACCCCACCGCCAAGAAATAAAGCACTATTAAGAGTTTGGTATGTTTGCTATGCCCATATTCATTAAATAGCTAGCAAACTAACCATATATATACACACACACACACACACACACACACACAGGAACACATGCATATGTATTTCTACATAAATATGAACACTGACAATTAAATTCACAATGAAAACCTGAGCTGTAAAGCCGACTGAAAAGCTTGTGGCATGTTACCCACTGCATTCTCTTCCCATGAGCAAGTAGCACAGAAAAACAAATAAAAGAAATTTATGAACTGAGTGTGGAAACAAAACAAGGGGAGTGAGTTAATCTTCTGAAATGTCTCTCAGCTAGGAGCTCTCCCTTTCCCCCCACCAACACATCAGGAAACTAGTATCTCACAGAGCACATTTTGGAAAGTGTTGACCTCCCTGCCTATGTCATTTCAATGTCTCCTTAAAGCAACAAATTATGGCTGAGTTATATTGTTACTTTGTAAATTCTTTGCATTGGGGAGAAAATTAATAATCTTCTTTAACCTACCTATGGGTCCCTTGAAAAATATATTTAATGATTTATTTATGACGATTAAAGCCATTGTATTAGTTTGGTTTTTTTTTTTAACTTTATGTCCTGAATCTTCCAGAGATTGGATTTTTAAAAATATTTATTTATTTATTTATTTGGCTGCGTCGGGTCTTAGTTGCAGCTCACAGGATTTTTGTTGCAGCACGCGGGCTCTCTAGTGCCGTCATATTAATTTTAAACTCATGTTTCAAAATAGAGTGGGAAAAAATTAAATTTCCAGTAGCAGTTATTTAAAATAAACTGAGGACAAAACCCTATTAATATTAATAAACCTTAAACTCTGTCATTAGGAATGACTGTAAGTCTATAAAATATTTCTTTAAAAATAATCATTAATCCTATATCCTTCATGTAAACCTGAAAGTATGAATTGTGATTACTTTTAGGCATGTAATACATAAGAAGATGACCAAGCTGTTCTTCAGCTCATCCACTAGAGAGCACCTGAGAGTCGTTCAACAAAAGCACTCGGGAAACTAAAGTTAAAAATCTGAACTAGAAACGCAGACCTAAAGTGCTATATATATTTTTAACACTTCTGGCACATTATTAAGTAAAGTCAGTTTGCTAAAAGATAGCCATACGTTTTCTTAATTATAGGATTTTGACACTTCTATCTGTAGACCAACACTTACTTTTGAAAGAATTTTTGGATCTTGCCTAGATAAGAGGGTACTGTGTATTTTGCAATATATTAGACACTTTGCTTCTCTAGTGAAAATTGTGATATTTAAGTTTGCTATAAAAGGCTGGTAATTTTACTATCATAACCCCAGAATTGTTTCTCTGTTTTACGTAATTAGTATATTCCTTAATTGGATTCACCATGAATGGTCTCACGCAAGATGCAGAATGTTATTTTTCCTTTATTAGATTCATCTTCTGCTTCTCAATCCCATTGCATGTTTCAGTAAGAGCAATTACTGTACTGCACATTAAACCTAAAAATTGGAAATAGTCCAAATGGCCAATAGTAGGGAATAGGAAAGCCAACAGTGGTATGTTATGGCAATGACTATTTATATTAATCTATTAATTATAGTGTATATAAATTATAGACCAATTCAGTAGCATTAGAAATGCATTTACAAAAATGTGCTGACCATCCACTAAGGATTAGTCCCTGTGCTATGTGGATGATGAACAAGAAATAAATCCTAGCTCTGGAGGAGTCCATAATTTGGTGTGGGAGGTGTGTGTGTAGGTGTGAAGGGACCCATAATTGAATGCTTAGAGGGTAGGGATTGGGAGCATGTGCTTTGGAGTCAGAAATTCAGGCTCTCCCACTTGTTTGTTATATGACCTTGAGCAAATAATTTTATCTGTTTCTGAGGCTTGATTTTCTCATCTCTTATATGGGGATAGTCACCTACCTTGATGTCATTGTGAAAATTAAGTGGGATCATGAACATAAAGTACCTGGCACTTAGTATTAATTAAGGAGTCCAGTAAATGATACTAGTAGTTGTGTTTTTTTATCATTGTTGCTTTCTGCTGGTAGCAGGGCCTCATTGTGTGATACCGTGTGTAATGGACTTTCTCAGCTAGACACCCCCAGCATGAGATGGAAGCACTGGTCCAGGGCCAGACAATTGCTCTTGTCAGGAAAGCTTCAGTCACATCTTAACAGTCCAAATTTCTGGATAGCCCCATGGTTTTGGCTGCCTGGCATGGAGAAATTCACTAAGAAGGGATCTTACCTCCCTTGGAGTGGTCTGCCTTTCTGTTTTGCTTTAGCTGCTTCAAGGTCCAGTGGCCAAAGTGGGCTTCTTCAGGTGAAGCCTTCCTGCAGTCCCAAGAGCATGTGTAGACTGCTACCCCCACATGTGCTAGGAGGTGGGCTTCACTGGGAGATGGGCTTGGGGTGCAGGATGGCAGAGGATGTATTGAATATTTCTCAAGCAAAGCTGTGAGCGATGCTGAAATCCAAGGAATCTGCTGAACCAAGAGTCAAATGAGGTCAAAAGAGTCATATGAGCTGACGGCAGAAAGCCAGACAATGAGATCCAGATGGGTGGCCAAAGGCAGACGGAAGCTGCGCTGAAATCCAGGGTGTAGACCAGGAATTGGAAACCAGGGTGAGTGAGTGCAGAGGACAGCGAGTACATACTATTCTCTAACTACTGCTCCTGATACTGGGAACTTACATTCCAATAAGCCAAGTTCCCATGCTGGTAAGTGCTATAAAGAGAGAGAGTTCCTGGGGTGTTGGTCTTAGCTAAGGTGGTATTCTGGCAGGAGGAACAGCGAGGGCCAGTCTCTGAGGCAGGAATGACAGAAGAGGGCCATTGTAGCTGGAATGTAGTGAATGAAGGGAGAGGGGGAAGGAAATGAGTTTAGGGAGGGAGGCAGGGGCAATACCATGCGGCGGCTTGTGAGCCATAATACAGAGTTTGGATTGTATCAGTGCAATGGGAAGCTATTTGAAGTTTTAAACAGGGCAGGAGAGTTGGCACAATCTAATTTACACTTTAGAAAGACCACTCTGGCTGCTGTATGTTGGATAAATTATAGTAAGACAAGAGTCTTACACAGGAGAATTCTCCGGTCCCCAGTAGGAACTGCTGGGTCAAATCAGACAAATATGCCCATGAGCTAGTCCAGTGGAAAATCTGTGTCAAATATCTATCTTTCCTCTCCAACCCTGAGGTTGTCCTTGTACTTAAACCAGGCTGGTAGGTGGGCCTCAACTCTTAATTTCTTTGCCAGGAGCGCCTTGGTCCTGGGATTTGTTTATTCAGATTTCCAAACCTGTGCAGATCAATCTAAAATTTTGAGAAACATAGCTTGAAGCGGATAAAATGGGACTTCTGCTACACACCTCATTCTGTTTTAATATGAATGAGGAGAAACTAAGTTTATAGTTTTTTAAAAAGTAAGAGGGTATGTCGAGAAGTGGTTCATTTAAGTAGCATTTCAAATAGACAGACTGGGTTAGTTATTTAAAGATAATAACTTAAAAGCATATCAAAAAGAATTATAATAGTTGCAACTTACGTAGTGCCTACCATAGGCTAAAGCCTTCACAAATGAAACAAAACAATAATTATTGACATAAGAGTCTTTTTCCTCCTGTTGTGCATTTGAAGAGGATTCTGGTTCTGGGACTGATCCACGTGGGTCTTTAGATGCAATTGGTTATAAAAGTATTTCTTTATTTACTTCCTGGCAAGCTAGACATTAGCACCCCACGTTTTGCAGGTGAGGTGACTAAAATTTATAGAGGTTGTATGCCTGGTCCAATTGAGTAATAAAGGCAGAATTTGAATCCAGGGCCATCCAACTCCAGGACTCACGTTGGAGCCACTCTACATGAATCACACAGGTATGTTGCAGTGATTGAGCGTGTGAATCATGGCATCAGGGGATCTTGGATTTGAATTCTGCTCCATCATTTGCTAGCTGTATCATCTTGGTCTGGTTATTTAACATCTAGGAGCCTGTGTATCGTCGTTTGTAAATTGGGGGTAACGATAGCCCCTCCTTCAAAGGTTGCTCTAAAGATCATGTGAGACGTGTTGCATGGACCTGGCAAACAGAAGGGGCCTAATAAATTGTTCGTTTTAAAAAAAATTATTTAATTAATTTATTTTTGGCTGTGTTAGGTCTTTGTTGCTGCATGCAGGCTTTCTCTAGTTGTGGAGAGCGGGGGCTACTCTTTGTTGCAGTGTGCAGGCTTCTCATTGCCGTGGCTTCTGTTGCTGCAGAGCACAGGCTCTAGGCACATGGGCTTCAGTAGTTGCAGCACATGGGCTCAGTTGCTCCGCGGCATGTGGGATCTTACCGGACCAGGGCTCGAACCCGTGTCCCCTGCATTGGCAGGCGGATTCTCAACCACTGCGCCACCAGAGAACCCCAAATGTTCGTTTTGATTATCATATACCATGCTGGCCTCTGAGAGGTGTTCTTTGGTATCTGTCTGAGCCAGTTTCACTGCCAGCATCAGAAACATATATCCAACCTTGGAAACATCCCACATAATAGACTGTGTCTGCTTAAGTCACTTTGCACTCTGCTTTGAGCACCAGACATCTAAGAAGCGCTTTGGATGATGGTATTACCCAGCTGCACGAGTGGGTTTGATAGCTTTTCCAAAGGGTTGGTTTTTCAGTTGTGCAACTGTAACTGCTTCATGGCAATAGAAAAGATTTATTTTTTGGACCCCAATCAACCCTCAGCCCCATTTCTCAAACTCCAGCTCTATCATAAGATGTCGAAATTGTGCGGTATTAACGTTTGGTCAAAGTTGCTAGCAGCATTTCACAGATGGAATGAAGAGCCCATATTGTCCAAAATTGCTTTGCGATGGCTTCTGCCCTGAGCCCTGTTTGCCGTTAAAGACCCAGTTGGTGGAAAAATTCAGCTACAAGCTCAGCTGGAAGGCAGTGGAAGGACAAAAAACTGATTTGCTTCCCTTTGCAGGAGTCTGGGACCTCAGCGTGGGGTAGAAGATGCCCCCTGGTAAGGAAAAGGGTCTCCCCCCAGGTCCAAGGAGGGCAAAGGAGAAGATCTCCCATAATTAAAAAAAATAAACATAATGCAGTCATTTTTGAATGGGGATGGTTGCCCATCTCCTAGAGAGGAAGCTGGAGTAGCGGGGGGAGCAGAGAAAAAGGGGGGATTTTCTCGAAGAGGACTACCATTGTCAGTGGGGTAAGCTGCTAAATCAATTATTTCTAACTGGTTTTGGGGGCCAGATTTCTCAACCTGAAGGGGAAGAATTGTGTGCTTTCTTCACTCGGGGTCTCTTCTAACCAGTCTGTTCTCACTTACATTGAAGAAATGGAGGCAGCCTGACAGGGTATAAGGGCCCCACCTTGAGGGGAGTGTCTGTGTCTTACATCCCTGAGTGTCCCCGCTCTCCTTTAAATCTTGGTTGGAGTTGGACAGGCCTGGGTCAAAGAGTGGTGCAGCCACATACCTGCTTTTGTGCCTCAGGCAAGTCGTCTGACCTTAGTTTCCTCATCTGTAAAATGGAATTAACAAAAGAACTTACTTCAGTAATACATATGTAATAGAAAATAAAAAAAGCATTGTAAACCCAAACTGAGCATAAACACTTCTCCTTTTTAAGGGAGGTAGGCATACTTCATATCAGTGAGAAAATATGTTTTTCCTCGGGAGGTAGGCATACTTCATATCAGTGAGGAAATATGTTTTTCCTCAGAAAGGGAGAGAGAGAGAGAGAGAGGGAACTAGTATGTGATTGGGTAGTAGGTCTGCTGTTTCACAGAGCACGTTAATGGTGTTTGGATGATCACGGTAAAACTGGAGCTGAATTTGGCCATAGAAACTGAGGAGGGCTGAGTTGCTCTACCCAATAGTTTTGGCGGGGTTAATAAATAGTTTTTGGGGTTTCCAGTGGACAGTGAGAGAGAAATGGCCCAAACAATACCGCAGAAGGCAGATCTTTTTCTTTCTTTATTTATTAAAAATTAAAAAAAATTTTTTTTGGCTGCGTTGGGTCTTTGTTGCAGTGAGCTGGCTTCTCATTGCGGTGGCTTCTCTTGTTGCGGAGCATGGGCTCTAGGTGCACAGGCTTCAGTAGTTGTGGCACGCAGGCCCTAGAGAATGTGAGCTTTAGTAGTTGCAGAACATGGGCTCAATAGTTGTGGAGCATGGGCTTAGTCGCTCCGTGGCATGTGGGATCTTCCCAGACCAGGGATCGAACCCATGAACCTTCTATTGGCAGTCAGATTCTTAACCACTGTGCCACCAGGGAAATCCCCAGAAGTCACATCTTAAAGGGCTAGTAGAGCCCAGCTGTTGTTCAGTTTAGATGTTTATATATGTCAAAGTATGTAGAATAATTCTTGGCACCAGTGAGCATTTAATAAATGGCAGCCAGGAGCCATGTAGCAAAGCTATCTCACTGTTGCCCTCTAACAGTCTCTCTCTCCAGAGGAATAGCATCTTCTCCCTCTTTTATGGTATATGTGGTGTGTGTGTGTCTCTCAGGGAAACTGGGGTAGACAGCAAATGAGGGATGTAATGGGTTCAAATTCTGATTCCACAGGGTTTATTTCTTTGTTTCTTTAATATTCCATCTTTAAATTGGGGCAAAAAATGGTACCTCACTACAAATAATAAATGCTGGCGAGGGTGTGGTGAAAAAGGAACCCTCCTACATTGTTGGTGGGAATGTAAACTGGTATAACTACTATGGGAAGCAGTATGGAGCTTCCTTAAAAAACTAAAAATAGAGCTACCATAAGATCCAGCAAGTCCACTCCTGGGCATATATCTGGCAAAAACCATAGTTCGAAAAGATACATGCACCCCAGGGTTCATAGCAGCACTATTTACAATAGCCAAGACATGGAATCAACCTAAATGTCCATTGACAGATGAATGAATAAAGAAGATGCAATATATATATATATTCATTATATATATATACACACACATTATATATATATATATATATATATATATATATATATATATAATGGAATATTACTCAGTCATTAAAAAGAATGAAATAATGTCATTTGCAGCAACATGGATAGATTTAGAGATTCTCACACTAAGTCAGACGGAGAAAGTCAAATATCATATGTGGACTGTAAAAAAATGATACAAATGAACTTATTTACAAAACAGAATCAGACTCACAGACATAGAAAACAAACTTATGGTTACCAAAGGGGAAAGGAGTGGGGGAGGGATAAATTAGGAGTTTGGGATTAACCTATGCACACTACTATATATATAACATAGATAACCACCAAGGACCTACTGTATAGCACAGGGAACTATACTCAATATTTTGTAATAACCTATAAGGGAAAAGAATCTGAAAAAGAATATATATATATATATATATATATATAACTGAATCACTGTTCTGTATACCTGAAACTGACACAACATTGTAAATCAACTATACTCCAATAGAAAAAATATATAAGGGACTTCCCTGGTGGTCCAGTGGTTAAGAATCTGCCTTCCAATTCAGGGGATGCGGGTTTGATCCCTGGTTAGGAAACTAAGATCCCACGTGCCACAGGGCAACCAAGCCTGTGCGCCGTAACTACTGAGCCCGCGTGCTCTGGAACCTGCGCACCACAACTAAAAAGAAGCCCGTGTGCCGCAATGAAGAGCCTATGTGTCACAACCAAGACCTGACGCAGCCAAATAAAATAAAATAAATAAATAAATTACAACAGATATATACAAAAAATAAATAAAACCTAAAAAAGTTACCTCATCTCATATGATTTATATGTAAACTTTAAATGAGATAATCTAGATAATCCATGAGCCAGGCACTTAGCCTTCAGTAAATGTTAGCTCATATTAGTATTCTACAATTATAGTCTTATGATGATGGTATACCATCTTAGAACATGTGCTTCGTGGTTTTTATTTTTAAATTGACATGTATATTCAATGCAGAAAACTTGAAAAACATATAAAGAACACAGAAAAACAACAATCTCGCCAACAAAAAATCACCAGTGTTAACATTTTGGTTTATGTCTTTTTGTTTTTTTCCCCTCCCAAGTGTATGTACATCTTTGTTCCATCTTTTCAAAATGGGATCCTGTTCTATAGTCTGCTTTCTTTTTTTTTTTCAACCTAGCAATAGACTGTGAACTCTTCCCCATGGATGAGTTGTTTCTTAAAATAGATATTTCAGTGGAAGCAATCATACTCTGGGACAGCAGTTTCATTGCTATTCTTTTTTAAGAATAGAGGGGGGATGCCTCATGGCCATCCAAATCTGGGAGACCCTGCCCCTTATATTTACTTCTTGGAAAATTAATAGTGCATATTAGCATATTAAAGGCTCTTAGAAGCCCTTCCATAAAGAACCTGCTTGACTTTGATGAGTGTTTCCCAAACTAATTTAACGCTGTGGAGTCATTTATTCTCATAAGTCCTATTAATGTCTCAGGAATTACTGGGGGAAACGCGGCTGCAGGTTCAAGATTCCTTCAGAACAGGGAGCAGGTCTTGTTCATCTTCGTTGTTTCCGCACGCTTGGATTGATGAATCTGCTTTCTAACCGACAGGCACAAACATGTGAACTGGGGGCCAAGGTTAGAGGCTGAGGCTGTGCTCTGAAGTGTCTCTCGGTGTAAAGCTAATTGGCCCCTTTGGGGATGAACCTGTGAACTTGGCCTCGTTAGCGCCTGCACAAAAAACAGCTGAGTTAGTTTATCTGGCGCCATGAAATTGTTTTCTTACGCAGATTCTCATTCTCTCCTCCAGATGGCGATGCTGGTTTGTCAACTTTCTAAGAGCCTGAAGCTTGGGCCAAGAAAAGCTTGAAATTGAGGGGAAAAAGATGCGTGAGCAACGGAGTTGGGAGTGGAGGGATTATTGAAAACCAGAAGACACACCGTCAGGTTTGCTGTTGGCATGAAGCTGAGGGGCAGCCTTATACATTGGGTGTCAGACACAAGGTTTAGAAAAGTCTTGATGAACCAGTGAACCAAGAATAAATATCACTAGCGCTTACGGAGCACCAACTATGGGGTTGGCAATATGCCAGATAATTTCATTCACTATTCCTTTCCTTTTAATACCTTGAACAGACCTAGGAGGTAGCTAGAGGAAGAAGAACTGGAAATTCAACCCTGGTTCCTAGGCCTGGTGCTGTATTGCTAGACTGAAACGAGAAAGATATTTACCAAGGATGAATAAATATAATATGTTTTCTGTATCTATCTACTATCTCTCTATCCATCCATCTATCTGTTTTTTTTTTCATTTGCACAGGATGGGCCTAATAGCACTTAGTGAAATTAATACCAGAGTTCATTTTTTTTTTTTAAGCTGGCCATCTGCTAATAAATTAATCACAGTTCTGGGCTGCATTCTTAGAACTACCACATTTAGATCAGAGTGGTAGAAGTGTTCTTTTTAGAATTCTTCTACTGTTTTTAGTTCTGGTGGTCATTATGCAAGAGGGACATGACCAAACTGAATGCTCTAGGGTGGACAGTTTAAAATTCTGTTGTCAGACTGAGTGGTCCTTGTGTCCCACCATACCCGTTACAGCACTTGGCACCTAGGACAGATTGCAATTGTTTCTTTAACTGCCTCCCTCCCCCAGTGGATCCTGTATTTCTTGAAGGGGGGAACTATGCCTTCATCTCTGTATTCCTAGGGCCTAACAAAGTACTTGGTACACAGTGAGTAAAGTTTAAATAAATGAATGAGCAAATGAATGAAGGGCCTCTCCTGCAGAAATGATATCAGAGCCTGAACCAAGGAAGGAAGTCAGGGAGCTTAGTCTAGATGATCAGAAAGAGGACCTGGGGGAGATGTGAGAACTACCTTTACACGCGTGACAGGCTGTCATGCAGGTGAGATCGTAGAACAAGATTGTGCCTCTTCAGGTGGAAGGCTCAGGAGGCCACTTTCTTCAACAAAAAAGAATCTCAGAGCTGTCTAAACATAAAAGGAGCTACTTTTGAGGACAACCACCCTCCCATTTCCTCAGCCAGAGGCAGGATGGCCATCCAGTGCGAATATAGGAGAAGGGGTTCCTTCATTAGTTTGAGGCAGAATGAGGGGGTTACTGAGGTGTGCGGCTGTGTGGCAGGCACGTAGAAGGGACTTAATATTTGTTGAACAAGTGAATAACAGTCTTCTACTAATTGAAGGCTCGTTCTGTATATATTTATTAAATTCTTCTATGTGTTAGGTCTGTACTCAGTTGAAGAGGATGCATCAGTGAAAAGGATGATTCAGCCCCTATCATCAAGGGGGAGTGTACCGTACAGGTTGGGAGCACAGGATGGAGCCACACTGCCTGGGTTCAAAACCCAGCTATGCCAATTACTTTATTTCTGTGTGCCTCAGTTTCCTCAGCTGTAAATGGGAGTAAAGTAGCATGCACCATAAAGGATTATTTTGACAATTAAGTGGATTAATACTTGGCACATATTAACGATTAAAATATTCATGACTATTACAGTACCTATCTTCCAGCAAGGGCTATAGAGAAGTTACTGTTATGTGAGTGATGCTCTGATGGGTATATCTGGACTGAAATACGTGTGCACGTGGACAGGCTAATAATTAGACATTCATCAAATCAGTGTGCTCTAAATCTTTATTCAGCTTTCATTAGAGGAGAGGCTGAGCCCTTTGTGAGGTGGGATTACGGCTCACCCATCAGGGTTTTTGTGATGACACCTCCCTACTCCCCTTGGAGTTGTCCAGTGCAACTAGAAAGGTGTATTGGGACCCCGTCAGGAAGGAAGTGCAGAGAAAGGAGGCCTGCTGGTGCCAACACTGATCGTTACACACAAAGTCCTGAGCAATTCCACTCTGCCCCAAACCTGCAGTCCCCACGAAACCAAACAAATACTTCAAAATTAGACAAGTCCCCCTTTCAAAGCTCATCTAGCATTTCTCAAGCATGTCCCTTTGGGGGTGTTATCCCTGCCCCAAGGGTCTCATCAGAATATTCTTTCCAGCCACATAGCATACTATCCGAGGAAATTGTAGGGGAGAGAATTTTTCTTATTTCATTACATTTCCTATGATTTTTATTTTCTTCCTATGTAGATTGCTGCCTCAGGTGATTGATCAGCGGACCACCCCTTAATCCCACTCTACTGATGGGGGCTGTGCAGAGTGCCACGAGGACACTTCCAAGGGAACTTATCCCTGACTTGGAGGGTGAGGGAGGACTGCAGAATGTGTAGGAGTTAGTTGTGCAAAAAGTGGCAGGGTCAGCTGTTCTGGACAGGGGGAACAGAGTGTGCAAAGACCTGAGGTCAGCGAGAGCATGGTGCATTTAGGGGACTGAAAATGGTTTAGTGTGGCTGGCTCACAGGGTCCAGGGTGTGTGATGTGAGGTCGGAGAGTGAGGAAGAGGCTAGAGAGGGATGAAGGGTAGGGATTGCGAAGGGCCCTGTAAATTGTGTTCAAGAGCTCATGCTGGATCCTGAGCACGACTGAAAATCTTTTTTTTTTTTTTTTTTTTTTGGCGGTACACGGGCCTCTCACTGTTGTGGCCTCTCCCGTTGCAGAGCACAGCCTCCGGACGCACAGGCCCAGCGGCCATGGCTCACGGGCCCAGCCACTCCATGGCATGTGGGATCCTCCTGGACTGGGGCACGAACCCGTGTCCCCTGCATCAGCAGGCGGACTCTCAACCACTGCGCCACCAGGGAAGCCCCTGAGCACAACTGAAAATCTTTGAAGGGTTTGAAGGAAAGTGGTGCAATAAACAGGTTTAGGGCTTCCCTGGTGGCGCAGTGGTTGAGAGTCCGCCTGCCGATGCAGGGGACACGGGTTCGTGCCCCGGTCTGGGAAGATCCCACATGCCGCAGAGCGGCTAGGCCCGTGAGCCATGGCTGCTGAGCCTGCGCATCCGGAGCCTGTGCTCTGCAAGGGGAGAGGCCACAACAGTGAGAGGCCCGCCTACCGCAAAAAAAAAAAAAAAAAAAAAAAAAAAAAAAAAAAAAACAGGTTTACATTTTAGAAAGAGCACCCTAGCTATGGAAAAGTGATTAGAAGGGATGGGTGTGTGTACACATGTGTGCATTCTCCAACACGAATTGCTGGGGCAGGGATGGTGTGGGGGGTGGGACCAGAAACAGGGAGAAGAGTCAGGAAAGTGTTGCAAAACCTCCTGCAAGCTACAGGGGGCACTGGACTAAGGAAACTCCAGCATTGTGACTGGAGAGAGTGGTGAGCAAATTTGAGGGGAATTAATGGCCTCTTGCTACTGACTGGGAGCTGAGAGTGATATTTATTTGGCTTCTCTGGTTCTTAGTGACAGCGCATACAAGGTATTAAGCCAAAATCAGGTGGCAAAAATGCTCCACACAGGGTACCTGACCCTACCCTCTTTACCCTTCTTCTCGTATTGCCCCCATAATTTCTCTCTTCCTCTTTTTTTCCTCTTTTAAAAATCTCTCCTCATACAGTACACAGTAAAAAGCATGGGTGTCAGAGTCAGGCTGACATTAATCACAGAACAAAGTAGGGATTTTATTTATTTAAGGTATTTATCTGAACTTCTTTGAGCCTCATTCATTTAATTATAAATGGGGATAATAGTACCTACCTCATAGGGTTGGGATCATGATTCCGTGCAGATTTTCCCATTTGGACACGAACTCAGTTCTCTGCTGGAGGATGTGAATGGCACCACCCTACAACCCATTCACCCCCAAACTGAAACCCATGGTTCCCCCTTTCCTTAGCACTGCCTCCCCCAACTCCTCCCCCGTGTGAATCACTGTCTGCCTGTTGCCCTGATGACTGCAGTTGCTTCTTAGTTGATCACCTGCTTCCACTTCCCTCCTTCAAGGATCCTTTCTCTTGTTTTCTCTGTAGAGCAGCCAGGGTGATCTCTTTGTTGGTGTTGGTTTTTTGTTTTTCATAACAACTTTATTGAGATATAAGTCACATACCACAAGATTCACCCATTTAAAGTGGGTTTCAGTATATTCACAGAGTTGTGCAGCCATCACCACTATCTAATTTTAGAGCATTTTAATCACCCCCAAAAGAAACCCCATAACCATTAGCAGGCATTCCTTATTTCCTCCTCCCCCAGCCCCTGGCAATCACTAATCTAATTTTTGTCTCTACAGATTTGTCTATTCTGGATATTTTGTATTAATGGAATCAAATAACATGTGATTTTTGCTTCTGGCTTCTTTCTCTTAGCATAGCTTTCAAGGTTTACCCATATTGCCACATATATCAGTATTATATTCCTTTACATGGCAGAATAATCTTACATCGTATGGATATACCACATTTTGTCTATCCATTCAAGAGCTGATAGACATTTGAGTTCTTTCTACTTTTTGGCTGTCATGAATAATGCTGCTGCTATGAACATTTGTGTACAAGCTTTTGCACGGACATATGTTTTCACTTCTCTTGGGTGTATACCTAGGACTGGAATTGCTGGGTCATAAGTCTTATGTTCAACATTTTTGAGGAGCTGCCAGACTGTTTTCCAAAGTGGCTGCCCCATTTTATAATCCCACTGGCAATGTATGAGAGTGCCAATTTCTCCATGTCCTTGCAACACTTGTCATTGTCTGTTTTTCTGAATATAGTCATCCTGGTGGGTAGGAACTGGTATCTCATTGTGGCTTTGGTTTACATTTCCCTAAGGACCAGTGATGTTGAACACCTTTTTATGTATTTTTTGGCCATTTATATATCTCTTTGGAAAAATGTCTATTCAAATACTTTGCTCTCCCACCTCCTGCCCCCCTCCCACCTTTTAAAAACTTTTCTTTATTGTGGTAAACTATACATAACATAAAAGTTACCATTTTAACTATTACAGTTCAGTGGCATCAAGTACATTCACATTACTGTGCAACCATCACCACTGTCCATCTCCAGAAATTTTTAATCATCCCAAACTGAGACTCTATCCTCATAACCTCCTCCTCCCCAGCCCTAGTAACAGCTATTCTGCTTTCTGTTTTTTAATTTTTAATTTTAATTCTTTCTGCTTTTATCTCTAGCCATCCTAATGGATGTGAAGTGGTATGTCATTGTGGTTTTGATTTGCATTTCACCAATGCTTAGTGATGTAGAGCATTTTTCATGTGCCTATGGGCCATCTGTATGTCTACTCTGGAGAAATGTCTATTCATGTTCTTCGCCCATTTTAAAACTGGATTATTTGCCTTTATACTATTGAGTTGTAGGTGTGCCTTATATATTTTAGATACAAGTCCCTTATCAAATATACGATTTGCAATTATTATCTCCCATTCTGTGGGTTGTAGTTTTACTTTCTTGTGACACACTTTGAAACGTAAAAGTTTTTAATTCGAGAACTCCAATTTATCTATTTCTTCTTTTGTTGCTTATACTTTGGTGTCACCACCACTGAATCCAAAGTTAGAAAGATTTAGTCTTATGTTTTCTTCTAAATGTTTTGTGGATTTTAGCTCTTACATTTAGGTGTCTGATCTGTTTTGAGTTCCTTACTGTATATGGTATGAGGTAGAGCCAGGGTGATCTTTTTTTTTTTTTTTTGCGGTACACGGGCCTCTCACTGTTGGGGCCTCTCCCATTGCGGAGCACAGGCTCCGGACGCGCAGGCTCAGCGGCCATGGCTCACGGGCCCAGCTGCTCCGCGGCATGTGGGATCCTCCCGGACCGGGGCACGAACTCGTGTCCCCTGCATCTGCAGGCGGACTCTCAACAACTGCGCCACCAGGGAAGCCCCAGGGTGATCTTTTAAAAGCACAAACCAGACTCTGTGAATCCCCCCTGCTTAAAATTCAGCGCTGGCTTCCCACTGCTCTTAGGACATATTCCACGTTCCTCCCCACAAGGTCTTCATTGTCCTCTCATTTCCCCCACCTCCCACCAGCCCCTCTAGTTTGCTGCAGCCATAGCCGCCTTCTAATAGTTCTTTTTTTTTTTTTTTTTTTTGCGGTACGTGGGCCTCCCACTGCTGTGGCCTCTCCCATTGTGGAGCACAGGCTCCAGACGCGCAGGCTCAGTGGCCATGGCTCACGGGCCCAGCCGCTCCGCGACATGTGGGATCTTCCCGGACCGGGGCACGAACCCACGTCCCCTGCATCGGCAGGCAGACTCTCAACCACTGCGCCACCAGGGAAACCCTAATAGTTCTTTTAAAAAATTTTTATTTATTTTATTTGTTTATCTTTGGCTGCGTTGGGTCTTCATTGCTGCACACGGGCTTTCTGACGTTGCGGCGAGCAAGGGCTACTCTTCATTGTGGTGCGCGGGCTTCTCCTTGCAGTGGTTTTTCTTGTTGCGGAGCATGGGCTCTAGGCGCTCGAGCCTCAGTAGTTGAGGCATGTGGGCTCAGTAGTTGTGGTGCGTGAGCTCAGTAGTTGTGGCACACAGGCTTAGTTGTTCCACGGCATGTGGGATCTTCTTGGACCAGGGCTGGAACCCGTGTCCCCTGCATTGGCAGATGGATTCTTAACCACTGCACCAACAGGGAAGTCCCCTAACAGTTCTTATATGCTTCCTGCCTCAGCGATTCTGCACTGCTATTCCCTACACCTAAATGCAGAATATCTGGTGGCTTCTCTCTTGTTCCTCAGGTCTCAGCTTAAAAGTGCCTTCTTCAGGAAAATCTTTGCTGACCACTCTGTGTAAAAAGTAGGTTCCCCACACTGCTCTTCATTCCTTAGTTTCCTTCACAGTGATGTTAAAAACCTGAGCAAAATTTAAAATCTTACTGGCTTTATTCAACCCTTCATGAATCAGGCAGCATTCAATCTCAGATAGAAAGGAGCTCCAAGAATCTGTACAAAATGGAAGACTTTCATCGGCAGAAGGGAGTGGAAATGAGGAAGTTGTACTGGGCAAAAAGCATGGTGGTTATTGCAAGTGACTTTCCTTTAGGGGATGACAGGAGTTTATGAGGCAGATTTCCTAGCTAGTGATGATGAAGAGATTCCTGACTGACTGGTTTAAGATTCCATTTCTGGGAGAGCTGAAAGTGTACTTAGTTAAGGCTCTTGTTTTGGTGACGTGTGACTTTCAGCATAAGTGACTCCCTATTGGGCCTGTTGTCTTGTTTTTGACAGTAATTAACAAAGGCTATATTCACTCTATTTATTTGCTTGCTTATTTATTGCTCCTCCCCTTATTTAAGCCCCATGAGGGCCAGGACCACCTGTGTCTGATTCACATTTACCCAGCACCTAGTACAATGCTTGGCACATAACAGGTGCTCCATAAATACTTGTTTTAGGAAAGAAAGAGAAAGAATGAGTATTGTTAATGTTTCCTCCATTCCCAGCATCCTTTCCTACTTTTGCCAATTCTACTACTTTTATGTTTCGTCACCTTTTGCCTGGATTTTCTTCTATTTCCTGTTTTCATGGAATATATTATGGTGTAGAACACCCATTTTTGCTTTTTGGGTTTTTTTGTTTTGTTTTGTTTTTCTCTTCTTACTGCTTTTAGCATATAAACACATGTTGGAATTCAGCTTTCTAGTCCACCACAAATTTTTTTTTTCTTTTCTGAAACTTTCTCAATAGAAACTCAGCATTGAGCTCGCTGGGTCTTTTCTTCTGTTTTTATATGAATAAGACTTTTCCCCTCAGTGAAAATGAAGGCTAAGAAGAGAATTTTTTTTTTTTTTCTAACTCAGAGAGTGGTTGGCTGAGTCCTGGGCAAGTAAGTCTCAATAAACACTAGGGCATTGATCATCAGTGCTTTAAAAAACAAACAAAAAAAAACCCTCGGGTATACTGTGCTCAAAATGTGAAAAAAAATTCCAAATCAGTGGATTCTGAAACTGTTACCACCCGACAGCATACAAAATTTAATTAACCAAGCACCTTTCATGTAGAAATTCTATTAGAAGTAATCACATAATAATAATAATATGTATCGCCAAAAATCCTGCAGAATAATTTCTTACAGACAACTCCCTGTTGAAATGGGGGAGCTGGGGTCCTTTGTTTGTGACATATCTCTGCACACACTTCTGCTTTGTATCAATTCAGCAGGACTATACTTGTACAAAAGGAACACATCTTCATCTTAATGTTAACCTCTGCTCCCCCCACTGATAAAAATTCTTTTGATGAAGACTGCAGCCAGAAACATGGTTAAAGACCATTTCACCTGAAAGCCTCACATTCCAGATTTTTTTTTTGAGTTTGCCATCTTGCTTATCATTTACAGATATCCAAATACCTAAGAAGTGAGCCCAAAAGATGATTGAAACTTTTGATCCAAGAAATAACTCACACATTTGTTTTGCTTTGCTCTAATCTTCAGAGCTGTGTATCATGCTGACAAGTCCCAGACTTTTAAAAAAACAGATTTTCCTTTGGGTTTTCCCCCTCCTTTCATGATGGTAATATTTTCTCCTATCTTCCATCTTCTAAAAAAGAGTAGGTGTAACAGTCTAATCAGCCTTTACCAACTTTTCTGCAAGAACAAGGCAGAAAATATGAAGATATAAATCAAGAATTGTTATTATTGTTTATGTAGTAGTGATATATGATTCCACTGGGCTTTGTGTTTTACATGGCCACTTTGAAAACACAGAATGCTGCTCAGGCACAAGCGATTTGTTTCTGAGCCCTGTGCTTGGATATTTCTAATAAATATTATTCTTCCTCCAATTTTATGTTATCAACAAGATACTCATGCAATAAAATATGTTCAGATTCCTGGTATTAAGTCTACACTGTCAAACAAAGATAATGTTCCTAAACTTCAAGAACCGTAGGTAGAGAAAACATTAGGCATATAATAACTAAATATTTGTATATCATCATAATAACAATGATAGCTTTATGCATGGGACAATGTCTAGAAGGATATATATCAACATATTAAGCCATGCTATTTCTGGGTAGAGAAATCAGAGGTGACTTTAATTTTCTTTTTCTCTTTTTTTGGCTTATCTATATTAATTTTTTTCTGTGAATGTATATTACTTTTGAAATAAAAAGAGATTCTTTTCAAGGAATAGTACACAGGAAGAGTTGATAAAACTAAGTATAAAAATAGAATGAGTATCATTCTTTCATGGAAAATAGGGAGAGTAGCTTCTGAGAAAGTGACAATCTGATTTATCTTCTATTAATTTCTGAGTTCATATTGTGCACACTTTCTTTAGCTTTGATGAAAACACTGGTTACCTGCTGCCCAGCCCCACCCTTGTATCGAAGCCAGGTCACTATGCCTACATGCCCCATGCCAGGAAAAAGCAAGCAGCAGACCCTCCTATTTCTCAGTAGGAAAATAGGCTTCTTGTTTGATTCCCAACTGGCTCCCACTCCAATCTTCTTTCCATCTGGCTCCGGATTCCTGGCTTTTTCTTCTTTCTAAAGCCATGTGATTCCCTCAGGACACCCTAAAGACTTGGTCTGAACTCAACTTTCCAGCTCTGGAGAGTGGTCTCTTCCTTCAGCCCACAAACCCATGTACTAGCTGCTATGCCCTCCATCCCACCTCACCTCCTTTTTCCACTGCCTTGTCTCGAGATGATCAAGGAAGACAAGATTAAAAGCCCTCTCTTTACTATAATAACCTCATCATCTCACCTCTCAGTGCCTCATCTTGCAGTCTTATTTGGGAACAGAAGGACTTCTGTGAAATGGCAGAGAAGGCTGGACCAAAAGGTGCAATGCTGTATTTAGAGTAATGTGCAACATCTTGGAGATATTCAGCTGTATGAACCAGAATGGCCACGTCCATCCATTGTTTATGGCTAGTGTCTGTCCTGACTGGTAAGTAACTATGTCTTATCAGTTGTTAAATATTTCAATATCATTTTCAAAGTAAAGTTGTACTGTTATAAGTTGACAGTACTTACAGGAGACTGGAGTTGAGTATGACTAAGGGATGGCAATTTACCTCCTGTAAGCCTTGGCTTACACATTGGGAGAATGGGGATGCTAAGACTGCTCTGTCCACTACAGAGAGCTACTGTGATGATCAAACTGTCAGAGTGGATGAAGAAGTTCTTTGTCAATTGTGAGAGACTATGCACAGGCAAGGAATGATGACAAAAAATGACCAGTAATGACCATAACAGTGGTGGTGTTGAAGGTCAAGGTGATGGTGATAATAACGAATAGGAAGAAGACAAAATTGGGAATACCGTAGACTATCTTTTTCTAGTTCAATGTGCTACATTGTTCCCTGGCTCACAATTCACCCTACATAAGACTTAGAAGCATATAAACTGGCCACATCCACCTCCTATGGTTTATGCCATTGTAGCTCCCTGGTTGTTCACTGGCCAGTGCTGAGAGGCACTTCCCTTTGTCTGTGGGCATTCGATCATGATTTATTTCATATCCTGGTTAGGAAACCCTTCTATCTTGTAATGCCCAACACCAGGAACAGCTCTTAATGCATTTAGTGATCTGCTAGGACCTGGAGCCAGCAATATGGAAATGTGGAGTTACCCCAGTGGGGTCCTGAACCCCCAACACAGCATGGTCTGAGCTGGATTCTCATGTGCCTCCTTCTGATGCACATTCTGTGATCCCCAAACCCACTCTGCAAGTGTCTTGGATGAGCTGTTGGTTGTGGCCAGGTAGAGTTAGTAATTGGCTCCCTCCGTCCTTCCCTCCTTCTTTTCCTCTCTTTGCCCCTCGCCGCACACACTTAGGAAGTTTCTGGGTCTGTTCTGAGTCCTCTAAGATGCTTCTGGCTAACCTTGACAAGAGCCTCCACCTTGCCTTTGGAGAAAGGTGCAGAAGAGCTCCACGGAGTCTAGTCCAACAGAGCCAGCACATGCTGGCAGAATAATTGGCTCCTATAATTCATTCAGAGCAATAGCTGGGGGACAGAGAGGTTTAAACCCTGTGGCCTTGAGGGAAAGACATACTCTAGAAGGGTTTCCCTTTGCCTTTGTTAATTGTGAAAGAAAACACTTCCTGCAGAGGAGGCCCCCCCTTGGTGAGGGCTTTGCAGTCCCTTCATAGAGTGATGGCTTCTGGGAGCCTCTCTTCCCCTTTTCCTCGTGCTCTGGGATCATATACTTAAAAGTTACACAGCCTGTAAGATTGGGGGGAGGAGGTCTAAGGAGCCAAGCCTGAACACTCCTGAAGGCCTCTCGATTACAGAGAGAGAGCCGAGCTTCAGGGTGGGGTAAAGTGGGAGGGGGTGGCTTTGCAATGGTCACAAAGAGCCTGAAATTTCATCTCTGAGTGAGATTTAGTATATAGTCACAAAAATGCACCGACAAGGGCTTCCCTGGTGGTGCAGTGGTTGAGAGTCCACCTGCCGATGCAGGGGACACGGGTTCGTGCCCCGGTCCGGGAGGATCCCACATGCTGCGGAGCAGCTGGGCCCGTGAGCCATGGCCACTGGGCCTGCGCGTCCGGAGCCTGTGCTCCGCAGCGGGAGAGGCCACAACAGTGAGAGGCCCACGTACAGCAAAAAAAAAAAAAAAAAATGCACTGACAAGATCCAACCAATTAGAACATCATAATTTGTTTGACCCAGTGTGGGCATTTCTTAATATGCAAGGAGCCTCTCCTGACCTCAGAGAGACCCTGGGTATGACAATGCAGCAACCAGACTGATTGTCAGGAAGAGCTACTTTGGGCTTCCATTTACTGGAGGGATTTTTCTACCTGGTTGTTATATTTGACCATCGTGACAGCTCTG
Source organism: Mesoplodon bidens (assembly GCF_964165515.1). NCBI lineage: Eukaryota > Metazoa > Chordata > Mammalia > Artiodactyla > Ziphiidae > Mesoplodon > Mesoplodon bidens. The sequence continues at coordinate 91,577,736 of NC_138164.1, read as the reverse complement.
TGAAGCCAGTACTGCTGTCATTTTATAAACGGGGAAACTGAGGCCTTGTTCAAGGTCACGCAGGTAGAAAGTAGTGGAGTAGTGTCTAACATTGAAGCATCTTTCCATACTTCCATTATTAATGATAACACAGCCCATCATTTGGAGCTGACTCTGGACTTACTCAGCAGCCATGGGCACCTGGGATCATCTTTTGGGTAATGGGGCCGTTCCTTCTCTGGACCCCTCCCAAAGATGGTCCTACAGGCGCTGTCAGGTGGGGCTTAGGTTTATGCCTCGGTTAAAATCCTCTGAAATTCTCTTCTGAGAGAATCCGAGGCCTCTGATGCCTTGATCACCCTGGGTGACATCATGTTTAAGTTAGTCTGACCTCCCTGAGCTCATTTCATTGTCCCGGTCACCTCTGCTTCCATCAAAAATAACAGGTTGCTGATAAGCTGGCTCTCAGCTCCCTGGCTCAGATGGTGGACTCTGAATCCATGCTCAGAGCAGTCCTCCCAAGTTCGAAAAAGCCCTTGTGCTCTATGTTTTGACAGGTTGAGAAATCCAATCCATTTATTTTGAAAACCCATTAAGCCCAGCCAATATGGGATATTTAGAAAGGCCAGAATTTTGCTTCTGGTCAGAAGGTCAGTGCTGCCATAAAATAACAGCTAAAGGAAGTGAAACAAAACATATTTTATTGTAGGGCTATAATTCCCAAGCATTCTTTAAAAATGTACTTTCAGTTAAAATAAGACAAAACAAAAATACAGCACATTGAATTGCTGGAAACTGCCACCACTATAAACTCTCTTTGTTCAGAGTACTTATTCAATTTTGCATGCCCAGTTCCCATATCAGTGACAGGCGTGTAGTAAATGCTCAATACATGTTCAGTGAATGAGTCTCCAAATGGTTTACTTTGCTACTTAACCTTTTTTCTAGGTATTAGTTTTTCTTGTTCCCAGTGGCTGTTAAATCATCCTCAAGAAAAAGACATCTGATTTTTAGTCCTCTAGGGTTTTGGAAAGTAGGTTTCAGAATAAGTAAGTTTGACTTTTTTTGGCATCTTGAATTACATTATTGATGATACGGATAACAGGGTCTTATGGTCAGATTCTCCAAAGATAACTCATTTGACCCTTTCAACCTTGTGAAGGAGGCATGAGAGATGTTACTATTTTCGTGTTACCCCTAGGAAGGGTGTGTTAAGTACAGACCATTACCTGAAATAAAATAACTTTGCCATTAGGTGATCCTGAACAGAAATGATGTTCAGAAGATGCTGAAAAATATGCTTGTATTTTCTCACTGACTCACTTTCTGGTCCATACAGTGCCCTCCTCTGATGGGTTTCCAGTGACCCATCTTTTTTTTTTTTTTTTTTTTTTGTGGTACGCGGGCCTCTCACTGTTGTGGCCTCTCCCGTTGAGGAGCACAGGCTCCAGACGCGCAGGCTCAGCGGCCATGGCTCACGGGCCCAGCCGCTCCGCAGCATGTGGGATCCTCCCGGACCGGGACACGAACCCGTGTCCCCTGCATTGGCAGGTGGACTCTCAACCACTGCGCCACCAGGGAAGCCCCATAAGTTTGTTTTTTATAGATGTCTCTTCTCATGAGGAATCATCAAGAAGGGACGTGTTTCCCTTTAACACAGCATGTTCTATCGACCCACACTGTTTTCAAAAAGTTGACATAGTAGGTAATGTTTAAAATAAGGAGATTTTGCATAAAAATCAAAATTTCTGGCTTTCTTTGAAAAGTGGAATGATTTATCAGCAATGAACCTGTGTTTCCACGTGGCAACAACGGCTTGGAGCTGAGCTGTGCCTGCCCCTTTAGGCAGGTCTATGTGTTTTAGCTCATCAAGAACCCCCATTCCCTATGGTGTAGATATTGCCCTCTCCAATTCACCCATTCGTATTTCCCGCCTGGTCCTTCGGGGCATTTTAGTTTGTTGCCTCTGCTTTACCTGCCTAAGTCTAGAGTGGAGTATAAACAGGGCCAACAGACCTGGCTCTTGCCGATGTTGCCCAGCTCTACCGATCAGTTTCATTTTGATTTTGTTATTAGCTTAACAAAGTCTCAATCCTTCTATTCTGTCTTACTAAAGACCTCTTTCATACCAGAGGCTTTGCATTGGAGAAGATAAAGGAGGTGAGGAAAAAGGAAAATTCTGTCCTATTAAACAAGGGAAGAGGGCTTCCCTGGTGGCGCAGTGGTTGAGAGTCCACCTGCCGATGCAGGGGACACGGGTTCGTGCCCCGGTCCGGGAAGATCCCACATGCTGCGGAGCGGCTGCGCCCGTGAGCCATGGCCGCTGGGCCTGCGTGTCCGGAGCCTGTGCTCCGCAACGGGAGAGGCCACAACAGTGAGAGGCCCGCGTACCGCAAAAACAAACAAACAAACAAACAAAAACAGCAAGGGAAGAAACAAGACCAGGAGGTTAAGGAACTCGTCAAGGTGTGTGGCAGAAGGAAGACACCCGTGTGGTCCTCTGACATCTACTCCACTGTACTACAGCTACAGTCATTTCTGATTTGCCGATCCAGTGGGCACCACTGATCCAGATGAGCAACAAACTGCACATCTGAGTGTGCGTTTCTGAAATATGTTTTGCCTCCCTAGGACGACCAGTTAGGCAGAAGCTCCAGCCCAACTGGATTCACAGCTGCTTCTCCAGGGCCAGCAATGGGTGAAGAGGAGCAGTGACAAGGAGAGAAGGTAGTCGAGTCTGTCTTCATAGCCTTCCTGAAACTCTTCTGTCTCGTCTTGAGGTGCAAAGGGGTTAATTCAGGGAAGAGCAGGGCAGTATGAAGCAAGCCAGGCCTCATTCACACATTCCCCCTCTTACCCCGCCCACCTATGCTTTCTTAAGGACTTAGCATAAACCAGAGGGAAAGATGGTTGCTATGACAGATGGATGGATTGATGGATGGGTGGGTGGACCAATGGATCGATGATTCCTTTCAGGGAGCTTTGTTAGGCTCTTCTGTGTGTTTGCATCAGAAAATATTTTGATTTCACACCTAAAGGTCAAATATCAAGGCTGAAAAAGCAAAGATACTCTGTCTCCCAAAAGAAGGAAGTACAGTGGAGATTAAGAGCAAGGGTGTTGGAGTCATTCACTCCTTATTAACATCTCTGAGCCTTAGTTTCTTCACGTATAAGATGATAATACAGTACCATTTTCAAAGGTGGCTGCCTTTAGAATTAAACAATTTTTGGAAAATAACAATAACTCATTGCCTGGCAGATGGGAAGCACTTGGGATATGATGACCCTAATTCAACTGAGATAATTCTGTTTTATTTTTTTTTTAATTTTTTTTGGGGGGTGGTACGTGGGCCTCTCACTGTTGTGGCCTCTCCCGTTGTGGAGCACAGGCTCCGGACGTGCAGGCTCAGCGGCCATGGCTCACGGGACCAGCCGCTCCGCGGCATGTGGGATCTTCCCGGACTGGGGCACGAACCCGTGTCCCCTGCATCGGCAGGCGGACTCTCAACCACTGCGCCACCACGGAAGCCTGAGAAGTCTGTTTTATACTGAGCACTTATTACATGTTTAGCTCTATCACAGGAATTAGGTGTACATTTGTGGGTGCTAACAAAATTTGGGGTTACATCTGCAGAGTATGGTTATAAGATAAAGTACAAGGACATACTGATATATCTGTAATTGAGCATCCTCATATACATTCTCGTGGGCGGTTGGAAGGAGAGGACGCTCCTCTTGACAAGGGGATGAGTAGGTGGAAGGAAAAAGGAATTGGGGAGGAATTCCCAGTAAGGGAAGCCCCACTCAAAAAGGCCATAGTAAGAAAGGAGATGGATAGAACGGTAACTGCTGGTCAATTTCCTTTTAACCCAGATCCAGGGAACTTCTCCTAAGAAGCAGATTCTGCACTAAGTACAGTTGTCCCTTGGTATCCATGGGGAATTGGTTCCAGGACCCCCCTCAGATACCAAAATCCAAGGATGCTCAAGTCTCTTACAAAAAATGGCATAGTATTTGTATATAAACTATGCACATCCTCCCTTATATTTTATTTTATTTTTTTTTTTTTTTTTTTTTTTTTTTTTTTTTTTTTGGTAGGCGGGCCTCTCACTGTTGTGGCCTCTCCCCTTGCAGAGCACAGGCTCCGGACGCGCAGGCTCAGCAGCCATGGCTCACGGGCCTAGCCGCTCTGCGGCATGTGGGATCTTCCCAGACCGGGGCACGAACCCGTGTCCCCTGCATCGGCAGGCGGACTCTCAACCACTGCGCCACCAGGGAAGCCCCCTTATATTTTAAATCATCTCTAAGTTACACATAATACTTAATACATTATAAATGCTATGTGAATAGTTGTAAATACAAGTAAATATTGTGTAAATAGTTGCTGGCATGAGGCAAATTCAAGTTTTGCTTTTTGGAACTTTCTAGAATTTTTTTTCTGACTACTTTCAATCCGGGGTTGGTTGAATCTGCAGATGCAGAACCAGTGGCTACAGAGGGCTGACTATACTTTCAACTGAGTCCTGTCACTTGCTGGTTGTTTTTCCTGGCCTTAGTCACACCATTCTGAGCCTCAGCTTTTCATCTATAAGATAGGAAGCATTCTGTGTATCTTATTTGGTATTTTGATGCTTTTGAAATTGCCAGTAAGGAAGGTCTTTGTAAATGGAAAAGCATTGTGCAAATGTAGGAGCTGATTGTTAATGGCTTTTTCACCTGGCAGCCACAGTGGACCATTTAAAACACTAAGCAAATCATTCCCTTGCTAAAAATTCCTTCAGTGCTTCCCTATTGCACTTAAAATCCAAGCCTCTTACTATAGTTCACAGGACTTTATACTGCCTGGTCCTGGGCATCCACTCTCCTTTGCTTCTCCAAATGCTAAGCCATTCCTACCTTAGTGCCTTTGTACTTTCTGTTATGTCTGCTGGAAACTCATGGCTGGCTCCCTATTTTTATTCAGGTCTTGCCTCAGAAGCCATCTTTGCAGAGGCCACCGAAGACCACCCAGTTTAAGGTATTGTCTACCCACCCCCACTCTCCAGCCACTCTCTCTCACCTTGTTTCATTTCCCCAGTGTTATTTATCACGATCCAAATGTACCTTGATCATTTATTCTTTACTTGTTTGTTGGCTGTTCCCCTCCCTCATATAAGTTCCTCCCTAGGGAATTTGGTATGCCTTTTCACACTTCTACCAGAGCCTCAAAGAATGCCTGATATTGAGAGGTGCTCAATAAAAAATTATCAGTCACATTTAACTATGGTCCCACAAACCCCTAACACTTTTCACCAAAAGCCAAAGAAGTTCCATTCATGGGAAAAATATTTATAGTTCACCCAGACTTCTAAACTAGGAGTGTTCTGAATCGTGTTGAGTTCACTGAACACCTGCCGACTCCACAATTTAAGAGTCATGAATACTGAGTCAAAATAGTGTAATACCAAGAAGGAAAAACAACAAGTTTGGTCTGTTTCCTGCAACACCAGTCAAGGCAAAATACATTAAGCTCACAGCTGTGTGGTCAGACAAAGACAGGGGCAATGGCATTTAAGAAGAAACTGGTGGGCGGCAAGTGGACTCTTAGAGCAGCAAAGCCAGGGGGTGCCAAGAAGGCCTTTGCCGGAATTGGCAGGCGGTGGCTGGTTAGTGAGGTAATTTGTGCCTGGTTGGCCCTGGCCCTGCCCACGGAGATGTGTGTCCGAGGGAGGTGTTGGCAGATCTGTGATGCCCCACGGTGTTCTGCAAACTGCTGTTGCTGCTTAATGAGCCGGTCAGCCATTAAGTGCCTCCTACACAAAGGCAGCATTTGCAAATGAGCAGCTGAAGGAACATACTGGAAAGCAGAGGGGTTGAGTCTTGACCAAGTCTTCCATATCCTGTCCTCTCCACCCCATCTCTTTGATCTTAACTTCTAAATGCTCTCCTTGTTCACTTTGCAGCAGCTGCACTGGCCTCCTTGCCTTTCCTCCAACCCACCCAACCCACACCTACCTCAGGGCCTTTGCACTGGCTGGTCCCTCTGCCTGGAACTCTCCTTCCATGCACTGGCTGACTCCCTGATATAGTTTATGTCTCTGCTTTAATGTAGCCTCCTCAGAGAGACCTTCTCTAGCCACTCTATCTAAAAAGAGCACCTGCCCTCCAGCCGCACTCAAGTTCTTTACCCTCACTTATTTTTCTTCAAATAAAGCCGACAGTTTATTATTATCTATTTGTTTATCTGCTTACTTGCTGTCTCCAATCCACCAGTTACCCTCCTACCCCTACCAGTCTAGTTTAAATTTCTGGAGAGGGACCATGTTTATCTTGCTTAGAGCTGTATCCTCCTTAGAACCATGCCTAACTTAGTATATCAATGATAACAGTTCATTCAACTGAATAAACATGATTCAATTGAATTTGTTGAATGAGTGAATGAATGAATGGGTGGATGAATGGATGAATGAAATAAGTTTCAGGTTCAGGATGGACTGGGTTATGAAGGGCACTGAATACTAGAGGTGGGTACAAAAGGGCAGGGCGTCCAGGGTAGGGAGAGTGATGACTGTATGTAATGAAGCAGGAAAGTCTGTAGATGAAGAGATGCATGTTAAGGGCTTTATCCGGTCCAGGCACATTCATTCCACACTAAACATATATATAAACATATATATATATATATATATATATATATATATATATATATATATATATATATATATATATATATATTTTACTGTAAAAGAAGCAAACAGGATTTTGATAATTATCACTTCTGAAATTATTTGGTGACAAATATTGATACACTCATTAAATTAATTAAACAAGGAGGCCATTTGACTAAGGTGGTTCTAATGCCTTAGCAACCATCATGAGCAAACCAAAACCTAAGTCTGCAAATGCCTCATGGTTAAGAAATCAAAACCTAAGGACCACCAATCATAATTAGCCAACTAGGCTTTCCCAAATAAGGCAATTGCTTAAGCTATAGCCATTCAAATAATTTCCTTCCTTTGTTCCATGTCTTCTCTATAGAAGTCTTGCCCTTAGCAAGGGGAGCACTCTTAACCACTTTATATGTATACAAATAAAAGAGCTTTACTACAAGGACTTCCTTGGTGGCACAGTGGTTAAGAATCTGCCTGCCAATGCAGGGGACACGGGTTCGAGCCCTGGTCCGGGAAGATCCCACATGCCGCAGAGCAACTAAGCTCGTGCGCCACAACTACTGAGCCTGTGCTCTAGAACCTGCAAGCCACAACTACTGAAGCCTGAGCACCTAAAGCCTGTGCTCCGCAACAAGAGAAGCCACTGCCATGAGAAGCACGTGCATCGCAACAAAGAGTAGCCCCTGCTCCCTGCAATTAGAGAAAGCCTGCTCGCAGCAACAAAGACCCAATGCAGCCATAAATAAATAAATAAATAAAAACTAATTGTGTATACATATATATTTAAAAAAGAGCTTTATTACAAGGTCACCTGAATTGGGTCACTTGCATACAGAGGCTGACAAGTCCCAAGATCTGCATTCAGCAAGCTGGAGACTCAGGTGAGCTGAAGGTGTGATTCCAATCCAAAGGCTGGAAAAACCAATGTCCCAGCTTGAAGGCGTTCAAGCAGGAGTTCCTGGCTACCCGAGGGTGTGTCAGCCTTCTTGTACTATTCAAGCTTTTGACTGCTTGGATGATTGCCCAGGGCAACCTGCTTTCCTCAGTCTACTGATCCAAATGTCAATCTCATCCAAAACACTGTCACAGACACACCAGAATAATGTTTCACCAAATATCAGGGCACCCGATGGCCTAGTCGAGTTGACATATAAAATTAACTATCACGGGGGTTGGGGGTAGACGAGTAATACTACTCATCACTTGGGATTGTGAGAATTAAATACAAGTACTAAGCACAGAGACTGGCACATAATGAGGGCTCAATAATTGGTAGCTGTGGTTATTAATTTTGTCAAAACAGACATTTCTGGAAGGTGATTCCTCTTACTAAGATAGGAAAGCCTATGTACACCGGGGCAATGCCTTTAATTAGGAAATACTATATATATTTTTTGGAGTATAGTTTCTTTACAATGTTGTGTTAGTTTCTGCTGTAGGGCAAAGTGAATCAGCTATATGTATACATATAGCCCCTCCCTCTTGAGCCTCCCTCCCCCCTCCCCCCATCCCACCCCTCACAGGTCATCACAGAGCACGGAGCTGAGCTCCCTGTGCTATATACCACAGGTTCCCACTAGCTATCTATTTTACACATGGTAGGAAACACTATTTGTTGAACTGTTGAGTTCAGGGAGATCTTCGCCAAGAGTTGAAGACTCTACATCTCTCTGCCTGGGAAGCTGACATTTGTCCAAAATTGATTCATGTGGACCACAAGCAAGCCCTGTTCTCACAAGGTCCTAAAGGAGCCCCAAATAATCATCACTTTGGAATCCTCCAGTGTGAACTTTTATTCAGGAGTGCACCAGGCCTAGGGAAAAATATTGCAGAAATGTACTCCATGTTTGATGCCAGGCTTCTCATAGCTGATAAGAGGCAGACTTTAGCCCAGGACTGTAGGACTCAAGAGCATACTTACCCACCATACATCCTCCCTATGATGTCAGTTCTCTCACCCATCAAACATGGAGAATAATACCCATCTTTTCCACTGCTCAAGGGTGTTTGAGGAACAAAAAGTTATGCATGTGAAAGCATTATATAGACTTTAGAGAACTACACAGGTATAAAACTCCAGTCTATTACTTTAATCAAGGGCAACATGGTCAGCTCATCTATACATTCCTGCATCACAAATATTTATTAAGCACCTACTCTGTGCTGAGGACTGTGCTAGGCCTCTGGGAAGCATGGGTGTTGTAAACCAGACACACTCTGTCTCCTAAGGGATTTTCTCAGCAAGGCCTTCTCTGATTCCAGATTGAGATCTCTGGTGAATGAATGGCTTCTATAGAACTTTGCTTCTTTTCTTTATAATATTTCAATTTGTTGTTCTGTGTGCATTTGAATAATTATTAATATCTGTCTCTGCTACTTAGATCTTAAGCTCTGTCAGGGAGGAGTCTGGTTTTGCTCATCATTATAGCCCCAGGCCTACCACAGTGCCTGGCACGAAACTGGAACTCAGAAACTAGTTGTTGGATGGATGGATGCTTTCTAAGTGCCCAGGATGTGTGTGAAATAATAGAAAATATATATTGGTGTCTGCCTCTGGTTTCTGACACAGAGCTCCTAAAACCCTTGTAATTTCCTCAGTAATAAGAGCCCTAGGAGCATGTTTTGTTGTAGCATTTGTCCTTTCATTCTGGTTCTTGACAAAGAGCTCCTAAATCCCTAGGAATTTCTGGGGTGATAGGAGTATCTTTTGTTTTAATAAGGGAACTCTTGATGGTTTCCTAGATGGGGGCTGGTCACCAGAAAGGCCAAGCCATGATTAGAAGTTTGAAATTTTCAGCCCTATCTCCCATCCTCCAGGAAGGGGGGAAGGGCTGGAGACTGAGCTAATTATCCACTGTGCCTCTGTGATGAAACCTCCATAAAAACCCCCAAAATACAGGGTCTGAAGAGCTTTCAGGGTAGTGAACACATTCTGTGCTGGGAGGGTGGAGCACCCCAACTCCACAGGGACAGAAGTTCCAGTGCTTGGGACCCTTCCAGACCTTACCCTATGTAGTTCTTCATCTGGCTGTTCATCTGTATCTTCTATTGTATTCTTTACTATATAGTAAGCTGGTAAACATAAGTGTTTCCCTGAGTTCTGTGAACTGTTATAGCAAATTATCAAACCTGAGGAATGGGTTATGGGGACCCCGTTTTATAGCAAGGCGGTCAGAAGTACCAGAGACAAACTGGAACTTTCAGTTGGTGTCTGAAGTGGGGCCAGTCTGTGGGACTGAACCCTTAACTTGTGGGATTTGATGCTAACCCCAGGTAGATAGTGTTGGAACTGAATTGAATTGTTGGACATCCAGCTGGTCAGATAATTGGTTGGTGTGGGAATAAACTCACACATCTCGTAACAGAAGTGTTGAGTGTGGCATTAGTATGAGAGTAAAGGAAATCGGTGTTTTTCCTAGGCAATGCAAAACACTGGGCAAAGCACTATCACCACTTCTATTCAACATAGTACTGGAAGTCCTAGCCACAGCAATCAGACAAGAAAAAGATATAAAAGGTATCCAAATTAGAAGGGAAGAGATAAAACTGTCATTATATGCAGATGACATGATACTCTATATAGAAAACCCTAAAGACTCCACACAAAAACTATTAGAACTGATAAACAAATTCAGCAAGGTAGCAGAATACAAGATTGACACACAGAAATATGTTGCATTTCTTTACACTAACAATGAAACATCAGAAAGAGAAAGTAAAACAAACAAACAAAAAACCCAATCCCTTTTAAAATCACGTTAAAAAAAAACCCCCCAAACTAAGAATAAACCTGATCAAAGAGGGGAAAGACTTATGGTCTGAGAACTATAAAACATTAATAAAGGAAACTGAAGATGATTCAAAGAAATGGAAAGATATCCCATGCTCTTGGATTGGAAGAATTAATATTGTTAAAATGGCCACACTGGGGAGATGTTCAAGATAGCGGAGGAGCAAGACGTGGAGATCACCTTCCTCGCCACAAATACATCAGAAATACATCTACATTTGGAACAACTCCTACAGAACACCTACTGAACGCTGGCAGAAGACCTCAGACCTCCCAAAAGGCAAGAAACTCTCCACATACCTGGATAGGGCAAAAGAAAAAAAAAAAACAGAGACAAAAGAGTAGGGACAGGACCTGCACCTCTTGGAGGGAGCTGTGAAGGAGGAAAAGTTTCCACAAACTAGGAAACCCCTTCACTGGCGGGGACAGGGGTTGGTGGGGCAGTGGGGGAAGCTTCGGAGCCATGGAGGAGAGCACAGCAACAGGGATGCAGAGGGCAAAGTGGAGAGATTCCCACACAGATGATCAGTGTCGACCAGCACTCACCAGCCTGAGAGGCTTGTCTGCTCACCCGCCAAGGCGGGTGGGGATTGGGAGCTGAGGCTTGGGCTTCGGAGGTCAGATCCCAGGGAGAGGACTTGGGTTGGCTGCATGAACACAGCCTGAAGGGGACTAGTGTGCCACAGCTAGCCAGGAGGGAGTATGGGAAAAAGTCTGGAACTGCCTAAGAGGCAAGAGACCATTGTTTCAGGGTGCACAAGGAGAGGGGATTCAGAGCACCACCTAAATGAGCTCCAGAGACGGGCATGAGCCGCGGCTATCAGCGTGGACACCAGAGATGGGCATGAGACTCTGAGGCTGCTGCTGCCGCCACCAAGAAGCCTGTGTGCAAGCACAGGTCACTACCCACACCTCCCCTCCTGGGAGCCTGTGCAGCCCGTCACTGTCAGGGTCCCGTGATCCAGGGACAACTTCCCCAGGAGAACACAGAGCATGCCTCAAGCTGATGCAACGTCATGCTGGCCTCTGCCGCTGCAGGCTCGCCCTGCACTCTGTACCCCTCCCTCCCCACCGCCTGAGTGAGCCAGAGCCCCCTAATCAGCTGCTCCTTTAACCCCATCCTGTCTGGGGAGGAACAGATACCCTCAGGTGACCTACATGCAGAGGCGGGGCCAAATCAAAGCTGAACCCCAGGAGCAGTGCAAACAAAGAAGAGAAAGGGAAATCTCTCCCAGCAGCCTCAGGAGCAGCAGATTAAATCTCCACAATCAACTTGATGTACCCTGCATCTCTGGAATACCTGAATAGACAACAAATCATCCCCAAATTGAAGCTTTGGACTTTGGGAGCAACTGTAGACTTGGGGTTTGCTGTATGCAACTGACTGGTTTCTGGTTTTATGTTTATCTTAGTTTAGCATTCAGAGTTTATTATCATTGGTAGATTTGTTTATTGACTTGTTTGCTCTCTTCCTTTTTTTTATATATATAGATTTTTTTTTTCCTTTTTCTCTTTTTCTGACTGCGTATGTGTATGCTTCTTTGTGTGATTTTGTCTGTATAGCTTTGTTTTTACCATTTGTCCTAGGGTTCTGTCTGTCCTTTTTTTTTTTTTTTTTTTTTTAGTGCGTGTTATCATTGGTGGGTTTGTGTTTTGGTCTGGTTGCTCTCTTCTTTCTTTCTTCTTTCTTTTTTTAAAATTACTTTTTAATTTTTTTATTTTTATTTTAATAACTTTCTTTCTCTTTCTTTCTTTCCTTCTTTCCTTCCTTCCTTCCTTCTTTCTTTCCTTCTTTCTTTCTTTCTTTCTTTTTTTCTTCCTTTTCTTTGGAGCTGTGTGGCTGACAGCATCTTGGTGTTCCAGCTGGGTGTCAGGCCTGTGCCTCTGAGGTGGGAGAGCTAAGTTCAGGACATTGGTCCACCAGAGACCGCCCGGCTCCACATAATATCAAGTGGCAAAAGCTCTTGCAGAGATCTCCATCTCAATGCTAAGACCCAGCTCCATTCAACAACCAGCAAGCTACAGTGCTGGACACCCTATGCCAAACAACTAGCAAGACAGGAACACAACCCCACCCATTAGCAGAGAGGCTGCCTAAAATCATAATAAGGTCACAGACACCCCAAAACATAGCACCGGACATGGTCCTGCCCAACAAAAAAACAAGATCCAGCCTCATCCACCAAAACACAGGCACTAGTCCCCTACACCCGGAAGGCTACACAACCCACTGAACCAAGTTTAGCCAGTGGGGGCAGACACCAAAAACAACAGGAACTATGAACCTGCAGACTGTGAAACCCAAACACAGTAAGTTAAGCAAAATGAGAAGACAGAGAAACACACAGCAGGTGAAGGAGCAAGGTAAAAACCCACCAGACCAAATAAATGAAGAGGAAATAAGCAGTCTACCTGAAAAAGAATTCAGAGTAATGATACAAAAGATGATCTAAAATCTTGGAAATAGACAGAGACCTACTAGAGAATGGACTTGAGGATATGGGGAGGGGGAAGGGTAAGCTGTGACAAAGTGAAAGAGCGGCATGGACATATATACACTACCAAACGTAAGGTAGATAGCTAGTGGGAAGCAGCCGCATAGCACAGGGAGATCAGCTCGGTGCTTTGTGACCGCCTGGAGGGGTGGGATAGGGAGGGTGGGAGGGAGACGCAAAAGGGAGGGGATATGGAAACATATGTATATGTATAACTGATGAAATTTGTTATAAAGCAAAAAATTAAAAAAATTAAAAAAAATAAATAAAAAAAAGAAAAAAAATAAAATCTTGGAAATAGAATGTAGAAAATACAAGAAATGTTTAACAAGGACCCAGAAGAACTAAAGAGCAAACAAACAATGGTGAACAACACAATAACTGAAATTAAAAATTCTCTAGAAGGAATCAATAGCACAATAACTGATGCAGAAGAACAGATAAGTGACCTGAAAGATAAAATACTGGAAATAACCACCACAGAGCAGAATAAAGAAAAAAGAATGAAAAGAATTGAGGACAGTCTCAGAGACCTCTGGGACAACATTAAACACATCAACATTCGAATTATAAGGGTCCCAGAAGAAAAAAAGAAAAAGGGACTGAGAAAATATTTGAAGAGATTATAGTTGAAAACTTCTCTAATATGGGAAAGGAAATAGTCAATCAAGTCCAGGAAACACAGAGAGTCCCATACAGGGTAAATCCAAGGAGAAACATGCCAAGACACATATAAATCAAACTATCAAAAATTAAATACAAAGAAAAAATATTAAAAGCAGCAAGGGAAAAACAACAAATAACATACAAGGGAATTCCTGTAGGTTAACAGCTGTTCTTAACAGCAGAAACTCTGCAAGCCAGAGGGAGTGGCAAGACATATTTAAAGTGATGAAAGGGAAAAACCTACAGCCAAGACTACTCTACCCAGCAAGGATCTCATTCAGATTCAACAGAGAAATTAAAACTTTTACAGACAAGAAAAAGCTAAGAGAATTCAGCACTACCAAACCAGCTTCACAATAAATGCTAAAGGAACTTCTCTAGGCAGTAAACACAAGAGAAGGAAAAGACCTACAATAACAAACCCAAAACAATTAAGAAAATGGTAATAGGAACATACATATCAATAATTACCTTAAATATAAATGGATTAAATCTCCCACCAAAATACATAGACTGACTGAATGGATACAAAAATAAGACCTATATATATGCTGTCTACAAGAGACCCACTTCCGACCTAGGGACACATACAGACTGAAAGAGAGGGGATGGAAAAAGATATTCCATGTAAATGGAAATCGAAGGAAAGCTAGAGTAGCAATTCTCATATCAGACAAAATAGGCTTTAAAATAAAGACTATTAAAACAGACAAAGAAGGACACTACATAATGATCAAGGGATCAATCCAAGAAGATATAACAATTGCAATTATTTATGCACCCAACATAGGAGCACCTCAACACATAAGGCAAATGCTAACAGCCATAAAAGGGGAAATCAACAGTAACACAAACATAGTAGGGGACTTTAACACCCCACTTTCACCAATGGACAGATCATCCAAAATGAAAATAAATAAGGAAACACAAGCTTTAAATGATACATTAGACAAGATGGACTTAATTGATATTTATAGGACATTCCATCCAAAAACAACAGAATACACTTTCTTCTCAAGTGCTCATGGAATATTCTCCAGGATAGATCATATCTTAGGTCACAAATCAAGCTTTGGTAAATTTAAGAAAATTGAAATCATATCAAGTATCTTTTCGTCCACAATGCTATGAGACTAGATATCAACTATAGGAAAAAATCTGTAAAAAAAAAAAAATACAAACACATGGAGGCTAAACAATACACTACTTAATAACCAAGAGATCACTGAAGAAATCAAAGAGGAAACCAAAAACTACCTAGAAACAAATGACAATGAAAACACTACTACGCAAAACCTATGAGATGCAGAAAAAGCAGTTCTAAGAGGAAAGTTTAGACCAATACAATCCTACCTCAAGAAACAAGAAAAATCTCAAATAAAAAACCTAACCTTACACCTAAAGCAATTAGAGAAAGAAGAACAAAAAATCCCCAAAGTTAGCAGAAGGAAAGAAGGCATAAAGATCAGATCAGAAAGAAAAGAAAAAGAAATGAAGGAAACAATAGCAAAGATCAATAAAACTAAAAGCTGGTTCTTTGAGAAGATAAACAAAATTGATAAACCATTAGCCAGACTCATCAAGAATAAAAGAGAGAAGACTCAAATCAACAGAATTAGAAATGAAAAAGGAGAAGTAACAACTGACCCTGCAGAAATACAGAGGATCATGAGAGATTACTACAATCAACTATATGCCAATAAAATGGACAACCTGGAAGAAATGGACAAATTCTTAGAAAAGCACAACCTTCCGAGACTCAACCCGGAAGAAAGAGAAAATATAAACAGAGCAATCACAAGCACTGAAATTGAAACTGTGATTAAAAATCTTCCAACAAACAAAAGCCCAGGACCAGATGGCTTCACAGGTGAATTCTATCAAACATTTAGAGAAGAGCTAACACCTGTCCTTCTCAAACTCTTCCAAAATATAGCAGAGGGAGGAACACTCCCAAACTCATTCTACAAGGCCACCATCACCCTGATACCAAAACCAGACAAAGATGTCACAAAGAAAGAAAACTACAGGCCAATATCACTGATGAACATAGATGCAAAAATCCTCAACAAAATACTAGCAAACAGAATCCAACAGCACATTAAAAGGATCATACATCATGATCAAGTGGGGTTTATCCCAGGAATGCAAGGATTCTTTAATATACGCAAATCAATCAATGTGATAAACCATATTAACAGATTGAAGGAGAAAAACCATATGATCATCTCAATAGATGCAGAAAAAGTTTTTGACAAAATTCAACACCCATTTATGATAAAAACCTTCCAGAAAGTAGGCATAGAGGGAACTTTCCTCAACATAATAAAGGCCATATATGACAAACCCACAGCAAACATTGTTCTCAATGGTGAAAAACTGAAAGCATTTCGTCTAAGATCAGGAACAGGACAAGGTTTTCCACTCTCGCCACTGTTATTCAACATAGTTTTGGAAGTTCTAGTCACAGCAATCAGAGAAGAAAAAGAAATAAAATGAATCCAAATTGGAAAAGAAGAAGTAAATCTGTCACTGTTTGCAGATGGCATGATACTATACATAGAGAATCCTAAAGATGCTACCAGAAAACTAAAGTAAAGTAGCAGGATACAAAATCAATGCACAGTAATCTCTTGCATTCCTATACACTAATGATGAAAAATCTGAAACAGAAATTAAGGAAACACTCCCATTTATCACTGCAACAAAAAGAATAAAATATCTAGGCATAAACCTACCTAAGGAGACAAAAGACTTGTATGAAGAACACTGTAAGACACTGATGAAAGAAATTAAAGATGATACAAACAGATGGAGAGATATACAATGTTCTTGGATTGGAAGAGTCAACACTGTGAAAATGACTCTACTTCCCAAAGCAATCTACAGATTCAGTGCAATCCCTATCAAGCTACCACTGGCATTTTTCACAGAACTAGAACAAAAAAGTTCACAATTTGTATGGAAACACAAAAGACCCCGAATAGCCAAAGCAATCTTGAGAAAGAAAAACAGAGCTGGAGGAATCAGGCTCCCTGACTTCAGACTATACTACAAAGCTACAGTCATCAAGACAGTATGGTACTGGCACAAAAACAGAAAGATAGATCAATGGAACAGGATTGAAAACCCAGAGATAAACACATGCACATATGGTCACCTTATTTATTTATTTTATTTTTTTGCGCTATGTGGGCCTCTCACTGTTGTGGCCTCTCCCGCTGTGGAGCACAGGCTCCAGATGCGCAGGCTCAGCGGCCATGGCTCACAGGCGCAGCCGCTCCACGGCATGCGGGATCCTCCCGGACCGGGGCACGAACCCGTGTGCCCTGCACTGGCAGGCGGAGTCTCAACCACTGCGCCACCAGGGAAGCCCTGGTCACCTTATTTTTGATAAAGGAGGCAAGAATATACAATGGAGAAAAGACAGCTTCTTCAATAAGTAGTGCTGGGAAAACTGGACAGCTACTTGTAAAGAATGAAATTAGAACACTCCCTAATACAATACACGAAAAAACCTCAAAATGGGTCAAGGACCTAAATGTAAGGCCAGACACTATCAAACTCTTAGAGGAAAACATAGGCAGAACACTCTATGACATAAATCACAGCAAGATCCTTTTTGACCCACCTCCTAGAAAAATGGAAATAAAAACAAAAATAAACAAATGGGACCTAATGAAACTTAAAAGCTTTTGCACAGCAAAGGAAAACATAAACAAGATGAAAAGACAGCCCTCAGAATGGGAGAAAATATTTGTAAATGAAGCAACTGACAAAGGATTAATCTCCAAAATTTACAAGCAGCTCATGCAGCTCAATATCAAAAAAACAAACAACCCAATCCAAAAATGGGCAGAAGACCTAAAAGACATTTCTCCAAAGAAGATATACAGATTACCAACAAACACATAAAAGGATGCTCAACATCACTAATCATTAGAGAAATGCAAATCAAAACTACATGAGGTATTACCTCACACTGGTCAGAATGGCCAGCATCAAAAAATCTACAAACAATAAATGCTGGAGAGGGAGTGGAGAAAAGGGAACCCTCTTGCACTGTTGGTGGGAAAGTAAACTGACACAGCCACTATGGAAAACAGTATGGAGGTTCCTTAAAAAACTAAAAATAGAACTACCATACGACCCAGCAATCCCACTACTGCGCATATACCCTGAGAAAACCATAATTCAAAAAGAGTCATGTACCACAATGTTCACTGCAGCTTTATTTACAATAGCCAGGACATGGCAGCAACCTAAGTGTCCATTGACAGATGAATGGATAAAGAAGGTGTGCACATATATACAATGGAATATTAGTCAGCCATAAAAAGAAACAAAATTGACTTATTTGTAGTGAGGTGGATGGACCTAGAGACTGTCATACAGAGTGAAGTAATTCAGAAAGAGGAAAATAAATACCGTATGCTAACACATATATATGGAATCTAAAAAAAAAGAAAAGAAAAACATGGTTCTGAAGAACCTAGGGGCAGGACAAGAATAAAGACTCAGACGTAGAGAATGGACTTGAGGACACAGGGAAGGGGAGAGGTAAGCTGGGACAAAGTGAGAGAGTGGCATCGACTTATATATACTACCAAATGTAAAACAGATAGCTAGTGGGAAGCAGCCGCATAGCACAGGGTGATCAGCTCGGTGCTTTGTGACTACCTAGAGGGGTGGGATAGGGAGGGTGGGAGGGAGACACAAGAGGGAGGAGATATGGGGATATATGTATATGTATAGCTGATTCACTTTGTTATAAAGCAGAAACTAACACACCATTGTAAAGCAATTATACGCCAATAAAGATGTTAAAAAAAAAAAGGCCATACTACCCAAAGCAATCTACTGATTTAATGTGGTCCCTATCAAATTACCCATGATATTTTTCACAGAACTAGAACAAATAATCCTAAAATTTATATGGAACCACAAAAGACCCAGAATTGCCAAAGCAATCCTGTGGAAAAAGAACAAAGCTGGAGGCATAACCACCAGTCTTCAGACAATACTGCAAAGCTACAGTAATCAAAACAGCATAGTATTGGCACAAAAATAGACATATGGATCAGTGGAACAGAAAAAAGAATCCAGAAGTAAAACCACACACTTCTGGTCAATTAATCTTTGACAAAGGAGGTAAGAATACATGATGGAGAAAAGACAGTCTCTTCAGCAAGTGGTGCTGGGAAAGCTGGACAGCCACATGTAAATCAGTGAAGTTAGAACACACCCTCACACCATACACAAAAATAAATTCAAAATGGCTTAAAGACTTAAAATATAAGACATGACACCATAAAACTCCTAGAAGAGAACATAGGCAAAACATTCTCTGACATAAATTGTAGCAATGTTTTCTTAGTTAAGTCTCCCAAGTGAAAAGAAATAAAAGCAAAAATAAACAAATGGTACTTAATCAAACTTATAAGCTTTTGCACAGCAAAGGAAACCATCAACAAAATGAAAAGACAACCTGCGGACTGGGAGAAAATATTTGCAAATGATGTGACTGACAAAGGCTTAATTTCCAAAATACACAAACAGTTCATACAACTCAATATCAAAAAAAAAAAAAAACCAAACAACCCAATCAAAAAATGGGCAGAAGACCTAAATAGATATTTCACCAAAGACATACAGATGGCAAACAGGCACATGAAAAAAATGCTCAACATTGCTAATGTTTAGAGAAATGCAAATCAAAAGTACAAGGAGGTATCAGCTCACACTGGTCAGAATGGCCATCATCAAAAAGTCTACAAATAGGGACTTCCCTGGTGGCACAGTGGTTAAGAATCCACCTGCCAATGCAGGGGACATGGGTTAAATCCCTGGTCCAGGAAGATCTTCACATGCTGTGGAGCAACTAAGCCCGTGCACCACAACTACTGAGCCTGCACTCTAGAGTCCGTGAGTCACAACTACTGAAGCACCTGGAGCCCATGCTCTGCAAGAAGAGAAGCCACTGCAATGAGAAGCACATGTACCACAATGAAGAGTAGCCCCTGCTTGCCGCAACTAGAGAAAACGCACACACAGCAACAAAGACTCAACGCAGCCAAAAATAAATAAATAAAATAAATTTATATTAAAAAAAGTTTACAAATAATAAATGGCGGAGAGGGTGTAAAGAAAAGGGAACCCTTCTACACTGTTGGTGGGAATGTAGTGGTGCAGCCACTATGGAGAACAGTATGGAGGTTCCTTAAAAAACTAAAAAGAGTTACCATATGATCCAGCAATCCCACTACTGGGCATATATCTGGAAAAGAGGAAAACTTTAGTTCGAAAAGATACATGAACATCAATGTTCATTACAGCACTATTTACAATAGCCAAGACATGGAAGCAACCTAAATGTCCATCGACAGATGAATGGATAAATAAGATGTGCTACATGTACACAATGGAATATTACTCAGCCGTAAAAAAGAAATATTGCCATTTGCAGCCACATGGATGGACCTAGAGATTATCATACTAAGTGAAGTCAGACAGAGGAAGACAAATATCATATCACTTATTTGTGAAATCTAAAAAAATGATACAGATGAACTTATTTACAAAACAGAAATAGATTCACAGACATAGAGAACAATCTTATGGTTATCAAAGGGGAAAGAAGGGAGGAGGGATAAATTAGGAGTTTGGGATTAACATACACACACTACTATATATGAAATAGATAAACAACAAGGGCTGGCTGTATAGCACAGGGAACTATATTCAATATATTGTAATAACCTAAATGAAAAAGAATCTGAAAAAGAACATATATGTATACATTCTTATACATATATACATATATATTTTTTTCGGATCATATTTTACATATATGTATAACTGAATCACTTTGCTGTACACCTGAAAGTAACACAACATTGTAAAGCAACTATATTTCAATTTAAAAAATTTTTAAAGACAATGGGCAAAGCAACTTATGGCTCAAATGTGTGTGATATTAATGATTTTTCAACATGACATTGGACCAAGGGATTTGGACTGAAATCCTTATTATGTAGCAACTAAAAGTTAAACTGAGCCAATCCCTTTGAAGTAGGTGTGACAGAGTTGAGACTGTTATCTTCCAAGCAGGGCTCCTGGGCCCAAATCAAGTACACCAAAGACTGTAGTGTCCCTTCCCCAGTTCCTAAATGCACACAATATGGCCTGAGAGATTATTGCTGTCCTTTCTGTGGTTCCTGGATGCCACAGTACAGTTGTTATCTAGCCCAACCTGCTGCCTAGCCTTGGGGAGGCCAAACCACAGTCCTACTTCAGAGGGCCCTCCTACCATTCCAGTTAAGCTACCTCCAATCCTTCTGGTAAAGAAAATGCTCCACTAGCCACAGGACATTGGAGTGTACTTGGTACCCAGAACCATTCCCATCAATCAGCCACCTCCAACTATCCTGGGGCCATAGATGTGGAGATTCACTTCCATAACAAAAGATGTGAAACTTGCAGTGTATTTCCTGCTAAGTGAACGAGTCTTCCGGGTTGTTTTTGTTTTTTTGGTTTTTTTTGCCCTCTCACTGGAGAGAAAGTGATGAGTGGGAAACAGGTTCCAAAAAGAGTGGCCAACCTCATAAAGGACTCTTAAGCCTTTTGGATGGAGATATCTCAAAAGGGGTATGCCAACTGTCTCCAAATATATGAACTTTCCACATAGAACAAAGATCAGATTTAAATTTCCTGTGATTCTGGAGAGCACAGCAAGAACCAAGCTATGACCTCAGAGTGACAGCCTTTGATTCAATGAAAGGAAGAAATGTCCATCAGCCAGACCTTTCTGAAAATGAAATGGGCCACCTAGTCAGGTAGTGAGTCTCCTCTGTCCCTGGAGGTGTTCAAGACTGGCCAAGGTATGGGTCCTATATTCCATTCTACCATATATGTAACAAGGGATGTTTCATAGGCTTGCTGTTCTTGAGAAAGGTCTGGATGCTGGAGTAGGGGAACAGGGATAATCTAATATGACAACACAATTAAAAGCCATTAGTAGCTCAATATGTGGGTATTGAGTACCTACATCCACCATGCTGTGCTAACTATTTTGTATGCATGTCATTTAGCCCTCACAGCAATCTTGGGCATGGAATCCTTTAATTACCACCCTATTAGAGACAAGAAGACAGAGACAGAGATGTGAAGTAACTTGCCCAAGTTTGCACAGCTAGAGTGAAGATCTGGAACTCAAATCCTAAACTATTACCCATTCTACTATGGTCCCATCCTCACCTCTGTCCCCCTCCCCCCACTACCTCCCCAATCCCTTCTATTAGAGCATAATACCTATAAAAGCATAATAAGGAGATGTTCCCCAAGAAAGTTCATCAGAATGGGCCCCAACCCAGAACAGCAATGCTAACAACACAAAACGCCCAAATCGGGGCAAATTGCTACACTTGAGTACACTTTGCAAATCACCGAGAAAGTCTTCCTACAAAGTGAGAGCCAATTTTAAAACACCCACATCCTCTGGCCTCACTCACTCTCTCCTCCCCAAAGGTTCTTCTGGCCTGGCTGGGGGAAAAAAATCCCTTTGCCTTCATTTGCATCGTTCTCGGGAGGAGGAAAGTGAGCAAGCTGTGAAGTCACTCCCCACAGAAGAGTCAGAATCACACCTTCAACTTGACCAGCCATGACTTCTCAGGAATCTGATTTAAAGGTCCAAAACAAGTTAAACGAATTAATCACTGTTTCCCCCAAAGACTATAACACTTGATCCTTAGCAAGAACATGAGTGCACCCCAGACGCTTACAAGAAAGGAGGGCTCAGGGCACCAGAAAGAAAATAGAAAACCTGGAAGAATGGTGTTTTTTTCCTTTTTTTTTTTTAATTGAGGTATAATTGACATGCAACATTAGTTTCAGGTACACAACATAATGATTTGATATTTGTATGTATTGTGAAGTGATCATCACAATAAGTCCATCACCACACGTAGTTACATTTTTTTTCTTGTGATAAGAACTTTTAAGATTCATTCTCTTAGCAACTTTCAAATATACAACCTGGTATTGTTAACTATAGTCACCATGCTGTACTGTACACCATCCCTAGGACTTAAAATTTTTTAACTGGAAATTTGTACCTTTTGACTCCTTTCACCCATTTCGCCCACTCCACACCACCCCAACCCCCCACTAACCTCTAGCAAGCACCACCAATCTGCTCTCTGTATCTCTGAGTTTGGGGGTTTTTGGGGTTTTTTGCTTTTTTTTAAAAAAAGATTCCACATGTAAGTGAGATCGTACAGAATTTGTCTTTCTCTCTCTGACTTATTTCACTTAGCATAATGCCCTCTAGGTCCATCCATGCTGTTGCAAATGGCAAGATGTCCTTCTTTTTTATGGCTGAGTAATATTTCATTGTATGTATATGTGTGTGTATATATACATATACCACATCTTTATCCATTCCTCTGTCGATGAACATTTAGGTTGCTTCCATGTCCTGGCTATTGTAAATAGTGCTGTTATGAATATTGGGGTGCATGTGTCTTTTCGAATTAGTGGGTTTTTTGGGGGGAGATATATACCCAAGAGTGGGATTGCTGGATCATATGGTAGTTTCCTTTTTAATTTTTTGAGAAACCTCCATATCTTTCCATTGTGGCTGCACGATTTACATTCCCGGGATTTTCATGTGCTCCCTCCCCATTGGACCGCAGTTCTGGGCTGCAAAGTCAGGTGGGGCCTCTAAGCTGCCATCACCTATCAAATCACATTTACCCCAAGATTCAGGGAGGCCCTGGGGCTGTGAAATGTCACCTCCCAGCTGCATCTGGAGAACCACAAAGAATTTATGTGGGGCTAGGTCGTTTTCTAAAGCGTTTCTCTATGTCCTACAAGGCAGTTTATTACAAGGATCTGAGGCTCTTAAAATCCCAGGGCCCTTGTGTGATCTAGAGGTCACGCCGTATTAAATTTTTCTAACTTCTTCCCTTGCACCACCTCATGAAGTGCCTGCTTATCAGTGGGTCCCAGATCTAGGCTGCCTGGGTCCTGTCCAATCCCAAAGCATCCCATTCTCCACCAGCGCCCTGGGGTGGCCTGGATTGTCTTTTGTTGAGCAGGAGAATAAAAATAATTTTAATCTCCATGAAATGCCAAAACCAAGCAGAGTGTGTGTGACTCTTTCCGGCCTCCCAGGGACCCCAGGCCGCTGCGGCCCCATGCTGCCTGGGAGGAGAGAAAATGACTTAGCAGCACGAGGGCGATTCGTCATTAGAGCAACAAGGCCAGCGCGCTGCCCGGCCTTATCGGGGCGGGAGGCCTCACTGGATTCTATTAATTGCTGAATGCTGTTGGGTTTGGCAGATACAGGAAGCAGTTTACATGGCTACACAGTGCCCTGGCTCACAGTCTCTCTGAAATGGTATTATTGTAGCGGGATAATTGTGATTAGGGACAGTTCCCGGAGGAAGACCAGGCCTTTGATGATTGAGTCACTTCCTCCCCACTCCCTCCTGTGTGATAGGGTAGCTCGCCCCACAGACACACACCCTTTGCTGGCCGGCAGGTCCCACGCCCCACGACAAGGTTCCCAAGCAGGGCAGCCGGGAGCCTCATCAGAGCCAGGATCGTGGGAGAAATGGGAGCAGGCTGGAGACCACCCCTCCCCCCAGTTCTTTTTAGGTAATGGTGACAGGCAACCTCGTTAGTGATATCAATTGTGTGACTCCTGCGACAGCATGGACTTTGGAACTGGGGAGACCAGGATCTATGTTTACTGGCTGTGTGACCTGGGGAAGGCCTCTCTTTGAGCCTCAGTTTCCCCATTTGCAAAGTGGTGGTGATAAGAGAATCTACCCTAACTGATGTTGTGAGGATTAAAGGGATTACTTTGATGTTTAATAAATTGTAGCTGTTATTATTATTGTTGCTGTTGCTGTTAAGAATGACTCCCCTCCCTCCCCCCACATCCACCCTCCCTTCTCCCAAAGTCTACTGAAGGCAGATCCAGTCGCCTTCACTAGAGAGAAATGCAGCCACCTCCGAGGTGAAGGCTGGAGAAGGATGTGGCTGCCTGGATGTGAAGGCCTGGAGTGGGGTAGAATCTGAGTCTCGGCTTCCGCAGGGGCCATTTCTGGGCCCAGAGCTCCCCCAGAAACACAGCCCATCGCTTTCACCCTGCACTTGGTTTGTGGTCTTCTCTACCACCGGGTGCTGCCCTGGGCCACTCACTCACTCACTCTGGCTTATACCCAGAACAGCTTCTCATGAGCTGTCCTGAATCCTGCTTGCTTATCTCAGACTTCATCAGGCTCCCAGGAGAAAAGCACCCTTCTGTGCACATGGGTGGGAACAGCGTTTACCCAAACAAGGGAGTCCGTCCTATTTCTAGAACCCAGAGTGGGTCCTGCAACTGCCCTCAGATATGCATAGGGAGTGTGTGCTCTTAGGAAAGTCACTTTTCCTCTCAGAGCCTCAGTTTCTTCATCTGGTAAATGGGGATAAAAATACCTCTCTCAGAGTGCTGTGGTCAGGATGAAATTAGGTACGTATGCAAAACACTTAGTATAGTACCAAAAACATAGAGAATACTTACTATATGGCAGCCAAAGAGGTGAACCAGATGGGCCAAGGAGAGCACTGAACACCTCCGACAGGCTCCGGGATCCAGAAAGGGCAGAGCTCCCGCTGCCCCAGAGATGCTTCTGGGACCCAATGTGCTTTAGGAACTGCCAGCCAGACCCAGAGTCCTCAGACAGTGGCAATATCCAGCAAGCTCTCAGGGGCAGACACTATGTTTGTTTTGTTCACCACTGTACCCTCAGTACCCGTATATTTTTTTCCCATGGCTGCTGTAGCAAATTACCACAAACTTAATGGCTTAAAACAACACCAATTTATTATCTTACCATTCTGGAGGTCAGCAGCCTGCCACTGGTCTCATGGGGTGAAAATCAAGGTGTTAGAGGGCTGCATTCTTTCTGGAGGCTCTGGCAGGGGGTCTGGAGGCTGTCTGAATCCTTTGGGTTGAGTCATGACCCCTTCCTCCATCTTCAAAACCAGCAGCCTAGCATCTTCAAACTGAACTCTGACTCCCATTTATAAGGACTTGTGATTACATTGGGCTCACCTGGAAAATCCAGGCTTCTCTCCCCAGCTCAAGGGCAGCTGATTAATTCCATGTGTGAACTTAATCCTCCCTTTGCTATATATCAATAACATATCCACAGGTTCTAAGGATTAGAATATGCACACTTTGAGGGAGCCATTACTTTGCCTACCACACCTAGTATGAAGGAAAATGAACAAAAGCCAGATAGTAACACTCCCTGGGCTTCTATTTTGGGCTGAGCTTCCTGTTAAGGAAGGACAGGGGATCTTGCAATCCACCCCAGGACACAAGATGTTCACTTGTGAGAACAGTCATGAGCACATTACAAGTGATTACAGCCTAGAGGGAGGTAACAGGGTACAGAAGCCCTTAGGAAATGAACAGCCTCTGGCCAGGGCTCAATGAATCATAATATTTATTCAGCAAATATTTTGAGCATCAATTAGGTTCTAAGTGCCAAGGAGGTTATGATGAATAAGATTACTATTCCTGCACTTCAGGAACCTAAGTGCTCAGGAAAACCTTCTGGAAGAGGTAAGGATGAAGCCAGGGTTAGATAGGAGAAAACCAAGAATTTGGGGAGAGGGTGATGGTTTGCAGAGGTAGTTTGCATAGGTTACAAGCACGGAATCCGTAGCCAGGACTACCTGGCCTCAGAGTCTGGCCCTGCCATGTACCAGCTGTGTGACCTTTAGAAAGTTTCTTGGGAGTTCCCTGGCGGTTCAGTGGTTAGGACTCCGGGCTTTCACTGCTGAGGGCCCTGGGTTCAATCCCTGATCAGAGAACTAAGATCCTGCAAGCTGAGTGGCAGGCCAGAAAAAAAAGAAAAGAAAAGAAAGTTTCTTAACTCCCCACAGATAACTGTGCCTCAGTTATCTCATTTAAAAATGGGAGTAATAATCGTACATATGTCATAGAGGTCATTGGGAGAAATACATGACTAAGTATATGTAAAGTGCTTAGCACAGTATCTGGCACACTGCAAGTGCTATGTAAGTGTTAACTAATATTACTGTCCACTTCTTATCCTTCTGGCAGTCTTAAAATAGCAAGCAAGGAGTGAGGGAGAGTCCAGCAGATACTGGAAAGGAGACAGTTAAGACAACAATTGGTCTCTGGTAGGAATGCTCCTTTAGGGGTGGAATTTCCAGTTTTTAAATTCTCCCAAGGTGGAAAACAATGCAGTTTTTACTGATGGCTATTGGGTGACAATTTGTCTTCATGCAGCTTTCCTTGTGACCCCCTAATATAAACAGCACAAAGGGCATGGAGTTTGACCTGAGTAGTTTGGACTTGCCCCGAGTGGACCAAACCTTGGCCTTGGTCTTTTCAGGTCCTGGCCCTAGATGCTGAAAGAGTGGGGAGCAGGAAAGCCAGAAGCTCCAGGCCCAGGCTGGTGGAGGGGGGCCCGGATTCTCTGGGGAAAGATCTTCTTCGGCCACTGGAATCTTTGACCAAACAGATCTGGAAACATCATTCTGGTTTACTGGACGTCCTAAGTGCCTATTCTTCCTTAAACTCAGGGCCAATGTTTGATTAGTGAGCAAACGTCTCCGTTATCAGGGAGGGCTAAAACTGGATTTATTTAAAGCTTTTTCTCTTTGGAGGTGCAGTAATTGCTCTCTGATCAGGCAGGAAGTCCTATTGCTTGAAAGGAGCCAGTGTTATCAAGAGAAAACACATCAGCGCCTGTCCTCTTGGGAAGGGAATTGTGAGTAATCAACAAGGCTCCTCTCCAGCTGGCCATGGGGCTTTTGTTCAGATGGCGGACAGGTCAGGGAAAGTTTGAGCAGACAGTGCTTTGAAGGGGCGGGTGCCATTCCAATCCTTTCTCTTCATACGTTCCTCTCCAGGGGACAGGCTTTCCCCAGGGAACGGAGCTAATCTGGGCAAATTGTTCTGAAGCCATCAGACAAATCTGATTACATCACTCTCCTACTTGAAACCCATCAAGGGCACCCCTGTTAGCCTCAAGATCAAGTCCAATTCCTTGATATGATTTACAAGGCCCTTCATCACCTGGCCTTCGCGGCCCATCTCTTCCGCCTGCTTTATCTATCATCACTCCCAATCAGTACTCTTTTTTTCTAGTTTTCTTAGTACATGGAATGTACACTCATCATGCCAGGAGCACCATCTCGACCCATTATGGTGTGTTGGGTCAAAGATATTGCCTGTGAGCTCAGGAGACTGAATATAATGACATAAGAGGGAAGTCCAGTAAAAGTCACGAAATGAATGAGACAGCCCTGACTGTGACAAAATTTCCCAAGCAAGCCCCACGGCCTAGCAGTTTTCTGTGTGTTTTTGTACTAGTCTGTATGCTTCTTGAGAACAGAAGAAATTTCCGAGACCTTAGTTCTTCTAACCAGAAGACACTATGGAAGGCAAGAATGATGTTACTTATAGTAGGTGTTTAGTAACCTACTATCACTAAGTATCATTTACTGAGCACATACTATGCTCCAAGCTGTGCTAAAGACTTTGTGTGCCTTGTCTTATTAAATTCTCACAATGACTGTAAGAGGTAAGTATTATTAGCCCACTTTTATAGATGAGAATGTCAAGGTTCACCAAGACAGTCATTTACCCAGGGTTATACATCCAGGAAGTAGTAGAACAGAAACGCAGACCTAGGTTTTTCTGAGCCAACCATCCAGAATTCAAAGGCATACAGCTTCCTAATGTGTGGACACATGGACATGTGCATGGAGCGTCCAGGGCTTGGGGAGGGGGGCCCAGGAAAGGCAGGACAGACGTAATCAGGGTAGGGCCTCTTTTGTTTGGCTTCACTTCAAACAAAGAGGACAGCAGGGAAACTGAAGCCCCTACTTCCCTTCCCTGAAGACCAAAGCATGGCCAAAAATAGGAGCGACAGGAAACATTTGATCCCAACGTGTTAAATGAGCACAGACATCCTGCCAGCTTTGCCATCAGGGAGTGCCCAAGAGCAGCTGCTACATGCAGGCCAGTCAGGAGGCCAGCCTGTGGGGCAGTGCCCAACCAGACCCCCTCAGATTGACATGGGTCTGCTGGCATTTCTCCAGGGTTCTTAGAACATTGGACATAAGAGCACCCAGGGTGCTTAGAGATTATTATGGCCCAAAGAATGCACCTCGCAGACCTCCAAGCTCAGGAGGCCCTAGCTGCTTGCTCTGAATGAGCCCCCTGGAGTGTTTGCTCCAAGGCCACACTTCCCAGATGACAGAGAACAGCACAGATGCTGAGGCAGACCCATTCCTGGGAGACACCAGACTCCTCTGACAGCTGTCTTTGGTTTGAGGACTCCTTGATGGTCTTGTTAAACTTTCCTCAGATTTAGAACCATCTAAGATGCTTCCACTTATCCTTCCTCCTCTCTCCTTGACGCAGCGTCAGACTTGCATCGTGGTCTGAGGGCTCTCCCAGTCTTTCTCAGCTTCCTCCTCATTTTTCGCTCATGGGAATTTCTTTCCTAATGTCCTTGCGTGTTCACCCTCCTCTTGGCATCTGCTTCTCAGAGGACCTGAACTAACTCAGAGATCATCTAGTAATCGCCTAATTTTATAGTTGAGAAATTCGAAGCTCAGAGAGGAAAAGGGATTTTTCTGAGGTCACACAGTAAACTCTTGCAGAGCAGGAAATGGTTCTCCCAGCTTACAGGTCATATCTGTTTACTTTGCCTCATGTGTGTTTGGAGTGGGAGGGAAGTGATGAGACTTGTGTGAGAGTTTCTTCAAAATAAGGCCCCTCACACACTCATTAGTATCTCTCTCTAGCTTGAGACCCAGAGGGAAAAACAGTGTCTGTCTTATTCACCCATTTGTCCCAAATACTCCAGTCTCCAAAGCTTGGAGCCCTTAATTACACTGCCTGCCTGATGTAATAAATGTGAGTGTACCATTCAAATAAGAGAGGTCATTATTGCTTTTGCAAATGGAGCCAGAAAAGTGCATAGACGTCCACCAGCAAATGTGTGTGTAGAGAACAGATGGGAAGAGAACTGGAAGATCTGAGGACCTTCCCAACCAGAGAAAAGAGGGCATCAGCATTTGCTCAGGGGCCTCTCTCTGTTGGGGCCTAAGCCGACCTGTCAGTTAAGAGGCTTCCTGCTAATTTCTTCTGCACCTGCCCAGGAGCTGGGGCTGCTTCATGGTTTCCATCATGCTGATTGCCACTGTCTCCCCAGTGACACTGAGCTCAGTTCCTGATAAGGTGCTTCCTTAATAGTCTCCCATTTCCCTGCTGACACTAGAAAATAGGCCTGACTTGGCGAGGTCTTACTGCACTGAGTGAGGCGGAGCTGTCACCCCCAGCCTCACAGCCTGAACCATTAGTAGACCTAGAATCAATATCGTTCAGGCAACCCT
This sequence comes from Mesoplodon bidens, assembly GCF_964165515.1. Taxonomy (NCBI): domain Eukaryota; kingdom Metazoa; phylum Chordata; class Mammalia; order Artiodactyla; family Ziphiidae; genus Mesoplodon; species Mesoplodon bidens. Next base: position 91,547,719 of record NC_138164.1, on the reverse strand, counting down.
TGTTTCCCTGAAAGCGTTCATTTGGCACGTTTGCTGTTTGTCAGGCAGTCCTTTTCTCTAACGTCCCACGGTCCATGGCCCTGGTGCCCGAGTCTCTCCTCCTTCTACAGAGTGCTGAGCAGAGTTTGCAAGTTCCAGGCATTATCAACTTGCTCTCTTCGGAACAAAAGATTACAACTTTCATTGTAAATGGCGAACGACTGTCTTGGTTACAGTTCTTTGGCTGCAAGCAACAGAAATCTACTGTGGTGACTGTAAGCAAAGTAGAGCCTGATGGGAAGTTACTTCAGAACTCAGCAGTGAGGCTAGATCAGCATCAGTCAAGCTTCTTAAAATCCAAGTTCACGGGAGAGAGTGTCATTTTGGTGTAGTCTGGGCCACTTGCATACCCTTTGGTCAAAGGAGGGTGGGTCAACTAGATGGTCTGAATCTAACAAAGGTGAGTGATGATACCAGAAGAGGAGAGAATGGATGTGGATCAGGCAAATCATGGAACTCCACTAGGTGGACAGACATCTGGGGATGTAGGACCAAAGGAGGTTCTAATGACCCAGTGTATGGTAATTCAGACCCCTCCCCCACCCCGGCCTAGATATCTCTACTAGGCCTGTGAAAAGTGCCTGGCACTGGACATGTGTTCAATAAGTGACAGCTGATACCACTAGTGCTTGAATTCTTGACTTTGTAGCATAATTTTAAACATTAGGCAAAGTGAAAGCACCTGGTGGAATGCTGAAGGCATGGCCTAATTATCATGCTGTGTATTTATTTATTTGGTCCAGCTGCACGGCTTGGGGGATCTTAGTTCTCTGACCAGGGATTGAACCCGTGCCCCCTGCAGTGGAAGCATGGAGTCCTAACCATTGGACCGCCAGGAAAGTCCCTAATTATCATCTTTTTTTTTTTTTGCAGTACGCGTGCCTCTCACTGTTGTGGCCTCTCCCGTTGCGGAGCACAGGCTCCGGACGCGCAGGCTCAGCGGCCATGGCTCACGGGCCCAGCCACTCCGCGGCATGTGGGATCTTCCCGGACTGGGGCACGAACCCGTGTCCCCTGCGTTGGCAGGCAGACTCTCAACCACAGCGCCACAGGGAAGCCCTATCATCTTGAATTACATGAAGAATCCTGCCAAGTGCTGTGACCAGCTCTTTTTGCGAGGGAGGTCCAAGAGGGAGGGGATACATGTACACATATAGCAGATTCACTTCGTTGTACAGCAGAAACTAACACAACATTGTAAAACAACTATACTCCAATAAAAAAAATTCGAAGAAAAAAGATTGTTGCTAAGTTTAACAGGTAATGGAAACAATCTGAGATATCTGAAGGCTTGGGTGAACTGTAAAAAAAGAAACTTGCAGTCTCTGGGAAGGGCTGTAGAAGAGCATTGCGGACCCTGCTTCATAACACATATTGTTAAACAGAGCAGAATTTCATCCATATGGGATACCTTACCAGCACCTTCAGACAGAATTTGCACTGTAACTGCTTATTTGCTTGCCTGGATCCCTTTCTGGATTGCCAGCTCCTTGAAGAAGGAGGGCAGGGGCTGGGATCAGTTCACTGCTGTATCCCTGGGGTCCAACACAGGACATGGCACACAGTATATACTCAGAAAATATTTGTCGACTGAATGAATGAGTGAATGACAGGGTGTTGATGATCTTTCAAGGTCACTGGTTGGCTAACTGCAAGGTGTTACAGCCGCTGTACCACATCTGCTTGTAGAATCAGAATAAAGTCTCCTGGAGTCATTTTGGTGGCTGCAGAGCTGATCTCATGAAGTGTTCTTATCTGAAACCTTGTAATGCTTATTGAATGAAGGGGAGAGAGAGGGTGGGAGGACCAGCAGGGAAATCATGATTCAGAGGTGAGGCTGGGAGGAGAGGAAATGGAACGCAGAGGGGCGGGGGAGGGGATTGACAGGAAATTCCTGTGGGGACCCAGGGGTGGCTCCATTGTCAGGAACTTCATTTAGTTCTGACCTGGACACTGCTGACCAGAGGTCCCCTTCTGACCCAGATGCCCATGGGCTGGAGGGTGGGAGGCCAAGACTATACCGTATGTGCTCCCCCAAACGAGAATTGTTCAGTAGCGACACGGGACATGTCAAAGGCAGTTCTTGACTGAAGGCCACATATGGGTTGAGAGAATAAATGCCATAGGAGTGCAGATGTGTAGGAGACCATCATGGCCAGAGGTGGTCAAAGGTGCCTTCGTGGGTAAGAAAAGGGGTTCGGGTTGGCCTCATACAATGGGAGAGATTTGGATACATGGAGAAAAAGGAGCACAGGCAGGGGACAGAGTCTGAACAAAGCACAAAAGTAGAATAGCAGAGTGTCTTTCTGAGGCAAGAAGGTCCTGGCAAGCTCAGGACAATGACAAGTCAGAGAAAAGGTGAGACAAGGAGGCTGGGGTCGAGACAAGGAGAGCTCTTCATATCAAGCTATAAAAAAATTTTTTTTAAATCAAGCTAAATTATTTTTGATTCATAGATATATATATTTTATAAGTACTATCCACATGTGAATGAATGAATGTGAAAATGCACAGGACATATACAGGAGGGAAGGAGCCGGCTTTTCTGCTGTTGAAACACCTCTGCCCAATCCAGTGATGACAAAAGGCTTTGAACAGTCAGCCTTTCAGGTGAGGTGCTCACCTCCACGCCTCAGGGCCAGGAAGCTGCCATCCCCCTCCTTCACCTAACGGTTACGGCTTCACACAGTATTGGCAACTAAAGTGTTTCAGTTCATAATAAGGAATATTTAATAAGTGAAACAGCCTGGATTCTATGTAGTTTTCATTTCCCCAGATGTTTCTGTGTCCCCAGCTACTTTTTTTTTTTTTTTTTTTTTTGCGGTACGCGGGCCTCTCACTGTTGTGGCCTCTCCCGTTGTGGAGCACAGGCTCCGGACGCGCAGGCTCAGCGGCCATGGCTCACAGACCCAGCCACTCCGCGGCATGTGGGATCTTCCCAGACGGGGGCACGAACCCGTGTCCCCTGCATCGGCAGGCGGACTCTCAACCACTGCGCCACCAGGGAAGCCCCCCAGCTACTTTTGAGCTCGTAAAGAGGCGACTCTGGGTCTCCTTTTCTTCTGCAGCCCTCACCCGCTCCACCACCCATTTCACAGCAAGAGCTCAGGCTGACGTCCAGGACTTAATTACTATACGACAGGGCCTTGGTGTGGGCTGGCAGAAGAGATGGGCAGGCTAAGATAAACTGTGCTGGAGTTCTGGGGCAATGCCTACAGCGGAGTGAGCGTCCCCAAATATCTTCTCTCTCCTGCCAGGCAATAGAGGGGTTCAGCCAAGCGGGTTAACCTGGTAAGTAAACTAGGATATTTCCCTTGGATGAAGTTTAAGGGATGCTGAGAAGGCTCCCTGCCTCCAAACTGCCCATCCGATCCCTTAATTCAGCGGGATGCTGCCTAAAATTCCATAATCAAAGCTTGACCTCTTAGCGAGAAGCTGTGATCGCTAACTTCTAAAGCTGTTATCAGTCCGTTATACCTTACTGTGAAGGTAGGGTCTGAAAGCACATTTTGACAGGGAGGCTGGAGAGGAAAAGGAAGACGTAACCTGAGTACTTGAGGTGGAAGATCAGAGACATGGTGCTAGAGAGAGTGCAGGGAGGAGCTGGCGTTGTGACTGACTTTGCCCAGCACAATTTTGCTGAGTTCTAGCAGCTAATCCTAACAGCAGCCAGACTGTCCAGTTATTAACAAAAATGTTTCATACACTCTGTCTGATTACAGCATCAGCCAGATCATTTAAATGGCTGTATTAGGCAGCTAAATCCGTAGTCGCTGGCTGCTCTGACACACAGGGGAGCTTGGCTAATCTTAACATTAGCAGGTTGCAGCCCCTCATCCACAGCTGCTTGCTACACAGGGTGAGTGATGCTGTTCTCAAGATCCCAAGGAGGCCCAGGGAGTTCAGGAAGATGGAAGTGCTCATTCTTATTATAAAATCCCCTGAGAACGGCAGGCTGTTTAAAGGATCAGTGTGGGGGGCATTTTTCTTCTGAGGAACTTTGCCTTATAGTCTCACGCTGCATATTTCCTGGTCATAATAATTTGGAGAAAAATATTGCTAAAAGGCTGCATAAACAATTTTAATTGGCCTGGGCTCCCAAAATGTGCTATTTTTGTTCTGCTGCCAGGCTTGCTTTTTTACTAGCTAATTATGCCCAGCATTTAACTTTCGGCAAAAAAACAGGAAATAGGACATTCATTACTCGAGTGACAACTTTTCAACAAGCCCACATTTCAACATCCATTGTGTAATTTCCTCTCCCTAGCTTACAGTAAGTTGTTCCATCGGGCCTTTGGAAACAAGCAGCTCCTTCAGCAGGGCCCAGGAGGGGCTTTGTTCTGTTTAAATGCTTGCCTATCTCCAAAGCTGGCAATGCCTGCCTACCCCTGCCCAGGGGGTGGGTCTTCCAGCTCGTTTTGGCTCCTTGCAGACTTTCCTCACTGTGGTTTCTGCTAGTTTAAGTTTGCTGCTAGATTGTGCTCTCCTATCAGGGGCTGGGCAGTGCCTCTTTATGCATCACCCCAAGGTACCTGTGAGAGGGCCACTCTCAGAGGGATGCCCTCTTATCCCCTGAGGAATCACAAAAGATAGGCAACCTCAGTTTGCTAGGCAGTAACTCCTAGAAAGTGCTATAAAGCCATGTTTTGTTGTATGGGCCTTTTTTTTTTTTTTTTGGGGGGGGGGTACGCGGGCCTCTCACTGCTGTGGCCTCTCCTGTTGCGGAGCACAGGCTCCGGACGCGCAGGCTCAGCAGCCATGGCTCACGGGCCCAGGCGCTCCGCAGCATGTGGGATCTTCCCGGACCGGGGCACGAACCCGTGTCCCCTGCATCAGCAGGCGGACTCTCAACCACTGCACCACCAGGGAAGCCCGTATGGGCCATTTTAAATGTATTTTATTTTAAATAATTATTGCAAAGTATGGCACGCATGCATAAAAAGTACAAAAATTGTTAAATATGTAGGTCGGTGAGTTATCATAAAGCAAATACCATGTGAATAGATTATTACCAGTACCCCAGAAGCCCCCCTCATGCTCTCTCCCAACCACTGCTCCCTGCGTCCTCCTCAAGGGTAACCACTATCCTGACTTCTAAGATAACAGTTTAGTTTTAGGTAACAGTTTAGTTTTAGGTATTTAAACTTTATATAAATGGAACTATGTGTGTTTGTGTATGAGTGGGGCCATGTGTGTATGTTTTTATATCTGGCTTCTTTTGTTCTACTTGGTTTTATTCCTTGTAGCTGTGCCTCATTTGTTTTCATTACTATCGAGTATTCCACTGTATGAATATATCACAAGTTGTCATTTTACTATAAGTGGACATTTAGGTTGTTTCTGATCTGTGGCTGCTGTGAAAAGTGCCACTGTGAACCCTCCTATGTGTGTCTTTTAGTGCATATGCACAATATTTCTGCTGAGCATCAACTAGGAGTGCGTTGCTGGGTCATACATATAGTCGGTGTGCATGCTTTTTTGGCTTCTGCAAACTGTTTTCAAAATAGTGTATGTAAGTTGCCACTGCACCACTTCCTCATCGACACTTGGAATTGTCAGTCTTTTTATTTTAACCACTTAGGCAGATGTGTAGCGGTATCTCAGTGTAGTTTTTATTTGCTAGTCCTTCACTATTAATGAGTTTGAGCACTTTTTCATATGTTTATTCATGACTGGATTTAGAATAAGCTAGAGGTTGAAGAACCAGATGGCCAAAATCTGGAAAATGATACCTTTTTTTTTTTTTTTTTTGCTGTACGTGGGCCTCTCACTGCTGTGGTCTCTCCCGTTGTGGAGCACAGGCTCTGGACGCGCAGGCTCAGCAGCCATGGCCCACGGGCCCAGCCGCTCTGCGGCATGTGGGATCCTCCCGGACTGGGGCACGAACCCCTATCCTCTGCATCGGCAGGTGGACTCTCAACCACTGCACCACCAGGGAAGCCCCTGGAAAATGATACTTTAATGGGAGAGGAGGCTGATAAAACCTCTACCTCTTGAAGTTTTGATATTGATCAACAAGGAATTATTGAGCACCCATGGTGGACCTACAGTTGTACTAGGTAATGTGGAAGAATCAAAGAAAGCTCATCACCCTATCCCCACCATTAGTGTCTTGCTTTTCTCTGTAAGCAATATATAATCAGCATCTTTCTGTGTCACTAAATATCCTACAAGATCATTTTAAATGGCTATGTTGTATTTCCTTATTTAAAGGTATCAATTTATTTAGTCAATTTCTGTGGCTTTTGATTTTTACTATCATTGGCAATAATGCACTGAAAATCCTTGTGACTAAATTTTGGGGCACGTCTGAGATTATTTACTAATGCCAGCATACTTCAAAACTTCAGTATTTGGGGGCTTCCCTGGTGGTGCAGTGGTTGGGAGTCTGCCTGCCGATGCAGGGGACGCGGGTTCGTGCCCCGGTCTGGGAGGATCCCACGTGCTGCGGAGCAGCTGGGCCCGTGAGCCATGGCCGCTGAGCCTGCGCGTCTGGGACCTGAGCTCCGCAGCGGGAGGGGCCGCGGCGGTGAGAGGCCCCGCGTACCGCAAAAAAGAAACAAAAAAAAAGCTTCAGTATTTTGGAGGCAAATTAGATAGCACATAGGGATGTGTAATGAATGAATTAATATGAGCACTGATTCTTCATATTTCTTTTTTCATTTTATGTGTCTGCCCTCTGCCTTTACCAAAACTCAGGGTCTCCCTGAGGGTGAGCTAAATGGAGTGAAAGGGACAATGGTGTCAAATGGATCCAGGCACTCCATCTCCTGCGTTGGCTCCTTATGATTATTATTATTATTATTATTAACTGAGCACTTATTATATGGCAAGCACTGTGTTAGGTACTTTATAATAGAAGTTAGTATTTAAAACTTTACGATATGGATGCTATTATTGTGCCCATTTTTGAGGTGAGGAAATTGAGGCTCAGAAAGGTTAAGAACCTTGTCAAAGGTCATGTAGTAAGTGGTAGAGTAGGACTTAGAATTCAGCTGTCTGACCCATAGTCCCAATTCTTAACCGTTGTGCCAGTAATTCTCAACCTGTATACTTTGACGTTCTAGTCTACTGCAATCCTTTCCTAGACATGTTGCTAAATTTTATGTATAAAATGTATTTGCTGCTGAGTGGCAAATGCTATGTGGTAAACTGATTTCAGAAATGGCTCTAATTCTTCACCTTTCCCTGTATCCATCTCTTTTGTAATTTACCTTTGCAGCCCCTCCCATTGAAAAGTGAAGACTATTTCCCCACCCCTTGGACATGAGCTGATCTTGTGACCCGCCTTGGCCAATAGAATGTGTTGGAAGTGATGATGGGCTAGTTGCAAGCCTAGGCCTCAAGAGACCTTGCTTGCTTTGCTCTACCTCCTGCTCCTCTGCCCTTCCTCACAGGAAAAAAGCCTAGTCCTGCTTGATGGGGGATGAGCCAGATCAAGGCTCTAGATATATGGGAAAGCCCAGCCCAGCCAAGATCAGCCAAGCCTCCTAAGCCAACCTACAGTTGAGTGTAGAGGCATGAATGATTCCTACTAAGCCCAGTGAGACCAACTAATTGACCAACGGACTCAAAAGCAGAGTATTAATTGCTGTATGTCACTGAAGTTGTATGTGATTTGTTTTGTAGCATGATTGTGGTGATAGATAATACATACTATGATGGCTGTCTAACAGATGGAATACTAGCTAGTGGGTCATGAAATGCTGGATAGACTCAGGTACAACTTGGCCTCAGCATAGCCAAATGTCAAGCTGCCATCTGAGAAAGGTGTATATTTACTGAAGCATGTGAGAACCATGTTCCAGGAGCACATGAGAAGATGGTCGGGACAGCTCACAATTTCATTCCAACAGCAGCCTTGCACCACTGGACCACTCAGGGAGAGTGTGATGCCTCTACTGAATAAAGTTTAAAGGGACTGAGAGAAGTCAAGTTGCATTTTGATCACAAGATACATGTCATATTCTTCATGTGCTGGTTACATCAGTTGAGTTGAATTTCTGTCCCTGGCAACCCAAAAAGTCCAGGTTCCGGCAATGGGAACATTTGAAAGACTGCAGTTCCTCCCCTCCCGTCTGATGCTCATGGTCCTTCTGCAATTGACATGTGGCTGAGAAAGCAAGCTGTAACCTCCAAAGCACATTCAAAGGTTGTTCCCTCTGTCAGCCTCTTTGTCTTGCAGAGAGGGCCTCCTTCCAGGGCTAAGCAGGTATACACCAAAGTAGGCAATGCTTGCCTGCAACAAACTTCCTTTGCCAACACCTGTCCCTGCCCTAAGGCTCCCAGCCTCTGGTATCTTCAAACTGATACTGGCATTCCATGGTCCCCCCTCTGTATACACCAGCTAAACAACGCTCCATACTCTTGGCCTTTTTCTTATATAACTTCTCTTTCAGTTACATATTGTCATGTAACAAACTATCCCAAACTTAATGACATAAAACAGCTACGATTTTTTTTTCCTTTTCATGTGTTCTGCAGACCATGAAGTTACAGAAGGTGTGGTAGGATGGCTTGTCATTGCTCCTGGATGTCTGGGCTTCAACTAGGAAGACTTGAATTGCTGGGGCTGGAGTCATCTGGAAGCTTCTTGGTTCACATATGCCTGTTGCCTGGGCTGGCTTTGGTTCAGCTGGAACTGTTGACACCAACATGTAACCTGTCCACAGTATGATGGCTTCATGGTAGTCAGACTTTTAATAGGGTGGCTCAGTGCTCCAAGAAAGAAGTGAAATCTCCATGGCCTTTAGGACTTATTCTTGAAACTTGTACATCCCTTCACATCTCTCATACTCTATTGGTTAAGACAGTCACAAGCCTGCCCAGATTCAAGGAGAGGGGACATAAACCTCATTTTTTGATGAGACAATCATCCTGTACAAAGAATTTACAACCATGTTTTAAAACTATCATACCTTAAATTTATTTATCCATTGTGCCAATTGCGAAGATCCTTTATTTAATGTAAGAAACTTTTGGTTGCAAGGAGCAAAAATTATCCAAGCTGGCAAAAGACATAGTTAATTTATTATAAGGAGGCAATGTTATCTCACAGAACACCCCCAAGGATGTCACTATTGTCCCATTGTATGCTCAGTGCCTGTAGGTGCTAAGGGGTTAATGAGGCAAACATCCCCACTGATGTGTCTCCATACCTGGGCATTGATGCCTTATCCCTGAAGGCCCTCAGGGAGTGCCAGTGGAAGGAGAGTGGAGCGCTGTGGCAGATTTATCACACTCAACAAAGAGGAAGCCAAAATATGGAGATGGTTGTGTCTCCCAAGGTGGGAGCTGGAACACTGAGGATCTGGGTGGAGGAGATGCTTGGAGCAGTCTCTTCTATCCCTAAACACACAGGTATATATTCTTGAGGGTCAGCTTCGTAGATCTTTCTCCCCCTCTTGATCCCTCAGGCTGACTCAGGCTATCGCTAGCCCAGCAGATTCGGTCAATCATTAATTCCACAAATATTTACTGATTCTCTTGGATAGGCCTGGCCTTGTGGCAGTGAACATGACATTCAGAAGCCTGATAAGATGGAAAACGCTCTGACCTGGGACCCAGGAGCCCGGATTCTGCCAGTTACTCTCTAAGTGACTTTGGACAGGTACTCAGTCCTCCCTGGGCCTCAGTTTCCCCATCAGTCAAATCAAGGCCTTGACCTTGAAGATTGCTAAGACCCCTTCAGAACTCCCAGAACAAAGATGATTCTGGCACACCAGGGACTCCTAAAGTGTCAATCCTCAACCTCAAGTTTATTTTCTGTCTTTTGCCTTTACTGCTGGCTGGCTTACTCTTGCTGTAATTTATTTAACTGAGATGTGCCGAGCAGTTTGGAACTGAGTTTGCATGAATCACTGTCCATAAAATCAAGTTAAGTGGATTTCATTCCACAGAGCGCACCTGTGTATATACTCGGAGAGAAGAAGCTGGATTTTCTTGGCTCTTCCAGACCACTGTTGGAATTGCTTCTTTACAGGTATAGCATTCATCCTGTATTTATAGTCCGTTGTTATAACAGCCTCCTTCAGAGACCTGAAAGTAAAGTGTTGGATGCAATTTTTCCTACAGATCATTTTATATAGCTGTCCTGTTTCTCTCTCTAGCTGGAAAAGCTGACATTGATTCCTTCTATTTTATCAGAGCTGGCAAATATCAGATTCAACTTCATTCACTCATTCAACCACTATTTATTGAGTGCTTTGTGAAGTCCTACTGAGCAAGGTATAGGGGTGGGTGTCAAGGAGTGTGTCATGCTGCTCAAAGACTCTACAAGCTATGAAGTGTTAAGTAACAACAATGCAAGAGAATGTTTCCAGGCAGAAAATGGGAAATTTGCTGTGTTGGGTGGAAGAGGAAACTAGCAAAGGTGAGTGATCTGGGGAGGATTATGGAGAGTGTGGGGGAGGATACTGAGCTTGTGAGGGAGATTTCTGTTTGGACCACTGCCCACATTTCCCTCCTCCTCAGCCCCATCTGACAAAACCTGCACCAAAATCATTTCAGTTCACCATTTTGTAAAAGGATGTGATTAGAAAAGAAAAAGGGTTTGAGTGGAGATGAGCATTTTTATAGGAAGAAATTATGCCCAGAGTGTCTGCTCTGGTGCTTGTGGAAATACTTTTTTGGAGCCAGTGTGAAGGATTATAAAGGGATTTATTTCATTTTGTAACACAGCCAAAAGCACAGGCAGACTCTGACTAAAATGGTGGTGCGTGGGACTGGCTATTTGGATCTTTGTTCTTATTTTCTACCTTGATAGAAAATATGTCATTTTTACTCTGCCACAGAAGAAACATTTCACAATTTTCTTGGCTGATTTCAAGTGATGTTGGAAATTCTATTCCATTGACCCCTGGGACTCTGGGAGACATACTGGGATGCTGGGGAAGAGCAGGGTGTGGCCTCCCACCTCCACTGACACTATGCTTATGGCCATCCAGTATTTTTGAGAAAATGGGTTCACTTAAAAAGACTTTAGGGCTTCCCTGGTGGCACATTGGTTGAGGGTACGCCTGCCGATGCAGGGGACACGGGTTCGTGCCCTGGTCCGGGAAGATCCCACATGCCACGGAGCGGCTGGGCCCGTGAGCCATGGCCGCTGAGCCTGCGTGTCCGGAGCCTGTGCTCCGCAACGGGAGAGGCCATAACAGTGAGAGGCCCACGTACCGGAAAAAAAAAAAAAAAGACTTTAAGCTTTGGATGCACCTGCGTTTGTATCCAGGCTGCAAGCAAAATTTGCTTTGCTTAATGGATTCTGTTTGTCATACTGTCTTGGAATAAGACACACCCACATTTCCAGGCAACTATTTAGGAAGCTTGTATTTCCAGAAGGTGCCTTAGCCTGGGTTGTGTCTGCCCTGGACAGAGACCCTGGACAGCGCCACTTCTGCACTGGGGGAGTAACACAGTGGACCACAGAGCAATGCTGTCCAAGGGAAATACAACGCGAGCCATGTATGTAGTTTAAAATTTTCTAGTAGCCGCAAAAACAAAAACCTAAAAAAAGAAATAGGTGAGTTTAATTTTAGAAATATATTTATTTAATCCAGTATATCTAAAATATTACGATTTCAACACAATAATCAATATGAAAATGATTAATGAGATATTTTACATTCTTTTTTTTCATACTAAGGCTTCAAAGCTTGGTGTGTGTTTTATACTTTAGCACATCTCAATCCAGACCAGCCACATTTCAAGGGCTCAATAGCTGCATGTGGCTAGTGACTACTATATTGGACAGCACTGGTCCAGAGTTCTTCCACAGACTCCTTGAAGCCCTGGAGGGTCTTTTATTTTAAACTTTGTAGGCAATAAAGAGCCCAACCTTTTTTTGCCTTGACTAGGAATAGCTCACTACTTGGCCCTCCAACTGTATAATTGTCTCCGTTGCTCCCAGAGATGGAGTCTGGTAAATTTCAGGGGCCTTCCATTATGGTACCCATCACTGCCACCCCTATTTGTGCTATGTTCATACCTTGTCTTTGTTTCATGCTCTGGCACTTTTCAAACTTCCTTTATCCTTTCAAAACTTACCTTTCCTGGGTCCCTTTTCCTTCAGGGTCCTACTCAGGGTTTGAAGGATAATGATAATAAGGGCTAATGGTCAAAATAGACTGTGGTATTCTTCCTGGGTATCAGCATGCACCAACACACTTCAAAATTACAATCCTCCTGCAGATGGCGAGTGGCAATGGGACAGGATGGCAGAGCATTGGAATTGGAAAGAATTTAGAGAGCTTCTAGTCCGGTATTTTATTTTTAAATTGAGACAAAATTTGTATAATATAAAACTAATCATTGAAAGCATATGATTCAGATAAACAACAGGTCCTATAGTATAACACAGAGAACCGTATTCAATATCCTATGACAAACCGTAATGGAAAAGAATATGAAAAAGAATATTTATATGTATAACTGAGTCACTTTACTGTACAGAATAAATTAACACAACACTGTTAATCAACTATACTTCAATAAAATTTTAAAAAAGAAAACAAAGTGTATGATTCAGTGTATTTAGTACTTTCACTATGTAGTATAACCATCACTTCTATCTAGTTATAAAACATTTCCATCACTTCAAAGGAAACAGCAAAACTGAGCAGAAAATCCAGAGTTCCCATTTACCCCCTGTCCCCACACATATACAACCTTCCCCACTGTGGACAGCCCACACCACAGGGGCACATTTGTGACAATTAGAGAACCTGCATTGACACATCATTATCACCAAAGTCCAGAGTTTGCATTAGGGTTCACTCTTCATGTTGTACATTCTATGGAATTTCACAAATGTACAGTGAGGTGTATCTACCACTATAGTATCATACAAAATAGTTCTACTGCCCTAAAACTCCTCTGTGTTCCACCTCATTGTGGTTTCAATTTGCATTTCCCTAATGACGACTAATGACGTTCAGCCCTAGTCTAGTGGGTTTTAAGCAGTGCCCTGAAGGGCCACCATGTTGAGGAAGAGAAGGCAAGGCAGGTAGCAACAGTATTCAAGACCCCTCATGCCTTCTTCTACCACAATCACCCCACTTGTGTCTTTTTTTTTTTTTGGCGGTACGCGTGGCTCTCACTGCTGTGGCCTCTCCCGTTGTGGAGCACAGGCTCTGGACGCGCAGGCTCAGCGGTCATGGCTCACAGGCCCAGCCGCTCCGCGGCATGTGGGATCTTCCCGGACCGGGGCACGAACCCGCGTCCCCTGCATCAGCAGGCGGACTCCCAACCACTGCGCCACCAGGGAAGCCCTCACTTGTGTCTATTTGACACGCTTGACTTCGCGTTGAATGTTTCATCTGAGCAAAGGGTTCTGATGCTTAGGTAAGTTTAGCAGTCACTTACCCGATCCTACATTTTCCACAACTCCATTTTACATGTGGTGAAATTGAGATCACAAGAAGCAAAAGATACTTGGCTAGTGTCTTGAGACTGGTAACTTCCAAAACCAATAGTGGAGCCCTATTTTTCTGACTCCTGGGCCCATTCTCTTTCACCTATACCACCTGTCACTAATAAAAATAGTAATGATAATCACCACATATTAAATGCTTACCACTGGCAGGCATTGTGGTAAGCACTGTCATGTGACCCTCTCTTCATAACTCTATGAGGGTCACACCGCCATGAGGCATGTGTCACACTTAGAGTAGAAGTCTTCACCATGGCCTGTGAGACCCCTCTCCAACCTCATACCTGCACCTCTTCCCCTCCATAGCTCTGCTCCGGCCACGTTCCTGCTGTTCCGTGTGAAGGCCAGTATGTTCTGACCTCAAGGCTTCCTCCACCCTCCTCTCTCGTCCTCCTTAATGATAAACTCTTACATTATATATAGTTTTGTAGACCTTTCAATAACAGATCATTGGGTTTTCTCAAAAACTCTTGTAGTAGGCACTGATACCTCCTTTAAAATTAAGGAAACTAAGTCTGGATTAACTAAAATCAGTTGTTCAAGGTCACACACATTTCCACATTCATATGTTCGTTTACTTAAAAAAAAAATGTTTTAGAAACTCTGATTTGTGCCAGGCACTGGGAGAGGTATGTTATGGTATTAAAGAGGCAAAACAGAAAAAAATCCTTGCCCTCATGGAGTTTACAGATTCATAGGACCGGTGAGATAGAAACACAAACATCTATAATACAAAGTAAGAATTCGAACTGCTATACATAATAACACCCACGTGCAAAGATTTCATTAAAAGTAGGTTCATCTGCATACAAAGCCAAATCCCAGAATAACAGTGGCTTAAATAAAACAGACATTTATTGCTTTGTCACATAAAGGAGGTCTGGGAGTAAAGAGACCTCTGACCCTGGGGTCGTCAGAGATCCAGGCTCCTCCTATCCTGCCCTACCACCTTTCAGTGTGACTTCCATGTTAATACTGTAAGTTCGAGATGGTGCTGGACCACCAGCCACCCTACCTGAGTTCCAAGCAGTAGAGGAGGAAAAGGAGGAGGGAAAAAATACAGCACTTCCCAGCTGAGTCAATTTCCTCCAAGCAGCCTTCCCGAGGTCCCACCTACCATTTCTATTTATCTCACTAACACATGTTGTCTTGATCTAAGTTAATTGCCAGGGAAGCTGGGAAGTGACATTTTTTACTTTACCTTTTTTTGTCACACCAAAGTAAAATTGAGATTCTATTCTAAAGAATAAGGGGAGAATGGAGTCTACCACAGTTGTTTATTGGAAGCACTTTTTAATAGTAAAAATTTGGGAATAATGTAAATATCTAAAAACATGATGGGCTCAATAAATTAACTAATTCATTAATACCATTTGTGCTTACATGTTACATTCTTGAAGAATATTTAATGACATGGTAAATTTTTATGATACTACACTGAGTGAAAAAAAATTACTGTTGTTCTAAGAAAACAATTAAGATAGTATGTAAGAACCATAAAAGAGGAAAAGCTACTTGATGATATAAAAGAATTCTGGTACTGTGTTTGTCTTTTAAAAGAGTCCCTATCATTTAGTGATATATTTATGGATGAAATGATATGATGTTTGGAATTTGCTTTATAGTGGAGGAGATTGAAAGGTTGGTGGGGGAATATAGATAAAACAAGAATGGCCATATGTTGATAACTGTTGAAGCTGTGAATAGATAAATGGAGGTTTGTGACCCTATTTTTTTTCTTTTATGCATGTTTGAAATTTTCCATAATAAAGTTTTAAGCATAAAGTATAAATCATTTAACCTTTGTCTCATTTCTCAGTTGGACTAATGATAATAATAATTAGCTCACAGGGTGGAGTAGAGGTTAAATGAAACGAAAGGTATATAAAAATACTTGAAGATGAATAAAAGGGGTCAGAAATGCAAGTTACTCCCATCAGGATGGGGCTGGCATAAAACCAAGTTAGAGACAAAAGCCAGGTTCTCAAACTTTTCATCTCTGGGGTCTTTCACCCCTCACTTTGCCTTCCCCCTAAGTGCCCCAGGGGGTGGCAGGAGGTGCTGGCACAGATGGGCTCAGTTCAAGCCAAGGGTGAGGCAGGTTTGATTATAAGGTGTCCCAGGCCCCCAACGCTACCCCTGTAGGTACCCACATTCTTGATCTAAACATGGGGTCAACACGACCACTATCACCCATTTAACTGCCACAGGCTGGGTCACAGTCAAGGTGCTCCACCAACTGGCTTTGTGGCATTGGGTGAATGACTCCCCTCCCAAGGCCTCAGAATCCCCTCAGTCCAAGGAAGGAGTTGAACACACTTGTTTCCAAGGATTCTCTGCCCTTGATGTTTTCAGAAGATAAGTGTTATAATATAACCACAACAGTCAGCATTTATTGAGTGCGAAGTATGAACAAGGCATAATGCTAAGCACCTTATAAGCTTTAATTCATGTAATTCTTACAACAATCTTTACAACACAGGGACACAGGGTCTATTTTTTTTTTCTTTTTTGGCTGCATTGGGTCTTCGTTGTTGCACACGGGCTTTCTCTAGTTGCGGCGACTGGGGGCTACTCTTGGTTGAGGTGCGCAGGCTTCTCATTGCGGTGGCTTCTCTTGTTGCAGAGCACGGGCTCTAGGCGTGCAGGCTTCAGTAGTTGTGGCACACAGGCTCAGTAGTTGTGGCTCGCAGGCTCTAGAGTGCAGGCTCAGTAGTTGTGGTGCACGGGCTTAGTTGCTCCGCGGCATATGGGATCTTCCCGGACCAGGGCTTGAACCCGTGTCCCCTGCATTGGCAGGCGGATTCTTAACCACCGTGCCACCAGGGAAGTCCCAACACAGGGTCTATTATTAGCTCTTTTTTATAAATGAAAAAGTAGGTTCAAAGAGGGTAAATCACAAGGTCACAGAGCTGGTAAGTAGCAGAGCTGGGTTTTGAACCCAGGCAGCCTGGCCCGGGTTCAATAGGAAGGAGAAAGCAGCAGATTACATGGCATGTCCATTTAGCTCTGTTAAGAAGGCTGCATCCATTGTACACACTAAATTCTGGAGTCCCTGACAAAGCCCTGGGTCTGTGAAACTCAGGAAAGAAGACCCCAGTACTTCTCCCAAGGAATGAGGAGGTGTTCTAGGCCTCAATTGTGAAGATCAGAAGGAACAGGCTTTCAATGCCCCGTTTAGGAGACATCAGACTGATGGTCAGCTGGCATGGACCAGTTTGGCCTTATGGATTCTTTATAGTTGTGATAGTTTTGATTAGTCTATGCCCAGGGCATACCAGTTGCCAATTATTTACTATCGCCCTGGATTAGAGAGAAGAATGTCTTGTTTGCAAGTATTTAGAAGTCAGATGGTCTTCTCTAAGGAGTCTGGAGAAATTCTCAGAAAATGATAGACAGCTCTCTGGCATGGGTAGATAACCAAGCAATGTGCTTCATGGCCCTTCAAAGTCCTGCAAAGGCTCCAGGATCTCATAAATACTCATAAGTACTGGTAGATTGGTCGCTCATTTGGAGAAAGTGATAAGTCAAAACCACCAGAAGTGTTTTATAGTAGAAACATGTTTTTGCCAACCCAGTTTTGCCATTCCCTTGTTCAGTTACTCTATCTTGGTTTTCCTTTGGGGAACTAGCTCTCCCTCCCCACTTACTTTCTTGGTGGAACTGTCCATCAGGGTGCCCCATCCTCCCAGGCCAAGGGAGGACCACGTGACCCAGTGAGGCTGCTCAGATGCTCACTTGGAATATGAATCCTGAATCAAGACACAGTGACAGAAAACAGCACAGGTGAACCCCAAACAGCACCTTCAAGAGAGCCACTCTGGTTGCAAATATTTCTGAGACCCAGCTATTTAGCCTTTTTGTTCAATAGTTTTACTTTCTGAAGTTATCTGGAGTCTGTTTCTGATGCCTGTAACCCAAAAACCCAAACCCCAAACCCCTTACTCAAACAAAAGTTAGTGCTTTTACTTAGAAGTTGTTTTGTTTTTTTTTGCGGTACGCAGGCTTCTCACTGTTGTGGCCTCTCCCGTTGCGGAGCACAGACTCCGGACGCGCAGGCTCAGCAGCCATGGCTCAGGGGCCATGGCTCAGGGGCCCAGCCGCTCTGCAGCATGTGGGATCTTCCCGGACCGGGGCACGAACCCGTGTTCCCTGCATCGGCAGGCAGACTCTCAACCACTGCACCACCAGGGAAGCCCTTTACTTAGAAGTTTTTAATCCTGAAGGACAGACCCTTCCTTCTTGGTTCAACCTCCCCTACTCCCAGAACCTAGGTCCTTTCTCTTCCATTTCCTTCCAGAGCTTCCTGGGTGGAAAAAGGGCTCCTGTCAATGTGCTACGCTTTACCTCGAGGGATGAGTGAGGACACCCTGTAAATTACCTATAAAACCCTTTGATTCACTCAGCAGAGGTTGCCATGGGCAATTTGCTAAGCTTATTGATTATTTTCTGTTTAAATTAAAGTTTGATGTCCTGGAACAGGCTGTGCAGTATATGGAGTTAATGGAAAACGTTGAGATCCAGGGGAGAGACACTCGCTGGGGAAATGGAGGGTATTCAAGGGGAAAACAGGGAGTCTATGAAGAGGAGACTGTCAGCACCAAGTTGTAGTAAATATGATGGCGATAAAAAAGATAGAGAATGGAATTCTTTTATGGAGAAGGGTAGCTGCCTTTAAAGCCTCAGGGAGACAGTGGGAAAAGTGTATTTATTCCACAAATATTTGTTGTATTCATGCCTGTTATATGCCAGGCATTGTGCTGGGCACTAGGGACAAATAGTGTGGAAGGTATGATCCTTGCCTCTGTGCTTAAAATCAGTGTTTCTGAAAGTGTGGTCGTTGGTGGGGCAACATCCGCATTGCCTGAGAATGTGTTAGGCCTGCAAATTCTCAAGTCCCACCTCAAACCTACTGAAATCAGAAACTACGGATGTGGGACCCAGTCCCTTCCAGGTGAATGTGATGCAGGCTAAGGCTTGAGGACCACTGCTCTAGACCCTTAGGCCTCTGAGGAGCCGGCCTCAGGGTTCTGCCAACCAGGAGCTCAGTCTGTGTTGGTGTTTTTATTGCCAACATCTGTTGAATATTTATCATTGCCAGGCTTTGTGCTAAGCATGGCACGGGTTACCTTTCATCCTCAAAACAACCTGTTTATTAGGGGGTACAATGGAGGCACACTGGAATTAAGTGGGGTCAGTAGAATTCAAATGCAAGAACTAACCACCCTGCTTTACTGTCTCCCCAACACCAAACTCCCACGAGCTCTGTGACACATTCTGCCCTGGTCAAAGCTGATCTCCAGATAGAGACAGATCCCTGGTTTCCTCCAGATGAGCTATATTGTAGAGTTGGGTTTTAGATGCTCGAGGAAGTAAAAGAAGGGTAAGAAGTGTGAAATGCACTGGGAGGAGGCGGAGGGCATGATGGGTCCCAAGGAGAAGCCAGCCAACAGTCCCACATGCACAGTTAGGCCCATCTCATGGGAGGCTAGAATTCAAAATCACCATATACTGATTGAGTGTGGGGAAATCTTGTCAATTCAGTCAAAAAGAGACTTCATGTTTGTTTGTTTGTTTAATATATTTTGGGCTGTGTTGGGTCTTCGTTGCTGCACGTGGGCTTTCTCTAGTTGTAGCAAGCAGGGGCTACTCCTCATTGCAGTGCGTGGCCTCCTAATTGTGGTGGCTTCTCTTGTTGCAGAGCAGGGGTTCTAGGTGAGAGGGCTTCAGTAGTTGTGGCACACAGGCTCAGTAGTTGTGGCGCACAGGCTTACTTGCTCCGCGGCAGCGGCATGTGGGATCTTCCCGGACCAGGGCTTGAACCCGTGTCCCCTGCATTGGCAGGCGGATTCTTAACCACTGCACCACCAGGGAAGTCCCAAAAAGAGACTTCGTGTTATGATGCCTAAATCCAAGCCCTTTAACTCTTCCACTGATAGTGTGTATTGGTTTCCTATTGCTGCTGTAACAAAGTCAGTATTAGTTTCATGTTTCTGCTGTAACAAATTACCACAAATTTAGTGGCTTAAAGACAATACAAATTTATTCTCTCCCAGTTCCAGAGGTCAGAAGTCTAAAATCAAGGTGTTGGCAGGGCTGTGCTCCTTCTGGAGGCTTCAGGGGCAAATCCATTTCCCTACTTTTCCAGCTTCTGGAGGCTGCTTATATCCCTTGGATTTTGGCCCCCTCCTCCATCTTCTCTCCTATCTGACCTCTGCTGCCATTCTTACATCTCACTCTGACTTGAGTCTTCTGTGTCCCTCTTGTAAGGACAGTTTGATTATATTAGGCCCACCTGGATAATCCAGGATAATCTTCTCATCTTCATATCCTAACTTACTCATATCAACAAAGTCCTTTTGCCATGTAAGGTAACATATTCACAGGTTCTAGGAATTAGGATGTGAACATCTTTGCAGGGGCATTATTCTGTTTACCTCACTATGGACCTTAGGGAAGGCATTTTTCTTTCTGAAAGCCTCCAGTTCTCTCCAAAAATGGGGACTATATACTTCTTAGTCCTAATTCTATAGGACTATGATTGTAATGAGTGGGTATGTCATTTCAATCACAGGTGTAAATATTATTACCGCCTCAGTTTCCTCGTCTGGCAAATGGGAATAAGAGTGGTATTTCTTTTTCCTTCAGTTAAAAAATATGTAATGCTTATTTTCTCTGAGCCACATAGTGGTCACGTTGCATTGGAAAGGACTTGACACAGCATCTGCCACAGAAAAAACACTTGGTAAAATGCAGTTGCGGTAGTTGTATAAGTTAGTTAGGTTTTAGAGCCTTAAATACGTGTCAGCCACAAGCAGAGATGAGGCCAATTCTCCTGAGAAACCAACCATCTGATGACTCATATCATGGTGCAATGTTTGGAAGACAAGCAATAAGCCCAGGTCCCAAGATGCTCCAGCGATCAGGAACTTAAGAGTCTGTCCACTGAGCTAACTGAGGGTCAAAATGAGCCTCCGCACCCCCGTGGTAGGTGACAGGTAAGGGCTGCGTGTGCCCACTGGAGGCTGTTATTGCCAGTTCCTTGGATCTGGGTTTGTTGGGGACTGGGAGGACAGAATGCAGCAGCCGGGTCCACCAGAAGAGAGACATTAAAGTTGATTAAGTGAGGGGCCAATTAGCATCTGGCTTCATGCAGTGTGGAGTTAATTAGCCCCTACAAAACAACACCAGCTGCTTTAATGGTGGGGCAGGAGGCCCAGCAGAGGAGCCATGGGAAGAGAGGTGATAGGGCTGGTGCTTCATAACTTGGCTGCAGTGGAGCCCTGCCCCACTAAAAATGTAGAACAAAGCCCTGGGTAAATTCCCTGCCTGCTTCCAGACAGTGCCTGGGCCAGAGAGTCCTTCCCCCAGGGAGAGGCCAAACTCAGACCTCAGACTTGAGTTTCTTTCTGAGCCTATTGAGCACAACTTAGTTTGCCTTCTAACTAAAATCGCTACCCCACACGTTTTGTCTTGATCCTCAACTTTATAATTCACACTGTTTCCTAATGGTGATATTTTTTTCTTTATTCCAAAAGTAATACATATTCTGGGGGGAACATTTGGAAAGTATATAAAAGTACAGAGGAAAGAAATAGTCCCTCCACCCTGAAATAGATTCTTTCATTCATTAACCATTTATTGTTCACCTGCTAAATGCCAGTGCTATTCAAGGTGTTCAGACAAAGTATACATCAGTTTTGTTTTTTCTCTATGCAAATATATATGCTGTTTTACAAATTAGACTCACTATGCAATAATAACCTACTGTTAATAACATACTGTTTTTAGCAATATGTCATGAACATTTTCCCCATCTCGTTAAAATATCTTTTTAAACTACTTGGCCTTTATGGTTCTACTCATTAAGCTACATTTTAGCTGTTCATTTATTTATGCCTCTGCTTCCTCTTCTAACAAAGTTCTTGGGGGCAGAGACAATATCTTTTTTTTTTTTTTTTTTTTTTTTTACCACTACATCCCTAAGGCCTAGATGAGAGCCAGGCATGGGGTAGGTACTCACTGAACGTGTGATGAAGGAGTCAGCAAATGGGTGAACGAATTTAACCAGCCCCTTTTTATGGGCCACTGAGGTTGTTGTCATTTCTTTTCCATTATAAAAATGTTATTGTATCAGTTACAATTGGGTTCAACTACAAGTGACAGAAGATCCCCCAAAGCAGTGACTTAAACAAGAAAGAAGTTTACTTCTCGTTCGCAAAAGTACAGGAAGCGAGTCCAGGGCTGGTCCAGAGCTTTGCTATCCACTGGCATGGACTCCATTTCCAAAGTCACCTCATTGTGCAAGATGGCTTGAACCACGGCCAACCACATTCCAGCCAAAAGCAAGGCAAGGAAGGGAAGGGAAGGACATGTACTCTTTCTTGAAGGACCCTTCCTGGAAGTTCCATATACGGCTTCTGCTTGCATTCTCATTAGTCAGAATTTGATCACATGAGCATGTCTAACTACAAAGGAGTCTGGGAAATGTGGTCTTAATTATGCAGCTAACATTCAGGGCTACTGTTAATCGGAAAGAAGGGGAAGGAAATTGGGGGACCATTAACCGGGATGGCTCTTGGACTTCTGGATTGACCCCAGCCTCTCAAGCTAGCCTTTCCCTCATGTGACCCTTAACGCTTCCAAATGGGGATCTGGATATCGATCAGGTCGCCGTGGCTTCTTGGACTCAGGCCTGGGGCCAGTGCACCGGGAGGGTTTTACAGCTTTCAACTCCCTGCTGCAAACTTCACTTTGCCAGTTGACATAGCCATCGCCAAAGACTGACTCAATAAAGATGCCCCATTTCCCAGAGGATGTTTTTCCAATTAGTGCAAAGAGGAAGCTCCAGCTGTGAGGACAGGAATAGGGTTCTGTCCTGAAATGCAATGATTATTAGCAACAATCAATCAAACGGCCTCTGAGGACAACAGAGGGAATGCCAGCTCTCAAGGATGCTATGTGGGACAAGGATGACGGGCTGCCTGTAACGAGAGGCAGTGTGGCTCAGCCACAATGCGGCCAAGCCCCTGAGACGGTGAGGGACTTTGTAACAGGGTTTTACTGCCTGCAGTAAAAATCCTGCCAAAACGCATTCAGGAACGTGTGGGGAGACGTGTACTCATTATTATGCCCCTAGCAGCTATCACAGGAAACCATCTGGGCTCGGCTGGCCTATAAATTTGCAACTTGCAGTTGGGTGGGCTACGGGGACTTGGCCAAGTGGGAAGGCAAGGTGTGAAGTGGATCTGGCAGGTTGCACACACAGGCCTAGCTCAGAGAGTCACCATTCCTGGCAGCTACTTTTCTTTAAAATTTTTTACTGTGAAATATAGCACACACAGAAAAGTGAATAAAACATAAATGTACACTTTAACAAATTATCATAAAGTGAATACATCTGTAACCATCACCCCAGTCAAGAAATAGGACATTGTCAGCCCCCCAAGACTCCCATGTGCTATTTCCTAAACACCGCGTTCTCTTTCCCCTCAAAGATAATAACCTTGACTTTAATGAGTATACCTTCCTTGCCTCACTTTACGGTTTTGTCCCTTAAGTATTCACCCCAAAATGGTATAATTCAGTTTGCCTATTTTTAAAACTTTATTTATTTTATTTATTTATTTTTGGCTGCGTTGGGTCTTCATTGCTGTGCGCGGGCTTTCTCTAGTTGTGGCGAGCGGGGGCTACTCTTCGTTGTGGTGCGCAGGTTTCTCATTGTGATGGCTTCTCTCGTTGCAGAGCACGGGCCCTAGTTGCGCAGGCTTCAGTAGTTGTGGCACGTGGGCTCAGTAGTTGTGGCTCGCGGGCTCTAGAGCACAGGCTCAGTAGTTGTGGCGCACGGGCTTAGTTGCTCCGCGGCATGTGAGATCTTCCCAGACCAGGGCTCGACCCATGTCCCCTGCATTGGCAGGCAGATTCTTAGCCACTGCGCCACCAGGGAAGTCCCAGTTTGCCTATTTTTGAAACTTCTGTTGTTTTACAGAATCATAGAGTTCATATTCTTTTGTGTCTGGATTTGTTGTGTGTGTGTATGTGCGTGTGTGTGTGTGTGTGCACGCACAACATTATCTTTTTAAAAGCTAATCCATGTGGCATAAGACTCTGGTTTGTTCATTTTCATTCCTGAATCATTTTCATTCCACTTACCTATTTTACTGCTTTGGAACATTTTACTGATCCTGGACATTTGGGTGGTTTTTAGTTTGGGGCTATTACAGACAATGCTGCTGCGAACATTCTTGTACATATATCCTTGTGTACATATGTGTGAGTTTCTCCACAGCTGTGATTCTCAAACTTCAGTGTGCATGAAAATAGGCAAAAGCCTGTTAAAATGCAGATTCCTGGTCCTTCTCCCTAAAGATTCTCATTCATTTAAGTCTAGGGTAGTGCCCATACAATTTCATTTCCGACAAATTGTTAGGTGATAATAGGAGGAAGTTGAAAACAACTTAAATGTCAGGTAAAGGAGGGATGGATAAGTAAATCATGGAATATTTTACAATTATTCAAATAAAGACAGTAGCAAGATGAATAAATGAATTGATATGATGAATTAATGAATTAGTATAATGCTTAGTGAAAAAAAACCCAGAACACAATGAACTCCCGTTCGTTAAAAGACACCACGATACAGTGAAAAGACAAGTCCCAGTGACGAGAAGATATTTCCACATATATCAGTGACAAAGGAACTGTATTCGGAATAGGTAAAGGACAGATAACGCAATAGAAAAAGGGGCAAAAGATTTGAACAGGCATTTCCTAAAGTAGAAATCCAAATAGCCAATAAATATTTGAAAATGTATTTAACATCTATGGATGATCAGGAAAATGCAAATTAAAACCACAAAGGAGGGCTTCCCTGGTGGTGCAGTAGTTAAGAATCCGCCTGCCAATACAGGGGACACAGGACAGGTTCGAGCCCTGGTCCAGGAAGATCCCCCATGCTCAGAGCAACTAAGCCTGTGCACCACAACTACTAAGCCTGTGCTCTAGAGCCCGAGAGCCACAACTACTGAGCCCGCGCACCTAGAGCCCATGATCTGCAACAAGAGAAGCCACCACAATGAGAAGCCCATGCACTGCAACGAAGAGTAGCCCCCACTTGCCGCAACTAGAGAAAAGCCTGACTGCAGCTACAAAGACCCAACGCAGCCAAAAATAAAATAAAATAAATTAATTAAACAAAACAAAACGCCACAAAGGAATATCACTGCACACCCAGTAGACTGGTTAACATTTAATTTGGACAAAGTTAAGTGTTGGTAAGAAGGTGGAGCAATAGGAACTTTCAACTGCTGCTGATGGGAATGTAAAGGTGATACAACCACCTTAGAAACTGACATTACCTGGTAAAGGTGTTACAATTGCAAACCCTATAACACAGAAATTCCACTCAAAAGCATGCATTCTGGGTCGAGTATCAGCAGATTTTTTCTGTCAAAAACCAAACAGTAACTATTTTAGGCTTTCAGGGCCAAATGGTCTCTCACAACTATTCAACTCTGCTGAGCGCTAATGCAGCCATAGACAGTACATAAAGAAATTGGCACAACTGCGTGCCAATAAAACTTTGTTTATGGACACTGAAATTACAAAGACAAAATAATTATCTCTGTGAGAAAAAAAAATAGATGCGTTAGAAAAATCCTGGAAGGAATATACAGTAACGATAATAGCAGTTATGAATATGGATGGTTTTTTCTTTTTTCTAAACCTTTGGTAATATGGTTATATAAACTTATAGTAAAAATATAAGTTAAAGAGCCACTTTCTATTAGCAACTGACTCCTGTTTTCAGTACCTGCCGTGTGTCCAGCCTGTGTCCAGCAAGATGCTAAATGCCTCACATGTGTGATCTCATTTAATTCCCAGAGCCCTTGTGGAATGAGTGTTTTTAGATTATTGTCTCCTCATGAATAAGAGGAGGAGAAGGAGGCTTAGAGGTAGAGGAACTTCCCCCAAGTCACACAATGAGAGGCAGAGGTGATGCACGGACGCAGATCTGCCACAGTCCGTGGTCTTCACCACTGCACCAGCCTGCTTCCACCTGCTAGAGAACCACAGCATCTTTCAGAGGGAAACGGGTTTAAAGATGGTTAAAATGCAGTTCTGCTCAGAAGAAAGTAGGTCGTTAGCCTTTAGACCCCTCGGGCCCAGTGCCTCTGATTCTCAACCCCATCTCACGTGAACAAGCCAGGTGATCTTAGATGGTGCCCCAATCCTGCAGTGCCCCAGCTTATTCTTCTGTCAAGTGCAATAAACACAGCCCACCTCAGAGGTTGTTGTATTGATTAATGAGATAATATATATCCCATGTCCTCCAAAAGAGAGGCACTTGTTCATTTATTTCCCTCCACCCAAGGACACAGGAAAGTTTAAAAAGCCCCAGCCTTTTCCTGTCACTTGGCCTCTGGTTATTGTCCTGGGTGTAATGGAGTGGAAAACTCTATACATGTCTCCCTCTGACAGTGAATTTCTAATCTTAGAAAACTTAATGGTTTTTGTCAACCTGATTGTCCAGTGAGAACGGATTAAGAGAATGACTTCCTTGTCACTGGAAAGTTGACTTGCTTCACAGCGTTTTTCCTGGTGCCGGTGGGATGCATGATCAATACAACACAGACCTAAATACGTACCTGTGGTTTCGGGGCTGAGGACAAAGGTTGGGTGTTCCCTTTAAGTGCGTTCTTCCATTTCCACATAGACCCAGGCGGGATGTGCATTAAAGCAGTTTAGGCGGATGACCCGCGACTCTGCAGTCTGAGGGGCAGACCAGAAATTGAACGGTGGCTTTCTCCTGACCAGCGAAGCAGAGGCCCCTCTGGCTGAGGCTGGGTTTGTCTTTTCTGCTCTGTCTTTCCCGTCTGGGGAAGAAAGGTCCATTAGTTACTGTCTGTGCTACAGGGGAAGGATGGCCTTGCTTTTTTCTGTACCAGGACTTCCCAGACAATGCACCGGAGCAAAAATGGGTGATGACTGCTAATGGACACTTGGTTCCAAATCCCTGTCCACTGCCCGCCAAGGGCCAGGAACATCTCTCACACCAGGCTACCCTCTACAGCAGATGGAACTGAGGCAGCCTCCGCCAGAATTTAATCACCCAGGGAAACTCCTGCCCTGTGCAGGGAAGCTCTCTCAGTCCTGGAAGGCAAAACAAAGCCCTATTTTATTTGAGGCACTTAAAATGATGTCACTTCCTCAGGGATGTCATCTCTGACCTTTCCGAGGAGGCAGGTCCCCTGTACTTTTTCTTCATGATAATTATTCTAACTAGAAATAAATCAATATTTACATCAATTAGAACGTAAGCTTCCTGAAGGCAAAGATGTCTGCCTGCTTTGTTCGCTGCTGAACCGCAGTGCTTAGAAACATTTTTGGCAGGCAGTAGGTACTCAATAAGTATTTGTTAAATACATTAACTAATAAATCTATATAATTACTAGTTTAGGACCTGTCTCCCCTATTTATGACTAGAACCCCCATGGAAGAAGGAACTGTGTCTATCTCCTTCACCCTGTATTCTGAGGACCCAGGACAGAACCTGGCACATAGGAGGCGCTCAATAAACACTGAAGGAATAACAAAGTACTTAAAAATTTTTACATTGAATTAATGGTAGTAATTTTATTCATGTAATAAAACAGTAATACAGTTATTTTAGAAAAAGAAAGTAAAGTAAAAGACACATCTCCCACCACTCTTAAACAGCTACTTGAATTATTTTGATGTTTTTCCTTTCAGAGTTTTTCACTTGTGTGTTTTATACATAATTTTAATCAGGTAATTTTAAGTGCATATGTGTGCACCCCCCACACACACACACACATTAACAACTGCCCAGGTGGCAGGGATTTTTATGAATTTAAGAGCAGGAAGGGAGGCCTGGATGAATAATGTCTTTCTTATTTTTATAATTAATTGTTGATCCTCCATTGGGATTGATAGCAGTATGGGCACAGCTAGCGAGAAGCATTGCTCGCTAAAGATTCACCCCTGGGGTCAAGGCGAATCTGGCTATGGAAAAAATTTGCAGGTTAGAAATAATCCACAGGAAAATGCTTTATTTTTATGCTCACAAATCAGGGAAACTTGCCATGGCCACTACTAAACAGAAACTGGTTACATACACTGCAGTGGGCTTAGCAGCTCAGGGCTCATTTCCCAGGCTTTTTTATTTGGATCATTATGTGGAAATCAACCCAGTTTCTATCTTTAAGCCCCTAGTGATACAGTGCCAACAAGTGACTTTATATTTATAGAAGTGAGGAAACCACTGTATGCTTTAAAAAACAAAACAAAACAACACCCTGTTCTGTTATATTCAAAATACCTTTCTAAATGTTTAGAGGGAAAAGGGTCTACTCCCTGTAAGAGGAAGCCTGTAATAGCAGAAAACCTGTTAGTTTACAATGAGAAAAATTCATGCGAATTACTTTTTGATAAATAAGGTAGGCAGGAAGTTGAGTGAACGAATTACTCATCTATTGCTGGGGGACCACTTTTGGGCTTGGATACAGACTCTGTCTTGACTGGGAGAAAAAAGGTTGATCTTGATCTTGATCTTTTGCCTTTTTTACCTGTCCTTATTTGCAATAGAAAACAGGAGTAAAGGGTGAAGAGAGGGGATTTATTTGAGATTAATAAAACAGCACTGCTTCAGGAGATGGTTTAGTGGAAAGGCAGAGAACTGGGTGCTGGTTCTAGCTCTGTGGCCACCGTAGTGTGTGAATCCAGTCACCTTTCTGGGGGCTAGGGATGACGAAGATTTCATACCACCTTCACAGATTTGTTGGGAGGATCAAATAAAACCCTGACTGTAGAAACCCTTTGAAAACATGTAGTCAAATGTTTTTAAAATGAGCGGTAAGGCTCAACATTGCAGAAGGAAGCCATACTATTGAAAAGCCTGGGTGAGGAACTTCGACATCTAAGCTGCAGCAGCCGTATAGGAGACAAGCTGAGAACAAGCTGAGAACTTGGGACTTCTGTGCACTGGAGGCACTGAGAGATGAAGACAGTGTAGTTTTCTCAAGCAGTCAAAGGATTGCTTGAGTACTTGATAACAGTTGAGTTAAATGGGAAAAAGCATCCGTATCTGTTTCTACTTCTTTAATTTTTTCCTTTCTGTGACACTGATGTATTTGTAAAACAAAGATGGGAAGAGAAGATGAGCATTTATGCAAAAATTCTAAGAAAATTAGATTTCTAGGGTTAAACAGTAAGATTTATCTCATTTTCCCCAGTTGTAATAACTGAAACTGCTGGATCTGATAAACAGTATATTCCCTTCAAACAGGCTTATTGAATTCACTTATCCATTCAACAAATATGTATTGAGCATCCAGCTGAATGTACACTAGGGAAATAATTAACTTCTCTAGGGCAGGTCTTAAAGCCCCAAATCTACTGGGCATTGCAAAGATCCACAAGATGAAACTAAAAAAGAAATTGCAAGATCAAAGTACCATTCAGAATTCAGAAAAGAAACATCAAATGTAGTAGCAGGGACTCATGGCTACATGTTTTCCTCTCCTTCCTGGGCACACAGATAGACGACATTTCCCAGTCCCCCTTGCATATGGCTACAGCCACAGGACTGTTTTCTAGTCACTGGAATGAGAAGCTGTGCATCACTTTCAAGCCTGGCCCATAAAATCCTCCCACACAATGCTCTTTCCTTGTCCAGCTGGCTGGAACCCAGAGGACCTCACATGTTGAAGATGGCAGAGTCTGGATCCCTGAACGACTGCATAGAAGAAGCCTGCCCTGTGAGCTGTTCACCAAGCCAGTGCCATTATGAGAACATGAGGTCAATCTCGATTATTTTGGGTCATTAGGCATTTGGGGTCTGTTGGTTCAGCAGTTATCCTAATTTAACTAAGACATATGGCAACTGAGTCTTCACATTATGGGCCTGTAAGAAGGAAGAAGTCAGGAACAGTATCAGAGACTTATCAGCAATGGGTGCTTTTGCTAACTGTCATTAAAAAGTTCAAAGGCTTTGGGGTTCTCAGTCTGATTGTCCCAGGGACTTGCCTCCTAGTAGAATCATCTACACTTTTCTTTGCCTTGGTACTTCCATGGCAAGAGAGCGTATAGATAGACACATACATACATAGATAGATATAGTTATATAGATATAAAGATATTTTTGAAGGTAAAGTATAAACATTACGTCCAAAATGGTAGCAATCTATTGAACTCTTTCAAGAGCAGATGGATGGAGATATGAAAGCAGGATATAAAGTATCAGGAAGAATCTGGTTTTCTATATCTCTGATCATTGCTCTGCCAACCCAACCCTGCCAGGGAACCCACAATAATGTCAGGCATCTGTAGCCTGAGCCTTACCCAGGCCCTGGTCAGTGGGAGCCTGGCCTCATACTATACCAGGAACCTGCTATCTATCAGTGAGCAAATGGGGTCTGGAAATAGACTCTCTTCAGCTGCTTCAGCCTTAGGTTAGGATGCTTCGGTTGAAAGTGATAGAACGCTCAAACCAAGCTGATTTCTGCTAATAGGGAATTTACTGATACATGCAACTGAAAGCCCAGGGGCAGGGGGCTAGCTCCAGGCACAGCTGGATTCAGGGGCTCCAACAACGTTGTTAGAAACTGTCTCCTCTTTATTCTGCTCTTTATCATCCTTCAGTCTTGGCTTTGCCTGGTCGCAAATGGCTGCAGCGACATCAGCTACCTAAGGTGACTGCTCTTCTCTGAACCAATCCCAGTGGCCAGGGAGGCACAGTGCTTTGATCGGTCAGGTGTGGTCATATGGTCCACTCTGGCAGCTGGATGTGGGAACTCTACCCAAAGTGCAGGGACTGAGAGGAGGGAAGAGATGGCTTCCCAGGAGAATATCAAGGGCTATTACCAAGAAAGGGGGGATGGGTGCCGAAGAGACAAGCCACGCTGGGTCCTGAGGGGTTCAAGTCACAGCCCTGTGCTGTTCTTTTATGCCTCCTTGCTCCGTGTGGTGCTAACCCACCTCCCTGGCCCTTCTAGAACCTAGGAAGAGAGACTGGAGCCCTAGTTCTGAACCCCAGCAGCAGGCTACAAATCCTGTCCCACTTGCCTGAACCCTCACCCAGGTCTGTTTTCTAGGTTTCCCTATTCCTGCCGGAGACCGGGCGCAGGGCTGGGTAGCTTTGGGCTCTACAGTAGAATTCCTGCCTGTGGATCTTGTTTTTGGCTTCTCTCACTGCTCTGCTTTCTGATCTCTGGTGCCATCCTGTCCCCATACACCATTCTGCCCACTCCATCAGGCTGGGCTCCTTGGTCATTATCATCTGCCTAAATTGCACTTGGGTTTTGCTCACACTCCTTTGGACTTAACTGGCAAGTTCTCAAGAGATGAACTTCCACCTAGTTGGTCTCATGGTGTTTCTGGTTCCTGCCTTCCCCTTTCTCCCAACCTCAGTCCCACCTGCTCCCACAACCAGCCCTGCTCTACACTCGAGCCACCTCTAGACCCCATCGGCCCCATAGGCTCATAGGATGTGAGGCCTGGGCATTCAGCAGCCCTGAGAAGGACAGTCAAGTGCCCTCTGGACCTCCTTGGGCCAGGGGGATATTCTCTAGAATTGTGCTAGAGCTCTGACCTTGTGACCCTTCTCTGACCTTGTAAAGTGGGAAGACTGGTGCTGTTTGCAGATCTGAAAATAAAATCACTTTTAATGCAGATGTGTCTATAGCTTGTCAGTGTACAGGCCTGGAGACAGATCCTGAAGAGAAAACATCCTGGTCCTGAGCTGTTGGAATGACAGAAGTGTTAAGGATTCCTCAGAGGCAGGGTAGGAGCCATCCCACGTGGGCAGGGCCTCCATCACCAATCTTGGGGGAATTCAGGACATTTCAAGGGTTGGTTTTCCATGAAAACCATCTTGAAGAAATTTTCAGGTTTCAGGAAAAAGGGAGTAAGTATTCTTTATTTGGAAACTAATGGAGACCCTTATAAAGATAATGATAATGGTATTTATTGGGCCTTTTCTAACATGTTCCAGGCACTCTTAGGAGCCCTTTACATATCTCATTGCCCTGAATCCTTACAACACTTCGATGAGATGGTATTATGATTGCTACCTTTTATAGGTAGGAGGATGGAAGCATGGGAAGGCAAAATCATGTATCCACAGTTACACAACTAGTGAGTGACAAGGACTAGGGTTCAAACACAGCTAGTCTGACACTAGGGGCTACATCAAAGTGCTTAGTTTTAGAAAAGGCTCAGGCTATATAAAGGGCTTATATGAACTGGGGGAGTCCCAGGTAGAAAATGCCAAAGCAAAGCAGATACATCACTAGGAATAAACAACAGGTTGTCAAGCTGGTCCTCACCCAGAGTCTAGGCTCAGCCAATGTCACATACAGGGAGAAAGACAGAACAGAGACGCCAGTGCTCGGAATCAGGTTGCCAAGGTCTGAATAACAAGTGCAGGAGGTCCGAGGCTGGGCAGGCAGGGCCAGAGAGAAAGGTGATCTGCCAGGAGCCAACTGACCTGGCTCCAGACATGTGGGTGTTTCCTTCCTCCGCTGTGTATCTTGGCTCACAGTTCAACCCCTTTGTACTGAATCTGGACCTCAAAACATAGTTCACGGTGGGTTGGAAGGGGGCAGAAGTGGTCAGCCAGAGCTCAGAGACCACATCAAAGTCTTCTCTGGGCTGAGTGTCCCCACGGGGCCAAACAATGCCAGGGGAACTCACTGGGATATTTAAGGTGTGTGCAGAAGAGAGAAATGGGAAACAAGAAAGTGAGCCTTTGAAGGGCAAAAAAGGAGAAAACCGAGGCAATTGTGACGGGAGGCCAGAGACTCGCACTTTGACAATTACTGCCTTGCCCCGCAGTGCTGCCCCCAGAAACCTGTGCAGGGGTCGGGGTGAGAGGGTAGGCTGTACTGGACAACCTGGGCTTCCTTCCCCCAGTTTGTCCACTCTTTTGAATGAGTTTTGAGTACAAAATATCTCTCCCTAAGTAGGAAGAGCTCCAGTAATAAGATGCCCAGAGTTAGTTATGACACTCAAGCCTCTCGTAGGAAGGAAATATTTTTTTATGTCATCGTAAAACTGCCCAGCTCACCTAAACCTGCGGTGGAAATGGTGTCTCTGAGGACAGAGTGGAGATAAGAGCACCTGACATGAAGCTGAGGCAGAAGGGAAGGTCAGGGACACAGGTCCCCTCCCAGCCAAGAGTCAAACTAGCTCTTCTACTGCACCCGAGTCAGCAGGAAGCAACACACAGCAGTCAGGGAGGGGAATGAAAGGACAAATGGGGGTCCCTGGCCTAGGTCCAGCCCTGTCCAGAGGAATGAAGTCTGTGAGAGCCTCTCAGGGACCAGTCTTCTCCCTGGGGGCAGGTGTGGTTGGGTGGGGGCAGGTGTCCGCGTACAGATGCCCTGAACTCTCTGTTTCACTGGAGCGCCTCATCCTAGCTCCTGCCTAAGGTAAGCAAACGTAGGTCTGCCAGGCTGTGTCCACAGACCTCTCCCTCAAACGAGAGGCATCACAGCATCTGAGCTCTGGAGGCAGGAAGACCTCTGTCCAAATGTCACTCTGCCATTTCTAGCTGAGTCATCTCGGGTGACTGCCCACCTCTGAGCCTCTGTTCCCTCATCTGGGAGTTGGGGAAAACAGTGCCCATCTCACAGTGCTCTGAGGCTCAGAGCCACAGAGTGCAAAGCACCGCCGGTGAAGCTCAAAGCATTGTATCTAAAAATATAATTACACAATTGTGCCATCCAGAGCCTTAGTGGTACGTTCCCTTCCAGAGATACAGCTTTGAGGGTCTTTCTCACACAGAGAAAGAGATGAAGACAGAGATGAATAAGGCAGGGGCCTGCCCTCCAGGGCTCACAGCGAGCCGGGGAGACAAGACAGTCAGACACCTGATTAGAATCAGCACTAAAAGAGCTGAGATGCATGAGCAGCTCTGGGAGCTCTCAAGAGTGAACAGTGTCCACCTAGGGGATATAGGGAGTCGGCGTAGGATCTGGACCTTGAAGGGTGAGCAGGATATTATGGGATAGGTAATAATTGGTAGAGGGAGGACATTTTAGGAAGAAGGAACCACATGAACGAAAAGTACAGTGATTGAATATGACCCAGAATATTGGGAACCCAGTGAATTGTCTAAAGGGCTGGCGAACATGGTCCGTGATGGGCAGTGGCAAGAGGGAGGTGAGAAAGGCTGGTCAACATTTAGAAGTGGTTAATATAGCTGAAAGTGACCCCATAAAACAGTGAATGCTATCCCAGAGAACTTTCTGTGATGGAAATGTTCTGTATTAGCACCGTCCAATATGGTAGCCGCTTGGTCATGTGCACCTATCGAGCACCTAACATGAAGCTAGTATGACTGAGAGATGACATTTTTGTTTTATTTAATTGCAACGTAAATTTAAGTAGCTACATGTGGCTGGTGGCTACCATATTGGACAGCTCAGCCATCAGACTTATGACAATAAATTCAAGCGTGTAGAGGGAGCCCTCAAGGTCCCCACCTTGCAGTCCTGTCCTCAGCCCATAAAACAGGAGCTCCCACAACGGCCGTTGCTACAATTGTGCAGCCAAGTGGATGAGATGGGCCGAAACATAGCTTGTTTCCTGCTTGCCAGGCCGTGCCCCCCGATGTGGCTGTGTCTGCTTGGAGGAAGGGGCACCTTTCTTACAAAGGTGTTAGGCGGGCTACCAGCAGCACTTTTTCTGTCTGCAATGGCCTGTCTGCAGGCAAAGTCAGGTTTCCTCTCTGCTTCTACTTCCTGGAGCTGCCGGGCCAGGTGAGCACAGCAATGCTCCCACAAGGTGATGAGGCATTCTCATTAAGGCTGTCAGTATCAGGTTCTGTTCTGCAGCCCTAACTGTCTGCAAGCAGATTCCTTGGCCTGAACTTGGGAAGGAGCAATGGGAGGCTCCGACTCTGGTCAAGGTTAAAAGGGAGGTCATTACTCAGCTTTACCAGCAATAAAGCATATATCATAGTTTAGTTCCCACTTTGCTTCCTGGTCTAGTTCTCAGTTGTTTCTAATATAAAAGGGAGGAGGAGGAAACGTAAGCCATTATGTTCCTTCAGAACCTGCTCGCCTCCCAAGCAAAAGGACATGGACACGCTTTCTAGTCTGGAATACAAAGCAGTAACATATTCATGAGCTGACACATCCATTCATGATGTCCTGCTCTAGAACAAAGGCACAGACTTTCTGAGTTGGAAGGAACATTGAATTCTAAAATCTCATCATATGATGAGGAAAATTTGGTCCCAGAGAAGTTTGATGAACTGCTCGAGGCCATGCAGAGATCAGAGGCAGATAGGACTGGATCCCAGTTCTCCTGACTCAAACAGGTCCTAATTATAAAAATCAGATTGGGCTTCCCTGGTGGCGCAGTGGTTGAGAGTCCGCCTGCCGATGCAGGGGACACGGGTTTGTGCCCCGGTCCGGGAAGACCCCACATGCCGCGGAGCGGCTGGGCCCGTGAGCCATGGCCGCTGAGCCTGTGCGTCCGGAGGCTGCGCTCCGCAATGGGAGAGGCCACAGCGGTGAGAGGCCCGCGTACCGCAAAAAAAAAAAAAAAAAAAAAAAAAAAATCAGATTGCAAACTGGTGGCCAAGGGTTAAAATTAGTTTGCTGTTTTTGTTGTTGTTGTTTTAGTGTACACAGTGTTGGCCCATGCAGGGTTTAAAAAATATTTCTGAATCATTTGCCTATACTTAAAAATCAGTTGAATTCGCTTTGAAATCCAGATTAGCTATCATTTTGGGGCCTGTAATTCCACATGGCAACAAAGGCCTGTAGCGAAGTCGCGCCTGACCCTGCCACAAGGAGAAGTAAACGGGAGAAAGGAGACGTGTGGACCATTTCAGAAACTGATCCTCCAAAGCCATCAAACTGGATCCCAAATGCATATAATCTGCTTTTTAAATGCCTGGTTAGTAATTTGTTACTGCTTATTTTAAGGACTTAGAGTTTCAGTTTGTAGAAGTTTAAACAAAAGATAGATCTTAGAAATCACCTGGTTGAGCCAATTCTTTTTACAGATGAGTATCATGGATCTAAACCATCGTGTCTAAGCCTGCTGATAAAACAGGGTCACAGGCTGTTGTAACCAGGTAGGATTTGATTGGCTCCCTTGGCTCCAGCTCTGTAGGGGTTCCAGGTCCATCACATTTCCCCTTAAAATAGTTTTGGGAAAAAATTCCTAAGGATATTTCTCGTGGACTCACATGTATTAACGGTACTGATGTCTGCACCAAACACACTGATGTCCAACTCAGCACATAATAGGCATTCATTCAATAAATGTGTTGAACAAGTGAATAAATGTGTATCAAATGACATCAAAATTGGGTGTAGCTTCCTTATACATGTTGCCATTTTCAGTACATAATCTTTTCAGATTAATATTAATGAATCTTGGCAAAATACTGATATCTATGTCAATTATAATCTGTTTTTTATAAATAGATGCAACATTGCTCTGATTTGGAGAAGTAGCGAATCAGAGCACTGGTGTTATATTTTTCAGGATGTATTTTGCAGTCTCATAAAATATTAATATTTTAATTGCCCCAAAATAAAAATTAAATAAATCTTAACTTCACTAGGAAGGAAATCAGTGAACAAAACAAAACAAAACCATGCTGCTGCCCAAACTAAGGCAACCATGTTTTGAAGCCACCAGTGCCATCTTTGCTCACAGCCAAGGAGCTGACCCCAAAGTCTTGTGTCTTGTTATCCCCTGGATATTTCAGTGAAAAACCCTTGCTTCTACTTTCAGTCACTCTCTAATTATAGCTCTCTGGTTCTAGGACTCCACTGTGGGTGCCATAGTTGTCCTCAGAAATAATTCTACCCTCTCTCCAGTGTTACACATTGTCCTTGAATGAGACAAATGTCCCTCAACTTCGCCTCTCCCTGGGACAAGTCATCTTCTGAGAAGTAGTTTGGTCCTGCAGGTAATTAAATCCTGGGGCGAGGAGGGTGTCCCACTAGTCCTCCAGACTGCTTCCAACAAGTCTGGACCAAGCTTAAGCTACTTTGTCTGTTACATAAAGATGGTAACACATTGGAAAGAAAATGACACAAGTGCTTTGCTCTTTCTTTGCTGCTGCCTAGTAGAGAAGCATGGGGTCCTTGCTTAGCATTTGGTGGGCTCCACTTAACAGGAGGATATCCCTGGTCTTGATCACTGTCCGAAAACAGGTTCTACCACTTCCATAGCCTTTGGCAATTGAAAGCTTTTTTTCTCCGTAAACATCAATAGACTGGAGAGAAATCTCCACAGTGAAAACCTCTTTTTAATTTTTAAAAATTAAGTCTCAGGTGGCACTTTGGGACAGAGGGGCAATAAATTGCAACTTACCGTGTGGCAGGAATCATACCAATTCTATATCTTATTGAATCCTCACAACAGCCTGGAGAGGACCTTATAATCTCCACTGACAGAGGAGAAGTGGAGGTGGAGAGAGGAGGTGGGTTGCCTGTGTAAAGGGCTGAGCCAGAATTCAAATTCAGGTTTTTCTAACTACAAAGCTAGTGTCCCTTTCTTAGTGTTGGCCCTCCAGAGGCATTTTTTTCTTCAAAGCACCCCAAATCACACAATAGAGCTTCCTCTGTGTGTTACCACTGGGAGCTCATAAAACACCATATTCCCACCATAATCTGAGACTCTGCAAAATGCACATACAGCTAACTGGGAAAATATAATATTTGAATCATCCTGTAGAGAGAACCTCAAAGCAATAGTCAGCCCATGGCAAATGCCATCTGATCGCCCAGCCCAAGGCTCAGCCTAAAACTTGCTGCAGGGTGTCAGTCTAAAGATAACCCAAAAGGTCTCATAGCTTCCTGGTTGTTAAAACAACAACTACAGTAGCAGGAATTGAGACCTAAAGATCAGCGGGGTAGAAATGAGGAAGGAAATGGCATGTTAAATGACTACTTTTCCCCAACTGGCCCTGTTCTTTCTAGATATAGCCCCAGAACTTGCATAGTTACAGTGGGAGAATTTGATCAATCAAATGCTGAAAGGTTTCTACCAAATTCGAGGCTGTTCAAATCTTGATGTACTTTGAAGTCTGGAGTACAGTAGAATTCCTAGGAGATTTATGCTTCTATCTCTGTTAGGCTGGTTTGACACAAATACCCGCTTAGGAGGCCCTTCCCAAGCCACTACGTAAACTCTCCTAGGCCAGCAGTAAAGAGAGTGTGTTCTCGTAGTCCTCTGCCCGCCAAGGATCTCATCTTAATTCCCTCCTCTTCTTTTTGTCCCTTTCGGGTTTCATCAATTCATTGTCACTTTGGTTCTTTCTCCCTCTCTCTTCCCACTTTTCTACTTCAGATCAAAGGAGTTCCCCATTTCCCCACTTCTGCATTTGCTCCCTGGAAGGCAAAGCAAGTTAATTTCCCATCTCCTTTTCCAGGCACACAGGGTGCTCCTTAGCCAAATAAAATCTCCTCTTCACCCACTCCCCCACGCCCGACACACCCTTGCCCAGAGCCCTGGCGATTTCAGGCTCTCAGGTTGTAGTAGGAGAAAAGGTTTAGTCTGATGTGGTTAAGCCAGTCATCACGGCGTCTTCAGATTCTCAGCCCCAAACCACTCTCCGGTACATCACCCTCACTTTCCATTTCTCTGGATTATCTTTCATCTGTTCACCACTAACCCTCACAGCCTCAACCAAGGCTGAAGCTGGGGCCAGAAGGGTGGTACGCTTCCTTTCCTGGTTGAAATACTGACTGCCGTGGCTAAGCCATTCCCTTTAGGGCTCATTACAGGGAACAAGAGAAAGAGAAAGCAAGAGTGAGTGGGGCTGCAATGACTGTTGTTACATGGTTTCCCTTAAGCCCCAGAAATAGAAAACCAGACTTCCGACTTGCAGAGCCCCCCTGCAAACCACCAGACCACACTGCCAGATAAGAAAAATGTTCGATTGTGTCATATTTCCTTCATCAGCGCCAGTTTCTGAAAATGGCCCTGAATTTCAGAGAGAGCCTCCTCACGATCCTAAGATTTAGAGAAGATGGAAGAACAAGGTATCAGATCTCTCTCTCTTCTGGTATAAATTTATTTTCAACCACAGAAGTAAAGGAAAGAAAACATTATGAGACATTAGTCATGAACTAACTTTGTTTGCAAGAGAAATGTCTTATTTGCAAGAGAAAGAAGTGCATTGGACATCAACAGGCATCGAGAAAGGGAATCTGCTAGCTTAAAAAAATGTG
The DNA here is from genome assembly GCF_964165515.1 of Mesoplodon bidens. NCBI lineage: Eukaryota > Metazoa > Chordata > Mammalia > Artiodactyla > Ziphiidae > Mesoplodon > Mesoplodon bidens. The sequence goes on along the minus strand of NC_138164.1, from coordinate 91,509,028 downwards.
TCCTTGGCCTTTTCAATTCACGTGTGTTCATTTATTGAGTACCTACTGTATGCCAAGCGCTGTGCTTGTTGCTGCAAATCCAAAGAGGATGAGGCACCTGCTTACAGAACCTGGAGGCTGGACTAGATTCAGATTCACCTAGATTCCAACTCCTGTGCTCAGCACCACCTGCACCACCGAAATAATTTTGCTTCCCTCTCCCAGAGCAGCCTCGGCAGGCACCTGTGTTGTCAGCCGCTGCAGCGAGAATGATGGCCGGGGTGTTGACAAGCTCCTAACTGGAAGGTAGGAGGTGCCGTGAGAGATCAGCTAGGAAAGATACCTTTGGACCAGGGTGAGCTGCTAATGCTTGGAAAAGACTTGGGGGTGAGGCCTAGTGAGCTGTCACCCTGGGGTAGGGCCTGGCCCAGCAGATAGACAACACAGGCGGGGGAAGCAGGTGACAGACAAGGCCCTCGTGGGGAAAGAGCCGTTTCAGGGGACAGCAACAATAGCATGGAAGCCAGGATCTCAGGAGCCGGTGAGCTCACTAGGGGTTGGGGCACAAAGAAGGGAGAGCCTGGTGTGACCCCAAAGCCCAGGATCAAAGAGGCCGGGCCGGGAGAGCTGCTGATAGCAGCCTTGTGGTGAAGACAAAGAAGGAGAGACAGGAGTCAGGAGTCTCTTTTATTCAGCCAATACAGAAACAACTACTTATGAGTGACTTCTGTATGCCTATAGCTGTTCCAGGCCCTGAGGGGTTCAAAGGAAGAACCAAGTTAGAAGTACACATCCAATTCAGAGATGATCAAATCCATACCCTGAAATTACTGCTGGGTAAGACAATACTGCAATGGGTCATGCAATATTGGCACTTGCCTCAATTGACACAAGCGCTTTCCTTGCCTTATCTCATTGAATCCACCCAACAACCCTGCAAGGTGGGTACTCTTGTCCCCGTTTTAGAAATGAGGGTGCTGAGGTCCTGAGACTTCAGTCTGGCTGAGGTTCTGAGCCAGCTAGTAAGTGGCCTGAGCCAGGATTCAGATCCAAGTCTGTGTGAGCCTCTGAACTTTCTAGTATAGCCTGCAGCATCCCTGTACTGGAATAATATGGTGCTGCATTGAGCAAGAGGGAAAAGTAGATACTTACGGGCCGAAAGTGCAGGGAGAAGTTCAAAGGGTGGAGCCCTAGTAGAGGTGAGGGCGCTACGTATGCACAGGGTCAAGGATGGCTTCTTGGAATCGGAGGGTCTGTTGGAGCTGAGTCAAAGCTGTAGATCATAGGTCTTCTCCACTTTCTAAGCCAGAGAAGGAGGGTCTGAGTTAGGACTTGGGCCATCCAGCAGAGTGGCCCTGCCCTGAAGACGCAGGGGTGCCACACAGAGCACATGTGGTGTGAGAGCTCACTGCAGGAACCACGCTCCACCCTGTCAGACAGATACCCAGGCGGCCCACAGGCCCAGCCTCCGAGCCATGGGCTTGCAACACCCCCAAAGAACAGCAACTGGCCTCGAGCAGAAGGGCGGAGGAAACCCCCCCTCAGGCCCAGGCCGTGGAGGGGGGCCTGGCTGTCCACAGGGCCTGCCGGTGTCCTGGCAGAGAGAGGAGGTGGCACAGGCACCAGGCACTAGGGTGCCAGGGCCTCCCAAGAAGGAACAGGTGCGAAGCAGGGCAATTAGCTGAGAAGGCGTACGGGGGGCAGGCGGCCTTGACCTGACTGGGGGAGCCACCAGGGTTACATCCTCTGCGGGTGAGTAGGCTTGATTAACTCTCTGATGAACGGAGTGTTGCAAGGGAACTTTTCTCTTCTTCGAGGAGCCAGATGAAGTGATCATTAGATTTGGCTTTTAAAATAAAACTATTCTGAAGGGGGGACGAGCCCTCAAGCTTCCCCGGGTGTGCTTGGCACTCTGGCTTCTCTCCACGAGGAAGGAAGAGCGTCTGCTCATGGGCTGTGACTTGGAGAGGTCCCACGGTGAGTCAGGCGCTCTGTGTGTGTGCCCCGTGGTTACAATGTCGTGAGGCACTGCTAATTTACTCACGTAATGTGTTCCTCTAGACCAGCCACAAAGAAGACCGCTCAGTTATTTTGATCCCAAAGAGAGGCTGGTGTTTACCGTGAACTCCCCAGCAACCCCGTGTGTGTGTGTGTGTGTGTGCATGCTCGCACACATACACATATGTATTTGCATAACGACCTTACACAATGAAGAGGTGGGGCCGCTGCCCTGTCCAGCATTTACAGACACATTTCAACTCTGAACTGTGAGCAGGGATCGTCACGGAGTGGCCTCCACGGGGACGATGACCTGTATTCTTCTAAAAACCCAGGTGCATGGAGAAAGTTGTCACGTGTTCCTACCACCACAGGGGACGGGGAAAGGGAGCAAACATTTGAGAGTATGTACCTCTTGCCAGGCACTGGGCTAGGGTTTTATGTATCTTGTTGGCTTCTCCCAACTACCCTTTGAAGCAGGTATTATGCTTTCATTGTTCCAGATTCTTGCCCCACTGCTTGTGCTTAGGGGAAACCCATACTTCCTTAGGTGTCCTCTGAAAAATTCCGTAAAGCCTTTTCTGACTTTATCAGTAAAATTAGTTATACTCTCCTTCGTGCTCCCAGAAAATCATAGACTCTGGGGAGATGGCAGCCTCACTTTCCTCGTCTGTCATATTGGGGTGACCATAGGGTCCTTGTGAGGAAGAAATGAAATAAATCATGTAAGTGCTTCGACAGTGGCTGGCACTTAGCCCTTGTCAGCCTTCGTTGTTGTTATTAATAACAGTAACAAGAATACCCCATATAATTACTTAGCACTTGCTGTAAGTTCCTTGAATATAGGGATGATGCTTACTCGGTTCATTGTTTTATACGCAGAGTCTAGGAGTAGTCGGCACGTGGGTAGCTCGTTTTCCAGCTGGTGAACGAGTGAATAACAGTGAAGGATTTGTGCACTGTGACTTCTGTGTGCCCCTGAGGATGGGCCCTTGTCTGACCCGTTTCTGTATTTCTAATGTCACCACTTCATCTCGCACAACCCACGTGTTCAGTGACTCTGCTGAACGGATGAACAGGACCATGAGCTGCTGCTACTCAGCCAGTGCCCGGCCGAGGGAGTGCAGCTGCACGCCTGTCTCATGCTCCGGGGGGTGGGGGCCCCTCCTCCTCCCTGAATTCAGTAAGGCCCTTGACACACCACCTCTACAGGGTGAGCTCCTCGAGGTGGAGACCATGCCTTGTTTACTTTTAAATCCTTGGTGTCCAGCACCGCACCTGGCACACAGGACATGCTCAGACGGCTATACGGGGACTCTCACGTCCTCTTGGACTCCAAGGAGTGCAGAGTCCAAAACGGATTTGTCACCTCTCTTCCAAACCCTCTTCTTCCAGAGAGGTTCCCATTTCTGTTTATTAGAGACCCTCCTTCTCAGTTTCAAAGGTCTAAGTCTCCTCGGGAGTACTGTACCCTAATGGAAAGAGCAGTCAGGCTTTTCTGGGCTCAAATCGTGGCTTTGCAACCCCTGGCTGTCCGGTCTGGATGAGTTGCTTACCCCTCTTGAGCGTTAGTTTGCCCTTTCATCGAAGGAGGATGACAGTACACACTATTCATCCTTTCAGTAAGTGTTTATTGGGCCCCTAAGACATGGTGGGAGCTGTTCTAGGCCCTAGAGATACGTAGATGTGAACAAAACAACATTGCTCTTGTCTGAATGGCGCCTGCAAACTAGAGAGGGAGAGATAGACACTAAACAAATCAGCCAGTAAACAGGGTGTTGGATGGTGTATGAGCTGTGTGGAAGGAAGTGAGCAGTCAGGTGTCAGTGTCTTATTCAGGGGATGAAGGAAGGCCTTGCTAATAAGGAGAGCCTGCATCTGGAGAATAAGATTCCAGGGAGAGGGAAAGACCAAGGCACGTCTTGCCTCTCCCACCCCAATCCAGCCCCAGTACAATCCAGTCACACCCCTTCCCTGCTCAGAAGTCTGCAAAGGACTGATGGTTCATCAAGTTCACACCCTTGGACGCTGATATTCAAGACCACCTCCAATATGATGCTACATTTACCTTTCCCACCCATATTCTACTGCTCTCCCAGAAATATTAAATACTAGGAGAGAGAGTCAGCTGCACTCTGTCACTCCCAGCAGAATGACTGAGAAGCCTAACCACACTCCCAAAGAAAATTGACTGCAATGGACCCTTACCCCAGATTCCCTGGGCCATTGTACGCTCCAGCCACGGTGGACATGACACCTGTCTATTACTGGCTCACCCTTCCCACCATGCTACAATATCATGGACTCTGTGATAATGGGTCTTCTCTTAAAGCTACAAAATGGCATATGGTTTCCCAAATCACTTTTCTTTCACTGCTCTTATCTCCCCTGATACCTGCCCCTATAGGCCCCTCACCCATAAGAAAATGTCCTTATTTTGACTTTGCTGGTTCTAATGGGAGATCCAGGCTCAAGTCATGAATTCCTACATCCAACTCTCTGTCCCAAGATCCCTCCATCCCCCATTCCTCTATCCCTTTTCGATCTGCACTCAGTTCACAAAGGACTGGTGCCTGGACTGAGGGCAGATCATAAACTGGGACCTGCTCACACTACACAGAACAGCAAAACCCCTGATACTGTGTTTCTTCCAGCCTGGCGAACAGGCACCACCATCCCCTAAAATAGCCCCCGTGGTGGAATTTATGATGAATTTATAGGCTGGCTAATTTCAGGCCCTTCTCCCAGGGAAGGCCCTTGAACTGACACCTACCACCATTTGGATCTTGGAGAAAAGCAGAAGAGATCCTGGGCCCCAGCACCAATATTCGTTTTATTTGTTTGTTTCTTTCTTTCTTTCTTTGTTTGTTTATGGCTGTGTTGGGTCTTCGTTTTTGTGCGAGGGCTTTCTCTAGTTGCGGCAAGTGGGGGCCGCTCTTCATCGCGGTGCGCGGGCCTCTCTTGTTGCAGAGCACAGGCTCCAGACGCGCAGGCTCAGTAATTGTGGCTCACGGGCCCGGTTGCTCCGCGGCATGTGGGATCTTCCTAGACCAGGGCTCGAACCCACGTCTCCTGCAACGGCAGGCAGACTCTCAACCACTGCGCCACCAGGGAAGCCCCCGATATTCTAAAATAGTATTCCTGAGGCTTTCTGTTCCCCACGACAGGATGCTGAAGCAAGGACAGGCACTCATAGCTGTGGGATACAGATGCCCTCTAGCATTATAAATGGGCAATCTTAAATACCACTGTAGAGCCTAAAAACCTGAAAATGTTATTGTTGAACCTTTGGTGATCATTAGCTGGCTATGCCTGATATGGTTGATATAGCCATGGTCTGGGACACGGTTTTCCTACTCAATGCCAGGACACCTGGGCAATATGGCACCCACACTCTCATCCCTATCTGTTTGGAGTGTACCACTCTTCTTCCACAATACCATAGGCCAAACATATTACATCATCCTGAGCAGCCATCAGGAAAAACAAACATGAATGTGGTCCTGCATTCTAGTGCCCCCCAAAGGCTACCTCCACCATAGTTATGATGCCCAATTGGCTGCCCAGCACATAGCTACATGTGACTTCGACCACTCCTTCTACCTTGTACATCTTTGTGACAGCCTTGCCAATGTCAATCTATGCCTCTGAGGTCTGGCTCAAGAGTTGTGCTGGCTCAGGGCGCCTACCACCTCATTACAGGTGATGACGCGGCCCAGACAACCACTCCATCTCAGAAGATGACTACCCAGCTACCCACATCATCTACCAAGGTGCCCCCTGCCAGAACACAGGCATCTTCCCCTCAGGGGATTCCCCCACTCGGCATGTACCACATACCCAAAAGAGTGAACACCAGACAGACCTCCAGACTTACAACTCTCTCCTCCCCATCTTCCCCCCTGCGCACCATAAACCCCATTACCACCGTGGCTAAAACCTCCCCTCCTGGACTTCCTAAAGCAAACCTTCTGCTTAAGGCCATCCCCAGGCTAGTCTGTATGTACATATGGTCAAGGCTGCATCCCAGAGGCTCAGCCACTGGGTGCACTCTGCCCCCATGAGCAAGCCACTTCCTTAATTCACACCATGCCAGATGACCCAAGGCTCATGAAGAAGGCCCACAAAACCACCAACACTAATGCCACTGGTCTAGGCTCCTGGGTCTTGCCCTGTCTTATCCAGGACCTGATGGACAGGACATTGACTGAGGTTGTTGAGTCTGGTCCCTGGCCCATGAGTCCAGATCATGCATCTATCCAAATCCACATGCCTATGTTGGTACCTTCCTAGGCCCTCACAGCATGACGGGAGGCATAACCCTCCACTGGCCCAGACAGAGAGTAAAGGAACATGAGTGATTAGAAGACCCAGAAGGAACCTGGTTCACCAGTGCCCTACCCCAGACGACGGCCTCCAGACGTCCCAACTCCTTAAACACACACGCGCACTCTGCTAACTCCACTGACCTTCTTAACATTTTCCAACCACCCCCTGATGGGGTCCTGCGGTTCACAGTCCCCAGGCAAAGGTGATGAGCATTTCCCTACCCATCGCCCTAGGCATGAGAGTGACATTTGGGGGCTTCCCTGGTGGCGCAGTGGTTGAGAGTCCGCCAGCCGATTCAGGGCACGCGGGTTCATGCCCCGGTCCGGGAGGATCCCACATGCCGCGGAGCGGCTGGGCCCGTGAGCCATGGCCGTTGGGCCTGTGCGTCCAGAGCCTGTGCTCCGCAACGGGAAAGGCCACAACAGTGAGAGGCCCGCGTACCGCAAAAAAAAAAAAAAAAAAAAAAAAAAAGAGTGACATTTGGGCTGGAGGAGTGGGACTAAGGGCTCGATTACACAAGGAAAATAGCAGATGCAGCAGAGGAAATGTCCAAGATTCTATCAGAACCTTGTGACAGTCACAGTGTAACGTAAACAGTGGCAGCACTGAGGCTTTCACTGAAGGGCAAAACTCCTAACTGCCAGGGTGGCAGATAACAGACGAGCTCCAGATGATGTGCTGGCTGCCCAAGAGGAGTATGTGCCCTCCAGGGAATTTCCCGTTTTGTGTGGATAAACAACGCAGGCAAAGTAATCTAAATAGCCCAACAGATGCACCACCAAACGAAAACCAAATTTTATCCAAAGCACCCTGAAGTCCCTAGTTCCTGGATATCCCTTGCATCCTGGGGTGACCTTGTTACAGGGACCCTTCTGCCAGAAAGCGGACTTTACATGCCGACCTGGCCATGAAAAACCAGTACAGCCCACAGCCAAGTACGTTAATAAGAGATAATTAATCTCTCCCCTCTACCATCTCCCGGCATTCTTCAGCAGGTGGGTTCCTGTCCTGTATCTGTGTCCCCAGGACCCTGCGTTCTCCCTCTGAAGATGATGGGGAGCCCTCTTTTCAGTGGGCCCCTCACCTGGGATTTCCCTCACTTTGCCAACGTCTGAGTCGGTAATAAACCTTTGAGTCACTTGTGATCATTGCAGGAGTGGTGTGTTTGGACATGCAATGCCTTTAAATAGGAGGGAATGGCAGACTGGTCGTTGAGTTGCATTATAACAATATTCCAGGAAGAGGCAACTTGAACCTGTCTTTATTCCATCACTGCCCCAGAACCGCACCTCCAACTCCTGATCCCACACCCAGACCCTTGCTCAGGCTTTTTCCTGCCAGCCACACCTGCTTCACTCACCAGGTGTTTAGGAGAAGTGACTTTGAAACCACTGGCTGTTAATCCCTACTCACTTCTAAGCTCTGTGACCTGGAACAAGTTCCTTAGCCTTTCTGTGACTCAGTTTCCGCATCCATAAAGTTATGAGCACAATACTTACTCCATTAGGGTGTTGTAAGGGGTGTGAAAGACCCCACTCTAGGTAAAGCTCACAGTACAAGTCTGACACAAAGGAAATACCCAGGTATTTACTCATTTAGAGGCAACTCAATTTCTACTTCCTCCAGAAAAACTTCCATACCTATTCCCACTTCAGTTTATCCTTAATCCGACCAGTCTGATTGCATTTCTGTTCAGCACCTTGCTGTTGATCGTGTATCTGTTCTCCATTACATATGCGTTCACTTTGACCTTCCCAAGTAAGAGATAAAAGTCCATGAAGGAAGGGACGACATTATACCTGGCTCTCCTACTGACTTGCTGTGTCATTTTGCACGTAATTTTCTTAGGATTGAGTTTCTTTCCCTGGAATGGCAATTACATGGCATGTGTGCCAATACCTCCCTACCCCATGGCCTTGGGAGACACTAGTACCCAATAATAATTCTCTTCCCCCGAACCTGGGTCCAGACTCAGAATCCTTCTTAACACAGTGCTTTGGACGATGTCTAGTAATGTATTCAATAAATATGTATTGAGTACTTACTAGGTACTACTTCCCATTTAGTATTCTGGAGATAAAACTTAGGGCGTCCTGTCGCTGCAATTATGGAACTTGTCACTTGGTGGGGAAGAAAAACAATATGTAAATTCATAAATGAGAAAATATCAGGTATAGTGATCAATACAGTGATGAAAATAAAATAGTGTTGTGTTAGTGCCTGGGGAGAAGGCTACTTTAGAATGGGTGTCCAGGGACTTTCTGAAGCCCCTGGAGATTCTGACCTGGTAGATTTTGTGTGGGCCCCAGAATATGTGTCGTTAACAAGCAAATGCAGGAAATTTGGGAAACGCTGACATGGTGAGTAAGAGTGAGGGTACAGGGTCAGAAGACCTAGGCTCACATCCCGTTTCCTACACTTACGTAGCTGTGTGACCTGAGCAAGTTATTGAACTTCTGTGACCCTCAGTTTCCTTATCTGTAAAATTGGAATAATACTACTGCCCATCTCAGAAGGTTATATTAGGATTAAAATAAGACAAAAAATAAGATTTAAGATTCCTGGCACATAGTATGTGCTCAATAAAAGGCAGCAATTATTTACAACAATAGGCCCATCTACTCCTAGCTATAATCTTCTGTTTGAATTACTCAAAAGACAGACCCAACAAGTACCACTTAGTAAGCAATTAATATAGCCTCTAAGTTGATTTTTGCCTAATAAAACTCTTCCTCTTGAAAAATACACTCTCAAAAGACCTTCTTGTGAGCAGGAATGCCAGAGTCCAATGAATGTATGTCCTATGGCACTCTAGTTTAGGCAGGTTTCAGATTTGGAAGGGCTTTGGCCTAATTTCCTCTCCTATCAAAAGGGAGCCTGGCTACTTGCCCTTTCTAATTCAGTGGGCAGTGGGGGGACGTGTTTCTGAGACCTAAAGGGATGTGAGATTTGCAAAGTGTAAGGCACAAACAGGACACTCGCCTTCTCAGAGCAGCCGGCCCATCCAACTGAAGGGCCCAACAGCAGCGATAAGCACACTCCTGCTCTACCGGCCTCCACTCATTTGGAGAAGGGGGCTGCTCCTTCACGTTATAAGCTGAGCTGGTACATAAGGAAGAAAAAAAAAAGTTGGGCAGGAAGCAGCCTTTTCAACCAGTGAAGAAACCGTTAGAATCCATCCCTTTGCCCTGATGCCAAAGCTCGGCCTGCACCACCCAGCTACACTATCGAGGACACTCAGGCTATCGCAGAGCCCTGGAGGTATTTGTCCCTAGTTTATCAGGGACCTGTGGAAACGTTTCTCTAACTGAAGATAAAGAACTCTTCCTCCCCACCCCCATTCTACTTCTAGCTACCTACCAGAGAGTTTCTCTCCTTTTCTTTCAGTAACACCAGTTCTGAAAAGAAGATATTTTTCAACCAGGACTTGAAGTAACTGGTGCAGAGGCAGGTAAGATGAGTTTTCTTCATTCATTCCTTCAATAAATAATTATTGGGTACTTACTACGTGCTGGGCTAGGCTCTTGGATTCAATTCCAAGCAGAAGGAGCTTTCAGTCTTTGGGGGAGCTCAACAGAACTTAACAGCCACAAAACAGAGAATTACCAATTGTGATCCAAACTGGGAGTGAGTAGATAAGCAGCAAGGTCCTACTGTATAGCACAGGGGACTATATTCAATATCTTGCAATAACCTATAATGGAAAAGAATCTGAAAAAAAATAACTGAATCACTTTGCTATATACCAGAAACTAATATGGCATTGTAAATCAACTATACTTAAATAAATAAGTAAAAAGAAAAAAAAGGAAAAAAACAATTTAAAAAAACCTGGGAGTGAGATCATATAATGATGGGTCCTAATCTAGTCACAAGAGGCTGGGAGCTTCCCTGCAAAAGTAACATTTGAACTGAGAGAGAGTGCGTATAATAATCTTCTAGATTGCGCTCTTGCCCTCCAAGTGGGTGTTTTCAGGGTTAAAAAGATGCCTCAGGGCCAGAAAGAATTGCTGCCATGCCACGCCAGTCCTGTTTTGAAGACCAAGTCATGATTTCTTGACCCTGGTGAAGGTTAGGATGGAAATATCTTATTGGAGTGATAGAGAGGCCAGCATAAACCTGCCAGGATCTCCTTCAAGATTCAGTTCACTTTGTAAAAGTTGCCAGATAAAAGATATTTCCAGATGGAGGGCCATGCAAGAAATACAAATGGAAAAGTTTTTAATAGCTCTTCCTTTGAAAGCTACAACCCAAGGCAGCTTTTTGCAGTGGGATGGGAGGCACTGTAGCCTGATACCATAGGAGGAGCTGAACTGGCCCACGAGCATCCTGGGGGCCTTTGGAGAGGGGCTGTAGCCTGAAGGGAGCATTAAAGATGCTCTACTTACATGAGACCCCCTACTCCAGCCGTCCCCACCCCAAATGGAACCTGTGCCTGCTATACTCTAACCCTCGGCTTCTCAGAGGAGAGGGCAGATAGGAATCTATAAGAGCATGAGTCCCTTTAAGGATGTGGCTGTACATATTAATAACAAGCTGCCCCCTTTTCCCCTGTCCTTGGGGCCTAGTGGGCTCCTGCCAAGAAGGTCATCTAGAAGTCAGGGACCAGTGCTACTGATGGGGGCATAAGTGGGCAGGAATTGCCATTGGGGACCTGAAGAATGTCTCAGAGCTCATGGGACTGGCTTCACCGTACATTGGGGTTGTTAAATTGGTCCATGGATGAACCTGAGAATGTTGTGAGCTCCCTGAAATGAAAGGTAAAATTCTGCACCTTGGTCAGCTCTGCACCTAGGGAAACGTCTTTAACTTTTACCTAAAAACTTTTAGGTTTTGTGTGTGTGTGTGTGTGTGTGTGTGTGTGTGTGCGCGCATGGTAAAAATATACATGGGCATAACATTTACCATTTTAGCCACTCCCCCGTATATAGTTGAGTGGCATTAAGCATATTTACGTTGTTGTACAGCTATCACCCACCATCCACCTCCAGGACTTTTTTTTTTTTTTTTGCGGTACGCAGGCCCCTCACTGTTGTGTCCTCTCCCATTGCGGAGCACAGGCTCCGGACGCGCAGGCTCAGCGGCCATGGCTCACGGGCCCAGCCGCTCTGGGGCACGCGGGACTCTCCCGGACCGGGGCATGAACCCGCGTCCCCCGCATCGGCAGGCGGACTCTCAACCACTGCGCCACCAGGCAAGCCCAGGACTTTTTTATTCTTCCCAAACTGAAACACTATATCCATTAAAAAATAACTCTCCCCTCCCCCGAGCCCCTGGCAACCCCCATTCTACTCTCTGTCTCTGTGAATTTGACGACTCTAGGTACTTCATATGAGTGGAATCATACAGTCTTTGCCCTTTTGTGACTGACTTGTTTCGCTTAGCATAATGTCCTCAAGTCTCATCCATATTGTAGCACGTGACAGGATTTCTTTTTTAAGGCAGAATAATATTCCATTGTATGCATATTTATTTATTGGGTATATACCCAGAAGTGGAATTGATGACTCATTTAGTAATTCTATTTTTAATTTTTTGTAGAACCTGCATGCACCATTTTATATTCCCACCAGCAAAGCACAGAATTTCCAATTTGCCCACATCTTTGCCAACACTTGTTATTTTCTGTTTAGGGGATAACAGCCGTCCTAATGGGTGTGAAGTGGTGCTTTATTGTGGTTTTGTTTTGCATTTCTCTAGTGATTAGTGATATTGAACATCTTTCTATATGCTTATTGGCCATCTGTATATCTTCTTTTTTTAATTTAATTTAATTTAATTTAATTTTCGCTGCATTGGGTCTTCGTTGCTGTGCGCGGGTTTTCTCTAGTTGTGGCGAGCGGGGGCTACTCTTCGTTGCGGTGCACGGGCCTCTCATTGCGGTGGCTTCTCTTGTTGTGGAGCACAGGCTCTAGGCATGCGGGCTTCAGTAGCTGTGGCTCGTGAGCTCTAGAGTGCAGTCTCAGTAGTTGTGGCGCATGGGCTTAGTTGCTCTGCAGCATGTGGGAACTTCCGGGACCAGGGCTCAAACCCGTGTACCCTGCATTGGCAGGTGGATTCTTAACCACTGTGCCACAAGGGAAGCCCCTGTATATCTTCTTTAGAGAAATATCACTCCAAGTCTTTTGCCTACTTTTTTTTTAAAACAATTTTTTAGTTCTCTTCCTTGTATTTTTTTAAATTCATTTAATTTTGGCTGCGTTGGGTCTTTGTTGCTGCACGCAGGCTTTCTCTAGTTGCGGTGAGTGGGGGCTACTCTTCGTTGTGGTGCGCAGGCTTCTCATTGCAGTGGCTTCTCTTGTTGCAGAGCACAGGCTCTAGGCGTGCGGGCTTCAGTAGTTGTGGCACATGATCTCAGTAGTTGTGGCTCGCGTGCTCTAGAGAGCAGGCTCAGTAGTTGTGGCGCACGGGCTTAGCTGCTCAGCGGCATGTGGGATCTTCCCAGAGCAGGGCTCGAACCCATGTCCCCTGCATTGGCAGGCAGATTCTTAACCACTGTGCCACCAGGGAAGTCCTTGCCTACTTTTTAATTGGGTTTTTGGTGGGTTTTGCTGTTGAATTGCAGGAGTTCTTTAAATATTCTGGATATTAACCTTTTATCAGATATATAATTTGCAAATATTTTCTCCCATTCCATAGGTTGCCTTTTTAGTCTCTTGATACTGTCCTTTGATGCACACAAGTTTTTAACTTTGATTGCAGTCCAATTTATCTGTTTTTAATTTTGTAGCCTGTGCTTTTAGTGTCATAGTCAAGAAATCATTGGCAAATCCAATGTCACGTAGTTTTTACCCTACATTTTCTTCTAAGAGTTTTATAGTTTCGAGTTGCCAGCTTTTTAAGAAGTCTATGACTGAAAATGCATAGGGCCATCCTCAATACCGATTCTGGGGAGACCCTCAGGTCTTGACGAATGTCAGTGTGAAGCTAGGAATTGGGAAATTGATAACACGGATGTGATATCTGAGGCTTTTAATTCAAAAGGAATTATTGAGTATCTCCAAATTTATATCAACACCCTGGGAGCTGGTAAAAATGAAAATCATGTCCTCTCTTCTCTAAGAACGTAAGTCACTTACAAGGTGGCAAGATGGTATGCACACGTAAAATTATGGCACTGCAAGGCAGAGTCTAATGAGCACCTACCCAGGCCCTAGAGCCAAGAGCTGGAAGGAGTTGAGGTCAGGGGACAGAAAAACCTTCAGTGCAAAGATGTGGCTTGAGTGGGGTCCAGGTTGATGGACACGATTTGGAGAGGCAGAGAGGAGTGGGAGGCTTTTGTACTAACTGCAGTAATGACTGCCATTTACCGAGCACTCACCCTGTGCCAGGCTCTGTTCTCTGCCTGCTGCTCACATTATCTCAGCTATGCCTCCTCACCCTATGTTTATCATTGCCTCTAGTCTATCATTGCAAGCACTGAAGCACAGAGGTTTGCCTAAGATTCATTATCCAGATAGTAAGTTGTAAAGTGGAGCTTAGAAACCAGGTTTATCTCTATTCTTAACACCTCTGCTCTTCTAGCACCAAAGTTTTGAAGCACAGACAAAGCAGACATTCCGGATAGAAAGAACAGAATAAGACAGTGCACAGAAATGGTCATGAGCAGGATGTTTGAGGTCAAAGAGGAGCAGCCTGGCTGGTGGGAAGGTTCAGGCTCTCGGGCTTTGGGATATGAAGTTCATTTGATGGCGTGGGCAGGCTCACAGCCATCTTTAATGGAATCATGGGGAGTTTGGTCTTGATTTGCTAGAAGGACAGAATCACACATAGAGCTGCAGCTCTAACCTTCCAGCCAACCTCTTTCCTCTATACAATGAGAACATCGAGGTCCCAAGAGGTTAAGCTACTTGCCAATAATCAGAGGAAACAGGGAGCCATTGCAAATTCTTGAGCAGGGTGGTAACAGTGAAGAAAACAGTATTCCAGATGGGTTAGTCTGGCAGTCAGATACATGAGGCGCAGCTGAAGGGAAGCAGAGAAAACGGGCAGGAAGAAGCAAGCAAATCCTTCCCTCGTTTCGGCTGAAAGCTACCTCCCTCAGCAATTGGTATTTCTAGGAGCATCATGCACAAGACTCCTTTCCGCTGAGGTTTGAAGCTTAGGAAGTCAAGTGTCATCAGGAAGGCCAGAATCTTCTTCCCCTGCCAGGCTCAGTGCCCTCAGCTAGATACGAGTGCCAGAAAACACCACTTCCCCGGAAGCAGCCTGGCCTCTCCTCCAATGGAAGGTGTGTTTGGAGTGCAGTGTCTCAGACCAGAGACCCCCAACCCTGAAGAGCCAGTGATCAGGACAGGCTCCTGACACCATCTCTTTATGTTGCCTTCCTGAGCATGAAGTTAGGCCAGGTGTCTGCACGCCTAACCCATCTGCCCCGTGGGGCTTGGGGGTTGTCAGAGAAGGTAAGATTAGACAAGAGTCCCCCAGGCAAGGAGGCTGACCCCACCTGCTTGGGCTGAGCCCTCATTGTGGCAGAACTCCAGTTATCCACCTCTGTGTGGAGAAAGGCCCGCCCTGGTTGACTATCCTCCTCTGAGGTTCTCTTTGCTTAATTAATTCTAATAATAGCTGCCGTCCACTGAGCACTGTACTAAGCATTTGACATGCATGATCTCATTTTATTCCTCCAGCCCTGTGATGAAGATATAATTATCCCTATTCTACATGTGACGGAACTGAGGCTCAGACTGTCAAATAATTTGCCTAAAATCACGTAGCTGAAAGAGCCAGGACTCAAACATAAGCCTGTCTATCTCCAAAGCCTGTGCCTTTACCCATATAATTGACTGCATTCTACACATTGGTCCACTGTAGCCACATCTCCTTGTGGGTATGGGGGCCCTGCAGTGGAGAATCAAGCTTCAAAGTGGGGCCTTGTTGCTTCCTGAAAACACCTGTATCTGCATGTTGCTAGCAGCCAAGAGCTTGATCTCGTTCCCAAACCAAACTCTTGGGTCTGCATCTGAATGGTATCTGGGCCCTTATCGTCTCCCAAAAGCGATGCTCAAGGAACACAAGGGATCTTCAAGTTCCTTCTTAACTTTTACCCAGAGAGCATAATGCAGGCATGCTTTGGCCAAAGGGGAAGGCTACCATTTGTACATTCATTCATTCATTCATTCATTGAATAGTTATTGAGGGCCTACTGTGTGCTAGGCACATTGTAGGTCCTGAGGACACAACTGGAAGCAAGTCATAAAGAATTTCTATTCTCATGGAATGTACATTCTAGCTGGGAAGAAAAGCCAAAACCAAACCCATAAAAAACTGCAAATACATATGTAAAGTGTAAGTAATGATGATACTAGGAAGAAAAATAAAGCAGGATGAGGAGATGGAGAATGATGAGAAATGGGGTTTTAAAAGGCTCTTATGGGGCTTCCCTAGTGGCGCAGTGGTTGAGAGTCCGCCTGCCGATGCAGGGGACCAAGGGTTCATGCCCCGGTCCGGGAAGATCCCACATGCCACGGAGCAGCTAGGCCCGTGAGCCATGGTCGCTGAGCCTGCACGTCCGGAGCCTGTGCTCCGCAACGGGAGAGGCCACAACAGTGAGAGGCCCGTGTACCGCCAAAAAAAAAAAAAAAAAAAAAGGCTCTTATGAGTGTTAACATTTGAACCTGAGTAAGTACATGGGAGCCATGGGCTGATCTAGAGGAAGAGCATCTCAGACAGAGGGAGGAGCAGGTGCAAAAGCCCTCCAATAGGAGTTGGCTTGGTTTGTTTTAAGGAATAGAGAAAAGGTCAGTGTGGTTCAAGCAGAGAGAGTGAGGGGGTTGTGATGGAAAAGAGTAGTAGGGGCCAGATAGTATAAAGCTCTCTAGGCCACAGAAAGGAGCTTGGATTTCAAATGTGCTGTTGCAGGGTCCCAGGCACTGTGGTGTGTCAGCCGGGTGGGGCTGCCTCTGAGCAGCTAAAGAGAGGAAATGGAGCATGTGAACAAAGGGCCCCAGGACAGCTCCGCGAGTCAGCTAGCTCACCCAGCTCTGACTCCCCCTTGAACACAAAGCGGCAGATAAGTTCAGGTCTGGTACCCAAAGAGAGAACGTGGGGGAGGATTTGATGGGGGCAGAGGTGGAAGAAGGAGCTGTTGACTCCATGTCTCATTTGCCTTGTCCATCAAAGGGGCTCTGAATCATCAATGGTTGTTCAAATATTTTAAAGTTGGAATCTCTCTGTTTAAGCAAAATCTTCCACAGAAGCTTACTATGTGCCACTCGCCTTTCCAAGCACCTTATATGCTTCATTTCACAGAATTGTTATAGCAGCTCCATGAGATAGGTACTCTGAATACGTCCACTTTACAGATGCAGAAGCTAAAGTCCAGAGAGGTTGAGCAACATGTCAATAAGTGCAGAGCTGCTACAGTTGGAGCAGGGGCGGTGGAGCCCACTAGGGAAGCACTTCAGAACCCCTACTGCTCCAAGGAGCAAGCTGGGAAATCACATTTCAGAGGCTCCTTCTACTAAGACATGCTGTGAGGTTAACTCTGCTGAGACCTCGCTGTGGAGCTGTGACATTTGGGGGCAGCTACTTTAGCACTTGATTTTGCCTCTTGTCTTAGTTGTAAAAGGTGATTTAGAAGTTGTTGGAAAGGGGAAAAGCAGATGAATAAAATCAGGGATGTGGCTGAAACAGGCAATGTGGTAGGGAAGCAGTGAAGCTGTCAGCAGCCTACCCAGGACCTAAATGGGCACAATCCTGCATTTCGGTTGAAATATGGGGGCTCCCCAAGCCTGAAGCCTGCTGATGTCTTAGGCACACTTCAGCTCTTTCTACAGCACCCCAGTCGCAGCATTCTTTGCCGGATGTCCTGACTAGCTGGGAGATTGTTGCTACCTAATACAGTGGTGATGACTTCTGAAAGATAGGGTAAGAACAACAGGTATCATTTCTGAGCATATATTATGCACCATCACTGTACAAAGCATTTTTATCCTATTAAATCCTCTTAAAATTCCTGTGAAGTAAGCAGGCATCCCTATGGCCTCACCCTAGTCCCAGCCCTGCTGAGTGTTACTATTGCCTCCATTTGACAAATATAGAAACTGAGGTTCAGAGAGGTGAAGTAACTTCCCCCAAGTCACACAGCTAGTAAACAGCTGAGCTATGCCTTCTGGCACCTATGCTCATCTCCTAAACTCAGTTGATAAAGATTTTTTTTTTTAGATTTTTGGAGCTCTTTTCTACTATATAGGAAATCTGGTTTATTTATCACTAAGGTTACTAATAGGTCTAACATTCTGAAAACATACCCATCAACATGCCCTGAAATGTTCTGAAATGTGTTTGGGAGCCAGATACTTGTGACAATTAGGTAGTTTAAAGAAGTTTGCATGGGAGCTGAAGCCATAATAAAATAAACCTTTATTTTTGTTCCTGTATGTGAATGTCACAACTAACAGGTATATGACTCAAGTTGGCTTCTAATGGTTGGAAAAAAATAAAAGAGGTAATTGTCATTCTTGACATTTTCCCAGTGACATTTGCATTTTCCTTTCTATTGGAAGTCCATTTTAACAAAGAAATGTAGCCTTAGTCACTTAAACTGCTCTTCCCGAGAAAACAATTGTAGATGTAATAAGCAAAAAAGAATAGAAAATGCCAGCAGGAAGAAAATAATCCACCTAGGGTCAGATTCATCATGCCAACCCATTCAATCTTCCTCTGACATTCACATTCAGGACGGAAAACTTGGAAATTTTCTAAATTTTAAGGTATTTAAGATCTGCAAGGAGTTGGGGGAGGGTAAAAGGAATTAAATTACAATCCCACTGGATAGGGATCAAGTATAGATTTCCCCAACTCTCAAGAACCATTTTACATGTTCAAATTGCCTCATAGTTACTGAGTCCCTCTCTGCATGAGGCATAAGTTTGCTATGGAAGGATACAATAATGGCAAGATTGCTTTAAAATTATTCATAATGAAAACACATTTTGAGACTCGATTCTAAATGTTAAACTTAAATTTGAGCAATTTAATTGCCCGTTGAATAGAAATGAAATCCCACTGGTAGGCAGTTATTTCTTACAACTACTGTGTGTGAAATTGAAATCTTAAGATACCATTTCAAATATTCACTTTCTCTAAGGAAGTTCTCCCCCAAGAGTGGTGAGAGATAAGAAACTGACCCAAAGTCATCGGCAGTAATTGCTCTTTCTTTACACATTCGGGTCAAAACAGAAGCATATTATTAAAAGGAAACTTGGGCTTCCCTGGTGGCGCAATGGTTGAGAGTCCACCTGCCAATGCAGGGGACACAGGTTCATGCCCCGGTCCAGGAAGATCCCACATGCTGCAGAGCGGCTGGGCCCTTGAGCCATGGCCGCTAAGCCTGGGCGTCCGGAGCCTGTGCTCCACAACGGGAGAGGCCACAACAGTGAGAGGCCCACATACCACAAAAAAAAAAAAAAGGAAACTTCATGCCCCAAAGTTGGCCGTTTAGAGGTTACCTCCGGAACCCAAGGATATATTTAATATAACAACTAACTTAAGCCCCATGCAAAACTACATAGAAAGGTAGGAAGCAACTTATCAGATTTAATAAAAGCAAGCAGATGCAAACATATCATGTAATCACCAAGGCAGTGAACACTAAAGTGGGAAATACATATATGTTTTGTATACGAGCACAAGGAGGTGAAGTGAAGGGACCCTCCTCTGTTTGCTTTTAAAAAATGGGACAGTTTTTTTAATTTGGGCAGGAAATTCTCATTTTTAACCCCCAGCTCACCTTTAAATTTAATTTCAAACTCTTTTTAAATTCTCCCAACGATATTCTGCTATAACACAGAAGCTACCATTTATGAGAGCTTAATACACACCAAATGCTATCCATGTATGTAATCTCATATCTGTTATTTCCCCCAGCTCATTACACGTCTAAGGGCCACACTGCATGCAATCACTCATCCTCACAACAACTAATCAATAGGTTCTGGCACCCCATTGACAGATGAGGATCTTGGGCATTTAAATTCCTGCTGTTTGCCCAGGTTCACAGGTGGGAAATGGTGGGTTGGGATGCAGGTGGTCTGACTCCAGAGCCACTACCAACACTGCCTCCTCAGGTTAAGTAACTTTCCTAGATAGGCCCCGCTAGCTTATAAGTAAGAGCTTAAGTCAAACCCAGGCAGTCGGATGCCCAAGTCCTAGCATTTAATCACCACATTGACTGGTTGTAAGTAGGTGAACTGCTCCTTACAGCTTATATATATATGTTTATTTTCATTTCCGATTGTAGAGTGGTAGGTTACATGGTTATCACATAATTTAGGCTGACCTAAAAATTCTAGGCACTTTCCCTTTTTAAATTAAAAACAAGGAGCAGAGAAGGCCTTTTTAGAGACTCAAGAGGCCTTGAGTTGGACCCAAAGCTGCTCTTAAGTCTTCCTTTGACACACACACACACACACACACACACACACACACACACACACACACGGGACGGGTGGAGATTGAGAGAGATTTTAATTATACCCATAAGGACCCAAGCTTTGGACATGGAGGTAAGGAAAGGACAAGAGCATGCAAGCAATAGTAAATTCTGGTTATACGTGTGAGAAGTTAGTGAGGATAAGCTCTGAACAGGGAAAACGATGCCTACAGGGATGCACTTCTGATTTCAGCCACCACCTTTCAGGGTGAACTCATCCAGGTCCTTCAGTGCCATCTTTAAAATGGGAATACAATATCCATGATCATGATCCAGACTGCTCATATAAAACTATGGATCCTGAGAGTACTTGGTAGTTTCTTCTTTACAAGACTTGTGACTGGTGTCATGCACAAGTAGGCCTTTAGTAATAATTTCTGAATGCAGTTATTTTCAAGGAATTCTGATGAGGTCCAAGAGACCTAAAGTTTTGCTCTACACAAGGGCAGATTATTAGCCTCCTCCTCTCCCCTTCTGCATTCCTCCCTCTCCCTAGAATTTGCCCTTGAGGTTGGAGGGGAAACCTGAACTCGAAAATCAAGTCTGGCTTCTCTCTCTTTCCCTGACCCAGGGCAAAATAGTCTCTCCCTCATTGGAGAGGCACTCTTCTCTATGCAGAGTACTATTGGCACTTTACAGGGGCCAGTTTAACCGCAGGAGTCCGATTTTTGAAAGATGCTGAGGGAGGGAATTCTGCCGCCAGCAGATGGAGAGGAGACTGAGATCAGCTTGGTCCCTCCCAACCACGCTCCCTCTGGGATTAGCTGCCCCTGGCACTGCTCAGGCGTACCCAGCCCGTGCGGCCTCTGCTCGCACAGTTCCCGTCGCCTGTCTGGAGCGCGGACGCAGTCGCAAGTCCGCAGCCAGCAGAGCCGAGCTGTCTGGGGCATCTCCGCGCCCCGTGTCCGCGGACCTGGAACCTCGAACGGGCGCGAACGCCACTCGGAACGCGTGCATCTCTGTATGTGCTTATTTCGCATTCTTGTCTTTTCTTTCTTCCTCGAGCGGCCCGCTGGTTACTTTCAATCTTAGTTTACCAAAAGGGCAACGCCGAAGCGGGGAATCCCTAAAGAATGATTTAGAGGCAACCCAGCCGCCTCTCCAAGGAGAGGTGTTCACTGAGAGACTCTCCCCGTCCCCGACGCTGGCCCCTTTAAGACGCCAACTCAGTCCTGCTGCGGCCGCTGCGGCGGCGGCGGCGGCGGCGGCTGCTGTTTGTATCGCTAATCCCCAGGAGCCCAGTTAAAAAAAAAAAAAAAGAAGAAGAAGAAGAAGAAAAAAGAAGGTGGGGGGGTGGGTACCGGGCAGCTGTCTCTTTAAATGTGATTTCCTTCTATTGTATTTGAATCGTGATCAGGAAAAAGGAAATGAAACCAGAGACAGAGGGAAGCTGAGCGAAAATAGACCTTCCCGAGAGAGGAGGGAGCCGGGGGAGAGAGGCGCAGTCCCCTCCCGGCCCCCAGGCCGCCGCCCCCTCCCTGCCCTCGGCGGCTAGCTGCGCGCCGCGACCCGGGCCGAAGGGGCGAGGGGCGAGGGGCAGCCGGACGGTCGCGCCCCATTCCCGCGGGCGGCGCGGAGCCGGCGACAGCGCGCGAGCCGAGCCGGACCGGGCGGCGGCGGCGGGACCGGGATGGAAGGTTAAGTCCTGAGCAGCAGCGGCAGCTGCAGCCGCCCGGGGCAGGCTGCGCGCCCCTGTCCCCGCCTCGGCCGCGGCGCGCGGCAGCCCGGTGATTCGCTCTCTCTCTTTGGCGTTTGAAGGGAGCGCGGTGACTGTCCTTGAGCGCGGAGGGGCGAGCTCGCCGCCAGAGCGCCGGAACAAGAGGAGGCGCAGGAGCGGAGGCGGCGGCGCCCGAGCATCCGAGGGGGTCCGAGCCCCTGCAGCCGGCCAGCCCCGCGCCACAAAGGGAGCGCCCCCGCCGCCTGGCACACCACCTCCCTCCCCAATGTCCTCGGCCATCGAGAGGAAGAGCCTGGACCCGTCTGAGTAAGTGCAGCGCCCCTGCCACCCACGATGTCCACGGCCTCGCGCCCCGGGGCGGCAAGGTGGCGCGGGCGGCCGGCTAGAAGGCTCCAGGTGTGCGCCCGCAGCGTGCCCTTGGTTCCCTCTGCCTTGCGCGCGGCTCCCGCATCCTATCGGGTGACTCCGGGGACACTGGGAGAGGGGCTGGGTGGCGGGCGGCAGGAAGAGAGGGTCGACCCGGCGCCGCTGCGGGCCCCTCCCGGCTACCTGGGACGCTCCCCAAAGCCACTGAGGGCCAGAAAGTTTCCACCGGAGCAGGCAGAGGGGGAGGTCGGAGGCGCGCAGGTGCAGTCCCGAGAGCCTTCAGGACTCGATTCTGCGCCTTTCTCCCCTCTCGTTCCTTCTTGGTCCCCTTTCTCTTTGTCCACTTGGTCCCGGAAAGGAGGACATTACAAGTGGAGGCCTCCCGAGTCCCCGACGGCCCCGTTCCCGGTCCTCAGGTGGAGCGGCTGCCCGCAGCGCCAGGGACCGGCGGGTGAGGAGGTGCGAGAATTCACCTCGGAGCTCACTCAGGCCTCCAGAGATTTTAGAGCAGCTAAACACGGAGTTAATCTGGATACACGTCCCCGCCTCTCCCCTCGGGGTCCACCGATGGGGACCTTTGAACCTCGAAAGTTAGTGCACCATTTTGCGTATAGGTGAATTTTTTCTGGGGAGCGGAGTCTCACGGCTTTTATCACAGTCTCAAAGGGTTTGGAGTCTGGGAACCGGAGCTCTAATGAACTGCATTTGTTTTCCTGAGGCTCTGACTGGTTTGAAGTATCCCCTCTTCCCAATGTTTACCTCCAGCCCATTCCTTAGTGTTAAGACGGGGAGAAAGGGTTGTTTTAAGATATCATTTAGCCGTCAGCGCAAATGCCCTTTTAAGATTCATTAGCTGTCTGGTTTTGAGAACATTTATTCCTTTGAAGTCCCCATCTAATCCTTTGAAGGGATTTGTTACACAGACCAAAGGAGCTGGTTAATGACTTGTCCATTTGTGCTTTTAAGAGGCATTTGTTTTGTTTTGTTTTCTTTTCTTTTTCTGCTTTAAAAGAATTGTGCTTTCCTGATTGAAGTACCTCCTCCTCCCAGTTTGTCTCCTATGGTGTTTATATACCTGGGTTTTACCCTCAGTTACCAGCATAAAAGCTCAGCGTGTTCTCATAAAACACAGGAAGTACCGTGATCTAGTGAGAATATAAACATCACTATTCAATCTTGAAGGTTCAGATGCCAGTTCTATAAGGAGTCTGGTTTGTTCTAACAAAAACCCAGCTTCCTTAAATTCTCAGGAGAAAGATAACATTCCTTTTTAAAAGTATATATCTACGAAAACACTGGGTTTAAGGGGTGGTTTGCTCTTTTTTTTTTTTTTTTTTTTTTTTAACAAACCGAGAATTACAACTTAGCCCTGAGTTTTCAGAGCCCGGGCAAGACCATAGTAATACAATAAGAGAGTGAATTGGATGAATTACCTTTGAAAGGTGCCTAATGCCTTTTCGATCAGCAGAACTCAATCACTAAGCCTTTTATTAGAAGATAAATCTGGAGGTTTCAGTTCCCTGAAGGAAGTGTTTCTCTTTTCAAAGTTTGTGCTTTTTCACTGAGATTGGAACATTGAAACATCTTTACCTCATAACGCAGCAGGCACCTACTGAAGGGTGGTCTTCTCACCCTTTGCTTCACTATTTGCCCAATGCAGACAAGCTCTAATTGGAGATGGACCAGCTAACTGAGAAATTACTGCAGCACATGTTTTCCCTATCTCTCTTGGAAATTGTTGGGAAATTATCCCAGCAATCCAGGCCGAAGTGCGTTTAGGTGTAATATTCAGTTAGGCTCTAGGAGAATATAAAATATTAGAGAGTGAATCCCACTCAGTTATTGGCTTGGAACATCCACCAAAGATAATGTGATATTATCATTAATTATAGGAAGATAGAGCCAATATCTTATCCTATCCTTTCCTATCTCATCTCAGGCCATCACAATAGCTCTTTTGCTTACCATTTCTACTGTGGACCACTATTCTACCAGAAGCTTCATTGTGTACATACTTGGGTCAGTGCAGCTGAGGTCAGTCTGATCAGCATCTCCAAATTACACACAGAAATTTGCCAAGGCATATGCAAATGAAACATTTAGACAGAAAGACAGCCAGGATTCACAGACACAGAGATTTCCTCCACTGTGCCACCAGTGGCCCCTACCGCCTCCCTGTGAGTAACAAGAGCAGTTCATTTTAATTCCAGGCAGTTTTTGCACCAGCTAAGTGCAAATTCTCTTCTTTCACAGTTGGTTGGCAGGCTCAGCATCAGGGCATCCAGCAGTGTTGAGGTTCCACGAGTGTTTCTGAAAGCCTAAAGTAAGACCACGGGCTGTGGAAAGGGAAGAGATGCGATTCTGAGGTGATGCATGTGAAAATGCTGGTGTTTTATTTTTCAGGAGGGAGAATGGAAGTCTTTATGTATAACCCGTGGAAACAAAGAAAAGCAAGCCAGGCTTCAGTGAATTCTTAAAACTATTCAAAGTCTTGAGTTTTTAGGAGAAAACTGGTTTGGGTTTTACATTTCCCTGTTCTAAAAGGAGATCATCTCACAAAGGACCCTCATACTTGATCTACAAAGTGTGGGCTCGGTTTCAGTAGCCCTAAATATTCACAGGGAGGTATGCACATTACAGACAGAGTCACCTGAAGCTGTCAGAGTGTGTTACCAACACTGATTCCCTGAGCCTTGTCATCCCTAGGTGTAAAGGATGCTGAGTGCTGTGGGCACAGGCCAATCAGGACACAAGGTCACCTGGTAAGTTAGCATCAGCTGGAAATAGGAGACAGATTTATACCCTCAAAGTACCGAGGGGGAAACTCCCTTTGGGAATTTCACAGTTGGAGGCAGTTCCATTTTTCTAAACATAATAGATTTTTGAAAAATAGATTTGTGTTTGAGTGAGGTTCAAGAAAGCACTTGCTAATTGTCACAGATCAACAGGTATTCTGTTTTTCCTGTGTCCCATCTGGTGAGAGAATCATTTCTCCCACTCCCTTTATTTTCTTTTGGCAAATAAAGTTATTTCTTTTAAAATGTAAAACAGAAGTATTCAGATTCCAGTTAAGCAGAGTGAACTGGAGACACTGTATGACATTGTGGTGAAAGAACACACATCACAGGCTCACTCCTAACAGTTGCCTGGATGGAGATTTCAGAGTCTGTTTAATTGCCTTCCACTCTCTTGAAAATAATTATTGCCCCTCTCCCCATTTTCTTTCCTAAATCAACTTCATCCAAATCAGTTTTGCTGCGTAAAAATGTTCACGCGCAGAAAGTTCGGTTTGATGTCCTTTATAAGTTTAACAGTGGCCTTAATTAGCACCTGAGATTTTTCTCCAAGGATTCATTCAGTAAGAAGGATGGGATGCGGAATTTCTATTACAAGATAATAATAATGAGAATTTCTATTATATCCTGATGGAATTTTTATCTTGGAAAGAGAAAGCAACCTAAAATAACTTGGGGTCCCTTTCTTCTTTCTTCCTTCCTCACCTCTGCTTTTGTGCAGTTGGGAAGGGTTTGAGGCAGGATGCCACGGAGATTCAAAAGGGAATTTGCAGATTCTTAGCCCTCTAGGAAGTCACTGTCCTGGCAGCGAGCAACTCTGGTTGTCCTGGGTGCCTCCTCTGGGTTTGGGCAGTGCCCTTGGGTCCTGGGTACGTGAGGAGGAAAGAGGAGAGGTGTGGAGGTGGAGTAGGAGGGAGATAAAGAAGAGAGACCACAGGTGCCGAGAAAGTGGGGCTGGACTGTGGGTAGGGGTGCAGTACCACCTGCAGTTACCTTGGTGCCCCTTGGTGCCCCCGCACTTGCCTCTTCCAGGATCTAGGATATAGGGTCTAGCTCTCTCCTGTCCTAACCCAAGGTTGGCAGGGTCTCTCTGCAGTCTGCCCTAGGTATATGTTGTCCCCTCCTTTCTCCTATGTCACCTACAGGCAATTGAATGAGGTTTCCTGTTGGGCACAGCATGACTCCTGACCCCTCCCCCGTGCTTGTCTCCCCAAGATGAGGTCATCCCTAATGCTTGGCCTTCTTTCCAGGGAGCCAGTGGATGAGGTGCTGCAGATCCCCCCATCCCTGCTGACATGTGGAGGCTGCCAGCAGAACATCGGGGACCGCTACTTCCTGAAGGCCATCGACCAGTACTGGCACGAGGACTGCCTCAGCTGTGACCTCTGCGGGTGCCGGCTGGGCGAGGTGGGCCGGCGCCTCTACTACAAGCTGGGCAGGAAGCTCTGCCGCAGAGACTATCTCAGGTACTGTCCTCACTGCCCTCCTGGGGCTGTGGGTCTGTCTCCCCCAGTGCCTGCCTCTTGCCCCAGCGAGGTCAGGCTGGGTCTCAGCTGCCCGATGCAGGGAAGCAGTCGGCCTTTCTTCCTGTTCGAGAAGCATGTTCTCAGGGATGCATTCCTACATGGTCAAATTCTAATATTTTAAAGGCAAGAGAGTGATGAACACAAAATTCAGAATAGCGGTTCCCTCTGTGGGGCAGAAAAGGGGAGAAGGTTGGGGAGGAAGGCACAGGACGTGCCAGAGGAGCTGGGAGCTTTGTGGTTTCTAAGTTTGAGTGTGGGCTCCTAGGAGCCTATCTAATGCTTCAAAATATACCTATATGTTCTAAATATTCTTTTGTAAGATTCCAATATTATGTGATGAGAAATTTAAAAATAGAAAGCATGATCTCGCCATGGCACTCCAAGGATTTGACGGTCACAGCAGGAAGGCCCTGAAGTCAGCTGTTGGTTTGAGCCCCGGCACCACTGCTTTCTAGCTCTGTGACCTTGGACAAGTTATGTAACCTTCCTAAGCCTCGATTTCCTCATCTGTAAAATGGGGATAACAGCGATACCTACTTCCAAGAAACGGTGGGAATTAGATGGGGTGATACATGTAAAGTGCTTGGCTTGGTGCATGAGTATGAGGATCAAATAGATGTTAGCTGCTCATGACATTTATCATTAGAGTCTTTTCTGATCTAATGAACAAAGAAATGAAAGAATGGAAAGGCAAAAAAGGAACTCTAGAACACCCAGTGAGACAGGCAGTGAGGACATCTTGGATGCTCTGGATCATACGTGTGACTATGTGAATTTTCCAGCACTCAGATGAGTGCCTTTGCCCGGAATGTTCTAGCATTTCCAGTTTCATATTAGCTGCTGCAGAGGTAACTCTGTGCCCTCTGCTGTCAAATCTGCTTAACTGTGTAGCTGTCAGACTTTTGCCATCTTCCTGTGGCAGAGGGTCTGTGGAGCATGCAGCCCTAATACATTAGAACCACCCAAACCAGGGAAGCTTGTTTAGACTCCAGCGCCCTTGGCTGCCAGGCCAGCTCTTCCTCCCAAACCTGCCCTCAGAGCATTTTACATTAAAAAAGAAAAATAATGCAGGCTATTCCATGGTGAAAGGAAGCTTATCTGTTCACCCAGAGACTGACAGAGTAAGCTTCCCACCCCCAAATTTCCTGATAAAGTCCTTGCAAATTTGGTGGTTCCGAGAAAAGAAGTCAGGTTTCCAAGGATCATGATTTTAATTTTGGTCAATTTTTTATTAAGTAACGAGAAAACAGAACTGGGATAAATAGAGACCTGATTCTGCTCGCTCTCAGTTTGCCAAGACAGTGCAGAAAGCAGACGGGTAAATGATTCCCATTGGGCCCCCTGACTACATCCCTGTCAAATCATTTGAATCTTATTAAATGAAGTACAGATAGAGTAAGGTCAAAAGAGCCCGGGCTTCTCCCTATCTCTGCGGGTTTTGTATAACATTCAAGAATAAACCCCGTGCTGCCTGGGCTTGTTAATCTCTTGCATTTTTAAAAAGGAGAGAAAAAAAAATAGTCTGGGAGAACCCAGTGTTAATTAACTTGTGTCTTGGTGACATGAAATAATTCTTCTCCCTGCTACATTCCTAGGCAACATGTTAATTAACTCTGTGTTAGTGCAAGCGTTTCCAGCCATCCTTTCATATTTATATTATTGTTATTAAAATGGGCAGGAGGAAGCTTCAGACATGACACCTCTTGACAGAGGAGAAAAATCATTTCTTGCTGCAGGCATGGCCCTTTAGCCATGGACTTGTTTGCTTGCATTCTTAACATGTCTGGCAGTGTCTTTGCAAAAGGCAAGTTGGAGGAGTCAGGAAATGGGTTCTATGAGGGGGTTCAGTCCTTCTCCCCTGCCCACCCACCCCTGCCCCAGGAGAACTTCTCTCCCTGAGGGTTTCCAATGTTTGACTTGCCTGTTACAGTCCCTTTCAGACATTTAGCCTCAAATATTCATGAGACCTCCATGCAGAACCTAAATAAACCCTGTGCTATTATGTTGTTTTCTTGGGAACCAAAGAGTAGCTGTTAATATCAGCGCCCAGCCCAGATCCCCTCGGATCGCTTTTTACCAATTTTTGTGTGCAGTGCCTCCCCACCCCTAAGTGTTTTACTTTCAACAGCCAGCACCCGTGTCTGTTAAAGCCAGAAGTGTGCCCACTGCCCCCCCCACACATGCCCAACAGACCTGGCCCAGTGGCTGGCACTGCCGGAGACCAAAGTCCTGCAATCTTGCCGGGAGCCAGGGCCTCTTGGAGACATAACTTACACCCCAGAGGCCCCGTGCAGTCAGGCTGAAGCCCCTTCTGAGGGACTTGGCCCGAGCGTGCAACTTTACTTGCCTTGTACCCCTTCTGTCCGGCTTCCCTTGCCAGCTTACCTGTTTCCCCTGATGACACATCCTTAATAAATCCTGGTCTCAGGGTCTGTTTCTGGGATATCCAGCCTAAGGCACCAATTCTTGGTGCCAGAGGTGAACGCTCAAGTTAGATGTCAAGTCCTGGCTATTTTCACTATCAGTGAAGTCCCAGCAAACCAGAGCTTGTAAGGGCCTGCAGAGGCCTTCTCTTCCAGTTCTCTTGCCTTATAGCTTAAGACACAGAAGCCAGGGCAGAGGATGTCATTGGCTCTGGGGCACCCGGCTAGTTAGAGGTGATGCTGGGACCTGAACTTGTCTCCCAAATACAAGTCCTTCATCCTTCCTTTCATTAACTGCCTGACGTGTGTTGTAATTTACCCCCAACTTCCCTTTAATAAACGCTCTCCTTCCGTAAGGGTCACACACCCCAGGTGGTTGGCTTCATTCCACGCACACTGTTTTGTAAGTCACTTGGGCCCAAACTTAACTTACTGAACAATCAGGAAATCAGAACTGTCTTTTCACTCTGTGACCTCCAGGGTGGCAGTTCCCTACAGCTCCACCATCTGCTGCCTTGGGATGAAATGTTCTCCCCCAGTAATGAGTTTGCTCCCAGGTGGTGCCTTGAAAACGCTCAGAGCTCTTCAAATGGGAAGCAGGATTCGGAGGGAAATTAGCTGGCCTGGCTGTAACCATGAGTTCTCTACCCACAGACCACGTCTTCCTGGTTACATTCATTTTGTTCATGTGTTTCCAAATTTGTCAACTGCCCTCATCTCCCCTAGAACCTCTCAGGACGTACCAGTTGATTCTCTGCTATTCTGAAGTTAATAAGAACTTCCGAGAAGAACAGGCATTCACCTAAAACCGCCCTGAAGGTTTTCCGTGGAAAGGACCTGCTGACATGCCATGTAATCAGGCATGTGGGAAAATGACTTTTGGCAGCAAGACTGGCCCTGTTGGAACACCCCCAAGATGTGTTAAAACACAGCCAGCGCTGGCTTTGCCCTTGAACGCTGGTGCTTTGACATGCTGCGTCCATCCTTTTTTTTTTTTTTTTTGGCAGTACACGGGCCTCTCCTGTTGCGGAGCACAGGCCCCGGACGCGCAGGCTCAGCGGCCATGGCTCACGGGCCCAGCCGCTCCGCGGCATGTGGGATCTTCCCAGACCGGGGCACGAACCCGTGTCCCCTGCATCGGCAGGCGGACCCTCAACCACTGCGCCACCAGGGAAGCCCTGCGTCCATCCTTTAACAGCCGGGTGAGGGGTACGCTATGATCACTGCCAAGCTCAGAGGAATGAGAGGTCTCCCCAGGGTCACTCAGGTACTCAGGGCTAGTCCTGGCTGAACCCAAGTCTTCTGATTCCAGTGCTTGTGTTATCCCACTCTTGCGGGCTGATTCTCAAACTTCAGCCTGCATCAGAATCACCTGGCCGTGCTCAGGACCACACAGATGGCTGGGCCTCACCCACAGAGCATCTCAATCAGGAGGGCCTGAGTGAACATTTCTAACAAGTTCCCGGGTGATGCAAATATGGCTGGTCCCAGGACCACACTTGGAGAACCACTGCACTAGGCTCCACCCTACTGCATCTCCCACTTTGGCACTACATATTGCTTAATATAAGTAACCAGTCAACTGAGACTTAGGAGAGTCTTGATGTCAGTGTCAGAAGAGAAGTTTCTCCAGAGACTCATGCCACTGGGGCAGCGGGAACTCCAATTAAGATCTTCCATTCTATGTGGAGAGATGCTGCTCACCCTCCAGATCTCCGAGGCACGATTAACTACACCACGTGTTTTCGGTTGAACTCCCTCTGTCTCCCAGAAGCCGGGGTCCCAGCGAACAGTCATGTGGAGATGGCCCTGGTACCTTGGAAGGAATTCAAGACCACCCCTCCCCGGGGGTGATATTAGTGGCTGTTGATGTGATAGGATTTGGGAGCCTCAGAACGATGCCCATTTCATTGCATTCTTGGTCAGTTTCTTCTCAAAGGGGCCCCTGGGGTTTACTCCGGCTCCTCTTCGAAAATGAAAGTCGCCCTGGGAAGAGACGCACAATCCATGCCTAAGCTCTGAAATCACTTCAGCTGAGAGTCTTTTCCACAGAGGTGGGGCCCCGGGGCAACCTGGAGGCGTGGAGGGTGGTGGCTGCGGGCAGGGAGAGAGCCCAGAAAAGGGACGAGTCATGCCAAACACAAATGCCACAGATATGGTCTCATCCCAGAGGACCCACTTCCTTCTAGGAAAGACGGCGAACGAGTCAGCCACCAGTCTGGACCCAGCTCTTCCTTGCTGGGACGTCTTGGGAACCCAGCCTACAGCGTGGAACCCATCCTCAGCCCCTTTCTTCCAGTATTGTCTGTGCCACTGTCTCTTTAGCTCTTCTCTCTTGTTTTCCCCCCAGGCTCTTTGGCCAGGACGGCCTCTGCGCATCCTGTGACAGGCGGATCCGTGCCTACGAGATGACGATGCGGGTGAGGGACAAAGTGTATCACCTGGAATGTTTCAAATGTGCCGCCTGTCAGAAGCATTTCTGTGTGGGTGACAGATACCTCCTCATCAACTCCGATATAGTGTGTGAACAGGACATCTATGAGTGGACTAAGGTCAATGGGATGATATAGGCCAGATGCCCCAGCATCTCTGGAGAGGTGTTTCACTGAAGTCACTGTCTCCGTGGGGTCTTCACTCTTAGGCATTTGGGGGATTTGAGGGTGGGCTGAGACATTTCTTAGGGGATGAAAGACCCTGATTGGACACCAAGAACCAATACACAGCATCCAAGTGACGTAATGCAAGGGGGCAAAACTTAAACGTGACAAAAGGACTGGCCTTGAGGGAGACCTTATGGACAATGGCCACAGCCTATGGGTAATAACTGACATGATTAGCGAGGGAGAGAGTGTTGGGGCTTCTGTGCCGTCATGATGGAACTTCCCATCTACAGATGGGGACTTGTCCTGCCCAGACTTGTTATGTCTTTAACCCTTGAAAACTAGAGATGTGCAATTGATTTCTTTTCTTCCTGGCTTTTATGAGAACCCTGTTCCAACCACTGTCCTCCACACAAGGGAAGGACAGAGAGAAGAGTGGCCATCCTTTTCTTCTTGGCCACCTTCCCCAGGCCTTAAGCTTTGGACCCAAGGGACACTGCATGGAGACCACATTTCAGTTGAGAATGAAAACTGCAACTTTTAACCAAACAATTCTTTAACGCATTGCTGATGAATCACTGTTTTTAGACACCTTAGTTTTGAAGTGAGGAGTTCCACAGATTGTTTCTATACAGATGTAAATCTAAAAAAAAAGAAAAGTTGTTCACCTATTTTATTATCTTAGATTATATCAAAGTATTTGTTGTGTGTAGTTTAAAAAAACTCTGAGAACAATAAAAATGACTGACTAAAACGCAGTGTTGTTTACCTGGTAATGACTTATAATTTGGGATGGCAGGGAAAAAAATGGCTTTTTATGTTGTAAAGGAGAAGTAAATAAGCAATTTACTTTTAGGTCAAATAAAAACAAGTTTATGGCTAGGGTTTATACGAGGCAGGCAGTTTCTATATTACTAGCAATTAGTATCCAACGGGTCATCATGTAGCTCAGAGGGATGTAGAATAATTAGATTGCTATTGTGAAACCTGCATTTCACTTCAGCGTTGTATAGAGTGAACAGAAGGTAAGATCTTTGCCTTTGGGAAACCTGTAACCTAGGAAGGACACAAATACATAAAACAGGTTCCCTTGGGAGAGAAGGTAATTACCTAGTTTGAAATGTGGCAAAGATGCTGAGCTTGACACTTCGATTTTCCAAGACATGTGTCTCAGGGTATTTTATGACAAGTGGTTAAGAGAACCTTACTTCGAGGATTTAAAGCAGGCACCTCGTCTGTGCGTTTGCCTTTCACCGCATCCAGGCAGCCATGAACTGACTCAGAGCGCCACCTGCTGGTCATCACTTCTCAGCTCACTAGTTCAAGAACGTCCCAGTGAAAGACTAACGGGAGATGTATTTCAGTTGTTACATACGAATATTGGCAAGTACCAAGAAGTCTTAATGTGTTTAATTATCAAGACATCAGAAACATGCATCTAGTGCTACAATTAGTTAACTGTGATATTCCCTTAAAAAGTTCATCAGTAGGGTTTGCTTGGTTTTTTCTTCTTCTGGAGAAATAATTAAGTGATGGCTCTCTTGGTCTGTAAAATACTAAAAGTGCTTGGGAAGTTTGACTGCTTAGGGTGGCCTATTTAAAACAAATCTAGTTATACTGAATCTCAACTAGGTGTTGGTAAGGGACTTCCAGTGAGGGGATATTTGTTCTAAATCAGCAAAGGGAAGTGGTTCTCCGATTGTGGTCCATGAACCAGCAATATCAGCATCACTTGAGAACTTATTTTAAATGAAGATTCATGGGCTCCATCCCAGACAGAGTGAGTTGGAAATGCTGGGGATGGGGTTCAGCAATCTGTGTTTTAACAAGCCCTAAAGATGATTCTGACTGATGCTGAAGCTTAAGAATGTTCTGAAACATCCCCCAGTTTGGTAGATCATCTGCTCTAAGTTGTTAATAGTTAGTATTTGACACAATGGCTAATCACTGAGTAACTTTTCCACATGTAGACCAACACTGTCTACCCCTGGTCCCTAGGCTGAAAACCTTTACATAATTTTGTCACTCAGCTAGCAGTTGTCATCTACCAGATCAATCACAATTCAATCCACCATTTTTAACCATATCGACATTAATAATAATAATAATAATAATAGATTTTAGTTATGTGAATGATCCTATGTGCAGTATTAGGTCAAAATAAAAATGGTTCTTGCTTTTGAAATGTAAACTTTATTCTTAATCCCCATGATAGTATAATACACATAAGATTCAAGAGCTCAACCAATACCTTTGCTATCCTCAACACAGCGATAATCAACATTTTCCATTTGTCCATGGCACCATTTTGCAGAATTGTGAATGCATAGGCAGAGTCTTTGTGGTAAGTCACCCCAGGGACCCAAATGTCTAACCCACAGCTGACTTGAGAGGAAGGACATGTAAAGAGAGGGACCAGCCCCCAGAATCTACCCTGGTGGCCCTTGCCTGA
Organism: Mesoplodon bidens; assembly: GCF_964165515.1. Taxonomy (NCBI): domain Eukaryota; kingdom Metazoa; phylum Chordata; class Mammalia; order Artiodactyla; family Ziphiidae; genus Mesoplodon; species Mesoplodon bidens. The sequence goes on along the minus strand of NC_138164.1, from coordinate 91,475,447 downwards.
GCATGCAGGCTGTGTGCCCAAGACCCAGAGGCAGAGAACCAGGCACCTGCACCCTTCCCCGGTCCATGACTTACTTCAGCAATTTGGTGGAACATTTCACTTCCTCTTACCTTATTAATGTCTTATAACCTGAACCAGCTTCCTTTTATTGCTGTCTCTAATAGAATCACTGCTTCTCAGAGAATCTTGGACTCCTACAAAGTTACAACAGAGCAGTGGCTAGGAGCTTTATCATCATAAGACTGGGATATGAATGGCAATGATGTGACTTAATTATTTAACAAACATTTACACAGCAGTTACCACGTGCCAGGCACTCTTCTAGGGGCTGTACAGACAGCAACTCCTTTAAGTGACAGAACAGTGCCATGTGGCAGTTTCTATTTATTATCATCCACATTGACTCCCGGGGAAACTGCAGCACAGACCAGCTTAGTCACCTGCCTAAGGTCCGACAGCTAATAAAGGGCAGAAGTGGCCTGTAACTGAGGCCTCACCCTGTGCTCCGTTGCCTCTCTTAGGCTCACCTCCCTGAACCTCAGGTTTCTCATCTGCAAAATAGGGAAAATGAATACCTTTCTCCCCAGGTTATTTGAAACCATTTGAGTACAGTCTAGCCAGAAATGTAACCAAAGTACAATGATATGAGATTAGCACCATAACAAAGATATGTCAAAAGTGCTATGGAAACACAGATGAGGGAACAATTCTATTGGCCCCTGGGCGGCTATCTGGAGTAAAGCAGAAGTGACATTTCAAATGCCCCTGGACCAGCAAGGAGGTGACACAGGCAAGAGCAAAGACTCAGAGACCTTGACCTAGTGGAGCAGGTAGTCAAGTGAGCCCAGAGTTTTCATGGTGGTGGTGGTGGAGGTGGTGAGCTTTGGCTGGAGGGGGGCTGGGCCAGTGAGTAAATAACAGGGGAGATGAGGTCTTCCACAGTTTTGAGACTGAATGGCAAATCAAAATCCAAACCCAGGAATCTCTGAGAGGTGGAGGGAGGGTGCAAGGAAGGTATAACAGGGGCCTGGAGCATCTTATGCTAGAAAATAAGGAACTGCTTTTTAAAAAGTGATGTAGGCATGCCACAAGGACGAAGAAGCCAGCTTGAAGGGGCTGGCCAATCTGGAGCAATTTGACTACCAAAATAATTAAGGATAGTAATGAGTTATAAAGTGTTGGGGGGAAAATAAGAATTTGTGAGTTCATACCAATAATAAATAAATGGATAGAAGAAAGGGCTCTTGTTTACAGCAGCATCTTGAATGCCAACAGGTAAATGTGAAGAGAGTGTGGGAGTTGGCAAGTCATCATTCTGCAGCTATCATAGTGAAATGATAGAATCAAGCAAGAGTCATCAAGAGTTGCTAAATTTCAACAAAGAGAGAGCAGGATACTTGGACGGTCTTAAAAGTACCTTTCCACATATTGTTATTTGTTGCAAGGGGAAACTCGTAATTACACAGTGGAGACATTGGACAGCACCCTGACCAGGTGATCAGTGAAGGGCGGATGGACCATGTGTGCCTCCGGATGTGATTCTCTGTGAGGAACATACCATCACTGTTTTAGGATTCCTCCTGAGAATGCATAGCCTGAATCTAAGTATGAGACAAATTACCAGGCAAACTCAAAATGATGAACATTGTATTTTTAAAAAGGAAGGAGATGGGACTCTATTTTCAAAAATGTCAGTTTCATAAAGAATAAAGAAAAGCTATGGGAATGTTCCAGATTCAAGGAGGCTAAGGAGACCTGACAACTAAGTCCAATACCTGGCCCTTTACTTTCCCTCCAGTACTGGAGGGGTAAAATGCTATAGAGGATATCACTGGGGCAATTGATAACATTGAAATATGAGTGGATAGATTAGTTCAAATTATTGCACAAACGCTAAATTGAGGTTGAAAACTGTACTGTGGTTACATAAGAGACTATCCCCGTTTTTAGGAAATACACACTGAAATATTTAGAACAAAATGTCATGACATATGGAACTTAGTCTCAAATAATTAAGAAAAATTTACATGTGTGGTGTGTGTGTGTGTCTGCTGTGTGTGTGGAGAAAGAGAGAGACAGAGACGGAGAGAGGGCAGGGTGGGAGGAATAAATGGCAAAGCAAATGGGTAAAAATGTTAACAGGTGAATCTAGGTATGGGATACACAGGTACACTATTTTTATTCATGCATCTTTTCTATCAGTTTGACACGTTTACAAATAAAAAGTTTTTTAAAACTTTAGAAATCTTGACCTTTTCTTTTTGGGATCTTTTGATTTAATTAGGAGAAGAATAGGAGAGATGATAAAGAGAGGGAAAATATAGTTTGGAAGTCAGTGATACTCTACTATTCGTTTATCACAATTTTAATGTACTTCTAGCCTTAGAAGTGAAGTTCATGTGTCTCAAGCCAGCAGTTCCTTGCAAACACACACCATGTAGTGTAAATGATGTGTTTAGGAGGATTCACTTAGTGCCAGTTTCTGAAGCAGGTTATTTCTCAACCTTATAAAATGAGCTTGATACAGATTCTTCATTTCCTTTGAAATTAGCATCAAGATGTAATCATCTGACTCTGAAATGTGTGTATTTTAGGACCAGGAATCTAAGCTATAATGTTTTGTACGTAGATCTAAGAACTGAGTTGAAAGAAGTTTCAAAGCACTAAAGTGACTTTCGTCCTCTACCAGTGGCTGTATGTTAATTCTCCCAGAAAACCATCACTTCTCTGAGTTAATAGAATTTTTGAAGCTAAATCAAGTCAATTTCCATTGTAACGTTGTGAAGCTTCTGAACTGGGCTCACGGAATTATCCTACTTGATGGCCACCTTGAAGACGGCTTTGTGGTGATCCTAAGAAAACCCACAGCCGCAGCTTCTGTGTGTCACGGCCTTTCCACCCCACCTGATTCATTCTCATTACTTAATGAGCAGCTCAAGGCAAGTGCCCCCCACCCCACCCTTGAGATAAATAGTAGGTAAAATAGATATAAAGGCAATCTAATGTGGTAGAAGGAACCCTGAAATGGAAATTGGAAATGTGATTTTGCCTCTAATTAGGGTTATTAGGTCTTCAGGCAGACCTCAGTTTCCTCATCTGCAAAATGAAGAACGTATTATAGATTATCTCTAGGAATTTGCTACTCAAATTTTGGTTTACAGACAGGGAAGTGTGGGAATTGGGAATAAGCATTTGTAGTAGCTGGTCTCCAAGATGCCTCCAGAGATTCTTGCCTCCTGGCTTCAGGCTTATGCGGTCTCCGCCCACATCAAATAGGGCTAACCTGTCTAACCAACAGGATATTGCAGAGATGATAGAGTATGATGTCTGATGTTAGGTCATAAAGGACTCTGTGGCTTCCACCGAGCTGTCTCTTGGATGACTTGCTCTGGAGAAAACCAGCTACCATGCCTTAAAGGTGCTCCATCAGCTCTATGGGGAGGTCCATGCAGTAAAAGGAACTGAGGCCTCTTGCCATCAGCCAGCACTTGCCTGTCCTATGAAGAAGCCATCTTGAAAGCAGATCCTCAAGCCCCAGTCAGGTTTTCAGATGACTGCAACCCTGGCACACCTTGAACGTAACCTCACAAGAGACTCCTAAGCCAGAATCAGTCAATTAAGCTGCTTCTCAATTTCTGACCCACAGAAATTGTGTAAGATAGATAATTGTTTTAAGTCACTGAGTTCTGAGGTATTTTATTATGCGGCAAGACATAATTAAAACACATTTAGAAACTTTTAAAGCAATTTGAAGGAATAATCTTATGTCTGTTGAATTTAATTTTTAAATTTTTCCATTCACTTTTTTTTTTTTTTGGCTGTGCTGGGTCTTCGTTTCTGTGCGAGGGCTTTCTCTAGTTGCAGCAAGCGGGGGTCACTCTTCATCGCGGTGCGCGGGCCTCTCACTATCGCGGCTTCTCTTGTTGCGGAGCACAGGCTCCAGACGCGCAGGCTCAGTAGTTGTGGCTCACGGGCTCAGTTGCTCCGCGGCATGTGGGATCTTCCCAGACTAGGGCCCGAACCCGTGTCCTCTGCATTGGCAGGCAGATTCTCAACCACTGCGCCACCAGGGAAGCCCAGTCATTCACTTTTATTGTATTTTACCAAAGTATCAGTCTATGGTGGTTTGAAAATTTAAAAAAAAAAAATGTTGGATCTACTCCATGGAGAGTTTGAAAATCACTGATCAGAATAATACAGTCTTAGAGTTGAAAAAGGTTTTTGAAATTATACAGTCCAAACTTAGAGAATAAACTCTCTCTTACAGTTTTCCTACAATTTTTCCAGCAATAAAACTCTGATTCTCAGCAGCATTTTTATTATCACCATTGTTATTAAACATGCTTTTTATTGAGAGACCAGATGGGGGATATTTCATAATCCAAGTGAGAAATAACGGTGGCTTAGATGAGGGTGTTCGCGGTGAGGATGGAGAAAAGGCGACAGGTTCAAGATGTGTTTCAGAGGTAGCTGAAATTACTTAGTGACACTAAAAAAATGGTTGTTTTTTTGTTATTATTATTCATAGGGACTTCTTAAACATCTTGGGTGTCAGTTTTTGCTGACGAAACATTGTCTTCATGGTGTTTGTTGCAACACAATTTGCCATGTTCTCTAGGGTTTTACTTGCTTCGTGTGATCAGAGGAAATGAGCTACTAAGAAAAGAAATTTTTTCAGGCTTTTCTGGTGGCACAGTGGTTAAGAATCTGCCTGCCAATGCAGGGGTCACGGGTTCGAGCCCTGGTCCGGGAAGATCCCACATGCTGCGGAGCAACTAAGCCCGTGTGCCACAATTACTGAGCCTGTGCTCTAGAGCCCACGAGCGACAACTACTGAGCCCGTGTGCTGCAACTACTGAAGCCTGTGCGCCTAGAGCCTTGCTCCACAACAAGAAAAGCCACCGCAATGAGGAGCCTGCGTGCCACAACTAGAGAAAGACTGTGCACAGCAACAAAGACCCAACGCAGCCAAAAATAAAAATAAATAAAATAAATAAATTTATTTTTAAAAAAGAAAATTTTCGGGGGTCTCCTGGGCTCCCGCCGCGTGCTGCCGCATCCCGCACACAAGCACACCTACCCACCCACGCTACTTGACCTGAGGAACGGCCTGCCCTCGCGTGGGAGGAGAGGAAGGCCTCGGAGACCACGGGCACTTGAGCCCTCAGATTTGTGGGCATGATCAGAGGCGCCCCCGCAGAACCTGCGGATCAGCCTTGAACGCGCCACAGTCGTCACACGTGGGGACTCCGACCCCCAGTGCTACCGGCGGGAGGGGGGCTGCGTGTTTCAAAAAGAACCCAGCTTGGTCCTGCTTCCTCAGTGTGTACGCCAGTTTTGTATACCTGGAAAACTCAGCGTGCGCTCGTTAAAACTGCAAAACCGTCTTGTGCTGAGAGGTAAAGGGAGCAGGATCCGGGCTCGGAGCGCTGTGACCAACCTCTCAGCTGCAGAAGAGCGGGGGTGTGGGGAGCCTGGGGACCTCTAAATACCCGTCCTTTCCCCCCACCCCTGCCTGGAGAACCAAATACCTGCGGGGCCTCGGGGCTCTCAGTCCCCACCCTGCCGCGCGGCCCTGGGCCCTAGGTACCAGGGCTCGCGCCCCAAAGTCCCCAGAGGAGGTCCGGAAGGAGTGGGAGATGGGCAGTTTCCTTTCCTATGGAAGTGGAAACAGACCCAAAGGGGAACCCGGGAGGGAGCGATGTGCAGGGTGGCTGGTCCCCAGGTCCAGGGAAGGCTGCAGGGGTGAGGGCGAGGCTGAGCTTGAGGAGCAGCAGGAGCGCCTCCTCTTTGCCTCCTGAAGGGTGTGGGGCTCTCTCCCCCTCCCTCCAACGTGGGATCCCAGGAGACAGGACAGGAGGCCTTGAAACCAAGGTGGCTGCTTGGCTGGCAGGCAGGCTGGTGAGGTGCAAGGGGCACAGTGAGAGGCAGGGTGGGCATGGGGGAGCCGAGTCAGGGAAACAGAGACTGTCTCAGCAGAACGGGTGGGATGGCACCTCCCCCGAGAGCCTTTCCCCCTCCAGCGCCAGCATTCCCAGGACAGCCCAGGTCCTGGGGCCTGATCTCCCTTCAGAGAGGACCCAACTTCTCTAGCCTTGGCTTCCCCACTGATCAGACAGGAATGCGCATATGAGGATGCCAGCAAGAGCTGAAGGCCTGGGGTGGGGAGGCCGCAGGCTGGGGGCCAGCAGCTGACCCCGGGCTGGGAGGCTATCAGAGCCCAGGGAAGCCCATCCACGAGGCTGTCTTCTTGTAAGGAAATACAAACAAAAAAAAAAAAAAAAAAAAGAAAATTTTCATTTGAATATAGACAAATATTTCCTTCCTTACCCGGAGCTTGAAGAAAAAAAAGATAGTTGGTCTTAGGTTCTGGGTAATTGGTATTATTAGAAAAGAATGTGAATCTTCTTTTTTAAATTGAGGTAACTGGTTTAAAACATTATATGTTTCATGTGTACTTCTGTATACACTAGAGTGTGCTCACCACCAAATATTTAGTTTCCAACCGTCACCATACAGTTGACCCCCTTTACCCATTTTGCCTTCCTCCCCACCCCTTCTCCCTCTGGTAACCACTAGAATGTGAATCTTCTGATCCTGCCTGCCACGGCTTATAACAAAACAAAGGTGCCCAATGATGAGTATACCCAGCATACACCCAGAACAAAGGGAAGGTAAGATGCATCAGACCCAGCTGTACACAAAGATGTAGTAGAACCTAAACTGAAGAGTGTTTAGTTTGGACAAGATGGTAGCCTAGGATAACCTACCACACCTATAAATGCTGAATAAAACCAATCCAAAGATATTTAAACACAAAATTGAGCTGCAGGAAAAGCAAACATAGAAAATATTAGGTCCAGAAATAAATAGAAGTGGGAAGAATTGCGTAAAGCTGATCCTGAGATGCCCTGGGGGAGTTACTGGCCACTGCAATCTGGCTCCATGCAGAGATTGAGAGATGAGAATTGTTGTGAAGTGGGAGATTGGAAGCAAAAACCTACATAAAAGCAGAGATGGCAAAGGGCCACATCCACAGTGAAAGGGTAGACCAGAAAAAAAAAAAAAACCTATCCACAGTCTCAGAGAGATGTCAAGGAAGTTTGTAATCTCTGCCTGGATATACTGTATGAGAGCAAAAGAAGTTTCCTCTGGGTACCCAAAACCTCAGGCCTACTGCTCACAGATTCTGAATTTATAATAAATGCACAGCCCAGAAAATTATAATGAAAATCTACACTGGGCCAGTGATTCCTCTTGTCTCACTGGGAAGAAGAAAACAACTTTCTCTGAAGGGACATACTTGCAACTTAGATCATTCAGAATTTCCACGGAAAACTAAAGCTTCACTCAAGAAGAGCTTTAAGTAAATAAGTAAGTAAAATGCAAAGTATACACTCCTTCCATGAACAAGTATCAGAAAATACAGCACACAGAGACCCCCAAGAACTTCAGTTCATAGAAAAACTGTTTAAAGGATAATATAAAATAAATATATTTTTAAATGATTAAATACATTAAGAATTGAAATCTATTAAAAGAACAAGTCTATTTTTTTAAAAAAGGTAGATTTGAACAGGTATCAGATAAAACTTTTAGAAAGAAAAAGAACTGAAATTTAAAGCTCAATGAATGGGTTAAACAGTTTAGACCGCTGAACAAAGAATTCGTGAGCCTATAGACAGAGTTAAGAAAATCACCCAGGGTGAGATTAAGAAAAATGGAGGTTAGAACGAGAAGTGTCAACTTATACCTACTAGGAGTTCCAAAACGAAAGAATAAAGAGACCTGAGAAGAGGAAATATTTGAAGAGATAATGGCTGATATTATACCAGAATTGATTAAATCACACACATGAATTTTCACATGCCAGAGTCACAACATATTAGCCAGTGTTCTCCAGAGAAACAGAACCAACAGGATGTGTTGTGCGTATTTATATAGATACAATAAAGAAAAACCCACAATTAAAATTATACATAATGTGAAAGACTGAATACTTTCAATTTCGGTTTGGGAAAAATTCAAGGATGCCTACTCTCATAACCAACATTGTACTAAAGATTCTAACCTGTGTAGTGAGGCAAGAAAAAAGAAATAGAATGCATATAGACTGGAAAAGAAGAAGTAAAATTGTCTTTTCATAAAGAGAATGCTTGTCTAGAAAATTTGAAGGAGTCTCCCCCCAAAAACAACTTAGAACTAAAGAGTTTAGCAAGGTCACAGACAAAAATCAGGTGCATTTACATATACTAGCAATGAAAAATCAGAATTTGAAAGAAAATTAAATACCATTCAAAATAGCATAAGAATATTAGATACTTGGGGATCGATCTAACAAAATGTCCCAAACCTATACACTAAAAACTGCCAAACATTGCTGAGAATGATTAAATAAGGCCAAGACAAATGAAGAGCAATACCATGTTCATGGATCTGAAGAGTTAATATTGTTAAGATGTCAATTCTCCCCAAATTGTTCTGTAGATTCAGCATAATCCCAATCACGATCCCAGGAAGCTTTTTAGGGGGTAGATATTGATAAACTAATTCTAAAATTTGCATAAAGTGCAAAGGATATAAATAGCAAAACAATTTTGAAAAAGAACAAAGTTGGCAGACTCACCTACTACCTGATCAAGATAGAGTGATATTAGTGTAAGACTAGACAATGGAACAAAGCAGATAGTCCAGAAATAGACTCACACATATACGGTCAATTGATTTTTGACAAGATGCCAAGGCAATTCAATAGAGTAATTCAAATGGTGTTGAAATAATTGAAAATCTACACTGGAAAAAAGGGTAAATCTCAATCCTTTATGCCATACAAAAAATTAACTCAAAATGAAATGAATTATAGACCTATATGTAACCCATAAAACTATAAAATTTCCATAAGAAAACTTAAGAGAAAATCTTGCAACTTTTGGGTAGGCAATGATTCCTTAACGCAATATAAACAGCATAAATCCTAAAACAAAAAATTGATAAAATGGACTTTATCAAAATTTAAAGTTTTTACTCTTCCAAAGATACCATTAAGAAAATGAAAAAGCAAGGTACAGACAGGGAGAAAATACTTACAAAACATGTATCTAATAAAGGACTTGTATCCTGAATGTATAATGAACTCTTATAACTCAATATTGGAGGACAAGTCAACTAAAGTGGGCAAAAGATTTGAATAGACACTTCGCTAAAGGAGAGGTACAAATGGAAGACTACTCAGCAATAAAGAGGAAAAGTTAAAACCTACTGATACAGGCAATGTGAATGAATCTCAGAATCATTGCACTGGGAGAAGCCAGACATAAAAGGCTATGTATTATACAATTCCATTTACATTAAGTTCTAGAAAAAGGAAAATCAGTGATGTAAAACAAATCAATGGTTGCCAGGAGCTGGGATTGGGGGTAGGGTGTATGGATTTCAGAGGGGCATGAAAGAACATTTGGGGATGATATACGTGTTCTGTATCATGACCGTAGTCATGGTTACGTGACTGTACTTTTGTTAAAACTCATTGAATTGAACACTTAAAATTGGTGGATTTGATCATATGTAAATTATGCCTCAACAAAGCTTATTTTAAAAACTAGAGGGCTTCCCTGGTGGCGCAGTGGTTGAGAGTCCGCCCGCCGATGCAGGAGACACGGGTTCGTGCCCCGGTCCGGGAAGATCCCACATGCCGTGGAGCGGCTGGGCCCGTGAGCCATGGCCGCTGAGCCTGCGCGTCCGGAGCCTGTGCTCCGCAACGGGAGAGGCCACAACAGTGAGAGGCCCACGTACCGCAAAAAAAAAAAAAAAAAAAACTAGACATGGTCTCTCACTAGACAGAGCTAGAAATATATGAACAGTTTTCTGTACCCTTTGACCAAACACAATATCTGTGTGACATTGGATAATGTAATTAACTTCTCTGGGTCTTGGTTTCCTCAAGTGCAATGTGGGAGTAATAACAGAATATTATGGATTGTTATGAGGACCAAATTACATAATATATGTAAAGTACTTTGCACAGCACCTGACACAAAGTTCAATCGCCAGCTCAGGGACACTTTCTAAGCCTCTTGTCTTTGTCTGACTCATTCAACAGCCTTCACAACAAACTTCTATTATGATTTGGCTTCCCTAGGAGTTTTCCTCCAGGGAGAGTTGGCCCAAAGAATGTCCACTTCCCTAGATAATTTTATTTCAGAATGTTATAACTGCAGTCTTGGTTATAGTTTAATATCATGTGAGTTGTTTTCCTATCTCCCATCACACTCTGGGAGGCTGATTAGATCCTCTGTCTAGACTTGCAAGGCTGAGAGCCTGATTCCCTAGTGTGAAGGAAGGAGGCCCAAATGGGTGGACTTCCCTGGTACCATTTCTGGGCCATCGTGCTCTAATGGTAATTCAAAATGGTGGCAATAAATGCCAGGGGGAAGTTGACCTCTCCAGTAACTTCCAGTCTTTAAAAATAGTTTTGGATACAAGAAGTATAGTTTACCTTGCTCAGGAGAGAGAGAGAGAGGTAGAGGCACTAATGAAATATGATTTCATTTTCTTGGAATAGGCGTAAGTCTGGATTATTTTGTATGGCTATTCTGGCTTACACATGATATCCTCTTTTCTTGTTCCACAAGGAATTCCTGACTTGAATTGAAATGCACATTTTGGTGGAATTCTCATTTCCAGTAAGAGCAAGTAAAAAAGAGAATAAATTCTCTTCTAATGCTTCCTAATATTCCCATATCCTGGCACATATAGAGCAGAATGCTGCAGTAATGGGAGGAGTCTGCTTGTTGCCCAACAAGATTTCCGAGGATGCTGATAACATAGACCCAACTGTAACCCTTTCTAGGCACCCCAGGGTTCCCCAACACACCAATGGCTCTGCTCCTGGAGCTATGGCTGCAGATGAAGTGCTTGCTAACTAGGAAGGAATAATAGATCTAAATGCTGGCCAGTTGCAATACTAATTCTGTAGCAAGAGACCCATAAGTCAATCAGAACATCTCAGTGCAGACTCATGACCACGTTCCTGGACAGTTTCCATGAAGGTGAACTGATATCACTGCTGAATTTATCTTTGCTCCTTCAACATTGGCTTCGTGTCTTAAGGTTCGATCCTAAATTCATGAATCTAGGAGAAAAGCTGAATCTGGGGACATGTTGTCGATGAATTTTCATCCATTCATTACCTCTTTTTGACTGTCTGTCCAAAGTACTTCTGTAGCAGAAACAAGATATATTATAAATTATTTCTTACAACAGTTAAATTGGAATAATAATTCCTACCTACCTACTTCACAGGGTTGTTGTGAAAATAAATAAAGCATTCAAACAGTACTGGTCACAGAGTTAATGCTCTGTAAATGGTTGCAATTATTATGTACATGTTCACTTTCTTAGAACTAATTAGTAGGTTAATAAAAAGTGTCAAAATGTTAAATTTTCATATTCATATTAAAGGAATATGACTTTTGTAGGAAACGTGGAGTCAAGATGCCTGGGAACTTGGTCAATGCTACTATTAGTAATAAATTGTCAAATGAAATAATAGAATCAGGGAATTGAGGACGTGGAGGAAAGACCAACACTTTCCTTTTTTAGGTGGAGAAAAGGAGTTATAGAGAAAGAAAGTCACAGTGGCAAACCTGTGACCAATAGCTCATAGTCCCCGTCCACAGTTCTTCTCCAGAATGCTACGCCATGGATAAAAAGCCTTTTTAAAATAAGTGCTTCAGAAAAGCTAAACACTGTACAAAAAAGAGGTAGCATGAGCACTATATTTGGACAAATAAAGTCCGAATCTGCTTATCAGCTCCCCTAATGGAAACGACAACCAGCACAAGCAAAACGCTTTGTGATTCAAAAGATAACAGGACCCAGCTCACCAGATCTCCTGTTATTACTGATGGAATCCTCCCAGCTATTACACCTTGGGAAAATATTAACGTGCTCAGCCAACAAAGACAAATTTAAAAGAAGAAGCAAGTGATGCTACACATTGCAATGCCACCCGATATTCAAATGTGCTGTTCTGAGCTATGTCTAATGTCAGCATCATTTTTTTAAGGAGACATATCAGTTTCAGTCAAGGTTTTTCTTTCACTTTCCCCATTCTTCACTGCCTGGACTAGGAAAAAAAATAAAAAGAATTACCAGCGACATTACTTTTTAATTTAATGCCCTTGAGTAAGGGCAATAGCAAGGAGGCAGGATAGAGATTTCGATTTCGGAAGGACAGCGGATGGAGAACAGTTGTTAATGCCATGTCGTCCATGAATATTGGTTGCAGCAGCTGTCTCTGCCATCATTGTCTCAAGGTAATGCCTTGCTTCCCATTGTCATGGTATCTCAGAATCAAATTATTTGAATTCCAGACACATCGACAACACACTGAAGGGCCCTTGCCAATTTTTGCAGCTCGCTTGGAGAAGAGCATCATGAAGCATTACTCATTTATACGACTCCCAGGCTCCTGTTGTAAATTCAGCACGCAGGACTGCCTCCACGTGCAGCCCTTCAGCTTAGCTCTCTAATCCTGTAACCCTTTACCACCAACTCCTTCCCATAAATATGTGCAGAAAATCCCCAGGCCAGGTCCTGCACCTCTTTGAGCTTCCGTGGGTGCAGATGGAGTCCAGGCTGCCAGAGCTGACCTGGAGACGGAAGCCAGCTATTTTGCCTCTGTCTGGCCTAGGGGTGAAAGCCCCAAAGCACAACACACTGAATCGTGCCCAGAGCCATCCCTCTGACATTTTCATGCAGGTGAATCCAGTTAAAATTAACATCTGTCCTGCAATAGTGAAGCAGCTGATAATGGCCCATCTCTTGGAGCGTGAGGAAACCATAAACAAGGGTGTTTTGGAAGATTTCTTTTCAATGACCTAGGAAAAATCTCACAACATAAATGAAAAAAAGTGTGTAATCCCATATCTTATAGAAGTTTTATATATGCATGTAGGTATATTTACATATATATATATATATATATATATATATAACTAGAAGAAAACACATCAAAATTAACAGTGATTATTTTACTTTTTCTTCTTTATTGTTTTCTATATTTTCTAAAATAAACAGGTATTTCTCTTATATTCAGGAAAATAGATCCTCTTTATAAAGAAAATTTCCATCAAGGGTGTTTTTTAAACACAAGGACCGTTTTCAAAAGGTTCACTACATAGTCAGCCCACACACCCGCATTCTGAAAGCAAGGGGTTCCTTCCCACTGGCCCCTGCTTAGAAGAGCTGCCCCAGGGGTGTCCTCTTAGCACCCCCTTAGCAAGGGGGTTCTAGTTCAGGAGTTTTGTCCAGCAGGACCAAAAGTGACCATATTAGTCCAATCGGATTCTTTCTCTTGAATTGATCCACACAGAGAAAGTAGCAAAGGCAGAAGAAGGGAAAGAGGAAAGAGGGAAAGAATGAGTCACCCTTGAATGGCTGCAGTGTGGATGGCTGAGGAATAAAGAATAAAGGAACTTGATAGCTAGAGCTGCCTTAGACCCTGGACTAGCTACTGATTCCAAGATTCTATGCCATGCAGGACCACGATTCCTATTTTTCCCATGAGGTCTTGTTGGTTGGTCTTTCTGGGTATCTGGCAGACAGACCCATGGCCAAATATCCTGTTCTCCTTAGTACCATGAATATCCTTGTAACGATCTATTTGGGCACAGATTATACTATGATTCTTCTAATCACATGAGACAGGAATTTCAGGATACCAAAACCCTGAGACCAGGCAAATGCATTTCATAGGCCATTTTATTGCTTATTAAGTACACTACCCAAACCAGGGCTACCACCAGACCATTTGGCATTTTCTACAAATTTGAAAAAGCTACCCCTTCCTCAAATTAACAAAGTTAATTATTTCTCAATAATAACAATTACTAAAGAAAGACAGTCATTTTATATGAGTTGCACAGGTAAATGATTCATCATAAAATGATAGAAAATTCAAATGGTTAATGATAATATTAGAAATTTAAGTCACTTGGATCTAATGATTTGTTGTAAAATTCATAGACATCTTGCCTTGGTAGAAATAATTCTTTCTGATGGTTTTAATGCTTACTTTTTTATACAGTTCATATTTTATAGAGATGATCACCAGACTGGCAGTCTTTCTTATGATACTGTGGACTTTACCTTGGTTTTAACATATTTAATTTTGAGATGCCACATTCTTCACTGATATTGATATTAGCAAAATTAGTTTTACCTTGAAAGTTTCAGAGTTATTTGGAAATGGATCTGGTAAATTATTGTCACAAAAACATCACAATATTTTGGTGGGAGCATATGAGATTATAAAAAGACAGATTTAGATTTTTAGCTCTTTATACATTGATGAATGATGCATACAATTCTTTAATATGCTCATCAGTCAATTTCAGTTATACATTTTTACCCAGCTTTGGTACTTGGTATTGACAGTAATTCTTCAAATCACATGAGATATCCAGAACTCGGCTACTTCAAGTACCCAGCATTAGGGCATCACCAGGAGTTTGTTATAAATGTAGAATCTCAGGTCCCATTCCAAATTACTGAATCAGAATTTGCATTTTCATAAGATCCCCAGGCGCTCTGTATGCACAGGAAAATCTAAGAAGTACTGATCTAGGATGCTGTAAAGGCCATCATATTCTTTCAGCAATAGAAACCTTTCTTTTAAAGATAATATCAATATTATTGTTACCATTATAGAAAAAAATAGAAATCAATTTTGGATCAGAGGTGGTTTGATTGTGGAAATAACATTTGAAATGAATTTTCCTCCCCGTCTGGTGTTTTTACATTGAAGAAGTTGGAGTCAATGTCAAGAAGTTGCAATTTGTTGAGCAGCAATAATATCTTTTTGTAATTATCATAAATTCATTTTTCTTGAAAGATTTTCTTCGCCCATTATCTGTGAGGGAATAATAGATGTTGACTTTTGGCTCCCATCTAATTTTGCTTACACATTAATTTTACCTTCACTTCAAATTAGTACTGAGCAATGCATTTTAAAGAGAATATTTTCAAAAGTATACTTTGACTCGTATTTGAGAATCTGTGCTTTTATTTGTAACATCAGTATGCACTGCATACTCCCTCTAATTAAGTTTTAGTAGCAAGATGGCATCTACTCAATTTCCCCATCTCATATTCAACAATGATTTAAAATTTTATGTCCCGTAAATGCATTTTCAATATACTTCAACATTTGGTTGAAGGAAAAAGAGTAGTTATATCATTTCTTGGATGATATAAAAAATTCAGTGCTGTCAAAATAGATTTTTGCCACGATTCAATACCAAATGTAAACAAGATGCAAAACAAAAACTATAAAATGCCCTAGAATTTTTGAGGATCTTCTGTAACAATTCATTACATTCTGTACGCATACTTGTGGCATTGCTGAATCCAATGTTTCTTTAGATTCAGTTTTTGTAAGTAGCCTTCTGAAAATACACATATGCTTTCTTTTGTCTTGTCATTTACTGGGCAACCCCCTTTGTCCAAACATTCACATATGAAATGTTTACTTGTTGAAAATCCACAAATCTAATAACATTATCGGTTCTACAGGGGTTATATCTAAAATGATCCAATAATATTTGCCTTTCTTACCTTTTTCAAAAATAATTCATTCATTGCATCTACTATAATTTTAATTATTTGGCTTTATATTTTATGACTTTAAAAATGTGTAACATTATTTGTTAATCAATGTGCCATTATGTTATCGAATTTTGTATAGTTTCTGCCAAAGGAAGGCAATTCTCATCATTGTACTCACAGTTGCCTGGATAATCTTCTCCCTGGATGTGGCCTTGCCAAAAGTTGAATCATGCATAGTATGTGTTCCCAGTGTTGTTTCTCATTTTCATAGTATCTTTGTTTGTCTGCCTCTCTCTCAATACATAGCTTTCAAATCATACTTCAACTTTGAATTCTTAATACTATCAGTGAAGAGCATTTTACCCTCTGTTTATTAGTAATGTGTGATGTATACTGCCAATCCTGCCTCATGTTTTCATTTCAGTTGGTATTTTTCCTCCATCCCTGAAGAATTTACAATATAGATAAAACACAGAAATCACTGAGGTAGAATAATGTAGGGGCTTTGATCATTAATAAGAATTTATGAATAAACAATTTCTGAAAACTTCCCATCTGCACTGATGGTAGTTAAGTTTGATAAACTTTGATGAAAATTTAATGAAAATAAATTTAATAAAAAGTTACATAATTCCTTACATAAGATGGACAAACTTCAGCTAGAATCTTGTTAATATTCAAATCGTTAAATATTTAAATTATATAGCCAGGTACCTGGATAGACAAAATATACATATATATATGTATATTAGATTGATAGATAGATGATAGATAGATAGATAGATCAATCTCCAGTTTAATGTTTTCTTTTTCTCTTCCACATCCTAATCCAGCAGTCTGCCCCCATTCCATCTTCTCCAAAGTGTATTTAATGATCTAAATTATTCTTTTTCATTTTCTTCTCTGTTTTCTGATTCTGAAATAAATTTTAAAATCTCTTTCATAGTATCTGAGCAAAATCAATAATTAGTATTTTATTTTAGAACTTATATGTATGTAACATACAAAATACATAATCGACAAGCTGCTAAATATTGTCATGTTAATAGTATTACTAACAGAATATCCAAAACAACAAGTGATTGCTATTATGTAATTTCCAGATCATTAAATAGTGATTTCTAATTTATGTGCATATAATTTATTTTATGGATTATTTGAGCATATGTATTTAGTTTGATGATGATCCATAGAATAATGAAAGTCCTTGTAGATTTATGTTGGGAACTCAGCAATACCTTTTGAAAACAGCAAATAAACAGGAGGTGATGTGAAGCAACATGAAACATTAAATTAGTTGGTGCACTAACAATGGGGATTATTTATTTTTAATTTTTGAAATACTCACCTATCAGTATATCAATTAGAAAAGCAGTTTCTTGTTTAGAAGCAGAAATATTTTAGATGACATTAGAGCTGTTGTTGGTTTTGATTATTGATTCATTTTTCCTTTGTGCATGGAAGCAGAACAAAATATATTAAACCTCTTAAAACAAGACACTTTACTGCCATCTGCAGGGAGGTTGTAATAAATATACAAAGCACCCATCTCTGCGATAAACAATAATAACAAACATACAGACATTTGCAGAATAATAAAGGTGTCTGTGATGGTGACCTCTTAGATGAGGAGCACATGTGCAGTGTCCAACCAAAATAATCATATGTGGCAGCCCCAATCTCAACTGCATCTAGATTTCATTCTTGTTGTTTTCAATCTTCTGACAAAGGAGAAAAATTCCCATTGTAAAGACACTCTTGGGGTCCAGTCTGGTGTTGCTCATTCATGTTTTTGGGTAGAAAAACAGGGGAGGGGGATACAACCTACAATTCAGCTTCTACAGAATGGCCACTCATTCTAGCAGGGAAGACTGGCTGTCCAGGACTTTCGTCACTGGCCCCAAGCCAGAGAGCTGAGCTGCACTTAGTCTCCTCTGGGCTAAAGCCATTCACCCTGCAGGGAGTGGGAATGGGGGAGGGGTTGGGCCCAGGCAAACCATCAGAGGAAAAATAAAAACTCTGCCTAAAATTAGGGATGGGCCAGCAGGATCCCTGAACAAAAGAACTTCAAGTGCGGGTGGGGATGGAGAGGGAGCTTTACACATATTAGTTATTCTTCAGTGCAAACTCACAATCATCTTGCTAGAAAGATGCCCTTTGGCAATATTTTGCTTGGAAACAATGGTCATAAATCCAATAATATTTTCTATTCTTGGAAGAAGACAAATAGTTAGATGGCAAGGTGATAAGAAATTCCCATTACCCAATCCCATGTATTTGAAGGAAAATACTGAGTGAGCCTACGTTTCTTGCAATTCAAATCGCAAAAGTTAATATTACCATAACTAACACAGGGCAGAAAGTACCCCTAGCCCCTGGCCCATGATGGGCATTCGTTTGTTGAATAAATGAGAAGAGTTCTACTTCAGAGTTACCCCAAAGTGTCAAGTGAGCACAGAGGAGGCAGAATTGGGGGAACTGGGGAGGGCTTCCAGGTGAAGGTGTTAATTGAGTTAGATCTTGACAAGGAGGCAGAATGTTGACAGGCAGACAGGCAGAGATGGAGAGAAAAGGCATCCCAAGTGGAGTTAACAGTAGCAGCAGGACGAAGTGGGAGGAGAAGGAGGGGCGTCAGTCAGGCATTCGGGACAGGAGAGCATGGTGACAGTGTCCAGGGAGGGAGGAGTGTCTAGCAGGGGCCACTGCAGCTGGTGGCCTTTGAAGGTGGACATGACAGCCAGATTGCAAGCAAGGATAATGATTGAGTGGGAAAGGAAGGAGGGGAGGGAGTAGAAAAGAGAATTAGGCTACTCTCTCTCTTCCTTTGTTAACTTTCTATTGAAGTTACATATATTTATTATTATGTATTATTAAAATATACATATTTTAATATACATTTATTGAAGTAATATATATCATATAAAACACATACTCAAGGGCTTCCCTGGTGGTGCAGTGGTTGAGAGTCCGCCTGCCGATGCAGAAGACACGAGCTCGTGCCCCGGTCCGGGAGGATCCCACATACCGCGGAGTGTCTGGGCCTGTGAGCCATGGCCGCTGAGCCTGCGCGTCTGGAGCCTGTGCTCCGCAACGGGAGAGGCCACAACAGTGAGAGGCCCGCGTACCGCAAAAAAAAACCCAAAAAACAAGAAACACATACTCAATATAACTTATGCTCTTTTATACATATGTGTATTTATAATAGAGCATATTTGTGCTTACATATGTGTAGTATGTATATGTATATGTATATATATATATATATATATAGCAAAGTGCACATAGTATACAGCTCAACTGCTTTCCTGACTCCTAAAAGCACAGATTAGTTTTTAGAGCTACTTTTTTGTTTGTTTTTGTTTTTTAAGAAGTAAAAGGAGATGGTAAAAGGAGAGAAACGGGATGGTAGCTTGAGTGGCAGGATCAATGGAAAGGGATTTTCAGGCCACAGAATCATTGTTCTTATGCCACAGGGAGCCAATTAAGAGGGAGAGATTGGATATGTAAGAGGATGAGGTAACAACCGATGGAGCAGTACTAATGGACATGAAAGGAGCAGGCTCACGGTAATGAATGTGGTTGATATTAAAAATAGAGAGGAAACTTCATCCTGGGGTTGCAGGACCCAAGCAGAGAGATCAGTGTGGGGCAGTGGCTGGGTGTGTGGCCCTGGGACCAGAGAGTTCTGGGTTCTATCTCAGCTCTGCCACGTACATAGACAGTTAACAGTTATTCTGGCTCCTTTTCTAAACTTGAATCGTCGTGATAACAAAGGCAACAGCAACAAAAATAGCAAGGACTCCTGTCGGAGTCCAAAAGCCCTAGGATCACCCTGAAATGGGACCTGCTTTTAAATTGGACTCAACTAAGTACACAAGACTTCTATCCTGACCCTAACCCTGCCCTATAACCTTGCCAGGAGACAGCCCACTTCAGGTTAGCCCTGAGTGTCACAGGAAGTGCTGTGCCAGCCTCTGGAATTCCAAAAGACATTTCAAGCCAAATCAGTCTGAGGGTCCCGGGTTGAAGTTGGAAAGTCCAGCATTTAGGGGGACTTCGGCCCCCAGAGCCCCCCTGCTGGTTACACTCACTGGTGGGTGGCACTGGGGGAGATGATGGCAGAACTCAGCTGTCGGAGGACAGAACCTCCCCCTCTTGGAGAGATAGCCAGAGCAGAACAGGACCAGCCAACACATGTTGTCAAACCTTTCTGAGGCCCACGCCGACTTCTTCTTCCCAGGGTCCATGTTTCCCACAAAAGGATTGAGTAAGAACCTCTTTGAATTCACCAAATATTCCCTGAACTCTTACCTCCTGTCGGTCCTGATCTTGCCTGAGAGCCTCTCTCGCTGAAGGAACTGGTGCTCTGTGGTTAGGACAGACTCGAGCACATCTGGGGCTCAATCCGCAAGAAGTAGGAAAGCAATGGATAGAAGTGAACATAAATTGTCATCTCTGAAACGAAATCAAAGCCAGACTCTGAGGTGAGAACTGAAGGACATGTGTCGAGGGGAAGCCAGACCTGGTGGCTACGTTTTCACCTTTTCTTTGGGTGACAAATCTCTCACTGCTTTTCCTGCCACCAATATTCTGGCTGCACAGGGACACTACTCACCCTTCGTACTCCCTTAATTCCTTGTAAGCTGTCTGAGACAAGACTAGAAAGTTCAAATAGGACCTTAGCAAATGCTGAAGTGAAATATAAACTCAAAGCAACATGGGTTATAAAGAGGGCCAGGGAGCTACAGAGATCATGGGATCCAGAGAGGAGGTGAAACTTCTCCAAGATTGCTGAAATCCATATGAAGTTTCCACGGCCTCAGTCAAATCCAAAAGTGGAAAAGAAATCCAGAAGAGGAGCAGCGGGGTGTTATGGTTAAGGGACCAGACACAGGAGCCAGATGACCTGGGTTCACGTCTCAGTTCTTTGGCAAAGTTCTCTGGGGACCTCGGTTTCCCCATCTAAAAACAAGGGCGATACTAGTGCCTACAGCATAGCGTTCTTACGGGAATTAAGTTAATATATGTAAAGCCCTTACAACAGTCTTTGGCTCATAGATGTTAAGTAAGCTTGGAATTTTATCATTATTAACGACATGCTCAATGTGACTAAAGGAAGAGAAGAGATGGGGGCCACCTGGGAGATAGGCAAAGAGGCAGGAATGAGATGGACAGGAATGGCACCCAGGGAATGGAGGCCACAAGGAAGGAGGGAGGAATGAGAGGAAAATAACATATAGCGTGGGACAGGGGTGGGGCATAGGAGACACTCAGGTAAGTGAGACAGATGGAAAAAGGCACTGCCGCCTTTACACCGGAGCAAGAGACCCACACTTGAGAGAGTCTGGCTCTGGCTCTCCTCTAGACTCACCATCCTTCCCACTGGGTAAGAAATCCTGGGGGCCAAGGGATGCACCTCCTCAGCCACCCCCTTCTGGCTGCTTAGGACTCTGGAATTCCCTGCCCAACCCCAAAAAGCCCACTGCCAGGTGCTGCCCTGTTCTGGTCACGCCATCCTAAGGCTACCGTCTCCCCCCAGGTGAGCACACCCATAGGTTCAGAGGAGGCCAAGGGGCCGCCATTTGCAAGAGCATGGACACAGCTTTAACGCGGCAGCTGAGGTGCCCTTTGGAGGCTCCTCAAGGTGCGGGATGGAATTAGGGAGGAAGGTGGAGTGTCCCTGTGAAAGGGGTAGGGGCTCCCAGTGGGGGGCAGGATGGTCCCTCGCTTTCCTTTGAGGTCTTTCCGATAAGCTTCGCGCTGACCGCGAGGTGGTGCTCCTTCCCTGTCAGTGTTCCTGTCGGACCCCAGTCCTGAATCTCACCAGTTAACCCAAGGGCGCTGCTGGAAAGGGTCCCAGCCTTTTGCTAGGCCTCCGGAAAACTACGCGAAATGAATGCAGAGAAAACCAGGCAATCTGTTTCCACCGCGCAGTTTCCTCACTGCGGCTGGGCTTCCGCCCAGGTGTCCGCGGGGCCGGGTGTCGGGCTCACCCCAGGTGGGAGGTGCTGGGGACCTCGCTCGAGGCCCAAGAAGGCGAGGCCGCCCTTTCCCACCTTTTAAACTCCCTGCTTCTGGGTTTCCCTCTGTGACCCCCGTTCAGAGAGAAGGCGGAGGATACCCTCGCCGGTGTTTACCAGGAGGCGCGGCTTTAAGCGCCAGGCTCTGGGGAGAGCGCAGTGAGGGCTCCCGCGGGCAGCCCTTGCGCTGCAGGGTCCCCACGAACGTAGCGCGGGAGGAGGAGCCCGGGCGGCGCCGATGTTCTTCCGCAGTGGACTGCGGGCTCCTTGGCGGCACTGGGTAGGCAGAGCCGGGCCGAGACGTCGCCGGGTCTCCGAGAGCGGCCAGAGCCACCTTCGGGACGTCGCCGGTCACTTTGTCCCGGGGGAGGTGAGGAAAGAAAGAGGGACCGGAGGCCCAGGGGTTGCAGCGATAAGGGAGCCTGGTTTGATAGCCGGAATGGACCGGGGGAGAGGGTGGTGATCTTAGATGGTGCCGGGGAGCTGGGACCCAAGCCCGAGCACGACACCCCTCTTCCCTCCTCCTCCTGCCCGGGCGCGGGGCTCCAAGCTTGTTATTCAGGCGCCTCTCCAGCACCTCGCTGGGTCCCAGGGGCTGGGTTTCACCCTGTGGCTGCTCCGGGATCCTCCAACCCGGAGGGGAGAGAGCAGCATCCAGCGAGCCCCGCAGCCCTGCAGGGGAGTTGCGTTTCCAGGTGGAACGCAGAGAGGGACTTATTCTTCGCAAGAGGCAGCGTTTGAGGACCGAGTACCCCATGCAGCGCAACCTGACCCTAACCCCCGGAGGATCCGGAGAAAGGCTTCCGGGGTTCTCGGCGCTGCAGGGTGTCCAGGAGTCTCTGAAGTGTATCAAGTGGGGGGCGCACTCCCTCCTCTGCGCGGTGGGTTCACACCCTTCCCCGCCGGACTCGGGCCTCAGTGTCGAGGCTGAGTGCCCTCTGCTGGCCTAGTCATGTCCTGCTCTGTGCCCCAAGGTGGGGAAGAGAAGGCCTAGTCCTCCCGACTTGCTGGATTTTGCTTGTTACGCAGCTCGCTACCAATCAGAGCTTTATCGGGAAATCCACCCGCAAGGAGATAGGAGGCAAAGCTCTCAAATCTGTCTCCTTGATCCAGGGTTCAGGGGGAAATGTATAGGGTTTAGGGAAATTTCAAACTTGGATGCTGATTGACTGGTCTTGATTTAGTCTATATAAGCTACTACTGCTCCTGGAAGCCAGATTTTCCTTATTGAAGAGCTTCTCGCTTTTTAAAGGGCTCTGGTGGCATCATTTCTATTCTTTGAGTTCTGACCCTGTTCCAGGGTCATCCTGGAGACAAGGGTTCCCGCCTTGCACACGGAGCAGTGCTGTTTCTTTAAAATAACTCAAGTTTGATTAATCAATCAACCTATCTAAGGAGGTAAAACCAGTTTAAGCTAGTGCTGTTTCAACAACCTATTTAAGGAGGCAAAACCAGTTTAAGCTTGGGCTGTTTTACATGCTTTTTCACCCTCATGGCTCCATCAGTGACTATGACCAGCAGGGAGGTCCTGGAGGGCAAGTTCCCCCTGAGGTGTTTATCCTTCACTCCATCCCCAGATGATGACAGTGACCTGGCTTTGGGATGAGGAGTGTCTGAGCCAGAGCACTGCAAGAGCCTGGGACCATCCTGCCCAGTGGGGATAGGACCAGCAGATCCCCCCCGGGCAGAAGTGGAGACTAATCTGCTACAGGGAACTTCTGAGGCTTCCTGTGATGTTCTGTGAGGAAGGAGGGGTACCCTGAAGTGGGCTCTCCCCTGGTAGGATTAGGGGCAGGGAGGGTCTCAGAATAGGAGTCTTGTGGGTTCCGGTGGGACTAGCGTAAAGTCAAGTCCCATTTCAAGGTGACCCCAAGAGCAATACTGTCATTGTTGCTGTAGAGGTTGCTGCCGGTTTGTCTGATGACTTGAGCTGAGAATATCAAAAGGCAAATGCAGAAGACACAGGTGAGGAGAAGACCAGGCTGGGAATGGAGAGGAGAGGGGCTCTGAGCTCTGGCTCTCTCCTCAGCCAAGCATCCAGAGAGAGTGACACAGCATGTTAAATTGTGCTCTTTAACACCTTTCTCCACTAAAATGAATCAGGGCTCCATGGTGAAAAGTTTTTTTAATTTTGAGAGTTGGGATTCCCTTGGAGTGTAGGGATAAAATGGTTGTTTCAGCGCTTGCTAACAAAGCAAACAGGACCAATAAAGTCCAACATTGGCTAAACGTCATTCAACAAATATTGATTGAGTACCTAATATGTTGCAGGCACTGTTCATAAATAATAGAGCAGGGCTTCCCTGGTGGAGCAGTGGTTGAGAGTCCACCTGCCGATGCAGGGGACATGGGTTCATGCCCCAGTCCGGGAAGATCCTACATGCCGCAGAGCGGCTGGGCCTGTGAGCCATGGCCGCTGAGCCTGCGCATCCGGAGCTTGTGCTCCACAACGGGAGAGGCCACAATGGTGAGAGGCCCGCGTACCGCAAATAATAATAATAACAATAATAATAATAATAATAGAGCAAAAAATAAATAACGACAAATGCAGCAATAAATAATGGAGACAAAAATCCCCCTTGTACTTAGCTCACTCGTATTTGTGCATGTGTGTCTTTGGGATAGAATTCCTAGAAATGGGATCCCTGAGTCAAAGGGCAGCTGCATAGGTAGTTTTGCTAGATAGCGGTAAACGTCTCTTCCTAAGTACTGTACTACTTTATATTCCCACTAACAGTGTATGGGCCTGTTTCCCAAGCCTTGACAACAGAATATGTTGTCAACTATCAGATTTTTGCCAAGCTGATAGATGTGAAATGGTATCTCAGTGTAGTTTCCCTTATTATGAATGAGGCCCATCACCTTTTCATATGTTTATGGGCTTTCTTTTCTATTAACAGTTTGTTCATATCTTTTGATCTTTTTTCTATTAGGTTATTGTACACAATAATGAAACGAGATAAGGTATTGCGGTAATCAAGGCCAAGAATTGGTAGTGATTTGGATCAGGTAGCCATGGAAAGGGGAAATATGGTCAGATTCGAATTGAATTTTGGAGATAGAATCCACAGAATTTATATATGGAGCGTAAAATAAAGAGAGGAGTCAATAACAATCAGGTTTTGATCCTGAGCAACTAGATGAGAGTCATTTTCCATGACTGAGATGGAGAAGACTAGGAGGATAAGGTGTGACGGGTCATAGCAGGATTAGAAATGTGTATTAGACCTCCAAGTGCAGAAGTCAATTAGACAGTTGGCTATATGAGTCCAATGGTCTGGGCAGAGGTCAGGGCTGGTGATATCCATTTGAGTATCATCCAACAGATGGTTGAAATTTAAAGTCTGAGGCAGGAGCTGAGCATGGAAGAGGCCCAGGGATTATGTTCTGGGGAGCTCCAATGTTTGAAAGTCAAGGAAAGGAGGAGGAAGCAGCAAGGGAGACTTGAGGAGAGGCCAGAGGAGGAGGAGAAAACCAAGGGTACATCACATGGGAGAAACAAAGTGAAGAAAGTATTTCAAGGAAGAGGGTGATTGGCCATGTCAGATCTGCTGATAAGTCAAGGAAGATAAGGCCTGAGAATTAAACATTGGAATTAGGAACAGGAAAATACTGGGAGACCTTGATCATTTAGGCAAATGTCCTTCTGTATTTTCCCTTTGCTTATTCAATCATATGATTTTTTTCTTTTTAACGAACATGATATGATTCATGTAACCAATTCTTTTCACTTAATATATTTATACATTTTCCAAGTCAACATATAAAAATATCTCTTTCTTAAAAATAACCAAATAATATTCCATTGCAAGGATTTTCCATTTCAAGCTTATAGGTGCTACACTGATGCAGACCCCGAGGTCTCCAAAAATATGACAATGGTAAATATGACCTTCATAGGGCAAAGTGCCCCAGATATAAGAAAAAAATTACAAAAGTTAGATGGTACATTTGGAATGAACCCTTCGCAACTGGTAGATGCTGCTTTTAAAGTGTTGAGCAATAGGGAACAATTACAGAAGGAAGAAGATGCAAAATGGGATGCAGCTTTTCTGGCAGCAGCATTAGATTCTCGGAAGGCGAGTAACCCGAAGAGAGGTAAGCCACCGCTGGGGAGGGAACAGTGTGCTTACTGTAAGAAGGAAGGGTATTGGAAAACAGATTGCCCTAGACTAAAAAATAAGAATGAAAACAATGAAAGAAAGATGGGGGCCTCTCATGTGGTAGAAAGAGAGGAACACTCTGAAAATGAATGAAGAGGCCTGGGGGCTTGACTTGAGGTGTCCAATTCCAATTCCCCCACAGGAGTCCCAGGTAACTTTGACCGTGGGGGACAAGTTGATTGACTTTCTGATAGATATGGGTGCAACATACCCTGTGGTAAATACCAAGGTGGCGCAGAAAACATCTCAATCCATCCTGGTCAAGGGAGTTTCTGGAGAAGTACAAAATCATTCTTTCTTACAACCTCTAGAATGCCAGTTAGGGGACCTCACCCGGAAACACAGTTTCTTATATATGCCAGTATATCCAATCTCTCTTTTGGGCTGAGATCTCCTTTGGAAATTAAATGCTCAAGTAATTTTTTTGCCAGGACAGCTTGACATTGGGGTCCTACCAGAGCACACTGTAAGCCTACAGATGGCACTCATGGACACCCCAGAAAAGGAGACAGCGCTCTGTCTCCACGAGGCTTTGAAAAGGTAAGGCCAGAAGTGTGGGCTGATGGCACCCCAGGGAAGGCCAAAAACACATGGCCAATACAAATCCCCTTAAAAAGAAAAGCTGGGACACCTAATCTAAAGCAATACCCTCTGAGGCAAGAGGGCTAAAAGGGAATTCAGCCAATTCTCAAAAAGTTTTTGAAAATAGGACTGAATAAACCTTGCAGGTCCCCATATAACAGCCTTAATCTCCTGGTCAAAAAGCCAAACTCAGCAGAGTATTGCTTTTCCAAGACTTGAGGGCTGTTAATGAAATAGTCCAAGATTTGCACCCCTAATGGGTGGTACCTAATCCATATTCTCTGCTCACAACTCTTCAGGGAGAATACAGCTGGTTCGCAGTTTTGGACTTGAAAGATGCTTTTTTTCTGCATTCCTATTGCAGAAGAATCATAGCAGCTGTATGCTTTTGAATGGCAGGACCCAGAAACACAGGTAGTCCAACAGTATTGTTAGACAGTCCTACCTCAAGGATTGAAGAATTCCCCTACCTTATTTGGGGAAGTGTTGGCTAGGGACCTTAGAAACTTCATGTTGGATGAAAGACTCTTATTCCGGTATGTTGATGATTTGCTCATAGCGAGTCCTACATATGATAAGTGTTTACAGAATACCATCAGAACCCCGAACTGTTTGGCCAGTTGTGCATATAAGCTCTCCCAGAAAAAGGCCCAAATATGTAAGCAACAAGTCATATATCTGGGCTTTGTCCTTTGCCAAGGACAGAGGGTTCTTTTGCCTGATAGAAAACAGGCAATTGCAGGCATTGGAACACCCAAGACTCGCAGACAACTGAGGGGGTTTCTGGGACTAGCGGGGTTCTGTTGGATTTGGATCCCCAGCTCTGGGCTCATAGGAAAGCCCCTCTATGAGGCTTTAAAGGAACATGATTTTGAGCCCCTTACTTGGACTAAAGAGTGCCAAACAGCCTTTGAAACAATAAGAATAAAGTTAATCTCAGCCCCAGCTGTGGGACTACCAGACTTAAAAGAACCTTTCAGATTATAGGTCCATGAGAGACAAGGCATAAGTTTTGAGGTGTTCATTCAAACTCTGGGGAATATCCTTCTACCCGTAGCCTACTTCACAAAACAACTAAAACAGACTGTTAAGGGATGGCCCCTTTGCCTCGGAGCTATAGCAACTACTTGTGACAGACTTCAGGAAGCTGAGAAGTTGACCCTGGGGCAACCCACCACTGTGTTTGTCCCTCACCATGTCCACTCTTTACTGGAACAAAGCGGGGGCTGTTGGCTGACTTTTGGGAAAATGGGAAAGTACCAAGCCATTCTCTTAGACAATCCCAGTATAAGATTTCAGGTCACTTCAGCCCTAAATCCAACCACGTTGCTTCCAATTGATGCTGCACAATCCCCAGAGCATGACTACCTACACGTCATGGAGCTAGTGTGCTCTAGCAGACTGGACTTAATGGACCAACCCTTGGCCAAGCTAGATATGGGACTCTTCACCAATGGAAGCAGCATCATGGACCAAGGTAGGCCACGCTCTGGGTATGCAAAGGTACCCTTAAAATGACTGTTGAAGCCAAAGCCCTGCACCCAGGGAGCTCAGCTCAGAAGGCAGAAATCATTGCTCTGACAAGAGCCCTATTTCTTTTTTTTTTCTTTTTTTTTTTTTTTACATCTTTATTGGAGTATAATTGCTTTACAATGGTGTGTGAGTTTCTGCTTTATAACAAAGTGAATCAGTTATACATATACATATGTTCCCATATCTCTTCCCTCTTGCATCTCCCTCCCTCCCACCCTCCCTATCCCACCCCTCCAGGCAAGCACCGAGCTGATCTCCCTGTGCTATGTGGCTGCTTCCCACTAGCTATCTACCTTACGTTTGGTAGTGTATATATGTCCATGCCTCTCTCTCACTTTGTCACAGCTTACTCTTCCCCCTCCCCATATCCTCAAGTCCATTCTCTAGTAGGTCTGTGTCTTTATTCCTGTTTTACCCCTAGGTTCTTCATGACATTTTTTTTCTTAAATTCCATATATATGTGTTAGCATACGGTATTTGTCTTTCTCTTTCTGACTTACTTCACTCTGTATGACAGACTCTAGGTCTATCCACCTCATTACAAATAGCTCAATTTCATTTCTTTTTATGGCTGAGTAATATTCCATTGTATATATGTGCCACAAGAATGGCCATCATCAAAAAATCTAGAAACAATAAATGCTGGAGAGGGTGTGGGGAAAAGGGAACACTCTTGCACTGCTGGTGGGAATGTGAATTGGTACAGCCACAATGGAGAACAACAGTATGGAGGTTCCTTAAAAAACTACAAATAGAACTACCATATGACCCAGCAATCCCACTACTGGGCATATACCCTGAGAAAACCATAATTCAAAAAGAGACATGTACTGAAATGTTCATTGCGCTCTATTCACAATAGCCCGGAGATGGAAACAACCTAAGTGTCCATCATCGGATGAACGGATAAAGAGCCCTATTTCTCACTGAAGGGAAGTGAGTAAATATTTACACAGACTCTCGCCATGCATTCTCTGTGGTGCATGCTCACGGGGCAATCTGGAAAGAAAGGGGGCTCCTCACTTCAAACGATAAATACATAAAACACGCTTCTGAAATCCTGTCACTGTTAGAAGCAGTCCATAAGCCCTCACAAGTGGCCACAAAGCACTGCCAAGGCCACCAGAAGGACGAAACTCATATAATAAAGGGCAACTGGTTAGCTGATTGAGCTGCAAAGAAGGCAGCAAAAGAAGGCGATTATCAAGCCATGATAGGGTCACTTCTGCAGATCGACTTGTCAAAATACCAGCTGGTGCATCCAGAAAAAGACAAGGAGAAGGCTGAAAAGTGGGGCTTCACTTGATCACACCTCGCCTGGCTGGAAATGTCATGCACAAGGAATTGTTTTGATCCCTGAGACACTCTTGGACACTGTGCTGTGGCACGTTCATAATAGTGCCCATCACGGGAGAGATGCCACCTTACAATGGATTCAAAAATATATTATGGGGCCTAACCTACAAAGGACCATCCAACAAGTCACTCAAAATTGCATGATTTGTGCTAAAAATACCCCTAAGACTGCTGTCAGACCTCCCCAGACGGGCACCCAACACAGAGGAACCTGCCCCACCAAGGACTGGCAAATAGATTTGGCTCAAGTGAGCTGCAGGAAATTTCAGATACTTGTAAGTGTTTGATGACACTTTCAGGATGGGTGGAGGCATACACTACCCAGACAGAAAAAGCCTCCAGAGTGGTTAAAGCCCTCCTTAAGGAAATTATCCCCTGATTTGGACTGCCTGCCTCCCTTCAAAGTGGTAACGGGCCTGCTTTTGTCTCTAGTACAATCCAACAAGTGTCCAAAGCACTGCAAATTAATGGGCTGCTACATTCAGCCTGGAGACCACAATCAACAGGAAAAACCGAGAAAGTGAATTATACATTAAAAAGGAACATTGCTAACGTATGTCAATTTAACTTGGGATAAGGCCTTGCCAGTTACCCTGCTGTGGGTCAGAGGGGCTCCCAGAAGCAGGCTTAAATTAAGCCCCTTTGACATATTATATGGTAGGCCTTTCCAGGTGCCTGCCCCGGTGGGAGAATCTATAAATGCTCTGAAAGACCTAGCAGTTGCCAATTACGTTAAAACTCTGGGCACTATACTAACCTCTGTTCATGAGTTTGCCTCCAGCAGGTCTGCCTATCCAACTGAAGTAGTCTTACATCCTTTCCAACCTGGGGATCAAGTCCTCCTTAAAACTTATAGAGAACAAAGGCCTGAACACCAGCTAACTGCACAGTGGACAGGACCACATGTGGTATTACTTACCATGCACTCATCTGTCAAGTTAGCTGCAGTAAAGCCATGGATTCATCACACTCAGTTTAAAATAGCCCCACTGTCATCAGAAAATGACCCAACTCCTGAGAGGCCTGGAGAGCAATGGGTTTGTGAACCCTTTAGAAGACTTGAGGTTGCTCTTCAAAAAGGATAAGTATTGAGATTAAAATTTCATTGTAGAAGAGATTTCATCAGGTTCAAATAGTTGTAGATAAAGAAAGAAAGAGAACTTCCCTGCTGGCGCAGTGGTTAAAAATCCTCCTGCCAATGCAGGGGACACGGGTTCGATCCCTGGTCCAGGAAGATCCCACATGCCACAGATGAGTCTGGCCCCCGACAGATGTCTGCACCTGAGCTGTTTGAGCAGCCCTTTCACGGGAGTGTAAGGGGCTTCCGGCGAGAGGCTTCATCCTGAGGGGCATCAAGGCCAATTCTGATCACAGGCCTTTTCACTAGAAGAGCAGAGAAGGGTCCGGAGGGGCCCACAGGGCAGCAGCCCAGCTCAGTGAGAGACCACTTGTTTGTGGGAACATCTGTCATGCTCTATGGGGACCCCCAGGGAAGAGGGGGTGTCTGCAGGTGGCTTTGCAGGAGGAGAGGAGCTCGGGGAAGCAGAGTGACCACGGGTGCTGGGCTCAGCTTCACACCTGGCTAGTGCTGCCCGGGGAAGCTCCAGCAACATTTGTGCACACAGACCACCTTTAATGCAAAGCTCACACCCATTGTGTCCAGGGCTCCTTATAGGCCAGAGCATTTGCCCACCAAGGACATCATTTAATACTCACAATCCCATGGAAGGGGCGCTTTGATGCCTATTTTGTAAACAAGGAAAGAGCAGATTGGAGAGGTTAAGTGATTTTTTCTGAGATCACACAGCTCAGGTGTGGTGGAATCCAACCTCAGTTCATCCTCATCTCTTTTCCTCTCCAGCTGACGTTCTGCGGTTGTTATAAGCAGTATCCCACGTACACCACAGCCCCCTTCCTTGGGCTTATCCAGCAAGCGGCAGCCCCCGTCAAGATCAACTCTTGGCCTACTCCCACCTCCAGGAGCATAGCTGGAGGTGGCTGGAGAAAACCCCCCACCATAATGACCGAATTCATGACCTTTAACCTCAAGCAGGTCCAGGGGGCCTTGGCACTGGCTGGTCCTTGCACTCTCCCAGACAACTAGTTCATACCTCCTCCTTTTCTGAGCTCCCACTTCCTGGGAGCACCCAGGGCCCCAGCGCGCTCTGTGGTTTATGGTGGAAAAGACCCATCTCTGACCAGAAGGAGACAGGTCTGGAGGTGGGTGCTGATGGCAGAACTATGCTTCAGACCGTGGCTCCCCCATCCTGAGTGACTGAGGGCTGGGCCTCATACCTGCACTGACCACTCCCCTGCCCAGTCCATAGGGATCAACTAAACGTGCAGAAACCGTCCACATTTTGGCAACAGCTCCTCTGACACTAGTTCATGTATTTTGTATATGATTTTGGGAGCGAAGGTATTTTGAAAAGAGGTTCCACTGGTACCAAATTTTTCTCTGGACGTGCAGGGTTATGGGAACCATGACAACGGCCCTCCAGGAGGAAACCAGTTGTGCTCTGCCCTGTCCTGTCTTTTCTGTCTGCATCGGGGGAGCCTTGGAACTGCAAGCTGGCTGCGTCTCACCTGGGAGCGGTGAGTGACTTGGGGGGACACATCACTGCATGACCAACTTCTTCTGGAACCCTTGGGGCCAGCAGAGCTGCCGTCTGTTCTACCCTGGCCTCAGGCACCACCTTTGCCTAAAGAGCACCTGGCACCAAGGAGAAACATGATGTCATTAGAGCCAGATAACTCCTCAGTTATCAGTGCCCGGGCCAGCCCTGCCCAGGGTCACGGAGCACAGAAGTTGGACTAGGCCCCAGTCTCTCCTGACTCCAGGACCACTGTCCTTTGCTTACAGAGATATTAGCAAAAATTATTTAAAAGCATTCGATTTCTAATAACATTCTCGCTCCATATCTATCTCAATGACTGCTGGAAACAGGTAGGCACTTCCTCCTTAGGCTCCAAGTCCGGGTGACCTTCCTTAGTGGCCAATGTTGTTTTTTAAAACCACGAATCTCAGAGTTGACTCTGGTAGGTTGAGTGTCCACATGGACACGTAGACATGCTGATGACATGTCTCTTGCCCATGATAAGAGTCTCTTAAGGGTAAGACACAACAGAAATCAAAGTTGAAGAAGTGACAGATGTCCATAAAGTCCTCTCAGTGGAGGACTTGGTCCAAATGGATGAGGTTGGAGTTGGCATCCTTCTTACAGGGAGACCAGGCTGGGTATTTTGCTGGGAGCAGGACTGTCGGATTCCTTGGCTACCTAGATGCTTAGCAGCCCTGGGAAAACCAAGTCCACAGACCAAGGTTTATCTGTTAGGTCTCGGGGTCCTGGCAGCTTGTCTTCTGCCTGTCCCTGTGCCTGTCCGGCCAGTTCCCCACCCTTAGTTCTTATTACAACAGGCCCTCACACCTCCCCCGCTGCTACTATCCTGACTCCATGGGTGGATGCCTCTCTTGTGAGCTTCCCAAGCACCCTGCTTCCTGAGAGCCTACTGCTTCCCCAAAGCCCCAGAACCCTGGAAGTTGCAGGGACCTGGGAAACAAAGCAGAAGGCTTTTCCGGGATGTGACCCCTGCAGAGTCCCCCACGTGGCCTGGAGTTTCCATAATGATGGTAAGGAGTCTAAGATTCTAAACTGAAAAGGCAGCTGGTCAAGTGAGACAGTGATAGGGAAGAGGAATCTGGGGGAAAAGAGCTCCGAGGTGAATTGTGGGGTGGGGGGGAGTGTGTGTGTGCAGGGCGCAGACCTGAGGTCTATTTTTTTGTCTCCCACTCTCTGAAATGGCTTTCACACCTTTTTGTCACCACCCCCCCCAAACCTCCCATGCCCTACCTCTCCTCCCTCTCAGCTGCTACACTGCTTCCTGTTTAACCAAGAAAACAGATAAACCGCCTCTGATTTTATCAGTAGGCTGTGGACCCCACCCCCCTTCCTAATCAAGGACATCCCTCCTGCAACTGACCTCTATCTACCTGCATCACTAGGTTTTCCCTCCATATGGGATCGTTGTCAAGCAAATAAAATCACTCTAGGAGAGTGAATTTTTAAAAATCAACTCTATTGAGTTATGATGTGGATATAAAAGGCACCCATTATAAGTGCAAAGTTAGATGAGTTTTGACACATGTATTCCCCTGTGTAACTGCCACCACCGCTGTGAAGTCAGAGATCATTCCCTTCAACCCCATGAGGTATCACACTGCTGAGGAGTGTTCCCTTGTATGGAGGCAGCACAATTTGTTCATGCCTTTGCCTGTTGGTATACAATTGGGCTATTTCTACTTTTTGGCTATTATGAACAAAAAGTGCAGTGAATATTCATGTATAAGTCTTTGTGTGGTTGCATGTTATTTCTCTTGAGTAAATATCTACAGGCGGAATAGCTGGGCCATATGATAATCTATGTTTAGTTTTACTAGAAACTTCCAAACTTGTTCTCCAAAGTGGCTCTACCATTTTACATTTCCATAGTGGTCCATGAAAGTTCCAGATGCTGCAATTAGTATCGCCAGTTTTTTCTCCCTGTCTTTAGCCATTCTATCGCGTGTGTAGGGGGGTATGCATTTTGGTTGTAATTTGCATTTTTGTTTTATGACTAATCGTGTTGAGCATCTTTTCAGGTACTCATTGGCTATTCAAGTATCAAGCACATGTATTGTCTCACAGTTTCCATGGGTCCTGCAGGCTTGGCTGAGCTGGGCCTTCTGCTCAGGGTCTCACAAGACGTTGGCCAGGGCTGCAGGTCTTTTTCCAGTCACACATGGTTGTTGGCAGAATTCACTTCCTTGCAGCTGTAGAACCCATGGTGATTCAGGCCAAAGGGAAAGCTTTGCCGCTGCTTCTAGAGTCTCATTTAAAAGGCTCACCTGATTAGGTCAGGCCCACCTATTGGTAATCTCCCTTTAGACTGACTCAAAGTCAACTGATCAGTAACCTTAATTACATCTGTCAATCCCTTCATATAATATGATGTAATCCAATCACAGGAGTGACATCCACAATATTCACTGGTCCCACACATACTGTAGGGGAGATTATTATACATGGGCATGGGTCATCTTAGAATTCTTCCTACCACACCCATTTTCAATTGGCTGGTTTGTCTCCTCCTCACTGTGTTATATGAGTGCTTTATAAATTCCAGATACAAGTCCTGTACAGATACATGTATTGCAAATTTTTCTCCCAGCCCCTAACTTGCCTTTTCATTTTCTTAATGGTGTTTTTGGAAGAACCGAAATTTTTAATTTTGATGAAGTCCAATTTGTCAGCTTTTTCTTTTATGGTTCACACTTCATATTTCCCCACAAGAAATTTTTGCCTACCTAAAGTTTACACTATTGTCTCCTACGTTTTCTTTTAGAAGTTTTACCGTTTCATATTTAGTTCTGTGACTCAGTTTAAGTCAACTTTTGTGTATCATGTGAGATAAGAGTTGACATTCACCTTCTTTTCCCAAATGGATATACCATTTTACCAGCACTATCTGCTGAAAACACCATCATTTCCCCCATTGAATTACCTTGGCACTTTAATTGAAAATCAATGAATATGGGTCTACTTCTAGACTGTTATTCCATTGATTTCTATTTTTATACTTAAATCTATAGTAACCTATTTGATTACTGTATATTTACATTGTCTTAAAATTTAGACAGATTACACCCTTAAGCTTTGTTCTTTTCCAAAAATTTTCTATTTTATGACCTTTTGATTTCTGTATAAAATCTCAGAATCAACTTGTCAAATTCTAAAAATCAGAAATAAGCCTGCTGGGATCTTGATTGGGATTGCATCGAATATGTAACTCAGCTTAGAGAGAAATGCCATCTAACAATATTGAGTCCTCTAATCCATAAGCCTGGTATATATCTCCATTTATTTTCTCCCAGCTGGGCTTTATAGTTTACAGCATACATGTTTTTCACATATTTCATTAAATTTTCCTTTAGTAATATATCACCTTTTTAGATGCTTTTATAAATGGTATTTAAAATTTTCCTTTTCCAACTGTTCATTGTTAATGTATAGAAGTATAATTGATTATTGTGATATTGACCCTGTATTTTGTGACTTGGCTAAATTCACTTAATAGTCCAGTAGATTTTTTTTAAGATTCATTAGAATTTTTGAGTACATGATCATATCATCTGCAAATAAAGTTTTGGTCTCTCCTTTCCAATCTGCATGCCTTTTTGCACTAGCTCAGACCTCCAGCACAATGTTAAAAAACAACAAACAAACAAAAAACTGGAGAGACCAGACATCTTCACCTCATTCCCATTACTAAGGAGGAAAGCCAGCTTTTCCTGAGGATTATTCAGTAGCTGTTAAGTCTCAGGCAACAGTTCTGAATCACTTTCTCTCAAAGAAGCATGCACATACACATAAAATTTTATATACATTTCAGTGCATTGACCTCCTTGGAGGCTGTATATGTACCTTATTTGGTTGTATGGACCTGAAGTTAATAAATCTTTGACTAACCTCAGGCCCTGCCTACATAAATAAGCGGAAGATAAAAGTGGGCTTCCAGCTGCTACGAGAGAAATGGAAAACAAAGGGAATCTCTGGACTACTTAGAGTTATGACCAAACACCCCCGACTACCAGTCTAGGGCGAGAGGATGCCTGTACCCATTTATATGAAGATGGCAGTGCCTGGACCCTGAGATGAAATCTGAAAGACCAGGGACCAGATCTTCCCTAAGGAAGGAGAAAGCAATGGTGTCACCTTGAGAAGGTGATGTTTTCAAGACCTGCCAAATCTTCCTAATTAGCAGGAGGGTAGACACCAAAGGGAACTATGTGGAATCTGTGACTGCACCTGCTGACTGTTCACAGCATCCCAGAGTGCACAAAAGATGTTAGTGCCAATACAGCCTTCAACGCGCGTAATTATTACCAAAACTGGTCCTTTACTGGAATAACTCCCTCACGCTTAACATTTCTGGTGTTCCCATCTCCTCATGCCCATGTCCCAATGTGGGAAAACAGCTTACTCTCTGGGCACTTCTTTAGGGGAAAAGACCCCCTTTCTCTGTTGGATTGGCTGGGCAGTGCAGGTGGGGCCATCTCTGGGCAGCCATTTCCTAATAAGGATACTCTTTACCTCGGAAGGTTCCAGTGAATGATGGAAGAGATAGCAGACATGATGTTCTGAAAAGTTTGTATTGCCTTGCAAATAGAGGGCACTGTTTTCTGGCTCTTCTCCTTGCCCTGCCCCACCATTAAAAAACACGTGACCTGCTAGGATGCTTAGGAGCAAAATATTACTCATCTGCCCCTGGGGAGGCCCAGTTGAATAATGTCTCTTCCAAAAACACCTGGCATTGGGGGAAATGGAGTGTGTACCTATGTGGTAACCAGATGTCATGGAAGAAAGACAAGGGCACACACCATCAGTGTCACATGGTAGGGTTTACGGGGTGGGGGGATCCTAAAAGCCAAAAAGTAGAGTACAGGATTCCTGAGCTCCCATTATCCCATAGAGAGCTGGCTAAATTAGGCACAACTGGACTGGACACAACACGGACAACACCGTGGGAAAGAGGAGCCCTCATGTCAACAAAACTCTAAAGATGCATGAGGATGGGGTGTGGGGTTAATGCTGGACTTCTGGAGCTTTCTCAAGTGGGGTTTCTGGGGATCCCCAAGAATATCCTGACTAGAGGAGGAAGAGGATGGGAAAGAGGGAGGTCGCCTCACTCTGAACACCACCGTCCTGCTCCCCTGGGATTATGACAGTTCTGACAGCCCCATAAACTGTCAGACTTAGAAGGCCTCTGGACACGGAGCCCCTGCTACTCTCCAAACAACCCTCTATTCCCTCCGTATCTTTCTACCATGCCGTCCTTGGCCACAACCCCCTGCTGAGCTCCATCTTCTACTAAATGTTCCATTCTATTCAGCAGTTACTTCTAGGACACCTTCCAAAAGTCACATCTTTTCTAGATTCTGAGGACCTGGAAAAGGATGATGCAAAGGGAGTTCCCTGGATGGGGCCCCCATACA
This sequence comes from Mesoplodon bidens, assembly GCF_964165515.1. Classification (NCBI taxonomy): domain Eukaryota; kingdom Metazoa; phylum Chordata; class Mammalia; order Artiodactyla; family Ziphiidae; genus Mesoplodon; species Mesoplodon bidens. Next base: position 91,438,152 of record NC_138164.1, on the reverse strand, counting down.
CGCTGCCTCGTCTCTGGGTCTCTAGTCCATCCTACCCCAGCAGCATCTCTCTAAGGCCCAGCTCACCTGTGCCTCTCCCGTCCGTGTTTCTTCACTGCATCCAGGCTGAAACCTAGAACATTTCATACAAAGCCTTGGTTCCTCTGGATGTTCCTCTGTCCTTGGGCTGTGCCCCCTTCTCTGTCTGCGGTGTTAACCCTCACTGCTCTCCAGGCCTCACCTCTGCCCACTCCCACTGGCTCATGTGGCCCCACCAATGCCCATCATTTGTCCTGGTCCTCTGGTGTGGAATGTGGCTCCCACCATCCATGGTGGGCACTGAAATCCAGCCTGTCCTCTACTCTCGCCTCACCTCCAGGAAGCCTTCCTTGGCTGTAGCCGCTCTCATACCCTCTCTCCCTCCTATGGTTTCCTAGAGCACGTGAGCTCTGGACCTCAGCACTCACACAGCTGGGGTTGCTCTCCAGCTGTTTCTCCTGAATTCTTCCATCAATGGGGAGCCTCTTAAGCCACAGACCACACAGCCCTGAGATCAGAGGGGAGGAAAGAGCTGTTCCTTGCTGCCTTCTGATGCCTAGGCCTGGTATAAACATGGAAGAACGTGTGCTATGGAGGAATGATTACAAGCTGAGCATCAGGGTCCTGAGCTGTGTCCTCCAATGATCCCTAAGCCTATTGTTTCTATCTCTGGGCCTCAGGTCCTGAAGTTGTGAAATGGGAACAGACGGGCTGAGATGGCTGATTCCTAAAAGCCTGTACAGTTTTCAGGATTCAGTGTTCTCCATTAGTGATTCTTAACCCTTTATAGATATTAGAATTACCTGAGAAACTTAAAGACTAGCAACGCCTGTGCCCCATTCCCAGGAATGTAAGATGTAGTTGGCTTGTGATGGAGCCCAGGCAGTTGTGATTTTATAAACGTTCATCGGATGATTCCAATGTGCAGACAGGATTGGGAACCCGAGATCCTCATGTTTGCTGGGGAAGTGCTCATTAGAAGGACCTGGTTAATGCTCAGACACAGCCATGGTCTCATGCTGCCTTCTGGTGGTCAGGTTGCCCACTACAGGAAGACTTCCACCTCCAAGTGTTTCAACCTGGGTCAGGAAAAATGTAACTGAGAAGAGGAATAGGAAGAATTAAAAAGAAGAAGAAGAGGAGGAAAAAGAGAAGGCCTGGCTTCTCCAGACCCATGGGTTCACAGACATTTCCATTCCCATTTTTCCCCTACAACAAATAATGTGCCCCCAGGACCAGCCCTCTGGATCTCCCTGCTGGATGTAAGGGGAATTCAGAAGGATAAAGGTTCAGAGAAGCTCCTGAGACAGCAAAGCCAAGTAGGAGACTTGAGATGATGCAATAATATTTGTAAAGTGCCTGGGAAATGAGTGCTTAGTGTGAGCTTTATCATTGCTCACTGCAACTTTGGGCAAGATCATTTCTCTGAGCCTTGATCATCACTGCCCACCTCACAGCACTATTGGTTTTTCTTTCTTTCCATGTCACATTATTCTCTAGTTCTATGCAATGAATTCATCTCCAGGGTATAGGACTTTGGGATCAATTTCTCAAAATGAACTAAGCTTTGAACTGTGATAGCATTTTTGAAAAAAAATTGTATAGTATTTAGATTTTTAAAAATCACTTTGTAGTCAATTAAAATAAATACTTCTCATCAGTTTTTCTTTTTTTAATTTTTAAAAAAATTTTATACAATTTTAAAGGATACTTTCCATTTACAATTATTACAAAATACTAGCTATATTTCCCATGTTGTACAATACATCCTTGAGCCTATCTTACACCCAATAGTTTGTACCTCTCACTCCTCCACCCCTGTATTGCCCCTCCCCACTGGTAACCACTAGTTTGTTCTCTATATCTGTGAATGTGCTTCTTTCTTTGTTAAATTCACTAATTTGTTGTATTCTTAGATTCCACGTATAAGTGATATCATACAGTGTTTGTCTTTCTCTGTCTGACTTATTTCACTTAACATAATGCCCTCCAAGTCCATCCATGTTGCTGCAAATGGCAAAGTTTTGTTCTTTTTTATGGATGAGTACTATTCCATCTCACAGCATTATTCTGAACACCAAATATTTGCGGACAAAATATTCTGTCAAGGGCCCCAGAACTTTAACAGACTCCAGACTGTGCAAAGTCCAGGCCCATCTGACATGGGCTAGGGCTTCCCAAACCTGGTTGTGAGTCTGAAAAAAAAATGGGGATTTTTTTTAAACATAAAATGAGAGTGTTCAAAAAGTATTACTGTATCATCACAAAGCAATCTATATAGTATATTCTTTACAAGAAAAAGAAATTTTAAAAGCTGGTGCCTTGAAGGCTACAGCCTAATGATCAGGCTTGGGGATGGGGAGTAAAGAGGTGGCCATGTTTAGAGGCTCATTCTCAGAAAAATCAATCAATTTTCAATTAACAATTAACTTTCACAGCAAAAAGTACATTTAAACCTTGACCTGTCTGGCTAACACATCACACGAGGCCATGGAAAACCAGATAAAGGGTAAACATGGGTAAACACTAACGGACTCTACAGATATAGGTTAGTGAAGACAAAAGATAACTCATCTCTTATAAAGTAGACCAGCTCACAAGAGCTTCTCATATGATGACAGCTGGTAGCTTGAATCAGCCTACATTTGAAGCTCAGATTCCTGCCTAAGCAAGAAACCATGTGAATGTTTCGTGGTTGTTGTTGTTGGTTTCCCCACCTAGAAAAAAAGATAAACTGCTAAATTGGGTTTCTTATCATTATCACTTTCATATGAGTTTAGTATCAAAAGCCAGGTTTCTGATGATCTGACTACCATTAAAGAAGATGAAAAAGACTTTGTAGACCAAATCTGGCAACTTGGACGTAGATGCAAAATGTAAAAGCTACCCTTTCATAACCAGTCAACTAATTGCCCTCCCAACACTGCATACTACAAACTCTAAGCTAAAGAAGGACCTGCTACAGTTGATAGAGCCCTTAAAAAGGTAAAAATCTAGTTTAACCATCTTATTGGTTCAGATGATACTAAGACATTAAATGACTTGTCCAAGATCCCACTGCTTTTTCCTATCAAAGAAAAACTAGCATCTGGGTCTTCTGATATGGAATCGGGTGTTATTATCACCTCTACCAATGGTACCCAACAATTTTCGCACCAGGGAGCAGTTTCGTGGAAGACAATTTTTCCATGGACTGGTGGGGGGGGGCGGTTTAGGGATGATTCAAGCACATTACATTTATTGTGCACTTTATTTCTATTATTATTACATTGTAATATATAATGAAATAATTATACAACTCACCATAATGCAGAGTCAGTGGGAACCCTGAGCTTGTTTTCACTTGCCACTCACCGATAGGGTTTTGGTATGAGTCTGCAAGCAATTGATTTAGTATGGTCTCTGTGCAGTCAGACCTCTCTGCTACTGATAATCTGTATTTGCAGCCGCTCCCCAGCGCTAGCATCACCGCCTCAGCTCCACCCCAGATCATCAGGCATTAGATTAGCATAAGGAGCTCACAACCTAGACCCCTCACACGCACAGTTCACAGTACGGTTCGTGCTCCTATGAGAATCTAATGCCGCTGCTGATCTGACAGGAGGCGGAGCTCAGGCAATAATGTGAGCTATGGGGAGCGGCTGTAAATACAGATGAAGCTTTGCTCACTCGTCCACCACTCACCTCCTACTGCATGGCCCGGTTCCTAACAGGCCACGGAACTGTGGTCCAGGGCTTGGTGACCCCTGATCTATACCACTATGCATGTGAAACATAACGCCCCTCCTTATGGAAGAAGAACAAGAAGGACAAAGCAGAAAACAAAAGCACAGAAGGGCAGGGACCACATCTGTTTATCACTTTGTCAGGTATAGCCTAAAATCATGTACACTAGCACTCAGTAAATATTTGCTGAATGACTTGCAACAGATTACAATTTAAGAAATGTTTTCTGAGTGTTTATGAGTTTTTAAAACCATTGGTGAGGCAGTGTATGGGGCACATTTACATTACTACCTTCATTTTATACAACTCTATTACCATCACCATTATTGCTATTATCAGAGTTGTACACAGTTACCACATAAGGTAAAGATAGAGGTCATCATTTCCTCTGATTCGGGAGAGAAGAAAAAGAAGGGTGGCAGAAAAGGGTGGATAGTATTTCTTGGAACCTGAAGAAAGAAGGGCTCACTTTAGACATAACTTGAAAACTGGCAACTTCTACAGTTTATAAACAATTGTCTCTTTTCACCACGTATATTTTCAGAGGATAAATTGTGATCCTTGAATTTTGCCCAGTTGATGCAATTCCCAAAGGAATGTCACTATTAAAGGCAAGAAGTGAAGAGACATGGTCCACAGGTATCTCAATGTTTATAGGTTTTCAGTCTTCCCCAGGAATTGGGAATCAGCTCCTTTTTTCCCTCTTTTTGCATTGAACAATCTAGAAATATGTGAACATAGGAATAAATGGCTTAGAAGACATAAAAAAGAATCCAGTTATGTCTAAGAATCTGTGCCAAAGCTACCTGATCAACATTTTTCAAAAATAGCCTCTTCAGGAAAGCCTGGTCTTTCACTGTAGCTCAGGCCTGTCCTAGGGAAGAAATACAGACAAAACCCATACCATATAGAGCTCTTGATTTAGCGTTAAATTTTATTTTTACTGTTGAAGACTTCTACCTGCTAAAACCTTAAGTAAAAGAGAATATAATATGAATCAAGACAGAACTCAGTTACAACTCTGAGCCCACCCCCTGTTGTTTCTTAGAGTGGACCCTGGCACATGATGACTGCTGGATCTATGCTAGCAGTGACCATCACCATGGCTATTTTCTCCATGTTGCCATTGTGGTGGCTGTTCCAGGCCTCCTGCTCCATCTTTGATGATCTTCCCTGCATCTGCATGGATCCACATGGATCTACCATCTCCACTGCTTCTCCCGAGGTGACAAAAAGTCACTTCTGAACTTCTGCACTTCAGCACTGAATTTTTAATCTAGATTAAAAAGTACCTGCTCCATCTTTTCCTGTCTAGTCAAATTACCAAGAACAATTTTCAGGTTTTTCTTCTAAGATGAATGTAAAATGTTAAAAAAAAAAAACCCAAAAACCCCACTACAGCATGTGAGACCTAATATGAATACTAATGCAATACTAATAAATACTGCTATTAATAATACAGTATTAATAAATTAACAGGTATGTTGGAGGTAAGGGCAAGAAATAGACATAGATGGAGAGACTGAATACATCTGAGTGTAGGACACCAGAGAAAGCTTAACTGATCCTGACCCCAGTAGGGACTTAAAAAAACAGCGAAGCCAACCTTTTCTGAGGAATATCTCTCAGATACTGAGTCTAAGCCTTTTGAGCATTTTGGGGTCATCTTTGAAAGTTATTGACCCTCTTCACAGAGAAACATTCACATACACAATAAATATTGAATAAATACTACTGGTTGACCCTTGAGGATGATAACTGGACCTTATTTGATTCCCTGAAGCCCATTTTAAGAAAGCCGGGACTTGCCTGGCGGTCCAGTGGTTAAGACTTTGCCTTCCAATGCAGGGGGTACGTGTCCCATCCCAGGTCAGGGAGCTAAGATCCCACATGCCACGGGGCCAGAAAACCAAACCATAAAACAGAAAAAGCAATACTGTAACAAATTCAATAAAGACTTTAAAAAAATGGTCCACATCAAAAAAAAATATTTTTAATAAAAAATTTTAAAAGCCTTGGCTAGGATTAGCCCCATACCTTTGAAAATAAGGAGACAAAAGTGGACATTCAGTGTCCTAGGAGAGAAGAGGAAGACAAGGGGATCCCCCGACTACCAAGAACAAGACCAAACTCTGCCCCGAGGTGAGGACAGGTGTAATACAAGATGGGAAGCCAGATGTCCCCGGGGAAGGAGGAAGTTATACTGCCACTAAGAGAACACGGAGCCGCCAAGAGCTGCAGAACCTCCTTAATGCAGGATTCCTACAAATCGCGGGGTTTGATTTGTTTGTTTGTTTGTTTTCTTTTTCCTTTTCTTGGTAAGAGGAACAAAACGGATTCTATCTAGTCAAGTTTTAGGAGTACAGGTCATTCTTGGCAGTGCCCTTGGCCCACTGTTTCTAGAAGTCACCAACAGGGGTCGCTCTGAACGTCTCTAATCAGTACCTTCAAAGACCCAAGATCGTGCATAATTTTGTCTCTACAAACAAAAGAACTGACTACTACTAACCAGCCAAGTAAGCTCTGGTCTCCAGCAGATTGAGGAAATTTTGAGCATCCTCTTGCGGGAGAGGGAGGCGTTAGGGACTAAATCCCAGACCTAGTCCTGGTTCCTGCTGGTCCAGTGTAATTTTCCTGGAGCCATTCCTGGTTTTCCCTTTGTACCCTAAGCCTCCAGGGTTTTTGCCTCCAGGAGTAGCGAAATCCACGCCAGGTTTTCCTATCCGCCCACCAGCTTGGCTGCGAGTCAGGCGGCGGCTGCAGCCTGTCTTCTCTACCCGCCGCTGCCTATCCATCCTCTGCTTCTGCCACCCGCCCCCATTTGGCAGCCTCGCTACCAGGTTTTTCCTTTTGTAGCGAATCTACCTCTTTTAAAAATGGCGCCCTCGTTCTGCGGCTGCTACCCCTCCGCTCCCCTCCCCGATCTCAGAGCCCACCCACCCCGAGCATCTGGATTCCCGAACTCTGAGATCCTCACCCACTCTCCAGCCCTTCCTGAGACCCGACACGACCCCTGAGAAGAAATGTTTGCCATCCCTAAGGTGGCCCGGCTTCAAATGACCACTTGCAAAAACTAGAGACAAAGTGGACGTGTGCCTCTGTGGTCGGAACCCTCATGCGGGAATACAAGGGTACGCACCCCACTGAGGTCGCACGCAGTACAAATAGAGTTCATGGGACACCCAGGGGCAGGGGAGGCAGAACCTCCTACGCGCTCTCAGCTCAGCACACAGGGTGTGTCAGGGCCGGACAGGGCTGGCCTGGGCGCTGCAGTAAGGTCTTGGCCGCCGAGTGTTGCTCTTTCTCTAAGGGGGAAAGGGAAGGGGGGCCATGGGGGAGTCCACATTACAGCAGGTCTTCCTGGTTGAGGAAATCGCTTTGTTAGAAAGGAGACGCCTCTGGAGTCCAGACTGTCCTTCCTCTGAGCTAACTCAGACCTGCTGACCAGCACCTTGAAAACCACCAAAACACAAGGGCAACCTGCCTGGGTCCCTCCTTAATCAAAGTATTGCCTTTCTTCCCTCTAGGGTCTTAAGAGCACAAACAACATCACATTAATCTTTGTAACCCCCTCAAATACTGAGGAAGGAAAAACCATCCCTGCCATTCATCAGGCTGGGATAACAGACACAAATAAAGACGGCTGCAAAGTTCACAGTAAACAGTATTTCTCCCAAGGAAACGCTGAAAAGTGCCATAGGACCCCTTCTTTGGATGACTACTGCTGTCCTACTCACCAGAAAACCTGTCCTCTAAAATCAGACTATCAGAAACTTTGCTGTTTGAAGTTATTCCGGTAAGAATGAAACCCCCTCCAGTCTTGCCTGGAATAACCAAGACACTCTGACACAAAGAAGCGACCTTGATTTAGAACCCAGGTGCAGACATTCAGATAAAGGTGTCTGGACACAAGAGTCCACATTTATCTTAACTTAGTGGTTTCCAAGGAAGTATGACCCTGGATCCATTTCACAGTCTAGCCATGTGTGACCCTTTTGCACTCACCCTGCATTGCTTTAAATGCATTAAAACACCTACTTCATCTGAATTTTACCCAGATTCCATCCTTACCCCAAATTCTATAATAACTCTACTTTTCCCTTTGTTTGTTGAGAAGCGCCATAGTAACTAACTCTACTGTGTGGTTTTTCTCATTGCAATGAGCCAATAAACCTGACTTTGTCAAACTGCAGGTTTGTCCCTAGTGGTCTGAGGCTGATTGGGCTCTGACAGTAACGAGCACAGAGACTCACATGTGCACTTCTGATGGGTTCTCCAAATGGTCAATACGGACTGTGAAATAGGTATGATGTAATTATGTAGAGGCGGGCAGTGTTCATTATACTAAGTGAGTATATTCATTTCTGCAGCATTATCCAACTGTTTTCCTGAGAACATGTAGTATATGAAAAAATGATCAACTTTGTTTTTAAAGTGTACAGTTCAGGGGTTTTTAGTATAGTCACAGAATTATGTAATCATATCCACTGCCTAAGTTCAGATGTTTTTATCACCCCCAAAGAAACCCTGTACCTGTTACCAATCACTCCCCACTCCCTCCTCAGCACATCCTCTGGCAACCACTAATCCACCTTCTGCCTCTTTGGATTTGCCTATACTGGACATTTCATGTGAATGTAATCATACAATATGTGTTCTTTTGGGATTGGCATCTTTCATTTAGTATATTTTCAAGGTTCATCCACATTGTACCACTGTCCTTCAGTTTGTTTCATTTCTCTTTTTTTGCCAAATAATTTTTGCCAAATAATTCCATTGTATGGATGTACCACATTTCATTTATCTGTTCATCAGTTGATGGACATATGGGTTGTTTCCACTTTGGGGCCGTTATGTATAATGATGCTATGAATATTCATGTGTAGGTTTTTGTGTGAACAAATATTTTTAATTCTTTTGGGTATATACTTAGGAGTGAGTTCGCTAGACCATATGATAAATTTGTATTTCACATTTTGAGGAACTGCCAAACTGAGAGGTCTTACGCTAGAGCTAGGACCCACTATTTTGAGCGAACTCTGTATTATATAAACCAGTCATTATCTGTTTGGTCCTTAACACAATTTTAATTTGGATAGATTTATTCTAGTCACGTCATGTGTCAACATGTAAACTTGTTTGGATTAAAGAATTTTTTATCAAAAAATGGTGACTGAAAAATTTTATCTTTCCACCAGCAATATGTGGGGTTTCCAATTTCTCCACACCCTCATCAACATTTGTTATTATCTGTCTTTTTTATTATAGCAGTCCTCGTGGATGTGAAGTGCTATCTTATTGTGTTTTTTATTAATTTAATTTAATTTATTTATTTTTTATACAGCAGGTTCTTATTAGTTATCTCTTTTATACATATTAGCGTATACATGTCAATCCTGATCTCCCAGTTCATCCCACCCCCCCCCCTCCACTTTCCCCCCTTGGTGTCCATACGTTTGTTCTCTACAACTGTGTCTCTATTTCTGCCTTGCAGACCGGTTCATATGCACCATTTTTCTAGATTATTGTGTTTTTGATTTGCATATTCCTAAGGACTAATCATGTTGAGTATCTTTCCATATGCTTATTGGCCATTTACGTATCTTTTTTGGAGAAATGCCTGTTCAAATACTTTACCAGTTTTTAACTGGGTTATTTGTCTTTTTATTGTTGAGTTTAGGTGTTCTTTATATATATTATATATAAATAGTATACAAGTATATATAGTATACAAGTATATATAGTATACAAGCCCCTTATCAGATATATATTTTGCAAATATTTTCTCCTGTTATATGGGTTTTCTTTTCACTTTCTTGATAGGGTCCATTAAAACACAAAAGTTTTTAATTTTGATGAAGTCCAGTTTATGTATTTTTCCTTTCGTTGTTCATAGTTTTGGTGTCATATCTAAGGATCCATTGCCAAGGTCATGAAGATTTACCTATATGCTATCTTCTAAGAGTTTATGGTTTTAGCTCTAATTTATGTCATTGACCCATTTGGAATTAATTTTTGTATAAGGATCCAATCTTATTCTTTTGTATGGGACTAGCCAGTTGTTCCAGCCCTATTTGTTGAAAATATTATTCTCTCTTCACTGAATTGTCTTAATATCCTTGTTGAAAATTGACTTAAATGTACAGGTTTGTTTCTAGACTCACAGTTTTATTCTGTTGATCTATATAATTCTCTTTATGCCAATACTACACCTTCATGATTGCTGTAGCTTTCTAGTAAGTTTTGAAATCAGGGTATGTGAGTCCTCCAACTTTAATTCTTCTTTTTCAAGATTGTGTTGGTATTCTGAGTCTCTTGCATTTTCATATGAATTTTAAGATCAGCTTATCAATTTCTCCAAAGAAACCATCTAGGATTTTAATAGAGATTGAACTGACTCTATAGATCAATTTGGGAAGAACTGTCATCTTAACAATAAGTTTCCACTTATTAAGGTCTTCTCTAATATCTTTCGATAATGTTTTAGAGTTTTCGGTGTATAAGTCTTGCACTTTTGTTAAATTTCTTCCTACGTATTTTATTGTTTTTCATGCTATTGAAAATGGATTTGTTTTCTTATTTTTCATTTTGGATTGCCCATTGCTAATATATAGGAATACAATTAATTTTTGCATATTGATCCTATATCCTGCCACTGTGTTGAACTTGTTCATTAGCTATAGTATTTTTGTGTGTGTGTGGATTCCTTAGGATTTTCTACAAACAAGATTATGTCAAATGCAAATACAGTTTTACTTCTTCCTTTCCAATCTAGATGCCACTTATTCCTTTCTTGTTTAATTACCCTGACTGGAATCCCCAGTATAATATTAAATAGAGGTGATAAGAGCAGACATCTTTGTCTTATTCCTGATCCTACAGGTAAAAGCTTTCAGTCTTTCCCTGTTAAGTGTGACATTAGCTGTGGGGATTTCATAGATGCCTCAGTCTACTGATTCAGTTGTTAATCTCACCCAGAAACACCCTCAAAGACACATCCAGAATAATGTTGGACCAAACGTCTAGGCATGCCATTGTCCAGTGGAGTAGCTAGATAAAATTAACCATCACACCAGTTATCACTGTAACAACAAAACAATACAAATGTATAAAAAGAAATAAAATAATTGTCTCCCTTCATGCCCTCTTATTTTCCTCACTCACCTTTTCTACAACATCCCTGTCTCCATTCCCAGAGAAGCCACTTGAAAAAATATATCTTTTTACACCTTTCTCCTTGATTTTACACACACACACACACCCATGATAACATTGTTTCTTTCCCCCCAAAAAGGACTCAACTGAATTTATAAGTTTGATCTTTGAAAACACTCATAACAACAAGGACAGTAAAAAGTATATCTTTCAGGAAAAAGAAGTTCTATATACCTCATTTTTCCCATTACATACTTAGTATATAAAATACTGTAACTTAGTCATGGTATACCCAACAGATAAATTCCTTAAAAATTTAAAATTAATGAAAAGCTTTCCATACGGTTTAACAGACTGCATTCCTTGACCACATTTAGATCCTTGAAACATGTCCTTTTCATAGGATAAAGTAGGTTTTCAATATATCTTTGCATGCTAACTTCATCAGCTAAGTACAGATAAGAAACAAAAAGACATTTAATTTCTATGAAGTTCATTTTCTGCCGTAATTACTAATAATATAAACCAGGCTCTAAAAATAGATGACCTCAATCAAAAGAATCACAGTTTTAAAAGAAAGCATATAATTAAAAATGATAAGGCTGCATCGTTAATAATCCCATGAATGGGATTAGGCATGGAAAAAAATTCTAGCTCCTTGAAAACAGTCACACATCTAGGCTTCATTTTCTCTCTACAAGCATTTTACTTGGCAAAATCTGAACCATCCCATGATGTTCAACTCAGCTGTCACATTTTTTAGGACGCTTTCCTTCACTGACCCGCCCACTGCTAAATTAGTCACTTCCACATTTGTGCCTTCATGACGCTCTGCTGACACTGACATTATCCCAGTTAATCTCACTGCAAGTGAGGTTAGGTTTCTCTTGTCTCTTGAACTGTCAGCAAAATGTGGGAAGATTCCATGGTGCTCCCTGCTCCTTTGAGCACATGTGAATACACACACACACAGAAATGCACCAACACTTACATACACATAGAGCAAGATATGGAACTTACATGTCAATTCCACTATTTTCTATTCCTAATTCTTTCCATTATACTTTTCCTTAATTTATATATATATAAATATATATTTTCTTCCTTGTCTAATACAGAAAATATTTAAGGTTTTTAATTTGCTTCTAGGTAAAGTTTTGGCAGAAAAATAAAAAATTTTATTATATGTCATTCTGATTGTCATTACTGTCAAATAATTCTGTAATATCTCCTTTAATTTCTTCTTTGACCAAAGAGGTTTTTAGAGGACATTTTCATTTATTTGCTTTTTGAGGCTAAACTGGTGGGGCTTTGAGAATATACATTTATTATTTGTTTCTGATTTTACTATATTTGGGTCAGAGAATGTGGGTCTGTACTACTTCTATACCTTGAACTCAGTGCTTTGTCTGTAGCCTATTTTGAGAGTCCTTTAGAAATAGGTGACAAACTATTTAAAAGTTTGTAAATTTGACCCAGCAATTCCAAACCTAAGATTTATGCTATGAACGTAACTGTAACAATTCACAAAAATGAATGTACAAGGATATTTATCACAATGCTTTTATTATAACAAAATTGGAAATTGTCGATATGTCTCATAATAGGAGATTAAGTAAAATATGATGCATTCATATTAAGGAACATACATTTAGTCATTAATAATGATAATGTAGATGAATGTTTCCTAAGAAGGAAAAAAGTTTACAATCTGTTCCAAAAATACAAGTTGTACAATAATATAAGGAGAATCCTTTAAAATATTTATGCATTTCTTTTTTATTATATTTGTGTTTATTTTTTATCTTTCCCATTTTATTTTTTTCAGCTTTATCGAGGTATAATTGACAAAACTGTAGTTAAGTGTACAGCATGCTGGCTTGATATACATGGCAAAAGGAGTCCCACAATCAAGTTAATGAACACGTCTTACAAATCCACCTTTAAAAAAATTTTTTTTTGGTGAGAACACTTATATTCTACTCTCTTAGCAAATTATACAATACGGTGTTATCAACAATAATGAACATGTCATACATTAGATTCTCAGACCTTATTCATTTTATAACTGAAAGTTTGTACCCTTTTACCAACCTCTCCTCACTTCCCCCATCCCTCAACCCCTGGCAACAGCCATTCTATTCTCTGTTTCTATGAATTCAACCTTTTTTTTTTTTAGATTTCTCATATAAGTGATACCGTGCAGTATTTGTCTTTCCCTGTCTGGTATATTTCACTTAGCATAATGCCCTCAGGGTTAATCAATGTTGTCGCAAATGGTAAGATTTCCCTTTTTTAAGGCTGAATAATAGTCCACTGCATTATATACCCTGCACTTTTTTATCCATTCATCTATCTATAGACACTTAGGTTGTTCCCATACCTTGGCTATTATGAATAATGCTGCAATGACTATAGGATTACAGATACTTCTTTGAGATAATGATTTTATTTCCTTTGAATTTTTACTCAAAAGTGGGATAGCTGGATAGTTCTATTATTAATTTCTTGAGGAACCTCCGTACTGTTTTCCATAGTGGCTGCACCACTTTTCATTCCCACCAACTGTGAACAAGGGTTCTCCTTTCTCCACATCCTTGACAGCATTTGTAATTGCTTGTCTTTTTGATAAGAGCCACCCTAACAAGTGTGAGGTAGTATTATATTGTGGTTTTGATATGCATTACCCTGATGATTAGGGATGTTGAGCACTTTTTCATGTACCCGTTGGCCATCTGTATGCCTTCTTTGGAAAAATGTCTGCTCAGGTCCTTTGTCCATTTTTTAATTGGATCATTTGGTTTTTTGCTACTGAGGTGTATGAGTTCCTTGTATATTTTGGATATTAACCCCTTATTGGATATATGGCTTGCAAATGTTTTCTCCTATTCCACACATTGCCTTTTCATTTTTTTTTGGTTTCCTCTGCTGTTCAGAAGCTTTTAAGTTTGATGTAGTACCACAGGCTTACTTTTGCTTTTGTTGCCTTTGATTTGATAACAAATCCAAATAATCATTGCCATGCCCAGTGTCAAAAAGCTTACCCCTATGTTTTCTTCCAGGAGTTTTACAGTTTTACCTTTAAGTCTTTAATCCATTTTTGGTTGACTTTTGTGTATGGTGTAAGATAGTGGTCTAGTTTCATTCTTTTGCATGGGGATATCTACTTTTCCCAAAACCATTTTTTGAAGAGACTATTATCCCTTATTGTATATTCTTAGTGCATTTGTTAAAGATAACTGACCATTAGTTAATTAACTAATGCATTAGTTTATTTTTGCACTCTCTATTCTGTTCCATTTATCTATGTGTCTGTTTTTATGCCAATACTATAATGCTTTGATTAATATAACTTTGTAATACAATTTGAAATCAGGAAATGTGATTCCTCCAGTTTTGTTCTTCTTTCTCAAGGTTGCTTTGGTTATTCAGGGCCTTTTATTGTTCAATACAAATTTTAGGATTGTTCTATTTTTGTGAAAAATGCCATTGAAATTTTAATAGGGATTGCATTGAGTCTGTAGATCACTTTGGGTAGTATGGATATTTTAACAATATTAATTCTTTCAATCCATGAACATGAACTATCTTTCCATCTATTTGTGTCTTCTTCAATTTCTTTCATCAGTGTTTTATAGTTTTCAGTGTACAGATCTTTCACTTCCTTGGTTAAATTTACTCTTAAGTATCTCATCTTTTTTGATGCTATTGTGAATGAGATGGTTTTCTGAATTTCTCTTTCTGATAGTTTGTTGTTAGTGTATAGAAATGCAACTGATTTCTGTATATTGATTTTGTATCCTGAAATCTTACTGAACTAACTTATTAGTTCTAACACTTTTTTGGTGGAGGCTATAGTGTTTTCTATATATAATACCATGTCATCAGCAAACAGAGATAATTTTACTTCTTTTCTGATTTGGATGCTTTTTTTTTTCCTTGACTAATTCTTCCTTGTGTTAATTATTTACCTCTTGTCTTTTAGCTTGTGGCTGCCCTTATGTTTCCTATTCAGTGATGGTGGGCCTGTAAGACTGAAAATGACACTTCCCTGATGCTTCTGCAAGCTGGATCCCTGTTAGGCACTGCCTATTGGGAAGCACTGGCAGGAGACTGGAAGGAAGGAGGGGCGGGGGAGTCTCTTGCTGTTTTCCAGCCCCTGCATGTCTCTCTCCAGAGGTCTTTAGGCACTCTGATCCCCAGCCCCAGGATGCCATTTCAGGATCCAAATCACTAGCTGTGAAGTTGTCCTTGTCAAAGGTCCAATACCAATCAAGTGGTACCCTTTCGAGTAGGGTTGCCCGGACTCCTCTATATGACATGTCTTGTGTTTAATGATTGTGCTCTGTATTCTGTACTGACTTTGCCCCAATGCCTTCAATGCCCTCTAGACAGCTTTTCTTTTCCAATAAATTACCAAGTATCAGCAGTTAGAGTATTTTTTTGCTATAGTAATTGAAGCTTAAGTCACTTAAATGCAACATAGCTGAAAATCGTACTTCCACAAATATAGTTATGGACAGTCCCACATGGTCTGTCCTGCAGGTTTGACTTAGAAGAGACCAAAAAGGAGGTTTGAGAATTAAAGTACTGATTCTTCTTATCCTCAAGAAAGAGAAAGATTTTTCTTTGATCAAAGTCCCAAGTCATGAACAAGAAACCACCACTAATTAGAGATAACCTGTGTTCTGAAAATCAACCAGTCAATGACAGCCTCACTCCAATAACCCACACTATGGAAAGTTAACAAGTCACAGATAGCCCCCAAACTTCTGAAATTGAGCCAGTCGGTGACAGTCATTACACGTCAGCACACCAGCTCACAATGCAATTGTTGAGCGTATTTTCTCATTAATGGACGTTCAGTAGACAAAAGAACAAAATAAGCTGGATGTGACCACTGTAGAAACTATTTTATAATGTAAATGAAGCAGATTGTAAATTCAAGGACTTATACATGCAAATTCTGCAACACAAAGAAATGTTAGGGAGACCCAAATCACCAGGGAAATATAATTAAAGAAACAGGTAGGTCACTTATGTAGTTATAATTTATTTCAGATAGAGAATGAATCATATTTTAGTATAAATATGTCCCATGTGATATTTTTCTTTTATTTCAATGTATATGCACGTAAGCAATTAGAAATCATTCAAATTTAACTAGGTTTCCTGGTGGCCTTTTTTTTCCCTTTGTTTTTTTGTTGTTGTTGAAGGTGGTGATGGTGGTGGTGGTGGTAGTATATGTGTATGTGTGCTAAATATGGTGACTTCAAGACTCTGAGTATCTGCTGAGTTACCTGCTCTGATATGTTCGTGATAGGGACAGAGTAAAGGGCCAAAGTAAGTGATTAAATAGTTAATCCCACTAGGAGATATTAAGTAAAAAAAAAAAACAAAACAAACAAACAAACAAAAAACCCCTGTAAGTTAATGATCACTCAAGAAAGCAGGTTGGGCTGCCATGGATAGACACAAAGCCCATATATGCTTCATCAGTCTTTTTAAGTAGGTTGTTTTCCTCTAGATTTTGCCACTTCATAACTATGTCCACAGGGGATGCCCCATTTTGGTATGCCTCTATTAATTCAGTCTTTGGGTGGCCCAATGGCCTGACCAATTGCTAGACCATTAGGGATGTTCTGTGTGTGACAGCCATGGAAATAGCTCAGATCTCCTGCTGCAGGTAGCATCACTAACTGACAACTCCAGTTTGATACCCACAATGTTTTTGCATCAAGGTCACACTTCCTCTGGGGTGCTCCCAGTCCAGGCCTGACCATAATGGGGTGTTAGTGCAGGCCAATCCTGTGGGTCTCTGGACTACTCTAGTGGGCAGCTTTGGCTCAAGGACTCTCCATCGGCCTGGCTGAGACATTCTCAGAGCTGCAGTCCAGTCTGAGATTCTTCCTTCCCAATCCTCTTTCCTCCAGCTTCTCTTTTCCCAAGCATCAGAATTGCATCATGGTCTGAGGCTCTTTTTGCCTGTTCTCACTCCCTATTTTTTATCCCTCACAACCCCCACTCACAACTGCAGTGCATCTCTCATGAATCTAATCCTATCCCAGCATTTGTTTCTTGGAGGACCCTAATGGACACACTGTGTAAAGGTTTGTTTCTGTCCATCTTGGGGCAGTGTGCCCTACAGCCAAGAATAGCATCTGAAGTTTAACCCATTGTTCAGCATGTCTAGTGCTGAACTCCACAATTTACGGCTGTGGCATTCCATGGGGTTTGCCCATCTCAGAAGCAAGCTATTTCATCAGTGAGCCATGTTTTTTGTCATATGGAAGTCTTGTTGAAGAGGTCCCCAGTGAGCCAACTGCTTAGGTTTAACAGTAGGTGGGCCTCTCTGTGTCTAACGGGTGGGCAGCCACCTGTTCCTGAAGTTGGCTGAGGTATCAGGAAACAGGCTTGGGCCTTGACTGGAGGGACCATTTCTATATCACTACAGAACTTTCTGGGTATTCCAGTTCAGATGGTATAGGACTCAATGCAAGTTGAGAATGTCAGGTGGCAGAGTCATTTTCTTTTCACTGACAGTCTGTTTTTCCAGAATGGGCTAGCTTCAGGCTTGGCAACAGAAGGAAGTTCTTGTAGACCTGGCTGATGAGAAAGCAGAGTCCCATTTCCACAGTCTATAGCCTGTTTTGAGACTGAACACTGATATCTGTGATTCCATGGGTGGGAAGGAGATAGGAGAGGAGGCCTCCAGCACAGGTTTGCTTTACTGATGACTGGATCACTTTCCAGGCTTCTTGCCACATGTGGCCCCTCCCCACCTGCGGTTGTTTGTCTGGTATATAAAGGCTGTAGTGAAATTCCTAGGTATGGAGAGTCTTGTTTCTAAAATAGGCCAATCAGGGGTTGGGCCTCCATTCCCATGGCTAGCACCCAAGAAGCTCCCATGAGTGGCAGAATCATTTCTTCTTCTTTTTTTTGTTGTTTTACAGATTTATTGAGGTATAGTTGATATATACCAAAAGTTTCACATATTTACTGTACACATTTTGAAGAGTTTGGACATATACGTACCCCTGTGATACCATCACCATAATCAAGGTAATAAACATATCCATCACCTCCAAAAGTTTTTGAACGCATCCATCTTTGGTCAACTTTTCCAAGATGGGACATGATGGAATGCATGAAGTACACTCAGTGCTTGTGTCATCAATATAGTGGAATGTTTGGCCCCAAGCAGCAGTTCTCACTGTTTTAGCCTGAGTTCAACCCACTGATGATGTACTGGGGAGTTTCTTACAGTACTGCTTGCCTGGGTGGGTGAAGGCAAATGATATCAGTCAGGGTCTTACAACAAAACAGACAAAACTTTCAAAGGGACATTACTGAACAGAATTCAATGAGGAGATCACGTAAGAGGTATGAGCAGGATGAGGGAACCAATAAGGGATGGTGAGGTGCCCAGGGATTAGTAAACAGGGGGGAGATGTCTCCAAGCCTGAAAGAGCAATGGGAAGGAATAGTGTTACCATAGCGGGACAAGCCAAAGACTTCAAAGAGGGCACCAAAAAGTTTGGTCTACACAGAGAAATACCCTAATTTCTCTTTTCTCCCCCCCTTCTCAGTTGCCGACCAATGCTTTCCATTGGCTGAAACCCACCAGAGCCAGATGACAAGAGAACCCAGGTGAAGGAGGTCATAGAGATCAGCCTCCCAGGGCACAGAGATGAGCATAGGTCAGAGACTGAATTTTCCCTTCTTTCTTCCTGGAAAGTATCCCGCCACCCCACCAAAAAAAAAAAACACTGGCCCATCCAAGCCCACATACCAAGCATCACTGGTTCAGCCACTCTTATGATGTCTGTCAGGCACTACAGGAACAACAGTGGACAAACTGACCTGCATAAGCCTCCAAAGGACACCATAAGACTCCAAACACTAGTGGCTTCCCCAGCCCTGCAGGCTATTGAATTGGATGGCGGTATTTGGCTCCCTGACCTGTATAACATACTGCATTTTTCTCTGTCCCTGGGAGGAGCTGTTGTTTCCATGATGCAATCTTGGTAAGCTTTGGGGTTACAGGCCATTCTTGGCCACAGCTTCAGTATTCACCATATTAGAAGCCACCAATAGGGGACACTTTGCATCCAATAAGCAGGTCCTTTCACCATGTGTCCAGAAAATTCATATTAATTATACAGATTGCAAGAAATCAAGAAGCATGTTCCAGACAAAACAAAACAACAGACATATGCTCAGCAAATTCAGGAATATTTAAAGTCTTGCCTACGGGAGGAGCAGGAGTCCCAGAACCTTGTTTGTGTGACTGCTGGAACTGTGCGTTTAAATCTTACCTTCATTCTAGGCTTCTCATTAGCCATGGGTTTGTCTGTGTTTTTGTTCCACAGAAACAGTTAAATCCCTTCCAGATTTTTGCATCAACCCATCAGGCTGGATGCCTTTCTGAGAAGCACTGACAGCCCCTAACCTCCCTATCACCCTGTAATTTTATTCTTCTCCCTGCTTTCAGCCCGTGAAGCATACGCATAGTCTTGAATTTTCCTGGGCTCTGCAGAGGCAGGCCTCCTTTTGACCAATCACCAGCAGCCTTGCAGCCCGGTTTTTCTTCTGGATGACGCACTTGTCTGGGGGAGCTGGTGTCAGGCAGTCCCATGCTGGTCCTCCCACCGCCTCATCTGCCTCACCAGAACTAGGAGAGCTGACACCAAGGGTTGCATGGTCCAGTCCCAGGCCTGCCCTACAACCTGCCAGGACCCCCTGAGAATGTTTCCTGCCCGAGAGGCCCAAATGGTCAAGGCCCTTTCCCAAAACACTGAGCATGAGACAAAGTGGAGTCTGACCTTTGTGCAGCTGCTATTCATGGGCCCAGGACGCATGCCACCAAGGCCATGCAGTGTCAACACACAATGTTCAGGGCGGGTCTACAAGCAGAGAAGGAGGAGAATGCACGTGAACTCCCCACTCCACCCCACCTCCCTCCCCATCCCAATTCACAGCTTTCATTGTCCCACTGGGAGGCGCACCTAGGCTGGGCAGAAGAAGACTGGACACATCCCAGAGAGTGGTCAATAGAGAAGGACCCTAAACTATGGTGTTTTACACATGGGGGGCCCCCGGCCACCATTTACACCATTTAGCAAGCGCCTCTAAAGCTCAGTGTCTGCTGTCTGTCCTGCTTGCCAGCAAACTCAGATCTGCTGATGCAGCTACTTGCTAAACCATGAAAACGAGGGAGAAAACAGACTGCAGGGCCATGCGGCTTTGTCTCTCCCCGAGCAAACAGGTGTATCTCTCACCTTCTAAAGAGTAATTGCATCAAAGCAGGAACAGCACTGTGTCTTGATCCCTTCCAGTCCTGAGCCCAGACCCTTGCATGTGATAAGGTATGAATGAATGTCTGAGGGATTTACCAAAACAGCCAATGGGAACCTTGAAGCAAAGGTGTAATCACGTGTAAGGAGGTAGGCATTGTGCACTAAAAACTGCTTTCCAGTGAAGGCGACACTGGGCTTCTAAAGAGAACATGTAAGTATATTTATTTCTCAGGTATTATCTCTATTCCTGAGAGAATAGAGAAATCTCTTTTTTTATGCCACACATGAACTCTTCTTTCAGAACCTTGTGCTTTCTGATCTGCCATAGGAATATTAATGGCAAGCAAATTCTGTTTTGGTGAAATCCTTCCATGCCCTTTAGAGACTGGCTTCCAAAACAATTAGCAGACTCAGAGAAACTGTTTCTCCCACCAAGGCACAAAGGCTATGGAGTCCTCACCCTCAACCTTAGCCCAGGGGACCCAAATAGCCAAGTCCCGGCTTCCTCTTCCTACCCCTTTCCAGCCATGATTAGGGGTATGGGGGGTGGTAACAGGAAGCCACAGCCCAGGAAAGGGCTGTCCTGGGTCCTGCTCAGCTACATTGCTCCCCCAGCTTCCTCTACCTGCTTCCTACCATGTTGGGAGAGAAATGGAGCCTGGGCTGGGACCACTTCCCCAGGGAGGTGTGGGCTGTGACAGCAGGCGCCAGCAACCTGGTGCCACTCCGCAAGGATGGCAAGAGCTCTGAGCCCTGCCACATGGGAGAAGCAAGTCCCCTGCCTGAGCACCCCCTCCTGGCCGTATAGGAAAAAAATAACCATTTGAAAAGACATGAAAACATATATTTTTCCTTTTGCCTTAGGCTCCAATATGGCTTGCATAGCACTGTGGGATCTCGTTTTTGTTTAAGATTTTGTTCATCATGGGTTTTTGCATTAATTGTTTTAAAGTATTGTATTAAAATATTAGCATCCTCTTGATTATTGGGTTTTGGGTACTCCCCTAAATTTTGTGCCCCAGGTGAGCGCAAATCTTGCCTCACCTTAATCCTGGCCATGATAGATTAACTTCACACTTCTGTTCTTCTCATTAGGTCATAACTGGGCCAAGTCCAAAGGGAAGGAAAATGCAATAGGATAGCAGAAGCAAATGCAGTCTACTTGAAACTCCTACCAGTTTTTCGATTTAAAACAAGTAAAGTAGCCCATCTGAGGGAGAAATAGACAAACATGAATTAGAATCAAATGCCTTTATAAGCATTTACCTATATCAACAGGCAAGGTTCCCTTGTAAACAGAAATGACAGTTCTGTCTTCATCCATTCAACCTGAACTTAAACTTTCTACTTGTTGTAGAAAGGCCTTGGGGTTACAAGGATGAAAAAGACTGAGAGTTTACAGCCTGGTGAGAGAGACAAACAGGGAACAACTGACCTGGATCCAGTTCAATTAACGCTCTAAATATGTGCATAAATAGTTTGGAAATACAGAGATGTAAGCAGAGGGTTTTGTTTTGTTTTGATTTGTTTTAGTTTTTGGTTTTTGCTGCGTGGCTCTCATTTTACCTGTGGGATTTTAGTTTATGAAGGTGACTGAGTGACGACATGGCAAGATCAGTGCCACTGAAAGAAGATTTTTATTACATTTCCCTAGAGAAAGGGGCACCCGACACTGTGAAGGTTCCCAGTGGAAGCATCAGGTTTGGGTCAGGAGGCAGAAGCAGGAGCAAGAGGCAAATTTAGGCCAGAGCCTTTATTGGAGTTTGCACTGGGCAGGGCAGAGTAAACAGCTTGGGATTGGCTAATTTGAACAATAAATGGTGGGCTCTGGGATATAGAGGCGTTCTCTCATTGCCTGGTACCTAGCCCTGAGACAATTTAGGCAGGGGAAATAGTGGCTCGGTGTGTGACAGTTAGATAAAGGGGGTGGTTGGCTTGCATATGAGAGGTGCGTCCATGTAAGTTGTTTGCTATCTTTAGGAAGCAGCTAGTCCTGAGGGGAGGGGGGCAGTCTCTCCCCAGCCAGCAGGATTTTTAGCATGTCAAAACATCATAAGACACAGAAAATAAAAAATGTAATTAATACAGTGGGGGAGGGGGAGGAGAGGGGTTATAAAATTAGACAAAACCATAATTATAAAGCATTAATGGCATGGTGAATAGAGGAAATGGAGTGTTTTACTGTTGGGGGTGAGTGGGATGGGAGAATCATTTCCACTTTTCCAAACAGTTAGGAGAAAACTTTCTCCAGGATGTGGAAGAGTTTGGAAAACTTAGTGATGGATGTATACTTAGGCTTGGGAAATTAACATTTATTGAATATCTAGCCAGGCACTTTACACAAATCTTTATCAGCATCCATAAACCACTTTAGGGAATGGTTGGTTTTTAGAGTAAACAAGCTCATAGAACTTAGGTATAGTTAACTAGTCCATCATCTCACTTCTAGTAAATAACAGATGTGTGAAGTTCGTGTCTGACCGGACTCCCCACAGCTGCTTACACCATACTGCCTTTGGAAAGAAACGGAAAAGAAGAAATCTGATAAGTGATGTATTCCTTAGCTCACAATCCATGACACGTCTCCCACCCCCATTTTAATACCATCTTGTCTAAGCTGAAGAGTGGCCATCATGTGCCTCAATCAAGCCCAGCCGGGTCTCAACCCATCCCTTCACACCGGAAGTACTTAACCCTCCGAGATTAAATCTTGGCAAAAAAAAATCCATTTAATATACGCTTTGCATTTCCCTAATAGGCTGAAAAATAACCGTGACAACCTAATTGAGAGCGGCTGACCCTTAGATTCAGAGCCCATGCACCGTTTACTTGGGAGGGCGTTAAAATTATGCCCTCGACGACCATTTCCCTAGTTTGGAAGAAGAGCCTCTAGTTGATTCCCAACTCTGCCCACTACAGAGCGGACAAGGTTCCCGCTCTGTGCAAGGGACACGCCGGGCGAGGGAAGCTGAAGGGAGAAACGAGGAATTTCTAGGTCGGAAGACGAAGAGAAGCGATGGATCTGGGGGCCAAGGGCAGAGAGAGAACTTACTGGGAGATTTGGGGGCACGCTTCGAGGATACCGGATGTAAAATTTCGCAAGAAGGGCTGGAGTGACCCAAGCAGATTTAGAAAAAAAGTCTCATAGGGGTCCGGGCTGGGCAAGTTTAGGGACCAGAATGGGAGGAGAGAGACCGGGAGATCTAAGGGTGAGCATGTGGGCACCTGGCAGAGCTCGCGCAGCTTGGCTGAAGAGGTACTCGAGACGCAGACGGACGCCACCGCGCGGGCCCTTGACCCTCAGGGCGGTGGGCGGAGCCTTCCAGGGAGCCGCCCATCGGCCTCCCCTTGGGCGGGGCTATCCTGTCGGTTACACAACAAACCTGTGTGATCGGCTAGGGAACGGCGAGGGCGGTGGCGGAGGGGGCGGGGCCGGGGCGGGGCCAGGCCTGCACTGGGCCAGGCAAGATGGCGGCCGTGGAGACCGAGTCGGCGCCCCTGACCCTAGAATCGCTGCCCACCGATCCCCTGCTCCTTATCTTATCCTTCTTGGACTACCGGGACCTAATCAAGTAATGGGACGATGCGCACGGCAGGGGTGGGGTCACGGGTGGGGGAGGAGGCGTAAGGCAAGAGGGACGGAGGCCCGGCTCGCCGATAGGACCTGGACTCCCGTGACAGCCAGGAGGTGACGCCAGGGCCGCCCTGATCCTGCAGAGCCACCCGGGGGCAGGGGCGAGACCGGGGCGGAAAGAGCCCCGCCTTGAGCTCTTCCTCCCGTCCCGGGCCCAGGCCTGAGGAGCGACAACAGCTCTCTCTCCCAGGCCTTGGCGAGGCCCAGTTGGAAGGGGGGCCAAATGCTCCCCGCTGCCGCCGCGCGGACTCCAGCGCCCCGCACCTCCCGGCCACCGTGGTCTTTGCCCGCTAAGGGCAGCCCTGGCCGCTTTGGAAAAGTCCCCGTCCGGGCCGAGCGCTCTTCTCTGTCTGGGCCAGGAGCCTGCAGAGTCAGGCGCCAAAGTGGGCAGGTGGGACGCCGGAGAGGAGCCAGGCGACTCTCTGACCCCTGGGTGCGACTTATGCAGCAACGTAATATCTGGCAGGGCTCACTTTCGGACTTCTGCGCTAGATAATTGTTTCGCTTTCAGCCTTCCTTCTCACGATTGCATGTTGGATTTTGTGTTTGGGTACTGATTTCCGGTGGTGCGGTACAGGTGACCATCTTCCCTCCTGTATGCTTTGGGTTTCCCAAGTTACCGGCATCTGTTCCAAAAATAAACACCGGTTGCTGGTAGGGGTGGTTAAATGCCCAGTTACTTCAGCGCTTGGGACCGTCTGGGATGGTGGAAGAAATGGCGCTGTTTACACCCTTGACAGCTGGTGGCATGGGTCTTTCTTGTGCCACCACATATATTTGCAAAGGAGGCAGAATCGCCCTCTTAAGGATAGGTAGGCGAGATTCGTTTTGTTTTGTTTTGTTTTTTTGATTAACCATTGGATTTTAGTCGTTTGCTGATTGTACCCTGTGTTGTCAGGGATCCTTTTAGAAATACAGCCTTCTTGAAGTTACTGGTAGCTGTTGCTTGATCTAGCTAAGTGATGACAGAGGGATAATTCCAGTTTCTGGCTGCTATCTATATTAGTACCTGTAACACTCTTATTTTTCTAGAAAACAAATTTTTCTCTACTCAGGCTTGTAATAAAGTTTATCTTTTTCTTTCGAAAAGGCTGTTACAGTTCCAAACTATTTTCATCTGAAATGTTCTGTTGCAATAGCCTTTTAGAAACGTAACACATACACACACGCTTTTTGATCTGTGGGCCACATTGCTCCCAGAGTGATTTTTCTAAGACAGATCTGGCTGTCATCCTCCTTAAAAACCTATAATGCCCCTTGTTATTTACAGATTATAACCTAAACTTCTGGGAGCATTTAAGGCCCTTATTATTTGGCATAGTCTACTCTGGCCAAATAGACCTCTGCCAGCACACTTGTGTTTTTTTTGTTCTGTGGCTTAAACTCCTGACCCTGCCTGGAATGCCATGCCCCCTTCTTCTGAACCTGGCAAGGTGTAATTCCTTTAAGGACCCCCTCTCCTGAGTCCAATCTCTACCTTTCTCCTTCCTCTGCAGAAGGAGAGGTATTTACCATACCAGATAGATTATGCATTTCTTAAATGTAAAGACTGTCTTGCTTATCTTTGCAGTCGCCATTTATTCAACAGATTTTCTTTTTTTGAGTGCCTGCTGTGTGCCATCCTATTAAATGTTGGGGAAACAATAGTGAACAAGACAGACAAGGCCCCTCTCATAAGCTTACAGTCTAACGGGCAAGATGGAAAACAAATAAATGCGTAATTACAAGAGCTACTGTGTGCTATGAAGGAAGTGAACCAGTTGGTCTGTTAAGGAATTGATTCAAGTTGGAAGGAGCTGCTATCTATGACGGATAAC
Source organism: Mesoplodon bidens (assembly GCF_964165515.1). Classification (NCBI taxonomy): domain Eukaryota; kingdom Metazoa; phylum Chordata; class Mammalia; order Artiodactyla; family Ziphiidae; genus Mesoplodon; species Mesoplodon bidens. The sequence goes on along the minus strand of NC_138164.1, from coordinate 91,412,503 downwards.
ATAGAGCAGTCCTGGCAGAAGGAACGGTGTTTTCAGAAGCTGATTGGACAATAGCATAGCCTGTTGGAGGAGCTAGAAGACTGGTGTTGCAGGAATTAGGGAATGATTCACAGGTAGAGAGGCTTGAGAAGAGACTAGTGAGATCATGCAGGACCTTGTAAAACAAGGTGAGGAGATCAGATTTTATTTTAAATGCTTTTGGTAGTAATCAACATTTTAAACAGAAGTGATCCCTCATAAATGTTTGTGGAAGTGAACTGAGTTGAATACTGTATTAGGGTTCTCGAGAGAAGCAGAACCAATAGAGAGAGAGAGAGAGAGAGAGAGAGAGAGAGTGTGTGGTTTTTTATAAGGTATTTGCTCATGAATTATAGAGGCTGAGAAGTCCTACAGTCTGCCAAATGCAAGCTGGAGACCCAAGAAAGCTGGTGGTATAGTTTAAAGGGCTGAGAGCTGGAGAGCTGATGATGTAGATCCCAGTCTGGGTCTGAAGGCCTGAGAACCAGGAGTGCCAAGGGCAGGAGAAGATCAGTGTCTCAACTTAGCGGTCAGGCAGAGAGCAAATTCAACCTTCCTCTGCCTTTTTGTTCTATTCAGGCCCTCGATGATTGGAAGGTGCCGACCCACATTGGGGAGGGCCATCTGGCTAACTTAGTCCACCAATTCAAATGCTAATCTTTTCTGGCAACATCTCAATCAAGAAATAATGTTTAGGGGCTTTCCTGGTGGCGCAGTGGTTAAGAATCCGCCTGCCAATGCAGGGGACACAGGTACGATCCCTGGTCCTGGAAGATCCCACATGCTGGGGAGCAACTAAGCCTGTGCGCCACAACTACCGAGCCTGCGCTCTAGAGCCCACGAGCCACAAGTACTGGAGCCCGCGCGCCTAGAGCCGGTGCTCCGCAACAAGAGAAGCCACTGCAGTGAGAAGCCCGCGCACCACAACGAAGGGTAGCCCCCGCTCACTACAACTAGAGAAAGCTCACACACAGCAACGAAGACCCAACGCAGCTAATAAATAAATGAATAAATATTTTTTTAAAAATAATGTTTAACCAGCTATCTGGGCATCCCTTAGCCCAGGAATGTTGACACAAATGCCGTAGAATTTTATCCACAGAAAAGTTTCCAGTGTACTGCAACTTCTTTCCTGTAGTTTATAGCCCAAATTTGTCAGGTGTCCTGCCCATTGCTAAGCTCTGAAGGTTATGGTACGTATTTGCTGAACTGGATTGGGTTGGACTGAATTAGTCCATTGGGATCATTATATAATATAAACTGCATAGTTTGAATCTCACTGTGTATCAGAATTACATGTGGCACTTTTTAAATATACACATGCCTGAGGTACAGATCTCACTCCATGCCAACTGAGTCAGAAGCTCTAGGATAGTAGTTTTCATCCTTGACTTGCATCAGAAATCACCTTTGGTGCATATTCCAGAGATTCTTTTATGTTAACTCTTGGGACAGTGATGGACTCTGAATTCACAAAACTGGAAGGATTCCTATGTTTGCAAATGTTAGTTTGGGCATCTCCTGAGCTTGGCAGAAAAGGATGAGAATTATATTTGTATAAAATCTGAAAAATGAACAAAGGCTAATCTGTTTACCATCGGTTGTTTTTTAACATGCCCCACTTATGGCCTTGACAAATCCCATGTGATTTAAGATTCCCTTAATTGATGAGCTATTGCCCAAGTGAAATGTTTTATACCTACTTTCTATAACTTGTGACTTCTCTTCTGAAAGGATAGAAATGCACTTTTTTTAAATCTTAAGTTCATTCTTTTTGCAAATTAATTATGTAGGGTAGGATTTACAAGATTCAAGCACTATTGTATTAGAAATCTCTGTGTAAAAAGAAAATTATTTGTTTCTAACATTCCAAATTTTTGAGCAGCTGATACTAACTTGAACAGCTATGGATCTTGAATCAGAATTGTTAAGAATCTGACACCTTTTATAGGTGGGCTTTCCAATAGTTGCTATAGTTAAAAAAGTGTTTTTGGCTGTAATATTTCTTTCTGTTAAGAAAAAATTAGAATAAACAAAAGCCCTGTATATTTAATATCAAATGTCTCACAGATCTTAAAAAGAAAAAGCACTTTGTTTACACCTGAATAACGTTTCTAAATGTAGAAATGATTACTACCCCAATAATAAATATAGGAAAGCTCTTTGATTTGAAATTAACTCCAATGGTTTATATGTTTTATAGACTTTCATATGAAAATTACAATTGTAGACATTTTGTGGTTTGTGAACTCAAATAGTTAAGATTTCACTACTCACAAGGAAATTATACTAGCTAACATGTTAAACAGGTTTTAGAAAAGATTATTTTGCAGTTATAAAGGTAGATAGTGGCAGAAAAGCAAAAGGAATAAAATAAAACTTAACATTGAATATTTTCATCTTTACTTTTAAATTGTTTTCTTGTTTTCTTTTATACTAACCGTGAATCTGGTTACTGCCAGTTGTTGCTATGTCAGTCGAAGACTTAGCCAGCTATCAAGCCACGATCCACTGTGGAGAAGACATTGCAAAAAATACTGGCTGATATCTGAGTGAGTATTTGGGAAATGTATTCTTGAAATTTGGCCCTTGGCTTCCATTAATGCTAGTCTATCCTGATTCTCCTCTCTAACCCTTGTCTCTTTAAGTCCTTTGGTGGCCTTTCTTGTGCCTGCCAGTAAATGCAGGCGTTCTCCAGGCTGCTGCCCTTGGCTCTCTACTCTTCTCTCTCTGTGAAGTCTCCTGCATGTACTGTTGCACTTTGTAGAGACTACTTGTATGCTTCTAACTCCCAAACCCAAGTGTCCACCCCTAACATTCCCACTGAGCTCCAGATTTCTTTGCACAGCCGTCTGCTGGATCTTTCCATTGGATGACCCACAGGGTTCACTGAATTCAGTAAATGTTAATAAATTTGATAGAATAAAAGGGTAGATGACAGAAGGTGGGAGTTGGGAAAGATGAAAGAGGGTAGGATTGCTAGTACGTTTTTCGTAGGTTGAGGGGAGTCAGGTAGTGACTGAAGTTGGTGAAGCAAGAAATAGAGGTTTAAATATATTATTTAAAGCCGCAAGCTACTCAATAGAATGAAAAATTAATAACAAAGCCTCCAAACATTGGGAGGAGGAAGGATGAGGAAGAGGGAATTTTAAGTATCGCTGTATCCTGGTCTTTAACTTTGGACTATCAGTAGATAGACATAAAATGATAAACCAAGAACTAGAGGCGTAAACATTTAGAATTATGGAGATAACTTCCAGAAATAACTAAAGATTCCTTTGAGAGGTTGGACTTAGAACAGGAGACTGCCTAGTTTTTCATCTTACGTTCTTCAGTACTTTTTGGTTTTAATAATATATATGTATGTTACTTAGATTAATAAAAAGATACTTCCCTTTCCCCACTGCCCCCACCCCGAAAAACGCACGCACATGTATACAACACCCTGAATTGTTCTTTTCCCCATCCCTAAACCTGATCCTCCTGCATTCATATCTTCATAGCAGTACCATCCATCCCACCCTCGAAGCCAAAACAGGAATCATTCTAGATCTCTTTTCTCCTTCCATCCCTACATTCATTCAATTACCAAGCTTTTCTGATTTTAGCCCCTGTATATTTCTTGAGTCTTTCTTCTCATTTCATCTAGCCACCACAGTTTTAGCTCAGTTCATCATCTCTTACCAAGACTGCTGCAAAACCCTTCCAGTCCATCTCTGTGGCTCTAGCGTACACCCTTCCCAAACCACAACCACAATTCTGCTCTTTTAACTCTCCTGTTAAAACTCTTCAGTGGCTCTCCATTCCCTACAGGTTAAGGTCAACCTCATTAGTATGTTACCTTAAGGCCCTTTCTGGCTGCCTTATCCTGTACCACTTCTGACTCTTAAATTTATACTTCCTTCTTTCTCCCTGATTAGATTATACATTTTTGAAGGCAAAAAATGTGCCTTACTTTTAATGTCCCCAGTAGCTAAGTAGACAGTAAATATTTGTGGAATTGTACCAAATAGGAATGTTGAATCGTGTGATTCCTTTGATATGCTATATGATCCTCTAGCTAATCCAATGTAGATAAGTTAGATTAATATTATTGTATCATTAGATTCTAAATATTCTCTAAAATAGAAAAATTAAATATATGTTTAAAATTGTGTAACTGGTATGTTTTTAGGAGTAAGTTGAAATTCATATCCCATATATTATTCACATTATATCTTATCAAGGATTAGAAACTTAGAAAAAATAATAAGTAGAAAGTAAGAAAATAAGTGACTCATAATCCCACCATGCCAGCAGTAACTTGTTAAATTTTTTGATGTATGTGTCACTTTTTGTTATCTAGTCTTCATTTGTAGCTACAATAAATGAAAATGAAGACAAAAGTAACCACAAATTCCCAATAACGTATGTTGGTATAAGTGTCTAAAATATATGCTAATTTCATTTCAAAAGATTTTTAATTTTATTTTTTAAATCTATTTAGGGAAGAGAAAACACAGAAGAACCAGTGTTGGAAATCCCTCTTCATTGATACTTACTCTGATGTAGGAAGATATATTGACCATTATGCTGCTATTAAAAAGGCCTGGGATGATCTCAAGAAATATTTGGAACCCAGATGTCCTCGTATGGTTTTATCTCTGAAAGGTATTGGGAGTGCAGGGTCTCCCTTCCCCATTTTAGTTTCATAGTATAAATAGGTTAAATACCTTTGGGTTTCTATCATCTGTGCTAATCTGTGCTAATCCAACATTATCTGTAATTCACCATTCACATTTGGTCAAGCACATAGAAAGCCTAATTTGCTAAAAGGACCCTGGTTCTAGTGCTTGCCCTATTTTTGCCTACCTCAGCATCCACATGCTTATTAGAAGTCAAAGCTTCTTTTTATCCTTACATTTGTTTTACATAAAGAAACTAGTAATGTTATTGTTGCTTGAGGATAACTTGTAATTTCTTTTAAAAGACTTTTTTTTTAATTGAAAAATTGCCTGCTGTATCAACCCTCTTCACTCTTTTTAGTACAAGTAAATGTTTATTTGACAGTCTAATATTTGAAAGACCAAATATTACAGACCGGGTCTTCAAGCATGTAGGAGCAGCATAATAGGGTAGGGAAAACTTTCGTCCCTATTTTGACATTTACAGAGTAATGAAAACTAAGATTTGAACTGAGGTCTATTTGACCCCAGAATCTATGCTGTCTCTACTATACTATTATTTTCCAATTTTGGCAAGAAATATTAGCAAGCTATTTCCCATTACTTTGATTTTTAAATTTATGCCCAAGAAATACACAAATTGATTGCAGATATATTGCTACTCATCTGCTTTAGCCTCCAAGTTTTTTTCAAGTTTCTCCACTAAAAGGAATTTTTTATGTGTTTTGGTTTTGCTAAACTGAAATTGGGATCAGTTCTTCTCAAACGTCTACCTTTTGAACTAAGGACTCTTTTGAAACGGCATTCCTTTTACATTTCATATTTCTGCTGTACGTTTCCATGCAAATATGAATTTCATACAAATCATGATTGCATGACCAGGTACTTAAAACTGAATTGCTAGGAGGTAGAAGAAAGAATGATTTGGCAGAGAGAGTACAGCTTTGAAAGAAAGTACCCTTGATTAATATTTTTAATAGGTTTTTTCCTTGGAAGAAAAGAAAAATATTATCCACTTGGTGTGTGGGGTTAAATAATTTCAAGAGGAAAATAATTCAGAAAATAGGTATTTGGTAATGATAAGTAAAATATGTCAGGGTTTGCAATAGCTGTCATTTATTAAACACAAAGCTAGGTACTAAGCCAAGTACTGTATATTATTCCATTTAAGTTGCCAAAATCCTATGAGGTAGGTAATTACTAGTCTCATTTTATAGGTGAGCTACCTGAGGCATAGAAGGCTAAGTAAGTAGTTTGCCATCACAAAGGAGAGCAGAGCCAGGATTTGGATATAGGGCTGACTCCAGAGATGTGGTCTTACCAGCTGTTGAAGGGAGAGAAGACCTATACTATTTTGTTTAGAATGTGTTAGGAGTCTTAGAGAGCTAGTCTAATATTAGAATATTTGGAATATGGGAATATAGACATGGTTCTCCTTTGAGACACAGAGCTGCCAGGAAAGGAAGAAACTAAGGATACATAGCAGCTTCTTCCTTTTTCCTTTTTCTTTATTTTTTTAATTTTTTAATTTTTTGAGGGGACACTCAATTGGTATTCCCAGGCTCCCTGTTCACTGTTTTGTACTTAATGGTTGAAGGTGAGGTTGTCAGAGAATTCCTTGTCAGCCCGTGTTTTACTCCCAGGTGCCAGTTCTCTGGGGTCTTTGCCATGAATTGGAATAGGACAAAGGCTCTGATATCTAGAAAGCTGGGGATTCTATTAATGTAGACCTATGTGTTTTAGGGCTGAATCAGGAAACTAGCTGCTCATCTCAGGGGCCATAGTCCCTGACTCAGTTTCAAGGGTATAGAGATCACAGATAGGAAGGAAACTTGGAAAGCAAATAGCCACTGGGTTTGGGAAAATTTTTATTAAGTATCTTGAAATTATAGTATATTGGTGTACATTCTACCAATCTATCTCATGGTATATATCACATATCTTTGAATTTCATATTAACCTTAAGTATTGGCTTAAAATTTTAAAGTCAGAAGGGACTTTTAGAGATCATTTAGACCAGGGATTAGCAAACTTTTTCTTTAAATGACCAGATAGTAAACATTTTAGGCTTTGAGGGACAGATGGCCTCTGTCACAACTATTTAACTCTGCTATTGTGGGAAAGCAGCCATAGACAATATAACAACAAATGGGGTGGCAGTGTTCCAAGAAAACTTTATTTATGGAAATAGGCCTCAGTCTAGGATTTGGCCTGCAGGCTGTAGTTTGTGGATCCCTGATTTATACCAGCCCTTTCATTTTACAGGTGAAGGAACAGGCTCAGAGTTTAGGTGACTTATTCAGGGTCCCGTAGCTAGTGAGTAACAGAGATAGAACTCTAATCTAGGTTTCTTGGCTCCTAGTAACCTTTTCACTTCTTCCGCATACAAATAGGCTGGGGGCAAGGGAAGTACATAAACGCTTATTGTATGCCAGGAAAGCACTTTATTAAGCACATGAAGCTTATTTAAACCTCACTGTAATTCTCTTAGGTAGGTGGTATTATCTTCTGTTTTGCAGATGAGGAAACTGGATTAAAGAGATGAAATAACTTGCCAGAGATCACAGTCAGTCTAGTCATCCCTTGGTATCCACCGGGCATTGGTTTCAGGACCTGCTGAGGATATTGAAATATGCAGATGCTCAGGTCTCATAGTTGACCCTTTGTATCCTTGAGTTCCACATCCGGATATAGAAAGCCAGCTGTAATTGGTAGAGCTGAGATTTGACCCTGGTCTGTCTGGCTCCCAAATTCTATTATAGTAGGATGCCCCTCTAAATGTATTTCCTTATATTTATCTTTTGCCATGTTTGCTTGTTGTTATTTTACTTTTTTTTCTGCCTTGCTCTCTCTTTTCAAGAAATTCTTGGTTTCTTAATGTTACATGTTAAATGTCCAACGTGTAGCACTAACTATATAAATATTAGTGGTTTTTTTTCTCATTCACCTCCTGGTTCAGGCAGCTATTCAGCTTGTTTTCTTTTGTATTGAACTTTTTAAAAAATAAACTTTTCATTTTGTACTAATTTTAGATTACAAGACAGTTGCAAAGATAGTACAGAGAATTTCTGTGCACCCCTCACCCAGTTTCAGTTTCCCCTAACGTACCAACCCATGGGACATTTGTCAAACTAAAGTCTTCACTGGCACCTTACTACTAACTAAATTCTAGACTTTATTCAGAACTCACCAGATTTTCCATCAGTGGAATCCTTTTTCAATTCCTGCATCCAATCCAGAATACTACATTGCATCTAGTTGTCATGTCTCCTTAGTGTCCTCTGGTCTGTGGACACTTCCCAGTCTTTCTTTGTCTTTCACACCGTTGACAGTTTGAAGGAGTACTGGTCAGGTATTTTGAAGAATGTCCCTCAAACTGACTTTGTCTAAAGTATTACTCACGATTAGACTGGAGTAATGTGTTTTCAGGTTACCAGCGAGGTGTGGTGTCTCATCACATAGCTGGGGGTATGTGATATCCACAGCCTATCACTAGTGATGTTAACCAACCTATAGGAATGTGCACAGATCATAAGTGTACAACTCAGTGAATTGTCACAAGGTGAACATGCCCATTGTAACACCCGTCAGGTCAAGAAGTAGAATAATTATGTGTACCTAGAACCCTACGTCTTTCTCAGGGGTAACCACTGTCCTGATTGCTAATGCCACTGAGTAGTTTTCTCTCTTTTTGAACTTTATATAATTGACACGATTAAGTATGTTTTTTGCGTGAATTATTTCTGTTTCATTTGTGAGATTCAGCAGTGTTGTGTGTAACAGTATTTTGTTCATTTTTGTTACAGTATAAATACTCCGTTATATGATTAGACCACAGTTTATACATTCATTCTACTGTTGTTGGGTATTTGGGTTGTTTCTAGTCTTTGACTGTTACAAATAATGCTGTAAATCATTTTTGATGTACATATGAGCTTATTTCTATCAGGTAAATATCTAGGATTGCGTTTGCTGGGTTGTATAGTGTGCTTGTATTAAACTTCAGAAGATACTGTTAATTTTCCGAAGTGGTTTTACCACTTTACATTCCTACTAGCACTTTAATGTTGTCTTTCTTTTTATTTTAGCCCTTCTAGTGGGTGTGTAGTGGTGATTTTAATTTGCATTTCTTTAAGGATGTAGAATGATAGTTTTATCTCTAGCTTTCCAATCCCTATATGTCATTTCTTTATTTTTCTTGCTTTATTGAACTGGCTAGAGCCTTCAGTGCAGTGTTGGATAGAAATGATAATAGTGAGTATCCTTATCTTTCTGACTGCAGAGGGAAAGCTTTCAACATTTCTCCTTGAAAGCTGTTGTTTGCTGTAGATTTTTAGTAGACACTCTTTAGCACCTTGTAGAAAGTCCTTTCTGATCCTAGTTTGGGAAAAGGGTTTTTTGTTTTTGTGTTTTAAACAGATAATTGAGTTTTATCAAATGCCTTTCCAGCCTTGTCATTATCATATGACTTTTCTACTTCATTTTGTTAATGCTCTGAATTACATTGATTGATTTTCTGAATGTTAAACCAATTTTGCATTCTTGGAATAAACCTACTTTGCTTGGAATGTATTATCTTTTTTATGTATTGTTGGACTTGATTTGCTAGTATTTGGGGTTTTTACATCTATGCTCATGAGAGAGTTTGGCCTGTAATTTTCCTTTCTTGCAATGTTCTTGTCAGGTTTTGGTATCAAGATGATGCTGGCCTTGTAAACGAGTCGGGAAGTGTTGCCTCTTTTTCTGTTCCCTGGAAGAGTTTATGTAAGCTTGGTCTTATTTCTTGTTTAAATGATTAGTAGAGTATACCAGTGAAGGCATTCAATCCTGGAGTTTTCATTGTGGGAAGGTTTTAAATTAAGGATTCAATTTCTTTATCAGATTTAGGACTACTCAGATTTTCTACCTAGTCTCCTGTCAGTTTTGATAAGTTGTGTTTTTCTAGGAAATTGTCTACTTCATCTACATTTTCTAATTTATTGCCATAAAGTTTTTCATAATTATCCTCTTCGTAATGCTTGTTGGATCTCTGGTGATTTCACCTTTCCATTTCTTGTATTATTTGTGCTTTCTCTCTGTTGTTCTGGATCAGTTTTGCTAGGTAAGGGCTAATCAGTTTTATTAGTCTTTTCAGAGAACTGACTTTTGCCTTTGTTAATCCTCTCTATGTTAATATCTTATTTTTTATTTCATTAATTTCTCTGATTACTTCCCTTTAAGTTTACTGTCACTTTTCTCCTGACTTGAGATGATTACTTAGATCATAGATTTTTCAGCCTTCCTGGTTTTCTTCAAATACATTTAGGGGTATAAATTTCCCTTTAAACGTAGCTTTAACTTCATCCCACAAGTTTTAATATGCTGTATTTTCATTACATGCAGTTCAAAATATTTTGTGATTTCTTCTTTGACCCATGGATTATATAGAAATGTATTGCTTGATTTCTAAACATCGGGGGCTTTTTTAGTAATCTTTTTAATGTAATTTATATTTTAATTCCACTATGATCAGAGAACATACTCTATATGAGTTCAGTCATTTGAAATTTATTGTGATTTGTTCTGTGGTCCGGCATTTAATTTATCTTGGCAAATGTTCCGTGTATACTTGAAAAGGATGTATATTCTGCCATTCTTGCCATTTAGTACTATATATATGATTAGGCAAAACTGTTGATCTTGTTCACATCTTTTGTACTCTTAATGAGGTTTTTGGTCTCCTTGTTCTGTTTGTTACTGAGAGAGGTATGTTAAAATTTCTCACTGTGGTAGGCAGAGTTCTGAGATAGGTCCCAAGATTCTCACCCACCGTGGTACGTGCCTGGTATAATGATAGCTTCCCCTTGAGTGTGAGTTGTACAATGGATATAATTGATTTCTGTCTTGTGATTAGGTCATATTAGATGACAAAAGGGTTTTACAGATGTAATGAAGGTCCCAAATTAGTTGCATTTGAATTAATCATTAATCAAAAAGGAAATTATCCTGAGCAGGCCTGACCCAATCAGGTGAGCCCTTAACAGGAACTGGGCCCTTCCAGAAGTCAGAGAGATTCAAAGCCTGGGTGTATCTCCTACAGGTCATGAATAAGCAAACTGGCACGTTGTGGAGAGGGCCAGGTGATAAGGAATGGCAGGTGGCTTCTAAGAGTAGAGAGCCTCAATCCTGCAACTACAAAGAACTGAGTTCTGCCAACAACCAGTGAGTTTGGAAGAGAACCCCAAGCAAAAGATGCATAAGGTGCACTAGCAGCCCCAGTTAACACCATGATTTCAGCCTTGTGGGACCTGAGCAGAAGATCCAATTCAGTCATGTCCAGAATTCTGACCTACAGACACTGTGAAATAATAAATGAGTGTTATTTTAAGCGGCTAATATTGTGGCAGTAGAAAACTAATACACCCATTATGATTACAGATATATTTTTTTTCCATTTTAATTCTGTCATTTAAAAAAATATATTTTGAAGCTGTGTTATTAGATGCACAAAATTAAACTTATAATACCTGTGTAGTGAATTTAACCTTTTTGCCATTACAAAAAGTCCTCCATTACCTCGAATAATGCTATTTGCCTTAAAGTCTATTTTGTATGATTTTAGTAGAGCTATTTTAGCTTTCTTTTCTGTATCTACATCTTTAAGATATCCCTCTTGTATATGATTGTGTTTTGTTTTTCATCTGGTCTGTTTGTCTTTTAATTAGATTATTTAGTCTGTTTATATTTAATGTAATTACTAATACATTTGAGTGTAAATATACCATGTTTCTATTTTATATTGGTGCCACCTGAGCAGGTATTCCTTTTTTGCATTCTTCTTAATTATCTTTTATTCCATACTCCCTTTCCTTTCTTATTTATCTAACTTTTTTTTTAGTGATTAGCCTAGAGATTAAAACATGTATCTCTGACTTAAAGTCTATTGTAAATTAGTATTTTTACCACTTCCTGAACAATGAAAGAACCTTAGAATACTTCAATTTCAGTTACCTCCCTCCTGTCTTTTGTATTATAGTTTTGTGATTTTAGTTTTTAACATATTTTATATCCTTGAAAACATTATTATTATTTTACATGTTCAATATTATTTTAGATTTATCTGCATATTTACCTTTTCTGGTTGTACTTTATTTATTCCTGAATCTTCATGTTTCCATCTGGGATAATTTTTCTTCTGCCTGAAGAATTCCTTTTTGTTTTGTTTTGTTTTGTTTTGTTTTTAAAAAGGGAATGCTATTGCTGAATATTTTCAGATTTTTCTTTTTTGTCAAAAACTATATTTATTTCATCTTCACTTTTGAAGTATATATTCACTGGATATAGAATTCTAGTCAGCACTTGAAGAGACCATTCTTCCAGCTTCTATTGTTCTGTTAAGAAGCTGTCTTATTGTTGTTCTTCTGAAGACGACTGTGGCTTTTCCCCTTCTCTGGCTGCTTTTAAGATTTCTCTTTGTCTTTGATTTTCAGCAGTTTTCCAGTAATGTGTCTAGATAATGATTTTCTTTGTAATTATTCTCCATGGGGTTATAGTGCTTCTTAAATCTATGGTTTGATGTTTTCATCAATTTTGGAAAATTCTCTCAACCCTGTGGTACTGCTGAAAGCTTTGCTCATCTTCTCGGCCTCTCAGCCTCATGTTTGCTTTCAGAAGTGGCAATTGTCTCAGAGACAAGGTGGCTCCAAAGCCCTGGCTAAACTCTCAGTTTCCCTGTTCTTCTGGACCAACCTCCCCCCACCCCAACCCTGCCAGTTCTCACTGTCTTTGAGGTTCTCCAAAAGCCTTGAAACCAATTTTCTGTTGTTCAGTTTTTCTAGTTCTCAGCACAATGTTTGGTCCAACAACCTGGTGGGCCATTGCTGGGAGTGAATCTCTTCTCTTAGTATTTGTAATTACTGCTTTTTAAAGCTAGAATATATGGCAAGCTTATAAACATGAAAATCAAATTCAAGGTAATGGCCTCCTCACAGCATGAACCTACACCTATATTTCCCATTAAGAGACTAGGTTAAGACTCTTGAACAACATCCATTTAGAGAACTTCTGGAGAGTTTTTTAAATAGAGAAATTTGAGTATATTAGATTAAGAAAAATGAGATATGCTCTAAAGTTTGTATTGTACTGTGAAAAAACTATTGTGGATTTCACTGGTGCCTGCCGTTCCATATTTTGCTTAGTGCCAGTGTTTTCCCCATGGAGAGGAAACTGAGAAATTTGCTTCCTCAGTGCTTCAAACGTCAGAGCTAATCTAAAGTGATATAATATTTCTGTGAATTTTCAGTTCATTTCCCTGTATTTCAGCAAGTACATTTTGGACAGAATTCACTTGCTCTAAGATTGTATCATTGGCTAGCAGATGGATTGCATTTCTTCTTAGATTTAAGGCTTATGGTTTCTTGATAATTTGCTTTTTTGTGCATCTGCAGAGGGTGCTCGAGAGGAAGACCTAGATGCTGTGGAAGCTCAGATTGGCTGCAAGCTTCCTGATGATTATCGATGTTCATATCGTATCCACAATGGGCAGAAGTTAGTGGTTCCTGGGTGAGATGTTCACTGTTTGAGTTACTTTTAATGATACAAGTTATTTTCTAGAATGTAAACAAATTGTATTTGTAGTTACTCTTAACAGATTAAAAAGTATAAGAATTTCCTCCTGTTCCTTATAACAATCCATAAGACAAAATCTATAGCTTGAATTTGATTTTACCAAAATAGATAATGTCTCAAAAACATGGTTTCTATCAACACATCTTTACAGTTGAGATGGTTGGGGTGGGCCTACAGGACAGGAGAGGAGATGTGTGTGGGAGTATAATTTGACTAAAATTTAATTAAACCTATTCCAAATCCTTGAAGTATTTATCCTGTTACAGGCCAAGTAAAGTATTTTAGAGAGCTTGATATAAGTTCTATGAATCATACATGTTAAAAGTAATTTGTTCAGAGCTACATACACTTAACTAAAGAAAATATTAGTTTTGTCCTATTCAAGCATAGTCCATAATTGAATGACCTATTTTAAACTTACTTCTAAACGATATGAAGTATTCACTGTGGAACCTTTTGGTAAAAGCAGACCATGCAGTAGCTCTCAAATTTACTCACAGTTTTTAAAGCTATGTGCTTCGAATGAGTCTACTCCCTTTGTTCCCTCATGAAATTAAGGTACTTCAGAGACATTGCACTTGTGACATACTGATAGGAATTTAGGGAGAACTTTGCATTGTTCTTATTAGAACTTGGTATCTCTTTGTGTGTGAAGAACGATATGAGGCTCTGTTACCATTTCAGATCAGAGTTGAGTGAGTACAGGGAATCTAGGAGGTGGTCATACTGAGGTTACAAGGTAGTATTCAGAAGTCAAATATTGGGCAGTTAGGACTAGATAAGCCTAAATCACTGGGGGTTTTTTCCATTCTGTTTTCCTGTCAAGCTGAAACTTGACAAAATGGAAAAATTTTCATATTTCAAGAACCAACAGGAGAGAACTATACTAAGAGTTGCTCAGAATTGACATGACAAACAGATCATGATTTCAACACAGGGATTTTTTTTTTTTTTTTTTTTTTTGCTGTACGTGGGCCTCTCACTGTTGTGGACTCTCCTGTTGCGGAGCACAGGCTCCGGACACGCAGGCCCAGCAGCCATGGCCCACGGGCCCAGCCGCTCCGCGGCATGCGGGATCCTCCCAGACCGGGGCACGAACCCGTGTCCCCTGCATCCGCAGGCGGACTCCCAGCCACTGCGCCACCAGGGAAGCCCCAACACAGGGATTTTTATCTGCCCGCAGCCCAAACAGTGAGACTTAGGATGAGACTCTCATCAAGGACCGACACCTGTGTTGTTCTCATACGTATGAGTTTAGACCCTGTACATCCCAAGTTTATGAAAATTTGAACAAGGATTAAGCTGATTTCCATTTATACTGCCTGGTAGGATAGTGTAAGCTAAAGGTTGTATCAAGATAAAGGTATCAGAGAGGACATTAAACATTAAATTAGTCATATGTACATATATAGCAAAACACTGGCAAATTATGGCAAGATAGATTTTTGAAAGCAGTAAAACTATTTTTAAAAGGTTGGCATTTAGACAGTTTAGACTTTTAGGCTTTTAATTTAAATCAGAATCTTTCCACTCAATAGTTTGAATTTAATATATGCAGAAATTGTAGTGTTTGGGGTATTCCTGGTTTAGAATTGACATGTTAATCGTTCTTATAAAGTTGTCAATGTGAAATTATTATTCATCAAAAAGATGCAGTTGACTAAATTTTTGAGTCTATATTCTCAGGTTGTTGGGAAGCATGGCGCTGTCTAATCACTATCGTTCTGAGGACTTGCTAGACGTTGACACGGCTGCTGGAGGCTTCCAGCAGAGACAGGGACTGAAATACTGTCTACCTTTAACTTTTTGCATACATACTGGTTTGAGTCAGTACATAGCAGTGGAAGCTGCGGAGGGCCGAAACAAAAATGAAGTCTTCTACCAATGTCCAGTAAGTAGGAAGCATGTTTAAATGTGCCTTTAAGATGTGTTCTGATGGGTGTATAAAATGTGCATTAGGAATTTTCAGGGTTGTAGAATGGGTATAGAGCATTATGCAATTTGATTATAGACGGATCTAACTAGAGGTCTAATATTCTGGTATAATGGCATGGAATGCTAAAAGAAAATTTCACCAATGGACAAACAATGCAAGCTATTGTGCGTACAGAGGGAAGCTGTGATTTGTATTAGGACATTTTAAGTTTAAGAAAAACTAATGAGACACGCAAGAGGGAGGGGATATGGAGATATATGTATACGTATAGCTGATTCCCTTTGTTATACAGCAGAAACACACCATTGTAAAGCAATTATACTCCAATAAAGCTGTTATAAAAAAAAAGAAAAATGAATGAGCTTTTTGTTGAAGTGATTAATTGTAATATAAATTTCTAACTTTAGCTTTTGGACATCATCCATCATCATTCACTTTGGATTCAAGTTCTGAGTGCAATAGAAACTTTCTAAACTCTTTCTTCAGTAGGTATTTGAGTTGTTGAAAAATGTAGATCTTTTTAAAGAGGATTTTGTTATGATTTTAATGTAAGCACAGAAAATATGGCATTTGGTTTCATTCTTATTTCTTCAGTTCTCAGTCATTCCTCAGTTGCAGACCTTCTGCTTTCATTTTTGCCTAGATGTGAACTTAAATAGAAAATATTTTTCAGGGGCTTCCCTGGTGGCACAGTGGTTAAGAATCCGCCTGCCAATGCAGGAGACACGGGTTCGAGCCCTGGTCCGGGAAGATCCCACATGCCGTGGAGCAGCTAAGCCCATGCGCCACAACTACTGAGCCTGCGCTCTAGAGCCCGTGAGCCACAACTACTGAGCCTGCGTGCCACAACTACTGAAGCCTGTGTGCCTAGAGCCTGTGCTCCGCAACAAGAGAAGACACCGCAGTGAGAAGCCCGCGCACCGCAAGGAAGAGTAGCCCCCACTCGCCGCAACTAGAGAAAGCCCGCGTGCAGCAACGAAGACCCAATGCAGCCAAAAATAAATAAATAAATAAATTTATGTAAAAGAAAATTTTCATAGTTATCTGAGACATGTGACTCCATATAACATTTAAATTATTTAAAGAGCTTGCATAGCTTTTAATTTTTTTTCTAAGCATTTTCACATCTTTTATCTCATTTTTGACTTGATAGCTCTGTAAGGTTGTAGGATGATGACTTGATCTCTCCATTTACTGAGAGAAGAGACTAATCTAGAACTGTTCAGGTCCCTTGACTGAATTCAAAGCCCTGTCTTCTGGGTTCATAGGCCATGTGTCTTCTCACGGTTTTAATGTCCTAATTGTTTTCTGGAAGGATAATTTATTAGTTCATTGTAACTAATAGGAAGAGCCTAAATATAGAAATCATAAGAGCAGAAACTGAAAAGTGTGAGGAATGTCTGAGTATTGGTTAGAGCACTTAAGTTCTTTTTATCTGTTTTGTCTTGTCCCCAGGGAAGGATACAGGTAGTGAACAATGGGGAATTAAGTAAAATGTATTTTCCTTGATTACAATATTCTTTTTCTCACCTAGGACCAAATGGCTCGGAATCCAGCTGCTATTGACATGTTTATCATAGGTAAGAGAAAAGTCTCTTCTTTTTGGTCAAAAAAAATTAAGTTGGTAAAAACTTTTCTGTTACTTGATCAACTGGCAATTTGATATTTGTATTTCTTAAAGCTTGCTGGTTCATAAAGTACTATAACTAGGTTCTCATTAGAATAGCCCTTGTACTTTATTTGACTTGGGTTTCCATTTGGAAAAAAGCCATGCCATAAACAACCTTGTGCTCTTAGGATTCTGCTGTAGAACAGTGAAATGTATAGAACTGCTAAGAATGTGTATATAGTTCCCTTACACACACATGCATTTTCCATTGATCATATTAATACATAATTAGAGATATAGATACATAAAATAACTATACTTTTTCTCTTCTGGTGCCAGTGCTATAGTAAAATACTGATGTCACACCAGAGACCTCAGACCAGCAGTCTTCAGAGACCAGTATAAACTGGGCCTTATAAATTGCTTGGCACACCGGGTTTTTCTTGGCCTTAAAAGCCTATTTCTCATAGGATTTTGAGAACAATTCAATTTGTATTCAAGAGCAGCTCACCCCTTTGCTGTTCATCCATTCTTGTTTTGCTTAGATTTTGCTCACGTAGAAGAAAACGAGAAGCTTCCTGACTATCCATTCTGCTTTTTAAAGGCATTTCTGGAACATATTAAACATCATTATATATTAATAGTAAAAGAATCTTGCAGGCCAAGGCATCTGTATTTAATTGTATCTCCTAAATGGAACCTTGAACAGAGTATAAGTCTCTGTGTGTTCAAACTACGGCATATTCTGGGTTTGTGGCATACTTCACAATATCAAGAAGTTCTCACCCCTACACAGTCAGTTATAAAACACTTTTAAGCTTGATTCCTAGCCTTCAGCTAACCCTGATTCCTGTGGTCTATGGTATCTAAGTTAAGCACCCTCTGGGGGTTACACCCTTGCTCGTTGCCCTCTTTGGCTTCTCTGGGTGGCACATACTCTGAGAACATGATCGTCCTGGCTCTAGTCCAGGGGTGCTGCTCAGTTTATAAACTAAAGGCTGCCTGAGCTCTAAGATAAGCTGCCGGCTAGGCTCTGTGAGTTTCTTAGTCTTAGTTTGGTGCTGGTCTGACATGGCGTGGAAGACCCCACCACTACAGCAGAGTACTAAGGTCTGAGAATACTCTTCTTGGAGTTGGGGTTTCTCCTAGAATGAGAGAGTAAAGTAAAAGATTTGAGATGCACTGGAAGAAATGAGGTGGGAAGTTAGTGCTGGGAGGAAAGATGAGAAAGCATCTGATCTGCCTTTACACTACCTTGATAAAACCCCAATACTCTCAAAGGAGCTGCAAGATATGGGCTTACTTTAAAAGGTAAACTACTGTAGAACATATAAATTACATCTTAATTCAACTAAGTTTGACTTTCTTGGAATTTTTGGTAAAACATAAGATGGAATCTCCTGATATTCAGTGCATTATTAATACATATTTAAGAAAACTGGAATCTATGTGCAGATAAGTTTACTGGTGAAGGCTGCATGGAAAATTTTATCCTTATTTTAAAGAACACACTTCAGTATGTGTTGTAATAAATTAAGGCACATTAAAATACACCATGCCAATTTCTTTTTAAATGTAAATCATAAGAAATGTCTTTTTTCTTACATAACATTTTAGTTCATGAAATTTACAAAATGATTTTTTAAACTCTGCAGGGAAACTGCTAGTTCTCAAAACAGAAAATTGTACCTTCTATGAATTTAAAAACATTCATGTGGCCCCTTAAATTCTAGCTCAAAGTGGATAGAAGATGATCAGTGATCATTTGAACAAAGTAGCATTTAATAAATAAAGGGTCAGAGTGGGCCATTAATAGGCATTGAAGAAAGAGTAAACTATTGTAGTTTACCTTCTGTCAGTTGATACCTTTAGAATTTTAAAGCTGTATACTCTCAGACTCAAGCTTAAACTGTATCTTCAGTCATTCCCTAAATAGAATTATAAGTAAATACATACTATAAATTTAGCATCTGACTTTCAGTGTGGCAGAGTGCAGGAACTGGGTTAATAGAAACAAGATTATGAAGAAATTCATTAAACAACATTGATTAAGGGACTAGTATGTGTTAGGCACTGAGCTGTATTGACAGTAAATGATGGGGGTCTGAGAAAGTTATGTGGTATTACCTACAAGAGGCAACATAATTCATGTAAATACTTGTTATTGATCCAATCACTAGGTCACGGATAGATGGCCTGGACTGGACTATCTCAGTCATTCTTCTCTGCATTGAGCTGGTCACTGAGAATATGGAGGACCGCTGTACATTTGAATCTGTAGTAATGCAACTGGGCTACTTTGGGATTGGCCTGATGCCCAGAACTCCACAGTGCTATACCCCTATTAGATGTCCAGACTGAGCCTGGCTTCTGCCACAATTCTGTGCATGAGTCAGGATGTGCCTGGACCAGGGATGTACCCTGATCATCTGAGGATAGGTGCTGATACTTTTTCTGTAGTTTCTTCCTAGACATAGCTATATCTCCTTTGTTCTATATGTTCCAGAAATTATAGACAGAAGGCTTCTCATTCTTGTACCAGAACAAATTAAAATTTAAAAGTCAACTATTTAGTTTTAAGTGTAAAAAGTAGTTTGAAGGTAGTTGGAGGATTCCCTAGCAAGGTAGTTTGGAATAAGATTGATAGAACTGAGGATAGAAATTTACCTAATAAAGGATTAATAGAATGGTATATATAAATTTTCTAGTTTTGGTATCACTAGATACCACTATTAAGCATAGAGAAATTGTCATTTTTCCCCTTGTTTCCTGTATAAATTAAAAAAAAACTATTTGTCCTTTTCTCTTTTTTTTTCCCTTCCTTTTTTACAGGTGCTACTTTTACTGACTGGTTTACTTCTTATGTCAACAATGTTGTATCAGGTGGCTTCCCTATCATCAGAGACCAGATTTTCAGGTATTTCACTTGGGGCTTTATGGATTGGAATGATTATAAATCAGAAAAAAACATCAGTTACAGATCATGAGATGAAGTTTCCCATGAAGGTTAATAACAGAACCTCTCATCTTAAATCTCACTATTTTATTCTCACTTTAAAGCCAAAACATCCAAACAGTTGAACAGCCAGTATTTTTTTCATCTTGAAGAATGAAGAGAAAAAACTGATTTTGATTTAGAAGCTGTGGCTTTATAATAGTTACATAGTTGTGGTTTTTTTGGCGGTGGAGTGAGAGGCTGTTGCCAATAACAGATTTACTGTGAATAGCAAGTCAGTAACTATTAGCTCCTGGAAAATATTAGTCATTATCTCTAAATGGAACATTCAGGTATTATAGATGGAACTAGAGGTTGGTTCACAGTAGCCCAGTTGGCAGAAATGATACATTAATTATACATTAGAGGCCTCCAGAATAACAATACTAACACATTTTTATTCTCAGAGTCACTGTGTATAGGGCATAGCTGGGTTTTCAGATGTTCCAAAAGTTTCCTTAGCTCTAAAGACTGAAATAAGCTCTTTTTAGTTTCCAAGTTAGTTACTGATCCATTATTTGAACCACTGGTCAACCACTGGTTGAACCTTGACTGCTATCATTATTGATTCAGAGTCTTCAAGGTGTTCTAGTTTGTTTGTTCTTTTAAGCTTAATAACTATACCTTTAAGGTGCCAAATATGATTTAAATTTGTTTTTATCATAAAGTAAAATATAAACTATTTTGCATTGTATCTTTAAATCTTTTATCTTACAGAATTGACGTTTGTTGATTAAAAAATGTTTAATTTTTTAAAATTACCTAGATATGTTCATGATGCAGAGTGTGTAGCAACGACTGGGGATATCACAGTTTCCGTTTCCACATCGTTTCTGCCAGAACTTAGCTCTGTACATCCACCCCACTATTTCTTCACATACCGAATCAGGTGAGAATTTTGAATGGGGTCGCCTTTTGGGATATACCTTATGGATGTGTTGTTATCACCCCATTTGACATGATATAAAAACACATTCTGAAAGGCAGCTTCTTGCTAAAGTGTGGAGGTAGGTGGATAACAAACAAATTTTCTACAATATAGTGTTTGTAAAGCACCTTGAGTTTGTATCAACCTCTGTGCCAGGTACTTTGAGAGGTGGACCACTAAGCTGTAATCATCATGAAAGATCAGTATTAGAGTTATATTGCGTTCTGAAAGCTATGAAATTGCCCAAGATAAAACGATGCATTTCAGTTTTATCTTGCCTGTCTATATTTAATTAAAAGTGTAATAAATATTTATTGAGTACAGCCTGTATATTAGACATAGTGCTGAGCAAGCCCTGGATTTGGTTAAATAAAAAACAAATATTAAATACACTTTAATTAGAAGTACTCTGTACTGTGAGGTAAAGATAACTCATTGCCCTAAGGGATTAAGAATGCTTTGTTTTTAGATGTATTTTTAAATACTTTATGATATATATATTTTAAAAATACATATACATGCATATATACATACTAGAAATAATAATAATGTATACTTAACCAGAAAGCATTCTAGGATTTTGGTATTGTATGAAGCCTTTGGTATGTCCAGTTATACCTATTCAGATGAATGTTGTTTTAATTATTTAATTTAATCCTGCCTAGGATTGAGATATGCTTAAAATAGTAATACCTACACGTGCTTATACAGTATTCTAAATGAAAATAAGAGTCAGCAGAGTCTCAGAAAAAGGAGGGAAATAATAGTATTGGAAAACAGAGTCAAGGTATAACCCCAGTAACTGAATAGTAGATGCACGAAATAGTGACATTTTGCTCTGAGCTTTCTAGAAGCTAATGGAGAAAAGGGCTGTATAGCCTTGTAGTGAAAAAAAAGACTCCATTTTTTAGAACAGAAGTTTTTCATGGCACCATATTCTAGAAAGTGTTTCCCACATTGGTCTTTATTTGAACAGCAAAAGATTGTTGTCACCAGTGTTTGTAAATTTTTATGTTGTCCTTTCTATTGTTAATCCTAAATGAAAGTCAAGTGTGTAAATTGAATGAAAGCATTTCTGTGGGGGAGTCCAGCTAATTAGGCCAGTATCTTTGCAAACTTACAGGAATAGATGATTTACACAGACTTTGGGTTGGGTTTCTTAATTTCCTTTGGAAATCCCTTTCACTGGCTCAGCTCAAAATACTGTAGCTCTTAAACAGAAAAAAACAACGTGTCTCTACCACTCCATTCTCTTCTCCAGGATTGAAATGTCAAAAGATGCACTTCCTGAGAAGGCGTGTCAGTTAGACAGTCGCTACTGGAGAATAACAAATGCTAAAGGTGATGTGGAAGAAGTTCAAGGACCTGGAGTAGTTGGTATGTGTCCCAAGATTTGGGTTTATACATCAGTTGCTTCTAAAACATTTTGGAGAGTATATATGTGATACATAGCTTGGCAAATGCATGATGTAGTTAGTGGATAAGACTGCATCTTTTTAATAGCTGTGTTTCAGTGTGAAAGATATCATAGATTCTGAATTCTTCTCCTAACTACAATATTTTGCTTCATAAATATAATGTGTAAAGGTCATTATTTTATCAGTTTAGTTCCTGAAACATGAACTTTTCTAAAATTATAGCAAACTCAATTATTCAGGGGTTGAATTTCCGTTCTGTAGTTTACACAGGTTTCTTGCTTTTCCTTCTTAACTGCTTTATTTTTTTAGCTGGATAATTATTCATTATCATATTCTGTAGGGTTACAGGGTGTATGGAAGAAAGAGAAAATAAATTTCATATTGGTCATCTTTTTGAAATTTCAGGAGAAATGTTAAACTTAGTAGCACAGATTTTATTGTTTTTTGATGTCAATCATCTCTAGCCTCTGATTACCATTGACATTTGGCTTTTTAAAAAATTATGATTATCATAAGTTTCTGAGATTTTTCACGTTTTGTATGTGTACTTCAGGAAAATAATATTATTTAAGATATGCGCTTTTGTTATTGGTCCTAAGCATATGTAGAATTCAGTTTAAATTGAAGTTGTTTTAATTAATTGCCACAAATAGATTCATATTTATGTGTGTTTTTAAGGAATTTTTCCTGGATATTAAAGAATTTTATTAAAGCTGTAATTCTTTCTCTGTCATTTCGTCTATTGGTGTAAAACCTTTCCCTTGTGACTGCCATTTTGTCTCGGCTAAATGCTTAAGATGCATCTTCAGAGTTTTATGTTTTAGTCTCTTGCTACATTTAAACATTTAGATTATCCTTATCTCTGTTTGAACTAGAATATGTGACACTTTTTATTACCAGGGTCTTAAAAATTGTGTCCTCAATGCCTCTCCTTATTTTTTAAATTAGTTTTTTATAAATTAATTTTATTTTATTTATTTTTGGCTGCGTTGGGTCTTCCTTGCTGCACACGGGCTTCCTCTAGTTGCGGCGAGTGGGGGCTACTCTTTGTTGTGGTGCGCGGGCTTCTCATTGCAGTGGCTTCTCTTGTTGCAGAGCATGGGCTCTAGGCACACGGGCTTCAGTAGTTACAGCACGCTGGCTCCGTAGTTGTGGCTTGTGGGCTCCAGAGCACAGGCTCAGTAGTTGTGGCGCACGGACTCTAGAGCACAGGCTCAGTAGTTGTGGCACACGGGCTTAGTTGCTCCGCATGTGGGATCTTCCCGGACCAGGGCTTGAACCCTTGTCCCCTGCATTGGCAGTCAGATTCTTAACCACTGCGCCACCAGGGAAGCCCCCCCTCTCCTTTTTTAATTTTCATTCTACTGGATATCACCCCCCCCACCCCCCAACAGACTATAGGGAATTAGGAGAGTACAAAAAAATGTCAAAACACTCATAATCCCATCCCAAAATATTAACATTATTTATAGTTCCTTTTAGATTTTTTTCTAATTATGCATTTTCTTTAATATAGTTTAAAGAGGACATATCGTGTTTGCTATAATGAAGAACTAAGTATTCTACTTTAATTTATTGTTACTGTTTTCTCTGCAGGTGAATTTCCAATCATCAGCCCAGGCCGGGTATATGAATATACAAGTTGTACCACATTCTCTACAACATCAGGCTATATGGAAGGATATTATACCTTCCATTTCCTTTACTTTAAAGACAAGATCTTTAATGTTGCCATTCCCCGATTCCATATGGCATGTCCGACATTCAGGGTGTCTATAGCTCGATTGGTAGGTTAAATTTTCCTCTGGTGCTGATTATACATGACTTTGTAGAATGAACTCCACAGAGGGTCTTTGTTGATTACCCAGACAGATAGTTTGTAAATGGTATTTCAGAGAACCCTAGAGATTCTGAGGGAAATATCTTTGGGGGGAGGGGGAGATGTGTGAATATGTTGGGGGGGGGTGGACAGTAAGTAAACTAGGCTCCAGATTCTTCAATCAGAGTAACTCTACTGTTGTGTTTTTGTTGTTGTTTTTATTTGTTTGTTTTAAATAGACTTTATTTTTTAAAGCAGTTTCAGATTCACAGCAAAATTGAGCAGAAGGTACAGAGATTTCCCATATACCCTCTGCTTCAACTCATGCATAGACTCCCCCATCATCGATATCTCCCGCCAGAGTGGTACCTTTGTTACAGCTGGTGAACCTACATTGACACATCATTATCACCCAAAGTCCATAGTTTACATTAGGGTTCACTCTTGGTGTTGCATATTCTGTGGGTTTGAATGTATGTATAATGACATGTATCCACCATTACAGTATCATATAAAGTAGTTATTGGTTTCAAAGTTTCAGTGTCTTTTCCAGTTTCCAAAAACAGTTTTGTTGCCTATTGAGAATCACCACACTAGACCAGTTAGAATCGCCTTTATTTTATTTCATTAAGACTGGGAAAGCAATTTCTTACAGTGGTTTTGCTAAAACTCCCAATTTTAAAAAATAATACAAATATCCTATAAAATCATTACAAAGAAGATTTAATGGGTAGACTTGCACTTTTAGTAGTCTCTCTTTGGGATCATTTCCTAAGTCAACTAGTTGTATTTTTGAAATCTCATTTCTAGGGTGACAGGTATAGCAGTAACCCCAACCTTACAGGCTATAAAATGATTAAAGAAACTTATGACACTTGAGTTATACAATAGGAATAAATTATGAATTGCATACCCAGAATATCATCAAGTCATAGGTGTCAAATGTTCAAAAAAAGCCCTCTAGCTCCTGGGATGACCCCGATGGGTGGGTCTAGTGTAAGTCTGGGAGGATAGACATGATATTAATCTGACTTAGAGTGGATCCATTCCCAACTCCAGTTTGGAAAGAGAAGGATGATGATGAGACTTTAGGCCATTATACTTGTGGTATTTCTGGTGAAAAGAATCTACAGCCTGGGTTTGGAAGTGAAGTTTAGCTTCCCTCCCAGTGGTATATTTCCAATACTGTGAATTTGCTACTTCCTATAACAGTCTTCCATTTTTGACTAGCCCCATTTCTGTATGAGATTGGTATCATCCCTAAATGTTTGATACAATTATCAGTGAAGTCATCTTGGGCTGGAGTTCTCTTTGTGGGAACGCTTTGAGATATGAATTTTATTTCTTTAATATCCATATTTTCTGTTTCATGTTTCACTTTCAGTAATTTTGTGTCTTTCAAGGAATTTGTCCATTTGGTCTAAATGTTGAATTTATTTCCGTAGAAGTTATTTGCAGTATTCCCTTGATATCCTTTTAATGGCTGTAAGAGCTATAGTTATATGTAGTGTTTTGTTCTTAATATTGGTAATGTACATCTTCTCTTTTGTTCATCATCTTAGCTAGGGGGGTGTCACTTTTATTGATTATTTAAAGGAACAAGTTTTGGTTTCACTGTTTCTCTCTGTTCATTTTCTGTTTCATTGATTTCTGGAGTTATCTTTATTTCTCTCCCACTTACTGTGGGTTTAATTTGCTCTTTTTTTTTTTTTTTTTTTTTACTTCTTAAGGTAGAAGTTTAAATTATTGATTTTAGACCTTCTCTCTGAGCACTGTTTTAGCTACATTTCACAAATTTTGATGCATTATTTTTATTAACATTTAATTCAAAATATTCTCAGATTTCCCTTGTAATTTAATTTTGATCTATGTCTTTTCTAGAAATGTATGAATTTCCAAACATTTGGAGCTTTTCCAGTTACCTTTTGGTTATTGATTTCTAGTTTTGTTATGGTTAGAGAATTCGCTGTGTATAATTTCAATATTTTTAAATGTTTTATGGCCCAGCATTATGGTCTATCTTGGTAAATGATCTTTGTGTATTTGAAAAGAATGTATATTCTGATATTTGGGGGAATATTAATTCTATAAATGGCAAGTCAAATTGGTTGACTGTTTTTCAAGTCTTCTATATATTTACTGATCTTTTTAATGTGTGTGTGTTCTCTGAGAGATGATTGTTGTAATCTCCAACTATAATTACAGTTTTGTCTATTTTTTTAATTCTGAATTTTTATTCTCTTTTTAATTTGCTTCATGTATTTTAATTATATGCAAATATGTTTAGGATTGTTACATGTTTTTAATGAAGTGCTTCTTTTATTGTTATAAAATCTCTATATATGGCAATATTCCTTGCCCTAAAGTTGCTATATATTCCTGACCTAAAGTGTAAAGAGTGTTGACATTTGTTCACACAGGTAGTTTGTGCAGTTAAGTTACTATTGGGTCAGTCGATCCTGTTGAGGCTTGTTTTTAATGTTTGTTAGGGTGGGGATAGAGTAGTCTTTACTTAAGGACAGTAGTTCTCAGATTTTTCCGTCTCATGATCCCCTTCAGCTCTTAAAGGTTATTGAGGACTCCAAAGAACTCCTGCTTATATGAGTTATATGACATTTATCATGTTAAAAATTAAAACTGAGAAGTTTTATAATATTACTCCTTTTTTAAAGTTTTAAATTTTTAAATTTATAATTTCAAATTACAATAATAAACTCATTACATGTTCAACCCTCTCTTAACTATGTTCTTACTTAAGAGTTTTAGTTTCCTCCCAACCACAAAGAAGCATATAAAATCTTGAACTGCCTTGTGGAAAATGTTTTCTCTTTCTCGAGGATGAGAACTCAATAAAATGAAATGAGAATTCTGGACTTATTTCTAATCAACATGAAAGAGGCAGTGGGAATTGTATTTGTATTGTGTTTATTTGTATTGTACCTTTCCTGTTTAAAAATTAGTTTTCTTGATATGGAAGTTGAGTTGTTCCCCTTATTTGTCCACTAACCATATATTATCATACTTAATACTTCCTTTTGCTTTATACTTTGAATGTTGCTATAAAACATTTTTTGGTTGGTCTTAAGCCTTTTCTTGGTCTAGGTAGTTGGTGTTTGGACACTTTAGAGGCTCCTGCTGCTTATTTATTTCCATTCTTGTCTGTGTGTTCCTCTTTCCATCTACTGTTTGTATATGTACACTTTTGTCTGAGATCATCAGCAATCTCCCTCTTTAGCGACATTGATTTCCTTAACAGTTTTTCTGTTTTTTTCCTTAAGATAATTAATAATCATACTACCTGGATTTAATGTTTCAGAATTTCCTAAGCTTTAATCCTCTCCCCCTTTTGTACCTTCTACTGAATTTTAAAGTCTTTATTTCCCAGATTTAAAAAATCAAAAGATAAAAGTAATGAAATATATTTATGTATATTTTCTCTGATTGTTGTTGTTAGTGTTATAATAAATCCCAAGTGACAGTTCCTTTGACAAATTCTAAAGGACATTTCCTTTCCCCCACGTTAATTAATTTGCTTGCTCAACAGATATTTATTGAGTACCTACTAGGTGCTGGGGAAAATGCAGTGAACGATATTATCAAAATCTCTGCCTTCAGGGATGTGATGTACAGCATGGCGACTATGGTTAATAACACTGTACTGCATATTTGGAAGTTGCTAAGAGAGTAGATCTTAGAAGTTCTCATCACAAGAAAAAAGCCCTGTAACTATGTAAGGTGATGGATGTTAACTAGATTTATTGTGGGGATCATTTTGTAATGTATACAGATATTGAATCATTATGTTGTACATCTGAAACGAATATAATGTTGTATGTCAATTATGCCTCAATAAAAATTAAAAAAGAAGAAAGTGGAGGAGATTAAAAAAAAAATCTCTGGCTTGGAATTTACATTCTAGTTGGAAGAGACAAAGTGTAGCAAATACACACTCCTCACTTATGTCAAGTAGTAATACGGGCTCTGGAGAAAAATCAGAGTAAGGGAGCTAAGAAGTATACTGTTGGGTTGTTCTGATATAAAGATGTGTCAGGGAAGGCCTTGGTGACATCTGAGTTCAGACTTGAAAGAAGTAGAGGGAGCTGGGTGGATGTGTGGTTGAAGGGTGTTCCAAGCAGAAGAACAGCAAGTACAGAGGTGCTGAAGCACTAATGTGCCTGGTATGTCTGAAGAACTGCACGGAGGCCAGTGTAGCTGGAGGGCAGTGAACAGGGGAGAGTGGTTAGAGACTCGATCACGGGGTAGCGGGATGCTGCATATGCAAATGCCATAAAAGCCTTGGTGGAAGGACTTTTGCTGCCCTCACATCCCAAGTTTCCCAATACTTGCCACATTACCAGCTAGGTCCTCCTTGCCGTTCAGGATTCCGTCCAATACAGTAGGTCCTCTCACTGAGTCTTCAAATGTGTAAGAGGGAAAACCAACATCAGAATGGGTCAAGACTCAATTAGAGACACTGCTTAAAAGGAACTGAAGTTCCCAGGAGATGTTCATGTACTGGATGTTCAACATCACTACTGCCTTATTCCGAGAGCCTTCAACAAATTAATTTAAAAGCAGAGGCTACCGATGCCGATTGTCTTTATACTAGGAGCTCAATAGAAATCTCTTAGACCTCCTGTTGACAGTACATAAAACTTACCAGTAGAGGTCACACCTTAGTAATATTTTCAGATCCTCTTTTCTGTAAGCATGTAGGTTAATAAAGAATTGTTATTCAGTACACTAATAAGTTCAGTAAAATTTTATCTTGGGTTGTTAGGAGTGGTCTGTTTGCTACATTGTGTGAATTACCAACCACCATGTAAAAAATAAGTACTATATTGATGAAATATATTTACCATTAAAACCACATTGAGCATTTTAAAACTTGTGATAGAATATATACTCTAGAATTTGCATCAGCATGTGCATTATGAAAATGTATAAAAGACTATAAAATTCTATTTTAAAAATCTATAAACATTCTCTGAGAAGTCTATAAAAAATCATATTTGGCATGCCCAGTTGTTTAGATTCTAGGTAAATGAGAATTTATATTAAATAAGAGTAAAAATGATGGAAGTTCTTATCAAAAGATTGTTTTCTCTTTCAAGGAAATGGGTCCTGATGAATATGAAGAGATGGAAGAGGAAGAAGAAGAGGAGGAGGAGGAAGACGATGATGATGATTCGGCAGATATGGATGAATCTGATGAAGACGACGAGGAGGAGAGACGGAGGAGAGTCTTTGATGTTCCCATTCGAAGACGCCGCTGCTCTCGCCTTTTTTAGCAAGCCTCTGCTGATGGAAGCCCTGGGGTGAATCAGCCTGTTAAATAGATTTCTCAGTAATGTAAATAACTAAATTGTTCTCAGCTTATAGCAGGAAAACTAGCATGAAATATTGTGCCAGGACCTGGGTTCTATATGACACTACTTTAGGAGCTGGATTGTTTGAGTTTGCTTAGTTTTTTTGAGGTAGAGGAGGAAATGGGAATCTTTTTTTCCTCTTCTGGAAGTCAGTGGGAGAATAGTTCTCTAGCTAAGGAACAGACTTTTTTTTGTTTAAAGATATTTTATACTTATAAAAATATGGAAATGGGAGGGAGTAGAATAAGGATTTTAAATGAAGCAGAAATACCTACACAAGGATAGAGAGAAACTGTGACTGAATGATTCTGTGAAAAGACTTATAAGTTATTTAGAAATGAACAGAGTTTGTAATTAGGCTAATCCATTTAGTGAGTCCTATATATTTTGTACTCACAGGGAACTAATTGACTAAATAGCTTGAATGCTAGTTGTCCTTTCTTAGACAATCTGTCCTTAAATTTAGAGTTTTCATCACAACAACCTTGAATTTAAAGTCTATCAGTATGACTTTGACCTTGAATTTAGTCTTCAACTCTGCCAACCTTGAATTTAAAGTCTTCAACATTATGACCTTTGTCATGTTGTTCACAGATGCATCATTTTTGAAGTGTAGTGTGTAAAAGTATGTATTGTGTTGCTTATTAACAAAAGATTCTTCACAATATCTCATGTAGTCTAAATTTGTAAATACTGCTTCTGTTTTGTTTCCCCTCTATATACTTGACTGTCTAACTTTGTGATAAGTGACATGAATTTTAAGTTAAGATTAAGTATGTTTCCCTAAAACATGGATTTTTTTGTAATTATATAATTGAGAGTTTGGAATGAAATCCTCCAAGTGTCAAAAACTCACATTTTGAAAACATATTTTGGTTCCGATCCTGTATTTTGTATAATTGCCTATTTCCCATAAACGAATATTAATAAGCCTTTGCTCTTAAGATGGAAGAGGAGATCAAAACTCATTGGCCTATTGCCAGAGGCCCATTCAAAGTCATTTCCTGGCTTTGACGATACTCTGTCATGTACTCCACCTCTTAATTCCCCCAGGAACAGTTCTTTTGTAGGGAAAACTGTAGTAAGAGGGAGGTATATACAGGATTAAGCAGCTGCCATCAGAGACCATGAAGGCAAACTTAGTCTTTCATACTGGCACATGTCAGAATGTTCTGAAGTGGAGTAAGTAGTTTTTCCTGCTTATTTCTTTTTAAATAGGCTCCCAAATCTATTATGCCTATCCTTTTTTTTTTTTTTTTAATCAACCCACTGGTTTTTTGAAAAATAAACTTCCCCGGTAAAGCAGTGATTTAATTAAAACTAGTTAACGTTGGAAGTTAAAGCTGGCGCCAGGATACCTTGCCATTCTTTGCATCTTTCTTTTTTCAGAATGGCCTCTCCTCTCTCAGTTCACAGAGTACTCATGATGTTCCAAATCTCCCTGCCACCCCATCCAATCCTTGCTCCTCAGAATGCTTCAGGCTTGCTTATCCTTCCATCAGAATTCATTCTCTTAGTATGTTGAATGAATGGTCTCTAGTTCATACTAAGGTGTGATTGATTAGTTGATAACAACCTCAGGCATTTTATTTCATTGGCAAGAATGTGTATTCACACAGAAAAGGGATCTAACAGTTGGTCAGACTATGCTTTTGGTGGAACGAAGCCCATTTCTGGCTCCTAGGTCCCTTCAGAGCACCACTTACCTTTTACTCATTTGTCTGAAGCTTGATGTATCAGGATGAGGCAGATATGTAAATAAACCGGAGCTTAAATAGCTTAGGGGTTTTTTTTTCTCTTGTGAAAAGTAGGAGGTAACTAGCTCAGGACTGATAAGGTGGCCCAATGGTGTCAACATTCTAGGTTCCTTCCATCTTCCTGTTCTACCATTCGTAGCAGACTTTAATCTTTAAGGTCACCTCATGACTGCAAGATAGCGAAGGCAGTCATATTGTATTCCAGGAAGGATGATGAGAAAAGGGAAAAATTAAATGGAAAGTAAAAAGTCAATCATAAGGCTGGAGAGAGGTAAACCAGCCAGGTCTCCAGCAGGAGGAAAAGTAGAGAAGGGACAAGAGATGCAGGTATTAACGTGGGCAGCCTGTAAACCTGGTATGAAGGAATGGTAATGGCCCAAGTAAGACATGCTACAGGCATGAATTAGGGCAGTATCAGTAGGAGTAGAGGGAAGAGAGGATGAAATTGAAGTAGCTAAATGATAAAATAGGCAGCAGTTGGTGATTGCATGTGTGGGAGTGGAAGAAATAGAAGTTGATTCCAGGTACGGGGCTTCATTTATGAAAAAAAAATTGCAGGAAAAGCAGTGGAACATTGGAGATGAGTTCAGATTTGGACACATTTTGAGTTCAAGGTGTTTGTGGGATATAGAAATGGAGTTGTCCAGTAATCAGTTGGATATGAATATGAAGATCCAGGGAGTGGTCGGGACTGGAGAATAAAGATTTGCAAATCATCTGCAAACATACATACAGTCATCCCTCGGTATCTGCAGGGGATTTATTCCAGGACCTCCACAGATACGGAAACATGCTCAAGTCCCTTATATAAAATGGTGTCATACAGCCAGCCCTTGGTAACCGCATATTCTGCAGTTGGTTGGCCGAACCTACAGATATGGAGGGCCAACTGTATTCCCAAGGTAAAACAGTGGGTGCACTATAGTCTCCCAGGGAAAACATACAGCCATGGTTCTCAGTCCAACCCTGGCAACACCACATTATGAGGGGGTAATGGAAAAGAATCTCAAGACCGAAAGGTCAAGGAACTGAACGCAAAACCAGGAGAGAGTGGCATCTCAGAACCCAAGAGAGTTTAAAGGAGGGAAGAGCTTATAGGATACATAGAAAATGCATGTGGAAGAGCTTTGTAAACAAGCTATCATAGGAAACACATGTATTAGCTGATTTAAGCAGACACACTTTAAATATCAAAGCAAATCTTTCTGATGTGAGAATCCTGTTTGTATAGAGAAAAACCAAGATTAAGGCACCACCAAATGAAATTCATTCCCTGACATCCCAAAGCCATCAGAGGATCATGGTAGAAGGCACGTGTCATGATCAGTTGTCGTATGATTTTCCCTGCTTGAACTTTGTCATCGGTTCCTCCGCTCCCGATTCAACATGAGCAGTCCTGAGATGCAATACCTTCTTACCCTGATCCTCAGAGAGTCTCAGTCCCCAACAGAGGTCAATCTCTTGGAGAAAGACCTGTACTTTTGGCCTGCTTTTCCCACTCCCCCTTGTATGGCGCTCTTTAAGCCGGTTCTGCAGTGGGTAATGACAAAGTGATAACCAGAAACTTCAGATTACATCTTCACCTAAAAATAATGTTCTAGGGACTTCTATGGCGGTCCAGCTGTTAAGACTCCCGGTTTCCACTGCAGGGGGTTGTGGGTTTCATTCCTGGTCGGGGAACTAAGATCCCACAAGCTGCAGGGCACGCCCCGCCCCCCCCGAAAAAAAAAAAACCCACAGCAGAATTTCATCTCGGTTCCAAACAAGTCACAGAGGTGACTATGGCTGAAGGGTACTTGGAGGCTACCAGAGCCCGAGAGCAGAAAGGAGCCTCAGGCTGCAGCCAGGCTGGCTAACCCGACAGCCGGGCCAGTTGGGAGCTTGGCAAGGGCACACAAACATTTTGAAAAACATTTTCATATTTTTTTCAACAAAGGAGGAAAATTCATAAGTGTTGGAGTTTCATATTGTTTTTGTTTTCGATAACAAATCGGAGGAAGAACATCATAAACTTTCCGTTTTCAGTGTTTTATCATAAAGGTCTTAATCTAGTCCTGGCCACAGGTCTTTTTCTGCACCGGGGCCTGGAGCCCGCAATTGCGCCGGGTCCGGTGACCTTCGCTGGCAAACTGCGGCGCGCATGCCAAGGCCGGAGCCTGGGCGGGGTGGGGCCGGCGGGAGGAGGCGGAGCCCGCCCCAGCCGTAGGCGATAAAAAGGGACTGGACTACCCTAGCAGGCGTACCCGCGCAGAAGCGGACGACGGGGGCTGGAAGGTGAGGTCTGGGGGCCGGGAGGGGAGCGGAGCCGCGCTGAGAGTCCGGCACTCGGGGATTTGGGCCGGCGCATGCGCCCACGGGCAGCTGGGCCCGGGCCCCTGCCATCGCGGGACTGGGGGGTTTGGAGGGTCCGAGAGGGCCGTGCCCACCCTGCGCCGGCCTCCGCGCCCAGGGGCGGCGAGATCCGGCGCCCTTCCCCCGGCCCGCGGCCCGCAGCCTCCCGGCGATTCCTTTGTATACGACCAACGAGAAGGGGGGAGCGGGCGCGCTTTCCGAAACACCCCCCATTCCGCGGGCCCTGCCCTCCATTCTCCTGGGAGTATTTGTTTAGAAATTTGAATCTGAAGGGAAGCTCTGGCAGTTTAGGGAAAAGAAAGCGCATCGCACCTTGAAAGGAGGTTAATGCCATCCCTGGAAGTTATGGACATTCTTCTCTTCCTCTGGAGGTTTAAATTTTGAGTTTTAAACAGCAGGGTGGGGTCGTGACTTAGACATTTTAAGTCCAGTTTTAGTTTGCTTGGGCCAGCTTGGGCCGCATCCTTCATAGAGTCTGACGGCAGACTTTTAAGGAAACGTTAAGTAGTGGTTTTCTCCATGGATCCTGGAAATGTACCAGGTAACGTTCCATTTCTCCTCTGACGTATGTGGCTTCACCCCTTATCCCAGAACTCACACGGAGAAGAGCTGGGGTTTGTGACTCACCCTGGCAGTAGTTGTGTGACTTCTGAAACTCGGGTCTCGTCCGTGCCCTCGGAGTCTTTGTGAAATAACGATTTGGCCTGGTTGCCACCTAGTGAAGGCTCTGGCCCAGGCTTCCTCCGGTTTTCCTTTTGACCAGTGCTTTCCTTCCTTCCTGTAATGCCTCATGTCCACTTTGAAAGTGCCTCCTGCCGTAGCCAGCTGATTCTTTTAAAAATCCTGTTCTTGGCCAGTTTTTTAAGGACATCAGGGGGCTCCAGCTGAGACCTGCCCACCACTCTCAACTGCAATAATTCTATTTCATTCTAAACAAGTCAGCCCATACATTTTACAAACCTAGAGACATAGCCCACACCATATCAAGGTTGCTTGTGATGATAGACATTTCTTGAAAAGGAGGGAGAGACCTCAAATACAGGCCAGATAATCCGAAGATTGCGTACAATTCTGAGAATCACAGATCAGGGAAACAGCTCTTTCCTACCACCTTGCTCTCCGTTGTCTAGCTTCATCTGTCGGTGATGATGGCTCTGGAATGCTCCTAAAATAAGTAAAATTTGACATGGTTTGCTTGCAGAGAAGTGATGAAGTTCATGCGTGGTCAAAGGCCTGGGCTTGGCACCAGTTTGAGTCTTGGCTCTGCTCTTACTGGCTGCGTAATGCTGAGCAGGCTATTTAACCTCATTTTCTTACTGCTAAAATAACAGGCCTTACTTCTTAGGGTGTTATAAGGACTAAATGAGATAATTCGTGGAAAGGACTCTGTGCGCGCCTCGTAAGTGGAGAACAAATGTGGCTGTTATTGTTTCAGTACCCATGTTCCCAGTAGGGGGCAGCTTACTCCCAGTTCTCTAAGGAAGGCACATACAGCTCAGAATGTTAATTGAGGGAGGTGCCTGACTGCGGACCGAATGTGTGAAACTATGGCTTCTGTATTTTCAAACAGAAAACTATAAGGAATTATGCTGAGTAGCTTGTAAGGTAAAAGTCCAAATAAAAATGGATGTTAAGAGTGTGGAGAGCGGGTGTCTAATGGAATTCAGCTTTAACAGCTGCAGGTACAAGCTCTTGAAAAGAAATGCATTAAAAATTCTGGGCCAGCTCCAGAAGAACCTCACGAACAAAAACGCCATAAACAAAACCAAGCCCAGAGGTGCTTGAGATTTTCCAAAGCGGAGGACATGTTATTACTACACCCTATATCTTGTGAGATATCTTCACTACGCAGTTGGCTCTCCATGTACAATCTCAAAGGGCAGGGCCGTGACGAAGCTGTCTGACAAGGGCCCTCTTTGGAGAACTAGAGACTTGAGTTCCTGGAACAAATTGCAAGGAAGGCCCTTCCTTGTTGAGGAAGCTTCCGATTTGTGTAGTTTAGAGAGTTCTGAGGTTGTCTCTGGCACCTCAGAGTAGCTGCAAGGGGCTGTTCATAATGATGGTGGCTTTCTGTTTGTCTCTACTTGCTGATGTAATGACTTCTCTGAGCTGAGTGATCTTTGTGTAAGATCAGTGATCTTCTCAGCTTGCCTGGCTGTGTGTGTACAAGGTGATAAGGAGGCAAAGCCCCAAGCCACTAACACTACTGGCCTCTAGGTAATGTTAAGCTACTTGTGACTTACTGGCCTCTGGTAAATAGAAGCAAGATCCACCCAGTGTGTCTTTGCAACTAACCTGTTGCCTTGGGAACGGGTAATTTCATCCCCTGGGGCCTCCATTAATTTCCTATAAAATAGGAACGTTGGGTTTAATTTTTGAGAATACTTCTAGCCTTAAAGTTTATCAGCCTCTAAGGCTCCAGGCTCCCAGGAACAGAAACCATACTCCTGGGCATCTGTGAGTCTTGTGGCAACGTCGCTGATGTAAAATCTCTTCTCTAGTGGCCTGTGTTAACCACTTTATTTCAGAAGCTGAATTCACAAGCAGTTTCCCCACCAGAGAGTTTAACTGTGGTTAAGAGCTAAGACCTGGGTTTAAATGCCACTCTGCCACATCCCAGTTCTGGGGTTGGTGTATTCATTTTCTATTATTGTTGAAACAACTCACCACAAACCTAGTGGCTTAACACAACACAAATTTATTAATCTTACAGTTCCATCTGTCAGAAATCTGACCGGGGCCTCACTGGGCTCACATCAAGGTGTCAGCAGGGCTGTATTCCTTTTTGGCGGCTCTGTGCGAGAATCTGTCCCCTTGACCATTCAAGTTATTGACACAGTACAGTCTTTGGGGTTGGAGGACTGAGGTGCCATTTCCTGTCTGAGTGTCAGTTAAGGACCATTCTTCACTTCTAGAGGCCACCTGTATGCCTCAGCTGTGACCCCCTTGCTCTGTCTTCAGAATCCCCATGGGTGGGCAAAGTCCATCTCACTCTTTGAATCTTCAGCTCAGTGTGGTCCCCAGTTAGAAATGCTAATTTCTAACTGGGCCCCACCCAAGACCTGCAGAATCAGAACTTATAGGGTCAGGGCCCAGCAATCTGTGTTTAACAGCCCTCCAGGTGATTCTGATGCCCACTAAAGCTAGAGAACCAATACTGTTACCCTATTTTATTTTCTTCCTGGTCTTTACCATTAGTTGGTGTCCACCTCCGCTAGATTGTAAGGTTCTTGAGAGTGCGGCTTTGCCTGATTCAGCAGTCACTGTAGCCCAGTGCCTAGCATGGCACCTGCTCAGCTCACAGTGGGCTCATAAATGATCGTTGTGGAGATGACTGGGGGGTAGGTGCCAAGACTGAACTTACTTCATAGAGTAAATATACGCACCGATGTAGTCCTTCAGTTTGTTGGGTCATTGGTGTGTTAAATATTTTATGTTCACATTTATTTGGATTGTTTAGATGGATAGATAGATACATAGATAGGTAGATAGATAAAGATATTTGGGGAGACTGGCTGGAGTCTTCGCATGGACAGCAACACGTCTTTGTTTTCCTATTTAAAATAATGGAATATAGGCTTGCACTATCCATAAACTGGCTACCCAAAACATTTTCAGGAACTTGATTAGGGATGCCTGTATTTGTAAATCACCTTGCAACTTGTAGCTTCACCTTACATCTCAGGTGGATGGAAATGAATAAATAATGATCAGGTTGGTTCTTATTGTAGGATGAGAATCTCTAGTACTTCAGAGATCTTTTGCTTTAACCCCTTGCTGCTTTCTGCTGGCATCTTTCTGCATCATCTCTGATCTGTGATCTCTGCTCTCTGTGTGAACATTTCCAAGTGATGGGGAGTTTTTCACATTTCACCAAGGGAATTGATTTCCATATGTGCTGACAGTTTGCACAGTGCCTGGCACATGGCAGGGAGGGAGGAAGGGGTGGAGTGATAGCAAGCAGTTGCTCTTAGGAAGCTCAGAATGCCTCCCTAATTGATCCTAATGCTGTCTTTGTAAATTACACAGAATAACCTCTCCCTCTCTTCCTTGGTGGCCATTACCGTATTTGAAGATGGTTACCGTCTCTGACTGTACTTTTCCAAATAGGACAGCCCTGGTTTCTCCCAACCATTTCTCCTGGCTTTTACAGCTGTTTATTTTGCTGTCCTGATAAACTGGAAGAAATTCAGAAATCTGGCACCTAATAGTAAAAATATTATTTCCAGGTCAGGTCTAAGCCCAGGACAGAGTAACCCCAGGATTGTGTGTGCATTTGTCTGTTCCTTAAAGTGCCATGTAACATTTTAGCCCATAGTGAGCTTTAAAACCCTCAAGTCTTATTTTTATATTTTATCATTTTATAAAATCATTATTACCACTTCACAAATTAGGAACTGAAGTAAAGTAGTTGACTGCTTTAAGGTTATATAAATTGACAGCAGAGTGGGATTAGAATAGAGGTCTTTCAGGACTACTAGAAAATAACACAAGCCTCATTTTTTTTTTTTTTTTTTACAAATACAGGGTGTGACTAAAATAACTATTTTTAGACATAGGAGAATATATATACATGAAATATTTTTTACCTCAATGTAGCAAATTTTGAAAGGTGGTATATATTTTTAATACTTAATCAGGTGGAGTAGTAGAAAAATAAAAACTTAAGCTGCAAGTGAAATGACACATAAGTACATTAAAATATTCTTCACTCATGTTGAGAGCTCTTTCTATAAAAATGTTCATTGTTAAGAAAATATATTTAAGCATAAATAAGCTGCTCATAATTCTACCATGCTGTTAATCACATGATCCAAAATGTTCGGAAAAGTTGGAAGGTGTTCCAAGCATTTTTTTATACGAGTGTGTATGTATGTATGTATGTATGTGTGTGTGTATATATATATATATTTTTTTTTAAGACAAAGTAATAAAATTATAGCTATTTTTAAACTGGCTTTTTTTCTTAATACGCTGTGGATAACCTTCCATGTCTGTTACTCTTCATGGCTGTGTAGTTCCCCACCATGGAAGTGTACCATAATTTACTCATCTTCTTGTTGGAAATGTATGTTACCAAATTTTTACTATTTTAAACAATGCTTATATATCCTTGACTGTTACTTATTCCTCTGGTGAAAAGCCTATTTGGCGTGCCCCTGAAGGAATTTCCTTTAGAGTCAACTTCAGAGCCACCCAGGAAAATCTGTCCAGACTTCCTAAGGCTGGCTCCAGACGTGTCCTATGACTCCCAAATGGTGTTTTCCAATAGGCTCACCTATTTTATTCTGTGGACCTTTTCCAGAATGACTTTGGGTCTACGGCCATACCACCCTAAACGCGCCCCATCTCAACTGATCTCAGAAGCTAAGTAGGGTCGGGCCTGGTTAGTACTTGGATGGGAGGCAGAATGACTTTGGGCTGTTTCCAATAATTAAATCCATTTAAATGAGTCTTAATATGTTTAGAAAAGAGTGATGAGGTCTTCTGGATGCATCTTGCATCTAAGCGTTTGGTTGGGTGGATTGAAAAAGTAATGGCAGCTCTCTTGGTTCATCTGCCATCTGATCTACACTTAACTTATGGGCATCATTTTAAAATTTAAAATGGAGGATGTTTTAGACTAGGGGGAAGAGTTTCAAGCCATGAGGTTCAATTCTCTTTTTTAATTCTGTAACAGACTTGCCAGAAGACAGGTGATCTATGACTACTAAGGGAAAGTTTTGTAATGTGCGGAGTTTCCTATTTCTAATTATAAAAATAATGCTTGGCTCATTATAGACTATTTGGGGAGGTGTGGCAAAAAGTAAAAGGTCAGGAAGAGAAATGAGATTATAAATAATCCTGCTTAGTGTTTACTACTGTCAGCATTTGGGGGGCATTTATAAAATAGCTTTAAAACAATCAGCTATTTTCTGTCCCCCACCCCTGCCATTTCATAGCAACATATCGCTCTTGGAAATTCATATCTTAGTAGTGGTTAATGAAGACCTGGTCTTCCGATCTGAACAGCTCAACATCCGTACACTGATCACTTCCTCTCTCTGCCATCTTGGCCCTCCCATAGCCAAGTCACAGAAACAGCCGCTGTGACTACCAGCCAGTCCTGTGGACTTAAACCTCAGTCTTGACACTCCCCATCCAACCCAGATGGATGGCCTTAGGCTTGGGGGCTGCAGTCTCCCCTGCCCATCCAGTCCAGAGTGTTTGTCCAGCTTCCTGACCTGATGCTACCTTCTGTCGACCCTCCCCACGCTTCACCCCCCAACACCCCCTCCCTGCCCAATTTTCTTTTCCTGGGAACCTCGTGACTTCCCAGTAATACTCATGGTGGCTACTGCTTTTTGAGGGCCTTCTTTGGCCAGGCACCATGCTGTGCAGTACCTGTGATTATCCCTGTGTTTACTTGGTGAAGAAGGGAGGCCCAGAGGTTGAGTAACACACGGCAATAAGTGGCAGAGCCAGAAATATTCAAGGCTTTGTTCACCGGTCGACGAGAAAGCCTATCCCTAGACCAGTTCACTGTGCCGTTTCCGCCGTCTTTTGTTAAGAGATGATGAGCCTGTCTCAGTAGACCCTTCTTTCTGATGCTTGTCATCAAGGGCGAGTTCACTGCACTGCACCCTCTTTGTTGTAATGGTGTTATTCATGCCAAGGACCATTCCGAGGGAAGTCTCCTGGAGCTTGCAGCTCCTGCCAGCCTGGCACCCTCCCAGCACCTACCCGCCCCAGTCAGGAGGTCCCTCCCTCCTCCTCCAATAGGGCTACCTGAGGAAGCAGATGTTCTTAACTTTTAGGAAGAGTCTGATGCTCCCCGCACCCCTGTTCAGCGACCTCAGATGGGTGCCTTCCTCTCCTGTTCTCTTGCAGCACTTCTTCCCAGCCCCAGGCCTGTCTAAGCTGAGTGTGTGAATCACCCTTTCTACCCAGATGCCCCCGAGCCTGAGGAACCAGGCAGGGAGCTGGGGTGTGCTGGGCCTGGGCCACTGGCTGGGGGGTGGGTGGCGCGGGAATGCTGTGATTCTCTCCCTTGACCCATCTGGCTCCCGACAGAGGGCATTGCAGGGGCGTCAGGTGCTGGCAGGAGGGGCTGGGGCCTCTCCCTGAGCTATTAGGATGCAGAGACCTCACTGCCTCCACCTCTCAGGCTCAGGGAACAAGAGAGCCTGGAGAGGCCAATAGTCTGACCCGGAGGTATGTACGTGCCTGACTTCGGGCAGGAAGTCTGGATGTGGTCAGGAAGGAAGTCCAGGGTGAGGCAGGAAGCCGGTGACAGCCACCACTTTTCTGTGACTGTCAAGCACATAGTTAACTTGTCTTATCTCACCTCAACTTCCTGGTGTGGGAAAGCGCCCATGTACCTGCCCCTTGTTACAGGTGAGGAGAATGAGGCTCAGTAGCCGTGGCAGAGCCAGACCTTGTGTCCAGGTCTTTGCCAGCCCAGAGTCTGAGCTTCTGACCACTGGCCTCGGGCAGCCTCAGGTCCTCACCGCGCAGGGGTGCTGTGGGCAGCTACGCCCCGGGAGGGTCAGCCCGGTGGCGGGGGGCATTAGTAGGCTGTGGTAGGTGTTGCAGGTGCCAGAGGGAAGTGGGGGGTATTCAGCCTGTAAAGAAAGGCCAGGCCCAGTTAGATTTTCTCCCCACTTTCCCACATGTCAGCAAGCGACCTGTCTCTCTC
Source organism: Mesoplodon bidens (assembly GCF_964165515.1). Lineage (NCBI taxonomy): Eukaryota > Metazoa > Chordata > Mammalia > Artiodactyla > Ziphiidae > Mesoplodon > Mesoplodon bidens. The sequence goes on along the minus strand of NC_138164.1, from coordinate 91,371,353 downwards.
CCGGGCGTGGCTTACTCAATGGCTTCGTCTTTGGGCAACGCCAGGCCCTGCCCTGTTCACTTCCCAGTTCTCCTCTGGCCTTCCTCAGCCAACTCCTGAGCATCACATGACTTTCAAAGGTGTGAGAGATGCCATTTCCAACCCAGAGGAGGGCAGGGCCCACCCACCAAGAGCCCCATCTGTGTCTGTCTACCGGGCAGAAGTCCTGGCCTGTGCGGCCCAGGAGAATAGAATGTGGAGCCGCCCTGGTTTGGAGCAGCTGCTGCCTGTTTGTTGGAGGATGGCCTCAGGGAAGTCGGGGTAGCGTCGGTAGACTCCTTAGATCTACTGCTCATGATTTGGACTTAGGCAAGTTAAAAACCTCCCTGTGGGGACTTCCCTGGCGGTCCAGTGGTTAAGACCTCACCTTCCAACGCAGGGGGTGTGGGTTCGATCCCTGGTCCTGGAGCTAAGGTCCCGCATGCCTCAGGACCAAAAAAAAACAAAACATAAAACAGAAGCAATATTGTAACAAATTCAATAAAGACTTTAAAAATGGTCCACATCAAAAAAAATCTTTAAAAAACAAATAATAAAGTCTAAAAAAAGAAAAACCTCCCTGTGTCTTGGCCTCCTGCTCAGGTAAAAGGAGGGTTCAAGGTGTTTCAGCCCTCCCTTCTCCCCTGATGCTCACTGCCACACATCTAGGCATTAATGTAATGGGGACTTGTCATCAGAGGTCCCTGGAACCCCTGCATACTTTTCCATAGTGATTAAGGAGGAGGTGGGGAACCAGAGATTTTGTGCACGCTAAGCCTTTGCCTCCTGTTCTGAATGCACACCGGTGCCCTCCAGAGTTACCCCTTCCATCTGATGCACTGGTGCCCTCCAGAGTTACCCCTTCCATCTGATGCATTTAGTGGCGTGGCCTGGAGAAGTGGCCCTCGCTGGGCTCAGGCTCAATTCAGCCAGCAGCTGGGGGTGGGGCCTGCAGAGCTGAAACTGCAGGTGCTGCATTACGTACTTTGTTCATATTCTCATTTGAGTCAGCGACCCTGAGGGGGAAGATAGTGCTGTCCCACTGCTCAGTCATGAACACTGAGGCTCAGAGGAACTGAATTTATTCAAGGGTGCACGGCTACTGTAGGTGGGAGCTGGGGTGGGCCCAGTGTGCTTTGACTCCCTGCAGCCGCCCCTCCCACCAGGCCCGGCAGCATTTCTTCAGTAAGCTGAGGTCTCAGCCAGGGAGGGACCAAGAACTGCCCCACCTGAGAGCACCCTCGGTTCATTGCACCCAGCCTGGAGGTTCCCTGCTTTCTTGGTCTGCTCACTCCTTCCCATGTTTCCTGAAGCCCCCAGGCCTTCCAACTCTTGGTTTCTGAGATACCCAGCAATCACCTGTTGGTTCATGACAATGCTTTGTGTTCCTTCCTTCCAGAACCTGTAGCCGGTCACAATGGGAAGCAAAGGAGGGTTCATCTTGCTTGGGCTCCTCTTCAGCCTGGCTGTCATCTGCCATGTAGGTGAGTGGTCCAGAGGGACATGGATCTGGATCATGTAGGCCGCCTTGGCCCTAAACTTTTTCTTAGGCCTCAGGAAGACCAAGCTGATGGCCACAGACCTCGGGCCGAGCTTCGGTTCTTTTGCCATCAGTATTACAGGTCCAGGGTGGTGTGGCTGCTCCTTCCTGTGTTACGGCCCTACCCTGAGTGTAGCACCTTCCTGAGTTACAGTTCATCCTGGGTGACAGAGCTGCTTTTGTGGGGAGCGATTACACTGAGCTGCTTGAGTTTCACCCCACTCACCACCAGCCGCTGGGGCTACCGATGGATGCCATCTTTTAGAGTGCTGAGCCCAGCCGCCCGCCCTGGGCTTCTCCCATGTAATGCTGCTGCTGCTCATAGCATTCACGTGCCAATCACTATTCTCAGCATTTTACATGTATTTACTTATTTAATCCTCATGTCCACCCTGTGGAGCAGGGACTATTTTTCTTGCCATTTTACAGGTGACAAGACTGAGGCCCAAAGAGATTAAATAACTTGTAAAAGATCACACCAAAGTGGTGCAGCCAGAATTTGAACCCAAATAAGCCTGGCACCAGAGTGTCTGCCCCAGCTCCTTCACGGGGCCACCCCTCCCTGCCTGCTGGAGATCCTAGTTACCTCTAACAGTAGGAACACCTGTGTTACTTGCTTTGCTTCATTGTAAACATCAAAGGCCATTTTTTGCCTATGTCATGTTGGTACTACTAACTGTTACTTGAGGGGTGGGGACAGGAGGCAGAAAAGGAAGTAGCCATGCGGTGGGCACTACAGAGGCATCTGCATGTTGGAGCACGTCTTAGAGCTTGTAGCTTTAGTAGCTCCCATATGGTGAACGCTTACTAGGTACTAGGGCCTGTACCGGACCCTGGCTCATTTAATCCTTCCAGCCATCCTGTGAGGGCTCAGTACGATTACGCCCATTTTACAGTTGAGGAAACTGAAGCAAAGAACAAAGTAGCCCAAGGGCATGTTTGAACAAGTTTTCCCTTTCTGAGAAAAGACAAAAGTCACGACCCCCCTCCCTCCCCACGTCTGTTGATTGTAGTCACAGAGGTTTGTAATGTGGTTCGCTATGTTACAACATACGTTATTGTCTTAATTCTTCTACCCAGTGAATTTTCTGTAGTAAGAATAGCCTGGTCATACCTGCTTTCCAGCAGTCTACATTTGTTTATGGAGCAGGCTTGGGTTTGGCGCTGTTAGCTGTTCTGTGACAGGTCTCGGGGGCACGTAGGTCTTTCCTGAGGGAGTCGGAGTGTGAAGAAGATCCACTCCACCCCGGCTAAGTAGCTAGAATATCAAACAGCCACTGACTTATTGCTTGCCCCTGACCTGGTCTCCCCCATAATTGGTCCTGGTTTCTTCTCTTTCCTACTCAGGACAATTAGAAGAACATCACGGTAAATAAACCAAGCGTGGGCTTCAGAACTGATCGCCTGGGTGTGAGTCCCAGCTCTCCTCTTAGTAGCCATATGACTTTTGACAAGTTAGTTAATATCTTAGTCTTAGTTTTCTCTTGAAAAATGGGGATGGAGATCCTTGAGCCTGCCTCTTATAGGAATTCTCTGAAGATTGAAAGTTTAGGTATTTGAACACTGTGTTAGCTGTGAATATTTCTGCCCCACAGAAGTTCCAAACGTGAGCTCTCTTTCCTCTGTCTGAAGGTTTGACCTGGCCATTTAAGATGTTATAGGGATTTCCCTGGTGGCGCAGTGGTTAAAAATCCGCCTACCAGTGCAGGGGACACAGGTTCGAGCCCTGGTCCGGGAAGATCCCACATGCCACAGGGTAACCAAGCCCATGCACCACAACTACTGAGCCTGCACTCTAGAGCCCACGAGCCACAGCTACTGAGCCCGTGTGTCATAACTACTGAAGCCCGCTTGCCTAGAGCCCGTGCTCCACAACAAGAGAAGCCACTGCAACGAGAAGCCCACGCACCACAACAGAGTAGCCCCCGCTCGCCACAACTGGAGAAAGCCTGCCTGCAGCAATGAAGACCCAACGCAGCAAAAAATAAATTAACTAATTAATTTAAAAAAAAAGAAGTTATAGAGAGCTTCACTCCTATCTGTGCTCAGGAAGTGAGGAGCCACTTTCTTCTGGCCTTTGGAGAATTCCTCTCCCTGGTGATGAACCTAGACTTTGGCCTTAGAACTAAAAGTCAGCTGTTGGGTTCTAAAACCCACATTTCGTCTTGGTTAAACCATGCCATTCTTCTATGAGATTTTACATATTTCATCTTTGAAAATGTCTTTTCACACCGATAGGTACTTCCAAATACTGATTACGTGGCAGAAGCCATGTGGCCGGAAGAAGGTGATCTCTTATTGTAGAAAAGAGTATGTCCACATGAATCAGGAAAACTTGCTTCCAACTCTTCCCATCACAAATGTGGAATATGACTCATCTTTTTCCATCACCATCGTTATAAAAACAGAGAAGGGAAAATAATCCAGTGAAACTTGAAGTCTAGCCACCAAAGATGAATCCTAAGAACATGAGTGGGAGCGGTAGTCATTTTTCAAATTGGAGAACCAGAGGCGTTTGCTTCTGATATGAGTCGACCCTCGTGTTCAGTGTCACTGTGCATGTCTTCCCACCCACATGGGTTTAAAGTGTATGGCTGCTGCCTGCCCCTTGACTGTGTTTGCTTCTGGCGATGGGTCGTTCCCTCAGCAGAGAACAGCTGCAGTGAGGACGCCTTATCCCAGAGGCCATCAGACTTGTTCTGCAGAGGTCCAGATAGTAAATATTTCAGGCTTTGCAGGCCAAGAGACAAAAATCAAGGATATTATGTAGGCTTTTATATAAATAAGAGAGAAAACATTTCTCCAAGTTTTTAATTGACAGAATTCAAAAATGTAATAATTGAGTACAATTATTTCTAATACAGATCTACTACTGAGAAGAATGGAATTATTGCTGGGAGAATAACATTTTGCTTACTTTGGGATTCAAAAGTTAGTGTTCCCCATCATCAAGTTGGTTGCAAATGTTCATCTGTTAATACTGATCTGTAATGAGGTTTCATGCATCTCGTCTTGGAGCTTCTTTCCACACAGATAGGCACAGCCAAATACCGATGAGCAGCCCGTGAGAATGTTATGTGATAGAGCATATTCATTGCTTGGAAGGTGTTTATAGAATTCTGTTAGTTTATCCTCTTAATGGATTCCTTTTAATATGTCATTGCATTGCAGATTAATCCCTTCCGGTTGAAAGTAGGAGAAAGCTTCTCAATTGCACAGTTAAATGGATTTTGAAATCTGGAAATTCCCTTTGCACTTGCCTCAGGGTCCAAACAACTGCTGCTGCAACTGTAGTTTGAGTTTGGGAAAATATATCTGCTGCAGATATATGTGGGAAGGAAGGCCACGCTGAGTTGCTGACCTCTGACCCACACTAATGGAGCTGGTGGGCTTGCTTCTGCTGCCAGGAGGGTGAGTCATTGCTGGTCTACCAGGTCCTGACGGGCATTCTTCCTGATCCTAGGTCACAGCCTGCAGTGCTACAGCTGTGTTAACCCAGCTAATGGCTGCAATACGGCCGTCAATTGTTCACGTAATCAAGATACTTGTCTCATCGTTAAAGCCGGTAAGAGCCTCCCCCTCCCCCTCTTCCTGAGTGTAATGGGATGAAGAGAGCCTGGGAAGAGATCTGCGCCGCTCTCATTCTTGTTAGACTCGTATTCAACAAGTAATAGCTATCATTTAATAGCACCAGTTGTGTGCGGCGCTAAGCACTTTCCATTTGTTTTTTTATTTAATATTTCCCATCTACCACTCGGGGTAATATTTTATTCCCGTTTGGTAAATGAGGAAACTGAGACTCAAATTAAGCAACAGACTAAGGTCAAGGAACGAGCTCAGGATCTGAACGTGGGACTCCATCTAATTCCAACACTTGTGCTCTTAACAGCAACGCTGGCTGCCCCGCAAACTTTTCAGAGCCTGCCCTGTGCCAGAGCCTGAGCTAGGAGATCGGGGTACAGAGATAAAGAAAGGAGATGATGAAAATTGTGAAAGAGGCCTGTGTAGCTATTACAGATGTCTTTATTTATACCCGTGTCTCATTCCGTGGGGAATTTAATACATACAGAGTCCTGAGGGGACTCAAGCTGAGCTCAAAGGATAAGTAGGAAGTAAGAGGACTAAGAGAGGAAGGGTGTTCCCAAGAAAGGCAACAGTAGGTACCGAGGCTTGGTGGCCTCAGAGGACAAGGAACTCGTGGGCTTGGGGTAGGGAACTGTCAACATTGACAAATTTTGTCAAATCTGCATTTTCCAAATTGGTTAGACTATGGAATCGCTTCCTCCATAAATCCTGTTAAAATAGAATTTAGGAAATGGTGGACAGAGGCAAGAAACCAGCAAAGGCATGCCCTCTGCTCTTGGCTGGGTGTGGTTCTGGACTGAATCAGTGTGTGGAAATGATACTGGTGAGGAGTGGCTATTTCAGGACCTGCTTAGTTAGTGTACAAGGTCAATCCCCTGACCTCCATCTCTAAGAGATAAAAGTAAAAATACCCTTCAAGTTAGTTCACTCATACCCTCTATGTAAATTCTTCCCAGTGTCCACCTCAAGGAATGCTAAGCACATCAGGTAAACTCATAAAAGGCTTGGGAGACCCACATGTTCAGAAAAAGCTGATTGAAAGGAGGAGGAGTTTCACTTCCCCAGAAAGGAAAAATCCCTCAATAAGTAAGGACGAATTAGAATGATCCTGTCTAAAGAACAGGAGTATCTCATAATTTTGATATAAACTCCTGGAATACAGCTCAGATTCCAAGGCCTACGTGTAAGGTCCTTGATTCTGTAGGGGACAGTTCCTCTGCCTCACCTGGGACTATTAATTCATTGTTAATGTAGAAAGCATAGTGAGGGTGCCAGAGAGAATAATCATTCACTCCACAAATATTTGAGCACCAATTATCTATGAGCTCAGAGACCTTCTTCTTAAACCTGATTGTCTGTGTCTCTTGAACCCCCACTACAAAAAGTATAATTTCCAAATGAGAGAATAAAGGCAATACTATATGTAGAATAAGTATTAGATTATCAGTTAGAAGCTTTGACCTCTGATCTCTGTCTTGCCACCAGTAAGTTCTTCCGGCCTCTGTTTTTTATTGATGAAGTGGGTGTGTCAGATGGTAGAGGTGGAGAGAAAGAAAGAGGGAAGTAGACTAGACTAGGGAACAAATCCCATTGTTTCCTACCTGAATGGTTAAACTTTCATTTTAGTTGTTTCCAACATTGTTGAAGTATAATTGACAAATAAAAACTGTATATGTTTAAGGTGTACAACATGGCGGTTTGATATACATATACATTGTGAGATGATTACCACAATCAATCTAATTAACACAACCACCCCCTCACATTGTTACCTGTTTGTGTGTGATGAGAACACTTAAGATCTACTCTGTTAGCAAATTGCAAATAGACAATACAATCTTGTTAACCACAGTCATAATGCTGTACATTAGATTCCCCAGAATTTACTCATCTTATAATGAACTGTTATGCTTTGTAAAAATGATTAATGTAAACAATGGGGCACGTCTATTAGAATGGCCAAAGTCTAAAACACTGACAGCACCAAATGCTGGCGAGGATATGGAGCCACAGGAGCTCTCATTCATTGCTGGAAGGAATATAAATTGGTACACAGTACGTACTCTTACCCTAAGATTCAACAGTTGCATTCCTTGATATTTACCTAAATGAGTCAAAAAATTGTGTCCACTCAAAAACCTACACATGGATGTTTATAGCAGCTTTAATCATAATTACCCAAACGTGGAAGCAACCAAGATGTCCTTTAGTAGATGAATGGATAAATAAACGGTGGTACATCCAGAGAATGGACTAAAAAGAAATGAAGTATCAAACCATGAAGAGACATGAAGGAAACTTTAATATGCATTACTGAATGAAAGAAGCCACTCTGGGAAAGCTACATTGTTATGATTCCAACTATGTGATGTTTTGGAAAGGGCAAAACCAAGGAGATAATAAAAAGGTCAGTGGCTGCCAGGGGTTAAGTGGGGGAGGAGGGAGGGATGAATAGGTGGGGCACAGGATTTTTCAGGCAACGAAACTAGGAATGTGTGTGATACTATAATGATGTACACATGTCATACATTTGTCAAACGCTATAGAATGTACAACACCCAGAATGCACCCAAATGTAAATTATGGACTTTGGGTGATGATGATGAGTCCATGTAGGTTCATCAGTTGCAACAAATGTACTGGCGGGAGATGTTGATAGTGAGGAAGGTTGTTTGGGGTGGAGGTGGGGCTGTCGGGGGCTCTATGGGAACTCTGTACTTTCTGCTCAATTTCGCTGTGAATCTAAAACTCCTCTCAAGTATAAAATCTATTTTTTTAAGGATATTGTGAATCTTAAATAGTTTTCTTCTTCTCGTGAACATAGGTCCCAAAACTTCAGCTAGACATGTGGTAACAGCAGTTCTTGAAATATAGATATTCAGACCTTACAGTAAGGCAGATAGTAACAGAACATCTAAATGCCCCTCCGACTCTGATTGACATCAGCCTGGGAGAGGCGAGGCACACTGTCATAAACATGAATCAAAGGCCAGGCATACATTGGAGAAATTATTTAATTAATCTAGCCACATTTTCGCCCCAGCTGTGAAATAGGAATACTTATCTCCCAGGGTCAGTGGGGCATTTAGTGGAGAAATGTGCGTGATAGAAGATTCAGTCTAGAAGAGAGACAGATGGGTGCTACTTCAGCCACTATTTACTGGCGTCCTGGCTAGGTCCTGGAAATATAAACCGTGTACTTAGAGTCTGGCAGAGCCTTTGATGACAGTGCCAAGCAATCATTTCTGTAATGGCCTTTCAAATAAGGGACACACTGAAGGATGCCTAAGGCAACTGGGGACTACTGCTTGGTAAAGGCAGACTCAAGGCAAATCTTCAAAGAGAGTGGGGAGGCTGTGCCTAGCAGAGAGAGAACCTTTAACATTCCGGTGACTCTGTGATATGATCCACTTTTACTTGGGTGATTCTGATAGTGGCTTTGGTGAGAAGCTCACCATTGAAGGTTGTTATGCAAATAAGATCATTCAAGTAAAGTGCTTGGCTCACTGCAGGACACATAGTAAGTGATTAATTGGTAGCAATTATTAATAAATTACTATCTGCTTTTCCCAAGCTGTTAGGCTTCCCTAATTAACATTCTGGTGACTTTAATGCTTTCCCAGTTCCAAAGCCTGATTACTACTACGTAAGACAGTAACTTGTCCTATTCAACAGCATTCTTTAGTACAGTATTAGAAGCATCCACTTAAATATTTATGATCCAAGCAGGTAGAGTCACTGGAACACTCTTATCTGGCCTCTGCCACTTGACCAAACTTCACTGAAATCCAGGCCAAACACTCATCTCCTCTGAGGGGGAGGATAGAACAGTTATACCTGCAGTTATAAACTTAGACGTTTTGTTCTGAGCTGTGAATGAAATAGAATAAATTCGTTACTGGCCTTAAATAAGGAAATGGTCATCTGTATTTTCTTCTTTCCAACACAGAAGAAAAGAAAATGATTCCAGGGCAGGGACCAACCTTCTATATCTGTGTGTCCCCAGCATCTAGCACAACTATCTTCTCTTCTCTCTCAACTCTCACTTTTTAAAAATATTTAACATAATTTTTCTAAATATTAAAAAATCACTCTAAGCTAATTGGCATTGTGTATTTTGGCCTGCATTTTCCTTTGTGTGTAAAAATTGGGACCATGATGGCACGTTCTTTTGGGAAATTTTCCTGCTTTACTGAATAATCTAATGATTTTTTAAAGGAAGTTTAAGCTATGTTTAAAATAAATTCATCCAGTGACTTTTTATTTTAAATCTCAATCTACAGAGAAATGTAGAAGTGAAAGATAGTCTTCTGTGAGGGTAACACTGTTAAATTACTTGGGAATCTTGCCAGAGAAAAGTAGTATACTCACCCCCACACATATACTTTATACAAATGGATCACATTCTACATATTGTTCTGCATCTAGGCTTTTTTTCTATTGAGATATAATTCACATATCTCAGTTCCAAAGTACATTTTAAAGTGCGCAATTCAGGGCTTCCCTGGTGGCGCAGTGGTTGAGAGTCCACCTGCCGATGCAGGGGACACAGGTTCGTGCCCTGGTCTGGGAAGATCCCACATGCCGCGGAGCGGCTAGGCCCGTGAGCCATGGCTGCTGAGCCTGCGCGTCCGGAGCCTGTGCTCCGCAATGGGAGAGGCCACAGCAGTGAGAGGCCCGCATACCGAAAAACAAACAAACAAACAAACAAACGTGTGCAATTCAGTGACCTTTAGTATATCCACAGCTCTGCACAACTATCACCACTCATTTCAGAATGTTATTATCACCCCAGAAGGAAACCCCATACCCATTAGCAGTCACTCCCTATTCTTCCCTCGCCCATACCCTGGCAGGGAGTACTAATCTACTTTCTGTCTCCATGGATTTGCCTATTCTGGACATTTAGATATAAATCGAACCATACAGTGTTGTGGTCCTTTGTGACTGGCTCCTTTCACTAGCATAATTTTTTGTTTGTTTTTTTAAAGTATATAATCTATTCTTTTTTTTAATTTTTTATTCATTTATTTTTGGCTGCATTGGGTCTTCGTTGCTGCTCACAGGCTTCCTCTAGTCGCAGCGAGCGAGGGCTACTCTACGTTGCAGTGTATGGGCTTCTCATTGCGGTGGCTTCTCTTGTTGCAGAGCACAGGCCCTAGGCACACGGGCTTCGGTAGTTGTGACTCATGGGCTCTAGAGCACAGGCTCAGTAGTTGTGGTGCACGGGCTTAGTTGCTCCACGGCATGTGGGATCTTCCTGGACCAGGGATCAAACCCGTGTCCCCTGCACTGGCAGGCAGATTCTTAACCACTGCGCCACCAGGGAAGTCCCTGCGTATAATGTTTTTAATATTCACCCATGTGATTGGATATATCAGTACCTCATTCCATTTTATGGCCAAATAATATTCCATTGAATGGATATACCACATTTTGCTTATCATTTACCATTTAATGGACATATGGGTTGTTTCCACTTTTTAGCTGTTTTGAATAATGCTGCTATGAACATTCGTGTATAAGCATTTGTGTGAACGTAGTTTTCAATTCTCTTGGGTAATATATTTACCTAGGAGTAGAATTACTAGGTCATATGGTAACTATTTTTAACCTTTTGAGGAAATGCCAGACTTTTCCAAGATACCTGCACCACTTTACCTTCCCACGAGCAATATTTGAGGTTTCCAGTTTCTTCGCTTCCTTGACCCCACTTGGTATTTTCCAATTTCTTGACTATAGCCATCCTAATAGGTGCGAATTGATCCTCATTGTGGTTTCGATTTGTATTTTCTTAATGGCTAATGATGTTGAGCATCTTTTCATGCACTTATTGGCCCTTTGTATATCTTTGGAGAAGTATCTATATCCTTTGCCCACTTTTTAATTGGGTTGTCTTTTTATTATTGACTTGTAAGAGTGTTTCATATATTCTGTGTACTATACTCTTATCGGATATATGATTTGCAAACATTTTCTCACTTTTTGTGGGTTTTGTCTTTTTAGTTTTTTAAAATAGTGTTCTTTGAAGCACAAAAGTTTAATTTTGTTGAAGTCCAATTTAACTATTTTTCTGCATCAAAAAAAACCCTCAAACTCCTCCCATGTCAATACACATGGTCCTGTGGCATTCCTTATCTGCATGGAACTTCGTTGTGTGGAACTCTACCATAATTTATCCAAGTGCTTTTTTATTAACCAACTGTTTGTCTTTTAGTTTCTTGCTGCTACAGATAGTAGTGCAGTGACCATTCTTGAGCGTATATCTTAACCTTTTTTCAAGTAACTTCATAGAGTAAATTCTAGAAGTGGGATTGCTGGATCAAAGAGGGCATGTGTTTAAAAATCTTAGTAACTCTCTCAAACATTAGTATGATTGCCTGTTGCCTTCCATATACACACAACTGTATTGGCTCTGATGAGACTCTGCTTTTATGGAAAAGTTCCATTCAGAGCTGGATCATTATTTACTTAATTGTTCCCCTTTATAAGCTAACTGGGATGCATATTTTTACCCAAATATCTCTATTTCCCCACGATAAGTTCTAAGAAGTAGAACTGAGAGTTTAAAGACAGGTGCAGAGTTTTACCTGCTTGATTGCTTATCTTTGTGTGTGTGTATTTCCCCCACAGTGCCAACAAAAACTTACTACCAGTGTTGGATGTTTGACCGTTGCAGTTTCGAAGCCATTGCGAAAGCCTTAGGGGAGAAGGAGCTTCAGTACCGCTGCTGCCAGGAGAACCTGTGTAACAAAAATGACGGGACGAGTATATCAGGGAAAACAGCTCTGCTGGTCATCCTGCTGCTGGTGTCAGTCTGGAGCTTTTGTCTGTAAATCTACCCCAGGAGGGCTTCTCCTAAATCTCCTGTTTCTGTATACTCCTTATTTCCTGTGCTGCTGCATTCCAAAGGCTTTATATTTTCCAGCTGGATCCTGTTGGGAAAGACTAAAACTAGCTTGAACAAGTTAGATTAGAGAGAGGAACTCAGAGGGACTCTGAAGACCAGTTCTGTTGGCAGAGAAGACCTGTTGGAGGGAAAAAGTTTGAGTGAAGTGCATGTGATTTGAGTAAAGTTGCATGCTTCTTACTCTGCTCTTTGCACTGACAGCTTGAGTAGATTCTCTGCAGTCCTCAGCTATTTCCCTCTGGTTCCTTGGATGTAGTTAACGTGATCAGTACTTTTTTGGGTGACCGGGGCAGGGGGCTCCTTTTCAACAGTCTCTCACAAGGCATGCTTTATTCTCGCCTTTCATGGCCCCTGTATTGCCAGGTAGGCATGGTGCATGTTCCAGGTGTGGGCTGTCAGGGACAATGAGATTCTTAATGACTGTTGTATTCTCAGCTAGAAGGTGTCTGGCTGGGAAGGAGGTAAGCTTTCCAGATGGCAGGGCACGGAAGCACAAGGTTTATCTTTAGAGAGGTACCAGAGGCTGAAACCTGAGTTTTCCTCTGTCCCTAAATTTTGTATTCTTTGCTGTCTTTCAGCAGAAAAACTCAGTAGCATAAATTAATGGTGTGTTAAAACTATCCCTCCCACTCCCCGCCTTTTTTATTGGAATGGTAGGCTGTCTTAGCTTTGTCACACACAGTTAAAAATTAAACATTTGAATATTCTATGTTACTTGTGACTTGCAGTTATTAAGGGTGCTTATTTTAAATGTTACTGGTAGGAAAACTCTTCATATGTGTGTGTATAATGCATGAATGGAAAAGGAAGAGCCTTTGGGTTTACGATTTGAGATTTCCAAATGTCATCATGAACAGTAACAGGTCTGCAGGGATGTGTTTTACCTGCCGACATCCAGCCTGTTGGCTCCTCGCTGAGTCAGCACAGATAGTGTAAAATACACCTGTAAGGGCTGTTAGCGTAATCACGAATACTGAGGCTTTCAGAAGCGCTACCGGTTTCCTAAAAAGTGATACACCTTTTCAGGAGGACAAAGTTTTGCCTCTTGTGGGTACTGGTGAATAATTTAAGATCCAGTAGACAATGACATTTGTATGCTTACAGTCTTGGCTGTATTTAACAGCATAGTCTGACTTTTGCCGATGAGAGTGGAATTTATTAACATTAAAAAGAACCAAAAAAACTCCTTGATTATGTGATCTGTTGGACAAACCAGAATGAATACTGCCTTTCTGAAAATAAAATCTCATCCAACGCATGAGTGTGGTGATTGGCCCAAAGAATAACAACATAAGTGACACGCCCAATGGTAGCAACTGAAAGAAGAGATCTTGGACGGTATCAGATTTCTTCTGTTGATGCCATTACTTAAACACAGACCAATAGAGGCTTCCTCATCAAAACCTAGCATTACCTTGGTGTTCTGTGTTCCCTGTTGGCTCAGAGCTTTTCCTTACATCCTCTTTAATCTTCTGTTCAAAGACAAAATACTAGGTGTGACTCTTTCCTCAATAGAACTTTTTCTGCCCAAGAAAGTACTGACCATGCCCACAGCAAAGTGGCTCATTTCATACAGTGCCTTTTAGTTCCAAGGAACAAGAACCAATTTTGACTCACTTAAGCAGAAAATGAATTTGGGGGAACTTTGAAGGGGCATTCAACCAGACTGCAAAAAACCAGTAGTTGGGGAGAGTTCCCTGGTGGTCTAGTTGTTAGGATTCAGTGCTTTCACTGTTGTGGCCCAAGTTCAATCCTGGGTCAGGGAACTGAGATCCCGCAAGCCATGCAGTACAGCCAAAAAATTTAAAACATTAAAAAAAAGCCAGAAAGGAGGAGTCAAAATGGTGGTGTGGGAAGATGCGGAGATAGCATCTCCCCACAAATAGGGCATCTGCCGGCCGCTGGTGGGTACTCTGACCCCCAAGGAGACGGGAGGAACCCCACAGTGAACCAGTAGGACGTAGGGGGACCGAGGGGGGAGGAGAAGTGGAGCAGATAAGATCAGCACCCCTGAGGCCAGGGAGATCAGGAGAGGCATGTGGGAGGGACTCTCCGGGAAGAGCCAGAGAGGAGCAGAGGGCGATTGCCTTGCCCACTTGGGCATGGGGAGCCTGCTGAGCTCCCAGGCGGGTCGCCTGCCCTCCAAGGCTCCCCCATCCCCCACCCCCACCCCCGCCCGACCGCATTGGACCTGGGGACATAGGGAAGCCAGGGAGATCAGGAGAGGCAGGCGGGAGGGGTGCTCCCAGACCCCAGACTGGAGGAGCAGGAGAGGAGAGGAGGGTGTTTGCCCCGCCCACTCAAGCCAGGAAGCCTGCTGGGCTCCCAGGTGAGGTCCGCTGCCCTCAGATGGGGGTGGGGGGCACGCCTGGGCCCCTTCTGTTCCTTGAGCCTAAGCCCACCCCCCACAGCCCCCAGGGCCTTTTCCAGCCCTGTGGGTCCTGAGCATAGGCCCTGCCCACTGCCCAAACCTCACCCTTGATTAGGCCCCGCCCTCCACAGCCAAGGCCTTCCCCCCTTTTTTTTCCTTTCCCTCCTCTTTTTTACTATTTTGGTACTGATGTACCTTCCAGTTGTTGATTCATCTATATTTTTATTTTTACATTCTTGCTAACATATCTGTGAGTCTCCTAGTCTAATTTTATTTTTTACTTTGTTCTTTCTCTCTTTTTTTTTTTTTTGGTCACCCCACGTGGCTTCCAGGATCTTGATTTGCAAGCCTGGGGTCGGGGGCAAGCGCCTATGGTGGGAGCTCTGAGTCCAAACCACTGGACTAACAGAGAACCTCAGAACCCAGGGAATAGTCATCGGAGTGAGGTCTCACAGAGTTCCTTATCTCAGCACCAAGATCCAGCTCTACCCAATAGCCTACAAACTCCAGTGTTGGAAGCCTCAGGCCAAACAACCAGTAAAACAGGAACACAATCCCACTCATAAAAAAAAAAAAAAAAAAAGAGACAGCAAAAAAATATGTCACAGATGAAGGAGCAAGGTAAAAACCTACAAGACCAAATAAATGAAGAGGAAATAGGCAATCTACCTGAAAAGGAATTCAGAGTAATGATAGTAAAGATGATCCAAAATCTCAGAATGAGAAATACAAGAAATACAAGAAGTGTTTAACAAAGATCTAGAAGAACTAAAGAACAAACAGAGATGAACAACACAATAATTAAAATGAAAAATACACTAGAAGAAATCAATAATGGAGGCAATAGAACAAATAAGTGAGCTGGAAGACAAAATGGTGGAAATAACTGCCGAGGAGCAGAATAAAGAAAAAAGAATGAAAAGAATTAAAGACAATCTCAGAGACCTCTGGGATAACACTAAATGCACCAACATTCGAATTATAGGGGTCCCAGAAGAAGAAGAGAAAAAGAAAGGGTCTGAGAAAATATTTGAAGAGATTACAGTGGAAAACTTCCCTAACATGGGAAAGGAAATAGTCACCCAGGTCCAGGAAGCACAGAGAGTCCCATGCAGGATAAACCCTAGGAAGAACACACAGACACATATTAATCAAACTAACAAAGATTAAATTCAAAGAAAAAATATTAAAAGCAGCAAGGGAAAAACAAAAAATAACATACAAAGGAATCCCCATAAGGTTATCAGCTGAGTTTTCAGTGGAAACTCCGCAGGCCAGAAGAGAGTGGCAGGATATACTTAAAGTGATGAAAGGGAAAAATCTACAACCAAGATTACTCTACCCAGCAAGGATCTCATTCAGATTCAATGGAGAAGTCAAAAGCTTTTCAGACAAGCAAAAGCTAAGAGAATTCAGCACCACCAAAACAGCTTTACAACAAATGCTAAAGAAACTTCTCTAAGTGGGAAACACAAAAGAAGAAAAAGACCCACAAAAACAAACCCAAAACAATTAAGACAATGGTAATACGAACATACATATCGATAATAACCTTGAATGTAAATGGATTAAATGCCTCAACCAGGGCTTCCCTGGTGGCGCAGTGGTTGAGAGTCCACCTGCTGATGCAGGGGACACAGGTTCGTGCCCCGGTCCGGGAAGATCCCACATGCCGCAGAGCGGCTGGACCCGTGAGCCATGGCCGCTGAGCCTGCGCGTCCGGAGCCTGTGCTCCGCAACGGGAGAGGTCACAACAGTGAGAGGCCCACGTACCGCAAAAAAAAAAAAAAAAAAGCCTCAACCAAAAGACACAGACTGGCTGAATGGATACAAAAACAAGACCCATATATATGCTGTCTACAAGAGACCCACTTCAGACCTAGGGACACATACAGACTGAAAGTGAAGAGACAGAAAAAGATATTCCATGCAAATGGAAATCAAAAGAAAGCTGGAGTATCAGATACTCCAATACTCATATCAGATAAAGTAGACTTTAAAATAAAGACTTACAAGAGATAAGGAGGGACACTACATAATGATCAAAGGATCAATCCAATAAGAAGATGTAACAATTATAAATGTTCATGCACCCAACATAGGAGCACCCCAATACATAAGGCAAATGGTAACAACCATGAAAGGAGAAATCGACAGTAACACAATAATAGTAGGGGACTTTAACACCCCACGTACACCAATGGACAGATCATCCAAAGTGAAAATAAATAAAGAAACAAAAGTTTAAATGACACAATAGACCAGATAGATCTAATACATATTTATACAACATTCCACCGAAAAGTGGCAGAATACACTTTCTTCTCAAGTGCACATGGAACATTCTCCAGGATAGATCACATCTTGGGTCACAAATCAAGCCTCGGAAAATTTAAGAAAATTGAAATTGAATCAAGCATCTTTTCTGACCACAATGCTATAAGATTGGCAATCAGTTACAGGAAAAAAACTGTAAAAAGACACAAATACATGCAAGCTAAACAGTGCACTACTAAATAACCAAGAGATCATTGAAGAAATTAAAGAAGAAATGTAAAAATACATAGAAACAAATGACAACGAAAACACAATGACCCAAAACCTATGGGATGCAGCAAAATCAGTTCTAAGAGGGAAGTTTATAGCAATTCAATCTCACCTCAAGGAACAAGAGAAATCTCAAATAAACAATCTAACCCTACACTTAAAACAACTAGAGAAAGAAGAACAAAGAAAACCCAAAGTCAGTAGAAGGAAAGAAATCATGAAGATCAGAGCAAAAATAAATGAAATAGAAATGAAGAAAACAATAGCAAAGATCAATAAAACTAAAAGCTGATTCTTTGAGAAGATAAACGAAATTGATAAACCCTTAGCCAGTATCATCAAGAAAAAAAGGGACGGGCTTCCCTGGTGGTGCAGTGGTTGAGAGTCCGTCTGCCAATGCAGGGCACACGGGTTCGTGCCCCGGTCCGGGAAGATCCCACATGCCACACAGCGGCTAGGCCCGTGAACCATGGCCACTGAGCTTGCGCGTCCAGAGCCTGTGCTCCACGACGGGAGAGGCCACAACAGTGAGAGGCCCGTGTACCACAAAAAAAAAAAAAGAAAAAAAAAATCTTAGAGGAAAACATAGGCAGAACACTCCATGACATAAATCACAGCACGATCCTTTTTGACCCACCTCCTAGAGAAATGGAAGTAAAAACAAAAATAAACAAATGGGACCTAATGAAACTTGAAAGCTTTTGCACAGCAAAGGAAACCATAAATGACGAAAAGACAACCCTCTGAAAGGGAGAAAACATTTGCAAATGAAGTAACTGACAAAGGATTTATCTCCCATATATACAAGCAGCTCATGCAGCTCAATATCAAAAAAACAAACAACCCAATCCAAAAATGCACAGGAGACCTAAATAAACATTTCTCCCAAGTAAATATACAGATTGCCAACAAACACATGAAAGGATGCTCAACATCACTAATCATTAGAGAAATGCAAATCAGAACTGCAATGAGGTTTCACCTTACACCGGTTAGAATGGCCATCATCAAAAAATCTAGAAACAATAAATGCTGGAGAGGCTGTGGAGAAAAGGGAACCCTCCTACACTGTTGGTGGGAATGTAAATTGATACAGCCACTATGGAGAACAGTATGGAAGTTCCTTAAAAAACTAAAAGTAGAACTACCATATGACACAGCAATCCCACTGTTGGGTATATACCCTGAGAAAACCATAATTCAAAAAGAGACATGGGGCTTCCCTGGTGGCGCAGTGGTTGAGAGTCCGCCTGCCGATGCAGGGGACACAGGTTCGTGTCCCGGTCCGGGAAGATCCCACATGCCGTGGAGCGGCTGGGCCCGTGAGCCATGGCTGCTGAGCCTGCGTGTCTGGAGCCTGTGCTCTGCAACGGGAGAGGCCACAACAGTGAGAGGCCCGCGTACCACAAAAAAAAAAAAAAGAAAAGAAAAGAATCCGCCTGCCAATCCAGGGCACATGGGTTCTAAACCTGGTCCAGGAGACTCCCACATGCCGCAGAGCAACTGAGCCCGTGCGCCACAACTACTCAGCCTGCACTCTGGAGCCCACGTGCCACAACTACTGAAACCAACGTGCCTAGAGTCCATGCTCCTCAACAAGAGAAGCCACTGCAATGAGAAGCCTGCGCACCACAACGAAGAGTAGCCCCTGCTCACAACTAGAGAAAGCCCGTGTGCAGCAATGAAGACCCAAAGCAGCCAAAAATAAATAAATAAAATAAATTTAAAGAAAAGAGACATGCACCACAATGTTCATTGCAGCTCTATTGACAATAGCCAGGACATGGAACTAACCTAGATGTCCATCAACACATGGATGGATGGAGAAGATGTGGCACATATATACAATGGAATATTACTCAGCCATAAAAAGAAATGAAATTGAGTTATTTGTAGTGAGGTGGATGGAACTGGATTGTATCATACGAGTGAAGTAAGTCAGAAAGAGAAAAAATACTGTATGCTAACACATATATATTGAATCTAAAAAAAAAAAGGTGTGGGGGGGGTACTGATCAACCTAGTTGCAGGGCAGGAATAAAGAGTTAGACATAGAGGGCTTCCCTGGTGGCGCAGTGGTTGAGAGTCCGCCTGCTGATGCAGGGGACACGGATTCGTGCCCCAGTCCGGGAAGATCCCACATGCTGCGGAGTGGCTGGGCCCGTGAGCCATGTCCGCTGGGCTTGCACATCCGGAGCCTGTGCTCCTCTCAACGGGAGAGGCCACAGCAGTGAGAGGCCCGCGTACTGCAAAAAAAAAAAAAAAAGAGTTAGACATAGAGAATGGAATTGATGACGTGGGGTGGGAGGGGGAAGCTGAGGCCAAGTGAAAGTAGCATCGACATACATACACTACCAAATGTAAAATGGCTGGTGGGAAGCAGCAGCATAGCACAGGGAGGTCGGCTCGGTGCTTTGGGATGACCTAGAGGGATGGGATAGAGAGGATGGGAGGGAGACGCAAGAGAGAGGGGATATGGGGACGTGTATGCATATGGCTGATTCGCTTTGCTGTGCAACAGAAACTAACACGGTATTGTGAAGCAATTATACTCTAATAAAGAGCTATTCAAGATAATAAAAATAAAATAAAATAGGGAGAAGGTGAAACAAATGTAATCACACACACCCTTAAAAGTGGAAGAGGAGGGCAGAAGAGTCAGTCAGAGAGATTAAAAAAAAAAAAAAAAGCCAGGAGTTGGGCAGTTCCAGAAATCTCTTTCAAGATTCAGATGCCAGGGTGAGACTGTCTGACTGCTTTCTTGGGTCTCGTGCCCACCTTGGGGCCAGAGTACATTGAGAAGGGGGTAATTCTCTAAGGCAGAATCTGGGTGTTGCTAAATGGGGAGCTGGGGAGAGGGCTGCTGGGAGTCAATCAGCAAGGGTCATATAAATGGCCTTAAGCTTCGAGGTTTCTTTCTGCAGATAGTTGCTATGACTGATACCATAGACTAAGGGTTAGATGTCTGGACCCGGAGGCAATACTGCAAAGGCCAGATGAGTTGGAGAGTCTATAGTCTTGGATTCAGTATTGGGTGGTGATAACCCCATTGGATCATCTCTTTTGGGGGATGAGCTATAGATAGATGCAAGGTACACCCAGTGGGTAGATAAGTGGAACTCATAGTATGTCCTGAAGGATACTGGCCCAGTGTCCAACTTTGGGAGGTACTGAGCTTCGAGGTACAGGTCTACTTTTGTGTCCTTGCAGTTGGCCCCGTGACTTAACATCATGCAGTGTGTGTCCTGATAAAATAAGAGCCTGCCAGCCCACATGTTTTGGACTTTGGGCCCCTTGAGAGTTTGAACCCTCAGCAGGGCCCGATTATTTATCTGCACATTGTAAGTCCCTCATCAACATTGAAAGTCTACTAGTTCACATTGGTCTTGCTGCTTCCAAACAGATCTTGACTAATGCTCACAGTTCCCTCTAAGGGATGCTGATGTGCTGAGAAGGCGCAGAGATGACTGGAGGTTGTACTGACATGCTGTGCACTGAGATGAAGGGTGCTTTCTAGTGTGAGGTTCTGTGCGTCGTGTTTTACATGTAGTTTTTCAAATTAATTTTTATTAGAGTATAGTTGATTTACAATGTTGTGTTAGTTGCTGCTGTACAGCAGAGCGAATCAGTTATACATACACTTATATCCACTCTTTTAGATTCTTTCCCCGTATAGGTCATTACAGAGTATTTTTACCTGTACTGTCATCATCTCCCTTTGCTTAAGAGGAAACTTCATCTGGGGAAGTTAGCTGAATTGCTCAAGGTCACCAGGTTAATATGTTGGCAAGTTTAGGATGCCCACTCAATTCCCCAGGTCAGCCACTCAGCTGCCCTAAATGTACTGCTCTAAATGTACTCCAGTCTGACTCCGGAAAGAAACATGGAATGGGACCCTCGTGCCTTTGTGCTTTGAAGGAATCAATTCCTGCCTTTTCTTAGAAAGGAAAATATTAAGTACAGTTGTTTTTTACTGACAGTTAGATTACCCAGTGGTGTGAGCTTTACATACCTAGTTAGACCTTTCCAGAAACAGGAGGTAACTTCAAAACACTGTGTTTGCCAGTCTGTTTCAAAAGGCCCACTGATTCTTGTAAATATTTTGTTTCAGGATAGTAGCTGTTAAGTGCATGGAGTTTGTCTTTGGTAGCCTCAATTCAGATCCTGACTCTTCCACTAATTGGCTATGTCTCTGGACAAGTTTTTGTTTATTTTATTTATTTTTTTAAAGATTTTTCTTTTTTTGATGTGGACCATCTTTAAAGTCTTTATTGAATTTGTTACAATACTGCTTCTGTTTTATGTTTTGGTTTTTTGGCTGTGAGGCATGTGGTATCTTAGCTCCTGGACCAGGGATCAAACCCACACTCACTGCATTGGAAGGTGAAGTCTTAACCACTGGACCGCCAGGGAAGTCCCTGGACAAGTTTTCTGAACACCTCTGAGCTCTGGCTTCCTACACCTACCTCAGAGAATTGTTGTGAGGCTTGAGGTCATGCATCTGTAGTGTCCAGCAGGTGGGAAGTGGACTATAATAAAAACATAAGTTACCTGGAGCACAGGGTTGTTGAAGCTACAGGGGTCTCAGAATCTACAGGGAACCACAGTGTGTTTACTAACCTCTGGCTTTGACCAAAGTAGAAGCTGACCAGAGATGATCTTTAACATTTTCTTAGAGGATTATTCACCATAAACTGTTTATTTATCTAAATAAATGTAAAGCTTCCTATTCATAGGCACATGTTGTTTTGGAATAAAATAAATGACCACAGTACTTAACTTCCAGGTCAGTGTCTACAAGGATTCCTTGTAGGTAAGGATGTTCTTTTCCCACCTGGCAGCTGGGGAGTCCAGAGCCTCTGGGAGAGGGGGCGGGACAGCATAATCCCTACAGGGGGCGAGTGCACTGACCTGGGAAACTCAAGACTCTGATTGTGGAGTAGGGAGCTTCCTGCCTGTGATCAGCTTCCCTGGGGGTGCTGCTATTCCCACCCTTGCTATTATCGGCCATATGCAAGTTAGCCAACCCCAGCATGCTGATCCTGTATGTGAGCAGTGTTGGCTTATGGTGCTATGACCAGAACTGGAACCTTAGCATTGTAATTTGTAAACTCTACTAGGGTAGACAAAATGGGACTGGCTCCAAATTTTTGAACAGGGAGCATAGTGGCTCACAACTTGAGGGCTTAACCGTGTGCCAGTACTAGTCTAGGCACTGTATTTATATGAGTTCATTTAATTTTTTTCAGTAACTATGCGATAGTATTGCCTATACCCAAACCCATCAGAGTGTTTACAAACTACAGTCCCTGCCAATTTCACTGAGTGGGACAGTGGGGCTGGTGACTCAGTGGGACAGGTGACTTGCCCTTGGATTCAGTAAGATTGCTTGAACTAGTGTGGTTGCTTGAACTAGTTTGAGAAAGTTTCTGTTCTTTGCAACCAGACATCCCTGATGAAGACAACTACGAGTGAGAAGGGTTAACTGACAGTTACTAACTAAACCCCTTCCTCCCTGAGCTATAGGAAGCAGTTAAGAGTACACTAAAAATTGGACTGGAAATAATGCGTATATTATGTGAATAAAGTAGCTTTGAGATTTTTTTTTTAGTTTAGGTTTACAGTAAAACCCTGCTGCAACAGACATTTACTTAAAAGCCGTACATATGCAGCATAGTTGTAAAGAGTCCTTTTTTTTTTTTTATTTTTTTTATTTTTTTTATTTTTATTTTTTTGTGGTACGCAGGCCTCTCACTGTTGTGGCCTCTCCCATTGTGGAGCACAGGCTCCGGACGCGCAGGCTCAGCGGCCATGGCCCACGGGCCCAGCCGCTCCGCGGCATGCGGGATCCTCCCGGACCGGGGCACGAACCCGTGTCCCCTGCATCAGCAGGCGGACTCAACCACTGCGCCACCAGGGAAGCCCCAAAGAGTCCTTTTTATGCCTCTATCACTGGCTAGCTCTGAGGTCCTGAGCATACTACCTCGCCACTCTGAGCCTCTGTATCGTCATCAGTTGTACCAGTGGTACCTACAGTAAAGGACATTTGATTTTTGGCCACTCGGCATCTCTCCTCCTCCCCTCTTGTAACAGAGCCGTAATTACCTTTTGGGGAATTACTTTCACCCTTTAAGTGCAGTCTTGGTGGAACTGTTAATAAAATTGGTCTGCCCTCCTCTAGCCAAAAGACAGGCGTGTTCTCTCCGGGAATTTGAGTCTTGAATTATGCAAGGGTTGATAAAAATTTTTTGGTTGAAGCTGTGAGTCTCAGGAAAGGTACAAGTAACAGAAAACCCAATTTAGAGTAGTTTAATCAGATAGAGTCTGGTTTTCTTGCATAAATAATCTGGAGGTGGGCAGCCACTAGCGTTGCTTTAGCTGCTCAGTGATGTCTGGGCTGGGATATTTGGGCTATTTTTGGTCTTTCCCTCCTGATCACAAAGTGACTGCAGAAGTGCCAGCATTGCATCTGGGTTCTAGGCAGGCAAAGGAGATGAGGCGAAAGCTTCAGTTGTTTCTGTCCCTCTTATCAGGAAAGTGCAATCTTTCCCAGAAAGCTCCCAGGTATCTTCTTCATGTCTTCTGACTGGAACTGTGTCTCATGGCTACCCCTAGCTACAAGGGGGCTGGCAGAGTTTCCAGCCTCTGTAGGGGAAGGCAGCAAGAAAAAAGGGTTAAAAACAGTCATTGAGAATAGCCAGCCAATAACATCTACCACCCCACTGACCACACTGAACAGGCTATTGATTCCTTCCTCCTACCTGGATCCCAAAAGTTGCCCTGTTTTCTGCACCTTCTAAACCTAATTCTTTTTTTTTTTAAATAAATTTATTTATTTATTTGTTTTTATATTTGGCTGTGTTGGGTCTTTATTGCTGTGCACGGGTTGAGGTGAGCGGGGGCTACTCTTCATTGCGGTGCACGGGCTTCTCATTGTGGTGGTTTCTCTTGTTGTGGAGCACGGGCTCTAGGCGCACGGGCTGTAGTAGTTGTGGCTCGTGGGCTCAGTAGTTGTGGCTCGCAAGCTCTAGAGCACAGGCTCAGTAGTTGAGGCACCCGGGCTTAGTTGCTCCGGGGCATGTGGAATCTTCCCGGAACAGGGCTTGAACCCATATCCCCTGCACTGGCAGGCAGATTCCCAACCACTGCACCACCAGGGAAGCCCTAAACCTAATTCTTAAGCTTTTAATTCCATGAGCCGTCTCACAGACCTCTGTGTAAATCCTCAGTATCAACCTCTGTTGCTTGTAAACAGAAAATTCTGACAGACCTACCCCGGTAAGTGTTACTGTCAGGATACATGAAAACACAGTAAGTGGACAATAAGTGTTAGTGAAAATTATTTCACCCAAGGTTGCATAGCTAGTTCATGCTGGTTGATGGGACTTAGACTCAGCTCTTATCTTCCAAACCCCTGTACTCTCCATGCCAGGGAATCTACCTCCCAGGCTTCAGTTTATTAAAAACTACTTACTCTGCAAATGCAGAGGAACACATCCACCAAGAGAAACAAGAATAAGGGCCGGGCTGCATTTTTTAGAAACTTTCTTGAAATCGTGGGTGCTGGGAAGGGAGGTGGGAATGCCTGCTCCCTACCCACCCCCAGGTTCAGACCAACACAATGGTTACTTCAAATGAGTAATAAAGAAAAGACTGTTCCATGCTTCCCAGAATAGCTGGGCCCTTGAACTGTGGCACAAACAACTTCCAGTTAGAGCCAGCCCCCTGCCAGGAAGAGGACGGGAAGCCAGAGGGCGGGAAGGTGGCCTTGCCTGAGGGCTGAGAGAACTGCTGGGAGGCTGTAGCAGGGAGTGGTGAAGAGACCGAGCGCTGGAGCCAGCCTGCCTGTGTGGAACACTAGCTCTGACGCTAACCAACCACAGGACCTCAGGTAAGTTACTTAACCTTGTGTGCCTCAGTTTCCTCACCTGGAAAATGGGGGTAACAACACCTACTTCTAGGGGTTGTCAGAAAGATGAAATTAGTGAAGACAAGTACCTGGCACACAGTAGCCTCTCTTTCTGTGTTTACTACTATAGGGACAGAGTAAAGGGACAAAGTAGGTGATTAAATAGTTCATCCCAAAGGGGATCTTAAATAGAACAGTATGGAAGACCCCTGTAAGTTCATGATCACTCAAGAAAGTAGGCGTGCTTAGCAACAAAACCAAGCAGGCTTGCCTAGCAACAAAACCACACAGACATGCTTGGCAACAAAACCATGCCACAGAAGCATGAGACATGCCCCCAAACAATAAAACAACTGTGGAATGAGTCCTACATCACGCCCATTGAAGTCAGCAAGTTAATGATCCTTGAGAAAGGGAGTTTTCTGCTTGTAGTAAGAGCAGAAATATAGGAGAAAGGTGACATTATACCGAAACCTGAGATGATTTATCATATCTTACTATATGTTACCACCTTTTTGCTCATTTCCACAGCACCATGACGGTTCGGGGTTGACTATAGAGGGACAAGAAACCCCGCCCCCCCCCTGCTGTGGAGGAGGAGCTAATGATGGAAGCTTGATGTCTACTCAAGAATGAGGAAGATGTTCTTCCCCCCCTCTCCACTCTTCCTTTCATTATAAAACCGTAGCCCACTAAGTTCTCGGGGTGTCACTCCCTTGCCTGCCAGCTTGTATTTCTCACAAGCGTCCTTTACTAATAAACTCTTTCCTTACCTGTCACTCTGCCTCTCGCTGAATTCTGTGCCAAGACAGGAGAACCTATGCTCTACTAAGTCCCGAAACGCATTCTGCGGTTTCACTACCACTGTCTTCATCAAAACAACAGGGAATCAGTTTCTAGGGTGTAGGGCTTTTCAATCTGGAGTGGGTTTGATTTTCGAGGAGGGATCCCCTGCCCCATTTTTCTCATCAATTCACCAGGACCTAATGGTGAATTAAGGAATCTATGTGTAACTGAATACTAATCATAGTCACACCTCATTGAGCACCCGTGATGTGTCCCAGGTACTGCTTATACATATTTTCATCAAATACATCAACCTTGTGACGTAGATATTATCTTCATTTTATAGGTCAGAAAATGGAGGTTCAGGGAGGTAGCATGACTTTCGCAGAGTCACAAGGGGTCCTGATTCAAACACGACTCTTGTCTCAGTTGGTTCAGGCTGCTATAACAAAACTACGATAGACTGGGTGGCTTAAACAACAAACATTTATTTCTCATAGTTCTGGAGGCTGGGAAGTCCAAGATCACAGCTCCAGTGTATTTGGTGTCTGGTGAGACCCCACTCCTGGCTCATAGGTGGCTGTCTCCTGTGCCCTCATGTGGTGGAAGGGGCAAGGGAGCTCTCTTTTCTAAGGTCACTCATCCCATTCATGAGGGCTCTTTCTTCATGACCTAACCACTTCCTAATACCCTCCCACTGGGAGTTAGGATTTCAGCATAGGAATTTGGGTGGGACACAAACAGTCTCTTCATAAAAAACTCTGTTGTATTCCAAGCCACAAACACTGCGTGTCCCTAAAAGCCACCCGGAGCCAAGGCAGGCATGGCAAATCGTGACACACCCCTCAAGAGGCAGAGACCCTAGTAAAGGTGTGATGGCCAGCAGTGTGTCTAGATGCAGAGTTAGAGTGATGGAGGGGAAGGGGACTCCCAGGGGAGGCTTTCTGTACCATCTCCAGCAGTCCCATGATGGAGGGAACCAGGCGAACAGCACCCCAGGTACTCCCAGGACCTTCTGGAGAGGGCTGTGGCAATGGAAAATTACAAACACCAACTGCAGTGAGGCAGCCTGGGTTAAATAGAAAATTTAAATCAGTGTTGGGAGGAACTTACATCCCGCTGTGTCATGGTTCTTAAGAGTGACCCTCCTGGCCCCTCTTCTCCAGAGAGTGGAGGAAGGACTGCCCTGCTTAGTGAGTTTGGAGAAAGGACCAGGTCGGCTCTTGGCCAGCTCTTCACCGTGCCAGTAAAGGCCCTTTCCGTGCACACAAGGCCCGTGGTTTTCCCAGAGGGCCTTGCGCTGTGTGGGTGAGCTCACCTGAGAGGTGCAGTATCAGTAAGCCCACCTGGTTGCCAGACCGATAGCAGCATCCTCCAGCTGACGTTTATCAGCAAAAAAGGACTCCTGTGTGTCTTTCTCAGTTGGTTGCAAATGCAGGCAGGGGGCAGGGGTGTTAGGAATTGTATCCCTCTAGTCCCAACAGGATGGCCCTTAATGGAGATTTTGGGGAAGAGGCAGGTGATACAAGAGCTTTAGACCCCAGGGAGAGAAAAGTTCTGTTTAAAATGGATGCAAGCCTGCTCATCTTTTCATTAGCAACTTGAATTTCCCAGACCTTTGTTTGCAGAAATAATCGGTAGGGTTCTGCCTTAACTACCATGGTTTGTTATGACCCCATATGGACTTCACCTCCAAACTGGGGTTTATCTCAGTGTTTGTTCATTGTGGCGCCTGAGTTTTCTTGTAGTGTGTTTGTTAGAGGAAACAACCTTTTTAACCCATTGTCTAATACCACTGTGTTATAAGCAAGCCATCCAGTATCAAATCTGTCTAGATTATCTTGGGGTTAAGAAAAAACATCTGGAAGCCTTTTCTCTTTGAATGGATAAATACAAGTAAAAACATGTGATTATATCACATCATGTAAAAAACATAATGCGGGCTTCCCTGGTGGCGCAGTAGTTAAGAATCCGTGTGCCAATGCAGGGGACACGGGTTCGAGCCCTGGTCCGGGAAGATCCCACATGCCGCGGAGCAACCCGTGCGCCACAACTACTGAGCCCGTGCTCTAGAGCTCATGCTCCGCAACAAGAAAAGCCACCGCAATGAGAAACCTGCTCACCGCAACAAAGAGCAGCCCCCGCTCGCTGCAACTAGAAAGCCTGTGCGCAGCAACAGAGACCCCACGCAGCCAAAAATTAATTAATTAAAAATAATAGTTTAATAATATTCTTTAATCTTATTATTTTATTATTTTATAATATTAGTAGTAGTAAATACTAGTTTAATAAAAATAAACTATAAAAAACATAATGCAAAATCTCTTTCCATTCTAAGGATCTTCAATAGGTAATAACAAGAGCTAACGTTTACTGAGTAGGTATTACGGCCAGGTACTTAGATTGTCTCATTTAATCTTGCCAATCCAAGCAGTTAGGTACCATTACTATTCCCATTATATAGATGAAAAACAGGTTCAGAAAGGTTCAACCTACACAGCCAAACACATAGTGGATCCAGGGCTCGGTCCCAGGTCTGAGTCCCAAACCCTGGTTCTTACCACTACTATGGTTCCTACTACTGTAGGAATGGGAAAAAACAACTTTTCCCCTACTCCCTTAGGTTCAGTAGCTGGGTCATGAGAATTAAAGTAGCCAAAGACAGATTAACAGGAGAAAAGATTTATTATGTATGCATATGTGGGCCTTACAGAAAAGTAATGAAAACCCAAAGAAGTGTTTAGGCTTGAGAGCTCAGAAACCATTTCAACAAAGGGTGTTAAATTGCGAACAAATGATAAGACAAAGGGAAAGGGGTTTGGATTTCTGGGCCTTTTAATTTCTAGGTAAATAGTGGGAAGGTAAGTATATGGGGGAAACTTATGGAAGATAAGGGTTGTTTGGTAAGGTCTGTTATCCAGGCTCAAGTTAGTGCCATCTCCAGTAATAAGAGTCATCTCTTCTTCCTGGCACGGGAGAGAGTGTTGGGGACACCTTCACTAAGGGAAATTTATTTTCTTTACAAAGGAAATTTTGTTACCTTTACAAAGGGAAATTTATGGCCTGCTTTTAGGCCGTAAAAGGAGAGGACGAAGTTCCTCCTGTGTCTGCTTTTTTCAATTGCCAACTTAAAATAATCCTTATGCCAAAGTGGCATATTTGGGGGTGGTATATTGTGAACCCTTCAGTTCCCACAACACATAACACTGTTTTAAAAGTGTCCAAATATTTATTGAGTCCTATTATATGCTCAGCATTATAGGATCCTTGGGCTGGACCCTTGCCCTCAAGGAGCTTACAGGTAAGTGTGGGAAGGAAAATCTTCTCAGCTTCAGACAAGCCCCTCAGTGGGGATTGCTGCTCCTTACATTTGGACAGAGTTTCTAAGTTTACAAGTGCTTCACCCACACTATTCTGTCTTCCATCTGATCATCACAAACAACCCTATGAGGCAGCCTGGTTCTCTTATTTTTATTTTACAGAAATCCATCTTAGAAGTCAAGCAACTTGTCCACCTTGGATATCTGACTCTCTCTGCTTTGCTGCCAAACACACAAACACACACACACACACACACACACACACACAGCATTTGCTAGTGGAGCTGGTACAGACTCAGATCTTGACTGGCCAACAGTCTAAACTGGCCCCCACCCATCTTTGTTCATTTACATCAATATCATTAGGCAGACGTTTTCAAGGAAATTTACTCACACTCAGTCTATGACTAGTACAGACTACTCATCTATATGAGCTGGGCATGTCCCTTGGACAGTATGTCCAAGTCACCGTAAAGAATAGCTGAGCTGTTCGAGGGCCGTTCTGCAGGATTTCCTTTTGGTGGTTCGTTTACTGCCTGTTAGTTCCTGATAATGAATGTTAGGAAGAGAACTAAACTACATTTCATTGAAGACACCTAGTTCAGATCTATTCCAAATCCATACCAGGGTCCCTTTTTTCCAGAATCGTCCATAACACTGGGAAATTTGGTAGAAACATGGGTTGGCTCTAACAGCCATTCCCATCTACCCTCTTCTTCCCTTGTAGAGGAGGAAAAGTCAGACACTCCTGCCCCTAAACTTCTGTGCAATGAGCAGTGGTAAGGGAAGTCTGCTAGGGCAGGGGGCAAGTTTCTAGGAATTCTTTTTCTCCCTATAAAAGGAGAGGAAGACTGAAGAAAGTTTTCTCTCGGGAGTCCTGACCAGCTCCCAGCTTCCTACTTTTGCATGAAGTTATGGCGGGATGCGAGAGCAGGCGCCAGGGGTTCAATAGCTCGGGAGTGAGGCTTGCGGAATTTAGGGGCGGTAGGAGGAGTCGTGGGGCGGGATCTCGAGGACCCGGAGCTGCTGTCATCGAGGATGTTGGGGGAGCGCCCGGAGGGGACGGACCGCACATCAGGGCGCACGTGCGGGATTTCCCATTCCAGCTGCTCCGCTGGCCTTTCTCACTCTCGGGGCGCGTCGGTGGGCGGGGTCATATTCTGGGGCGCGGCCAGCGGGGCTTTAGAATCTCGAGTGTTTGCGGCGGGGCCGGGCGAAAGGGTGGGGGCCGTTCTCCCTCGGGGCGTGGCCTGTGGAACTTCAGAACCCGGGTGTCTCGGGGCCAGGGCTCGCGTGTCCCGGCACGGGGTTCCTCCGACTCAGCCTCCCGTTCAAAAGATGCCGAAGGGGCGGCGCGGCAGCCACAGCCCCACGATGAGCCAGCGGCCGGCCCCGGCCCTCTACTTCCCGTCCCTCCATGACCGCGGCATCTCCTCGCCCCCGCTCAGCGACTTCAACATCTGGCAGAAGCTCTTCGCGCCGCTGAAGGCAGGAGAGGCGCCGGTGGGCGGGGCGGCTGGGGGCCAGCCTCTGCCCCAGGCGCTCCTGGCCCCAGCGCCCCTGCCGCCACCGTCGCCCGGCCTGGGTTCCCCCAGTGAGCACCCCTGTCCCCCGCCCTGGCCCTCTGGCCTGGCCTCCACCCCCTACGAGCCTCTGCGCTTCTTCTACTCGCCACCGCCGGGGCCCGAGGTGGCTGCCTCGCCCCTGGCCCCCGGCCCCACGACCCCACTGCTAGCCTCTGCCTCCCACACCGAGGAGCTGTGCGAGCTGGAGATCCGGATTAAGGAGCTGGAGCTGCTCACCATCACTGGGGACGGCTTCGACTCCCAGCGCTGTGTGTAACCTCGGCCGAGCCCACCCTTAGCCTGCCTCTGCTCCCTCCTTGGCTCCAGGCCCCCTGAGCCCCTCACCCTCAGTGTGGCCTTGGGCTCAGACTCCAGCTCCCAGGAATCCCTGATCCCAAACCGATGCCCCAGAACCCTGACACTCCATCCTGGATTTCAACCGATTCCTTTGCTCACCATAAATCTGGACTTCACGGCCCCTTTTGCCCCAAATTCCAACCTCCCTCCGTCCTGAGCCCTTTTGTTAGTCTGGACTCTGAGCCTCTAAACCTGGAACTCTGTCCATCACAACCCCCAAGTTGAACTTTAAGCCTCCTGCACAGCGACACTAACACCCTGGAGTTTCACACACACACACACACACCCCACCGAGATACACAGCCCCTGTCTCTAGAGACCTGACTTTTAGTGTTTTTCTTAAACTGGGGTCCTCAGTGGGAGGAGGGGGAAATAGGTGAGGGTCAGTTGATCTGTAGGGGGAGGTGTAAGACCCAGAAGGCCCAAGGATGTTCGCTGAGGAGCTTTGGGGTCCTCAATTTCTCAGTGCTGGAAGGTTGCCTCCTGTGACCCCTGGCCGCCCTTTCACCAGGGTCCTCGCCTCTGCCATCTGGTCTGAGGTCTGAAGTCTTGGGCAGACCAGAGCAGACCAGGTGTGCTGATGTGGGCAGGATTCCTCTAGTGCGCAGACTGAGTCCTTGCTGTTAGAGAGTAAAGTTGTTAAACCCAATTCTAATCCCAGAAAGACCAAGTTGCACTGTAGAATATTCTACTCCCAGAAGGACCAAACAGCCATAGGCTGTTCCACAGATTTTGTCTTTCTCAACACCTGGCCTGGCTAAGGCTAGCCCCTGACCACTGGAAAAGGGCAGATGGTTCTAGAAAGACCATCCCCATTATTGTGAAATAACAGACATACCATGGGGCCATAGGAATGGTCCCCAATTCATCAGGCACCCTGTAAAGTCTCCTTCCTCACATCCTCGGGGAGAAAACTCCTGGAATACTTGGGCTTTTCTGAGTCCTGGATTTCTCAACCACCTATTCTCCACTTTGACGTGTTTTGGCTGTTAGGGTTTTTTTCCCCTCACCCACCTTGGGTCATAATGGGTTTGGGCCTCATGTAGGAAGCACACAATTGCTTCCCAGAGCTTGCTTTGGAAGTGTTAGAAAAAGCCCTTATGTCTCCTACAGCTAAGTTTGTTTTGCCCTCCTACAGATAAATTCTTGAAGGCGCTGAAAGATGAAAAGTTACGAGGCCTGAAGACGAGGCAGCCTGGAAAGAAGTCGGCCTCTCTCTCCTGAGGAGCTGCCCACCAGAGCCTAAGCAGCAGCCTCCTTAGGTGTTAGTGCTTAGATAATGTGCCCCGTTTGTTGTCATTTCAGAGATCGTTATTTTTTGTTCTGTATTTACTGCTGTTCTCGTTGCTCTCAGCACAAACTCTACATACAGTGCCCACCTGAGTGGTAATGCTCATGGTCTCTCTCCTGTCTGTGCTGCTGCTGGGGAAGCACTCTCACGGGGGTTGGAAGCTGCTGCCCAGCCAGCATTCAGGAGAGGAGGGGATCCCCAACACTGCCAAGTTGGGGTGGGGGGATTGGGAAAAGCCAAGGGCAACATATACTTGGACCTGTTGCCATGACCCTGCTCGGAAAGGATCTTTGAGGACTGGAACAAGGGGTTAGTTTGTTTCAAACAGCTTTAGTCCTTGGAAATGTTTTTAGTTTTTAAATGGTTTTTGGAGCACAAAACTCCTTGATAATCTGATCAAAGCCACAGTCCTTCCTAGAAATTCATGTAGTCAAGAAATATTTGAGTGCATATTATGTGCTAGGTGCCCTCCTAGGCTCTTGGGCCTGGGGATGCAGACAATAAATATAAGTAAACCATAATGTGGTATCAGAAGATGACAGGCTAAGGGGAAAACAAAAAGAGTAGGGAGGAGGGTGGTCCCGAGGGTAGGAGGAAAGCAGGGTTTCTTGAAGAGGGAACATCTAAACAAGGTTTGACAAAGGTTAAGGGCGACAGCCAGATGACACCCTGCGGGCATGTTTAAGGGTAAAGGGCAGGTGCGAAGGCTGAAGGTGGGATGCTTGAGGGTCAGCAGCTGGAGCAGGAGTGAGGGGAGAGTGTTAGGGACGAGTACAGAGAGGGTCCATTCGAGCGGGACCTTACAAACCCTGGTAAGGACTTGGGGTTTTACTCCGAGTGGGATGGGAAGTAGTTAGAGGGTTTTCAGCTGACGAGTGACAGGATCTGACTTGCTCTATGTTGAGAACAGGGTAAGGAGGGACGCAGAGAAAGCAGCTAGGAGGCTGTGGGAATTAATCATTCAGCTAAGCGAGAAGCGACGGTACAGCATTTCTGCCCTTTCCCCCTTGCTGGGTCCCCCTATGGGGTACCCGCTGTGGCCGCCGCCCCTCTGCCAGGTGCTGCCTCTACTGCCAGGAGGAGCCACAGCTCAGCGCAGGAGCATGCAAAGGGTAACGTAGTTGATAGAACAAAATTTTCCATCCAATGTAACGGTTTGGTGCTTGGCATCCAGACTCCCTTGTGCCCTCACTGTACCAGCAGCACAGTAGATCAAAGGCAAAGAATCCATCAAGTTGGGAGAATGAATAGGAGTAAGCAGTGAGCCGGGTATTTTAGAAGACAGGTTAAGAAGGGGTGTCGCGGGGGGAAGCCGCCGGCTCTGACAAATAATGCTGCTCGGCCGAGTGAGAGGAGCCTGAGCATTCACTTTTGGATTCAGCAACATGGATTTAGTACCGGCGATCTTGCCCAGAGCAGTTTCGGTTGAGCGATGGGGGTTAACCCCTGACTGAAGTAGTTTGTGGGGAGAACGGGAGCAGACGAACTAGAGACAGCAGGTGTAGATGATTGTTTACGGAGCTTAGCTTCAAGGAAAGCTGAGATCTGAGCAGGAGCCCGCAGGGTAAGCGGGGTTGAGAGAATGGTTTTTTAAGAAGGGGTAAACGACCAGACGTTTGTGGTCTGTTGGAGAATGACCCAGTAGAGTGAGAAAAACTGACGAGGTAGAAGAGGCTTCTTTGACACACAGCAAGCCAAATGCTGACACGCCAAGGTTTGAAGCGAAGAGAGGGCTGATTTGCGAGGCAGCCAGATGAGAAGCTGCGCGAACAAGCCTCAGGTCCGGCCTGGTCTGCCCCCCAAGGTAAGGGGCTGGGGTATTTATGGGGTAGTGAATAAAGACTCAGGGCGGCCGGAGGCGTGGGGAGCATGGGAAGGTGATCGGAAAAAGGTGCGGTAATTGTCCTTCTGCTCGGGTATAACTCGGCTACAGGCCTCTGCGTGTTCTGAGGGTGGAGGTTTTAGCCCTCTGATGTCAGAAAGTCACTGAGCGGGGGCTTCCCTGGTGGCGCAGTGGTTGAGAGTCCGCCTGCCGATGCAGGGCACACGGGTTCGTGCCCCGGTCCGGGAGGATCCCGCATGCCGCGGAGCGGCTGGGCCCGTGAGCCGTGGCCGCTGAGCCTGCGCTTCTGGAGCCTGTGTTCCGCAACGGGAGAGGCCACAGCAGTGAGAGGCCCGCGTACCGCAAAAAAAAAAAAAAAAAAGTCACTGAGCGGACACTGGCACAGGCCCAGTTAGAGGGTCAGTGGTCCTATCCAGTCTTAACCCACTCAGATCGAATTAGACACAGCTGATTCCAAGTTTCTGGACAAAAACTCAGGCAAAAATCTTACTGTTTAAGCTTTGTGCTGCTTGGAGGACATGCAAGTCTTAAAACGACCTTGATTAGTGAAGGCAGGTGAAATGGATTTAACCCACGGTTTCAGAGAGATGAGGAATTGCTGGAATGGTATCCTTGAGTGAACTAGCGGGGTTGGGTGTAGTTTACAGCAGAGGAATTGGCTTTAGATGGAAGCAGAGATGGTTTATCTGTAATAGCGGGAGGTTGTATCTGCAGTATAAGGGTGCAGACGCTGATAGATGGGTAGATGGGGTGGTGGGAGCCCTGGATGTTACATACACTTGCCCCTAAGTTTGTGCAGCGACCTCTAGCTTGAGGATGCAAATGTGCATGCCTTTGAGGCCCAGCTGGACACCCTGGGTGTGGTGCCGGGAGCCAGGGGGAGGCTGGCAAGCCCCAGAGCTCCTGCCTGACGGCGGGGTCAGTTCCAGCCACTGCTGCCCAGCCAGGAGTGTGGGCCCAGTGTCAGGCAAAAGCTCTTGGGTTGTAAATCTTAGCAATGAATTCCGGTGTTTCCAAAACCCAATGCGGGACATATAAAGGCTGAACAGTCCCCCCAGAGTTTGCAATCTCTGTTCTACCCATGGGAGTCTGCCCACCCTGGGCATTCCAGGCCCTGTCTCCCCTCTCCAGGAAGAAGCCAGATTCCCAGTGCCCCAGGCTGGTTGTTACAAGAGAGGCTCCCTTGTTCTAGAAAACTGCAGGCTGGCAAGTGCAGAGAGGGGAGCTAGAGACTCTAATGAGAATAAATGAGAATAAACTAGGCATCAAGAAAACCCAGCGCGGAGCTCAGGTGGAGACAGAGCTGTCCAGTGGGGCCCTGTTTCCCATTCCCTCTCCAGAGCCCCAATAGCCCCCGCCCCCATCCCTCCAGGCTCGAAAATTGGCCACCAGTTAAGTGCATACTGGACACAGAGGGAGGCAGTTGATGTGAACAATCGAATTCTCACTAGCACCTTGTAAAATAGGAACCGCTCTTGGCATGTTTTACAGATGAGGGAACAGGGGCTCTGAAAGGTGAGGTAGCTTACACCCACCCCCCTCCGCCACCCCTGCTGCTCCTGGGCACAGAGCTAGGGAATGGCAGAGCCAGGACTGGAACTCAGGCCTGTCAAGGTTCACCCAGGCTGTCCCGCGGCATGGGGCGCAGGTACAGGGGAAGCCCTAGTGAGCTATCAGAAGGAAACATTAGGCTCAATACTGGTAGGACATAGTTTGGGGGTCAGCTGAGTTGTTTCCCACAATTTCCCAAGTGAGAATGGGGTTGACGGTATTATGGTGTCACAGCCAAGGTCCCAGGAATGCCCACACCCAGCCCTGTCACCTATCCCTTCATCCCATGGCTTTGGTCACAGATCCTGTTATCACGATGGTGGGGAAGGCAGGTCCTGTGATTGTCAGCCCCTCCAGAATGAAATGGAATGGAAGAGGCTGTTCCCCAAAGAGGAGGATGCTTGGCAGATGAAAACAGGATGGGGTCCCAGTTGAGCGAGCACCCTGTGCAGAGGAATAATAGAGTAGCGTGCTGGAGCCAGCTTGAACAGCTCGTGAGAGCCAGTGGTTAAATTTTCAGGAATTTTGTAAGCTGGTTGTTAAATACAGCCATTGTTAAAAATTAAACTATATCAACTTACAATTAGACTATATTTAAAACTAAGGTAATAAATATTCAAAATTCAGCACTCCCTAATTATTTTGCTACATTTTACAATTACCTACACTGGAAATTATTTATGGCTCTTGGGTCTGTAGAGCAGAAATACTATAGAACATTGTGCTAATGTTACATTCCTTCCTAATAATGTCACGTTGGTGTCTTAAAACTGGCCACAATGAGAGTATTTACACTACGGAAATTGGCAAATGTACAAATCAGGGTTGTTCCTGTCCTCTCCACCCTTCCCAACCTCCATAAAGAGTTGGTTGTCAAACATTTACCAGTACACCACCAGATAAACAGGAAAAAAAATTTATAGCGGAGCTAGAGGGAAAGCTGCTTTGAAGCATTCAAAGTTGGGCTGAGGGTATGATGGGAGCTCCCTGCTGCCTTCAGCTTGATTGCCCACTTAGTTACCAACATGGAAGAACTATGAAAGAAGAACCTGGTCATGCCTGCTCACAAAGGCTGGCTTTACCTCGTAACAGGCGCTCAGGGAGCACAGGTGCACTGACTCTTAAGATGGAGTAAGCTTGGCCACTGGTGATGCAGGGCCCAGGGAATGTCCTGGACTCCGGCCAATCAGATTAGCAACTTGTACTCTCAGGACATCAGGGCAGAGGGTGCGGAGAGGGAACAGCCTGTGGGTGAGGGACTGAAGTACATCTTCTCCAGTGGTAACTGGTTTGAGCAAGATGGAACAGGAAAGCTGATAGAGTGTGAAACCGACTGTTTATATCATGAGGGCTTCATCAATAGATCTGTCAGTCCTGAGGGAAGTAGAGAGTTCAAGTGTGATGGGAAAACCTGCCACTCCCTCAGCCAAGTAACCTGTGCCCCACTCTAGGGCCAAAGGGGTCAGGGCGGATCCAGCGCCTGCGGGGGCCTGGCTTCTCGGAGCAGGAACAGAAGAGATGTAATCACCGCTTTAAAGACTTCCCTCTCACTAGAGGTGAAGGCTGTGTTGGTACCTCATGCACACTGGCCTTTGCCTTTCAACGGCATCTAGATTCCGTCCCCAACCAGATATGTTGGGACGTTATATCTGGGACGTTACTTAACCTCTCTGAGCCTGTCTCCTCATCTGGGAAAGGGAGACATTGCTCTCATGGGATGGTTGGATGGGGACAACAAACAAGGTGATAGATGGGGAACTGCCCCCAGCTGGGAGTCATCATGACTGTTTCCCACCCGGTTTAGGACTCAGCCCTCACTGCTGAGCTACTGGTACGGGGAGGGGTGGGTGGTGGCCTCGGGGTTTGAGCTGGAGGTTGGCCTGACCAGCAGGGAGGGAGAAACGTTGGATTTGCAGGGCCCTAGAGCTCCACCCACAAAAAGTAGCAAGTGGCTGAGCGTGGCTGGGAGGCAGTTTGGGGAAGAGGGTGATTCTTTTCTAGAGAGGGCCAACCACGTTTCTCCCAGGCAGCATCACATCTGCCACATCAGGTGAGGTCAAGGGCTTGGCCCCTCTGGAGGTGGTGCCCCAAAGGGAGAGCTTTGGCCATCGCCCAGGCCTCTGTCCCGTCCATAGCAGAGCGTCAGCACATCCAAGAAGCCATCTGTGTGGCGACTGGAGGGAAAGTGCCTGGAGAGGAATCCACAGATGCATCAGTGACGCACAGCTGGAGATTCACGTATTCTAGGGGCTTTTCTGGTTGAGAGGAAAGAGGCCACTCAAACTAGTTTACTTAAGTAACAAGAGCAGATGCCAGGAGGCTTGTTTGGTTACAAACAGTAGAAACTTACTCAAGAGAAATAAACTAAGGAGGCGTCCAGGCCTTTAGGAGGAAAGGAATGAGGTGCTACCACTGGACACTCAGCTTCAACCACATTCCTCGGAGAGCAAATGTGATCGGCTCGTCTGGGCTGCATGTCCATCTCTGTCCATGTTGGGGCGGGGTGGCCAGGGTCCTGTGATCGCAGCCCCACCAGAAGCTCCTTGGAGCTGGGGAGCATCTGCAGACACACCACATGTCCCGTCATAAGCCTCACGCCAATTGGCACCAGGGCTTGGAAGCTACCAGGAGCCCAGGCAGTTGCCCTCCTAACTCCCTCTCACTCCACACACCTGTGCACCTCCTGCCTTTCTGATCGGCTTCCTCCTAGAGAGTCACTCGGGTTCCCCATTCACAGGAACTCTTTCCCAGTTCCAGTTCCTAAGAGCAGAATGGGAGTGGCCTGCCAGCTGGCTTTGAGCTTAGGTCGCAAGTCAGGTGCCAGGAGAGACAGAACAGCAAAGGTCCTATAATCAGTGGATGATTCCACGGGAGCCGGAGGGAGGATTCCTCCAGAGGGGGAATAAATGTTAGCTATTCCACCTATCCATTCCCAAACTCCCCCAGGATTATAAATCTCTGCAGAGTTTATCTGAATGCAGTGAGCATAAACTAAGCCTGCATGCCTCTACTGATTTGTTCATTCATTTATTCATCCAATGGCTCTGCCAGTGAAGCAGGTTCTTCACTTCTCTGAGCCCTTTTCCTCATGGAAAATGTGCATGATAATTTGTGTTGCGAATTAACTGAGATAATGTGTGTGAACTGCTCAGCTCACCGCCTGACACACAGCTAATGCTCATTCCGAGGGTTTGCCAGGTAAATTTGCATCAAGGTTTCTGGTCATTAACACAAAATCCTTGTTTCTCTCATGTGGGGCCGGGGGAATCCACTAGGTGACAGCATGGATTTAGACTTGGGATGAAACAGCCCCCATCCCCTCACATCCAGGGCTGATACTTCTCAGCTTGTTCTTTATTATCTAGAAGAAAATGCGATTTGGAAATCTTTAGGGAGGAGGAGACACTGTGGCCACTGCAGGCATTCACTGCAAAAATAAACACAGGTGCAACATCAGGCCCTTCTCAGAAGATGCAGGTGGTCACCTGCTGAGAGCCACGTTCTACTTGCACAGGGAAAATATTTTTCTAGAACCAGTTTCAAGGTGAAAAGCCCAGTTCACATGAATAAAAGAAGCTGGACTGAACTCATTAATACTTATTATCTGCATTGGTCCTCTCTGGCTGCTATCACAAAGTACCATAGACTGGGTGGCTTGAACAACAGACAGTTATTTCTCACGGTTCTGAAGGCTTGGAAGTCCAAGATCAAGGTGCTGGCCAATTCAGTTCCTGGTGAGAGCTCTCTTCCTGGCTTGCAGTTGGCCACCTTCTTGCTGTGTTCTCACATGGCAGACAGAGAGAGAGCTCTGGTGTGTCCCCCTCTTCTTATATGGACATTAATAGCACCATGAAGGCCCTACCCTCATGACCTCACCTAAACCTCCGGAGGCTTCATCTCCAAATACCAAAACACTGGGGATTAAGGCTTCAACGTATGTATGTGGGGCGGGGCGGGGTAGGGGGGAGAACATGTTTCCATCCATAGCAGATCTATGTTGTCTAATAGAACTATCTGCAGTGACAGAAATGTTTTGTATCTGTGCTGTTTAATATGGAAGTCATTAGCCCCACGTGGCTATTGAGGTTTGACATGTGGCTAGTACACCTGAGCAACTGAATTTTAAATTTTATTTCATTTTAATTATTTAAATTTCAGTTTAAATAGCCACATGGGATTAGTGGCTACCATACTGGACAGCTCAGGTCTAGATATATATGTATATATTTTTCCCCCTTATTTAATTGATTAGATTGTGTTGAGTTTGGAAAGAGGGAAGTTTGGGGTTTAATGTTGGCTTGGTTTCCAGCATTAACTGATATGGGAGCAGGTCAAAATGGTATCTGTTTACAAACCAGTGAAGTGAAGCCACTGCCTATGGTGACACAGTGGGTTGGCAGCTGAGCCCACCCGCTCCCTCCAAGTAGCAGCTCCTCCCTGTGTAAGCCTCCAGGAATCTAGGCTCCCTTTTTATCCCTCCTGGAAGTGACTTGGGAAGAGTCACAGGACAATCAGGACAGGCTCGCTTGTCCAAGATGTGGAGTGTTTGTGCATGTGCGCGCGCGGGCATGTACACAATCAGGCCTCCTGCAGAAAAAGGTTGTGTGACCCTCTGCACGGGAAAGAGGGTGGCGTCCAAATCTGAATTGCTCACTGCATCCTTCCCCATCCATCCCAAAGAAACAGTTTACTACAGGTGCGTTTCAAGAACTGATGTCATTTTATAGTTTGTTTTAGGAACAGAGCAAAGATGCTCTGACGAGACCAGTTCTAGCACCAGAAACGGTGTCTTGGGGTCTGAGTACAAGAGAGACCACTGGGGGTTAGTGACACTCTGGGAGTTTCTCCCCAGCCCTGCCACAACATCACATGATACCAACTATCAAGAACTAGTTATCAAGGGATTTCTCTGTGCCAGATCCTGGGCTCAGCATGCTACTTATAGCATCTCATTAATGTTTATAGCCTGAACCTATAAGGAATATGTCCTCATCCCCACTTACAGGGGCACCAAGAAGTGTACAGCTAGGCTGTGGCCAAGCTGCTGTAAAGCCCAAACACTTAAACCCTTAGCTCATGTTTTCTTGACCGGCTTCAGTTTATTATATTTTCCCTGTTCCCCTCCAGCCCACCTCAGCCAGCTGATATGGAGAATGTGTGGGCAAATGTCATAACTGACAAGAGTCTGGACTCCAAGATAAGGACAGGCAAGGTTTCTCCTGAATCCAGCACAGGCGAACTTCACTTTAGCAACGCTGTCCCTGAGCAGTTACATGAGCAGTCTCATGGAGTTTTACTAAATAGAATCTTATTTTCCTCTGGCTTACCATATGATTCTGGTAATGAGTTCCATGTCATTCTTACAGAGCCGACCATCTTTGCTGCCAGACCTTTAAATGCACCAAGCTCAGGTGTTTTGCAAGTTGCTTGCTAGGACCAGAATGGTATGCCCTGGGTGAGTTGAGTCTTTTGGGTGCTCAGAAGAATGACTCCTGGGAGTGATGGGACCGTGGAATCTGTGGGAGATCTCCAGCCGGTTCCAGCTAGTCTCACCTCAGCCAGGTGATGAAGAGCCTTTCCTATCGCAGCACCAGCCACCTCTCCCTAGGTGTCCTGAGCTCACCCTCTTTTGGGGGGCGCTTATTGGTGTCTTGAGCTGTTGAAAAGGGAGGCTGTCCACAGTTGGGGGCTGGAAGGGGCTGAGCATAGCAGTGACTCTTGGTGGATCAATGGGTAATTCTTCAGCTCTGGCAAGATAGTGAGTTTCCCAACACTAGAAGTATTCAAGCAGAGGCTAATCAATCACAATAGTCCATCATGCTTGTAGAGTGCCCTGCAATTGTAAACTCTGTGTTCTCTCCTTCCAGCTCTATAGTCACTTCACTGACTAGATCCCAGCTTCATTTCACAGATAAGGCTCAGAGAGGGGACATGACTTGCCCAGAGGAGCACAAGTAGAATGTGGTAAAGGTGAGGTTCCAATCTAGGTCTGGATGGCCCCAAATCCTAACATGGGCATCCCTTTAAAGTGTGATAACAGTGGCCTTGACATAGATTCAGAGCTAGAGTAAAACTTTTCAGACCCCAAACTGAAAATATTTTGGTGTCCTCTCACTCCATGCGTGATTTAAAATCAAGGAAATTCTTCCACTCCCACTCAGTGGTGACTACATTGCTTTTTCCCCCTAAATACTAAATTATATTTAAAACCCTCCATCTCCTCCCCATTCATTCCCCTCTCCCTCATTTTGAGTACCTGCCTGGCTGAAGTCCTAATTCTGCTTAATCTTTGACCAGGTAGGCCTCTATAGTGTCCACAGGTCATGGGGTTGATTGCAGGGTAGAAACCTGGATCATTTCCCCAGTAAATTCTCTTCCAATTAAAAAAGTCTAGGATCCTATAATTTCAAAAACAGTTGAGACATCAGTTC
Organism: Mesoplodon bidens; assembly: GCF_964165515.1. Classification (NCBI taxonomy): domain Eukaryota; kingdom Metazoa; phylum Chordata; class Mammalia; order Artiodactyla; family Ziphiidae; genus Mesoplodon; species Mesoplodon bidens. The sequence goes on along the minus strand of NC_138164.1, from coordinate 91,329,329 downwards.
ATCACATGGTGATTTCTAATATTATGAGAATTTGTAAACGCTTATTAAAATCTTTTCCTTATGGGGAATGGAGAAAGAACTAGTAAGTAAGAGAAAAGACAAAATATGAACACATATATCCACTAACACCTTGGAAAGAAAATTACCAGCAAGACGATGTGCTTTATTTCATATGCAAAATTTCCAGGAGAAGATAAACACAATTTCAACTAAAGAAAACAGGCTAATGCAGCAAAGAAATGGTATCACAAAGAAAGAAAAAAGAAAAAGAAATGGTATCACTGCAGAGCTCTACCTGGTTCACCTGTTTAGATTTGTTCCACAGAGCACTATATTTCAGAGGCTGAATAAAAACCCAAGCCCATTCATTAATAATCCAGTACATTCTGAATGGCAGTTTACTGATATGAACAATGCAAAGTGAGTGTTTGGTGCGCTGTGGTTTCATTTGTAAAGTACTGAATATATGGTTCCTGAAATCAACAAATACTTGTTGATTCTTGGCAGTTGGCAATTTGTTCTCTATCTCCACTGGTATATTGTGGGTACCTTACTAATCAGTTAAAGATCCTTGGGAAGGAAAGCTGTGTGTAGCCTAATCAGAAGATGCAATTGCAGAGTCTGTTATTTTCTAAACCTAAATGTTTCCAGAAAGAAGGGGACTTCAGTTTTCATTCGACTGGCTCTTATGAGGTAGAAAAATCACTGAATGCATGGTGAGTCCTTCATATGTTGGGCTTTGTGTCTCAAGAATCAGTCTCCCTTGACCGTGAACTCTGTGAGGGGAGGCGCTGTGTCTTGCTCACCGCTGAATCCTGATCACCTAGCATGGCGTCTGATGCATAGTAAGAATTCAGGAAAGTTTGCTCAGCCAATGAAGGACTGAATGGATGGCTATGTGGAAGCTTCTATCAGTGCTCCCTGTACAGTTCCAGTTAAATGAAAGATTAACAATCAACAGACATGCACATCCCTGGCAGAAAGACAGCCTTGCAGCCCTTCTCCAGGCCTCGTATCTGCTCAGGTCACGGCTTCTGGTCTCAGCCTTTGGTTCTCTTTTACGTGGACCATTAAAAGAGTTGGTCCCCGGGACACAGAAAGCTTGTCTGGGACCTTCCAATTTTAGGGACAAAACCTTAAATTAGAGAGAAGCAAACTTTTAGTTCCCAAAGCACCTGAATACATGAAGCAATGTATGAAGCAACTCGGGCAATTTGGCAACCCTTTGTTTTCACAGTCTTAAGACTATCCACTCCCTTTCTCTTGATGCTGCCAAATTTGATCTAGAAAATGGACTACTCCATGCAAACAGTTTCCAGCTTTGCCACCAGCCGAAGCATGAGAAATCCTGTCCAACAGATGACTTATCGGTCAACCCTATGTCCCAAATCCAATAGTTTCTAAATGTCCCATAGGTAAGACATCTGGGTGGTAGCCTGACTTTTCATTAGGTTATGTTGGCATCACTGGGAATATGGCTTCAAGAGGTGTGGCTTCCACAGGCCCTGTGGGGCTCCTGTAGGCCTCAGCCACCAGGAACTGGGTGACAGAGTGGGCACTGGGGGCCAAAGCAGGCCCTTTTATATGTTCCGTGAAGGCCCAGCAGAGTCCAGAGCAAGCACACCAGCCCATATCAGAGACCAGATAACCTGCAGTGTTTTCCCTTCAAGGGTTAGCCAGAGCTCTTTGGCTTGGAGGAGGGGTAGGTGGTGAAACTGTTATGCTAACAAAACTTTATTTCAGTTCCGAGGAGTCAGATGACCTCTCCCTAAATGTGGGCTTGTCTATGTGCAAATATGGACTGGAATGTTGTTAAAATGAAGTACCCAACTGTGCCAACCAGTATTTGTCATAACTGTACCTCCAAAAGGTCATAGAGAGACTCAAAGCAATTGTGTTTCCCTCTAACCATCTGTGTACATTTTACAGTTAACTGACCATCACTCTCAATAATGTTTTCATTACTTGGTTCCATACTCCTTCCTAGGCACATCCTTTCTGGCTTCCAGAGCTCTTGAGTTGGATGCATGACATTTCCTAAAAGATGTCTGGAAACCATCCTTTGGAATAAGTTTGCTCTCCTATTTCTAATGGGGACCAGCAAGAGGGGCTGGCTTTGCCATGTGCCTTTTCCAGCTCCCTGGGGCTGTGTCTGTCAGCCATTCCTGGGATGGAAGTAGGTACCAACCACTTCCTTCCATTTGGTCACGTCATTGGTCCTGACAGCTAGGAGCAGCCAGAGTCACGGAGGAAAGAAAAAGCAAATGCGGGAGCAGGGAAGCCCTCCATTCCTGGGCCCACCGGTCCTCTCCTCTGCCGTGCTCTCCACCCCATGGCGAGCCCTGAAACAGCATTTTGCAGAGGCTCTAAGTTTATTCCTTGTCACTGAAGCAAGACAGCAGCTTCGGGGGTGTCTTTTGTACATAGTTGAGCTTTCTTTACAGAGGGGCAGAGTGGAGTGAAGAATCACTCCCTCGGTCTCTAGGTACTTTCTGAGTATTTGCAGAAAGCTTCAGCAGTTAGACTGAAGTGAGGAACATCACTAGGTTGCCACCCAAATCTCACCGGAGCCACAAAAGCCCAGGGTCGTGTCTCTCTATTAGGGCATAGGGACTCCTCTGAAACATTCAGAGTTGGGTTTTTGGTCTATTTTTAATACAGAAGATAGACTTCCTTATCTCTAATCTCCTTGGCTTCAAGGCTACTTCTTAGTCAATATTCTGATTTCTTAGATCTTTGTATTCAATACAGCCCATCATGGCCTCTGAGTCTTGACAATTCAGTTTCAACACCTGCTGCTAACAGACTCTGTTTCTTGGTGTTTCCTGGAGAGAGAATCTGGTTGGCCTAGCCCCATGTGCTAAGCCACATTGTTTTTGGTGGCCTATGAATCTGTGGCTCCTGGGTCAGATATGCCTCCCGTCCAACCAGCTTGGATCAAAGGGCAGAGCATGGAGTATAACACATAGTCTCTGGTTAGGTCTAAATATAAGGCTGGCATCACAATTGCTGGGACTAGCAATGGGGAAATAGGTGGTCTTGGGAGTTTATGTCCCAGACTAACAGCATCCCTGAACTCCTCGGGAGCACTGGATGGGACTTCTTTATGTTCTGAGAAGGGCATGTAAGCAAATATTGGCTTATTCTGCCCCTGGACACCATCTGCCCCAGGAATACAGTCGTGGATGGGCTGGAACTGCTTCTCAGGACCCTGTGGATGGCCAGGGGTGAGCTCTTTTTGCCTGATGAGCTCATGCCCCAGGTTGAGACCACAGGGGGGTCTGCCAGACCCACAACTGTCCTTTAACAACCCCCAGCGGGTACTGCTGTGCAACTGATCTGTGAGTCCATCTCACCATCTGGAGTAGGCAAAATGAGGCGCAGGCAGGTTTTGGGGCATGAAAGCCTTTGCCATTTTATTTTACCACAAAAAATTCCAATAGCATATGAACACTGTTCCTGGCAGAGGCCAAGGACGTACAAAGTTAATTAGGAAGCAAAGCATCACATTACAACAGCTATAGTCAAGCGCCTGTTCAGTCCTTGCCTTTGCCCAGCATGTCTAACATGTTTGGTGAGAATTCCTGGCCTGGGTTTACCCCCCAGAGCGAAAGCGCAGGCACAAGTACTTACATGTCCTCCAAATCATAGGCAGCAACAGCAAAGCACAGCTCCAGGTGAGGCTGGCTTTCATGGGCAGTTCCAAACTTAGGATCATCTTTGTATTTTTATTTTACAGAATATAAATACTTTAAAAATTTTATAGAACATGTGACAAATTAGTTCAGTAGATGGAAGGAGCTAAAACATTTCGCTGGATGAAACTGAATTATGAAGCTAATACTTTAGTAAGAACATCTTCAAATATACTTTTGAAAGCATTTTCGGATACTTTATGCCACGTGCTCCTTACAACCACCACGGGAGGTAGGAAATGCAAAAGTTCTTATACCCATTTCACAGATGAGGAAGCAGAGACTGGTTTAACGTGAATTGCCAAGGCCTTGATTATTTCTGCTTTTCTCAAAACTTCCAGACCAACGATATTCCTCTGATTCTATTCGGTCAAACCATCTCTCGACTCAGTTTGTGTGTGGGTTTGGAGGGGGCCAGTTTAGTCATAAGGTAGAGATGGGGGAAAATAAAGTGAAGCCACAGTTAATTTATGTAAAATTCATTGATGGCTTCCCTCCATAATTCACAAAAGTCTGGCCAAAGTCAGAGAATGAAGATAATCAATTTTAAGATTTCATTATATAATGGCTTTCATTAAAGTGTGGATCTGTCCTATGAAGACAAATCCTGCCCCATCACAAATTTCTCTGTTTTTGAAACCTGCATAATCAAAGCAACTTAATATCCTCTGAAAGAATTTGTTTCTGGCACTAATTCTATCGATACTTCCTAAATATCCCTTCCCAGAAACACCCTACATTTTAGCACTTATCACAGGCTAGGATTCTGTAACAGTTCACCTTAAGAAATCAAGAGACTTTTCAATTCTTGGGACATTAACTTATTAAATGTTTAGAAGGGAAGAACCACAATAATATCAATTTTACTAGAGACCAATTTTGTTTCAAAAGGCTCTATTGAGAAGCTCATCAGTTTTCACATCATGCAAGTGTGTGGCCAGGAGCCATATTAACATCACCTGAGCTAAGATCATTCGTTTCAATTTACAAGTATTTATCATCTGCTAAGCAAGACGTTGTGCTCACTGGGCCTCAGTCAGAAGTCACTTCCTAGACCCAGCAGCATTTTCAATAGGACAGGTGTTGGGGTGGGAGTGGTGGGCAGGTCTGCAAGCACGTGCATTCTCACCCGACGTGGGAGTCGAGGGTGCCCTCGCCTCTCCGTGGTAGTGTCCACAGGGACTGTCCACCTGCTGGCTGCCATCCTGGGGGTAGTGGCCAATTTCAGGCTTTTGAAGGACCTGCCCACTCATGCTTCCTCCTCTGGGTACAAGCCCTCAGCAAAAGCCCTCACTGAAAGGGTCAGTCCAGGGGGGCCATGCTTATGTCACATGACCCTGTCTCCTTGCTGACAGCTGATTGTATAGGCACCTGACCCAACGGTGGCTCATCGTAGGTGGATGAACTGGACCAATCCGAGTCTCAAGAATTTGCCCTGGGGGCACAGAGATGGCAGCCAGATAGGGGTGGGTAATGAAAGGGTAAAGTTGTGCAGAGTGGGTCCTGGGGTGGATTTTCAGCTACATACACACTAATGAGAAAACAGAGAAGGACAGTAGGCCGAGGGAAGCAGGAGAACGGAGCAGGTATGCAGAGAAAAACAGAGGTGAAAGCCCGTGTGGAGAGAGAACAGGAGAGAGCGAGCCAGGGGGAGGATGGTGGTCTCCATCCCTCCCCATCGGGAGCTGTTTTGTTTCCATGAAATGGCCCTGTGTAGGCAGACCTGGTCTTATTGCGCTTTGCTTTATTGCACTTTGCAGATATTTCATTTTTTTTATAAATCGAAGGTTCGTGGCAACCTTGTGTCGAGCAAGTCTGTTGGCACCATTTTTCCAACAGCATTTGTTCTCTTCATGTCTCTGTATCACATTTTGGTAATTCTTGCAATATTTCAATTTTTTCATTATTATTATATTTGTTATGTTGGTCTGGAATCACTGATCTTTGATGTTACTATTGTAATTGTTTTGGGCGCCATGAACCACATCCACATAGAGGACAAACTTAGTCAATGTTGTGTGTGTTCTGACTGCGCCACTGACCGGCTATTCCCCCATTTCTTCTCTCCCTCTTCTTGGGCCTCCCTATTCCCTGAGATACAACAATATTGAAATTAGGACAATTAATAACCCTACAATGCCCTCTAAATGTTCAAGTGAAAGAAAGAGTCTAATGTCTCTCACTTTAAATCAAAAGCCGGAAGTGAATAGGCTTAGTGAGAGGAAGGCATGTTGAAAGCTGAGACAGGCCAAAAGCTAGGCCTCTTGCACCAAACAGTTAGCCAAGTTGTGAGTGCAAAGAAAAAGTTCTTGAAGCAAATTAAAAGTGCTACTCCAGGGAAAACACAAATGATAAGAAAGTAAAGCAGCCTATTGCTGATCTGGAAAAAGTTTTAGTAGTCTAAAGATCCAACCAGCCACAACATTCCCTTAATCAAAGCCCCATCCAGAGAAAGGCCCCAACTCTCTTCAATTTCATGAAGGCTGAGAGGTGAGGAAGCTGCAGAAGAAAAGCTTGAAGCTAGCAGAGTTTGGTTCATGAGCTTTAAGGAAAGAAGCCGTCTCCAAAACATAAAAGCACAAGGTGAAGCAGTAAGTGCTGATGTAGAAGCTGCAGCAAATTACCCAGAAGGTACAGCTGAGATGATTAATGGGTGACTGCACTAAACAACAGACTGTCAATGTAGACGAATGTTGGAGGACAGAGGGAACGAAAAATACCCACCAAACTGAGAAGGCATCTTGAGACTGAAAAATTAGGCAGGAAGCTCCATGTCATCAATGGATCAGTTTATTATAGGGTAATTTACTCACAGGGTGGGATGAGGTGGACAACGATCCAGAAGCATTCTGCACTGCTGAGGGGCCATTGGGACAATTTTACAGCTAACCTAGAATATGGAGGTATGTGCTTGGAAACAGGATGTACATTCCTAAGTCAAGATTTATGATGGGTAACTAGTCTCATGGGCACCGGGATTATATTAGGGAAGGTTTTCATCATTTGGGGGGACTAGAGAGCATAGAGGCTACCTGGTCCTAATGATTATTAAACATTATCTATTAACTACAAAGCCTTTGATGACAGAGAAGTGATTCACTGCACAGTACAGTCCTGGGTGAGGTCAGTAAAAGGACAGGAGAAACTAAGCGTCCAAGATGGCATCAGTTATGCTAACAGCCATACAACAAAACAGCCTTATATTAGAAGGGGATGTCATCCAGGACTTTCATAGCCAGAGAGGAGAAGCCAATGCCTGGCTTCAAAACTTCAAAGGACTGGCTGACTCTCTTGTTAAAGGCTAATGCAGCTGGTGACTTAAAGTTGAAGCCAATGCTCATTTATCATTCCAAGAACTCTAGGGCCCTTAAGAATTATGCTAAATCTACTCTGCCTGTGCTCTATAAATGGAACAAGAAAGCCCAGATGACAGCACATCTGTTTGACAACATGGTTTAATGAATATTTTAAGCCCACTGTTGAGATTACTGCTCAGAAAAGATTTTTTTTTTTAAATAGTACGGCTCATTGACAATGCACCTGGTCAACCAAGAGCTCTGATGGGGATGTACAATGAGATTCATGTTTTCATGCTTGCTAACACATCCATTCTGCAGCCCATGGATCAAGGAGTACTTTTGACTTTGTCTTATTATTTAAGAAATACATTTTGTAAGGCTTCATAGATAGTGATTCCTCTGATGGATGTGTGCAAAGTCAATTGACAACGTTCTGAAAAGGATTCACTATTCTAGATACCATTAAGAATACTTGTGATTCGTGGGAAGAGGTCAAAATATCAACATAACAGGAGTTGAGAAGAAGTTGATTCCAATTCTCATGGATGACTTCAGTGGAGGAAGTAACTGCAGATGTGGTGGGAACAGCAAGAGAACTAAAAGTGGAGCCTGAAGATGTGACTGAATTGCTGCAATCTCATGATAAAACTGTAAACGGATGAGGAGTTGCTTCTTATGGATGAGCAAAGAAAATGGTTTCTTGAGATGGAATCTACTCCTGGTGAAGATGCTGTGAAGGCTGTTGAAAGGACAACAAAGGATTTAGAATATGACTTAGAAGATAAAGCAGCAGCAGCGTTTTGAGAGGATTGACTCAATGTTGAAAGAAGTTCTAATGTGGTCAAAATGCTATCAAACAGCATTGCAGCTACAGAGAAATCGTTCATGAAAGGAAGAGTCAATCAGTGCAGCAAATTTCATCGTTGCCTTATTTTAAGAAATTGCCACAGCCATGCCAACCTTCAGCAACCACCATCCTGATCAGTCAGCAGCCATTAACACTGAAGGAAGACCCTCCACCAGCAAAAAGATTGCAACTCGCTGAAGGTTCAGATGATGGTTAGCATTTTTTTTACCAATAAAGTGTTTTTAAATTAAGGTATGTATTTTTTTAGACATAATGCTATTTCACATTTAATAGACTACAGTATAGTGTAAATATAACTTTTATATGCACTGGGAACCCCAAAATTAATGTGACTCACATTATTGTGATATTTGCTTTATTGTGGCAGTCTAGAACCAAACCCACAATATTTCTGAGGTCTGCCTGTATTTGCTCAGTCAGTCTCTACATTTGAGCAAGCGTGAATGGGTTTCTGGTCCTCACAAAGGTCCTTGACTAGAATATCTTCAAGATTGGACTGAATGGCCGCATTTAATTTCTAATACTTGGACCCAAGTCAGTCACTGCTAAATTACTATCTTTCCCTAAGCGTATTTGGCTGTATTTTGTTAGAAAAGTCCAAACTACTTTCTGATGTGTAATAGGAGTGGATTACATTTAAATTCTGTTCTCAAACTTTAAAATAATATCTGTTATTTATTTATTTATTTATTTTTGCGGTACGCGGGCCTCTCACTGTTGTGGTCTCTCCTGTTGCGGAGCACGGGCTCCGGACACGCAGGCTCAGCGTCCATGGCTCACGGGCCCAGCCGCTCCGCGGCATGTGGGATCTTCCCGGACCGGGGCACGAACCCATGTCCCCTGCATTGGCTGGCGGACTCTCAACCACTGCGTCACCAGGGAAGCCCCCCTGTTATTTTTTTTTTCATTAAACAATGAGTGCCTGTGTGTTACGTAGAGAAAAGAAGCTTATTTATTGGTAATCGGTATTTAACTCTTTTGATCTATTTTGTTAATTTCTGCCTGTTAGAGAAGCACTTATTTTAGTCAGGTATTTAAATCTTTCTCCTCCTCCATCCGTACTCTCAGAAGTCTTCTTTTCTTTTTTTATATCACAAATCTAACAATATCCTACCCATTCTTCCGTCAAGAATGCTCAGAAATTGCATGCCCTTCTGCTGAATTCTTAAATTAGCACATGCACAATATAACTTCTTCTGGCACCGGAGAATTGATTCCTACATGATCCACCCTGTCTCAGTCATTAGTCAGCTCAGGCTGCCATACCAGAGAACCATAGCGTGGGTGGCTCACAAACAACAGACATTTATTTCTCACAGTTCTGGAGGATGGAAGTCCGAGATCAGGGTGCCAGTATGGTCAGGTCCTGGTGAGAGCCCTCTTCTGGGTTGCAGACTATCGACTTCTTATTTTATCCTCATGTGGCAGAAAAGAGGGCAAGAGAGCTTTCTGGGGTCCCTTTTATAAGGGCATTAATCCCATTCACAAGGGCTCCCTTCACTAGCTAAGCACCTCCCAAGGCCCCACCTCCTAATACCATCACATTGGGGGTTAGGATTTCAGCATAGAAATTGCGGAGGACACATTCAGTCCATAGCACACCCTGAAAGAGGCAAGTTCCTATTCCACAGGTACCAATGCATCCTGGATGGTAGGTACCAAGGCATGCAACAGACTTTTACGTTCCTGTACCACGGGATCGCCTCCCCTAATGCAAAGTGCAGAATTGGCTACCTCTCAGTGACAAGCTGCTGTGGCCTCCCCACCTGCCTGTTTGGACCCATGGCACTGAGAGAAGAACACACCCCTGAAGTCTTGAACAGCAGTAGAGAACACCATTTCCTTGACGGCGCTCTCTGGAAAAAGCCAAAATGCCTTTCTTTTCATGAATGCAGAAAACTCACGTTGAATCTAGTTCTGAAAAATGTTTATTATGCCACAAATGCACTGTCCTCATACACTTTATCTGAAGTTCTTTACATATTCAATTATCTTTTTTCTTCACAAGAACGTAGATAGTCCCTCATATGACCCTTGTCTACTTTTTGAACTTCCTAGCACAGTTCAAGAAACGTGTTGCAGGCAAGCGTGCAGGCAGCATGGTGAAATGGAAAGCAAGCCCGATCATGAGTCAGCGGGCTTGGGCTGGAGGCTTCGGGCAGGTCACTCCACTTCTTCGGACTTTAGCTTCCTTCTCTGAGGTCACCAATGTCCTCTGTGGCTTCTTCAACTGTCTGGAGGGTCATGAGGGACACAGAGCCTCTGGGTTTGCGTGGAACTCTGTGTTCACTTCCACAGGGCACTTTTGACCACCTGCCTTTTCTCAGAGTCAGCTGTCCAGGTATCCATAACCTCCATGAGGTCAGGAGACTCTTCAGAAAAGGGACCACATCTTAGTCACAGAATATCAAACAATGGCGGCCATCTTCACATTGGTGGGACAACACAAACAGATTTGATTTCTTCTCAACTTAAGGTTTTCCTCCCATATACTGCTCTTAAACCTGCAGTATCTCGTTTAAAAGAGTGTCTGATTTAGCATGCTGTATTTTTAGCCATCTCCATTGACTGACTCAGTATTTCATGGGGTTCTACACAGCTCACCATGATTTTTCTGCATCCTCTTAGCCAGCTGGAGCCAGACCACCGCACACTGTAGGCTCTCCTCGTCTGTGAGTTACTGGTACATCCAAAAAAAAAGACACTGTCTTGAAAGCATGTGCCTACACTTAAATTACCCTAAGGTCTTGGAACTTCATTTTCACATACAGTATTTCCAGGCATTTACCAAGTAGACAAAGTACCAGGTTGATATCATTGCACTGATGAAATATTCATATCACTGATAAGGCGGGACAATGTAGCTGACTTGATCAGACTCATACCGTTTGCATGAAAAGGCTGAGTTTCTTTGGCTCTCTGTTCATTCAAGTGCACAGAATACCTATTTGGATAGACTTAGGCATTGTGTTAATCTGTCAGTAAAATCTTGCACTGTCCACAGTGTTTTGCAAACTGATTTAGGTTTTGGACTACAACAAGCGGCCATTGGTAGAAATATACCATATATACACATGGAAATTACAAAAATACATTTTATTTATAGCTGATTTTTTTTAAGTAACAAAAAACTAACACTATGAAAGATCAACCAGCATACCAAAAGGACACTACCTAATATCATCAGGACAAGAGACTTGTTTGGGGATTCCATGACACAGCATTCTCCAGAACATTCCAGAAAGGGCAATTTGCCATTGGGAAGTAAAAACAGCTTCTTTGAAGAGTCTGTGCTTTGACAGTTTGACTCTCCCACTCTAATCAATTCCACTCCTACTCTTCTCTCAATTTTAAAATTTCCACCTTCTTCTCAATAAAGACCAAAGAAACTCATGAGGAGAATGGAAAGATGGACTCAGAGGGGATGGATACAAGCTGAAGCTAGATGGATCATGGGTGAGAAGGCAGGACAGGACCTCACTCTCCAACAGATACCAAGTAAGTCCCCGACATTGAGCATAGCTCCCAAAGTTGGTGAGGGCACCAGGGTGTCCCCTCCCCTGGGCTACCTGAAGTCAGTAGCTGTTTTGCTTTTGCACTGACAGTCAGCAGCTGGTGCCTTAGGGCTGTGAGGCATGGTCCACCCAGAGCTCTGGAGGCTCACGTGCCATGCCAGGGAGGCTGATTTGCAACATCATGGTCATGAGGTCAGAAGCCTGCCATTTTGGCAAATGTCCTCCTATGTCTATTAACTAACTATGGGAAGGAGTGCAGGAGGGGACTGGCTAACTCCATACACCTTTAAAAATGTTATTTACATTTAAATGTAAATCAACAGATTTTCTGCATTCAGAAGCTTCTATAAACAGAGGCTGCAGCCTGGGGAGACTGGGTCCACTGTTCCTGCTTCTAACAGGCATCAATGACTATTTCCTTTTGTATCACTGGGCAGCACATGCTGGACATCATTGCTGAAGAGACAGAGGTTTCCTTGGAAAAGTCGATGTATCTATTGTCCCCCAAAAGAGAGAAGCTTCGTTCTCAGGCCACCTTCACTGCAGGGCAAAGAAAACCTGTTTTTCTTTTGTAGGACCTTAAAAGCTCTTAGCACCAATTCTCTTCCAGCCAGAGCCCAACTTGCAGAATACTCTATGTCCAAAATGACACCTTTTCAAAAACCTGTCAACATGAATCCACCATTCCCTCTCATCTTCTGTCTTTCTTGGCCTTTGTTGAATTAATTGCAGGGGGAAAAGAGTCAGGACTATTCATAGGTGCAGTCATTGACAGTACTGATTTTCATCCAATTTATTTGACTTTGAATATGAACCTTTAAAAGAAAAGGACTCAGCTTTCTTGGCTGGAGTCAGTGTCTCCCTTGGAGATGGGAGGTGATTGCAACGATTACAGTCATGGCTGAATGAGAGAGAGTACAGTCTGGGACTCCATCACACGCCTGCATTGCCTTTAACACAGAAATAGAGTTAACATGCAGAGGTCACCGAAGATAGAGCTGTGCTCTCCCCATTCTGGTGATTTATTAAAATATGGCATTGGACAGGAACCTGCAGATTTGTGAGCATCTCTCGTGACTAAGGCTCCGTAGGGAAATACACCCGCAGTTCAAACAGTTAATGTAACAGAGTATCAAACATATGGTCCCACATGGGGACTTGTTGACATACAATCAGTTGAATAAGCCAAGCATCCAGTTGTTCAAGAGTTTCCTGTTCCCCAGAAGCCCCACTGTTCACCTTTTTAGAAACTGAGGGTGAGAAAGACTCCCACATCGTCTGTGCCTCCAGACCCATCAAGCCAGGCTGGAGAAACCCAAAGACTGTTTCCTCAGAGTCTGGAAGTGGGTGAAGGCATTAGACCTGGAACTCAAACATGTCCGTCTGCTTCTTGGCCAGCTTGGCCACCTCTTCCCGGATGGCCTTCACCAGGGCTGCTGTGGAGATGTTGGTCAGGGGCGTGTCGGACGGGTCGTTCTCCGTCAGGCTCTGCTGTGAGGCTGCTGCGGAGGGCAGCGGGGCCTGCTCCAAGCTGGGGTGCAGCCCGGCTGGCTGGCTGTACTGGCGAGGGAGCCTGGAGGGCGAGTTCTGCTGATACCGGGACCGGGGGTAAGCCTCGATGTACCCCGGGAGGGGGACCTACAAAGCATGTTGGGAGAGAAGACAAGGACCTGGGGTCAGGAAGCGGCTCAAGTCATAGGACGCACTCGATACCAAAGCAGGAGGGGACTGAGGACAAGGAAAGAGGTTTAGAAGAAAATGAAGGCAACGCACCATTGTGCAGATACAAAAGCTGGAGTCTGTTTGGACTCACTGGATCTGCTGGTTGGATGAATTAAATACGTGTTTTAAACAGTATGCAAATAGTGGGCACATACCTGAATCTACATCTGAATCTACCCGGCTACCTTTTTAATATAAGCACCATCTAGCCAAAAGAAGTGTTGTTCTTTATGGATGTCAAAGGACTCGCGGGAGAGACCTTCAAGATGGAGGAGCCGAAAGACGTGGAGATCACCTTCCTCCCCACAAATACATCAGAAATACATCTACATGTGGAACAACTCCTACAGAACACCTACTGAACGCTGGCAGAAGACCTCAGACTTCCTAAAAGGCAAGAAACTCCCCACGTACCTGGGTAGGGCAAAAGAAAAAAGGAAAAACAGAGACAAAAGAATAGGAATGGGACCTGCACCTCTGGGAGGGAGCCGTGAAAGAGGAAAAGTTTCCACACACTAGGAAGCCCCTTCACGGGCGGAGACTGAGGGTGGGTGGGAGGGAAACGTCGGAGCCACAGAAGAGAGCGCAGCAACAGGGCTGCAGAGGGCAAAGCGGAGAGATTCCCGCACAGAGGATCGGTGCCGAACGGCACTCACCAGCCCGAGAGGCTTGTCTGCTCGCCCGCCGGGGTGGGCAGGGGCTGGGAGCTGAGGCTCGGGCTTCAGAGGTCAGACCCCAAGGAGAGAACTTGGGTTGGTTGCATGAACACAGCCTAAAGAGGGCTAGTATGCCACAGATAGCCGGGAGGGAGTCAGGGGAAAATGTCTGGACCTGACGAAAAGGCAAGAGACCATTGTTTCGGGGTGCACAAGGAGAGGGGATTCAGAGAACCACCTAAGCAAGCTCCAGACACAGGTGCGAGCCACAGCTATCAGCTCACACCCCCGAGACAAGCATGAAATGCTAATGCTGCCACCACTGCCACCAAGAATCCTGTGTGCAAGCACAGGTCACTACCCACACCACCACCCCCAGGAGCCTGTGCAGCCTGCCACTGCCAGGGTCCTGAGATCCAGGGACAACTTGCCCAGGAGAACACATGGCATACCTCAGGCTGTTGCAATGTCATGTTGGCCTCTGCCACTGCAGGCTCGCCCCGAATTACAATTATGACTTCTGTACCCCTTCCTCTCCCCAGCCTGAGTGAGCAAGAGAGCTCTAATCAGCTGCTGCTTTAACCCCTCCTGTCTGGGCAGGAACAGACGCCTGAGGGTGGCCTACATTCAGGGCTGGGGCTAAAACCAAAGCTGAACCCCAGGGGCTGTGCGAACAAAGAAGAGAAAGGGAAAGTTCTCCCAGCAGCCTCAGGAGCAGCGGATTAAATCCCCACAAGCAACTTGATAAACCTTCCATCTGTGGAACACCTGCATAGACAATGAATGTTCCCCAAATTGAGGCAGTGGACTTTGGGAGCAACTGTAGACTTGGGGTTTGCTTTCTGCATCTGACTTGTTTCTGATTTTTATGTTTATCTTAGTTTAGTTTTTAGTGCTTGTCATCATTGGTGGATTTTTTTTATTGGTTTGGTTGCTCTCTTTTTAAAATGTTTATTATTTTTTAAATTAAAAAATATATTTTCCTCTTTTTCTCTTTTTGTGAGTGTGTATATGTAAGTTTCTTTGTGTGATTTTGTCTGTTTAGGTTTGCTTTAACCATTGTCCTAGGGTTCTGACTGTTTGTTTCTATTTTGTTGTTGTTTTTTGTTTCTTTCTGTGATTTTTTCTGTTTAGTTTTGCTTTTACCATTTGGTTTGGGGTTCTATCTGTTGTTTGTTGGGTTTTTTTCCCCTTTTTTTCTCTTCCTTTTCTTCCGAGCCGTGAGGCTGGCAGGGTCTTGGTGCTCTGGCTGGGTATCAGGCCTGAGCCTCTGAGGTGGGAGAGCCGAGTTCAGGACATTGGGTCACCGGAGACCTCCCAGCCCCACATAATATCAATCGGCGAGAGCTCTCCCAGAGATCTCCAACTCAACACTAAGACACAGCTCCACCCAATGGCCAGCAAGCTCCAGTGCTGGACACCCGATGCCAAACAACTAGCAAGACAGGAACACAACCACACCCATTAACAGAGAGTCTGCCAAAAGTCATACTAAGTTCAAAGACACCCCAAAAAACACCACCGGACGCAGCCATGCCCACGAGAGGGACAAGATACAGCTCTACCCACCAGAACACTGGCACCAGTCCCTCCACCGGGAAGCCTACACAAGCCACTGAACCAACCTCACCCACTGGGGGCAGACACCAAAAACAATGGGAAGTACGAACCTGCAGCCTGCGAAAAGGAGACCCCAAACACAGTAAGTTAAACAAAATGAGAAGACAGAGAAATATGTAGCGGATGAAGGAGCAAGATAAAAACCCACCAGACCAAACAAATGAAGAAGAAATAGGCAGTCTACCTGAAAAACAATTCAGAGTAATGATAGTAAAGATGATCCAAAATCTTGGAAATAGAAAGGAGAAAATACAAGGTGTAACAAGGACCTAGAAGAACAAAAGAGCAAACAAACAATGATGAACAACACAATAAATGAAATTTAAAACTCTCTAGAAGGAATCAATAGTAGAATAACTGACGCAGAAGAACGGATAAGTGACCTGGAAGATAAACTAGTGGAAATAAATACCGTAGAGCAGAATAAAGAAAAAAGAATGACAAGAATTGAGGACAGTCTCAGAGACCTGTGGGACAACATTAAATGAACCAACATTTGAATTATAGGGGTCCCAGAAGAAGAAGAGAAAAAGAAAGGGACTGAGAAAATACTTGAAGAGATTACAGTTGAAAACTTCCTTAATATGGGAAAGGAAATAGTCAATCAAGTCCAGGAAACACAGAGAGTCCCATACAGGATAAATCCAAGGAGAAACACGCCAAGACACATATTAATCAAACTATCAAAAATTAAATACAAAGAACAAATATTAAAAGCAGCAAGGGAAAAACAACAAATAACATACAAGGGAATCCCCATAAGGTTAACAGCTGATCATTCAGCAGAAACTCTGCAGGCCAGAAGGGAGTGGCAGGACATATTTAAAGTGATGAAAGGGAAAAACATACACCAAGATTACTCTACCCAGCAAGGATCTCATTCAGAATCGACAGAGAAATTAAAAGTTTTACAGACAAGCAAAAGCTAAGAGAATTCAGTACCACCAAAACAGCTTTACAACAGATGCTAAAGGAAGTTCTATAGGCAGGAAACATAAGAGAAGGAAAAGACCTATAATAACAAACCCAAATTGATTCATAAAATGGTAATAGGAACATACATATCGACAACTACCTTAAACGTAAATGGATTAAATGCTCCAACCAAAAGACGTAGACTGGCTGAATGGATACAAAAACAAGACCTGTATATATGCTGTCTACAAGAGACCCACTTCAGACCTAGGGACACAAACAGACTGAAAGTGAGGGTATGGAAAAAGATATTCCATGCAAATGGAAATCAAAAGAAAGCTGGAGCAGCAATTCTCATATAAGACAAAATAGACTTTAAAATAAAGACTATTACAAGAGACAAAGAAGGACACTATATAATGATCAAGGGATCAATCCAAGAAGAAGATATAACAATTGTAAATATTTATGCACCCAACATAGGAGCACCTCAATACATAAGGCAAATGCTAACAGCCATAAGGGGGAAACTGACAGTAACACAATAATAGTAGGGGACTTTAACACCCCACTTTCACCAATGGACAGATGATCCAAAAAGTAAATAAGGAAACACAAGCTTTAAATGACACATTAAACAGGGTGGACTTAATTGATATTTATAGGACATTCCACCCAAAAACAACAGAATACACTTTATTCTCAAGTGCTCATGGAACATTCTCCAGGACAGATCATACCTTGGGTCACAAATCAAGCCTTGGTAAATTTAAGTAAATTGATATTGTATCAAGTATCGTTTCCAACCACAACATTATGAGACTAGATATCAATTACAGGAAAAAAACTGTAAAAAGTACAAACACATGGAGACTAAACAATATGCTACTAAATAACCAAGAGATCACTGAAAGAATCAAAGAGGAAATCAAAAAATACCTAGAAACAAATGACAATGAAAACCGATGATCCAAAACCTATGGGATGCAGAAAAAGCAGTTCTGAGAGCAAAATTTATAGGAATACGATCCTACCTCAAGAAACAAGAAAAATCTCAAATAAACAACATAAACTTACACCTAAAGCAATAAGAAAAAGAAGAACAAAAAAACCCCAAAGTTAGCAGAAGGAAAGAAGTCATAAATATCAGATCAGAAAGAAATGAAAAAGAAATGAAGGAAATGACAGCAAAGATCAATAAAACTAAAAGCTGGTTCTTTGAGAAGATAAACAAAATTGATAAACCATTAGCCAGACTCATCAAGAAAAAAGGGAGAAGGCTAAAACCAACAGAATTACAAATGAAAAAGGAGAAGTAACAACTGACACTGCAGAAATACAAAGGATCATGAGAGATTCCTACAAGTAGCTATATGCCAATAAAATGGACAACCTGGAAGAAATGGACAAATTCTTAGAAAAGTACAACCTTCTGAGACTGAACCAGGAAGAAATAGAAAATATGAACAGACCAATCACAAACACTGAAATTGAAACTGTGATTAAAAATCTTCCAACAAACAAAAGCCCAGAACCAGATGGCTTCATAGATAAATTCTATCAAACATTTAGAGAAGAGCTAACACCTATCCTTCTCAAACTCTTCCAAAATATAGCAGAGGGAGGAACACTCCCAAACTCATTCTACGAGGCCACCATCACCCTGATACCAAAACCAGATGAAGATGTCACAAAAAAAGAAAACTACAGGCCAATACCACTGATGAACATAGATGCAAAAATCCTCAACAAAATACTAGCAAATAGAATCCAACAGCACATTAAAAGGACATACACCATGATCAAGTGGGGTTTATTCCAGGAATGCAAGGATTCTTCAACATACGCAAATCAATCAATGTGATACACCATATTAACAAACTGAAGAATAAAAACTATATGATCATCTCAATAGATGCAGAAAAAGCTTTCAACAAAATTCAACACCGATTTATGATAAAAACCCTGCAGAAAGTAGGCATAGAGGGAACTTACCTCAACATAATAAAGGCCAGATATGACAAACCCACAGCTAACATCATTCTCAATGGTGAAAAACTGAAACCATTTCCACTAAGATCAGGAAAAAGACAAGGGTGCCCACTCTCACCACTACTATTCAACATAGTTTTGGAAGTTTTAGTCACAGCAATCAGAGAAGAAAAAGAAATAAAAGGAATCCAAATCAGAAAAGAAGAAGTAAAACTATCACTGTTTGCAGATGACACGATACTCTACATAGAGAATCCTAAAGACATTACCAGAAAACTACTAGAGCTAATCAATGAATCTGGTAAAGTTGCAGGATACAAAATTAATGCATAGAAATCTCTTGCATTCCTATACACTAATGACAAAAAATCTGAAAGAGAAATTAAGGAAACACTCCCATTTACCACTGCAACAAATAGAATAAAATACCTAGGAAGAAACCTACCTAAGGAGACAAAAGACCTGTATGCAGAAAATTATAAGACACTGATGAAAGAAATTAAAGATGATACAAACAAATGGAGAGATATACCATGTTCTTGGACTGGAAGAATCAACCTTGTGAAAATGACTATACTACCCAAAGCAATCTACAGATTCAATGCAATCCCCATCAAACCACCAAGGGCATTTTTCACAGAACTAGAATAAAAAACTTCACAATTTGTATAGATACACAAAAGACCCCGAATAGCCAAAGCAATCTTGAGAGAGAAAACTGGAGCTGGAGGAATCAGGTTCCCTGACTTCAGACTATACTACAAAGCTACAGTAATCAAGACAGTATGGTACTGGCACAAAAACAGAAATATAGCTCAATGGAACAGGATAGTCTGTTCAAAGACAGCCTCTTCAGTAAGTGGTGCTGCGAAAACTAGACAGCTACATGTAAAAGAATGAAATTAGAACACTCCCTAACACCATACACAAAAATAAACTCAAAATGGATTAAAGACCTAAATGTAAGGCCAGACACTAAAACTCTCAGAGGGAAAACAAAGACAGAACACTCCATGACATAAATCACAGCAAGATCCTTTTTGACCCACCTCCTAGAGAAATGGAAATAAAAACAAAAATAAACAAATGGGACGTAATAAAACCTAAAAGCTTTTGCACAGTGAAGGAAACCATAAACAAGATGAAAAGACCAACTTCAGAATGGGAGAAAATATTTGCAAATGAAGCAACTGACAAAGGATTAATCTCCAAAATATACAAGCAGCTCATGCAGCTCAATATCAAAAAAACAAACAACCTAATCCAAAAATGGGCAGAAGACCTAAATAGACATTTTGCCAAAGAAGACATACAGATTGCCAACAAACACATGAAAGGATGCTCAACATCATTAATCATTAGAGAAATGCAAATCAAAACCACAATGAGGTATCACCTCACACCGGTCAGAATGCATCATCAAAAAATCTAGAAACAATAAATGCTGGAGAGGGTGTGGAGAAAAGGGAACCCTCTTGCACTGTTGGTGGGAATGTAAATTGATACAGCCATTATGAAGAACAGTATGGAGGTTCCTTAAAACACTAAAAATAGAACTACCATACGACCCAGCAATCCCACTACTGGGCATATACCCTGAGAAAACCATAATTCAAAAAGAGACATGGTACCACAATGTTCACTGCAGCACTATTTACAATAGCCAGGACATGGAAGCCACCTAAGTGTCCATCGACAGATGAATGGATAAAGAAGATGTGGCACATATATACAATGGAATATTATTCAGCCATAAAACGAAACGAAATTGAGTTATTTGTAGTGAGGTGGATGGACCTAGAGTCTGTCATACAGAGTGAAGTAAGTCAGAAAGAGAAAAACAAATACTGTATGCTAATGCATATATATGGAATATAAAAAAACGGTACTGATGAACCTAGGGGCAGGGCAGGAATAAAGATGCAGACATAGAGAATGGACTTGAGGACCCAGGGAGGGGGAAGGGTAAGCTGGGACGAAGTAAGAGTGTAGCATGGACATATATACACTACCCAATGTAAAACAGATAGCTAGTGGGAAGCAGCTGCATAGCACAGGGAGATCAGCTCAGTGCTTTGTGACCACCTAGAGGAGTGAGATAGGGAGGGTGGGAGGGAGATGCAAGAGGGAGGGGATATGGGGATACGGGGATATATATATACGTATAGCTGATTCACTTTGATATACAGCATAAACTAACACAACATTGTTAAGCAATTATACTCCAATAAAGATGTTCAAAAAATTAGACTTTAATTATATATTTTTATAAAAAAAGGACTCAGGGATTTATCACTGATGATAACAGCTAATATTGAATGAGCCCTGTGCTAAGGGCTTTCCAATCGTGGTCTCATTTAATTCTCAGAACAACAACCTAGGAGGTAGGTATTGTTACCCTTATTTTACAAAAGAGGAAACTGAAGCAAACAGTGCCTCAATTGAAGGTGCCACAGCTAACAAGCCACTGAGAGATGCAGCTCCAGGCTGGGAGTTAGTCACTGCACTATATTGTCTTGGATCTGGAATATGATCTTGGCTTCTTGAAAAAAATTTCTCTTTTCATTAAAAGTGGAAGATACACAGTTCTATGCTTTCATATATGGACACTTATAGTAATAAGGACAGGGCAATGATCTGGAATTCAGGATCAACTTTCCCACAGAAGCAGTGTCATAAAAGGGGATGCTGTTCCATGGTAATCCACAAAAGGCCTTTATATCCCATAATGTTAACTGCAACACTGCAAGATAAATGCCCATGGATGATGTAGGTATGGGGTGCTACCGTGAATGGGACACATGTAAGGAGTCAGGCAGCTTTCTGGGAGGAGCAGCTTAGCTGAGTCTGGAAGATGAAGAGGCTGTTTTTCAGAAGACAAGGTGGGAGGGGCATTCCAGGCAGAGGGAAAAGCAATGCAGAGGCCTGGAGGTACACAGAGGAAGGTGCACCCAGGGAGGTTCAGTGATTTGGTCTGACCAGAGAGGGTGTGTGGGGTATGAGGGGAGCTCAGGAAGACAGGCAGTCAGGGCCAGATCAAAAAGCTGCTGAACGCCAGGCTACGGAGTAAAGTTTTCTATGGCACTTCTAAGGAATTGAGTGTGTTTCCATTCTTTACAGAGATGTCTGTTTGGGCGCTGGTGAGGATGGAGTGGGAAGGGGTTGGGTGAGGATTCAGAATTTTGTATGGGCGAATGTGTAGCAGGAAAGCAGGCCTCTCCAGTCCCTGCCAGAGGTTCTGACAACCCCTCCGGAGAAGGCCTGGCCTGGGAGCTACCAGTGGGTGTCAGGCAGAGGAAAGGTCTGTATTTTAGGAAGGACACTCTGGAGGTGGACCCACTGGAGGTGGAGAGGAGATAAGTTCTGAGGCTACCTCAATGGGACCAGGTAAGAGTCGGGAAGGACCCAAGTGAGGGAAGAAGTGATGGGATGGATGTCCCAAAGTTTGGGGCTTTAATTTCCCTACAAGATCTGGTAAAGGAAGACAAAGCAGCAAATATATTTCACTTGCATCTTAGAGGAAAATCAGAGCCGGACTGTCCCAGCCCTTGGGCCACACAGCTGGGAACGCACAGGTGACTGGGGGCTAACAGAGAGCTAAGGCCAGGACATGGGACTTGCCTGTCAGGTCTCAGCTCAAATTCCCTTTCTTCCGGGAGACCTTCCCCAGTCCTATATTAGCTGAGAGCTCCCTGTAAGGTCCTTCCATGCACTTTGTCTAGCATAACAGTTATCACTCACAATACCATCGCGTGTCTCAGGCATTGACTGTGAAGGCAGAACTGTGTCTCACCTGCTTACCACTGTGCACCAGTGCCCAGAACTGTGCATGGTACACAGTAGGGAGTGTCTCAGACCTGGGGTTCTGAGCGGCACAATTTGAAAATCACCGAAGGATGACCAAGTGGTGCCGTATGTTTGTGAAGGAAGCTGCCATGTCCCCTTTCCCTGCATTTCAAGTTCAGCTGGAGCTGAGGGTCAGTGTCCAACTCTTGAGACCTCCCAGTTCTGCAGCATTAAGCAACTTGGTGCTTGTGGCTGGGACAGGCCAGGACACCTGACGCCACTGGAGTGGCCTCAGGGTAATACTCAGAGGCAGGGAAGATGAGGAGAGGACACACTCTTCCTCCCTTACAGTAGATGCAGGCGGGAGCCACCGCACCTTGTGGGCCAAAATCCAGGGCTGGCAAACACCACTCCTTCCCTAGCCAGTGCCTGTGGCAGGCATCACCTATTGATCACAGCACACTTTCCTGATGAGCCTGGGAACCCCCTCTCAATCCCTCTCCATCCAGCACCAAGGATGAAACCTATTTGTCAAGCCAGGTCCAGGTGATTTTATACAAGTTAGCTCCTTATATCTGGATACCTGGGATCAGGAAGGTCAGACATCCAAATGATGGTGGGGGCTTTTTTCTTCTCACATGGATGTGGAGGGTGAATATTTTCCCCACTGGAGTATCTTTCTCAAGCCGACATCTGGTCCCTCTGAGCCTCCTGTGCTGAATTTCAAATTCAATAAAGCACCTGACCTCCCAGCTTGCTTCCTGGCTGCTGTGCTCCACACATGGGCATGCCACCCTGCTTAACTGAAGGTGGTAATGGGGCTCCAGGAAAGACCCATTTAGGCTGCAGCCATCACTTTCCTCTTAAAAACAACTAATAGGAAACTAGCACTCCCTCACAATTGGGGGGTGGCATGGTGATCAAGTCATCATGTCCAAAAGATTAAGTTTTGATTTGCTGGGCTCCTTTTCCTTCATCTTTAAGGCAACATGAACCCAAAGGTATCTGGATGTCACCATAAGCCTGGCTAAGTATTATCTGTAAGTATCTTGAAGGCAAGGGACAAGGTTTTGTAAATACTTTTGCTGACTCCTGCAAAGCACCCAGTGCACCCTGCATGCAGAGGGTGAGCTGACAAAGCTGCAGGTCCACTGTCTAATTAGCACAAGTAACAACTACTTTCTGAAAAGTACACATTATGTTTAGACTGCAAGTGGAATTATGGAGGTGAATAACCTCTGAACGGATCAACTCACACCCGGTGAGTTCAGCTGTTTAGAAGAGCTGAGCATGACAAAGGAAGCAAAAAAGGCCCACAAACAACCAAAAGAGATGCCATACACTCCCGCATTAAGATTTGTAGACTGAACAGTAGGGAACCCCTCCAGTTACTCTCTCAGAGACTATTTACTCTAGCTCTACAAACAACTCTAATGAGCTCAGACATGCCTCATTTGCAGATAACAGGGCATTAGGAAAAGCATATTTAAGGGTGAGTATATATCTGAAAGTGGGGAAATTGAGCAAGGTGTGAGCCGGGAGCAAGGTCAGAGAAAGAAAAAACATACTAAGCCTTATAATAATTCCAAAAATTATAATAGTTTAGAGATGCCTGACATAGGGACAATAATCCTACAAACCGTCAGAGCTCATCTGACAAATGTCATTTTAGTACAGTGAGCCATAATAATGACGCTGAATCATTTGTTAAAGACAAATTAAATTATGTTTTCCTTTTAAAGAAGGAGGGGAGAAGGATGTAATTCATTCCAGAATTTAAAAATTCAGGTGGCATATATTTTTAAATATTCTGGAAATTAAAGGAATAGCTTTGATTATTAGGAAAATTAATATACGTAGGGTAGTTTTACCCTGATGATGTTGTTTAAATGTGGCATCACTACAACAAGAAGAGACACCAACGCTGAGGTTGAATTGAACCTGTAGGGGTAGAAAGTATGGACCCCAGGGGTTTGGACAGAGAGAAAAGATGACACAGGCGTCAATGTGTTTCCTAAATCTAGGATGTATTTCAAATGCTGAGACCAAACCCTAAAATGACACACAGCACCACAGGGCCCTAGGAAACAGCCTGCCTTTCTTATCCATGATGGATGATCTCACACAGGGAGTGGGGCAACTCATTCTAGAGGCCATCATTGTGCTATTTTTGTTTGCTTGTTTTTTGTTTTTCACTTGGCAGTGCTTGACAGGTGGCTCAGACGCAGGTTTGGGTGTGAATATCTAGGTTCATCTGGTTGCTGCCCCTCTTTGGTCCAGGCTGGGCCAGGTCCACTGTGCCATAAACTCCTACTAATATAATGAAGGAAGAAACCAGGAGACCATGCCAAGACAGTCTTCAGCTGGAAGACGGGCAGAAAGCTTTAGATCTACATGCAAAGTAATTCAGTCTTGGGTTTCTAATACTTCATTTTCTGGTATTGCATCTAAACTTTTCACAGGATTTTAAAGCTGAAAGGAACAAATTTAGTAAAGGCTTTGGAGCCAGAAAGATGCAGGTTTGACTGCTGGACACATCAGGGGAATAATACCTACATGATAGGTCTCATGAAGATTAAATAAGATAACATAAATAGAACATCTAATATAGTGCCTGGCACATAGAAAATACTCAAAAAATGGTAGTTATTATAAAACTGTATTTGATTAAGGGCGCCCTCCGGAAAGAGGTGGAATCTGACTGAAGGCTCCTGTGTCAAAGGACATCACACTCCCTTCCCCGCACTGTCTCCTCTAATAGCTGATTTTAGCCACCTGGTTGGTGGGAGGGGGCCTGAGATAACAAAACACTCAGTCTCAGCCTCACATCCCTTCTCTCCCTGAAGGGTGTCAAGCAGGTAAAGTTGTGAGGGAATCAGCAAGGGTCTCACCGAATCAGCCCACTGGCTCGGGAGCTCATTCTCTCCTGCATAAGACATCCAGGCCTGGTTCCTGTAGGACGAGGGAGGCGTCGGGATGAAGTAGCCGGTGAAGCCGGGTCTGTTGGCAGCTGGAATGGCGAATACTGCCGGCACCGTATTACCTGGCATGGAGGAGATGGACGGGCGAGATTAGGCACCTCGCCCACTGGGCTGACATATGCACAAGCTGGGGGAAGCTGGGAAATGGGAGGACACTGGCCTTGGGGGAAGGGCTGATGGGAAGGCATCACACCTCCACCTGCAGCCCCAGCCCTGCTCACCTGCCCAGACAGTAGTGGAGGCATCACCTGCTGGGACTCAGACCTAGCTTTCTAGAGAAGTGATGGCTCAACAGTCCTTGCTGAGCCCTCACCAACTCCCCCATCCCCATCCCAACACCCCTGACCTACTGGGGTGCCAGGTGTTTTCCTCCCAAGAGAATGGGTATTTTTCAAGAGCCAAGAAGAGGAACCTAAAGGAATAGATTTCACTGGTGGCATTTCTGGACACAGTATGCTTTAGTAAGTGTTGACAACCGAGTGTTTGCAGTTTTAGCCTAAAAGGTATGGTTTGGATAAATGACAAAACCCATTGGGGCATGTTCAAACCTCCATGTTCGTTGACATTGTTTGTAATAGCAAGACACTGGAAACAACCAATATGTCTCTCACTAGGGGATAGGCTAAATGGTCGCATATCACATAATGGAATACCATATGGCAGTGTGAACAAATGAACTAGATCAACATGTGTGTAGCAACCTGGACAACTTCTGAAAACAATGTTAAGCCAAGAAAACAAAGTGCAAAAGGAAAGGTATAGCTTAACGTCACTTATGTAAATTTAAAATATACAAAGCATTAACTTATACCATTGTATAGATATACATACGTAGTGAAAGCCCATGACTTAAAGACTGTGATTACCTCTGGGGAGAAGGGGAATGAGTTGGGAGTGGATAGTTGTATCTGGAACGCTTTAAAGATATATATATAATCATTTTTTAGAAGGCCTTATGTCTGGCAAAATGTGAACATCCACCCTGACCGTAACCTATCTTAATATTTTGTCAGAGTTCAGATCTTTTTAAGAAATAAAAGCAGTAGCTCTTCTAGCCAGGGCTACTTAAGTCCAGAGGGGATCCAGAAATACAGTTGCTTTGATTCCTGACGGTGGCGGGTAGAAGGTGGAGAGCGGGGAGGACAAAGTGCACAGCGCGGGGGCTGGCGCAGGGCGCGGGCTTCTTCCAGGCCTTTCTCCTCTTGCCCACCTGAGTAATTTAAAGCCGACTGATCCAACTGTGCCACAGACACAGGGCCTCGGGACACCTGCGCGAAGGAGGCGCTGTCGTGCAGCTGGGCGGGCTCAGGCCCCGCGGACTCGGCCATCCTGGTCTTGCTCCCAACATCCGAGGTGGACCTGCGGGTGGAGAGGGGCCGCCTTAGCCGTCTCCAGGGACCGCGGCCGGCCGGGCGAGGCGGGGCTCGCGGGGCAGATCACGGCCGGGGGATGGCTTCGGCCTCCAAGCCCCACGACGGCGGGGTCCTCAGGCCTGGGCTTGCCCCCGAATAACAACGGGGGCCTACACGCCCAGACCTGGAGCAGCCGTCGCGGTGGCCCGAGCTGGAGTCATTTTTAGATAGTCAAGGTCAGTGCTCCCCTGAGGGTGACTCTCATGTCTCTGGGGAGTAGAACACTTAATTTCCACATAAAAATGAGCCAAGAAATAGCGCTGGGTCTTAGCTGGGGATGGTCGACCTGGCAGGTGATGACATCATCGGCAGCCAATGGGAAGGCTCCGTCTGGAGTGCGCCGCCACTCCCCCTCCTGACACCGGGACGAGACCCTGGAGGGCTGCGGGGACCGCGTTCCCTGCTGCTACTGGCAGGAAGCAAGAAGCCCTAGGCTCTGGGAAGCTCAGGCTGCTCCCGGAAGCAGGAGCCTAGTACTTTCTGGCATTATGAATGAGAGAACACTTTTTTTTTTTTTTTTTTAAGTTCCACAGGCAAGCAGAGAATCTGGCGCATTTAACACTTCTCTTCACTTATGGCTCAGAAAGCCATGTAAGAAGAGGGGGCTGGGGTGACTGCTGTAGCCAGTCTCTGTCTTCCCTGTGGTAGAGGCACTTCGGGCTCTCCTAAAATTAAAGTGGAGGGAGGCAAAGGCTGCCAGCCCACAGGGCCACCCTCTAAGCAGAGGCAGGCTGTCATACTAAGAGCAGAATAGAGGCGCGGTAAGGGAGCGCATCGGGAGCCTGGGTTCTGGCTGCCTCCTGTCTCTGAGCCCCAGTTCCTCATCTGTAAAATGAAAGGGGAGGATGCCTCCATCTCAAAGGTTCTTCCCTGGTCTAACCCTCTGGGTTCATAAGGAGGGCAGTGACCTCCTGATATTTGGCAAGGATGGCAGACGGTGCAGAAGGACATGAGAGGAGATTGGTGGTTGAGATAAGAAATAAGAAATAGGTGCTGGGGCTTCCCTGGTGGCGCAGTGGTTGAGAGTCCGCCTGCCGATGCAGGGGACACGGGCTCGCGCCCCGGTCCGGGAGGATCCCACATGCCGCGGAGCGGCTGGGCCCGTGAGCCATGGCCGCTGAGCCTGCGCTTCCGGAGCCTGTGCTCCGCAACGGGAGAGGCCACAACAGTGAGAGGCCTGCGTACCGCAAAAAAAAAAAAAAAAAAGAAAGAAAGAAAGAAATAGGTGCTGGCCTTCAGCAAACATAGCTCAAACGACTGATTGAAAAGCTCCTCCAATCCAGAACCCCCAGGAGCAACTGTTCCCCAGGGAGGGTCAAACACAGGCTGTGAGGATTAAACTACACATCAGGGTGGGCTGCTGGGGGCTCAGCAGTGTAGGGTCTCCCTTCCTTTCTCCGTCCCTCCTTCTCCCATTTGCTCACTCCCACAGCCCTGGCTTCCCACAGGCTCTTTCCAGGCATCTGCTACTCCTTTAGAAAACCATCCTAGGAAAACCCCTGGCTTCTGCTCTATACACTTGGCCACCTTTGAGGACTCCCAGAGCCTTTGAGGTCATTTAGGTCATTGCCCTCACTTTACAGATAAGGAAACAGGAGCCAGACAGGGGACGCAATGTGCCTGGAGTTACACAGCACGTTACTGGCAGGTTAGGGTGGAACCCTGATCCGCTGCCTCCCATCCCTCCCTGAGCTTGACTGGGGTCAAAGGGTGGTGTCTACACACAGCTCGGCATCCTAAACTGCTGGAAGTGAAGGCAGGTCGTTTCTGAGGAGAACTCATTTCTTTTCACCATTTTGACAAAGTTCAGACCTGTGGCCCACAAATAGTGTATGATTAGCATGTTGGAGGAAGCTATGGTAGGAGGGCCAGGGCAGTGGCCCGTACAGGCCCCAGGGCACGGTTGTCTCTCCTGGCCTTGGACATGATGACTATTCCAACCTCCCCCAGGGCTCTTGGCTGTTGTTTCTTGTCTATCTTTTTTTTTAAAACATGTGCTTTTTATATTATTACAGAGCAAAGAGAATGCTGGATATATGTTTCACAGCTGACCTATCCAAGTTCGTGTGCTTTCATCCTCTCCATCTTGGAAGTCAAGAGTTAGGGCAGGAGGCTAGACGTGCTGCACCCCGGCCTCTCGGACACTACCCCTCAATAACAAAGGGCCTTCTGGGTGCACACACCTGGCAGGAGGTGCCCAGACTTGAGGCAGCTGTTGTGACGGCCCAAGGTGGAGTAATTTTTAGATGTTCAAGGTCAAGGTATGGGGCAGTTGACCTTGGGTTTTTTCAATTGTGGGTTCTACAGGACTTTCAGTTTTCAATGGTAAGAAAGTAGGTCAACCCTCTGTGGCCCCCCACTTCCTTCCTTCATGGTACTTGGGGTGTCCCAGGCACATGGTTGTCTGTACGGGTGATGCACCCTGAATGGGGCAGGGCAGGAAGGAAATCTGTCAGGGCGGGGCACACAGGACCAAATCCTCTGCAAATATTCCAAATAAGGCAAAGAAAGGAATGTGTTACCGCCTGAGAGAAGCGACAGCCACTGGGCCAGTCCGTGGAGGCACAGGTGGAGGGGGAGAGCCCATGACCATTTCAGGAAGCTGGGAAAACCTGTAGGCCTGTGAAAGAGACGAGCAAATAGAGGGAGATGTGTTAAAACCCGGTGTCCATCAACACACAGGTTCTTCTTACTTAAAAGGGAAGCAAACTTCCGAGGGTTAGACTTTCCTTCTTTCCTCAAACTTTCCCCTTCGATCTCCCTTAACATGTTCCCCCGCCCACTCTTCTATCTCATCTGCCACCATTCTCCCCTCTGCTGGGCCACTGCAGTCACAGAGTCCTTCAGTTGTTCTTAGAATCTGCCAAGTTCTTTCCTGCCTCGGGCTTTGTACATGCTGCTCCTTCCCCCTGGGATGCTTCTCTCCCAGTCCTTCCTGTGGCTCCTTCCTTCATTTCATTCATCCAGCCCCATATTCCCTGTGAGCCCCATTTACTCTGTCTTCATATTCTGTTTTATTTTTTGGCATAGCAGTTGTCACTCTGGTATTATATCATTGCTTATTTATTATCTGCCACAAACTAGACTGTAATGAGGGCAAGAGATTTATTCTCAGCTGCATCCTCGCGCCTGGAACACTGCCTGTTATACCATGGATGAGCAATAAATATTAGATAAGGAATGAATCACTGATTGCATTTACTTTCTGACTCATGGAAAGTGGGTTTAGTGGCGGAAAGTAATGGGTCTGGAGTCAGGAAATATGGGTGGAGGCTCTAATTTGCTGATGAATAGACTTTATGTCCCTAAGCAAGTCAGGTGACCTCTCTGGGCCTCAGTGTCTTCTTCTGAAATGGGGACAAGGATACCTTGCTCAGAGGGGGTGGGTGCAAAGAAGATCAGGCAAGAGAGTGTATGTGTAAGTATTTTGTGATCTATAAAGCACTATTCAAAGATAAGGGATCAGAAATGCCACAAAAGTGAAGACTTTAATCAACATAGGAGGGGAGAAAAGGAAAATGGTCAGAGACAGGACCAGACAGCCAGGCCACAGCCTCTTTGAGCAGGAGAAAATCTAGAAATGCTCTCTGCGAAGACAAAGATTGGCTTGTGCTTCTCATTCATTTTTTTCTTTAGGTATCAAGGCCTGCCAGATCTCTTGAGGAACAAGATCATAGGGCTTTAAACCTGAAGGCATCCAGACAGAAAGCAGCAGCAGAGAGAATCCATAAACAGGATTCTTTAAACCGAATGAGGGTTTCTCCCTTCAGCATCATGGCAGACTACCTACTCATAAGGGCCCACCCAGTAAATAACAAGTAGATCCTGGATAAAACCTGGCTTTTAATGCATGTAGGAATTGCAGGATATAAGGAAAATCTTAAGGACTCCACCCACTACCCACCCCATCCCTCTCACATCTCAGCAAACTAAAATAAAAACTGTGAGCTGAAATCAGAGGTAGAAACAATGAGTAGTAAACAAATATGAAAGGTGGGATTGCCTCGAAAACAAATGCCATACTGGTAATCAATTAAGAGATCAAGCCTGGGACAGGGCAAGGTGAGGCAGGTGAAACTGAGACCCTTCAGCCAACCTGGAAGGGGCTAACATTGGTTCCTCCCAGGGAGGAAGGTTGGCAATGCTCCCAGGCTCAGGCAGAAGCAATTGTAAGTCCTCTTTGGAAGAGATATTCCTAATCTAGGCTCTCGGGATTGGCACAGATTGAGATGAGGCAAAAAGGAGCTCATAATCAAATATCAGAAAACACAACAGAAAACATAAGTGAAAGTTAGAAAAAACAAGAAATTTAGACCTTAAAGGACTTTAGAGTTTGAAATTTCCAGATACAAAATAGAAAGTAACAAGGTAAGAAATGTTTTAAGAAAATAACTGACCAGACAGAAACATTATCAGAAATGATCCAGCAGATTTGAAAAAGAACAAATAGAACTTTTAGAAGTGAAAAAAATACTGAAATAAAACACTCAATATAGGCGAATTAAGTAATAGATTTATCACAGATGGAAAGAAAGATAAACTAGAAAATGGAATTGAGATTACTAAGGATGAAACACAAAGAGACAAGAAGATAGAAAACATACGTCTCAACAAATGACCCAATTTCGTTCCTTTTTATGGCTGAGTAATATTCCATTGTATATATGTACCACGATGACTAATAAGAACCTGCTGTATAAAAAAATAAACTAAAATTCAAAAATTCAAAACATAAAATAAAAAGAAACTCATTAAATGGATAAAAAAAAGATAGAAAATATAAAAGAGAAGTAAAAGATACAGAGGATGGAATAAGAAGGTCTAACATGCAGTTAATCAAAGTCCCAAAGGAGAAAAGTTGGAGAAAGAAGAAACAATATT
Source organism: Mesoplodon bidens (assembly GCF_964165515.1). Taxonomy (NCBI): domain Eukaryota; kingdom Metazoa; phylum Chordata; class Mammalia; order Artiodactyla; family Ziphiidae; genus Mesoplodon; species Mesoplodon bidens. Next base: position 91,297,987 of record NC_138164.1, on the reverse strand, counting down.
TTAAGAAGCAATGACTAAGAATTTTCCAGAGCTGAAGAAATAAATTAATCATTTTAGGAAGTATAATATATAACAAGAAGGATAAATAAAACAAAATACACACCTACATACACTGTAGTGAAATGGTAGAATACCAAAGACAAAGAGAAGGTCTTAAAGCAGCCAGAGGAAAAAAAGGCATATCACCTGTAAAGGGATGACATTTAGACTGACAGATGACTTTTCAACAGCACCCAGAAGACCATGGTATGCAAGTGCTCAAAGAAAATAACTGTCAACCTAGAAATGTATCAGCAACAGTAATTTTCCAGAACAAGAATGAAAAAAACAATTGCCCAAATCTAGAGGTACTGGCTGAATCAATATGGAAAGCTACATCACCATGCTGCATTTTCCTTTTTAGCATCAGTAAACTATTGGGTTGGCCAAAAAGTTCGTTTGTATTTTTCCATAAGATGTTTTTTGGCCAACCCAGTATACATGCTAAGGTAGTATTCAGGGAACCAAAATCTTAAGCTCCACTGGATCCTAAGCTCCTTGGGGTTCAGCAAGCACATCTTTCTCATCCTGGCTCTCCCACCTCATCAAGCAAAGTGCTTTGCACCTAGTAGTGCAACATTGAATGAATGTTGAGTGAACCAGGAGTCAGGAGACCAAGGCTCTCATCTTGATTCAGCCATTCACATTCTGTGGACATGTCATTCAGTCTCTCTGCGTCTCATTTTTCTGTTTTTGGTTTTCCTTGTGAAATACGGCATTGGAGTAGTTCATGAGCTTCCAAACAAACATTTATTTAGCCATGAAACCATTCTGACGTGACCCGAATACATAACCAGATTAAAGCGGAACTGCTCTGGTTGAAGTTGGGGGTAGGGATGCCTAGGTGACTTTGGCCCTTTGCTTACCTGCATGATGACACCCTGGGGACCTCCCTGAACCCTATGGTTTTACAGAGTTTGAAAATCATTGTCCCGGAGGTCCTTCCAGCTTTGCATTCCATTATTATCAACAAACCAACAAGTAAGGATATGTCTTTCCCAAAATAGAGAAAGGGGTGTATAGCCCCTCTTCTCTCTTCTGGCCTCTCATGATATCAGTAGAGGAGACAGACAACTTATTTTTATCCCTGGTTCTTGGAAGGCTTATTCTGTAGCCAACACAGTTTTCCAGCCAAGAAAATGCATTTTATGTCTGTCTTGTAACAGTTCCCCAAAGAACTGATTAAAAGTTCTGAACTTTTGACAAGTACCAAGGGAATTTCCTGCTTTGGATGATTTTTCCAGGTACAAAGCAAGACTACACAGGAGATCAAGGTCTCCTTTGGTCTGTATCCTCGGGGCTCCCTGCAGCCACAGAGACCACATAAAAAGCAGAAAGGCTACCTGTGCCCTGTGCTAATGGCTGAGGAAAATCCCCCCAGCAGTGTCTTCCTACCTCCCCCTGTGCGGTTTCCCCATAGTTCTAAGTCCTCCTGGATTCGCATTCTGGCTCCCCTTTCCATGTGTCTGGAACCTGGCTCCCTGCGGGCTGCTTTGTGACTAGGATCTCACTAGAAGCTATTGCTCAAAACTGTTACCTAGTTCCAAGTTTCCAGTTCTGTGACAGTGGCCGTGAGGGGCCCAGTCTGGCCCCCAAGGACACCATCTTTTGGGATCCCTGTCCTCTGGCTAGAAAGGAGATCACACTCAGAACTGTAGGCAGTCTTTATAAATAGCTCTCAGGTCTCTGAGGTGGAAGGAACCTGGATGTGACAAAAATAGGCCACTCTTTGGGCTCAGAGGTTTGGTTGTAAAAGTAGAAGGGAAGGGGCTTCCCTGGTGGCGCAGTGGTTGAGAGTCCGCCTGCCGAGGCAGGGGACACGGGTTCGTGCCCCGGTCTGGGAGGATCCCACATGCCCCGGAACGGCTGGGCCCATGAGCCATGGCCGCTGAGCCTGCGCGTCCGGAGCCTGTGCTCTGCAACGGGAGAGGCCACAACAGTGAGAGGCCCGCGCACCGCAAAAAAAAAAAAAAAAAAAAAAAAAGTAGAAGGGAAAGTGACCACAGTTTGCTCAAAGTTCCAGCCCTGATGTCCCTGGGCAGGTGCCGAGGGGGTGGGTCAGAGCCATTCTTTCTAGCAAACCCAGTGGAGAATGAGCCCGGGTGAGAGACCCACTGTGTGGTGGACCCTCCTTGTGCATGTGCATCCTTCCAGAGGGGGAATCTGATGAAGATCAACCTCAAGGGGTAGCACTAGAGGGGTGAGAAGTCAAAGGGGCAGGCTGCAGCCGGAGGAACAGGTCAGGGTTCTCAGGCTTTGCACTGGTCGGGGCATGAGGAACAACAGGCCAAAGCCCCCCACCCTCATTGGAGGCCCTTGTCCTGTGACAGCAAGTCAGCCTCAGGTCAGAGCGAATGTGCCAATCTTTCCAGTCCTGCTGACAATGCTGGGTTCCACTGCCAGGTGCCCCTTCCACCGCACTGTGCTGACCCTGCGAGTACTGCTCCGGGCACAACAAGTGTCTAAGTCTGCATGCAGCTACAAATAACTTTACATCCTGGTGCACAAAGTAGAATCTTCCAGCAGATAGCTCTTATTTAGTTGAAAGCAGAGGGCACTGTAATTGAAGACTGACCCCATGGTGCAAACTCAGTGCTTATCTTGACCTGTCAGTTCACCAGGAGTCACTGATGGAGCAACACTGAGGCTTCCAGGCCCTGGGAATCATAGAAGATTCAAGCTGGAAAGAGCAGGAGACCACACCTCTTACCTTAACACAGAGAGATATGGAAGCCCAGACAGGTGAACTGACTTGTTCAAAATCACATAGCCAGTTAAGGGTGCTATCGCACAATTCTGAGCTAAGGGTGGTGTGATGCAGAGGGCAGGGGTTTGGAGTCAGACAAAACTGGATCTGATTCACTTTGTTGTACAGCAGAAACTAACACAACACTGTAAAACAACTATACTCCAATTTAAAAAAAGCAAAAACAAACAAACAAAAAACTGGAGTTGAATCCTGGCTTGATCTTTACCAGCTGCTTGACCTCGAGTAACTTACCTTCTCTGTGTCTGTTTTCTCAGTAGGTGATGAAAGTAACAGAATCACACCCCCATTTCAAAGGCTGTTTAGAAGACTCATTTTATATGTTAATATGACATTTGGCACATAGTAGGTACTCAATAAATGACATTCTCTTCCTTTTGAGACAAGATAATATTTTGATATAGTAATTGTAGTAACCAAGACTTTGCCACCACGGTTCCTTGAATCCAGGGCCCTTCCCCTGCCCCAAGCAGTGAGGGCATCGCACCTTCCTGCCCCAGGGAAGGAAGGCTACCCCCACTAAAGATGGCCCAAGAGCCAGCTCTTACTGGCATTTCAGAAGTCCAAGCTACTGAATTGCAAGCATTTAGGATTCTGAATATCAAAAACCTGAGCCCTTAGAGCACTCAAGGCTGAAGGCTGATGCCAAAACAAGAGATTTGGAAGAAGTGAGGTACTTTTAAACCACTCTGCCCTCTAAACACCCTTAGGTTAGGAAGAAGAGCGCTTAGATGCTGACGGGTCTGGAGAAGCGCCTCAATCTGGGAGCACAGGGGGATGGGGAGGTGAGGAGAGAATAAATATAAGGAAGATGCTAGAGAGGGGAGAGGGGCAAGGGTGTGTGTGTGTGCGCGCGCGCACACGCGCGTGCATGTGAAAGAGACAGAGAGGGGGAGAGGGGAGAGGCAGAGAGAGAGGGAGAGAGAAGGCTCAAGCACGGGAGGAGGGGAAGGAGGGATCTGGAGAGAGCTTGTAAGCAGGAGGACCAGAATACAGCTGTGCTCTACCTGGACTAACACCTGCAGACTAGATGGAAACAAGCAGCTCTCTGGGACATCAGCCAGATGAGTAGTTAGATGAGAGCAAACTGGGACCAAGTACTGAAGCCTCCTCCCCACCCTGACCATGCTTTGCACCATGTAGCTCCCCCTCCCCTCCCCTACCCCCCCCCCCCACACACTAAGCTTTAATCAGAGATGGGGAGGGAAACCCTGAACTGAGACTGAACTTCTGGCGCTGGAAGGTTACAGGAAAATAAACTGACATGTCTTGCACACCTGAGTTTGTGAGCTGAGCTACATACTCCTCTCCTCCCTCCCTCTCTCCCTTTCCACAATCTTCCTGTACAAACTGGTTTTTAGGGCTTCCCTGGTGGCGCAGTGGTTGAGAGTCCGCCTGCCGATGCAGGGGACACAGGTTCGTGCCCTGGTCCGGGAGGATCCCACATGCCGTGGAGCGGCTAGCCCCGTGAGCCATGGCCGCTGAGCCTGTGCGTCCGGAGCCTGTGCTCCACAACGGGAAAGGCCACAGCAGTGAGAGGCCCGCGTACCGCAAAAAAATAAATAAATAAAATAAACAAACTGGTTTTTACTCACTCAAATGATTAAGCTTAGAGGGGTATGCCTTTGCCAGACGCTGGGTACTCTGTCGGTTTTCAAGCGGGGCTTCCTTGGGGTAGTCCAAAGGCAAAGAGCCCCAGCGCAGGCTGTCCCAGGTAATACAGAGCGACCTACCTTCATGGACTCCTGGGAGCTGGGCAACGCTCCATTGTCTGGCTGCCAGCATAACTGATGCCGTCTTGGACCCGTTCAGTTCCTCCTGTCCTTCCACTGACCCTACCCAAGACTGTACTGCGTGGTAAATCACTTCTCTGCCATCAAGGGCTTTGTAGTTAATAGATATTATTTAATGACCATTAGGTCCAGGTGGCCTCTATGCTCTGTTACTCTCCAAACAATGATAAAGACCTTCATGATGTAGTCCCCGCACCCACAAGACTAATTACTCACCGTAAGTCTTGACGTAGGAATGCACTCCCTGTCTCCAAGCACGTACCCCCATACCCCAGGTTAGCTGTAGAATTGTCCCAGTGGCCCCTCTGTGGTGTGGAGTGCAGCCTGTGAATGCTTCTGGATCGCCATCCGCTCCATCCTACCCTGTATGTAAGTTACCCTATAATACACTGATCCATTGATTAAATGGAGCTACCTGCCTCATTTTTCAGTCTCCAGATACCTTCTCGGTTTGGTGGGTTCCCTTCATCCTTAAGCACCCATCAACACTGCTTGGGGTAGACCCTCTCCCGCTATTCCACCTTCAGCAAACTGTCAATGACTTTTGTGCAATAACTGACATTGAATTCCCATTCCCCCTCCCCCCTTCCTTTCCCGCCCCACCAAACTTGGCCAGATGGCAGCTCAGAACAGATTCAAATTTGATTTGGAGAAACACAAGAAATGCAACATTTCTTGAAGCCAAGTGTTGGGGTGGATGCAAACTCCTGCCTGGTATGCCTGCATATCTCATCATTAATGAAGGTTTCAGAAGGGGTTTTTTGGTTTTGTTTTGCTTTGTTTTTGAGGGGAGAGGAGGAAAACGGGCTGTAATATTCTCAATTCCATCCTTATGGAGATGTCTCTCCTACAAGGGGCAATGATAGGAATGGACAAAATCCCATCAAACTGGTTAAGCTTCCTTATAAGATCACACTCTGAAGTTTAGGAGATTTGAGTCCTCATCAGAGGCTAGGACATCCTCTGGCTCACCTGGCCAGAGGGTGGAAAGAGCATGGGCTTTGAACTTAGAGAGCCCTGAGTTCTAACCCCATTCTGCCCTTTAGAGCTGTGTCACCTTGGGCAAGGGTCTTCACTTCTCCAGGCCTCAGTTTCCCATGGAGTACACGGGGATAGTAATGTTGACTTCATAGGGTGGGTGTTAGATCAAAAAAGACAGTAGCACTTAGCTTAATGTCCTGTATAGGGCGGGAGCGCAAGAGAGGGCAGCTGGTATTGTGCTATTATTATTACTATTAGTTGCATCTGTAAGGCCTCTAGAGGGGAAGATTCTTTCACCCCATCCCTTTCTCGGAATCCCTGACACCAACAGGAAGGCTGTAGGATGTTTTCATTCCTCTTGGCACAGACTCATTACGGCTGCTAGCAAAATTGGATTGGTCATTAGGTGTCAAGTCCAATTTCCTCCCAGATTCAAGGGGTAAAATATGATCAAGGGTCTCCTGAACTGCAGGGCAGAAATCCCCAGCTGCCAGCAGTAACCTTCTCCACGATGTAAATGCCATCAGCCTGGCCGAGTGCATTGAGAACCACCAGCTTCCCACTATCCTACAGCAGAGCTCAGAATGTTTCCTTTTTGGAAGCTGAAAAGTAATCACAGTTATCATTCTAAATTGCCACCCTGTCCACTGATTTCCACATTATCATAGCACAGAGGGCTTGGCAAGAACTTGGGTTAAGAATCATCACTGCTACTGTGTATTGTTAGCCATTTCTCTTTTCGTTAAAACAAGGACCTCATTTTTTGTTGGCAAAAGGAAACCTTAATAACGAAAGAACTGCCTTTGATGTTGTTCAGTTTGACGGCCCATCTCTCTGCTGTGTTATTGCTCAGTCCATTCCCCTTTTTTGGTGGCTTCATTTTTTTTAAGTATATGATGCTAATGTTTCTGCCCTTCCTGGCACAACTGCCAACCCTGAATTATAACAAACAGAACCATCCAAGTTTTCATATTCCCACAATGACATTTTTAGATGGTTTTGTTAAATTGAGGCATATGGATGTGGGTTGTGGCATCTTCTTGCCTGTCATTGGAAGACTCAACCCAGCTATTTAAGTTTTTCTCTCTGAAACCCAGATCTCTTCACAGATTCCCAGAATCTGGCCTCCAGCTAGAGGGGCCCAGTCATTCTGGAGAATCATCTTTAAGCAGAAGTGAAGCTTCCCTGAGCACAGAGCATGCTCTTAAAAGAATGTAACAGAGTAGAAGGAGAAGAAGATATAATCTCAGAACTGTCAGGGAAAGGGAGATAACTAGTGGAACCCAGGGAAAAGAAGAGAATATTTTTATAACAATGACTACCATTTATCCAGTAATTTGATGTGCTAGGCTCCATATGAAGCACTCTGATTAATATCCGCTAACATGTGTTAGGTGCTTACTAAATGCCAGGACCGTGCTGAGCATTTTACACGAATTACCATCCCTTCCTCACTGCAGCCCTCTTCTCGCCACCATTCTATGGCTGAGGGATCTGAGACTCAGAGTTATGATCACTGGCTAACGTCATTCAGCTGGCGAGTGCCATTCCACTCTGGGCTGAGGGAAAATTCGGGGACACGGTTAATGTCTGGAATCAGGAAGAATGGGCCAACGACACTGAAGTCAGTGTGGATCAGTATAGAATGGATACAGGTAACTCTCCCCAGGGGACAGCCACTTTAAGAGGTAGGTATAAATGTGGTGAGATTAGAGTGTTTTCTAAATCTCAGTGAGAAAATCCCTTCTTTCCCCATAAAGAAGAGTACCAATTTAATGGGCAATTAGTTAAGAAAACTGTGATTGCGGAAACTGTAATACGACTATCATGGGAAAGTATTTTATTTATTTATTTATTTTTTTTTTTTAAATTTTTGTTCTGGAAAGTATTTTAAAGTAACAGATTTGCCAGGCTCAGTGAGCATTTTTCTAACTCTTTCTGAAAAAAGGATATTTGGAATCTCATCTGATGAGAGCATGGCCAGTGGTGGCCCCAGAGTTGCTGACACTCTTCTGGAAGGCAGGGTTTCTTGAACAGATTCAGAAAAGTTCCGTGATGGCAGAGGCAAACTCCTAATTCCTGAGATCTGGGCATTGCCCCAAAGTCTTCTATTTTAACTTAAACATTATATTAAGAATTTTGCATTTTATTCTACCCATATCTCAGAAAATGGGATGCAAAAAAAGATGTCCCACATTCACTCTATTTCCTTTATTGACTCTGCTCTCTGGGTTTGCGTATTACAGACCGAGGAAGATGACTCCAATACCAACCAGTTCTCCTTCTGATAATGTCGTACTTCCCCTGAATTGGCTTTTACTTAACGAAAGACCATTAACAGGAAAGACCAGGAAACGAGTATTCTGGCCCACCTGATCATTCAGCATCTCACTGCAGGTTTGTAAGTTAATATTCTTAATAATAAAGTAGTTTTTGTGAGTTTAATCAGCATGATCTGATCACCCTGGAGTGAACAGACAAAACAGAAATTCTGCACCTGCCGACTTAAGGACCAACCCTTGCAGTGATGATGACCGCACTCAAGCACAAGTGTCCCTGCCCCAAAGGCTCAGATTGAAATAAACTTTGGTCTCTCCTCACAGAGTTTTATCAACAGGGAAAGGCTGGGCCAGAGACTGACATTCCAAGAGAGAGCACCAACAGAAAGAGAGACTGAGGGGATTAGGAGAAGTGTGAAGGGGAGACATCTCAGGGACCTGGTCAGGAGGAATCTGGGGCAAAGAATAAGGAAATTCACAATAGTGTGTAGATTAGGTAGTTCCATAGCATAACAGCAGTTTATTAAGTGCCACTGTAGTGTGTGTGCTTTGGGGGGGTGGTGGTTGGAGTTATCAAAAGGCTCCACAAGCCCATAGGTATCCCCAATAGTCTACTGAAAATGAAAGAAATAATACGATGGAGAGACAATGGAACAGCACAAGGCAGGTTGAGAACATGGGCTCTGTCACCAGATGGCCTGGCTTTGGGTCCTGGCACTGCCCCTTCCTGGCTGTGTGACTTGAACAAGCTGTGTAACCTCAGTTTCCTCATCTGTAAAATAGGGATAAAACTAGTAAACCAGTATCTGTCTCAGAGGCTTGTAGTAAGGACTAAATAAATGAGTTAACATACACATGACACTTAGATCAGTACCTAGTAACAGTGAAGCACCCTATAAATGTTAGCTTTTATTGGGTAATTACATATCACAACGACAACTTATAAAGCTCTATTAACGAGTAACCCTTGGGGATAGGGCATGAAGTATTGCAAGGGTGGAATCTATACATATACAAAGCATTGCCTATTATGGTCTGTGGCTTATAAAACTACGTCTGTCTTTTTAAAAAGATATCTGTAGATGCTATGGTGATGAACTAATTATATGCAAACTAATTAAAGTGGTTGTTTAAATCATGGAAGCTTTTAGTCATTGGATGCTTTCTCAGATACTGAAGTACAGTTACTACTTAATGAGATAATCATGGCTGAAACTTCTATGGCATTTACTGGGTGCCTGGCATTTTTCTAGTACCTCATGTATATCAACTTGGGTAATCTTTACAACCACCCTAGGATATCAGTTATTTTTATCAGTTATATTTATGTTTACTTTACCTGTAGAAAATTTAAGTCTCCAAGTTACAAAGTCAGCTGGGATACAAAGTCAAGGCAACCGCCTCCAGAGCCTCTGCTGGGAGCCACCAGGCTCCCACCAGCCCCTAACATGGGGTTCTGCAACACGTTCTGACATTTAAACCAGGGCCTTTAAACGTGGGGTTGTAGAAAACAACCAGTGCATGAAGAGTGAGGTCAGCCCTTCACAGAAGGGATAAAAAAGGGAAGTCATTCTAAAACATATTACGGTCGGACATAAGGGCTTCCTGTGTGTCTGTGTCCACAGGACTAAAAGACTTAGGCTTGGATCCTGGGTGGAGGACGTGTGAAAGCCCAGCAAAGTTTGTTTCCAAATCCCAAGGTGGCTCATCAGGAAAGTCCCCGCTCTGAAACCCCTGTCGGAACACGCTGGCCGGGGCTGACCTGATGAGGGCAGGCACGCGGAGGGATGTCTGACTTACCGGCCGGGGCAGACTGTACTGGTACATTTCTGGGCGGTAGGTCGGCACCCACTGCACCCCAGCCCTGGGCCGCGTCATGGTCCCAGGAGCGCTGGTCACCACCTCGGAGTAGGGCAGGTGCTGGGCGGAGCCATAGGCCTCTGCGTGCCGGCCCTGGCCTGCGTGTCCTGCGGATGCCAGGCTGAAGGCCTCCTCCAGCAGCATGTGCATCTGTTGCCGGACCTCGTCGATGGAGGGCTGCGAGCTCAGCGTGGAGGTCTCCGAGTGGCCTTTCACCTGCCTCGACCGGGCGTAGCCCCGGGGCTCATTCACTCTGTCGATGTTGGTTTCCTCTATGATTTCAGGCTCAGTCTGTGGGACCAAACAAATGCCCATCGATTTGTTAATGAACTTTCCTTCCCATTAATGATGTCTGTAATTTACTCTAAAATGTTCTGTTTAGGCGCGTGTCATTAGGCCTTTGTGCTAATTTATATTAGACCCTAGGCGCCCTCTCCCAGCATTCACACTACAGGGGTAGTCAGCTAGCATTCTATCAGTGAGGCCACACTATCTATGTAAACACACACAACTATCTCTGTGAACTTCAGTTTTCTGGACCTTAAGGAATGCATCAGGCTTTGCTAATTCGCATAATGAGGATGAGAAATGGCTTTTCATTGATGACATTAGTGGTATCCTCTAAAACCTTTCAGAGACATTCTCCACCCTTAGGCCTTTTAGGTAAAAGAATCTAGAGCATCTTGTAGTCTACACCCCAGGGGCTGGTGTTCTAGACCATAGACTAACCCCCTAAATGGTCCTGTGCCCCAGCCATTGAGGGAATTGCTGGTTGCCTGATGCCAGTCATCAGAGAGAATAACAAAGCCAGACCTCAAAGCGTAGTGCCCCCTGAGTCAGGAGCTCTGGGGTCAGGGCCCAGCAATCGGTGCCTTAACAAGCCCTCCAGGAGATTCTGATGCCTGCTCAAGTTTGAGACCCACTGCTCTAGAATGTTCATCTGCCTTCTTCCAGTGAACTTTCCATTCGGGGAGCAGTTGCAGTACTCAGATGGGCAGAGAGCTAGGACTTGATCAGCTTCCAGAGCAGGCTGCCTGGACCGTCTTATGTTTGCCTGCTAATGAATGCTTATTTAATAAGTCTGCATGTGTGGCAGATTTTGGTCTGAGACTTGCTTTTGTGATAACGTGATAGTGAGGTTGCAGAGGCTAGTTAACCCACGTCCACTTCAAGTATGTCCATGGCTACCGCTATCTGCTAAAAGAACCTGAGGGTTCTGTGTGAATAAACTGGCATAGATCAGTTTGCCACCCTGCTCCCCATCCATGACACAAGAAACAGCTGTCACTTTAGGAAAGTTAGACAATACAGATAAGCAAGAGGGAAAAAAAATCAAAAAAGTCCATTTACATTTGGCGTAGTTATTCCATTCCTAAACCTATCTGATTTTGTGTGTACACTCCTCTTCCGTGCACACATGCCCCTTTAAAAAGATTGATGTATTTATATCCTGGTTCTGGGTGCTTATAATTATTTTACATAGAGTGAATATTTTCCTACCTGGGTTTCACAGCTTAACTGCTGTGTGACTTAGAGCAATGTCTTAGCTTAGGTTGCCCCAAAAAGCAGAACCTGAGACGTACATTTATATACTGATAATTCATTTTGGAAGAGAATTCCTGGGGAATGGGGGCCTAGAATGAGTAAACTGGGGAAGGAAGAAAAGCCAGTCAAGGGTGCGGTACTGAGTTAATGATTGCTGTGGGCCACAGAGGCTTAATCCCTCTGGGGGCCAACGAGGAATGAGTCAATGACCCTCCAGAGACTGTCCTTGCACTCTGAGATCTGTGCAGGAGCCAGGTGGGCAGAATGGGGTCCCACAGGTGTCCCACAGAATAGTGCAGAGAAGCCTCGGGCAAAGCCAAGAGATGAGGAACTGTTAGGGTAACACAGTCAAGCTGCTACCGTGCAGGGCGGATGCTTCTGCAATGACCAGCTCTAAAAGACGATCCAAGAGGTAAAAGGGCAGAAAAGATGTTCCAACCAGGAGAGTTACTTAACTTTATGATGTTTCAGTTTCCTCATCTGTAAAATGAGGATAATAATAAGACCTGCCTCAAAAGGTTTTATAAGGACTGAACAAGATGATAGAGGTAGTTTAGAACAGCAGCACATGGTAAAAACACAGTAATAGTAGCTTTTGTCGTTATCATAATTGTCATTATTATTACTTTTATTCATTCAACCACACGTTATTTCTCACGGATAAAGCACTCGAACATATAGGAATGAGCACAGCAAGAAAATGTCATCAGGGAACCCATTCATTAAAGGGACCCCTTCCCTCCTTAAAATCTAGATGTGGGGCTTCCCTGGTGGCGCAGTGGTTGAGAGTCTGCCTGCCGATGCAGGGGACACGGGTTCGTGCCCCGGTCTGGGAAGATCCCACATGCCGCGGAGCGGCTGGGACCGTGAGCCATGGCCGCTGAGCCTGCGTGTCCGGAGCCTGTGCTCCGCAACGGGAGAGGCCACAACAGTGAGAGGCCCGCGTACCGCCAAAAAAAAAAAAAAAAAAAAAAAAAAATCTAGATGTGGAAGGTCAGAACTACATTATTTTTCATGTTTTAAACATTTATGTACTTTTCTTTGGTATTAATACACATGCACTAGAGAAGAAATAAAAAATACAGAAAGCATGAAAAAGAAATTAAACATTTCCTGTAATCTTATCACACAGAATTAGGGCTTGGCTATAGTTCAAGATCAAAAGACAAGATTCTCTGTGGACCTGCAAGTCTAGATTTATCAACGTACATCAACAGTAATTCAGAATACTATTTTTATATTAACGCATGCAAGAACAGATTATGGAGTGCAAAATTACTTTCATAATAATAAACAAGAACTCAAAGACATTTCATGCCTGGATGTATGCCCCCAGACCCTGGGCTGGGGACGCCCCGGGGCCCTTATGCATCGGGGTTCTTTAGGGAAAGGCTTGAAATCGCTCTCCAGGAAACGTGCTCCCAGTGATACCTTCTAGGGTAGTGAATGCAATTTCTGAAAAAAATTTTCTTACAACGCTTAGAACATTCTGAATGGAATTTCAGAGCCGGAAGGGACTTTAGGAGACCATTTAATTCAAGCCCCATTTTACGGATGAGAAACTCAAGGCCAGAGCGGTTAAGTGACTTACCCAATGTCCACCAGAGGTGGCAATGGCAGAGCCTTGCTCTCCCAGCTCCTGTCCCTTGCACATCTTGCCGCACCCCATTACCTCTCACAGTTCCCTGGCAATGCTGGTTGCTACCCACACAGGGCCCTTCCTCCTCGCATCCCCAGTCTCCTGGATGAATAATGGATGCTTAGTGCTAAACCACTCCCAGGTGGAAGATTAATGGTGCTGAGGACGGCTGTGATATTTCCCACACCTGAGCTGGGCTATGCATTTCCAGTCATACTGTTGGATCGATTATCATGTGAATTTATAGTTGTGACTTCAGCAGGGCACAAATATATTTCTTAGCAACAACTTCCTACTCACCCATTCTCCCAGGAGCCCTGGGGTGGGGCTGTACTGAGTTCAGGGAGGGGTTCTCTGAGTAAGGCTCAGGGAAGATACTATCTTGGCTGGGGAGGTGGAGACATTCTCCAGAATCCCATTGCATCTACCCCGTAACACCCCAATGCAAATCAACCTGCGCTTCCCCCCTGCCCCGAGTTTTCATTTTGCGTGGGCAGGGGTCTCCCTTTAACTGGAGGGCCAGAGTCATAACCCAAGTATGACCTCAACAGGTTGGTGCTAAAGAATTCCTCTCTTCCCACTCTTCTCACTTGCTTTTTTAGCCTCCTGATATCTATAGATGGAAAAACATGAGCTCGCATTATATCCTGGGATTTCCCCTCTTCACACTTGATTTGCTTATTTAATCTTGAGCAAGTCTGGATGCTCTCTGAGCCCATTTCACTTGTCGCTCATGAACTTAGCACAAGACACTTGGCATTCAAGAAAGCTTTGTGAAATTGAACCAAAATAAAAAATTCTGTCAATTGCCCATGGAGTAGAAAGAACTTGAGGTTAAGATAAAGAGCCCTCATTCCCTAACAGATTTCCCCCAACACTGCAGAGCCACAGGCGAGCCACGTGAATTCCCTATGCCTCAGTCTCCTCACCTGAAAAATGGGAGTGTTAACCATGGTCTGGGGAAGTCCCTTCTGGTTCTCACATTTACTGTGAATGACGTTGATTTCTTGGATGCTATCTGCTCTAAGAGAGCCCAGATTCCTCCTACAATCGTTGTGCCTGGGGGGAATCTGATGTCCGCTCATAAGGGGAATCCCTCCCCACCCTCTGTATCACCTCCTTCCCTACCTCAAAATATCAATATATGAGTAGTGATAAGTTTGTTCTTTTACTTAACAGATAATCATCGATTTCAACCCCGTGCTTGGCCCTGGGTTGGGATCTGCAGATACAACAATAAATAAGATAGTGTCCCAGCCCTCAAAGAGCTCCCAGTCTATAGAAGGAGACACATAACAACAACAACAGTAGTAACAGCAGCTAACATTTACTAATAGCTTATGTGCTAGACACTGTTATAAGTGCTTTATATAGATCCATTTTTTCCTTACAGTAATCTATGAGGCAACAACTATGCCTATCCTTATTTTACAGATGAAGACATTGAGGCATTGAAAGATCAACTATGTTGCCCATAATTGATGGAGCTGCATTTTGAACCCAGAGAGCCTGATTCCCAGCACCCAAGCTCTTACTCACCACGTACATAAATAGGTCCATTACCGTACCACAGATATTGGCTCTGGCAGAGGGACAAACAGATATCTGTGACCAGAAGGACAGACTATAAAATAATAATTGAGAAAATCTACCTTACTGATTACTATAAGCAAATATCAAGTGCTTAGAAGAGGGTCTGGCAGACACTCCCATATTATCTCCTCCTCCCCACAGGCTGGGGGTTCCTTGAAGGCTGGGTCAGTGTCTTTTTGTTATATCCACAGCCTCCAATTCAGAGCTTAGCCCAAAGCTGAAACCACTAATTGCCTGTTAAGCAAAAGAACTGAACAGAGCAGGTGCTCAAAGTTACCTGAGGACCTGTGATATGCTAGCCCTGTGCTGGGTTTTCCACCTGTGGTCCCTCACCAATCCCTGAGGGCCGTATGGCTGTACCCATTTTCCAGTTAAGGCGTATGTGTCAACTGGCCTAACCTGCTCCCAGTCCTTCTTCCTAACTTGTACAATTTTGAAAATACCTTTTGCTTTTATTTGACAAAAAGAGGGAGACAGGCACAAAGACACATCTCCCAGTGTTGACTGATGGCTGGCTTGGGTACAAATGTCAGTGGAATATCTGGGACAGAGAATATATTTTTAAACCTCCTTAACTTGGAGCTTATCATACTAGCCTCTCCAACCTCATACTCCAGAGAAGCACTGGGGAACTTTTTTTTTAAATGATTTTTATAAATTGATCAAGATATACTTCAATAAAAATTCTAAAAAGTTAATCAGGGAATGTCTGCTCCTGGTAGAAAATTAGAAAACACAGATAAGCAAAAGGAAGAAAATTAAAATCCATTCTAATCTTACCACCAGAGATAACTAATGTTAACATTCTGACCTTTGTGCATGCCCTTCCAGATGTTTTCTATGCATATGAGATAAGCTGAAGATTATGAATGGTGGCACATTACCGACACTCTCCTCTCTACTCCCCCACCTCACCCATCACCCCACCCCAGGCAGCTACAAAGAATGCTGACTTGGCCCACGTCAGTTTCTCCCTCCTCCTCTTCCAAGGAGAGTTCACCACTTGCCACAAGATTCTCTGGCTTTTGTGATGGAGAACAGGAAGTGGGGGAGGGCAATGAGGCAGAAGGGGAGTGGGCGGCAGGATTTTTTTAGTGGGATTTTGGAGACAGATGCAAAAGCAGCAATAAAGCATGTGACTGGGAAAGGAATTAAGGAAGTTGAAAATGTATTATGGGCATTTCTTGTATCAATATATGAAAATATGAGTAAAGAAGTAGAAGTATTTAAAATCTACTTTTGTCAACATAATTCTTTTGAGTTTAGGTACTTTCTCAGAGCCATCTGGGTCATGATTTTATAAACAGAATAATCACACACATATATATTTTATAAATATATATAAGTTGAATGTCCCATTATATAAAAATCCTCCTATATATATGAATATATATGGATTTACATATATATATAATAGAATTATATATAATATTTGGAAATCTTTTATACAATATTACAAGTAAATATGTCAATAAAAATATGTATTTATAGGAAATAACCTTAAAAGAGTTCATAGCATACTGCTATATCGAGTTTTCAACCTACTTTTTAAATATTTAAATATTTATTTATTTATTTTAATTTATTTATTTTTGGCTACCTTGGGTCTTCGTTGCTGTGCGCAGGCTTTCTCTAGCTGCGGCGAGCGGGGGCTACTCTTCATTGCAGTGCGCAGGCTTCTCATTGTGGTGGCTTCTCTTGTTGCAGAGCATGGGCTCTAGGCGTGCAGTCTTCAGCCGTTGTGGCACATGGGCTCAGGAGTTGTGGCGCACGGGCTTAGTTGCTCCGCGGCATGTGGGATCTTCCCGGACTAGGGCTCGAACCCTTGTCCCCTGCACTGGCAGGTGGATTCTTAACCACTGCGCCACCAGGGAAGTCCCTTCAACCTATTTTTAACTATCCACTATTTTAGGTGGTTTCCCAATATTTTACCATAGAAACAAAGCTGAAATATGTATATTGTGATTAAAATTTCACATATAACCATAAATTTAGCCTTAGGTTAAATTCCTAGAAGTAGAATTACTGGGTTAGAGGAAACGCCCATATTTAAGATTTTGGATATTTATGGTGTTAAGTGAGCTAGGCTGAGACCTGGGAATCTTTGCTGCAGTGCTTGCACCTGGACAAACATCTCCAGCAACAGAATACAAAGAAATTATAAGGGACTAAAAATAACTGCACACATGTGAAGTTGGGGCAAATGATGAACAATAAGATACAAAAAGGACACAAACCATTTCTGAGGTGCCAGGAGCAAAAGCAGGGTCCTGCGGATGATCCCTGCACACGGGACCACCAACGGGGTGGGCAGGCCAACCTAAGCTACGCCTCCTGCCCGACCGATTGGATCCACCCTCACCCTCACCCCACTTAAGGAACCAGCTCATGCCCCCCACCTCAGGGCGTGAGCAAGGGCACGTGTTTCTTGTTCTCACGCCCTCCTGCTGTAGCACGAGTCCCAAGAAAGCCTTGCCTGAATTCCTAGTCTGGTCTCTTATCAATTTCTATTGAGTAAGGAGACCAAAGACCTGAGCTGGTAATCTAAGTATCCTCAGCAGCAAAGGCCACAGGAATTTAGAAGAAATTAAGGTCATTTCTTCTCCATACCTGAACACACGGGCCTCTGGGCTTGAGCTTTAGGGTGCCCACCGGACGGAGTAAACATCTGCGATCCTTTCAACGTTGTTTAAAAGAGCACACCTGTCTCGCACACCTAGGAATGCCCACAAAGTGGCTAAGCATTCATGTGCCTTCAGCTTCTCTTTGACACACCATGGGAAAAAACTTGAAGGAAATTATAGCCCTGCTAGGAACGCTAATTATCTTCTTTCTGGAAAATATTCCATCATGTTGCCTGGTCCTAGAACACATTCTGTAGCCCTAAGACTTCATCAAAATTAAAAACCAGCTTTTTTTTTTTATCAGACAATGAAAAGACAAGCCACCAACCAGGAGAAATATTAGGATTTGTATCCAAAACATAAGGAATTCCTACAAATAAATAACAAAATGACAACGTCATTTAAAAATTGGGCAAAAGGCTTGAATAGACACCTCATTAAGTAAGGTACATAAATGTTCAATAAATGTATGAAAGGGCTCAACGTCATGAGTAATTAGGGAAATTACATCACTTCACATTCACTGGAATGGCTAAAATTAAAAAGATTAATCACAAATGTTGGTGAGATTGAGGAGTAGGATTAGAACTGTCACGATGCTGATGGGAAGGTAAACAGCAGAAATAGTTTGTAAACCTGTTTGCAGTTTCTTAAAAAGTTAAACATACACCTATATTGGGACCCAGAAATTCCACTCCTACATCTTTATCCAAGATAAATAAAAACATCTTGTCTTAGTCTGCTCTGGCGGCTAGAATAAAATAACACAAACAGGGTGGGTTATAAACAACAGAAATTGATTTCTCATAGTCCTGGAGGTTGGAAGTCCAAGGGTGCCAGCGTGGCTGGGTGAGGGCCCTCTTCCAGGATGCACACTCCTCACTGTATCCTCACATAGAGGAAGGGGCGAGGTTGCTTTGGGGGAATCTCTTTTATAAGGGCGCTAATTCCATTCACGGATTCCACACTCATGACCTGCTCGCCTCCCCAAGGCCCCACCTCCTAATGCCAACATATGGGGGTCAGAATTTCAAAGCTTGAATTTTAGGGGGACACACACATTTAGACTACAGTACATATGTTCACAAAACATATATGTGAAAATGTTTACAGCAGTTTTTTTCTAGTAGCTCCAAACTGGAAACAACCCAAATGTCCAACAATAGGATGATGGATAAATAGTGGTATATTCATACAATGGAATAGTACTCAGTAACAAAAAAATGAACTACTGATACATGCAAAAACATTGATAAATTTTGAGCAAGAGAAGTCAGACACAAAAGAGTACATACTGAATAATTCCATTCAGATGAAGTTCAAGAACAGGTAAAACTATGATAGTAGATCAGAAAAGTGGTTGCTATTTGAGGTCGTGGTGGTAAAGACTGGCTGAAAGGAGAAATGAGGCAACTCTTCGGAGGTGATGAAAGTGTTCTACATTTTGATTGCACTGATGGTTACAAGGGTATACACATTTGTCAAAGCCCATCCAATTGTACACTAAAGACCCGTACACGTTATCATATATAAATTTGGCTTAATGAAACAAACAACATGGGTTGGCATCATAGCTGGTTTGATGGGGATGCTGGGAAGACCTCTCTGAAGAGGTGACATTTATGGAGACCTGAAGGAAAATGGGGTGGCCATGTGAAGATCATAGGAAAGCTTATGAAAAGTCATGAGATGGGAAAAAGCTTACAGTATTTGAGGAAGAGAAAAGTAACTGTTATGGGCTGAATTGTGTCCCCACCCTTACCCTGATCCCACGAATTCCTATGTTGAAGTCCTAACCATGACTGTATTTGGTGATAGGGTCTTTACAGAGATAAGTTAAAATGAGGTCATTAGAGTGGGCCCTAATTCAATATGACTGGCATCCTTATAGGAAGAGGAAATTTGGACACAGACATGTAAAGAGGGAAGGCAATGTGAAGACAGGGAGAAGACAACCAGCTAGAAGCCAAGGAGACAGACCTGGAACAGATCCTTCCCTCACAGCCCTCAGAAGGAAGTCACCTTGCCAACACCTTGATCTCAGGCCTCCAGCCTCCAGAACTGTGAGAAGATAAATGTCAGTTGTTTTAAGTCATCAGGTCTGTGGTACTTTGTGATGGCAGTCCGAGCTGACTAATAAATACATGGACCATGTGGCTGAAGCTCCAAGTGTCAGGAGATGTGGCTGGAGAGGCAGGCAGGGGCCAGATCCTGTAGGGTCTTGAAGGCCATGGTAAGAAGGCTGGACTGTCTTCAAAGGGCAATGGGAAAGTGTTGAAGAAATTTAAGCAGGGTTGAAATGTGATTGGAATTTATGGGAGGTCAGTTAGAAGGCTCTTGCAATAATCCAGGCCAGAAGAGATATGGCAGGGGCTTGGATTAGGGTGGTCATGGACAAAGACGATGCAGCTGAGTTCAAGATGCCTTTTGGAAGAGGGCTGATAGGACTTGCAGATAGTGACATGTGGGGATATAGGGAAGGAGTCAGAGCTGAGACCCTTTACCAAGAAAGGGCATCTTGCTACATGGTCTCCTTGATGTTCTCTGAGCTCCTCAAGCATGCATCTTCCTCTGGGCCCTTCAACTTGCTATACCTTCTGCCCAGAATGCTCTTCCCCTGGGGGTCAGCCTGGCTGGCTTCCTCACTTCAGGTCCCTGCTCAAAAGCCACTTCCCCAGAGAGCCCTACTTTGGTCAACCTATGAAGAGCACCTCCTGATATTCTATATTTTCTACGTTCTTCTATAGTCTATATTCAATATTCCATCGCCTTGCCCTGTTTATGTCCCTCCATAGCGTTTCTAACATTGTGCTGTATATCTATGGGCTTACATGTTTGTTATCTGTTCCCCTTGCTGGAATATAAGTGTCAGGAGGGCAGGGACTTTGTCATGTGTCCTGTTGCATCCCAGAATGGCAAATAGTAGAACTTTAATAAATGCTTATTGAATGAATGAATGAATGGATGGAAATTAATCCTAAAAGAAGCCTGGAGACTTTCTGCTCAAAAGTCTTTAACAGTAAAAGACAATTCCAACTGTCTAAAATGAATTAGGCAGTCTTATCTAGAATGGAATTGAAGAGGAAGGATGAAGGACTCTAGAAGCCATTTATTCTAGAATTTCTTGAGTTATGAGCCCCGAAGTGGACAGATGTCTTACAAGGTCATGCTTTCTAGGACACACAAGTGTGTGCAACAGCACTTTGCCCCACCCAGGCACTTCATTTCTGAAGCACAAAAATTTGAAGGTTCTCTCTAAAATTTGCCCCAGAGCCCTGATTGTCAACTCAGTGCCAATCACAGCTCTATCTAACATGGAGAACAGATTCTGAGCAAATTCTGCATCTTCACAGCAAGAGCCCCAAGATCAAGTGTGGGTTTCAGCAAGATACATCTCTGGGCCATATGGCCATGATGAACTGATCTGGCTCCATGACCATCTTTCTCTCCACCAACAGGGTCCCTTGGGCAACACAAAACTACTGCTTCTCTCCGTTCAATGTCTGCTCTGGCTGTTACAACCCCATTGCAAGTGCTGCTTGTCACTGAGTAAGCAGAGACATTTACAAAGCCACTTGTGGAAACCAAAGGTCAGGAGGTTTTCACTTCCCCTGTGAGGAGAAGAGCTATCACGACACAGGGTCAGCTTCCTCCTGAGCCTACATCTCAAAACGTTCTCTGACAATAGAGGGAGATTGGTATCCCTCAGAACAGGTAGGGGGGTTCAAAATAATGGTTAATGATTTCTCTTCTGCAACAGGTTGTACGAAAAGAATTTGTTAAAAATCTCAGCAAAATTTCAAGTTTCACTCTGATTGCCTTCCAAAGGATGACCCACAATCACTTCCAAGCTACAGGGACATGAAAATAGCATGCTATTGCTGTCTCAGGTGAGTAGAAAAAACCTTACAGGGTCTCTCATAGATTTCTAAAGAAGAGGGACATTCTTTTTCTTTCTCATCTTCCAAAGAGTGACCCATAATTACACTGAAATTATGGGAATGGACAATAAAGGGTAAAAGAAGGTGTCCAATGTCCTCAGCAAATGGACAAGTCTCAGCTTTACTCACTGCTCCCAAAGCAAAACATCTTCATCCTGAAGCAGGAGTCTCAGGAACCGGCCCCATCCTCTTGTCTTTCTCCCCATGACCTGCTGCCCTCCACAGAGCAGGGGAAATTCAATTACTGAGCAAGTCACATTTACCAAGTTATAACCACTGGCAACCCCGGGTTTGGCAAAGCGTGCTCTTAGAGGTCACCTTTGGAGGTCTGGCCTGTGTCGGGGCAACGGGGGGAAGGTCTCAGGCACCCTTTACAAAGCCCTTCTCCAGCCCCATCATGCTGGAGAAAGGCACTCTTTGAGGAATACAATCCTCTCTTTAGTGTGTACAATTCTGATCACCATGTGTGAGTTTTTCCCCACACATCCAGTTCCTCGACATGAGCTAGGCATCCTACAGTTCAACTCAATTCTGATTCTACCTGGAGAAAGCATCAGATTCCACAGGTTAAGAGCTCAGCTCCACCAGACTGCCCTCCACCCCACCCCACCAACCGCTTCAGATGCCAGTCGCAAGTCCAGGTTGTCACCTGTGCTTCTGACCAATCAGCTATAGATGGGAGGTTCCAACGACTCCCTCCTCAGGTTCAGCTGTAATGGCTCAGAGAACTCAGAGAAACATTTTATGTACTAGATTTCTGGGTTATTATTAAAAGATATAAATCAGGAACAGCCAGATGGAAGGGAGGCATAGGGCAAGTTATGGGGAAGGGCAAGGAGTTTCCACGCTCTCTGAGGGTGCCACTCTCCCCAGTCTCCACGTGTTCACCAACCCGGAAGCTCTCCGAACCCAGTCCTTTTAGGTTTTTAATGGAGGCTTCATTACATAGGCACGATTGACTAATCACTGGAAACTGAACTCGATCTCTAGCCCCTCTTCCCTTCCTGGAGGTCAGGGGGTGGGAGTGGGACTGAAAGTTCCAACCCTTAATCACATGGTGGGCTCCACCAGCAACCAGCCCCCATCCTTAGGTGCTTTCTAGGTCACCTCATTAACATAAAGGACATTTAATGCTTCCATCACTCAGGAAATCCCAAGGGGTTTTGGAGCTCCAGGCCAGCAACAAGGACTAAGACCAAATAATCTATTTCTTATTATAAATCACAATATCACAGTGGGTGAGACAATTCACAGCAGTCCTGCGATGTCTAAAGTGCTAGAGTGGAAAAGAAACAGAAAAAAGAGTATCCCTCTCTCCCTCATGGAATCTGTTAGCCACAGGTACAACAGCTAATGTTCACTGTGCATCTTCTAGGTGCTTTACCTGCATTAATTCATTTAATCCTCACAACAACCCTATAAGGCAGGTTCAACCTGCATGCCCATTTTCCAGGTGGAGAAACTAAAGCAGGTAGGTGAAATAACTAGCCCAGCTTCACACTGCCAGTGTCTAGCCAAGCTGGACTGTGAACCCAGCTTAGCTCCAGAGGCCATGAGCATAACCATTACACAGTACTGATTGTGCATGTTGAGAACAATACATGAGCCAGAGTCAACTAATGACTAATACCTTTTAAAAAATCAACCTGAAGGCTTCCCTGGTGGCGCAGTGGTTGAGAGTCCGCCTGCCGATGCAGGGGACATGGGTTTGTGCCCCGGTCTGGGAAGATCCCACATGCCACAGAGTGGCTGGGCCCGTGAGCCATGGCCACTGGGCCTGCGCGTCCAGAGCCTGTGCTCCGCAGCGGGAGAGGCCACAACAGTGAGAGGTCCGTGTACCACACAAAAAATAAAAAGTTAAAACATTAAAAATAAAATAAAAAATCAACCTGAAAGTAAACACACAAGAATGGCTTTCTCTCGTGGGAAGCTATTTTGCTTTTTGCTCTTGAGACGAGTCATCACCTCCTTCTTCTCATCTTCTTAGCTGAGTTGGCCCTGCAGGCAGCAAGGGGACTCAGGCTCAATTTTGAGAGCTGACGCGAATCCGCAGCCAAACAGGTTCTCCCTGTCACCAACTCAAATCTGCTCTTCCTCCTCCCACCTCTTGAAAAAGCCAGACAGACCCACAAAATCCCTCTTGGTCACTCCGTCTCCAAAACACAACCTAGCCAGGACTCCCCAAGCCCACAGGGAGAAATGGTCATGGGCTTATCGCCATGCCAATCTTTCCTTTTATGGACGGTCAACCAAAGAGGTGTTTGTCCCACAACTGAGACTGGAGGGACAAGTGACATGGAGGACTGTGCTGGTTTTGCCCTTAAAAGGCCCAAAGACTGATGTTCCTTAAGTCGCAGGTACTGTAATGGCCTCAGCATCCATCCACTCCTCTCCCTGGGTCTCAGACAGGAGCTCTGGCGGGGGGGGGGGGGGCTGGCAGGGACTAATAAGCCTGTCCCAGCTCTGCTGCTGAGGTCTGACTGGGTTAAATCAATCAGTATAAGCCCCCTCCTCCCCACGCTGCATTGATACAGGGGTGGGGTGGGCACTTGACCTACGGTGGCTCAGTTAGAGTAAAACCCATAAGCTTCGTTTCATGGCTGGGAAAAGAGATATTCTCTCTTGCGTTGGCCAATGCAGTATGTAGACACAAGGCCTGAGGCTGCTGCAGCCATTTCCTACAGGAGAGAATCAACCTGTAGATGAACCCAAAGCATGAGGGGGACAGCACTGCATAATGCAGAGAAAAGGAACGGGAGCATCAATCAGACCAGGCCCAGATTTACTGTACCCAATACATGCCCTTAATGAGTAGAGACAGTCTGAGTTGGGTTCAGTTTTCTGTTATTTTAGCCAAAGCATCCTAACTGATAACCACCATTTAGACTGAACTTCAAACAGTAACATGCATTTGTCTACAGTGTTGATAAGCCAGTCAAATCAACGGTTTATCTGGCTCAGAGCTAAATCTGCACCATTATTTTCAAGTCTCAGCTCCAGAGTCACTTCTGGTTGACACTTGCTTGTTCATTTGCTCAAAAAATAGAGACACGGCATCTAATATGCGTTGGTTCTTATTCTGAGTGCTGAGGCTCCCAGGATGAATAAGACATGATTCCTGTCCTTGAGGAGGGCAGCGGGGCTATAATATATATAAACCCACAGAGGGAGAATGGGGAGTAAGGGCTTTGATTGGGGTGAGTCCCAGGTGCTACTGGAACACGAAGGACGGCATTTAAGTCAGACCACAGACGTGAGGTCGAGGAAAAGATTCTCAGGGAGATGATGTTCAACCGAGTCTGAAAGCATTGCCTGCATAGGCAGTTCTCAACTGGGAACACGTTTGCCCCCAGGGTACACTCAGCAATGTCTGGAGGCATTTTTTGGCTCTCACAACTGGGAGGTGCTCCTGGCAGCTGGTGGGTAGAGGCCAGGGATGCTGCTAACCGTCGTACAATGCACAGGACAGCCCTCCATCCAAAGAATGATCCAGCCCCAAATATCAATAGTGCTGAAGTTGAGAAACCTTGGCCTGCCCTAGGCTGGAGGGAAGGGATGTTCTGAGCAGAGGGAGGAGCACATGCAAAGCACATGCGGAGATGTGAGATCACAGGGCAAGTCTGGGAAGGGCGTGTAGGGCCGGAACCAAGGGGTGGATTAGAAGCAGCAGCAGTAGCCAGAGGGCGTGCCCAGGCCAGCCCGAGCAGATGGGTCCTGAGCCGGAAGCTTAGAGTTTGAGTCTTATGCCCAAGCCCTGAGGAGGTACTGAAGGATTTTAAACAAGGGTATGTGTTTTAGAAGGTTTCCTCTGGCAGCCGTGGGACAGACAGGAAGAGACTTTCAGGAGGACTTCCTGTTCCCATCCAAGTTCACTGGCACAACCAGCTGCATATGTCTCTACCTGTCTCTTCCACTAGTCTGCAAAAGCACCTCGGGGCAAGCAGTAGTTAATCTACCTTTCTCTTCTCCATAGAGCCTCACACAGGTAGTCACATGTGGGGCTTAGATGCCAATGCCAGCAGACAAGGGAAAAATCATGTAGTGAAACCTTTGAGAAGTCCTTAAATCGTCCATATGGTACAGCATGCATGGCCTGTGTGTACCATCTTACAGGACAATATGTAAAAAAAACAGATCACCTGTAATGCACGATATGAGCAGAATACAGACAAAAGCTATTTTTTTTGCAATATTTAAATTTCTTTCCTTTGTCTTACAGGGTCTATATTACCGATTTTGCATATGTTAAACGCAATATAATGCAGTGGTTCCACTGCACATGAGAAATGTTTGCAGAGGAAATGAAGGAGTAGCAACTACCAAGGGGTGTTCTCATTTGTCCCCTGGCCTTCGGCTCCTGCAGGAATTCAAGGGCCACAGTGGGCCAAGGAACACCAGGGCTGGGAGGCACTAGCGTGGGGTGGATGGTGCTGTGCTGCTCAGGACTCTAGGGCTCCTGCCCGAGCTGCTGGGCACGCCGCCAGCCCTCAGGTGTCAACAGGGAATCGCCCTCACTCTCCCTGGGCATTTAGTGGGAACCGGCAGTGGCAACTCTCTCGCTGGGAATTGTCCTTGGCTAAAGAGAGCTGCCTCTCCCAAGGACACCTAGGGACTGGCCAGTGCTAGAGGATAAGAGCCCAGACGCTTCTCGAAAACCCGGGACAGCTCTTCAGGGCCATGTGAGCTACAGAGCTCCCCGTGGGGTGAGCTGAGGGCTTGGAGTTCCTGTACCATAGCCCGACCTTTAACTCTGTCCAATCCTGCTTCCTTCCCTTCCCCTACAGGTGTCCACACCAAGAGCATGCTGGGGACGCTGGCCTGCAGTAAGTGGCTGCCCTAGTCAAGAGGCTAAGAGCTCTCAGAGCCCAGAAGAGGCAGGGTGAGTGGGCGGGTACCAAGAGCAGGAACAGGCAGCGTCCAGAGCACAGGGAACCAGAGAGAACAGGCAGGCAGATGGCACTTGAGTGCTCACTAAGGAAGGGAAGCTGTTTGTCTCCTGCCCAGTGGAATCCTGTCGGCACGGGAGGGGAAGTTCAGCAGGGGAGGCCTGGCACCAAGTGGGGTCACTAGGCGGTCCTGAAGCCTGGCCCTCCACCCCCAAAATCTGCAAACAAGAATCTACTTCCTGCTCTCCACCTGCCAAGAGGCCTCCATCTTTGTGCGATGAACAGGCATCTTTGTGGGCAGCCACCAGCCCGCTGAGGTCTGGACTACACCAAAAGGCTCACTTCACCACCAAACACCTCCGCCTCTGCCTCAGCCTCAACCAGGGAGCCTGATCTCCCATTATCAGATATTTCCCTGGGATTAAAGGCCCCTGTTAAAACGTACTAGAAGTTAACTTGAGATAACATATCAAGCCAGGCTTATTAGCAGCTTAAACTACCTGGCAGAGGCAGGAGAAAGAAATGAAAGGCTGAGATGGGAGACCTCTATAAGGCAGTTCTAGGTGGGATGCTTAGGAGGCGATGGTGTTGGGGTCAGGGCCAACCCAGGGCACCTAGTTCAGAGGGCAACGGCGGGTTGCTTCTGGTAAAGGACAAAACCCCCAAATCCAACCATCTGCTTCCCAATGAAAGCAAAAGTTGGTTGTACCCTTAACTGGGCACATCACGCAGTGCCAGGGCATCCTTGTGCTTTGCCTTGGTCTCTAACTATCATGTCAGAGCCATAAGACACTGGGGGAGGGAGGGGAGAGGTGAGCAGGAGAGACTCCCATTAATAATAGGATTTACAAGTTTACTGAGAAGGCCCCAGACGTGCTGTATGCTATCTCAGGCAGTCAGGGGCCTTCCAGATCATATTTCATTTCCCTGAAAATGGAAGCCATCAAAACAACTGTTCCAATCCCTTGGCCTCCTTCCAGTAACCACTGTTCACCTGGAACAAAGGAAACTGGCTTCATTGTCAGCCGAGAGAGGCCAGCAAGATAAACAGCCCGTCACACACAATACACTGCGCCCAGCCTGCAGCCTGGGTGGGTACTGAGCTCTGAGCGGTGTTTCCATCTTCCTCTTTGCTATGCTTTCCTCCACTAGCTGCCCCAAATGCTTCCCAAATATTGCTCTGCCTGGTAATTCTCTATCTTGCTTTTACCCCGTGCCACAGTAGGAATGTTGGACCAGGCCTTGGCAACCTCTTTTTTGCACGCTTTCCTATAGCTCGAAGGCTAACAGCTAACATGCACTTGGGGCCCTCCAGGAGGAACTGGCTGTGACTGAGACTTAGGTTCTGTCAATTAAATGCACTAGTGTGTGGTTTGGACCAAGGGAATGGGGCAGGGCCCATCTTTCTGCTGGTCAGCAGTTCCAGGGCAGCCCACTTCCCTCACCTTATTGCTTGGGGCACAAGCAGTGGCCCCCTCTGCAGGGCCAGCCCTGTGGTTTTGTTCTCAGTCTTTCCTGCAACACTCTTCCAGCCCTCTGATAATTTTGGGAGCACCTAATTCCTTACAGTCCCTTTTTGTCTGTTTAAAATGGCTCGATGTGAGTCCGCCTGCCGATGCAGGGGACACGGGTTCGTGCCCCGGTCCGGGAAGATCCCACATGCCGTGGAGCGGCTGGGCCTGTGAGCCATGGCAGCTGAGCCTGTGTGTCCGGAGCCTATGCTCCGCAATGGGAGAGGCCACAACAGTGAGAGGCCCGCGTACCACAAAAAAAAAAAAAAAAGGCTCGATGTTTTCTGTTTTCTGCAGCTGAACCTTGTCTGATGTAGCGTCCCTTTTTGTAGGTTTACAAACTCTTCAGTTGTAAAATCATCTGGTTTCCGCTAACATATCAAAACATTTCCCCCAAGGTTGTAACAGTGCTGGTGATGGCTACATCACAGCCTTCGACAGCACCTCTACTGAGACGCATCAATGGATCAATCATCCTTCTTAACATTTTCACTCACTGCCCACATGTTTGTTAAGGTCTGAGCACTGCCAGGGTGTGGAATTCCGGACAAGGTGCTGGAGACAAACTAAGGGAAACGCCTGTAAAGCTCTCTACTTCTGGGAGGTCAGCACTCATTTTCAACATTATAATTCAAACCATTGTTTCAGAGATGCTCTCGTGGCCAAGGCACATAGCTGACCCTATTCCTGTCATAGGTTTTTGAAGTCCAAATGCAAATCAAGGTTGAGTAAGTGCGTTTTTATTTCTGGGGAATGATTTGATTATTACTTGCTTTTTGGAAGCAAAGACTGATTCATCATCCACATACAGGGGTTAACAATTTGGCTGATGTAGGAAAAAACAGTTGGGTCTTTATTCTGCCTGAGAAGTCACATTTGGGGCATTTTCTTTTCCTTTCCCCACTGCTTCATTATTTTCTATATGACTTTCATTTGGAAAATAACATTTAAAAAATAATTTGAGGGCTTCCCTGGTGGCGCAGTGGTTGAGAGTCCGCCTGCCGATGCAGGGGATACGGGTTCGTGCCCCGGTCTGGGAAGATCCCACATGCCGCGGAGTGGCTGGGCCCGTGAGCCATGGCCGCTGAGCCTGCGCATACGGAGCCTGTGCTCTGCAACGGGAGTGGCCACAACAGTGAGAGGCCCGCATACCGCAAAAAAATAAAAGTAAAAAAAAAATAATTTGAAATAGTTATTTTTGTTTTGAAATATTAGGCTGACATTATCTTTTCTACCCTCTTTCTGCACTTGGAGGAATTAACTTCAATTAATTTCAAAGTTACTTTAAAGATATGATCTGTCCTTGTTAGGACGGATCAGTTTTGGACATCCTTCTAAAATCATGCCTTCTTCTAAAAGGGGTGCCTGCTCCTGAAAATTACTATCCAAGTGAGCCCCAGTAAATGCCAGGAGTGTGTGGCATTCCTTATCTGTTAGGGTGGCAAAGTGGTTGAGAATTCTTGCTGCAAAACACAGGGATTCCCAAACCCCCTGGAGCTAAGAGTCTCTCTTCCGTAGGCCCTCACTTTTCCTGTTCAGTGGAAAAATTCTGAAACAATACAGGCTGCCATCAGTCCTGGGACTAAGATTTGCCCATGAAGAGTGTGTTTGTTGGCTTATTTGTTTATTTATTCATTTGTTTTTACATGCAGATGTTTCCTTTGGGACTCTAAAGCAGGCAACCTTTGAAAAATTCACACTTAAATCAACTTCCTGGTGCTTCTGTTTCTACCATGTCAAGGAGCTGGTCCCGACAAACCTCTCGGATAGCCTCATCTATCAGAGGGAAGACAGCCGAAGCAAGATGAACTACAATCCTGCAGCCTGTGGAACAAAAACCACATTCACAGAAAGATAGACAAGATGAAAAGGCAGAGGTCTATGTACCGGATGAAGGAACAAGATAAAACCCCAGAAAAACAACTAAATGAAGTGGAGACAGGCAACCTTCCAGAAAAAGAATTCATAATAATGATAGTGAAGATGATCCAGGACCTCAGAAAAGGAATGGAGGCAAAGATCAAGAAGATGCAAGAAATGTTTATCAAAGACCTAGAAGAATTAAAGAACAAACACCTAGAAGAATTAAAGAACGAATAAACAGAGATGAACAATACAATAACAAATGAAAAATACACTAGAAGGAATCAATAGCAGAATAACTGAGGCCGAAGAACGGATAAGTGACCTGGAAGACAGAACGGTGGAATTCACTGCCACGGAACAGAATAAAGAAAAAAGAATGAAAGGAAATGAAGACAGCCTAAGAGACCTCTGGGACAACATTAAATGCAACAACATTTGCATTATAGGGGTCCCAGAAGGAGAAGAGAGAGAGAAAGGACCTGAGAAAATATTTGAAGAGATTATAGTCGAAAACTTCCCTAACATGGGAAAGGAAATAGCCACCCAAGTCCAGGAAATGCAGAGTCCCAGGCAAGATAAACCCAAGGAGAAACACGCCAAGACACATAGTAATCAAATTGACAAAAATTAAAGACAAAGAAAAATTATTGAAAGTAACAAAGGAAAAATGGCAAATAACATACAAGGGAACTCCCATAAGGTTAACAGCTGATTTCTCAGCAGAAACTCTACAAGCCAGAAGGGAGTGGCATGATATACTTAAAGTGACGAAAAGGAAGAAACTACAATCAAGATTACTCTACCCGGCAAGGATGTCATTCAGATTCAACAGAGAAATCAAAAGCTTTACAGACAGGCAAAAGCTAAGAGAGGGCTTCCCTGGTGGCGCAGTGCTTGAGAGTCCGCCTGCCGATGCAGGGGACACGGGATCCGGGAAGATCCCATATGCCATGGAGCGGCAGGGCCTGTGAGCCATGGCCGCTGAGCCTGCGCGTTCGGAGCCTGTGCTCCGCAATGGGAGAGGCCACAACAGTGAGAGGCCCGCGTACCGTAAAAAAAAAAAAAAAAAAAATCTTCCAACAAACAAAAGTCCAGGACCAGATGGCTTCACAGGTGAATTCTATCAAACATTTAGAGAAGAGCTAACACCCATCCTTCTCAAACTATTCCAAAAAATTGTGGAGGAAGGAACACTCCCAAACTCATTCTATAAGGCCACCATCACCCTGATACCAAAACCAGACAAAGATACTACAAAAAAAGAAAATTACAGACCAATATCACTGCTGAATATAGATGCAAAAATCCTCAACAAAATACTAGCAAACAATCCAATAACACATTAAAAGGATCATACACCATGATCAAGTGGGATTTATCCCAAGGATGCAAGGATTCTTCAATATATGCAAATCAATCAATGTGATACACCATATTAACAAATTGAAGAATAAAAACCGTATCATCATCTCAATAGATGCAGAAAAAGCTTCTGACAAAATTCAACACCCATTTATGATAAAAACTCTCCAGAAAGTGGGCATAGAGGGAACCTACCTCAACATAATAAAGGCCATATACGAAAAACCCACAGCAAACATCATTCTCAATGGTGAAAAACTGAAAGCATTTCCTCTAAGATCAGGAACAAGACAAAGATGTCCACTCTTGCCACTACTATTCAACATGGTTTTGGAAGTCCTAGGCACGGCAATCAGAGAAGAAAAGGAAATAAAAGGAATCCAAATTGGAAAAGAAGAAGTAAAACTGTCATTGTTTGCAGATGACATGATACTATAAAAAGAGAATCCTAAAGATGCTACCAGGAAACTACTAGAGCTAATCAATGAATTTGGTAAAGTTGCAGGATACAAAATTAATGCACAGAAATCTCTTGCATTCCTATACTCTAATGATGAAAAATCTGAAAGAGAAATTAAGGAAACACTCCCATTTACCACTGCAACTAAAAGAATAAAATACCTAGGAATAAACCTACCTAGGGAGACAAAAGACCTGTATGCAGAAAACTATAAGACACTGATGAAAGAAATTAAAGATGATACAAACAGATGGGGAGATATACCATGTTCTTGGATTGGATGCATCAATATTGTGAGAATGACTATACTGCCAAAGCAATCTACAGATTCAATGCAATCCCTAACAAATTACCAATGACATTTTTTACAGAACTAGAACAAAAACATCTTAAAATTTGTATGGAGACACAGAAGACCCTGAATAGCCAAAGCAGTCTTGAGGGAAAAAAACGGAGCTGGAGGAATCAGACTCCCTGACTTCAGACTATACTACAAAGCTACAGTAATCAAGGCAATATGGTACTGGCACAAAAACAGGAATATAGATCAATGGAACAAGATAGAAAGCCCAGAGATAAACCCATGCACCTATGGTCAACTAATCTATGACAAAGGAGGCAAGGATATACAATGGAGAAAAGACAGTCTCTTCAATAAGTGGTGCTGGGAAAACTGGACAGCTACATGTAAAAGAATGAAATTAGAACAATCCCTAACATCATACACAAAAATACACTCAAAATGGATTAGAGACCTAAATGTAAGACTAGACACTATAAAACTCGTAGAGGAAAACATAGGAAGAACCGTCTTTGACATAAATCACAGCAAGATCTTTTTTGACCCACCTCCTATAGTAATGGAAATAAAAACAAAAATAAACAAATGGGACCTAATGAAACTTAGAAGCTTTTGCACAACAAAGGAAACTACAAACAAGATGAAAAGATAACCCTCAGCATGGGAGAAAACATTTGCAAATGAATCAATGGACAAAGGATTAACCTCCAAATATATAAACAGCTCACGTGGGCTTCCCTGGTGGCGCAGTGGTTGAGAGTCTGCCTGCCGATGCAGGGGACACGGGTTCGTGCCCCAGTCCGGGAAGATCCCACATGCCATGGAGCGGCTGGGCCCGTGAGCCATGGCCGCTGAGCCTGCGCATCTGGAGCCTGTGCTCCGCAATAGGAGAGGCCACAGCAGTGAGAGGCCCACGTACCGCAAAAAAAAAAAAAAAAAAAAAAAAAAAAAAAAAAACAGCTCACGCAGTTCAATATTAAAGAAACAAACAACCCAATTCAAAAATGGGCAGAAGACCTACATAGACATTTCTCCAAAGAAGACATACAGACGGCCAAGAGGCACATGAAAAGCTGCTCAACATCACTAATTATTAGAGAAATGCAAGTCAAAACTACAATGAGGTATCACCTCACACCAGTTAGAATGGGCATCATCAGAAAATCTACAAACAACAAATGCTGGAGAGGGTGTGGAGAAAAGGGAACCCTCTTGCACTGTTGGTGGGAATGTAAATTGATACAGCCACCATGGAGAACAGTATGGAGGTTCCTTAAAAAACTAAAAATAGAATTACCAGGTGACCCAGCAATCCCACTACTGGGCATATACCCAGAGAAAACCATAATTCAAAAAGACCCACAGGGCTTCCCTGGTGGCGCAGTTGTTGAGAGTCCACCTGCCAGTGCAGGGGACACAGGTTCATGCCCCGGTCCGGGAAGATCCCACATGCCGCGGAGCGGCTGGGTCCGTGAGCCATGGCCGCTGAGTCTGCGCGTCCGGAGCCTGTGCTCCGCAACAGGAGAGGCCCGCGTACCGCAAAAAAAAAAAAAAAAAAAAAGACACATGTACCCCAATGTTCATTGCAGCACTATTTACAATACCCAGGTCATGGAAGCAACCTAAATGCCCATCGGCAGATGAATGGATAAAGAAGATGTGGTACATATATACAATGGAATATTACTCAGCCATAAAAAGGAATGAAATTGGGTCATTTGTAGAGACGTGGATGGACCTAGAGACTGTCATACAGAGTGAAGTAAGTCAGAAAGAGAAAAACAAATATCGTATATTAACACATATATGTGGAACCTAGAAAAATAGTACAGATGAACCGGTTTGTAGGGCAGAAATAGAGACATAGATGTAGAAAAGAAACGTATGGACACCAAGGGGGGAAAGTGGCAGGGGGTGGTGGTGGTGGTGTGATGAATTGGGAGATTGGGATTGACATATATACACTAATATGTATAAAATGGATAACTAATAACAACCTGCTGTATAAAAAATAAATAAAATAAAATTCAAAAATTCACAAGAAAAAAAAAAAGGATCTGGTCCCTCTGGTGTTTCCTAATCTGGCAGATATGACTTGGAAATGTTGGCCTGGCTTCAAGATCCCCAGACCCAGTAGGAAGCATGACGTGTTTCCAACTGAATGACCTGTTCACTGTTGAGCTAATGGATTCTTTTGCCAGGAGTGATTCAGGACTTTTGGAAAATCAAGATTCAGAAAACGAATGCATGCGTTGTTTAAAACTAAGACTCTTATTTTTCTGCTTTATCTGCTGGTCCATTTTTTGCTTGTGTGGGTTATCCATGCAAGAATTTTGTGAGACCTGACATCTTATAGAGATCAGAAATACAGGGCATATATTATGTTATGAGAAGACAGCTGTACAGTGTTGTGAGGGCACATGCAGGTCGTATTGTGGTGGTTAAGGGGACGGGCTCTGGAGTCGGGTAAACTTATTATGTAACTGCTTGGAGCCTTGGTTTCCCATCTGTACAACGGACATAATGAGAGCACCTACCTGACTGGTGACTGCAAATTCAATGAGATTATACATGCAAAAAGACTAGAATAGGGCCTGGTCTAGTGTGTGCAGTCAGGAAATGATAGCAAATACTTCTCATGGGATTAAAAGGCTCAGGAGGAGATACAAGAAAGAATTTCATTCTCAGCATCAACAGTCTAAATTCCTAAAATTGTTCCCTAGATGATCATCTTCTCTTAAGGAAACTTATATTTGCTTGTGTTTTTGTGATCACACACACTTTTCAAAGAATTGTACATTTTAAAATATCTACTGAAATGAAGTGTGCTTCCCCTAAAGTAATCTGTAATTGGAATATTTATACATGTTTGTGAGAGGTGAGCAACCTCCTTTAAAAAATCGACCCCCTTGGCTTCCCTGGTGGCGCAGTGGTTGAGAGTCCGCCTGCCGATGCAGGGGACACGGGTTCGTGCCCCGGTCTGGGAAGATGCCACATGCCGTGGAGCGGCTGGGCCCGTGAGCCATGGCCGCTGAGCCTGCGCGTCCGGAGCCTGTGCTCCGCAACGGGAGAGGCCACAACAGTGAGAGGCCCGCGTACCACAAAAAAAAAAAAAAAAAAAAAAAAAATCGACCCTCTCCTTCTACTGTTCTACACAACATTCCAAGAGTATTAGGTGAGTACTGCAAGTCCTGGCAAAGTGGTAAAAAAATACCCTGCAGTGTTCTCTTTTCAAGACTAATAGGGAAACCTCTGGCCTGTTTCCTCAAACTGTAAAAATGTCTGTGTCTAGGACCTCATGAGAAATCTATTAATACAAATCCTGAAATAAATTAAGAATCCTATCATACCTCAGCAGAATAGTCCCGAGCAGAAGAAGAAATTCCCCAAACTACAAGCATCCAGGAAGAATACTCACTGTTAGTAGGGAGAGATTAATTGGAAATTTCAAACGCCCTATTTTTAACCACAGGCTGATTATCAAATTGATGATCAAGTTTAGTATAAGAAGTATTTGTATGGGGAGAAAATTTAACATTGAATAACTTAATCTGGAGGAGAAAAAAAGATTTGCCCAAAGCATCTGGAATTTTACAAAACTAAACCATCAAACGGTTTTCTATAGAAAAGGAAAGAGAAATAAAAGATAAGGGTATCATCACCAACACAAATATCAAGTTTAAATGTAAGGAAGGTAATTAGAATTCAAATTAGGTATAATATCTCTGTTTCTAATTGGACCATTAAAAACTCCCACTTTAAGTTTTTGTGGCAAACAATGACCAGTCCTGAGGGTGGAGAAATCGTATTGCCTTCAAATTAGCACCAGATGTTTAAAAAATCAAGTGTCATTTTCAAATTACAAGCTCACAATTGTAATAAAACTTTATCTGGATACATCTGAATCATAACTCTCGTTACAGAAAAATTTTTATTTGTCATTAGAGAAACATTTTAGGAGAAAGGGAAAGAAACATTTTCATAGAACATAAGAGGATATTCGAGGCCATTTGAAATCTTGGGGCAGAAGGAAGCATTATTGAACATCTCAGCATAGTATTGTTCACGTGAGCTCATGAGAGCAACTACATGTGACGGGATGTAAACAACGCGAGAGGAGGCACCAAATTGTAAGTCATCACCTGGGGGCGTCTGATGGGATTAGAAGCATTTTTACAGCTTGGAGCATCCCTGCACATAAGCAGGTGCTTCATCATATGCAATCACCAAATCGCTCTGTTGGAAATCTCATTGTTTCCATGGCATATTGAGGAGTTATGAAATCAGGAACAAGTCCAACTTCTCAACGGTGCTATGGATTAAAAGAAGCCTATGTTCAAATGAATTCTAACCCACAGCCATAGTTCCTACTGAGTTTGTAAGGACAAAGAGGAAAAAAATTAAGGACATTTAGAATTGCTGTTGAGTTTAAGGTCAATAATGTACTATTCATATAATGGTTGAATTTAGACATTGAGCTCCTTTGAGCAATAATTTGTTACTCTGACACATTCCAATTAGTCTCACTTTGCAAAATAGGTATTAAGGAATAATAAAACAGAAACCATTTTAGTGCATTTTAAAATTCCACTAATATGCAGTAAACTGAAACATTATAGGACGCTCTCTCCCCTCTGCATTCAGGACAAAGCAAAGCTGTATTCAGCTCGGCCCACCAGAGACTTACATCGTATCCGCTGTTACGGATTCCACGCCGAGGTCGCTCCCGAGTCACCAGAAGGTCCATCTCCGTTTCGCCCGGGCTCGGGCTGTTCAGAGATTGCCGACTCCGGTAGACAGAGTTCTTCATCTGTTGCCTGAAGAAAATTCAACAACTGTTATGATGCAGCAAATGCCCTGACAGATGGAATTCTCCACTGATCCAAACTACAGGCAACCAATGAAGGGTTTGGATTTGCTTCACGAATCTCAGAATTGATGGTATTTGTTCCCTGGCCATCAGGGGCTGTAGAAAGAGTAGAATAAAGAATTTTCTTCCAGATGCTATAACCATTTGGCTGAATTGTAAATGCTCTTTTGTATGGAAACTAGGTAACTATAATCAATTGCAACAATGCAACCTCATCTAAAATTCTGATGATGGCAAGGCCAGGGGCTCTCCCTTGACCCTCTAGGACAGCTAATGCTGGAAGAACAAACTTGCTTTTGTTAGCTTTGTTGACTTAGCAGCCTCCTACTCCTTTTCATCTTTCTGATTTCACATGCAGGGTTCCATGATGCGTTAACAAACGCTGTGGCTAATGAGCTTCTCAAACACAAGTGTTGATAGATTTTCTTTTCTACCTTTACCACAGTGGATTCCCTTCTGGGCTAAGGAGCTATAAACCAAAAGGCAATTTGGGGCCCATCCATCCATCCATTCATCATTCAGTATTTACTGAGTGGCTACTATGTACCAGGCACTGCAGAAGATGATGAAGATTCACAGTGAGCAAGACAGACATGGCCCTGCTCTCCTGAGCTTACATTCTAATAAGGGAGACAGACAATTCGCATGATAATTTCCAAGAAAAATAAGGGCTAGGAAGAAAAACGAGGTGATGTGACACATGGCGATAGGATGGGGGATGACTTTAGATAGGATGGTCAGGGAAGGCCTCTCTGGAGAGGTGACATTTCGGCAGACACCTTAACAGAGCCAGCCACATGCCAATCTAGGCATAGAGCATTTCAGTCCCAGGGAGTAGCATGTGCAGAGGCTCCACTCAGTTCCCACTAGGAAATGCATCATCACTGTCTTCTTTCCGCTTGTCATTAGAGGAATTTTTTGAGGAGGGGGAAAGAAACTAACATAGTGAGGGCTGTGGCTGTGCTTTTCTTCTTGCACAAGAGTCAACTCTTAGCAGCAGGGACTTTCACATGATCCTGCAGGGTTCATCCCACAAAGGCGGGATAAAATCACTGGCTATTTCCCTCTCATCCAACAGTAAGTTTCTCTCTGTAAATAACTTGCATTTCAGAGCATCTGCCTTCAGAGAACTCCCCAAACACCACCTATTTTGTGTCTCGGTTCTAAGATTCTATCCATTCGTGGGTTGAAGTTAAAGAGGTTGCATTATTTATTCCCAGTGACTATGGAAGAAACCTGGGACATATAGATACCTTTTCATGATCCCACACAGTCTGTCCCAGCATGACACTCACACACTGTTAGTCTAGAACAGACATTAGAACTCCCAAGGCAAGACACTACCCTTGCAATTAGTCTAGGGAATAAAACACACTATTAGACCGACTCCCTCACCATGAGGAGCTTATACCTGTTTAGAGAGCCTCTGTGGTCTTTGCTTGCCTGGCACCCAGGACAACCCTCTTTAGGTAAGAGCACTAGGATGTTCTTTGGGGGCCAGCTTTCCTCCAGGGATAGGCATGTGACTCAGGCTGGACAGTCATAGCATCACAACCCCATGGCCATAAGAGTTGGTCAGAGGGTGGGCACTTGAGTTAGTCAAATGAGACTAAGTCTCAAGGCTTTTGCTACGGCAACCAGCAAAGAGGCATTCTCTTGGCACTGAGGTTTCTAAGAAGATAGGATATAAGCCTAGACTTGTTGGTAACCAGTTTGCCACTATGAGGTAAAAGGCTGCCTGTAAACCAGCCAGCAAAGAGTGAAGCAACAGCAAGGTAAACATGGAAGACATTCTATGACCTCTTGGATCTAGCTGAAGCTAGATCTCCTGAAGCTTTGGCCTGTTCAATGGTAAATTCCCCTTTTATTTAACCAGTTTGTGTTGGTTTTCCATCATTTACATCCAAAAGAATCCTGACTCATATAGGAGCTTACCACCTAGTGTTATCAAATGTGCCCTACAGTTATCTGCAATTAGAGGCTTCCTTTAGGAAAGAAGCACAACCTTGTGAAACAGAATCTGTTCTGAGTGATTCACACGTTAAGGCAGATCCCAAAGAATTCTTACCCTTGACCTAATTACAAATCATTTTTTGAAGAAGCAGACTTCACAACTGTCCTGAGATTGCCAATTACTAATAAAGGTGATGGAGGAGTAAATACTAGGATTAGCAATTGACATTTAAGTAGTTTGTTTTGGAAGTATTAGAAATACAACAGTGAGATTGTGTAAGCCCTTTCAAGAACCATGAACGGGGCGGGGCGGGGGGTGAGCCCTTAGACACTGGCACACACCCCAGTCTCCTTTTCTGTCAAAGACAATGTTCTTTTATATACAGCTTGAAGACTGCAGTTTGACATGGATCTCAATTGACCAGATCACCAATGTGTGCCTGATATGCAAGCAACTACTTCGAGATAAATTAGGCTTTCAGGTAGAGAAATTACTTATTTTCATCAAATAGAGTTCCATTAGGTATATTCATTTCCTATTGGTATTTTTGCTATATTCTTTAAAAGTTAACAAATTTTGACACTTGCAAACTTAAGACATAAGTTTTTTAACCTTTGAAAATACTGCCGGGAGGATAATGATAAATATTATTTGGATTTTTTTGGAGCCTGGGATTAACCACTATAGTTTAAGAATGTAGTTTCCAAACTGTGTTCTACAGAACCCTAGGGTTCCATAAAGATGGACTAGAGCCATTGAGCAGGAGGAGGTCGCCCTGCTTCTATCAGAGAAACTCTGTCTTTACAGGTTATTGCCTTAGGTTGGGTTCCGCCAAAAGCAAGCTCTGTGATGATCTGAGTAGAAGTAGAAGTGGTTTATTTGGGAGAGGGTTCCAGGAAGCACAAGTTGGGAATTGGGAAAATGAGAGAGGGAAGGAAAGGAAGCCAATAAAGGATATGATCCAGAGCAGATCAGTGTTTTGGGAATCTGGGGCTCAAACTCACTAGAGAAGTGTGGGAGACAGATGTTTTAAAATGTAGGTTTCGGGCTTCCCTGGTGGCGCAGTGGTTGAGAGTCCGCCTGCCGAGGCAGGGGACACGGGTTCGTGTCCCGGTCCGGGAAGATCCCACGTGCCGCGAAGCGGCTGGGCCCATGAGCCATGGCCGCTGAGCCTGCGCGTCCGGAGCCTGTGCTCCGCAACGGGAGAGGCCACAACAGTGAGAGGCCCGCGTACCGCAAAAACAAAAAAAATTTTTTTTTTAATAAAATAAAACAAAATGGAGGTTTCATTATTATTCAGGTATGGTAAAACCAACAGATCAGGGGATGACTGCCATTGAAAAGATAGCTCGTATACTCACAGATCTCAAGAGGAAAGGGCATGCCACACTATGGAGGGCCACATGGAAAGCACAAAGGTCAGTCACAAGGCAGTGGGAGTGTGGGGAAAATGTGGGCAAGAGCCTTTATTGTGGCTTTCATGGGAAAGAACTGGCAAGGCAGGGTAAGCAGGCTTAGGACTGGCTCACTTGAAAGATTCTGGCAGACTCTGGGACATGGGAGCTGTCCCTGTTTGTCTGGTACCTGGCCAGGGTGATTTGGGCAGGGAGACTGGGGCTCAGATTGCAAAAGCCCTGTGTGCAAGAGGCAGCTGGAGTCTGGGCTCTAGCTTGTTTGGTTTGTGTCTGACAAGTGCACTTGCACGTGAGACTTACTATCCCTAAGAAAAGGCTAGCCAGCCCTGGGAGGGGCAGTTTCTCCAGGGGCAAGGTCCCAGATGTCAAATCATCAAACACAGAAACCAGACAACGTGGTTATTACAACAGTGTATAGTTCTTCTGCCAGGGGTCTTTATCCATCAGTTCCCATCTGTCAGTGACTACAGCTGCTCCTGAGCACATTAACTACCTGACACTTCTGGTCGGGGGCTCATGTCAGAGTCACAGATGAAGGATGCTGCTGGCCTATAGGGGGGCTGAGGGGACATGTAGGGGGCCTCCGACAGCACCTGCCTCAGTTATATTACACACTCTGTGTCTCTGGGTAAGAGTTTGTAACATAAAAAGGGGGGTGTGCTCTGACTTAAAAAAAAAAAGCTGTGAAAACTCTTTTTTTTTTTTTTTTTTTTTTTTTTTTGTGGTACGCGGGCCTCTCACTGTTGTAGCCTCTCCCGTTGCGGAGCACAGGCTCCGGATGCGCAGGCTCAGCGGCCATGGCTCACGGGCCTAGCCACTCCGTGGCACGTGGGATCTTCCTGGACCAGGGCACGAACACATGTCCCCTGCATCGGCAGGTGGACTCTCAACCACTGCGCCAGCAGGGAAGCCCTGTGAAAACTCTTTTAAAGGGTATCAGGATGAGTCATCATTTGGAATCTAAACTTTGTCTTTGATTTATTTAGGTCTCAGGGTAAGATTCTGGTTACTGATGCTACCTCTGGCCAAGAGAATGAGTCCCTTACTTGTGCCTTGCAGGGGCTAGGTCACTGAGAGCAGAACCTCTAACAAGTTGAACTGTGAACAGTAATTAACAGGCAAGTCTAACCTGTGATAACAGGTGACACACACAGCAGGTAGCAGTGGACAGTGCCTGGAGTCAACAGTGGGGTGTGACAAAAATAGCACCCGAGGGGCTTCCCTGGTAGCACAGTGGTTAAGAACCCGCCTGCCAATGCAGGGGACACGTGTTTGAGCCCTGGTCCAGGAAGATCCCACATGCTGCGGAGCAACTAAGCCCGTGCGCCACAACTACGGAGGCTGCGTTCTACAGCCCATGAGCCACAACTACTGAGCCCGTGTGCCACAACTACTGAAGCCCGTGCGCCTAGAGCCCGTGCTCCACAACGAGAAGCCACCGCAATGAGAAGCCTGTGCATCGCAACGAAGAGAGTAGCCAGCCCCTGCTCACTGTAACTAGAGGAAGCCCGCGCGCAGCAACGAAGACCCAACACAGCCAAAAATAAATTAAATTAATTTTTTAAAAAAACTTTTTTAAAAAAAAGAATAGCACCCAAGAGCCTCTGTTTCTCTCCTTTTCTCTATTACTCTTTCTCTTCTCGTCCCAGTCTCTTGCTGACCCCATCTCCTTTCCTACCCCCCACCTCAACCTGATTTGTGTTTATCTCTATTTTTCCCTTAACTTTTAAAAAATTAAATAAATTTTAAAAAATTAAATTAAAAAATTAAATAAATTTAAAAATTTTTAATTAAATCATTTCTTCAACAGACATTTCCTAAAAATTACCTATATAATCCCAGCATCAGCAGGCCATCAAAGGGCCTTAAGAATCTGGCCTGACCTTTTGTTAGGCAGTGGAGACACACCTTTCCAGAAAAAAGTTTTGTTCATTCTCCTTATAAAATACCTTAACGGAAATTTTCATTTCTCAAATAATTTCCAAACTCAGTTCCTCTTACTTGTACAGGACTTTTGATTCATTTTCCAAGTATCAGCAGGAAACCCAGCAAAAAAACTCCCCACCCTAGTCTATCAAAGACCCCTGAAGTAAAAAGCCCCAAAGTATAAAGTGAAAGCTAAAGAAGCCCCAGCCTCCCAATAAAATCTACATATGTTCTTCTCTTTTTTTCCTACAATTATCAACTTGGTGGCACATACGTTGTGATCCCATCACAGTGTGATTTTAGATCAACAGCTTGTTATCCCCACCAAGCCTAATGAGAAGCCTGGTAAATGAAGCACTGGCTTAGAATTCTCCCCTTTCATTATTAAAAATAAATTATGGTGATTCCATTCATAAAATGTAGCAGCTTGATTTTATGGCTTCCATCTAAGCCACATAGTCATTTTGGCTTTGAATAAATACCCACTCAGGCCAGGAACCATCCTATCCTCCCCGGGGACCTCTGAAGAGGGTATGTCTGCCAAGGCTACAGGATGGGTTGGAGCACTGGCAGCTCAAAGTCAAGGGGCCACTGCCAAGGAGTATTTGAAAGAGATGTTCTCAAATCATGAAAATGCTTTTGGGGAAGTACCTCAGAGGGAAGGCAAAGAAGAGAGGTGGGCCCATCTAGCTTTGCTGACCTCCACCCCTTTTCCCAGTAGGTGAGGCCACCCCCTGCTGAATTAGCCGCAAAGCTTGGAGAGATGCCAATTCCACCCGCCAGGCCCACCCGTCTCTTGCTAGGCCAGGCCCACCCGTCTCTTGCTAGGCCAGGCCCACCCGTCTCTTGCTAGGCCAGGCCCACCTTTTTGTCTCACAGCAGCTCACATTTCAAACACCCATTGCACTTGTGAGCAATGAACTTCTGGGGTGGTGATCTTTCTCTCCCACCAGACCTTAAGCTCCACGAAAGCAATGATTGGGCTGTCCTGTCCACCATAACATTTTGAATGAATTGAATGAACGAACATGTGACCATGACAGTATCCAGGATCATGCATGGTGCCCAATACAGAGCAGGTGACAATAAATGGCAAGTGAATGAACAAGTCTATGAATGAAAGAGGAACTCAGCATGGAGACTGCAGTAGCGGTGCAGTAAATACTTACTGAAGCTGAATGAAAAGGCGAGGCATGGGTTCTGTTTTTCTTATGCAAGAGCCA
Organism: Mesoplodon bidens; assembly: GCF_964165515.1. Taxonomy (NCBI): domain Eukaryota; kingdom Metazoa; phylum Chordata; class Mammalia; order Artiodactyla; family Ziphiidae; genus Mesoplodon; species Mesoplodon bidens. The sequence goes on along the minus strand of NC_138164.1, from coordinate 91,255,152 downwards.
TTAAAATAATTGACGAATACACTGTCCCTTGATCTGGAAGTTGCATAACCAGGCGGGTGATAATTATATCTGAACCCAGCTCTGAAACAGCTACAGGTATGAGAACATCATTAAGCTAAAGGACAATTATGGTTGTTTGCACAAGTATTTTTTTTGAATGGCTTCAATTTTATTTTCTTCCAGACTCACTGTGGAACTCCTGTTCGTACAGACCAGTGTGGCCCAGACCAGCAGCCTGCAAAGATGATAGTCCTAAGGTAACACACAGATCCAGAGACCCAGACTGTATTGCCCGAGGCACACCCTGCCCTCATCCCACTAATGGTACAGCGACCTTCAGAGAATCCCTTAGGGACTGCACCTGTTTTTAGCCTCAGTGAAGGGGGCACACACTTCTGGGTCTGGATCCAAAACGTGCTCGATTTCCTTTGGGCCTTTTTCAAACATCTTTTTTCTTTCCATCTGAGCCTTGCTCGCCTCCACCGGAGGGAAGTCGTAGTAGCCCTTCCTCTTGGCTTTGAGGCGCAGCTTGTTCCGATAGTGCTCGATGTCTGACTTCTGCTTCAGGGCTTTGTTCACCTGGGGAGAGAGACAGTCTCAGGCCCACACCTGACCAGGCACAGCCCATAGACAGGGAGCTTCATCACACAGTCACAACTCCTGGAAAAGCCATCCTGGGCTTCACCTCTGGTCCTTTGAGCCAGCCAGACCCACCTGTGTCCCATGCCAAGACCAGCCCTCAAGAGTGGACCACAAACAGTATGGAGCCTGGCACTTGCCTAAGTCACCTGAGACCTTCCCTTAGGGCCTCCTTGCCCATCTATTCGAGTCTACTCAGGTCTAGGCCTGACTCTGCACGTTCAGCTTTGTGGTGTGGGCCTCAGTCCCGCCTAAACCCTTTTGGTTCCCCTGTGTGGAAGACTCGGACTTGGCAACCCAGCTAGACTTGGGGTTCTGACTCTAGCTCCAGCCCTGAGCAGCCCAGTGGCCTCCCCTGGCTGTCTGGCTGGTGTCCAGCTGGATAAGACAGCCAGTTCCTGAAAGAGTAGAGTTGAGATGAATGGGATTGGGAAAGGGGAGCAGACACCCTGCTCCCAAGGTCTTCCCACTCTATCGACCTGCACTTGAGAGCTTATTTTTGTCAACCTATAGCTTTCTTGAAAGAAGCCTGGCATGGTTGCTATTGCCAACCAGTTCCAGCTTACCTGTCAAAGATACAAGCAGATGACTGTGCTAAATAAGTAACAAATGATGAGGATGTTATTCCCACAAACAGAGCTGAATGGTGAAATCTGCCTGACACTTACTGAACAATATGGAGAACCATTAGTGCTGCTGGTAATCGGACTTGACTACATCTGTATAATCATGTATAATGTAGAGAGCATTTTCACAGCTGTAATTTCAAGGGACAATCATGGAAAGTCTGGTAAGTGTGGGGATGACTTCCACCTGACAGATGAGGAAACTGAAGCCCAAAAACGGCTAACTTAGTAAAGTGCAGAGTTGGGATCCCTAGCCAACTAAGTAAGAGCTCCCCTTATAGCGAGGTACAATCACTGGAGTGACTTATTGGGTGTGAAGTGAAGTCTTCTTAACCTTCATGACAACCCATAGGCAGGTTATTTCATTCCCCATTTTACAGATGAGATTAAGGAACTTTCTCATGGTCCCCACAGATAATCAGTGGTGGGGTCAGGGTTTGACCTTGGAGAGCCCATGTCAGAGCTCTGAGTCTGCACAGTTAGCTACCATGTACACTGCCTCTCAGGATGAGAAGGTCCAAAGTCTAAGCCCCTGGACTGGTAGATTCCACCCCAAGAATGGCTGAGGGCTGAGGTTGGTGTGGGCTTGCCAGAGTTGGGTCTTTCCAGTGGGAAGATGTGCAAGGCAACGGTCATCGGGCAGTGCATTGGTGCTGGATACAGAGCTGGCAAAAAATCAAGAGGCCCAGACTCTACCTCAGACCTACTGAATCCGAATCTTCAAGAGTGGGGCCTGGGCATCTGTAGTTTGAAAAAAGTCCCAGAGCTGACTCTGGTCCAGCACCTGGGTGAGAAACCTCTGGCACTGAGCATTGGTTTTCAAATTATATTCCATGGATTTGTGTCATTTTGGAAGGTCGGCTGAGAATCTTATGAGAATTAGGAGTCTTGCCCTCTAAAAGCCAATAGCTTCAGCAAGTCCAGGGACCTGGGGTTAAGAACTGTTGCCCCAGAGCTCCAGGAGAGTCCTCAGGAGCCAGGAAAGTATGGAGGCAGCAAGAAGACAGCTAATGGGCTTCCCTGGTGGCACAGTGGTTGAGAGTCTGCCTGCCGATGCAGGGGACATGGGTTCGTGCCCCGGTCCGGGAAGATCCCACATGCCGCGGAGCGGCTGGGCCCGTGAGCCATGGCTGCTGAGCCTGCGTGTCCGGAGCCTGTGCTCCGCAACGGGAGAGACCACAACAGTGAGAGGCCCGCGTACCGCAAAAAAAAAAAAAAAGAAGACAGCTAAGCTGTTGGGTCTGGTCCCCAACCAACAGAGCAGCCCTCCATGCTCCCGTCTGTGTTCTATATTAGACGGCTACAAAACAGCATGTTTGAAGAAAGGATTAGGGGGTTCGAGAAGGCATAAGGTCCAATGGTCCTGGGGTCAGAAACTTGAGGCCTGACCCCCAAGTCAGGCTGAGCCGAGCTCTGGGAGGAGAGGGAGACAGGCTGTGGCCTTGAGATACGTGAGATATGCAGAGGGGCCGAGGCCAGGGAGGAGAGGAGGAGCTCCCGGAGGCCCCCGGGCGGGACGTGGCACAGGAGCTTCCTCACTGTTGCAGCCAATGCCAACGGGGGACAGAGGGAGGGAGGGGTATGGCTGTCTTACCCCCTTTGTGTCCCTCCTGGACTTGAAAGTCCCCCAGGTAGCAAGGACCCACAGCCTGGGATGCTGGGCTTCTGGCCAGTCGGGCCCATGAATCCCTGACTCACTGCCCATGCTGCTGACGATACTTTAGATTAAGCTCTCTTTCTTCTTAAGGGTCTTCTATTTGGATAATTAACTTAAAATCTGCTAGAACATCAAGACTCCAAAAACCAAGGCCGGCAGTACTCCCTTCTGCTGAGGGAACTGCTCCCCTCTTTCCCCCAGTTCCCCCCACTGTCACAGGTAAGCATAGGAGCAGGGTCCCCACTTGAGCCAAACTTACTTGCAAGCAACACAGGGGAAGAATCTCCTTTTAAAGTCAATCTCTGTCTCTCACTCATTCCCAACTCTTCATGAAATGTTCACCAGAGTTCACTGGGTTAATATGCAAACACACACCTGGGAGGATAATACTGTTGCTTTCAGTCATTTACATTTTAATGATGGAGCAGCATAAAGCTGTGGCTAAAGGTATAGGTTCTGGGAACCAGATCAACTGCCTGGTTTAAATCCCAGCTCTGTCGTTCCCTAGCTACGTGAGCCTGGGCACATTACTTAACTTCTCTGTGCCTCAGATTCGTTAGGTGAAGAGGGAGATAATACTACTGCCCTCGTAGGGCTGTTGTGAGGATTTGCATGAGTTCACATGCATGGCATGCTTGCAACATGACCACCACTGAGAATGACTTTAAAATGTTATTATCGCTGGGCTTCCCTGGTGGCGCAGTGGTTGAGAGTCTGCCTGACAATGCAGGGGACGCGGGTTCGAGCCCTGGTCTGGAAGAATCCCACATGCCGCGGAGCAACTAGGCCCGTGAGCCACAACTGCGCGTCTGGAGCTTGTGCTCCGCAACAAGAGAGGCCACGACAGTGAGAGACCCGCGCACCGCGATGAAGAGTGGCCCCCGCTCGCTGCAACTAGAGAAAGCCCACGCACAGAATCGAAGACCTAACACAGCCATAAATAAATAAATAAATAAAATTTAAAATGTTATTATCGTTAATGTGGGTTGTTTGGGGTTCCTTTACATCTAAGAGTAAGGGAGAGGGAGCTTGACAGAGAGAAGGGGAAGGGGAATGAGTAGCTTTGGGAGCACAGAGCACTAAGGTGAGCAGACGTGGGTGGAGTGGGGCAGTGAGGGGGCTTTGGGCTGAGCAGCATGGGTGCAGTACTGTGGGAGTGGGTGTGCTGGGGCAGGGGCAGGACGAACAAAGGAAGGCCGACAGGCCACAGGCTGCACCGAAGTCTTAGAATGTCCCTGTTCCTTCCTCTTGCCCATGAGAGTTACTCTGGTTGCATCCTTTCTGGCTCCTGTTTCAGGAGGGAAAGAGGAAGGGGCGAGCCAGTTGCGAGAAGCAGCCTGTAACAACGCAAACCAACACCTGGGGGCTTTGAGCATTAGACATAGCACTAGCTGTGTCTGGCCAACAAGTCGTGGTGAGAGTCTGGTGTTTTAGGAAAGCCCATTCGAGGATCCGTGCAGCTAGCTCCGGAGTCATGAGCCTGAGTAACTATAGCCCATCCTCTAAGATAAACTCCTAAATGCCCAGGATGTGGTTCAATGTGCAAGCAGAGGGTCCAGTCCTGACACTCCACACTGCTAGGTTATCCTAGCCATGAATTCATCCACTGGTAAGATACGTATCAACCAATGTACAAAGCCCAAGGTTCACTAACACGAGGCTGCATCTTAGATGCTTTGTTTTTACAGCATTTGAAGAAACAGACTGAGAGACATACTTTTTCTAACTCTTGCAAAGATCTCCCCAACCTGGGCCCTGATGATATCTTTAGGTTGGTGGCATCTCACAAATCTTTCATTGTTCCCACATTCTGCCTGCCACTGAGAAAACCAGTAAAGAGAAGAAGGTAGCATGACATCCTCTGAGCCAGGAATCCATTTCTGGAATCTCTCCTGAAACAACATTCCAAGAGAAGTTCAAAGTCAAAGATGAAAGTTAACATCACCAGTAATCAGACATATCAGTATCAAGTACTTCCTGATGCAATGCCCATGAAAGGCCACAACATTCCCATAGTTATGCCAAAAGTTCATAACCTCAATCCAGTCGTAAGAAAACACCAGACAAATCCAAACTGAGGGACATTCTACATGGTAACTGGCTTCAGAAGAGTAATGGTCATGAAAGACAAAATGGTCACAAAGAAGGACAGAGAAACTGTCCCAAACTGGAGGAGACTCAGAAGACAACTAAATGCCATGTGGGATCCTGGACTGGAGTCCAGAACAGGAAAAGGACAAGAGCGGGAAAACCGGTGAAATTCAAATGAGATCTGCACATTAGTCAATCGTATTGTACCAATGTTATGTTCTTGGGTTGGATCATTATTCTATGGTTACATAACATGTTAACAGTAGGGGTAGCAGGTAAAGAACTAGCTGGGTAAAGGAATTCTCTGTCCTATTACAGCAACTCTTTTGTAAATCTAAAATTGTTTTCAAAATAAAAACTTTTTAAAAGTCATGCATGAGAACTAAAACCAAAAATACCTGGTTTGATCAATGGGAGAGTAGTTTCCCAATCAATGGTGCACCTACTCAATCAAGTCATTCACAATGATCGTCAGAAAGACAACAGCAACACAGCAAATGCTTAAGATACAAGATATAAAGTTGTCTGTCTATGATGAGGTTCTAAAATATACATGAGTTTGATCAAAAGCTTGAAGGTGGAAAAAATGAAAACAGAGGATATATTAGGGTAGTGAAGTTACAGTGATCTTTCTTACTTTCTGAACTTTGCTGTTATTATGTTTTCTTTAAAATAATATTTCAAAGAGTTACCTATAATTCATAAAAGGAAAATTTATGGTTTTGAGGCTGTACTTTCTTCACTTATACAAGCTGCCCGTAAGAGGAGAAAGAGGAAAATTATAAGACAATCTGCCTCAAATGCCACAAGGCAGTAAATTACAGAGAACAGTTCAGGGCTCCTTTTCAATCCACATGTCAGCAAGGTCTATTCCTTCGGCTACCAAAGTGTAACATGCATCCATTTCTGGACAGGGAAAATGCTCATCTGTGCTCCTGTGACAGGGTGATGGGCCTGGCAGAAAAAGCGAGTGGTAAGTTAGATTTAGCCGAGATCTGGAATCTGTCCCCATGACATTCACATGGCTAAGCTGGGATGAAAAGATCAAGGCATGGCAGCCATCACCTGGGCCCATACTGGGCAGAGGGTCTTAATGAAGAGCAGTTACCAGTGCGTTAGTGATAACCTCAGAGGCCTCTAATCACTGGGCTTGCACGTCCAGTGGCAGAACTGTGTACAAGGAAAGATTCACTGGCTGTGATTGGCTTTAAGAAGATATACAGGTTCCCAAATTATAGGGCCAAAGGGCATAAAGTACATGATCAGTGAATCCTTGCTCGTTAGCTGACTAATGATGATGATGACAGTAATAATAATGTACTTGTATGCTAGGCACTTTTCTAAGTGCTTTACATGTATGAACTCATTTGATCCTCACAACAGTCCCATTGTACAGATGGAGATACTGAGGCACAGATAAATTAACCTGCCTAAGGTCACAAAGATAGTAAGTAGAAGAGCTAGGATTCACATTCTTGCATCATGGCTGGAGAGTCCATACTCTTTCAAGCACAATGCTTTTTATCACTAATGGGCCACAGGAAGTCAAAGAGAGGGAAGGAGCACTGGACAGGGAGCCAGGGGGCCTGAACATCATGCTGTCACAATAACCTGCAGTGCAACTTTGAGCAAGCCACCTGAGCCCTCTGGCTTCAGTTTCTTTGTCTAAAAAAAATGGGGTTGGAATAGAAGTGCTCTATAAGTCCACAACCAGTTAAGTTCTTTTTATTTTTATTTATTTATTTTTGGCCATGACGCGTGGCCTGTGGGATCTTAGTTCCCCGACCAGGGATCAAACCTGGGCCACGTCAGTGAAAGCACTGAGTCTTAACCACTGGACCACCAGGGAATTCCCAGTTAAGTTCTTTTTAAAAGTTGATGAACCTCAACTCATCACACCTCTGGGCAGTTCGGTCTTTCTGTCCAGAAAACCAGAGGAGCTTCCTGAATCAGGTCTGTAACAGGCTTTTATACGTGGCCTGGATGGGGGATGCAGACAAGCCGCTAAAGTGCGCTTACAATACCCAGCTGTATGGGGCTGTCGCATTTTCCTCCAGGTGTGATGGTAAAGAGACTTTAAAGCTTAGGCAGTCTCCCTCCTGATGCAGGTAACCATAGCTGGGTATAAACTAATGAAGTGAAAAGCCAACCTGACAGCTTAACAACAGAGAAAAATATATGAAAGTACGTGTGTGCGTGCATACATGTGTAACATATTCACATGCAGGTTCCATATGCATGGCCTTAAAGGATCATAAACATCTTCAGCCCAGTGACCATTCTGCTGCAGGAGATGGAGAAATGGCAGATAATTTTTACCCAATTTACTCTCTTGCTCTCCCCTAAACTGCCTCTATCAATCTATCTATCTATCTCCATCCATCCATCCATCCATCCACCCACCCATCCATCCATCTATCTGTTTATCTTTGGTGGAATCATTATTCTCGTGTACATTAATAATTTTTTTCAGACTTAGGAAAATTGATTAATATCATGATATCCATCGATATCCTCCTGGAAGCAGGCAAAGGGTTGTTTCAAGCTTGCTCAAAGGAGTAAAAGTCATTTCAAAGCCTAGATAGTGGGCCACATACCGGTCTGGATCTCCTCTGGTCCCCTATCAATTCAAGCGCCTCTCACCACCACTGCAACAGACGTGCCATCCTGACCAGTTTAGTATCAAGAAAGAGAGCAGGCTGTGTGGGTGAGGTGCTGGGGAAGCAGAATTTATGTTTCTCTTCACAATTACAGTTTTTAAAAAGTCCCCTTTGGGCTTTCTAATGAAGGTAGAAAATGCTCTGAAAACATCACTCAGCAAACTGGTTTGGGGTGACTTGTGTCCTGATTAGTTCTGCTGAGGCCCGTGCATGCAGAGGTAAAAATGACCCCCAGAGCCCCGTACACCTGGATGCAACCTGCACCCAGGACCACCCCCCCCGCAGGTGCTACTCCTTAGTCCGCATCCACGGAGGCCTGGCTGCACCCGCTCTCTCCTGCTCTGGTCCTCAGGTGCTTACCTCACCGTTGAGTACGACTGGCTCCTGGCTCCTGTCCGAGGTGGGGTGCACCACGGGGAGGGCTGTGGGTTTTATTCCGATGAGCTGCACAGACCCAGAAGACGTGTCAAAGGGATCAGCGGCCGCCTTGCCAGAGTTGTCAAAGAGGACTGCTCCTTCCTCTTCGTCACTCGCCGGCACTAAAGCACAACATAAGCACATTGATTTTCTGGTGTGCGGAAGCTACACCATCGTGGGGGAGTATATGAGAGGCTCACAGCCGAAGGACATTGACTTTACTCAAAATGACCTCAGGAATGACAGTGTCTGGTTCTGTGCCAATGGCTCACTCCTGCTCATGGCTTTCTTTCTTTTTTTTTTTTTTTTAATTTAAGATCTACACTCTTCACCCCTCCACTGGTTTGAATTCAAAAAGTAAAAACCATTCCTTCAAAACTGTGACAGAACACACTTGAAAAAAAAAAAAAGTAAATTTGTTCTCTATGTTTGAGTCGGAGATGGGAAAAGTGCCATTTGGCCAAACCTGGCAACTATTCTTAAAATATGACGATCAAGAGAATAACAGCATTCAGTTTAGTCTCTGCCACCAAAGCTACCCATTTTGGCATAATGTGAAGCTCACGAGCCTTCCCTGGTCAACCAGCCACAGTAATTGCTCCTGAAACTTTTTCTTTCTTTCTAAAGACTGCTTCTTCAATGACTAGGGTTTGGTTTCTTTCATGTGTCTTAAACAAAAGAAAGGTAAGGAATAACCACCAGAGAAACGAATTTAAAGCTACAGACGACTCCCCTAATTAAGTAGAGCGATTTCCACCTACACTCTGTTAAATTAATTCTCCCCTCTGACAGAGGATTCTGCTGTGATTGCTGAAAGACAGCCATCTGCTTGCACTTCCATAGCTAAGCTGACGGAGGACGTTGGAGGGCCAGCGGTATCTTGCTGATTTACTTGTTCTTAAAGCACATCCCCATTAAGTAACTATACGAATGACAGTTTATTGAACATGGCTCGGCAAGAGATAAATTAAGCCTGTTCAAACAACCAAGCCAGCCGGCAATTTAGGAGCAAAATAGGTGTTATATGAAATACGAACGTAATAGAAGTGTATTCACCTTTCCTCCCGTCTCGAGAGATTGGGATGTCATTTAAATTATTGAGAAACATAGTTTGTACCATTCTGTCACTTATCAGAATCACAGAAGATTTGTCAAATTAAGCCAAGTAAATTGTTATTTTGCAATGTGGCTAAAACACCTCAGAGTCTAACCGTGGGTTATAATTGGAGTATTTGGGGGTTCTGTGGACTTATTTGTAAATAGCAGGCCACCAAGAAGCCAATGACAGAGAAAAATCTCTATTCAGATGTGTTACCAGATGCATATATCTTTTGAGAGTGTAGTTTTGCTGGGCAATTCTTGCTTTCCTACCATTATCTCCCACCAGACAACTCCTACGAAACCCAGCCTCCAATATGGCACCCAGTAATTCTTGCCTCCCGATATTCACAACCACATAGGATTAACCTGCGTAACAAAGCAGGAAACTGCAGAAATGGCAATGTATCTCTTCCAAGGCTAGGTCATAAAAAAGCATCGTTTCTTCCACCTTGCTCTCTCTTGGATCACTTCCCTGTAGGGAAAGTCAGCTGTCATGTTACGCAAACACTCAAGGAGCCCTATGGAGACGTCCATGTGGCAAGAAACTGAGACTCCTGACAACAATCATGTGAGTGAGCCATCGTATGAGTGGGTTCTGCAGGCCCGGCGAGGCCTTTCAATGGCTACAGCCCAGGCCAATATCTCGACTGCAACCTCATGAGATACTCTGAACCCAGAGCCACCCAAGTAAACCACTTCTGAATTCCTGACCCACAGATACTACGTGAGATAATAAATTTAGATTGTCATTTCGGTTGCTAGATGTTGGGGTAATTTGTTACGCAGTGATAAGTAACCAATACACTTCCTAAACAATGCCCCTCCTCTGAGTTTCCACTCTTGTCCTCCTACCTCTAAAATACACACTCCACCAGCAGCCAGGATGGATTATCTTTTCAAAAGATAACCAGATCACAGCACTCCTCTGATCAGAACCCTCTGAAGGCTTCCTCTCTCTCAGAATAAAATCCAGAGACTTTACTGTGACCTACAAGGTCCTGTACCATGTGGCCCTGGCTACCTTGCTGAGCTCATTTCCCGCTTCTCCCCTGAGCCACTCCGTTCCAGCCACAATGGCCTTCTTGAACACAGCAGGCTTGTTCCCACCTCCAGGATTTTGCATTTGCTCTTTCCCCAGATCTTTACATGCCTAGTTCCTTCTTATTTTTCAAGTTGCAGCTTAAAAAAGACTTTCCTTATCCACCAATCGAAAAAAAACTCACCTCATCACTCTGTTGTATTTTCTTCAATGCATTTATCACTAGTGATTTGTTGTATTGATTTAATCGGCTCCCACCCCCTGCCACTAGAATAGAAGAGCTCCATTCTTGCCCATCTTTTTAAAGGCTCATGCCTTTGCATTTAGCAATGTCTCACATGCAGTTGGCTTTCAATAGGGATTTGCTGAATAAATGAATGAATAAAGGAATGACTAAAATTTCCTGACTTGGAAAAAGAGATGCTGTTAGTACCTGCAGAACAATTAAACATGTAAAAGTTAACCATTCCGAGGTTGAAGACATGATACCTCGCATTCTTATTGCTCCTGGGTTGTGACACCCTTACTCCTCACCCCGTGGAGGGAAAGGGGGGAGTATAACTATAATGAGACAGGAAAAGAACACCCTGGAAACTGTATCAACTGCAGTTCCTTTCCACTATCACTCAAAGTCATATTCAGATCTGCACAATAATTCCTCTAGGTTTCTTTAAGAGCAAAATAATTATCCTCCCCCCAAAAGGACTGTATGAAAAAAATACATTAAAAGGCATTGCATTAAATATTAATACATTAAAATGTTATGTGAGTACAGCAGGTTCGTGGGTATATTTAAAGCATAATTTGTCCCTAAAGAAAAAAGCATGAGACAATGCTAAAGAAAAGGGCCACAGTGAAATTGAGGAAGTATCCTAGAACATCATCACATCATCACGGTAAATGCCCCCAAGCATCCACCCTGTATCTATTTGTGTTTTATGTGCATGGCTGGTGTGAACTTCAGTAAATCAGGCTGGAAAGGGAGATTTCATTTCTTTATGTTTGAACTGGCATGGGGAGAATCTTCCCATGTGAAGCAGGAAATGCTCTTAAACAAAACATTTTCTTTTGGGGGGAATCTTTATTAAAGCTCAAAGACAAATAATTTACAACTAGAATCACTGCCCTCTGGTGTTGCTTATCAAATAATAAGCGAGTCTTCATCTCACTGGGAAGGCAAAGAAAGAATAAACTGAAACTGTTTTTGAGCTAATATTTCTGGCAAATCCTCAAGGGCTCCTACTAAGAAAGCAGTGATTCATCCTCCAAGCTCTCTGATGCTTGTCCTCCTCCTGTCCCACCTGCCCCACGAGAACTAGGAGGCAAGGTGTGATTAGATTCTGAAACCTGGCTGTGAAATCTTGGGGTCTTAAAGGAAGGTGCACCCTTAAGGGTTTATGGAGGTTCTTTCTTCTAAATGACTGAAGGTATAAATACACAATGTTCTCACCTTGAACTCATTTTTAACTCTTTCCTGGAAAACACTCTTTCTAAGGTGACACTGGTTTGGGTTCAGAAGTTTAAGTATCTGTATTTAGTTGAGAGAATGCCGAATTGTTCTGCTTTCAAAATCCTAGCTCTCGCATCTGTCTTTCCCACTTATATTTAAACATCACCTTGAAACAGACTCTAAAACTGCCTGCAGTTATGGTAACTAACAAGGCCATTGAGCTACAAGGACCTCCCCCCCACCCACCCCCAGCCGTGTTGCTAGTGGAATAGTGTCTTTTCCTTTTAAAGTTCTTATCTTCACAAAAAAGTAGAAAATTAGAAGCTACATATGCAACAAACCTGGTGGAAAACAAGAAGACTTTTAGAATGATAGCCTGGTACATGAACATTTATTAATTAACCTCAGTAACCCTAACCTCTAGAATGGATACTGAGCCATAAAAACAACTCCTGATTATTCCATACCAAGAGAATAATCTATTCTCAGAGGCTACATTCACACAATCACGTACTTTTTGCAAGCTGACAATGGGATGGAACTACACCTTTTAGTTTTTCCACAATTCCATTCAACGTTATTTCCTTCCTTCCTTCCTTCCTTTCTTCCTTCTCTCCCTCCCTGCTTCCTTCCCTCCTTCTGTTCATCTTCTAATACAATAAAATATGCTATTGATATTTTTGGTAAACTCTAACCTAGTATTGTGATAAAGTGGAGCCCTGTGATAAAAAAAAGGACAAGTGTAGGTTCCATTGAAGGTCCAGTCTAGAATCCTGATGTGCTTCAGCATCTGTTGAATTTTACATTAAATGAGTTGGTCCTCTCATTTCTAGTTGAAATTTTCAAAGTGAAACCTCCCTGAATGAGAACGTTTGGTCAAAGAGAAGTGACCAAGTCTGAAAATTCACTGGGTTTACTTCTGGCAAAAATAAAATGCAATGAAGCACGGTAAACTTGGAGAAAGGATGGCTTTTTAATACAACAAACACGTTAAAACCTCAACCTGGTACAGTAATTGCATTTTATTCATGCACCCGGCTGTTGTTATTTCTGAACCTGATATTTAAATAATCAAAGTGACCTAAACAGAATGAGAAGGCAGGTAGAGAGGGTGGGAAAACAAGAAGAGGAAGGTCAGTGGGAACATTTAGGCAAGTCAATGCCTCACCAACTGGGTGGGGAGTGATGGGGTCTGAAACTGACCCCGCCCACTCCTCTTCTACAGATTAAATGCAGGGCACGGGGAAAGGCATCATCTTGTCAGTGGGTATTTACTGACAGAGGAGCCTGTATATTGCATATTTTTAAGCAAGAAAAAGGGCACAGAACAGTATGTACATTGATCCCATTGCACAAAATAAAATAAAGCAATACAACAAAAAACATGTGTTGATACATGTGTGTTGTCATATGCATAGTAAAAAAAAGTCTGAGAGAGACACACACTGAGTTATTGAAGGCCATTTGAGGACTGGGGTGGGTGATGGGGTATCTGGGGGAGGATGGACTTTGACTCGACTTTATACATTTCTGGGAAGAATATAAAGGAAGGAGGGAAGGAGGGGTGTGATGGGTGTAGGAGGGCATCTCGGTTAGAGGCAATGGCAGTCACCGCAGTTGGTTAAAACAACTTTCCCCTATGGCTTCACTACATGTCTCTGGGTTGCCTCACTCCCTCTGACCACCTTCCTTAGCATCTCACTCTGGGAGGAAAGAGGAGAAAGTGGCTAAGTTCACATCTCCCTTTATAAGCCACAGCTCCTGTGGCCCGCTGTGAGCTGCCTTGGCAGACTGCCGATGGGCAGAATTTCTAGTGGACCCGGGTAGGGTGATATTCCAGGAAAACCCCACAGGTCACACCCTGATTCTGGTGTGGAAAGCACAGTCTCTGAGTGGCATGGGGGGATCAGAAAAAGAAAAAATGAAAGAATCAAATCAGTTTGACAGTTTAAAGAAATGCTTTATATAATGGTTGGAAATGGGAACAGGGACCACATTTTCCATGCAGAAGACAAATCCATTGTGCCATTCTTTCTTTTTTGGTCAGAAAAAAGAAAGAAGTAAGTGACGCTCAAAAACAAAATTATATTCTGGCACTAGTTTCAAGGGAGAGTCCTGAACCACACTTCATCAAATTCCTGCAAAAGGGAAGCACAGCTAACCAGAGTGCCAGATTGTTTGCCTTTTCACCCAGCATTTCTGTAGGACTCCACCTACAACGCTTTGATATCCAAAAGGAATTTTCCCTGATCTGAGTGGCAGCACTGGTTCCCTGAATCTGGGCTTTAGTAAGCCAGCATCACACACAGAAGGACGGAGTGGAGATGAGGCTCAGAACAAAAGTGGGATGAGGAGGAAGGAGGCTGCATAACGATGTCTAAGAGATGAGATCTCCGGGTGGTGCCACAGCACACTAAGGCAGCGCTGACAACTTGTAAATAACCCCCAACACCAATCCTTTATAGGTGGTGAAAAGATCTGCACGAGGGAGAAACTAAAGGGTTAAGTTCCCCTGGAGAATAAAGACAAGCACAGGCTGATTTTTATGATGACAGATTTAGTACTGTCTTGATTTTTCTGGGAGAGGTGGGTTTGTAATATCTGGACTCACTGGCACAGACTGAAGCCCTGAAACTTATCAAGCGAGTCAGGGCAAGAAAATGAGGGGACTCTCCAAGACAAGCAGCGTTTCAGAAACCTGCCACCCTCGTGGACCTGGTGCTACAAATCTAGGCAATTCACCCCCAAATGAGAAAAGTCTCTAAGCAAACATCAGCTCAATCTGTATAGGGTTTTTCTCAGGCCCTGCACAATTCCATAAGCACAGAGGGCAGAGGAAGTGAAACAGAGTATTTCAGGGAAGGGCATAAGGCACTAGGTAGGTAGGACCTTTGCGGGACACAGTAGAGAGAAGAGTGGGCGGTGGTTTAAAGCACACTGGTGTGCGAGCCTGTGCACGTGTGTGCGCGCACGTGTGCGCTGGGCTTGGGGATGCTGCTTGGCAGGGAAGGCTTCTCACCATTTCTCTTCCATGCCTCCTCCTTTGTCACTTTCTGCTGTGCCATTACATTCTGGGGTGAGCGCCTCCCCGAGCTGGGCTTCCCTGATTCGTTGCTGATGACAGAGCCACTCTCACTGGGCGACCTGCTGGAGGTAACCATAGCAACAGGGAGACGGTAAGTTTCAACTAGAGCAGCCTCCTCTCAAGGTTATTTTATTCGCACAGTTTGTGTCTGCAGCCTTTCATTCCGGTTTTATCCACAAAGAAGACACGATACAGGAAAAGGAAAAAAACACACCCAACACACAGCATGGGTTAAGGACCTGGCTGTTGTGAAGTGTGTTTACCAGTGCCGGGCTCTACAGAGAAGTTCAACGAGCGCAGCCCTCCATTCCCATCTCTTTTTCATGAACCCCCAGTGACTAGGGACAAGGCAGTGATGGCATTTGTAAGCGTGCCCTCTTTTTAAATCGCAGCACTTTGGATAGCGTTGCAGAGTGTTTGATTCACATGGCATCTTGAGGGACATGCATAAAACATGGTTCTCTTCGGCTGGTGTCTTTACAGAATATAGCTTGACTCCTAAAGATTAAGCCACTCAAGCTAACTGGCAACGACTTACATTTGAATCTACCAATTTGAGCTATTCATTCATTCAGGAGAGACTTTACGTGCACCTCCTCTGTGCTGGGATTTGTGTCAGGTATACAGGTGTATAGAGATATGAAGACACCACCCATGTTCTCCAAAAGGTCCCCATCACAAGCACCTACCACGTGCCAAGGACTGTGCTGAATGCTTTCAAACTGTTAATGCATCCTTATGACAACTCACTGACGTGGTGATTGTCACCTTTGTTAGCAAGTGAGGAATTTCAGGAGGCGAGGTGTTTTGTCCAGAACAGAGTTGGGAGTGGCGAATCAGCCCTGGAAGCCAGGGCTCCCCCTGTGGGTAGGAGTTTTCGCCACAGCCCGGAGCCCCTTCCCTTTCTGTCTCCTACAATGTCCCAGATGAGGCAGGCCTTACACAGGGTAAGCCACAGGGCCTTCTTGCCTTCCATTGGGGCCACTCACTGGTGTTCTGGAACCTGTGGGAAAATGGGCTCTTGGGAACCCCTGCTAAGGCTCATGCTCCTTGGATCACATCAGCCTGTGGGTGGGCTGAGCTAAAGACCCACGGCCTTCCCCTCTGTGGGAGACAATCAGGAAGCAGCTATGCAGAGGTTCACCAAATCCCTTGTTGTTCTGATGTCAATTGTCCAAATTCAGCCCTACTGGCATCTGGCCCCTACAGTGGAAAACTGACTGGAATAAAATGCAGCCCTTCAGAAGACCTACATAGACATTTCTCCAAAGAAGACATAGAGATGGCCAAGAGGCACATGAAAAGCTGCTCAACATCACTAATTATTAGAGAAATGCAAATCAAAACTACAATGAGGTATCACCTCACATCAGTTAGAATGGGCATCATCAGAAAATCTACAAACAACAAATGCTGGAGAGGGTGTGGAGAAAAGGGAACCCTCTTGCACTGTTGGTGGGAATATAAACTTATACAGCCACTATGGAGAACAGTATGGCAGTTCCTTAAAAAACTAAAAATAGAATTACCATATGATCCAGCAATCCCACTACTGGGTATATACCCAGAGAAAACCATAATTCAGAAAGACACATGCACCCCAATGTTCATTGCAGCACTGTTTGCAATAGCCAGGACATGGAAACAACTTAAATGCCCATCAACAGACGAATGGATAAAGAAGGTGTGGTACATATATACAATGGAATATTACTCAGCCATAAAAAGGAACGAAATTGGGTCATTTGTAGAGATGTGGATGGAGACTGTCATACAGAGTGAAGTAAGTCAGAAAGAGAAAAACAAATATCGTATATTAACGCATATATGTGGAACCTAGAAAAATGGTACAGATGAACCGGTTTGCAGGGCAGAAACAGAGACACAGACGTAGAGAACAAACGTATGGACACCAAGGGGGCAAAGCGGGTGGTGGTGGTGGTGGGATGAATTGGGAGATTGGGATTGACATATATACACCAATATGTATAAAATAGACAACTAATAAGAACCTGCTGTATAAAGAAATAAAATAAAATTTTTTTTAAAAATGCAGCCTTTTGGGCTTCCCTGGTGGCGCAGTGGTTGAGAGTCCGCCTGCCGATGCAGGGGACACGGGTTCGTGCCCCGGTCTGGGAGGATCCCACATGCCGCGGAGCGGCTGGGCCCGTGAGCCATGGCCGCTGAGCCTGTGCGTCCGGAGCCTGTGCTCCGCAAGGGGAGAGGCCACAACAGTGAGAGGCCCACGTAACAAAAAAAAAAAAAAAAAAAAAAAATGCAGCCTTTGACCCATAAGTAAACAGCTTCTTAAGTGGAAGCTGCGTATCCAGCTCCTCTTCCTCCTCCTCCCATCCCCCTCTCATCCTCTGGGAATTTGGGAATCTCAGTCCTGTACACTTCTGTGCACTTAAGCACCCTAAAAACCATGCACAATGAAAGTGCCCGCTCACAACCGTGGGATAAGGCAGAGTTAGCCACGAGCGTTCCACAGAGCACCGCTGCAGCCACAGGAGATGCTCCCCGCCAAGGATGCACAGACAAGCACGAGTCTGGGAGATGTCAATTACTATACTCCCTCTGGATATTCCTACAGCACATCAGCATATCAAAGGCTCTCATCAGTCCTGTCAGAAAGAGACTCATCTTGTTGTGTTTAATTCAGCACTTCCCAGTTTATTTGGCCACAATCTCTTTCACCATAAAAGTAATACAAAGAATGTAGTTCGGGAAAATATGAATGAGGCATTAACTATTTGATCACTGAGCGCTGGGTGTGCAAACACACACACACCTTTGGATCATTTTCAGAACCTCACAGTTAATGATCCCTACTCTTCCCGCTGGCTTCACTGGCACAAAGAGGCTTTCACTGAGGTCCAGAAGGAAAGGCTCCTTGCAACCTATTTCACATGCACAAAATATTTAATGGTTTTTGAAGCATTTGCATACCCTTTCCCTCATTTAATCCTGAAACGATTTTCTGGCTATTACTCTTGCTCCGAGGAACGGTATGAATGAACACATTTCTGGAGGGGAAAAAAAAAAAACAAAACCCAGCTCGGCTTTATTCTTTGCACCAGCTTATAGACTTATGTTTACATGGACCTGTCAACTCAGAATTTCTGGTCAAAAACGAGAGTGAGATATATGTATTGTGCGTGTGTGTGTGTGTCCACTCATGACAGTAACAAAAATGTCTTTGAAAGTAAGTGTCACCTGAGAGGTTGCAGTTTAAGTCTATTGAACTCAATAGTCCCCATTCCGAGTATGGGTGTACATGGATCCTGGAAGAACAATCTTGGGGGTGGGGATTAATCAACTGCTGAACAATCATGACCAATCACTGCACTGAAGTACCCATTGCGAATGGCTGTTGCTTCTCTATCCTTGCTCATTAGTTCCAGTCATGGAACAACAAAATAGCCATCAACAAAAGCCTACATGAGGAAAAGGACCTGAAACATCATCTGGTTGTCTGCAAGTGGCTGAATCTTCATTTTTCCTTCAGTTTTAAAACAAATTTTTTAAAGATATCTTAATGACCACCAGATCACTGGCTTCCCCTATTTTTCACCTGCAAAACTTTTTGGACCATCTAACGGCCCCATTCTGAAGGGTCATGCAGTCCTGCTCTAGCAGGAATGAGGAAACTGAAGTGGCAAGTTGGGGAGGCTAGAAACATAGATGCGTAATGGGCTTGCTCTTGGATGTGGCATCCTAAAATCTTCCTAAATGATCAGAGATTCCTGTGATCAACTGAACTTGAACAGAGGTGAAGTTTCTCCCACAGCTATGGCAATGATATAGCCAGTCTTTAATAAAATTATATTGTTATGGTAAAATTATGAAGCAAACAGAGAAATCATTCAATAGGGTAGGCATTGTCTTCTTTATTTGTATTTGTTTCATAAGCTAATATTTCTTAATAAAAATCTGAGGTTAAGTATTTAAATCTGATTAGCAAGAGCAGACTCCTTGCAAATTCAAGAAAAAAAAACAGCTTGTTCTAAAACAATTTTTTAAAAGAAATCTTTGCACAATTTAAACCACTCAACTAGAATGGGTGGCAAAGTTTCTATTCTTCCTGGCAGTGCAGTGCTATGTTAATATTCTAATTTTAGTAATTCTTATTTCTTTTCAGTGTCCTTTAAATAGGTGATAAACTGTTAACATGCCTTTATGGTGGTACTTGGCAAAGATCATAATGAGAATAATTACTATAGATAATACTACTTGCCCGTCAACTCAGATAAATCATCCATTGCTTCTCTGTATGTTTCAACTTCATGCTGAGGTGGACTGTTGCAGTTAAGGTCCCAATTTGTTCACACCTCCCAGTAACCAAGCTTAGGGCAGTCCCCTCCCACACTGACTCCGGACTTGACTATGTGTTTTGCTTTGGCCAACAGGACAGTAGCAAACATGATACAAGCAGAGACTTGAAGCTTGTTTGGGGCTTCTTTTCTTACTGCTCTTGGAACCCTGTAACCACCTTGTGAGAAAGTCAGGGCTAGCCTGCTGGAGGGTTCAAGACCACATGTCAAGAGGTCCCAGTTACCTGGCCACCCCAGACAAGGCTGTCGTCAACAAGCCAGCCCAGCAGGCCTTCCACCTGACTAAAGATGCATGAGTGAGCCCAGCTGAGATCAGCCAAGCCTAGTTCAGACTAGAAGAACTACCCAGCTGAGCTCAGACTAAACTGCTGACCCAACAAAAGTCATGAGCAGAATAAATGGTTGTTGTTTTACGCTGATAAGCTTTAGAGTGGCTTGTTACAGGGCAACAGATAATTAATACACATGCCCTCAACATTCTTTCCCACACAAGCTGAAATCCATCCCTGTTTCTCTGTACCTCTTTCTTAAGTACCAAGATCTCCTAGAGAAAAGCACAGAGCCTTGCTGCTTGACTCCAATGCAAAATTTATATATTTGATACAAACAATCCTTCCTTCCTCCTGCAATGACTCCCTTCTCTTGGCTTCTCAGATTCCACTCTTCTTGCTTCGCTCTCCTTGTGCCTTACTTACTGATGCTTTTCAGACTCTTTTGCTGATCCGTCTTCATTATCTGGACCTCTAATCATTGCAATGTCCCAGTGGTCAGTTATTTGATTTCTTCTCTATCTACACTCTCCTAGGTGCCCATCTAGTCTCAGAGCTTTTTATAACCAAACGCTGACAGCTCCTACATTTATATTTCTACTCTGGACCTCTCCTCTGAACCCCAGACTCATATGGTTAACGGAGCTCTCAACATCTCCACTTGCATGTCTCATGAGCATCTCAAACTTAACATACCCACACCCATACTCTTTTTTTTTTTTTTTTTTGCGGTACGCGGGCCTCTCACTGCTGTGGCCTCTCCCGTTGCGGAGCACAGGCTCCGGACGCGCAGGCTCAGCGGCCATGGCTCACGGGCCCAGCCACTCCGCGGCACGTGGGATCTTCCCGGATCGGGGCACGAACCCGTGTCCCCTGCATCGGCAGGCAGACTCTCAACCACTTCGCCACCAGGGAAGCACGACATCCATACTCTTGATCGTCCCCTACGAACTTCTCCTCCAGTCTTCCCCAGCACAATAAATGGCAAATTCATCCCTCTCTATTTCCATACCCCCCAACAATCTATCAGCAAATCTTGTCAGCCCTTCCTTCTAAACATCTCTAGAACCCAATCACTTCTTCCACCTCCACGCCCTGGTCCACACCACCATCTCTCACCTGGACTCTTGCAATAGCTTCCTAATGGGTCTCTCTGCTTCTGTTCTGCTTCTCTACGTCTATTTCCACACGGCAGCCACAGTGAACCTTTAAAATTGCAAGTCACATCCCATCACTGCTCTTCTCAAAACCTTCCAATGACTCCTGATCTTTATTCACAACAAAATCTCAAGTCCTGACTTTGGTCTATAAAGCCTGACATGCTCAACCTCAGGCAGGTCCTCTGGCCCCCTGCTACCACTTCCCCCCTAGTTCATATCAGCCTCTTTGGCCTTTGTGCTCTTCCTTAAGCAAGTCAAGAAGTTCCCTCCCCTGGGCTTTGTACACACTGTTCCATCTGCTTGGAAAGTTTTTCTGCGAGATAAGATAACCTCAAGGCTTACACATCATTTCAGTCAGGTCTTCCTCAAATGTCACTTTATCAGAGAGGCCTTCCCCAGCTTCCTGCTAAAATAGCCTCATGTTCCCCTCTCCAACTCTGCATTCCCTTACCATGCTTTGGTTTTCTTCTTCGATACTCATCACCGCCCAACCTACTATGTTTCTATTTCTCTATTTGTTTATTGTCTATCTCTCCCTACCAAACTGTAAGCATCACGTTAGGAGGAACTTCGTCTTGTTTGCTGGGGTATCCCTAGTGCCTAGTAGACAGCAAGCAATCGATAAATATGTTAGGTGAAGGGAGGGAAGGAGGGAGAGAGGATGTAGCTTTTGCAGCCGCCACTGTGGTCCCAGGCAAGGCTGGCAATGGGAGCTGGTTTAGCCAGACAACAGGGCTGGCCAGAGAGTTCCTTACCTCTCTGTGAGCCTATTGCAAAGGCCTAACAAGCTCCTGCCCTCTAGCCTAACCTCTCCCATCTATCATTCACATTGCCGCTGGAGTAGTCTTTCTAAGATACAGGCTGGACATCACTGTCTTCCTGAAGAACTTTCAGTGCCTTACTAACGCCTAGAAAATAAAGGTCAAACTCCTTAGGCTGGCAGTTAAGACCCTCCACAGTTTTCATCTATCTTCCGGTTTCATCTTTCACTATATCCCAAGCACTGTGAGCTCTAAGCCCCAGAGACACTCATGATTAAGTGAGCATGGATGTCCATATCTCTCCTGGCTCTGCCAGCCTGGATGCCTTTATCTCTTCCCACTTGTGGGCATCCCACTTGCCCTTCAAGGCTTGGCTACAACATAACCTCCTCCACGACGTTTTCCCTCATCAGAATTAAATTCTTCCTCCTCCCTTTTCCCCAGGACTTGGTTCAGACTCCACTGTGGGCACCTGCCCATCACGTTTGGTATTCCAGCAATTTCTTTCTGTCTTTCCAGCAGCAGATGCTCGGGGTCAGGAATCAATCTTAAACCGTTTTGTAGTCCTCCCAATGCCTGTCAAAGTGCTCTGTTCATAGTAAAAACTCAATAAATGGTTTTTGAACTAAAATCATAAGCTCTATAGAGAAATTGCCAGATAAAATACAACTATCCTGAACCAAAGGCACTGCTCTTCAGATAAATTAAAAATATAAGTGTGACATCAGTGCCAAATTGGCTATCATAAATATAAGAGCTAAACCTCTTCCGTTGTGGTTGATCAGGCATCTAAAACCTTACAATGAGTGGTTCATGAGAAGCAGGTATTGTGATTCTTATCGTCTCCCTTAGTCTCCTCCTCAAATATTCAAAACAAGCACGAAGGGGAATTTTTAAAGAGAACAGAGGAATTAACTTGAGGGCTTCAGCTGTTCTCCCCATCAATTATTTCTCTTGCTGACACAGAGAGGCAGAAGCTGGCCCCGTGCCTACCTCTTTCTGGTTTCGATGGATTTGGCCGTCTTGATAGTGCTTCCATCCTGAGGGGCATCCCTTTCCTGAGAGGCAGGAGCATCTCTAACGGGCAGTGGGAGGACCACCGTTTCCTGAGTCACGGGGATGACCTCTTCGTCCACCCCTTGCTGGCCCAGGTGCTGCTTGGCATAATCAAAGCCCTGCACAGGCTGCAAAGAGGAAACAGATGTGCAGTCACGTTTCTGGCAAAGCAAGACGCTCACAGCAGCTTTAAGAGAAGACAGGTGGGAAAGTGCATGTGATGGGACCATACTTAGCTTTCTGATGAACAAGAGTTAATATAAATCTCCATCATAATTTCTGTCCCTGCAAGATCAAAATCCGTGTTAATTCCACCTAGCTACAGAATCGCTATAGATGAGACTCAGAAAAATGACTAGTATAAACAAGATGCAAATATGTGTGTGAGAACACATACTTTCAAGGATTTTAGGCCACTTATTTTAAGTCACAGGATACTGCGAATTAGAAGCTCTTAATTGCTACATTAAACAGGTCCCGCATCTTCTCCTACCTAGGAATATTTTGTCATCCCTTAAACCCTGTGTAATAGCAGGTGTGTGGCTTTGCCAAGTCACTTGAACTCTGAATCTCAGTTGTCTCATCTGAGAAATGAAGATAATCATATCTGCTTTACCTCTGCCACCCTTGGGTATTAAAGGGGATCACAGATCTGAAAACAGAGGGAGGAAATGTGCTACCACATGCGAGGTAGTACAATTATTAATAATAAAATGGAATTTATGGAATCACTCTTTAATCCAGACCTTTCCCTTAAGCAGGCTGGCTCTCCTATAATTCATTACTGAAAAATTAGCAAGGCTTCTGTTGTACAATGTCTGAAATCCCAAGTGAATAGGGCAGCTGTGAGCAAAACCCAACAGACATTTATTAGTGGGGTAATGAAAAAACCAAGAAGCATATTTAAACAATTCCTGAGCGTGTCTCTATTCTGCTTGACACCTCAAAACAGCACAACACAGATTTGAGGCAGGAAGATGGGGAGGTTAAGATCAGCAGCTCCAAAAGCAGACAGCCTGGATTCAAATCCTGGCTCTGACATGTATTAGCTGGGTGACCTCGGGCAAGTTACTGAAATTCTCTGCACATGTTTCCTCACCTGTAAAATGGAGAGAATAACAGCGTGAGCAGGATCAAATGTGTACGTCTGTGAGAGTGATATTTAGCTACCCTCAAAGGGAGGCTGTGTAGATTACATAAGTAAATTCAAGTCCAGCATTTAGCTAAGTACCCGACACACAGCAAGTGCTCAATCAGTATTAGTTAATACTGCTTTCCTGCCTACTAAATCATAGGCCAGGTGAAATGGACATCAGTGGATTCTCCTTAAGAAAATTTGGGATGAAACTTAACCTCTATTGTTTGGGTTCTGTCAGCACTTGATATGATCATAAGTTCTCTTTCAGCAGGTTACTTAGCTAAGAATTGTAACAGGAAGGCTCCAGCCAGATTTAATGGTCTAAGACCGTGGCCCAACCCATCAAATAGTGTCTCAGAATAGGATGGAGTTTTATTGCTAAATCCAGCAAAGCTTCCTTATTTCAAGCTGTCTGTAGTATAGCCATGGACAGTTCCCTGGATAACTCACTCTGGGAGGTGTGGTCACTGGTCCCTCTTCTCTGAGACATTCACACTCTGACCCACGTGGTAACCACTAAAATTCTATGCTAAGATCTGGGAATGTGCTTCTGAAATAGTGTTTGTTCATTTCCCTCCCCTCCCTTGGTGGTACATGAAATACAAAGGAGCCTTCAGGTGATGTGCTGATGTTCCTAGAATACTGACTCACCTGCTTCTCCTACAAACAACTGATCACCAATTGAATTCAACTGAAATGTTTCTGGAAGCTGACCTTTTCTCTCCAGGTCCACTGTTGTACTGACCCTGCCCTGGTCTTGTTACTTCCATTCTGCTCCTTTCCAGGCCCACCCCTGACAAGCCTCCAAAGTTACCTCCCTTAGAACCATGTCAGGTCATCGTCACTCCCTCATTAAAAATGCTCCATGGCACCCAAACCCTTTGGCAAGGCACTCAAGACCCTTCACATTCTGTCTGAACCCATGTGCCCAGCCTCATCTCCTGTTGGTCCCTTTTCTGCCACACCCCCATCCTCCCATTATCCTATTCAGTTTTGTTCCAACTCTAGTTATTGAGCACTGGCTTGTGTCAGGGACTGAGCTTGGTGCTGGAAACATAAAGGTGAATAATAACTGGCCCCCCACCCTCAAGGAGCTCACAGTTTCAGCTTCACTTGATATTACTGGTACAGTATCGAATATGTTGCATAAATTATGTCATTTCATCCTCACTGTAGTTCAAGGAGGTAGGTATTGTTATGGTTCCCCATTTTAAAGATGAAGAAACTGAGGTTGAAAGGTTCAGCAACTTCCCCAGGCTCACACAGCTGGTCTATGGTAGAGCCGGGATTTGAACCCAGTACTACATGACCCAGAGCCAGAACACCCAACCACTGCTTGATGGTTCTTCCCACGGCCCCTCCTCTCCTTCTGCAGCCTGCCATCTTGGTTGGGCATCTTCTACCACACTTGGCCTGGCTCCTGTGTTGAGACTCCTGGCCTGTGTGTGAGGTACTGGGAGTCTGCACTGGCGGGTAAGATGACCTAAGAACCTAGTGAGGAGGACGAGCTAGCTCTGGCTTGCCCCCCTCATCCTCACTCTCTCTGAACTTGGCCTCTCACCCTTCACACTGGGCTGAAGTTACCTGCTAAATACTTCAGGGGACTGGGCTGACGGTGGGTGAGCAGGGAGACATCAAGGAATGACAAGCTTAAAAGGCGGGCCTTGTTATTAGGTTAATAATAACAATCCCTGTACATGTTCAGTACTTACAGCCTGCAAAACACTGATACCTCATTTCATTCTCACAACAACCACATGGGGAAAGCAGGGCAAACAGCACAGTCTTCACTTTATAGGTAAGAAAACAAAAGCTCAGAGAGGTTCGATGACTTGGCCAAGATCACACAGCTAAGTGGTGAAAGACTCAAGACTAGTACCTTACTCTTCTGACTGACAGGATAGTGGTCTTGCAACCTCCAACTTGAAAATCACCTGAGATTAACTCACTGCCCACGGGACACACACTAGTGACCCCTAACACCGTTAATACAACATCATGAAACATTTATAGTTGCTTTAATGAGTTGTGTAAAATTATCAAATCAAAATAATCTCCAACAATTTCAAAGGTAAACATGTTACCCAGATCTTTTAAGAAGAAAGCATGTGTAATAATAAACATCAACTTATATATAATATTTATTCTGTACCAGGTACACTCAAAGTAATTCACATAGCTCACTTAATCCTCACACCAACCTGTAAGTGAATACTGTTATCACCCCCATTTCACAGATGGGAAAATTGAGGCACAAAGAGGTTAAGTATGGTCATATAGATAATATGTGAGAAACAGGAGACAGCTGGGCATCTTTAGGGGGTGACTAAAGCAGACCCATCCCAAGCAGAAGGACATGCCAACCAGTGCAGGCCCTCCAAGCTCACTCTGCACCTGGATATGGCCCTAACCATTTTCTCTTAAGGTGGCCTGTTCCAGGGGATCATGTTCTCTTCAGTTGAAGGGAAAACCTGGGAGAAGGCTATGAATCCAACGACAAAGAGGAGGGAAAAAGTGAACTAGGAAGAAAGGAGGTGACAAAGGCATGACGCCTGGCCCTCCTCCTGCTGCTCTGATCATTTTCTCAACCTTCTACTTGCTGAAGCCCGGATGACAGCAATGGTGGTACCTTGTCTCCGCAGAAGGGTGTGGGCGTGCACGGCTGAGCCTTGGCTCCCGGGACAGCCACACTCACCTCCTCTTAGGATGCTAAGTCTATTAGTGGGGCTCAGCAAGGATCCCCAGCCACGTCCTCTGGCACCGCAGCCGCATCCTTACAGACACAGTGGTGTCCCTGGAGACTAGGAGACCACCCTCCCGGTCTCTGGATTGGTGGCGAAAGCTAACTTTCTCATCCCGCCTGGTCCCTTGGCGTTAAATGAATCCTGCTCACACACAAAGGTTGTGAGAGGTGATGCAGGGAGCCCTCTCCTCTTGCAAACACTGCAGTGTCCCCGGGTTGCAATGGGCAGGACTGCGGTAAGAAAGAGGCAGTTCCACCCCACTGGTGTCCTGTGATAAAAGGGTTTTGGAAATCCAGTGCGTAGCCCAGTCTCATCGAGGGAGAAAACGACCACCATCACCCCACACAAGTGAACTCGATCATCTCATGGAACATAAATTTGCTTGATTTTCCACAGCAGCCGGGTATCTGTTGAAGCACAATGCACCGGGAAGGGACATAAAAGGGGCCATGAAAACCCACACACGTGAATCTGTTCCAGCCTCAGACAGCTTTCCAGCCAGAAGATATGCTGAAATCATGTGCTGCCCAACTCATCTCGGCAAATTAGTAAAATTTTGGCTTCATCTAGCACACAAAGATGGCATTTACAACCTCAGTATGGCATGTTTTGCATTCCTGGACTCAGCTGCAATTAGATTCTGGTAATTACTGTTAGGTCTGCAAGGCTCAGATTGTAACCAAGCTAAGATGGAAATGAAATACCCCTTCTTGGAATAGTTTCATTTTTCACTGCTTGGGTAATTACCAACATCATGCTGTGTCCGGGCAGCGGGTGGCTTTATGTCAACAGACACAGAATGACATTCTTTGGGGTTGGGCTCTTCACTAGACTGTGTCTCAGCAAGCCGCAGCTTCTCAACAGGTGACTCGGTTTAATAAACAATGAAATTCATTTGATTTCTTTTGCTGAAGCAAGGTATGATCATCCAGGAAGAACTAGACATGCCTGACTCCCAGCAAGGACAATCACCACGTCACGCATTCCAGTGGATGTGAAATTCCATTTGCTGTTTCATTCCCACACAGGTAGACAAAGCTCAGATGTTCAGGGCTGGAAGAGGATTCTACCCACCAAATCTCAGAATTCAGGAAGGGATAGAAAGTAGACAGAGCCCAAAGACTCAGATATGGGCCTGAGTACCTCCCCCACTGCTGTGGAGTAAGTCCCACAGTCTCTCTTTCCTTTGGGTTTCTCTGCAGTAAAATGAAAATAATAAATGCTGCCCTGACTGCAACTTACCTCACAGGGCTACTGTGATGAGCGAACAAGGTGACAGACCTAGGAGAGCCCAGGATATTGTAAGGCATTATTTAAACACTGGATATTACAGGTTATTATAGTCCCTTCGGGGACTATTGTGAAGGGAGCTATGTGACTGGAGAATTAGCCTTTGGAATTTCCTCGGTTCATTCCCCTTCCAGTCACTGGAGATGGGTGGTACAGCCCT
This sequence comes from Mesoplodon bidens, assembly GCF_964165515.1. Taxonomy (NCBI): domain Eukaryota; kingdom Metazoa; phylum Chordata; class Mammalia; order Artiodactyla; family Ziphiidae; genus Mesoplodon; species Mesoplodon bidens. The sequence continues at coordinate 91,227,475 of NC_138164.1, read as the reverse complement.
ATGGAGGCTGTGGAAAGTGGACGGGGCTCCCGGCCGGCCCTCAGGGGAGCCACTGAACTGGGGGTTGATGGCTGCAAGGCCAAGTTTCTGTAGCTCGCCCGTCATGCAGCCTTTGAAGATCAGCCACTCCGGCCAGCGGAAGAAGGAAAGTTTTGAGGGTCTGATGTGCCCCAAAGGGCCCTGAGTTAGGAGCCAAGAGACCTGGTTCTACTCTCAGTTCTGCTACTTACTAACTGTGCCATTGTGAAGAAGTCACTTCTCTGTAAAAGGGAAGGTGTCAGATCAGATGACCTGTGAGGCCCCTTTCAGGTCTAGCTAGCAACTTGTTTTCTGTGCCTCTGTTTCCTCATCCGTAAAATAATGTTCTTCCTCAAAGGGTTGCTGGGAAGATTAGGGGTTGCTGGTATATGCAAAGCCCTGAGAAGCATTTAAGGCAAAGAGTGAGCATTAGATGAGCATTAGCTATCGTGTCCTCATTATAAAAATAAAGGTGGCACAAGAATGCAAATATTCTAAAGAATACTGAACTGTACACTTATAAGTGACTTAAGATGGTAAATTTTATGTTATGTATATTTTACCACAATTTTTGAAACATTCAAATAAGTAAATAAAGGGTCTCCTTCAACATGAGGACTCATGAGGATGCTTCTGAAGGTACTTGCAAAGACCTCAGAGCCAAGAGAGAAAAGGCAGGTGGAGCCCCAAGGGGCCAGGGCTCCTGCCCCTCTCCTCACAGCTTCCGTCTCGTACCTTTGCTCTCTGTGGCAGGTTCATCATGGTGTCTGGCTTGAAGTCGTTCTTGTTCTTCCGGCAGAGCACGGCAGTGATGATGATAATGATGACCGTGACCACGGCAATGGGCGCCAGCACCGCGGCGATGATCCACAGGTTGTTGGGCGGGTTCTTCACCACGGCTGCGGGGAAGAGTGGGGGAAGCACATGACAAGGAGCTCGGGGAAGGGGAAAGCAACCAGGAGATAAATGCCCTCCAGTCCCAGGTCGTGAGATGGTTGAGAGGGTTTGGGCTCAGAAAGGCTCTTGCCTTGGCAAGCTACTCAAAGTCTCTGAGCCTCAGCGTCCTCATCTGTAAAATGGGGCTATCATGTTGCAAGGCATCAGGGAGGCAAGGTACATGTGGTGCTTTGGTGTGGCCCGTAGTAGGTGCTCAAGAAATGTGGGCCTTCACTATGATTAAGAGGAGGAAGAGGAAGATGGATTGGTATCAAGTTTCCCCACTGGTAATGTCCGTGAGTCAAAAGAGAAGAAGAGAGAAGCAATCTGAGGATTAGTACAGTGGGGCAGTCAGGCGGCAAAGGCCACAGAGAGATGACTCTAAATATTGTAGTTAAGTCACCCGCTGAGTGAGCAACAAATAAAACATACCTGAGTGGACGGATCTGCCCCGCCCCCCGATGGCTGGCTGGGGAGGCATGGAAATGCCTTGTCTAATCAAAACGATCCAGCTATTCTCAGAGCCAGAGTGAAATAGAGTAACGAAAGTGACTGTCAGTAGGAAGAATGTGTTATTAGAACAGTAGGTGCCTCAAGGAGGGTGGGGCTGGCATTAATTAACTTGCAAAGGGCAACAGGTTGATGGTCATGCTCTACATCATGATAGGGGTTAGCGTCACACAGGTGTATACACTTGTCAAAACATCAAATGGTATAGTTAAGAGCTGTTCATTTCACTGCATGTTAATTTTATCTAAAACATCACAAACGAATATTGAACTCTAGGCAATGATATGCATACTGAAGTGTTTTGGGTTGAAGTCTACTGATGTTTGCAACTTACTTTGAAATACATCAAAAAAATATGATGGATTAACAGATGAATGGAAAAATAGATGAACAGAGATGCGATTATTAAAATATAGTAAAACGCTAATTGTGGAATCGAGGTGGTAGCCACATGGGTGTTCACTGTACAATTCTTTCAACTTTTTAGTAAGCTGGGTTAGGAAAATGTAAGAAAAAGAAGAAGCCTTTGATGTGAGATGAATGAGTCCTCCCCCCATGATCCCAGGTGGGGAAGTTTTGAAAACATCTCAGTCCAATCAAAAGGACTGGAGTAAAGAAAACAGTAACCAAAATAATTGTTTATAGGAATCAAGAGTTATCGGAAGGGAGTGGGGTCTGCAGAAAATCTAGAATAAGAGAAACAAAGATTTATCCACGCCAGGGGAGGGTACCCCGACCAGTAGACATGGGTAACCTGGCCGGATGGCAGGTCTATCTGGTGGGCAAGATGGTTGCAGCTGGCTGTTTGAGCTTGGTGATACTGTTAATACCACACAAGCTCTCTTCTCTCCCACTCCCTAGATGATCTCATGGACTCAAGGCTTAAAAACCATCTGTGCTGTTGATGCTCATTTATATCTCTAACCAGGACTACTACTCTGAACTCCAGATTCCTGTATCCAACCATCAACTCAAATCTCCAGTTGGATACTTAAGAAATGTCTCTAATATATCCAGAGGCCAACTCTCAATCCCCCCACCCCCCAACCAAACCTGTTCTTCTTGTGATATTTTCCACTCCAACAAACGGCAACTCCTTCCTTCCAGATGCTCAGACCAATAACTTTGCCATCAATGCTGACCTGTCTCTTTTACTCTCACGCAATATCCTATTGAGCAACAAACCCTGTCACCTCCATCTTCAAAATATATGACTTCTTTCTATTGCTATAGTCATCTTGCTATAGCTACCAACATCTGTCACCTGAATTACTGCAATGGGCTCCTCCCTTGTCCCCTATAGTCTATTTGCAAGACAGAAGCTGGAGTGAACCTTTAAAAATTCAGATCACAACATTCTTTTGCTCAAACCCTCCAGAGGCTCCAACCCCACTAAGAGTAAGAGCCAGGGTCCTTATAATTTCTATAAGACCTTAAGTGATCTGCCCGACCAACCATCTAGTTACTTCTCTGCCCTTACAACTCTTCCTTCAACTCACTCTGCTCCAGCCTACCTCCCTCCTACTGTTTCTCAAACATGCAGGACATGCTCCTGCCTCAGGGCCTTTGCACCAGCTTATTCTTCTACTACGTAGAACACTCTTCACCTAGATATCCACGTGGCTCCCTCCCTCCCTCCTTCAGGGCTCTGAACAAGTGTCGCCATAACTGTGAGGCCTCCCCTGTACTCTCTATAAAATATCAATAACAATCCCTGCCCTTAGCACTCTCCATCCCCCTCTTCCTACTTAATTTTTCTCTAAATCAGTGCTTCTCAAACTTTAATGTGCATGCCCATCACCTGGGAATCTTGCTCAAATGTGGATTCTGATTCTGTGGATTGGGATGGGTCCCCCTGTAATATGTTCTTTGGGGGCACAAGTCCACCATCTTCTCAGTCTACTGGCTTTCCAAATAAAGTCACTATTCCTGGCCCCAACAACTCGTCTCTCAATTTATCGGCCTGTTGTGTGGTGAGCAGTACAAGCTTGGACTCGGTAACATGCCTAATGAGCATCCCGGGGGTACCCATGCAGCAGGCCCCCAGGCCACACTTGGAGTGGTGAGGCTCTAAAGTACGTATCACCATCTGCCATGATACATATGTATTTGCTCACCATCTGTCACCCCCTGCCTCTCCATTAGAATGTACACGCTAAGAGAGCAGGGAGGTTTTTTGTCCCTTGTTTGCTGCATTCCCCAGGGCCTAGAACAGAGCCTTGCACATAGTAGGTGCTCAATTAAAAGTTGAATGAATGTGTAACTGAACTACCATTATTCCTGTTGCAATTTGGCTCCCCATACAGATTTCCACAAAGGATAGAGTAACAGCCAGTTAAAGAAATCCCCTCTCCTTGGTAGTTCTAATCTATATTTTAAACTAAATACTTTCAATCTGGTTTATATATCAATCTCTTATAAGTCTGGTTAGCATAAGTTGGTCCTCCTGATCCTGCTTAATTCTGGGGGCTACTAGACCCACAAAGCTGAGGACTGGACTCTGGAATACAAAGACCCCACCAGTAAGTGCCACATGGTGAGGGCCTGCCTGAGGAGCCAGCTGATCTTTCTCTGAGTTCGACCACCCCCTGATTTCAACTGGCACCTCATTAGCCAAGATCTACCTCTCCTCAGGCAGCACTTGGCTTGGGAGTACTATTAGTACAAAAGAACTTCTTTTCCACAGTTTTTGTCAATCAGTGATTAATCGCATTATTAACTTCTGAAAACAGCTCATTAGATAATGTGCTCCTGTTGACATTAAACATGTAATTGCTGCTGCTTTTAGTAATTCAGTATTTATATGTGAGTTTTAGGCCATTAACATTTTTTAAAGCTCAGTGCTTCTGTGAAAAATATCAATATGCCTCTTTTCGGCTATGTTGTTCTATCCTGATGGAGAAAAATGTATAGTGTATCAGAACATGATACCCTAAATATATTTATATATGTATATAATTTTTCTCATTAGCAAGAATGAAATATTTACATGTGTTCTGCTTTTACTCAGCTTTATTGTTTTGATAGAGGTGTGCCTTCTTGATGCAGTATGGAAAATCCTTTCACCTCTATTTAAACGGGGAGAGAACAAATTTATGCTATGTACATTAATAACTTCATTTAACAGTCAAAGCGATAGTAAAGTTAGGTCAACTGAAGTCATCCAAACCCAGTATATTCATTGGCATAATGATCTAAAACTACAAAGTCATGTACAGAGGTGAAAAGGAACAAATGGTTATTTAACTTACAAGAATGTCAGAGGAAGGATAGGAAAATGAGACAACACATTCTTGAGCTTCTACCGTGTGCTAGGCATTGGGATACACTCTTTGTCAAGATTCTCATACCCATTTTTCAGATGAAGAAACTGAGCCCCGGGGAGGTTAGATATTTTTTTTTTACCAAAAAATTCATTTCTCTGAAATATACAATTTAAGTCAGTTCTGAGTTAACACACATGAATGGAAGTGTGTGCATGTGTGCGTGTGCATGCACACACACACACAAAGTATCTGTCAGAGGGAATGAAGTCAAAGGGTCCACATAACCTAAACTCAGAATGAATTATTCTCATGTGGAGCAAATGTTGAAAGGAGAAGGAATCCATTCAAAAAAGCTCCCAGCTCATTTCTGTAGCTGTCAAAACATCAGAGTTCGTGACTGCTGTGAGTGGACGCAGGGGAGGGTCCAGCAGCTGGTGAGAGCCCAGGCCCATCCTGCCCCTGCCCACACACTCCCGTGGCTCTCACCCCACTTGGGTGCAGCCCATGGGGCTCCACTGATCGTGGCCCCTATTCTGCACCTCTGACCTCATCGCTGCTGCTCTCCTCCATCGGGACCTCCTCGATGGCTCTCAAACCCTCCCCCCTCTGCCTGGAATCTTGTCCCAGGTATCCTCAGGTGGTCACTCAAAGGTTACTTCCTCAATATCCTCTTCTCAACCCCCCAACAATTTAAAATCACAGCCATTATCTCCTCGGCATCCCCTAGCCCCTTCTGTGCTTGATTTTTCTCCATGGCACTTATTAGCATCTAACATATTATTCAGTTATTTTGTCTGTTTAACCTGCCCGCTCAGGAATGTAAGGTCCATTAGGCCAGAGGTTTTGCCTGCTTTACTCACGGCTGTCTCTCCAGTGCCTAGAACAGTGCCAGACACATAACAGGTGCTCAAAAAATATTTGTTGAAGGAATGAATGAGAGTTCCCTTCACCACAGGGTCAGTCTGTGGCTTTCTTTAAGTGATATTTTTTTGAGATAAATTTCTGATGGCCATGTAAGGTAAACCAATTCCCGCCCTGGACTGCTTCTGCATGGGGAGAGTTTTCCCTACTCCATCAGCTGGGTAACCTCTCTGAGGGGCCTCTCACTCCAGATCCTGCAAAGGGAGTGGATGAAAACCTCCATCGGGAATGCAGTTGCTTCTTTAGAAGTCATTGCTGCCCCATTACCCAGAGATGACGTGGGTAGAGTGGGCAACATATATTCCACTGTAGGGCACCGCACATCGGCCTAGACCTAGCGATTTAGAAGACACTGGAACACACAGAACGCTACACTCTACCTTCAGAGGGACAAGGTGTCTGTTCCACACCATGACTCTCTACTCAAAGTGCTGACCTCAGATTCACATCTCAGGCTGATTTCAAAGCTATTAGGAGAAGATGGGATTTAAAACCTCTCTGTTTCTCCTATTCTTCACTGGCCTCAGTGTCCTCCTCATCTGATCCTGGGATGGAGGCATTTCCCAGGGTCTGTCATCTAGCTATACTCCCTCCAGGACTCGAATTTTCTCCAGGATTTAAATTCTATCCTGTATCTACAATGTTCTCAAAATCCATAGTGTTAACTTTGGCCTCTCTCCTGGGATCCAGGCTTGGATTTCCAACAACTTTCCTAACCTCAGCCCTCAATACCCCCATGGCACCCCTTAATAGCTCATCACCTAAACTCCACATGGCCCAAACTGAATAAATCACCTTCTCCTTCCTAAAAGTGCTTCTCCACTCTAACCCCCTCTCTAATTTCATTAAAAGCACCCTATTCTCTGAATTATATAGGCTCTTAACCTTCCAATCTCCTTTCCTTCTTCATTGCCTCTCCTCGAGTCCTTCTACCTTATGGATAAATGAGACACTCAGCTACCATTTACTACGTGCCTAATAGACACGTAGTAAATGGTCCTAAACCCTCTACATGCAATAATTATCTTATTTAATCCCCCAGTAGCTCTACCAGGTCAGTGTTTTTGATATCACCACTTTACGTATGAGGAAAATATAGGTCAGAGGGTCATTCATTTGTCTTCGGTCTTATTCCAAAGGCTCTGCTCTCAACTGCTCTGCTATGGTGTCTTCCAACCACGTGCCTCACTCAGGGCCTGGCAGAGGCATTTAGCAAAAGTGGGTCCTTTGCCTTCACAAAGACAGAGCCAGGCAGTAGCTGGGGCTGGATATTCAAAAAGGAACGAGATGGGGTACCTGCTTTTAAAGAGCTCATGAGGGAGAAAAGCGAGAAAACAACTCATTTGCCCAGTGTGATAAGGGCAATGCAGGCCCCTGGAACTAGGGAAACTTCGGGGAGGGGTCATGCTTCAGGGGTCAGGGGAGGCTTCAGAGGCATAGGAAATGTGAAGAATGAATCCTCCCGTGTGGCTGAAGCATTAGGTCTGAAGGAGAGAAGAGTAGCCGTACGGCTGGGAAAGAAGCCTGGAGACCAGGTTGTCAAGGGCCCTGAACATTTGCTGAGCACCTGTTGTGAAAGGCTTCAAAGACCCACTTTAAGAAGATTGGATTTTATTCTGTGAACAGCAGAGAGCCACCAAATATTTTTTAAATGGAGTAGATGTAAGACCAGAACCTGTGTTTATTATAATGACTCTAATTACAGTGTGGATGGTACACTAGTGGCAAATAGGCTGAGGCTGAGTCATTTGGGAAGCACCTGCCAAGTCCAAGAGGAGATAATGATGAAGTGGAGAAGAGGAAACAGTTTGTGAGTTACTCTAGAAGGGAACCGAGAGAGCCAGGTGGATTTGAAGGAAACAAAGAAGTAGGGTTGAGGGCTAGCAGCTCTGGAGCCAGGCAGAACAGAGTTTGAATCCTGGCTCTCCAAGCCAGTCAAACCTCTAAGGTCACCCCTAGATGACCCCTTGACTCTCATTTCCAGAAGGCTCCATGCACCTTCTAATTGGATGGGATTGCTCTCTCCTGCCCATGCTCTCAGACCTTCCACTGTTCCCATCCATTTCCATCAGCAAAGTCCCCTTACCTCTCCTCCTGACACTCCATTCACCTCTTGCTCTAAATAAGGCCAGCTCTCCCACTTGTGCCCCTTCCCAAGTACCACAAGGCCTAGAGTAGATGTGAGGAGGTCAAGGAACTGACCTCAAAGTAGAGGATGGGTTGGGACAGGAGAAGCGATGGAGAGGAAGAGACAATGAACCAGGATGATGGGGGTCAGCCTGGGTTCTAGAGGTGACTACAGTGAGGAAGGGGCGGTTCAAAGCATCTAGAATTTTGAAAGAATAGAAGAAATGGTCTGAACATAGCAGTGAGGACCCGGGAGGAGGGGAGCCTTGCCAATCTTACGGTGTTTCTCTCATCGGTTTGCTGATGCTCAGTGTGTACTACTGCACTTGCTCAAATGCCCCCCCACACAATCTCAACCTCAGCTGCCAACTTCATTATGCCCCAAGAGAGCAGAAACAACCACAGAAGCATCCTCAGGCTTCCATTACCAAGTGTACCCCCTGACCGACACCCACACCCCTGTACTCTGCTTTCCTTCCTGGTGCAAAAGATTGATCCATCCCTGTTCCTCACTGAGTCTGAACCCTCCACCTGTGCCACCCCCTCAAGCACGTATGGACTTCACCCCTGCAGTGTTCGTCTCTCTTCTGCATCGTCAATTTCTCCCTTGCTATTAGCCACCCATAATATTCAAACATACCCCAATATCTCCCACACGCCCCTCCAGCAACTGTCCCATTAATCTTCTCCCTTTGCTGTCACTGCTTCCCCACCTCCACCCTCTCCTGGGTCCACTCCGGCCAGGCTGTCTCCACCACCTCTTCCTGGAAACCCCTCCTGCCAAGGTCACCACTGAACTCCAGTTTACCAAATTCACTTCATCTCCATCCTTCCAGAACAGAAGATGATGCAGCAGCTCCCTCCCTCCCAGAACATTCACTTTCTTCACTTGTTTCTAGACACCACCTCCTCCATTTCCCCGGATGCTCCTTCTCAGGGTCCTTTGCCAGCTCCAGTTCTTCCCTCATGTGGATGCCCTGGGCCTGAATTTTTACCCTCTTCTCTTTAGTTCTCAATCAAGGCAAATCTGGTTAATCTTACCTACTCCCTTAGCTCTAAATGTCACCTGTGTTGCTGACTGCCGAGTTCCTATCTCCTGAGCTCTCCCTGAATGTGTAAGCTCACATGTCCAAAAGCAAACTCTCAACTCCATCCCCCCCACTGCCACTGCAGCCCCACTAAGCCTCCTCCTCTCCTGCACCTTCTGCATCTCAACAAATGACACCACAACCAGTGCTCAAGCAAACACCTGGGAGTCACCCTTGAGTCCTCCAGCCCTCCCCTCCTCCTGCCATGCACACACTCCATTACCTTGCCCCATCACCTCTGCCTCCAAACATATCCCGAATCCAACCACTTCTCTGAGTCTCCACCTCGGACACCTTCCCCGCTCACCTGGGCACCTACAATGGTTTTCACTCCAGTCCTCTACAATTCATTCTCTACCTGGAGAGACGGAGAAAGAGCCGAGAACGGAGCCCTGGGGAACCCACATAAAGAAGATGCAGTAAAACTGATGAAGCTAGTAGTTGAGCTGCCCAGAAATGGAACAGAGCCCACGGGGAGGGAAGGAGAGAGGCGCAAAGGAGGAGAATCTTGGTTAAAAACTCGTTTCAGGGGGCTTCCCTGGTGGCGCAGTGGTTGAGAGTCCGCCTGCCGATGCAGGGGACACGGGTTCGTGCCCCGGTCCGGGAGGATCCCACATGCCACGGAGCGGCTGGGCCCGTGAGCCATGGCCGCTGAGCCTGCGCGTCCGGAGCCTGTGCTCCGCAACGGGAGAGGCCACAACAGTGAGAGGCCCGCGTACCGCAAAAAAAAAAAAAAAAAAAAAAAAAAGTCATTTCAAAGACAAGATTGTAGAGGGTGACCATCATTTCCAGGCAAAGGTGTGTCCGTGAGGATGTGCTGGCCGAGCAGAAGTGAGGGCCGTAACAACATGTGGGCTGGACCATCCCTGTGGAAGCCACACCTACCCCGGACGAAGGCAGGAGACGAGGAGGAGAGGAAAACCATGAGCCAGGCGTCAGGTTCCTAAAGGAACGTGGACACCAACTAGGAGATCAACGGGAGAGGACCTCCCAGGCCCTGTGTGCTCGGTGTGCTGTTGAATCTAATACTTCTACCACACAACCTCTCAGCTTCATCAACCCTCTCTCCCCTTGCTGCCTTCACAGCCCTTTGTTTGGGGCCCCAATGCCTGGGCCGCCAGGGAGCCTCATTAGTCCTGCCCCCTCTCATCCTGGACACTGCCGACAGATGAACCTCCCTAGATAATGGGTACTTCCAGTGATACTACTCCCCTGCTCAGAAATGTCCAACAGCTCCCCACAGCCAATCACATCATGTACAATCTCCCTCCCCTGCCATCCAACGCCTGAGTCTCCTGAGCAATGCTCGTTTCTAATCCCATCATCTCCTCCTCAAGCTTCTGCACTCCAGGCAACTTGAACTCCTTTTTTTCAAGCACCCTTGGTACTTTTCACCTCCCTTCTATTGCTTCTGCTGCTCCCTCTTTCTGGACAGTACATCCTCCTCTCCCTCTGCTGAAACTGTAGCATGCAATACAGTTAAGAACACACTTTTGAAGTCAAACAGATCCAGATTCGTATCTTGGCAACTCAAGTACTAGTTCTGTGATGTTGCGCAAGTTAGTTAACTTTTCTGAGCCTAGGTTTCCTCATCTGTAATTTGGAGCTGAATAAAGTTGCCCCAGAGAAATTGAGAAAATCTATGTAAAGCAACAAGCATAGTAGCTGCCAGGGGAGGGTCCTCAAAGAGGCAGCTGTTATGTTTCATATCCTTTCTCTGTTCATCCTTCCCGGATGCCGCTCCAGAGCAATCTGTCCCTCGGTTGAGCCCTGTATCTATCACATTGTCTCCTCAAAGCATTCCTGCATTCTATGCCTTTATATCTGCATAAACGCCTTCTCTGCTCCTTAAAGGCAGTGATTGGGACTTGCCCACTTCTATATGTCCTCCAGCACTGAACACAGTTCATGCAGGACTCTACAAAGCTTACTGAATGAAATTACCTTTAATTCCCCAGCAGACATATACCATCTCAGCTGTGGTGATTTTTCTAACTGTTCACAAGATTATACTGAGGAGGAAGAGAGGATAGGACCTGGGGAAAAGCAGTATTATCATCATCCTAGTAGCCAAAACATATCCCTTACCCAAAACTTATTGCTTCAAACAACACAGGAAACAACTGGTTGATTTGAGAACCTTCTAGAACAGAAGTATGTTTAGCTCTGGGTCTAATAACATCCAAGTGATTCAGGAAACATTTACTGGTATTAAAAATAAAGAATGATGGGACTTCCCTGGTGGCGCAGTGGTTAAAAATCTGCCTGCCAGTGCAGGGGACACAGGTTCAAGCCCTGGTCCGGGAAGATCCTACACGCCGCAGAGCAACTAAGCCCACGTGCCACAACAGAGCCTGCACTCTAGAGCCCGCGAGCCACAACTACTGAGCGCACGTGCCACAACCACTGAAGCCCGCGCGCCTACAGCCCATGCTCCACAACAAGAGAAGCCACCACCATGAGAAGCCCGTGCACCGCAACAAAGAGTAGCCCTCACTCGCCGCAACTAGAGAAAGCCTGCACGCAGCAACGAAGACCCAACACAGCCAAAATAAATAAATAAATTTATTAAAAATTTAAAAATGAATGAATGGAAAGGTTATCCCCTTACGGTCAGCTTGCAGAAGGACAACGTGATGCAGGGTCAAGGCCATCCTTTGGGAGTCAATGGTGCTCAAGATCTTGGCAGCTGCAGTCCCCAGCAAAGGCTTCCCATTGTACAGGGTGTAGTAAGTCAGCTCCGCGGGGTCCTTGGGTCCTGGTACCCTCTGCATCTTTACCATCTTTCAGAAAAAGACAGGCCATGTTTACAGGGCATCTTGCATCAACTCTGCAATTACCTGGGCAATCAGCAGGCTGTCTCCCAACTGTGAAGCCTTCCATGGCTAAGTGGACCCATGACGTATATTTTAGACATCACCCTTCGCATACCTCCCTATCACCAACGTCTCAAGAAACCCTGCTATGGCTGGAGGAGGGAGGCAGTGAGGAGAAAAGGGTTTTGAAAATATAAACATCTGGAAAGAACAGTTTCAGGCTGGAGAAGGAAACGCTGAAATGGTGATGTCTTCCAGCCTCCAGAGAACTCTGGCCTCATTTGAAACTAGGCCTCCACATTAATTCAGGGCATGTTAGGTTATTCTCAAACAAGATTTCTAATTTCAAATTCCTGCAATTGCCAGAGAGGAAAAAAAAAATGAACTTATATGTCTGCCATTCAAAAGAACTCTGATAAAAGCAGTACTTGGAGACTCAAAGCTCTTTTTCTAAAATAACCTTTGTTGCTTTTTCTCACTGTACAAGTTATACATAGTCACTACAGGAAATCTGAAAATACAAAAAAGCATTGAGAAATGAAATAAAATAAAAACAATCTGGAATCCTTCCACCACAAGCTAATTACTATAACCATTTTGGAGTATTTGCTTCTATTCTTTGTTTTTTCCACACAGGCCTTTGATTTATCATTTTAAAAAATTATTTATCATACTCTCTATATAGTATTATATATTGCCATTTTTACTTGCATCCATAATGGGCTTAAATACAACAAAAGCATAAATGTTAATTTCTACACGGCATTCCAAGGCATGCCTCATAAACTTAGCCAATCCTTTATTGTTGAACACTTAAATTGTTACTCACTTTTCAGCATTGTAACTAACAATTGATAGTCATTATAAATACATAAAATATAAGTTTAAAACCTACATAATGTTCTACTGTATGCATGTCTCATAAACCTAACTAACCCTTCATTTTTAAACATTTAGGTTGTTTTCAACTTTTTACTAGTGTAATTAACCATTGACAAACATTATGGCGTAATATAGTATTTTCCAAAGTGTACATTACAGATTACGAGTTTCACAGGATATTAAAAGATGTTACAAAAATGTTTATAGCAGCATTGTTCATATCATAGCAAAAAAATCTGAAAATTCAGAATTCAGTAACAGAAGGATGGATACATGAGTTATGGTACAGTCACCCAATGCAATATTATAGAGTCATGTAAATGAACTATGGCTCTTTGTATCAATATGGGTGAATATAAAAGCCTGATGTGGAGCAAAAGAAACAAATTACAGAATATAAAATGCAAAACCGAATGATGTACTACTTAAGGATACACATGAGGATGGTAAAATCTATACAGAAAACACAGGTGTGATTTAATACAAAATTCAGAAGCACAGTCAACTCCGATGGGAAGGAAGCGAGTATGTATAATCAGAAAAGACACAGAAAAGGCTTCTGGGATAAGGTAACAGTAATGTTCTTACTCTTTGGGTTGTGGGTTCTTTTTTACTAGTGTTCTTTAAACTCTACATATTTGAATGCTCCTATGTGTGTATGCTATAAATAACAATTAAAATAAATATTACTACAACCCAATAAAAAATGGGTTTTAAAAAAGTCTGACTAGACACTTCACAAAGGAAGATATCTGAATGGCCAATAAGCATATTTTTTAAATGCTCAATGAGGAAATTCAATTTAAAACCACAAGTCATCATTATGAACCACCAGAATGGCTAAAATAAGAAGGGCTGACCACACTGTTGATGAGGAGGTGGGGTAACTCCACATCTGGTTGGTGGGAGTGGCAGAATCAAACTGTACACTTTGGGAAGAGGTCTGGCAGTCTCTCATAGAACTCACATACACCAACTCTATGACCCAGGAATTCCACTCCTACATACCCAAGAGAAATGGAAAGCACATGGCCATGGAAAGACCTGCAGAAGAGGCTCATAGAAGCTTTGTTTATAATAGCTAAAAATTGGGAAAAGCCCAGGTGTCCATCAACAGAAGCATGGATAAACAAACAGTAGTATATTTCATACAAGGGAATATTATTCAGCAATAAAAAGGAATAAACTACTGAATAAAAGAACAACATGGATGAATCTCAAAAAGACTACAGAGTCAAAAAAGCCTTATACAAGAGAGAATATACTGTAGGATTCCACTTATATGAGGTTCTAGAACAGTCCAAACTGATCTACGGTATGGAAATGATATGTTATCAAATATAAAACAGTAACATAATACACTGTTAATTGTAGAACCTAGATGGTGAGTAAATGAGTGCTTACGTCATAATTTTTTCAACTTTTCTGTGAGTTTGAAAATGCTTATAATAAAATGTTGGGGAAATGTAGATATTATTATAAACAAGGGTCTTATTGGCATTTAAATGTAGAAACCAGTATATTGAAGAAAGTTAAGGAGATTTCTTTACTTGCAGGTTTTTTTAGAGTCTTTGGTATGCCAATATGCCTTTGGAATCTTCAAGAACATTCTACAGGATGCAGCCTTGCCCAAACTGACCTGGCCAGAAAGCCCCTTTGCCTCTGGGCACCTTATAGAGTCATTTTCTGGACACTCTCTGAGAAACACTGCTCTTACCCTTTCATCTTTGTGTTCACCTCTATCTCCTCGAAATGAATTTCTAGGAGTAATGTTGTGACCATCTAAAAGATTTTTGTCTGAATTGCTCACCTGCCCTCCAGCAAGGTCATATCCATTTACTGTGTTTGAGGGTGCCCACTTCACTGCATCCTCATCGACAGGGGGTGGTACCATTTTACTCATCTTGAAAATGGCATCTTGTGGTAGTTAAAACTTGCATTACTTTGATGACAAGAGTTAAATGTTTAAAAATGCTTACTGGTCATATGTATATCTTCTTTGGACTCAATTTTTCACGTACATCCACTAGAGAAATATCTTTAGATTCTAGACATTAAAATCTCCATATTCATGAAGGTGGCTCATCTTTACAAATGATCTGAGCCAAGACGAAAGACTTCTCTGGGTGAAGGATGATATAAGCTATGTAGAGTGAATTTTATTTGGGAAACTTGGGGGTGTTATTTCTGTCCCCAGTGGGAGAGGAGGTAGGGAGAGCGTTAGTATAACCAGGTACAAGGTGAATGAACATTCAAGTATCTAATAACTTGGCTCAATTTCAATTTAATAGCAAATTCTTCTTACCAAATTTCTCCAAGGATGATGTTGGAAGGTGGTCTACAGCCTCGGTAAATTGGGGATTTGCAGAAATAAACCCCTACTTACTTCACTCAGGCTTTCCAGGCAACGAAAGGGACCAAGCACACTGAGTACTCAGAAAAAAAGAGGAAACAGCATCTCACTGGGCTCTTTTAGACACTTAGAATGTGCTGGGTTTCTTAGGTTTACAAATAACACCAGGAGTGTAGGGTGATTCTTTCCTCCCCTTCAGCTGAGGCAAATCCCATTTCAACTGTCTGAATCCCAGCAACTTCCTTTCTGTCATTTGGAAAAGTGTGAATTATAGGGCTCACGTGGACCCACAGAAGGGAAATCACAAACCTGGCCCATGAAATTAACTATCGCTTTACCTCATGACAAGGCTGTCTCAGACCACAAAGGTTTTTAGAACCAAAGCAACATCCAAAGGACAAGAGGCCAAATTCACCAGCTGCGAACGGGGGACCTGGAGTCTCCCTCAGGGGCGTGATGTTGACTAACACAGGGAAGTGTGTTCCAGAAGATGGGTTGTTTGTACTTCCAAGATTGCCTGGGGACATGATCTGCAGACACTGTGGTAATGTCTGCAATTTCCTTTAAAGCTTCCTCTTAGACAGTGAGACACCACGCATGTGTGTTTGGGTTAAGTTACACACTAGATGTGGTCAATTACCAATCCAGGGGCAGTGGACTAGATCCCAGAAAATAAGAAGCCCACTTCCTAGAGGCAACTACCAGAAGCACTTCTGTAATTTGATACCATGCTCAAGAGAGCTTGTTAATTAGCATAACAAATGTTAGAAATGGGTTCTCTTTTGGTGAAATTAGTGGTACTCAAGATATGTGGATTGGCCAGAATATGCTATAGACACTCCCACTCTTGCTTGAACTGGATAAAGAATCTAGAGAGGCTTAGAGCCTCTACCCTCAGGATGGCTACTGGGTTCCCTCTGAAGCAGACTCTGAGATGAGTTGAATGCTTGTAATTTATTGGAGAGATGCAGGGAACTGACAGGGGGTGGAAGGGAGCTAACAAGGGATGCGTTATGAAGCCAGTCACCAGAGCAGGAAACTAAAGCTTAATTCTCTGTGGGAAAGCTCTGGCAATGATCCTAAAGCAGACATTTCAGAATCCTCCCAGCCAAGAAGCAAGAGAGCAGTGGTATTTATACCTCCACCACTGGTGAATTCCCAGACACTTCCGGCCAGCCGTGGCTGGGCAAAGTACGTTCTGGCATCTCAAGAGCAGCCCATCAATAAAGAGATGCTGGAAGTTCATCAGCATTCATCATAGAAATTATAAGGGGGTTTGGGCAGGGCATCAGTAGTGTCTGCTACAGCTACCTACCCTGAATCCCTGTGTGGTCACATGTCCATTATAAACGTAGAGGGCTCTATCTGTTGAAACGGATTCGACAAGGCTAACAGAACCCCACACCTGTAAGGCTGATCGGTGTCTCTGCTGATCACAGTCATGGTGCTGAGAGGACTGAAGGCTGGGACGTCATCCAGCCTCCAGAACGGGATGCAGAGGAGTTGCCCTTGCCTACTAATAGCCTTTTGTTTAATAACTATGTGCACGTGGGCAGCATTTCTTCCGAGACCTCCTTTCCCTACAGTCTAGTAGTCGGGAGAGCAGCTCCCACCCTCCTTCATGATTTCGATGACTATGACTGTCACCCCCTCCCAAATCCTAAGAGCAGTGTGGATTAACCGGCCTCATCAGCTTGCAATGTGAGTGCTCCTTGGCACGCAGCATGGTTTTCTTAGGCTCAGGAAGCACATTTCCACACCCTTCTTATAAGACCCCCATGACTTTGCGCACACCCACCTGCACGGTGTAGCTTCCCAGGGTGGTGGCCCGTTTAAACCGCCGGCCTTGTTGCTGGGACATCATGAACAGCTGGGCCAGGCGCTGCTCCATGACCCGGGCGAAGCTTTGGTTGTGCAGGCCCACCAGGGAACTGTCCACGCCCTGCAGCACTGTGGACACAGGACACAGAGGGGCTGTCAGAGGAGAGGCTGCCTGCTGACTCAGGACCACAGCCGCCACCGCTGGCCCCCACCAGCCACTAAGGGCCATGGGCCCGACCCCATGTTAGGGTTTGGCTATCCTTCCCTCACTTTACCCTCGCATCAGCCCCAGGAGTTAGGAATAGCTATTGACCTGTTCGAGATGCTGAAAAGGTTAAGTGACTTGTCTAAGGTCACACAGCTAGTAATCAGCAAAGCCAGGGCTCAAACCCAAGCGTGTGGAACCCCAAAGCATGCACTCTGTCCTTCACAAGCTGTGACAGGTGTAACGCTGCTGTATTAGGTCCCAACCTTATTTAAGAGAGTATGTGTTGTCAGAGTCCATATGGGAATACAGCATCGCTAATGGGTACAACTACTTGGACTTTTGGTGGTTCCCACTCAGAAGCCCTGGCTCAGTGCTACCCTGATTTTACTTTTCCTTCCCAACAGCTTTGGTGAGAAATCTAAGCTCCATCCTGCAACTCAGCCCCTTCCGCATGGGCAAACCGCCCTGTTCGGTGTCCTCATCCCTCTCTCCTCAATGGGGTCCTTTCAGGGCTCACCGCTAAAGCTGCCCAGGGCCCCTGGAGTCTCTCTCACTTGAGAGCAGGATCGTGGATACAAAGAGTGGGCTCTCTCAGTGCTGGCCCTTGCCAGTTGGGGGACTTTGGGCAAACCATCGGCCCTCTCAGAGTCCAAGTCCTTTTCTGTAAAACGGAATAAGAAGGGCTACATCACAGCAAATATATTTCTAGTGGGCTTTAAGGTTGAGATGAAATAAGATGTATATAGCAGCTTAGCATAGAGCCTGGTGTGTGGAAGGCAAATGAAACCCTGTCTTTCCATCCCCCCTTCACTGCTGGGCTTCATCCACATCCAGCGTATCTGTAATCAATGGGTAAGGCGTTGGTGATGGAATTCCAGGCAATGGCTGGTGCATGGGAGAGAATTTAGTGAACATCAGAGCCATCCAAGGACTGCTGTGGTCAATTACTATGGGGGCGACTGCCGTTTGCTGTCTACCCCCAAAGCCAGCCCTTCCTCCGAGACCCTTGGGGAGAAGCACACTTCTTCCCAAACACACAAACACTCCCTCTAAACACAGTCATCCCTGAAAACAAAAATGCTAAAAGCAATTCTCACCTTCTTAGACCAAAACTTACATGGGCTGGGAATGTAATACAAGGTTTTTCATTTAGCAGAGTTTGTCCTACTACAGTCCAGCCAAGGACCATTAATACCACCCGTCTACTGGGATCTGGCAATAGCTTGGATATAAAGACGGCATTGTTATTATGATGGCATTCTAGCAGGGCCAGAACATGCAACGGATGACAACGAGATACTGAGAACGATGTTTAAACCGATCAATAGAAAAATAAAACCCACAGCTGAGTCTTAGAAATTATTTCTTTGCAACCACAAATGCTAAATAATCCCCACGGAGGGCATAAAGCAGCTTTCCTTCCAGGGCCCTCATGAGGGACTCCCAGCTCAGCAGAACTCCTGCAAACAAAGATAAAACACTCCTGCACTTCCCACTGTGGCCCCTTGGAACCCTCCTGACACAGCTGTCAGGCTGAGGAAGGGCTGACCAGCCTCCTGACCCCAGAAGGAGAGCCCGTGTTCTTGCGTGTTCAAAGACACCCCCCTCCCATAAAAGGACAGCGCCAACTGCTGAAGGATTACTTCTACACTGGTCTCTCCTAACTGGTGGACAAGAGCAAGAGAGGGGACACAGGATGGTCGAGGGATGTCATCATGGGTTACTTTACAGGAATCCCAGAGATGATGCAAGGGCAGACATCAAAGAAGTGGTGATGGTTGCACAACACTGTGAATGTACTTAATGCCCCTGAATTGTACACTTTAAAAATGGTTAAGGGCTTCCCTGGTGGCGCAGTGGTTAAGAATCCTCCTGCCAGTGCAGGGGACACGGGTTCGAGCCCTGGTCCGGGAAGATCCCACATGCCGTGGAGCAACTAAGCCCATGCGCCACAACTGCTGAGCCTGTGCTCTAGAGCCCGCGAGCCACAACTATTGAGCCCGCATGCTTCAACTACTGAAGCCTGCACGACTAGAGCCCGTGCTCCGCAACAAGAGAAGCCATTGCACATATATACACTACCAAATGTAAAACAGATAGCTAGTGGGAAGCAGCTGCATAGCACAGGGAGATCAGCTCGGTGCTTTGTGACCACCTAGAGGGGTGGGAGGGAGATGCAAGAAGGAGGAGATATGGGGATATATGTATATGTATAGCTGATTCACTTTGTTATAAAGCAAAAACTTACACACCATTGTAAAGCAATTATACTCCAATAAAGATATTAAAAAAAAAAGAGAGAAGTCACTGCAATGAGAAGCCTGCACACCGCAACGAAGAGCAGCCCCCGCTCATCCCAACTAGAGAAAGCCCGGGCACAGCAATGAAGACTCAATGCAGCCAAAGATAAATAAATAGATAAATAAATTTTTTTTAAAAAAAGGTTAAAACGGTAAATCACACTTTATGTGTATTTTACCAGTTTTTAAAATTGAGAAAAAATACCTCCAGGGAAGTACGGGAGGCCGTGGGAACCTGCCACAGAGCTACATGGAATCAACTGGGCAGCTTCCTCATGCCTCGTGGCTCTATTTGCAAAGAGGATGTGTCCTTCTCAGGAGACAGCTGGGGAAGAGCTGAGGGTTGGAGCCAGGGGCCTGGGTTTGAATCCTGATGCCCCCTTACCGAGTGTCTTGAGCAAGTTGCCTAGTTTCTCTGGGCCCCAGTTCCTCATCAGAAAACATGGTTATCATAAGCTCCTCCTGACTGTATCATTGCAAAAAACAGAATACTTTATAAAAAAATGCTTCCAGCATAGTGCCATAAAGCACTTGAGAGGGGGGTGCCCATAAACAGTAGCTGTTGTTGCTCAAACGCGCCTTCTGCTTCACTAGACACATCCTCACCAGAGGAAGGAATTGCCTGGAAAACACAGAGCTGTGTTCCAGGACTGTAGCTCCTTTCCTTTCCCCTGAGAAGCACGGCGGACCTCAGCCTCCTGGACCTCTCTGCCCGCCTGGAAGGGAGTGGAAAGAGGTGTGTGCCCATAGCTCTCACAGAGACACGGAAGCAGTAGCAGGGGTTGGACCCTGGCACGGGGGCCCAGGAAGACCGCAGCCCCACAGTACATGAGCCAGGGCCCTGGCCACCCACCCTTACCCACCACTGATTCAGCTCAGAGGAGGTGGGCAAGTCCCTGCTGTGTTCCTAGGAGCTTTGTCCAGAAGATTTGGTGACTGTAACATCACTGGTCTCTCATTCCTTCTTTGTTTACAATTGCACTGGGCTCTAAGATTCCAACGATCAGGCCAAGTGAACTCAAGTTAAGTTGTTTTATTCGTGGTTGAATCTCACATACTCAGAGCCAAAAGAACCTCAGTCCTCAGCTCACATCTTTTCCTGATTCTAAAGGTGAGCATGTGATGCCTAGTGGGTCTAAGTTGACTTGCTCAAGGACACACTAGGTTAGTCAGTAGCAGAGCTGAGACCAGAAGAAATCCTGTAACTGCTGGGTCTGGGATATTTTGACTCTGGTAGGTGAAATAAAGACAGATGAATAAACGTAAGAGGGGCTCTCACCTCTGTCAGGCAGCAATATTAAGTCTGTACATTTCTACCCCGCCTCATATATACACCCCTGACTGCAGGATCCATGGGAGCAGGGTAGCCCCTGGGTACTCTGTAAAGAGGGGCTGCAGGAGTCACCCTAAGCCAGTGATTTTCCACCAAGGCGGGACCCACACTCAGGGAGGGGAGAAGTGGATAGTGTGCCAAAACATATTTAATATAAGTTTAGTCGGAAAACAGATGAAAACATGTTAGGCTTTTATAATACAAATTACAGGAAGAAAAGTTGCTTCAAATCCTCTTGGCTGTTAGCAATGAGCAGAAGACAGGATGCCCAGGATGAATATCTGGGCAGACAGGTTATTCGAGGGACTGTAGGTCTGAACAAGTGCTGTCTTCATCTCTCAGTTCCTAATCTCCTACCCCTTCTGGAAAAGATGGTTAAAGTTGGTGGTGGCCGCCCATGGGTCTAGAAAGTGGTTATGGGCCAAAGGGAAGGCAGGAGGGTCATCCTGAGACCTGGACCTGTCCCCTCTTCCCCCCCAAGCACGAATCAACTGATCCAATCAGCCCCAAACACAGTGATGGGTACCACAGTGTATGCTGATTACCAACAGGCAGCAACAGTGATAACAAAGTTGGATACGTAGGTGAGTGGGCAGGGGTCAAGTCCCAGAAGAATCCTGAAAACAAGACCATGTATGGAGCTTTTTATTAAGGTTATGTCACTAAAACAGAGGCAGGGCAAGACGCAGGTACATGAGGAAAGCATGAGACAGGAGTCTGTCCAGGACAGGATGTTCGACCACTGAATGTAAATCTTAAAAGTGAAGAGAAGGGAGGAAATGTCTACAAGTTAAAAAACAGCATTCCCTGTGCAAGAAACGCGATTTTGTAAATGTTACATAACCTGCTGGTTTCCAACATGTGTTGCATTGTCTCTCTTGAGCATAAACTCTGGTGGGTTGTTGTTGTTTCCTTTTTAAACATTTCTTTAGTTGGCCTTCTTAGCAGGTAAAATAATCTCTACAAATCCATGGCTTTGCAGGGGAGAAAGAAATGCAATTTTCTGCAATTTAGGAGAGATCTTGAGCAGGCTTCACCAAGCTCCTTGGTTAGTATTCCAGGCAGCAGCCCATCTACTGTTTGTTTGGGACAGCAAGGGAGGGAGGAGACAGGCAAGGGAAGGAGGTTTGGGAGGGGCTGCTTGTTCAGGCACATCTTCCAGGACTTGCAAAATCTTCCTCCCTCCTTGTAATGGGCTGAATTGTGTTCTCCCACCACTCACATGTTGACGTTTTAACTCCCAGGACCTCAGAATGCGACTGTATTTGGAGATAGGGCCTTTAAAGAGGCAATTAAGATAAAATGAGGTCATCAGGGTGCGGCCTAATCCTATAGTGACTGGTGTCCTTATAAGAAGAGAAAACTGGGCTTCCCTGGTGGCGCAGTGGTTGAGAGTCCACTTGCCGATGCAGGGGACACGGGTTCGTGCCCGGGTCCAGGAAGATCCCACATGCCGCGGAGCAGCTAGGCCCGTGAGCCATGGCCGCTGAGCCTGCGCGTCCGGAGCCTGTGCTCCACAGCGGGAGAGGCCACAACAGTGAGAGGCCCGCATACCGCAAAAAGAAGGGAAAACTAAGCCACAGACATACACAGAGGGAAGGTGGCCATCTACAAGCCAATGAGAGAGACCTCAGAAGAAAACAACCCAGCTGACACCTTGATTTTAGACTTCCAGTCTCTAGAGTTATGAGAAAATAAATTCCTGTTGTTGAAGCTCCCCCAGCCTGGGGTACTTTGTTACGGCACCTCTAGCAGAGTAACACCCTTCCGTCCCTCCCCTTGAAACTGAGGAGGACCCTGTGGGGCTCCTGGGCACGGAAGCCTTTTTGTCCCCCCTTTCTTGTAGGCAAGACTCCAGCCTCCATGACCTTCCCTGAGTTCCAAAGGGCAGATTCCAAGAGTTGCTAATCAAGGGAGGAGCAGCCAAGAAACCACCTGAGGCAAGATTAAAGGGACCAGAGAAGCTCATCAAGATTAGGAGACCAACCACCTGAGACAAGAGTAAAGGCATGCAGACCCTGCACACACCCTAATTTTATCAGCAAACCCACCCTTGAACTATTGCTATAAAACTCATCAAATCCTCCCGGGTTGGGACACATAGTTTTTCGAGGCAGGAGCTTGCTGTGTTCCGCTTTGCCTGGCAAAGCAATGAAGCTATCCTCTTCTACTTCACCCAAAACTCCATCTCCGAGATTCAGTGTGGCACCGGTTACAGAGAAGCTGAGCTTTTGGCATCACCCTTTATGGCCTGGCTGGTCACTTTTCCCCCTAAAAGCATCTGTCCTCTCTCTCTGCTTCCAATCCTTTCTTCTCTAATTTTCAGAGCTACTGTCTGGCTTTTGAAAAACACAAGCAAAAATTTTTTGCTGTTTCATACATCTCAGCTGGGAAATGTCAAAGAAGAAAAAAGGAAACTGCCACCCAAACACCCTTTTACTTCCATCCACCCTCACTGTCAGGACATGCCCGGGCTCCACCAGGATCAACGCAGGGGAACCGGGGAGAGAGAAAAATGCATGCCTAGCATTCCTCTGACTTTCATTTGGGTTTTGTAAAGCAGTGCAGAAAATCCTATGATCTTTAAATGATCTTTAAACGAATAGACAACCATTCACATGGACATGTCCCAGACGTCCACAGCTTAATGCTGCACCTTTTGATGGGTACATATTTTGCGAAGAGGAGGCTCCTGGGTGGGACTTTCAACGTAGCTGTTTTGAATTGGTTACTTAACCCTCATCTTCAGCGGGCTGTCTTCTCCTATCTCAGCTTACTCCACCCACTTCTGGTCCTAGGGAAGTAACTCCTTGGCTTATAAGACAGGACCCAAGAAAAGATGCCAATTCTATCACTGAATGGCATGCAGTTTTTAAAAATAAACCAACCTTTCCAAAATACAGCAGAGGGAGGAAACTCCCAAACTCATTCTACAAGGTCACCATCACCCTGATACCAAAACCAGACAAAGATGTCACAAAGAAAGAAAACTACAGGCCAAATTCACTGATGAACATAGATGCAAAAAACCTCAACAAAATACTAGCAAACAAAATCCAGCAGCACATTAAAAGGATCATACACCATGATCAAGTGGGGTTTACCCCAGGAATGCAAGGATTCTTCAACATATGCAAATCAATCAAATGTGATAAACCATATTCACAAATGGAAGGATAAAAACCATATGATCATCTCAATAGATGCAGAAAAAGCTTTTGAAAAAATTCAACACCAATTTATGATAAAAACTCTCCAGAAAGTAGGCATAGAGAGAACTTACCTCAACATAATAAAGGCTATATATGACAAATCCACAGCCAACATCGTTCTCAATGGTGAAAAACTGAAACCATTTCTCTAAGATCAGGAACAAGACAAGGCTGCCCACTCTCACCACTATTATTCAACATAGTTTTGGAAGTTTTAGCCACAGCAATCGGAGAAGAAAAAGAAACAAAAGGAATCCAAGTCGGAAAAGAAGAAGTAAAGCTCTCACTGTTTGCAGATGACATGACACTATACATAGAGAATCCTAAAGATGCTACCAGAAAACTACTAGAGCTAATCAATGAATTTGGTAAAGTAGCAGGATACAAAATTAATGCACAGAAATCTCTTGCATTCCTAAACACTAATGATGAAAAATCTGAAAGAGAAATTAAGGAAACACTCCCATTTACCACTGCAACAAAAAGAAGAAAATACCTAGGAATAAACTTACCTAAGGAGACAAAAGACCTATATACAGAAAACTATAAGACACTGATGAAAGAAATTAAAGATAATATAAACAGATGGAGAGATATACCATGTTCTTGGATTGGAAGAATCAACATTGTGAAAATGACTCTACTACCCAAAGCAATCTACAGATTCAGTGTAATCCCTATCAAACTATCAATGGCATTTTTCACAGAACTAGAACAAAAAATTTCACAATTTGTATGGAAACACAAAAGGCCCCAAAGAGCCAAAGCAATCTTGAGAAAGAAAAATGGAGCTGGAGGAACCAAGCTCCTGGACTTCAGACTGTACTACAAAGCTACAGTAATCAGGACAGTATGGTACTGGCCCCAAAACAGAAATATAGATCCATGGAACTGGATAGAAAGCCCAGAGATAAACCCACACACCTATGGTCACCTTATTTTTGATAAAGGAGGCAAGAATATACTATGGAGAAAAGACAGCCTCTTCAATAAATGCTGCTGGGAAAACTGGACAGCTACATGTAAAAGAATGAAATTAGAACACTCCCTAACACCATACACAAAAATAAGCTCAAAATGGATTAAAGACCTAAATGTAAGGCCAGACAATATAAAACTCTTAGAGGAAAACATAGGCAGAACACTCTATGACATAAATCACAGCAAGATCCTTTTTGACCCACCTCCTAGAGAAATGGAAATAAAAACAAAAATAAACAAATGGGACCTAATGAAACTTAAAAGCTTTTGCTCAGCAAAGGAAACCATAGATAAGACGAAAAGACAACCCTCAGAATGGGAGAAAATATTTGCAAATGAAGCAACTGACAAAGGATTAATCTCCAAAATTTATAAGCAGCTCATGCAGCTCAATAACAAAAAAACAAACAACCCAATCCAAAAATGGGCAGAAGACCTAAACAGACATTTCTCCAAAATAGATATACAGATTGCCAACAAACACATGAAAGGATGCTCAACATCACTAATCACTAGAGAAATGCAAATCAAAACCACAATGAGGTATCACCTCACACCAGTCTGAATGGCCATCATAAAAAAATCTACAAACAATAAATGCTGGAGAGGATGTGGAGAAAAGGGAACCCTCTGGCACTGTTGGTGGGAATGTAAATAGATACAGCCACTATGGAGAACAGTACGGAAGTTCCTAAAAAATCTACAAATAGAACTACCATACCACCCAGCAATCCCACTACTGGGCATATACCCTGAGAAAACCAAAATTCAAATAGAGACATGTACCACAATGTCCATTGCAGCACTATTTACAATAGCCAGGACATGGAAGCAACCTAAGTGTCCATCGACAGATGAATGGATAAAGAAGATGTGGCACATATATACAATGGAATATTACTCAGCCATAAAAAGAAACAAAATTGAGTTAGTTGTAGTGAGGTGGATGGACCTAGAGTCTGTCATACAAAGTGATATGTCAGAAAGAGAAAAACAAATACAGTATGCTAATACATATATATGGAATCTAAAAAGAAAAAAGGTTCTGATGAACCTAGGGGCAGGATAGGAATAAAGACACAGACATAGGGGCTTCCCTGGTGGCGCAGTGGTTGAGAGTCCGCCTGCCGATGCAGGGGACACGGGTTCATGCCCCAGTCTGGGAAGATCCCACATGCCGTGGAGCGGCTAGGCCCATGAGCCATGGCCACTGAGCCTGTGCGTCCGGAGCCTGTGCTCCGCAACGGGAAAGGCCACAACAGTGAGAGGCCCGCGTACTGAAAAAAAAAAAAAAAAAAAGACGCAGACATAGAGAATGGACTTGAGGACACGGGGAGGGGGAAGGGTAAGCTGGGACGAAGTGAGAGACTGGCATGGACATATATACACTACCAAATGTAAAATAGATAGCTAGTGGGAAGCAGCCACATAGCACAGGGAGATCAGCTCGGTGCTTTCTGTTCACCTAAAGGGGTGGGATAGGGAGGGTGGGAGGGAGACACAAGAGGGAGGAGGTATGGGGATATATGTATACATATAGCTGATTCACTTTGTTATACAGCAGAAACTAACACAACATTGTAAAGCAATTATACTCCAATAAAGATGTTAAAAAATAATAAAGAAAGAAAAGAAAGAGAAAAAAAGAAAGAAAGAAAGAAAGAAAAATAAACCAACCTGATAGGGTGAAAGGGGAAATGAAAGAAGAGATTACCTGTAATTACCCAGTAGTCTCTGGTTGTTTCTGATATATCAAGGTTGGGGTATTCCAGCGCTAAAACAAACAAGAAACATGCCAAATTACTTTCACAGGTTTTATATGTAAATATTGTTCAGAGAAATAGACATAGCTGACAAAATACCAAGCAGCTAAATCCTGCTTTATCATTCTTGGGAACTCTAGGACATACAGACTGAAACTTGCTATTCAGAAAACTAAAATACTCAGTAAAGGGCTTTTGCATGCCTGCTTTTGGTTTTTCCATCAAAACTTTCTTAAGTGAAACACTTCCGTTGTCAAGACCTACAGCTAGAACCTATCTTAACAATAGCTTTCTCTTTAAAAATTATTCAACCATCATAACATTTTTAGGAATAATTATTTCTTGAATGGATTCTTCCAGTGTCAAGGACTAAGTTTTGTAGCCAAATGTAACAGTACCATTTCTTTACAGGTGTGGTGACCGTCAGAGTTAATACATGTAAAAGGCTTAGCATAGTACCTGGCACATAGTAAGTACTCAATAAATCATAGTTGTGTTATTGTTCTTATTCTCAGAATATCAAGATGATGAAAAAGGAAATTCTTCATGTGCTGTCAGGTGACATAATGCCATCTTTTATGACATCATCTTTTCCATAAAATCCAGAAGCATCTTTCCCTAGTATATGGAAAGTCACAAAAGCTTGTCATTAAACAAACATGAAAAAAAACCTCTGGGGCTTCCCTGGTGGCGCAGTGGTTGGGAGTCCGCCTGCCGATGCAGGGGACACGGGTTCGTGCGCTGGTCTGGGAGGATCCCACATGCCGCGAAGCGGCTAGGCCCGTGAGCCATGGCCGCTGAGCCTGCACGTCCGGAGCCTGTGCTCCGCAATGGGAGAGGCCACGACAGTGAGAGGCCCGCGTACCGCAAAACAAACAAACAAACAAAAACTCTGAGTGTCTACTATGTGCTAATAAGTACATTCACACACATTATCTCACTTATCTACAATATATAAAGCAACCAAAGAAGGAAATAGAAACAATTTTGCTAATACATGTTTAAAAAAAAAACTTGCCCAGTGACCTTTAGAAATGTACCAATGATTAAATTTAAGAGCATAGGTCTTTACTTCCTTTGGCTACCGAGTAAATGTTTGGGTACAAAATGTAGGCCGCATCGTCTTCAAAGTCTATGCCTGCTGCATGGTAATGAGGATTATGTAACTGAAGCATTAGAGGAAGATGAGGCCACAAGCCTACGGGGACTTCATCAAGTGAAGTCACAATGTTGACTGCACATGAGTTGCATTATAATATCTATAGCCCGGGCAAGGGCTGAAGGCCCAGGAACATTTGCTGATGGCAGAAGTGGAGGAAACCATAGCAACCCAGATTGCCACGAGGACAGATGCCATACCAGGCAGTGTTATAAGCTCAGAAGGCAGACTGCTTGGGTTCAAACCCCAGGTTCCATGTCTCGCTAGCTATGTCAGAGTAGGCGTCTTGTTAAAACTCTTGGAGTTTCAGTTTTCCCATCTGCAAAATGGAGTTAATTTTGCACCTACCTTATAGGGTAGTTGTGAGGATTAAATGAGATATGATATTAGTGAAGGGTAAAAGCACCTAGTGCTTTTTTCAACGTGTAATAAAGTTCTCATCAATTCAATCCCCATTGATCACATGTTTCAGTTGTGATATAATGACAAAAGAGTTAGCATGTGGCCTGGCACCACGGAGGTTTGCTAAACAGAGAGGGCCCCGGAGAAGATGGCAGAGTCCCTGTAGGACGAGGACATACTCACGTTCAGCAATGGTGAGCGGCGGGTAGGTGAGGTAGAACCCCACCAGCTCAGCGGAGAGCTGGCGGAGGAGGCTGCTGGCCACGGTGCCGTTGAGGAAGGAGCTTCGATTGCCCACCACGTACACCAAGGTGACTGTCTGGGAGGCGTTGGACGTGCTCACCATCTGAATCGACACAGGAGGAAAGGGGAGGGAGACATGCCAAATAAGATGAGGGTCTGTTTCATGGAGGCCGTGGGAGGAGAAGTTTAAGGAGAAGTTGAGGTTAGGAATGAAAGGGAGGTGGGAAGAGAGCAAGGAAGAGATAAGAATAACAATAGTTGTCACTTACAGATTGCTTGCTTACATGCCAGACATCGTGCTAAGGGCACATGATCTCATTTAATCCTCACCGAAACCCTAGGAGGTATATCCTGTTATGACTCCCTTTTACAGAGGAGGAAACTGAAGCCCAGAATGATCAAGGGACTTGCCCAAGGTCACACAGCTAATAAGTGACAGAGACAGGATTCCAACCCAGGCAGCCTGACTTTGGGTTTTAACCACTGCTGTGTGTATCTTTTCCAGGGGCTAAATGGTCTCAGGCTACTTTTATGGTTCTGAAAATACACAATAGAGCATAGGAATGGTAAATTTAAGGAGGACTCAACTGCTCAGACAGGGAAAGCCTGAGTCAAACTTTTGGGGGTTTTAAGGTTGAAAGGACGGGGAATGCACACCGTCCATCATCAACCTAGTCATGGACAGCGTGACCGAACCTGATGACAAAACGAATTCAGAAATAGAAAACAGCTTCTTTAGAGAGAGATTCCATTTCCTAGTGGTCTATTAATTCAATGTAAAACATGTTAATATTACTATGAGATGGTGTGGTTTTCTTCTCGAATCTTGTCTAAGTCAGTTTTTTAGTTATGAGGAAGTGAGACTTTTATAGGTCAATGTATACATAAAAATATCCCACAGATGAGATTTGAAAAACAGATGCAGGAGGAAGGCATTCCGTCTGGTGAGACACTCTTTATGGGCTTCTGTGCTGGGCGTCTCCCCCTTCCCCCTCCAGATCCGTTTGCCACCCTGCCCTCATCCTGCTCAGCGCCCCCCGAGGCAGACCCCTGTGCACAGACCACGTCAATGGGCTCCTTGGACCCCTGGCTTCAGCTGCAGGGAGCTCAGGAGGATGTGGGAGAGAAGGAGGAGAGTGAGGTCGGAGAGCTGGTGTCAGGGACTCCCTCCTGTGAGGTCACAGCTCATGTCGGGCAGCTCTGGCCTCAGGCTTCCCACAGCTGCTCGCTCCTCTCACGGCATCAGCGCCCACTGTCACAGCCTTGGCAGCTGCACTGTCCCTGTGGTTTCCCTAGAGCCCACCCACACTTCTACAAAGTCCTGTTCCTTGGACTTTCCTCAAATGATCTTCATTTGAATGTGTCCTCTCTTTCTGCCGGAAACGGATACCCAGTCTGTCCCAGACCTCTGTGTGCTCAGACGTAAATATCACTGCAACGCTCCTTTTAAACCTTACTTTGAAGAAGACCGTCAAGAGTAGCTTCTTCCTGTTATTTCGAACTTTCTCCCATAAGTGGAAGTTCCTTTTAAATTCTCTAACACAGTACCTAGAGTCCCATGATTAATGACATACGGAGTCAACTTTTCTGGTCAACTCTTACTTCCTCTCCAACAGTATTTCTGGAATGTGGTTTAGCCACAGATATTCATGCCTCTCCCAAGGTACCTAGAAAAAAGGCACCTCTTTCTGAATAATTCAAAAGACCTCACTGCACTGTCACCTAAAAAAAATAATAACTAAAATAACTTTGCAACCTTTATCTCTATTCTGAACGCTCTAGTTTTTTGCTTTTCAACAAAACTAAATCTCACTGGATCCCAAAGAGCTTGCAATATGGTATCTCTGTACATACTACACTCGATCAGGTAACGTATACATTTTTTCAGATAAGAATTTTTTATTGAGGAGACATCACTGACATACAACATTATATTAGTTTCATACTTTTTTGTGGTAAAATACACATTACATTTTAACCATTTAAAGTGTACAGTTCAGTGGCATTGAGTACATTCGCATTATTGTGCAGTTAACACCACCATCTATCTCCAAAACTTTTTCATCATTCCAAACTGAAACTCTGTACCTACTAAATAACACCCCATTTCTTCCTCTTCCTAGCTCCTAGAAACCACCATTCTATTTTCTCTCTATTAATTTGATAAAACTAAATACTTTTTATAAGTGGAATCATACAGTATTTGTCCTTTTGTGACTGGCTTCTTTCACTTAGCATGATGTCCTCAAGGTACATTCATGTTGTAGCCTGTGCCAGCATTTCCCTCCTTTTTAAGGATGAATAATATTCCATCACATGTATGTACCACACTGACTTATCCATTCACCCACGGATGGACACTTATGTTGCTTCCACCTTTTGGCTGTTGTGAATAATGCTGCTATGAACACCGGTGTTCCAATATCTGTTCAAGTCCCTGGTTTAAATTCTATTGGGTATATACCCAGAAATAGAATTGTTGAATCATATGGTAATTCTATGTTTTTTGAGGGAATGCCATACTGTTTTCCACAGCAGCTGCACCATTTGACACGTCCACCAGCAGTGCACAAGAATCCCAATTTCTCCTTACCAATGCTTATTATTCTCTATTTTTTTTTTATAATAGCCATCCTGTGGGTCCGTGAGCCATGGCCGCTGGGCCTGCGCGTCCCGAGCCTGTGCTCCGCGACGGGAGAGCCCACAACAGCGAGAGGCCCAAGTAACGCAATAAATAAATAAATAAATAAAATATAATAGCCATCCTCAATAGGTGTGAGTGGTATTTCATGGTTTTTATTTGCATTTCCCTAATGATTAGTCATGTCGAGCATCATTTCATGTGCTTATTGGTTACCTGTATATCGTCTTTGGAGAAATGTCTATTCAAGTCCTTTGCCCATTTCTCACTTGGGTTGTTTGGTTTTTTTGTTGCTGAGCTGTAGGAGTTCTTTACATATTCTAGATATTAACCCCCTATAGATACATGATTGGCAAATATTTTCTCCCATTCTGTGGGTTGCCTTTTGATTATGTCCTTTGAGCCACAAAAGGTTTTAATTTTGATGACATCTAACTTATTCATTTTTTCTTTTGTTACCTGTGCTTTTGGTGTCATATCAACAAATCACTGCCAAATCCAATGTCATGAAGCTTTTCTCCCCTATTTTCTTCTAAGAGTCCTACAGTTTTAGCTCCTACATTTAGGTCTTTGATCTGTTTTGAGTTAACTTTTGCATACGGTGTTAGGTGAGGATCCAACTTCATTCTTTTGCTTGTGGATATCCAGTTTCCTAGTAGTACTGGTTGAAAAGACTGTCCCTTCCCCCACCAACTGGTCTCATCAAAAATCATTTGACCATATATGTAAGGGTTTATTTCTGGGCTCTCTATTCTGTTCCATTGGTCCATATGTCTGTCTTTATGCCAGTACCATACTGCTTTGATTACCATAGTTTTGCACTAAGTTTTGAAATCAGTAAGTGTGAGACCTCCAACTTTGTTTTCCTCTTTCAAGATTGTTTCGGCTATTCGGGGTCCCTTGATATTTCAGGTGAATTTTAGGATGGATTTTTCTATTTCTGCAAAAAACATCACTGGAATTTTGATAGGGATTGCATAGGGATCATTCTGGGTAGTATTTGACATCATAACAATACTAAGTCTTCCAATTCATGAGCACAGAATGTCTTTCCATTTATTTGTGTTTCCTTTACTATACTCATTTTTTTTTATAGCTAAGAAAATTGTGACCATTCTTGGGGGCTGCTTAACAACAACTTCATAAATAAGAGATCCACAGGCCTGAAACCAAGGTCATATCACTGTTCCTTGATAGTCATGCCTTGTCCCTTGCAGGGGATACTTTCCCATTACCCCTCTACTCTTAGACTCGTATGGGTTCTGACCGTATCTCTTACTTCCCATTCACTCATGCCATGATTCATTTAGCTAATTAGACCCACAATGCTGACAGAATGGAAAGCTGTTGTTTTCATTCTTAGTATCCATTCTCCCTTCTTCCTTGTCAGCACCACAATTCTCCTTGTGGAAACACCTCCTCCTCTCCAATCAGTTCATGTGCTTTGGGTGCAGTTGTCCCACTCAGGTTCCAGGGGTGGGCATCTCAGCCAGACTTAGTTGACTGGGATATTTCATATCCTTGACCACAGTTACTGGTCCAGAAATGGGCACATGATCCAAGAGGGTTCAATGAAAACTAATCCAGGATTTTGACTGGAATGACACAAAAAAGGCACTCTGGATCCATGAGACTGTAAGTAATAAGGATGAGGCAAATCTGGAGGTGTCAGGGGCCTGAGGATGATGCCACCCAGAGCAAGGCAAGCCAAGAGATGAAGAGAGAACTTCATGAAGAAATCATGTAAGCACCTGGATCCAATTGTTCCTGAAGTAAGGAGCTGTGAACCTTTTGGTTACATGACCCAATCACTTCCTCTTTTTGCATAAGCCTGTGAGCTTGGATTCTGTTGCTTATAATCAAAAAGTCCGAACTGAGTCTACTATACTCTAGCCCCTAATATCTATGCTATACAAGTAAAAAATAATTAAGTTACTTTTTCGATGACTCTCTGAACAAATTAAATATTTACATGGTCTTATTCCACAAAAGATCCAAGGTGCCCCACAAATTACATTTAATACAATAAAATGGTAACTTATTAATTACAAAACCAGGTCCTGAAAAAAC
This sequence comes from Mesoplodon bidens, assembly GCF_964165515.1. Taxonomy (NCBI): domain Eukaryota; kingdom Metazoa; phylum Chordata; class Mammalia; order Artiodactyla; family Ziphiidae; genus Mesoplodon; species Mesoplodon bidens. The sequence continues at coordinate 91,194,425 of NC_138164.1, read as the reverse complement.
AGATTAAAGACAACCCTGGGGGGATGATTAGCATGTAGCAATCTATGCATGATATAGGGGCCTAGAGGGTTACTAAATCCACACAACAACTTTGGCTCTGGGCTTCCTTTTTGCCAGCCAAGGCAAAAAGTGAAAGAGGGTTAATAAAACAATTCACCCAAAGCTGTGGATATGTTCGAGAGCATCTAAAATCTATTTAAATGCAATTATCTAATTGCCCATCGTAGTCTTTTCCAAGGAATGTTTGTTACTTGCTTTATAAAGTTTCATCTCATGGCCCCTGACTATCATACAACAATACAAGAGAGGCTTCTTAAGGCCAAGGGCAGCTTATGTATCTTGGTGTCCCTTCCAGTGCCTGATAAAGAGAAGCTGGCTGATAAGTCTGTGCTTCTTGAATATAATTAGAATATGTTCCACTGCCAAGCTCCAATAAGACTCATGTACCTGTGAGGATCATAAATGCAATCAGAAAGAAAAAGGAGTTGAGTCACACTCCTTACATAAATCTTATGTCTGTGACATATTTTTAGATCTTAGTCTAATATGAACCAGATCATAATGAGATACTTCCATATATACTTTGGGTGAATCTAGAAAAGAACGACTGCTCATTCAAATTAAAATGTATGCTTTCCACATCATATTGGCTTTGCTGATAATTCACTTATGCTAAATGTCAATTTTAAAACCACTGGGTTTAATTGCAAAGGCTTTAATTCAGTAAAAACAGAGACATTAGTTAGTACAGTTAATTAGAGAAATTTGGGGGCTGGATGAATATGATTAAGAAGCATCTGTCTTTAGTGAGATGTTATCAATATAATTGTAAAAAATGGGTCTGAGAAACGCTTTTGGTAGCATGTCTACTGTAAATCCAGGAAGTTGAAATACAGTATACCAGGAGTGCGATTGCCCTGTAAGATAATGCATATGCTTGCCAAAAATTTCATCGAGGATCCCATTTCGGCATTGCATTGATGCTAGTAGAGCATGGTAGATTAGAGTATGGGCTTTGGCTCAAGTCTTAATTCCATTCCATACCAACTGTGTGACCTTCTGGAAGTTTCCTACCCTTCTCTCAGTTCCCTCTCCTGTGAAATGCTGATAATAACACCTCAGAAGGATGTCTTGAGTATTATGTAGCAAAACATTTATAAAACACTTAGCACAGTCCTGGCACATAGTAAACCCTAAAATGTGTGTGTGTGTGTGTGTGTGTGTCTAAAATAAGGTGATTGTTCGTGTGGATGCCTGGAAAACAGCTCAAAGAAAATCACAGAATAGGCAAATCTTGGTGAGTTAGCTATTTAGAAATGATTCATTTTATATGCGACATTTGACCTACAGAGTATATTCTAGTTCATTTTTAAAAAATAATAAATGGGGGCTTCCCTGGTGGCGCGGTGGTTGAGAGTCCGCCTGCCGATGCAGGGGACACGGGTTTGTGCGCCGGTCCGGGAAGATCCCACATGCCGCGGAGCGGCTGGGCCCATGAGCCATGGCCGCTGAGCCTGTGCGTCCGGAGCCTGTGCTCCGCAACAGGAGAGGCCACAACAGTGAGAGGCCTGCGTACCGCAAAAAAAAAAAAAAAATAATAATAATAATAATAATAATAAATGTATTAGAAAGGCTTAAGGAAGCTTTAAGCCTTCCCAAGAAAGGCTTGGGAAAATAAATATAAAATCACAGCAGGTACACAGTGTCACAGCATCTCCCTTGTCATGACCACCACACCCCAGACATCCTCATCATTGCTAGGCTGACTCAACTCAGTGGCCCCAAAGTGGCACCTTCTCCTGTTGATATCACATGCCCGAAGTACAAAGTTACATTACACCTGCTTTGAAATGCAGGACCAAATCACTTCTTGCCAACATTTGTGTTCCGGTTGGTCTCTGTCAACTACACAGCTGAAGCACCCTCCTCCTTACCTGAATCGTCAGGTTGCTTTTAGTATTCAGAACTTTCCTCTCGGCGTCCTGGAAGGCCCTCTGTAGCCTCTGTTCCATCGTCTGAGCAAACTTGCAGGACTGTATGTTGTCCGACTGGCTCACAAACTGTAGCACTAGAATGAGAGTAATATATCAGTGCTCACCAAAGCTCTGTGTCTTAGTTCCTTGAACGTAATAGCAGTCATGATATAAAACGGCATGATTTTACATCAGAGAAATCAGACAAATAAGAAGGACAGTTGCAGTTTTGGAAGTGACTTTTAAAATGATTTATAACATAGAAGAATTAAAAGTGGGACTGAACCTGAGATTCCCTCCAATGCAAAGGATTTTGTGATTTCATTTGATTGGCATATGGAGACATCTGCTCCAAGACAACAAAATGGCTTAAGAGTGATCATGTCTTCTGTTTCTTTGGCGGGGAAACAATCAATTGGCCTGCATGACTAAGTTGTTTGAGTCTTTCAATTTCAGTGGTTCCTCTACTCTTGTGGCTTACAAACCACAGGATCAGAGTCACCAGGGAGTTTGAAAGAAAGATTCCAAGGCCTAAGCTCAGAGATTCTGATTCAGGGGCATCTGGAACGTGTTGCTGCAAAGCACAGATTTTATGGACGCTCAACTCTCCTCAGTATCCACTGGTAATACAGGAAAAAAAAAATACAGTATTTGATGCTCACAAGTACAATATACTCATAATTATATAAATTGGGAAGAAAGACTCCTGTGAAGGAATATTTCTAATGAATCCAGGTTGGAAAAGTTTAGGCTGCTGTGCAGGGAACTTGGACATTTGATTAGCAAGGCCCTTGGAGGAAGGTACACAATGACTCTAAGAAATAACAGAGCTGCCAGTGATGGAGTTTTCAAACAGGTGTCCTCTTGGGACCACCGCTGATCCCAGAATGGATAGGAATCCTTTCCTTCTGAGTTACTTGCCTGTTTTCAGCTGCAAGTAGCCTGCAGGCTGGGGAGTCCACGGGGAGGCAAGTACTGCCACAGACTGCAAGGCTGGGGTGTGTTGCTTCAGATCTGCAGTGACATTGCTGATCCCATAAACGCCCAGCGTTTCAATCACTGCAGCAGGCAAGTAGACCAGCCTCCCTTTGGTAGCATAATAACCAACAGTGACGTTGTGAGAATATTCCAGAATGTCCACCTACAAAACAAATGGACCCACAGAACTCAGTGTTCATTTCCGTGGCACTTTAAGTTCTTCTTGGTGTTTCTTAGAACCACAACTGTTACTCAGCATGGCTGAGGAACAGGACACTCCCATTCGACAAATATTCTAACAATCCCATAAGCCTACGGGAATTGTCAAGTCTCAAAATACAAGAATACAACAAAATATAGTTTATATTGAACCTATGGATACAGGAGTCAATCTATATTTAATTTAATTCTGGAATAGAATTAAATGTGTGTGTTGTTTTTTTTTTAATTCTTTAAGTGCCTCAGTATAATCCTGTGAGCATCAATTAGCACCCAAGAAGGCAGGCAGGAGACGGCAGGCAAAAGAGATTTCCAGGGAATGGAATGCTGGGAAAAACAGCTGTATCATATTTCTCATCATTTATAAACATTAAAAGGTAGAAGTGATAGATTAAGTGGAGGCCCTTCAGGACAGGGGTCAGGTAGTATATGAGGTGAATTCCTTTTTTTTTTTTTTTTTTTTTTTTGCGGTACGCGGGCCTCTCACTGTTGTGGCCTCTCCCGTTGCGGAGCACAGGCTCCGGACGCGCAGGCTCAGCGTCCGTGGCTCACGGGCCCAGCCGCTCCGCGGCATGTGGGATCCTCCCAGACCGGGGCACGAACCCGTGTCCCCTGCATCGGCAGGTGGACTCTCAACCACTGTGCCACCAGGGAAGCCCAAATTCCTTTCTTTAGAAGCTGAGAGAAGAACTGTTCAGACTTCACTCCATTCTTAGCTTGTGACTGGTTCAAGACCAAGGCAGGGATGGGCCATGGAGAGTTTCTCTTACAGCTGAGTCCTAAGGGACGTTGATGATCTGATCTCATTCTGACCCAACTGGAAGATTCTGAGACTTTCAATTTTATTCTTACTTTCTTTTGTTTCCTTAGTGTTTTATATCAGCAGTTCAGGGTGTTTTTAACACCTGCTTTCCTCCCCCTTATTCTTGCATCTCCATTAGGAGTGTCATGTGTATTTGCCAAAGAAACCAAGACAATTGATTTTGCAGCAGGCTGGGTGTGCCTTTGCTTGCTCCACACTGTGTGCTCCCCAGCACGTTGTTCCCTAAAGGCAGTGTTCAAGGTGACTTTAGATGGGACTTTAGGTGACTTTCTGGATGGAACATGGACTCAGCACCAAATGCCACCAAATCACCCAGCAAGAAAGTTACTCCCAGTCCAGTCCTTCCAATTACCTCAAGGAGCAGGTCTCAGTTTGAGGATAATTGACTTTTAACACCTCTCTAATCCTTGCTAACCATATTTTTAAACAAACAAAGGAACACCAGGCCCAGCCTTAATGCCTTCTGTAAGCAACAATGTCTAGCTTGAATTTAACAGACTGTTCCCATTATTTTCACCTTTTAAAAGTTTTGGCCACACCGCTCAGCTTGCAATATCTCAGTTCCCTGACCAGGGATTGAACCTGACCCATGGAAGTGACGGTGCAAATCCTAACCACTAGGCCACCAGGGAACTCCCTAGTCTCCTTTTTATGATTACCTTTTATTTGTGGCAAATGATCCTGATTGCCATTTATGGTGGTAATATCAAACATCCTTTCAAAAGAAACGTGTTTAAGTGTTTTTTTTTTAATTTTTTGGAGTATAGTCAATTTAAAATGTTGTGTTAGTTTCAGGTGTACAGCAAAGTGAATCAATTATACATATACATATATCCACTCTTTTTAAATTCTTTCCCATATAGGTCACTACAGAGTATTGAGAAGAGTTCCCTGTGTTATACAACAGGTCCTTATTAGTTATCTATTTTACATACAGTAGTGTGTGTATGTCGATCCCAATCTTAAGTGTTTTTTAAATAAAAGCTGATTTTAAAAAAAACTAACGTGTACTAATTGTCACAGCAGTCTGTGATGATATGCAAAAAAGGCAAAAGCTGTGAGGGTAATTTGCAAATGACCAAAGTTTAGTGAAAACTGTCTCAGGTAACCACATAGAAGCATTCACATTTTCAACTTTCAAATAAAGTTCCTGGTGCAGAGACCACAGATGCCTCTCGTGGAGAGCATTTCTTCTTTTTTTTTTTTTTCAGAATTATATAAAAGAGATTAACAATGACCAATAAACTGTGTACCCAATCTCCTTCCTAGTCCTTCATGTGGTGGTGGGGAAGGACCCCTAATCTGAATGCAGCTGGGGCACAAAGCATCAAAGGAGGAAGCGAGAACAATATTTTTTAGTGATGTAAAGGGTTGTCCACTGACTGCCGATCACATTTACTGCTTTAAAACTTGGAATCAAACCAAAAGGGTGTAAAGCAAGGCTTCCGTCACTTAGATATGCCATCAAAATCAGCTAGTGGTTGTTAAATAGTTCTTGGCATTAAAGTGTTTAGAGAAAAAAAAGTTTACTTCCCTATCTGCTGCTGGCAATTTAAGCAAAGGTGGACTCAGTTTACAAGTCAGAGTAATTTTTAAATGTCCAGAAATAAATCACTAATTGTTCACAATGGTGAGGAAGATAAAGGAAAAACACAATGGATGATTTCAGCAAAATTACACTGACACAATTAAATACTTTCCCCAAAACAACAGGATAATGGGACAATTTAAAACAGAACCTCCAGGCTTAAAAAAAAAATCTAGACATAAGGCAATTATCCTCAATTTTCCATCTCACAATTTGAACTTCTCCAGCTACCATGCATTACTATTTGCCCAAATGATGAAAGATCCTACTTCTGTTGTGGCTATGGTACCCAGGGAGGAAGAAAACAATCTAAACAGATTCTGGACCCAGGAGGAAGAGATAGATGAGCCTGGTTACAAAAGCAGGGGGCTTACATGAGCCAAGACGTCATTCTGGTGAAATGCCTTCCGCAATGCCTGTGTGAGCCCTCTGGCTACATTAAGCTTCAAGGTTTCACTGATCTGCACCCTCCTTTGGGTCACAAAGAGAACTGTGGGGCGAAACAGAAGCATGCAATCAGCGTAAGGCAGCAGACCTCCTAATTAATGAGCCCTCCTCTCCTCCCCAGCTACCCCCACCTCCTACAGGTTCTGAGCAAAGCTAGTGGGCACAGGTCCAACCAATGGGGCAGCAGCTCCATTGGTCCCGCTCAAGTCCTAAGGAAAGGAGGCCCCAGCCATTCGTGTGGCCCTAGTGGAGAGAGAGCTAGCATGCTGGCGGCACTTCACCTCTGACAAACGCTGCCTCTGACTCTGAAAGCCAGGCTAAGTCTCGCCTGCCCCTGACCAGTCTGCATGCAAGGAAATTCCTGGAACAGCATCCCTGCGAACATCCTTAACTGCAGGCCCTAAAACAGCCTAAATCAACCCTGCATCAGGAGGTGCAGTCCTCACCCCCCAAGTGGGACAGAGACAGGAATGGAGACCTGACATGGAGAAGAGGCATTTGTGATTCAACATGACAGGTGCTATGTGAAGGGAAGCCTAGGATGTGGTTGGAGGCCCTTGGAGGAGCATCCAGCCCTGACGTGGGCAAGGGCGTGGGGATCAGGGAAGGTTTCCGGGAGGAACTGTTGCTTCCACTGAGTCTTGGAGGATGATGGACGTGAGCCAGGCCAAGGCCGGAGGGACTGCCCCCTGCCACTCCCAGCAGAGGGAAGACCAAGTGCAAAGGCACAGGGGAGAGAAGTGAATTTTTCAGCCTACAATATCAGGCTCGGTCCTGGGGCAGTGGGAAATGAAGGGTTTAAAGCAAAGGCATGTATTTTAGGAGGCTCCCTGGACTCCAGACTGGAGAACAGATTGGAGGGTGGGGGAAGTCTGAAGGCAGAGAGAGAAATCTGGCTGTTGTTTCAGAAATTTAGGTGAGCGATGGTGATGGCGTGAACCAGGGAAGCGGCAGTGAGGGTGGAGGGAAGAGGTATTTAGGAGGTAGAACTGGAAGGAACCGGTCGTTGACTGGGGGTGGCTGGGGTGAAGGGAGGTTGTGAAGAAGAGGGAGGGGAGAATGTTCTAGATTTCCGCACCTAGGTGGCTGGGATGTGGAAAACCAGATGGTATAACTGCTTGAGGAACTGAAAAAGATACTGTGCTTTCTGCTCTGCCTAGTTTCACAATTTCCCATTTTAGAATAAGATACGTCTCAAGAGATAATTTCATTTAATTCTTTGCGGGGTGAAGAGGAAGGCGGGACATGAGCATTCAACACTGGCGTGTTCTTTCAAATAATGTGTCTAATGCTTTTTTATAGCAGACATTACCACACTATTAAAAGCATCCTGTGCCTTCTTGGCCCGTCTGCTGCAAATCAGAGGCGGGGGCTAAAAAAGATAGCATCTATGCGACTTTTTCAAGAAGGTCTCCTTTTTAACATCAGAAGAAATCTTGGGCGCCAACATAGTGTACGGTAGCTGTACTGTTAGTATCTGCTGGTTGAGAAGATACATGACAGAAAGCCTTTCTGAGTTCTGTAGCCCTTCCCAAGATTCTGTATTTTACCGATCACATCATTCACGCATGTGAGACATCGCTGAAGTCTCTACACGCAAACTTTGGTGTACATTTGCTTTCTCAGACTCACGGGCAGAACTGGTTTCCCAGGGGCCTCTGATATCAGGATGGATCCCAGGACTAGAATCCATGTCACATGATGCCCCTCTCCTCTGTCACTTGATAAAGATCAGGGCTTCTCAACCTCGGCATTACTGATGTTTTGGGTTGGACCGTTCTTTGTTGCCTGACTGTCCTGTGCACTGTAGGATGTTTAGCAGCATCCCCGGTCTCTAACTCACTAGATGCCTGTAACACCCTCCCTACCCTCCAAGTTGCAGACACCCAAAAACATCTCCAGACATGGCCAAATGTCCCCTGGTAGCTGGGCAGGGGGGCAAAATCTGCCCCCCTGGTTGAGAACCACCGATCTCAAAGAAATCTAATAATTCTGCTACACCTCTGAGGCCAGGATGCACTTGCTGCTTTGAAGTCAAATCAGGACAGTGGACTCTTACCTGTCCTCACCAGGAGCTTCCTGGACATGTGACACTCCAGGTTGGATGCCATTTTGCCAGTTGTGACCATGGCCGTGGACACAGCGGGAAGAGCAGCGTCTGTGTTTTCTGCTGACAAAGGCGGCATCCGGGTGGCCCTTACTGGTGCAGTGATGGACGTCAAGGCTGCCGTGATTGTCAGCGGGCGTGCGGTGGACACCTTGGGCATGTTTGGGTTGGTAGGGTTCAGGAAGCCCGTATACATGGCTTGTGGTTTCCTGGGGAGGTGTGTTGTGGACAACAGGCCAGAGGCAGTGCCCGTGTTCCCTTGCATGGCCGTGGGAGTGCTCATGGTGTGTGCTGCTCTTGCAAACATGTAGGTCGGCGTGAACGAGAAGGCTGGATGGGCTGCCCCTGGTGTCGCCTTTGAGTCAGATGCTGTGTTGCTTGTGACGTTTCTAGCTACAGCAGTGGTCCAGCTGCTCTTGACTAATCCCGAGGCCACGGCCGAAGGGCTGCTGCCGGTGCCCTTAGCAACCAGGGCTGCAGACGGCCCCAGTGGACTTGATTTCCGAAGAAACAACATGGTTGCTGCTGTTGGTTCTGCCTTGGGCGACACCGAGGAGTCCACTGCAAAGAGAGAAAAGCGAAGTTTGTCATTGGTCCGGAATGCACACACCACTGTGGGAATGAATGGACGTAACTTATGGGTTTGCTGGGGTGAAAAGCCTCTGAGCACTGGAATTTAGGCAAAACAGCTTTAGGTTCGTTAAGTCGATTAACCATAATGAGAATGCCACTTAGAGCAAAACTATGGTTGGAAATAAGGACACTTAAATTCTGAATACTTTCCAAAAAATCAGTCGGCAGAAGATCAGAGGCCTGACCATCTGGACTGCTAACTCCTTCACCATCCTGGAATCAGATATATCTGCTCCTTCTGAGCAAAGCTGGGTATCTGTGTTGAGCTTGAAGATGCTTTGGCTCCAGAAGCAGTCACACCTATTTTGGGGGGGTGGGGTACCAGGAAACAAACTACCTGCATTAGTGGCTGCACCTGTCCACTTCTCGGGGCGCTGAGAAGCCGGCAGTGCTTTGGATGGGGTCCTGAATAAGGCACTGGTTGATAGAGGAGGAGATTCAGCAGTAGAGTGATATCTCGGGATACTCTGGAACAGTGGGGAAGCATTTATCACTGGAGGTGGATAGATGTTGCCAGAAATTTGGAAACCTGTATCCATTCCATCTGAAAGCATTTCCCATAAGCTAGCTGTGGAAGTTAGACTTGGAGAGGTCAGCACAGGAGAGTGTGTTGGATGGGCAGGCAGCCGTAGATGGGGATGAGACATAGAATGTTGACTTATGGATGGGTCATCTTCAACCTCAGCTGTTTGAAAGTCTCTGGAATAGTTGTTAGTGTTTATGGACAAGAAGTCTGTATGGTTTCCAATTATGGTAACGTCTGACTGTTGGACGAGCTGGTTAGTGCTTCTACCAGAGACTGGATCCTGAATGCTAAAGCCTTCTGCAGTCGCTAAATGCCCAACATAATCTTTGAAATCCCGAGATTTTATTGTACTGGCAGCAGAATTTAAACCACCGGGAGGAGCAGTTGAAGCTGAGTGAGTTTCCCAACTTGTGGAGTTAATTGTGTGCCCGTTCACATCATAATTTGTTTGTTGCAGCAAGCCAGCTATCATTGGTTCTGTTGAAAGGGATCCAGTTTCTGCTGCAAGAGAATGCCAGAAAACATCTGTGATTGCTGGCTTCTTCATGTCTCCCATTGTTGAGAAATCATAGACCTCATTGGAGGAGGGAAATGCTGTCACCTGTTTGGAAGCTGAAACTGGCAACCCAGAATGGTCCGTCACAGCTGTGTAAGTATCTGGCTTGGTGTTGGAAGAGCTATGAGATGGGGAAACAGTCTGGGTGGCTTGTGCGAAGGGGATGGAAGATGGAGATAATTCTGAAGGAAAGAGGTTTGTTCTTGGTGGCGTAATGTCTGAAGAAACCCGATCAGTGCTAAAATCAGAGGTGACTCCACTCACAGCGTGAAGACTTGGCCTCTCTTTACTTGAAAGGGTCTGGAGAGCAACTGTCAAATTTGCCTTTTTGTTTTTCTTTAAAACAGCTGTTCCGCTACCTTCTTTCTGCAAGGGAAATGTCCAAGTCGTGGAAGGAAGATTAGGAAATGTGCTTGAGAGGAGCAATACTGCAGCTGCAGTAGGAGAGGATCCATAATTTCCTGCTTCTTGAGGAGTTGGCACTGGGGGCATGGCGGATGGAGAGGCATGATTCCCTGCCAGCTGGAGGAAAGAAGGCATGGAGGGGAAGTCTGCCACTGCGCCATTTGATGGGGATGTGAGAACCTCACCAGAAGGGATTTCTTGCCCTCGGCTGGCTGGGGTGAGAGGCAGAGAAGGCACCAAAGGGGAGGATGTGTGTTCTGCTGAAAGGGTGGGCCCTTTGGAATTCTCTGGAGCTGCTGACAAATGCAGGGGGTGAGCAGAGTCCTTTGCAGGAGCAGGGGCTGCCTTTCGGCTGATCATTCCCACTGCCACCGATTCTGCAGCCTGGACAGGTGAAGACACAGCCTCATGGGCCACGGTGCTCTTAAAGGCTGGCAGAGACACCCCATTACGTGCTCTTTCGTAAGCTTCAATTGGCTGGGTGGATGCAGGACTTGGAGCCCCTTCCAACATCGATGATGAGGGTGTTCCACCTGGAAGCTGAAGAAGACTTCCGGGAGCTAGGGGAGGGAGAGACAGACGGGCCAGGTCGGCCACGGAGCTCAGAAACTCAGGTGTGTGAGAGACTGCTGAGTGAGGACCCTCTGCTGGGCTTGAGGATCCAGGAAAACCTAGACGAGGGATGCCTATTAAGTCCTGGGCATTTTTGGATGGAGTGTGGTTCATTTCCTCAGCAAATGGGTTTAGGGGATTAGCTATGCTCTGACTTGAGGATGAGTCAGTTGGAGCTGTTTGGGGGAATAAAAGCACTTTGGTGGGTCGCTCTGCTGGCTTAGAAAAGATGATGGAATGAGGTGAGTCAGGAGACAATGAAGAAGATGAAGATGAGGGGAGAGCGTCTGCCCTCGGGGAATGCAGTTCGGCCATGGAAGGAGTCCCTACCCACGGTGGCCGGGATGGGAGGCCAGCACGGAAGGACGCCACTGGTGGGAGAGGGGACAGTGTGGGAAGCATGCTGGTGTGAGGCAAACCTGACACGGCGGCTGCTTCTTTTCCCCCTGGAGGTCTTGGTTGGACCAGGGCCTCCGTAGAATCCTTGGAAGGCTCGAGGGAGGCACTATGTCCACTGCCTTGGTAAGGGGAAGGAGAGAAGTCCCCATGGGCCCGAACTTGGCGGTGTGTCTTGGGCGGAGGCGTCTGCGCAGACTGTGGCCAGCTAGTGTTGTCAGGGGACCGTCCCGGCACAGGCTGCATTCTGTCCACCGCTGAGGAAGACCGGACTTCGGACAAGGGCCATGTTGGTGAAATCCGTAACAATTTCCCATGAGGAAATGACACGGGGGTTGGGGTGACAGTGATCTGTAGATTGTCCCTTCCTGTGAAACAAAGGATCAAGCAGTCAGGCGTCGGCTCATCACAGGTCCTGGAGAGAAGGGTAGGCCAGACAGGCACCGCTCGGACCTCACAGAGCTTCCACCACATCACAGAAGACTCATTAAACACATTCAAACGATAACTTAGGTAATTACAAACACATAGATGCTGCAGCTAACCTACAGGGCAGTGTTGGTGAGAAGTGGTCTCTGATGAAGTGACATTTAAGCAAAGATGTGGAAGATACTTGTGTATTTTAAATCTCTTTTCTGTTCCACCTACAAGGGTTGGACTGTGAAACTCACAACCTGGAAAATCAAAGATGAACATGGCTCCCTGCCATGGCCAAGGACACCAACATAAATCCCATCCAATAATCCAAAATGCAAAAGGAAAGGACTGTGTATCTGAATGCAGATCTTTTTTTTCAGACCCTAGGGCATCTCAAGCACAATAACTGAGGTAGCCTGTGTTTGGGAACATGGCACCAAGGAGACATATTTATTTTGTTGGATGTAAAAGGATTCCTGATGCTATTGTTCACACCATGTCAAACAGCAAAGGGGATTTCTTTCAAATTAGGCTATTTCTGAGAGAAAAACTATCCACATCCCATGTAGGACCAGAGACACCTCTCATGAGGGCTGGTGTCACTCCCAGCACCTGCAGAGAAACCAGCACGAATGAGCAAAACTGCAGGCAGAAAGGCGAGGTGACGGGGCAAAAAGGTGACTCCGCAGGAAAGGAGGCAAGGAAATAACTGATCAGAAAGCTGTGGGAATTCCATGCTTGGGAAGAGAAACGACATCCTGCTTGAGGATTCTCTGATGCCCCTTTCCACAGTGGTGCCGATGGTGTTGATGACCCCTCAGAGGTGGCTAAGTGCCCTTAAATAGTCATTTTAAATTAAAAATAACAAAGAAAAGGTACTCCTAGAGCTTTCTATGTTATTGGCCAAAAAAAACGTTAGAACCATCCAATAGAAGCAGACATACCAAGAGCTGAAGTCAGAAGACCTGGGTTCGCACGCACCCTCTAGCCACCCGCAGCTGTGTGTGCATCTGTGGATTGCTGTGGCTGGCGTGAGGGCAACAAGCACACTCTAACTGCCCCGCTGGCTGGCTGGGAGGAACAGAGGAAATCATGGAGGTGGGAGGAAGGGCTCCCCAAGCAGAAAAGCACCAAACAAATGCTTAAAAAAAAAAAATCACTAAACAAGTGCGCGGTCATTACAGGCTCTAAGTCCCTGTGTTTTCTGTTTATTTGTTTAACAAAAGAGGACACTATGCTCCAGAGTGGAGACATCATTGCCAGAAGCCACATAACCCATCAGGGACAGAAGCAGGTCCAGATGCGAGGTTCCCTCACTCCCATTGCAGTGTCTTCTTCCCAACTGCTTCTCCCAAACCAGTTCTAGCCTTCACTCCACCCCCGTTGTATCCTGCCACCAGAAAACCAAACAACTAAAGCTGAAGCTTTCAAATATTTGAGCTTTTAGAATATGAAACATACTCTGAGTCACAAAAGCATAAACGTGATGATTTTCTGAAATATTGTTTTCGGTTTCATTTTTTAAGATGGAAAAAGCAAGGACAAACGATGTCTTTTACTCTGAATTAACACACAAAAAAATAACTTTCCTTTCTGATTCTTCGCTTTCTTGTTTTAAAAATTCCCCATTCTTGGGATTTACAGATACCCAAGGAATTAGCCGTAAGTCATTTTTAGAACACATCAGGATATAAGCCAATAGTACAGCAGTCGACGGCCTTGTTCATTTAATTTTGCAAGTGAGAACCAACCCCTTCTCCTGGGCAAGCCATCTTCATAAGCCAGGCTCAGCCTCTTTGTCTCCTTGTCGCCAGATCAAAATCACTACAGCCCTTACCTGCAGGACCCAAAGCTTCCTCCGGCCTCTGTTAGCAAAAATGCACCTTTTACAGGAAAAGTGCCAAATGTATATACAGCTATAGGACAAAAAAGTCTACACAGCCTTTCATTAAAATATCTGCACTCCCTGGGAGCTGCCTCATGGTTTGCAATGAAAAGTGTGTTTCTGTTACCAAACTCAGCCTAAGGAGGCATCCATGCTCCCTTGACTGCAACTTTACATGGAAGGCTGATACGACTGTCATGCCTCAGTCCTTCTTGTTCATGATGCTCGTCTCCTAGATAGACTCAGCTTCACACTTGTCCTGCAGCCTTGTCTGGTTATGTATATCGGCGGTACTTACATGAGTGCATATAACATCCATCTAATGTAGTGTTTGCATTTTGGCACTTTCCATTAACACTTTAGAATCCATTTTTATTACTGGTATGTCAGATGAAATCTGTGTAGGATTTCTTCTTTTGCACTCTCATTGCAATGGAGTCAACCATGGGTTCAACTCATGGATTCCAGAGTCAACCAAATTAAACCGTTTTCACGTAAGTACCCTTCTAAGTCAAAGAGGATATGACAGGCAAAGCAGTTTTTGCTTTCAGAAATATTTTTTACAAACTCTTTCATAAAGATCTTACAAACAGGAAGGGGAAGTGGGTGTTGGATGATTAATACAAGGGGGATCGTAATTGACTGAATGGGCACAGCCAAAGGAGGCTGAAGTAAAGGAATAGTCTCTAGTGGACTTGCCTCTGCTAAACCTTGTTGTTTCTAGACTAGGACCCGGTGTTTCCCAAGCTATCCCTTACAAAACACAGTGTCCCAGATGCCTCATGAAGAAAAGTTTCAACAAGCTAACAATTCTGAGCACTGTTGTATACTACACGCACACCTAACAGTCACTAATGTTATTCACCATATATTTCTGGCTTTCCACCTTCAGAGCATATAATAGGACTGCACTTCCCGGATACCTCTGTGGTTGGGTGGGGCCATGTGACTAGTTCTGGTCAATGAGTTGTGAGCAGAAGTGACAAGTGTCACTTCTGGTCTAGAATATTTATAATCAATGCTGGAGCAAGACTCTCCAGAATTTGCTTTCTCTGAAGAAAAAAAAAAAAAACCCTAGCAATATTATATCTCAGTAAGCTGTTATGAAGAAGAATGAGGAGGAACCTAGTAATCTTCAAAATGTTTGTAGGTTGGTCCACCAGCGTGAGTCCTTTAGGGACTATAATAAGCAAAAGCCCTCTGCTGTAAAAGTGTGTACAGGTAGCATGTGCAAAAAATAAGCTTTTGCTCTCTTAAATCACTGCAATTTGGGGGTTATTTGTTACTGCAGCATAACCTAACTTCCCCTAACCTATTCAGAAATTGGTATCAGAGTGGATTTGGAACTTAAATGGGCATACTCCCATGTATATCAACATTTAAATAAAGGCTGAGAAGTCCCATAATCAAGAAAACGTAAGTGCCTGGGATGCAGTACAAACTCCATGAATTGATGTTGGATGGTTTAATTAAACTTTGGCCAAAATTGATCAAGTATATTTAACTTCTGAAATATGTTCAGGATATTTCTCAAACATATTTGACCTCAGAACTTGGTGACTAAAAAAACTCCACCAATATACATAAAGCTAAGGATGAAAGCATGTTCACTGAATTAGCAAATGATAGCAAATTCAAAAGAATAATTGATATGAAGAATTCCAGAGAAACATGCTTCAAAGACATGTCAACTGACTGAAATTATTGTTGAAGGAAGACATAAATTAGGATTAAGTATAAAGGCTTACCCTTAATCCACATATTACCTAGACAAGAACAGAATGGGGGAGCTTCCCTTTAAGGATAGCTTACGTTAACTATAGGTAGGGTTGACTGGAGCTCATTATAAGCTACAATAGGAATGTAGGCTAGCAAGGAAAGTATAAATTCTTAGGCTGCATTAAATTTTTTTCACTCCTGAAATAAAAAACTATTTCATACTTAGGAAATAATAGTTATAACATCTGTATGTAAGAATAAATGCATAAAGAATAAATAACAAAAAACATACATGGTCTCTGGCTTCATGGACCTCACAGTCTTATGGGAGATGTGGAGTTAAATCAGACATTCTCACAAATGTGAAAATGATACATGTTACAGATGAAAGATGCATAGTCCTTAAAAGCATGCAATAAGAGGATGTGACCTGATCAGGCAGGTCAGAAAGCACATCACTGAGAAAGTTACTATCAAGTTGAGAGCCAAAAAATAAGGAGAAATTAATCAAGCCAAGAGGGTAGGGGAAACATTCCATGCAGAGAGAAGAGCATATGCAAAGGCCCCGTGGCAGGAAGAAGCATAAGTAGTACAAAGAACTAAAAATGCAACCATAGCAAGATCAAGTAGAACATGAGTGGCCATGACATAAGGCTGAAGAGGTAGTTGATGACTGGACCATTGAAGTGTCACAGATTTTAGTTCAAAGAGGAGTGGGAGGGAATGGAGTTGAGGGTGGGTGATGTACAGGAGCAAATCTGTGTTTCAAAACAATCATTCTGGCTACAGAGTGAAGAACAGACTGTAATGGGCAAGAGTGGACAACAGAAGACTAGTAAGGAAATACCTGCTGTGGTCCAGGTATGTGATGACAGGAAGTTGTAAAGAGGAGCTGAGCCGTGGGTGGGAGATTGAAATGGATAATCCTTCTCGGTCCCTTTCAATTCTCAGAGTTCAAGACAGTATATTCCTTTAAATATGTGTGTGTTTACAATGTTCATTGTAACTCTATTTACAATAGCCAGGACATGGAAGCCACCTAAGTGTCCATCGACAGATGAATGGATAAAGAAGATGTGGCACATATATACAATGGAATATTACTCAGCCATAAAAAGAAATGAAATTGAGTTATTTGCAGTGAGGTGGACAGACCTAGAGTCTGTCATACAGAGAGAAGTAAGTCAGAAAGAGAAAAATAAATACCATATGCTAACACATATATATGGAATCTAAAAAAAAAAAAAAGGTTCTGAAGAACCTAGGGGCAGGACAGGAATAAAGACGCAGATGTAGAGAATAGACTTGAGGACACGGGGAGGGGGAAGGGTAAGCAGCGACGAAGTGAGAGAGTGGCATGGACATATATACACTACCCAATGTAAAATAGATAGCTAGTGGGAAGTAGCCACATAGCACAGGGAGATCAGCTCGGTGCTTTGTGTCCACCTAAAGGGGTAGGATAGGGAGGGTGGGAGGGAGATGCAAGAGGGAGGAGATATGGGGATATATGTATATGTATAGCTGATTCACTTTGTTATAAAGCAGTAACTAATACAACACTGTAAAGCAATTATACTCCAATAAAGATGTTAAAAAAAAAAAGATTCACTAATGGGAGGCAAAAAGGAAAACGTGGGCAACATGTGATCCCTCACACTTTTGTGGAAAATATGGAAATATAGTATGGTCATGCCCTGCATCTCTATGAAGTATTGGTATTTGATAAAAACTTGAATTAAAAATTTAAAAATGTGTGTGTTTGTGTATGTGGTGGGTTTTTCTTTTTTTTTAATGACGGCAAATTCTCCAATATGCTTCTCGTTGAGAGGTGGGGGTCTAGGTCCCCATCCCTTGGGTGGACTTGAGACTGTTAAACCAATTAGAGTGTGGCAGAAATAGTGCCATGTGACTTCTGAGGCTACCATCATAAAAAGCAGCTTTTGCTTGGTCTTTGGAATGCTCCCCTCCATACCCCTCCCTCACTGTTCCTCCTGGAACCCAGACCCTGCTCTGTGAGCAGCCCAAGCCATGTGGAGAGATCACGCGCAAGTACTCCAGTCAATAGTCCCAGCTGAGCCAAGCTTCCCAGTCATCCCAGCCCAGGCACAAACAGGTGAATGAAAAAGCCTCCAGATAATTCTAGCCCCCAACCATCTGAATCACTGTGGTTGTTTGAGTCTTCCCTATGGAGCCCCCAGACATCAAGAAGCAGAGACAAGCCATCCCCTCTGTGCTCTGTCTAAATTCCTGAAACCACGAGCACAACAAAATGGTTGTTGTTTTACAACACTTAGCTAGGGGTGGTATGCTGTGCAGAAATAATAACTGAAACAGTACAGGGCTGTGTCCCTCACTTCTGGGAGTGAGTCTCTATACCCTTGATTAGATTCTCAAAAGGATTCAGAAGCCAAAAAGACAGTTAAGAAGCCTTCACTTCAATAAAAAATACTTCTGCTTTACACATAAGATTTTAGAACTCTGTCTCTGCTAATAAAAATATTTCTGTATTGGACTTCCCTGGCGGCACAGTGGTTAAGAATCCACCTGCCAATGCAGGAGACACAGCTTTGAGCCCTGGTTCCGGAAGTTCCCACATGCAATGGAGCAACTAAGCCCATGTGCCACAACTACTGAGCCTGCGCACCACAACTACTGAAGCCCACACACCTAGAGCCCGTGCTCCCCAACGAGAGAAGTCACCGCAATGGGAAGCCCGCGCATCGCAACGAAGAGTAGCCCCCACTTGCCACAACTAGAGAAAGCCCACACACAGCAACAAAGAGCCAATGCAGCCAAAAATAAATAAATAAATAAATAAATAAATAATAAATTAATTAATTAATTAAAAATATTTTTGTATTAATTAAAGATGCATCACAGAAAGAAGAAAGGAAGAAAAATTTTGAGGAGAAATGAAAGGTAGGTGGTATAGGGAAAGTAAATTACAAGAAGTAGGACAACACCAAATTACAGAGGGCTTAAAACACACTCACAGGAAGGAAGTGAAGTAGAAGCTTGGTAGAGGTGGTACGTTGGACAGACTAAGACAGCCCCACGATCCCTGTCTCTCGGTGGTCACGCCTTTGTGTGACCGCTCTCCTGGAGTATGAGCAGAACCTGTGACATGCTTCTAACCAAGAGACTATGGCAAAGGTGACAGACCGTCACCCTCATGATCTTACCTTATATTAGACTCTATCTTGCTAGCAGACTCGCTCTTCTTGATGGCTTGATGAATTAAGAGGCCATATTGAGAAAGCCTGTGTGGCAAAGAGCTGTTTGTGGCCTCTAGAACTGCAGGTGGTCTCTAGGGACTACAAGTGGCGGCTCAGAGCTGAGGGTGGCCTCCGGCTGACAGCCAGCAAAAAGCCAGGGCCTTCAATCTGGCGGCCACAAGTAAATGAATTCTGCCAACAATCTGGCTGAACTTGGAAGTGGATTCTTCCCCAGCCAAGCCTCTGGATGAGAACACAGCCCAGCTGACACCATGACGGCAGCTTTATTAGACATTGTACAAAGGACCCAGACAAGCTATACTCAACCTCTTGACCCATGGAAACTGTGAGATCATAAATGTGTGCTGTTTCAAGCTGTACAGTTTGTGGTAGTTGACTACACAACAGTTGAAAACTGATATAAGTAGGCAGTAACACGCTGTGGAAGGGTATATGGTGCCGAGGGAATGAAGAAGAAGAGACGGAGCACGAGGTACCATGGCTGAAGTGTAGCCTGAAGGATGGCGAGAAGGTGTACTCAAGACAGCAAAAAAGGAGCACAAATTAATATGTTTGTTCGGACTATCACAGAGAACAGCTGTGAAGTAACAATTCTAACACAGTACCTGGGACTCGGAGGAAGTTATTTGAAGAGAACACAGGGCTTTGCAAGAGCAGAAACAAAGCCACAGCAGCAAATGGCGCCAGACACGTTGGAATGTTGCTATGAAACAGGGTGTACTCTTCTGTTTAAATCCCATTTTTCAGGGGAAAAAAAAAGCCACAGCATTCTAATCAAATTACTGAATTCTTATTTTTCTCAATGAACTCCTGCTGACTCTCCAATCTCCACTCCTCCATAACTTTCTTCTATTTAGAATAAATGGATTATTCTTTGCTGAAAATATGGCAACAGTCTTCAAAAAATGTACAGAAAGCAAAGATAAGTCCCACACATTACAGAGGGAGATGAAAGACAGTGGTGTTTTTCTGCACAAGCCCCAGGCTGGCTACCCTTTCTGAGCATTTACAAACATCATCCATTCCAGGGACAAGCCAACAATTACCTTCTGTTTGGACAGTGTTTCCCACAAAGGGACTGGTAATCTAAAGAACTGTAAAGGGAAGTAGTTTAGATGGTAGAGATTTAAGGAGGCTCTAGATGAAGAAAGACAAGGAGCAAAGATCAACTTATGTTGCAAACGAGTGAAAGCAAGCAAGACGAAGACCCTCAAAATAATGAAAAAAAAGTTAACTTGAGTCAGCTCTTCCCTTCCTCAGGCAACAAGGATCGGTGGTCCCATAAATGCTGCTCAGCAGACAACCGACACACACGCACTTTAAACCAAGCTTATCTGAGCCAGGTTTAAATAAAACCATGACTCTCAGAGCTTCAGGAAAGAGATAAGTCACTCCTGTCCAAATATCAGACTTAATAATAAAGTGCACAAGCTTGCACGCACAGGTTAAGTATCAAGTGCTTCTGTTGCTCAGCAAGTGTGCAGAGTCCCAGGGCAGCTAAACTTCGCCTTCAACGAAGAGTCCAGAAACAGATCATTAACATAATGAAACATCAAAAGTTAAGAAAGGCTTGGCCAGGCCTGGAGGCAGAGTCTGTCACTGACTAATGTCAAAATGGTGAGAACGACCTCCCTAGTCTCCCCAAACCTCAGAGATCCACGTGGGAACACGGAGATGCATAATGATGGATTGTTCAGGCCTCTGTCTTCCTGAGGCCCCATATTACCTGTACATAAGACGCAGAGCCGGGCTGCAATGCTGCTGCCTGCACCGGGCACACTTTAACCTCACAGAAGCCCCCAGGTACAGCAGACTCCTCTGCTGATGCAGCTTCTCACCTGAGCCTCTTTCCTCAGTCCCCAGGGCTGTGTCAGTCCCCTGGTCATGGCTGTTTTCAGAGAACCTCTTTTCCAGAGCCCTCAGAGTCTGCTACTTAAGGAGCGTTCTCATTCAGGTTCACAGGGCCTCTGCGCTGCCCTCCCTGGGTTGCTTCCTGGTTTCCTCAAAACCACTCTTGTAACCCCGCCACAGTCCTTTCCCAATCAGCGCTGTTCCTTTCTTTGACTGCTGGCGACATGGAGGGGAAGACAGCCTTCCACAGCCGGCCTAATGCGTGATGAGGCATGGCTGCATTTCCAACCAAGGTCAAGAAACCATCCACTTTGTCCCGCTCCCCGCTCACCAGCAGGTTTGCTCCCTGCAGCACTTAAAGGAAAGCAAACCTGATCCCCAACAACCCTTAAATGTAAGAAACTAAGGCAACCAATTAATAAATATCCCAAACTCTTCTTCCTTGTATGTCAGAGAAAAATAGCTGAGGCTTTCTACCAGGTCCCATAGTCAGACTGCCTGGATTCAAATTCCACTCACTCCTCTATTTGCTGTGTGACCTTGGACAAGTTACTTAACCTCTCTGTGCCTCAGTTTCCTCAGGAGACAATTACAGTCCCTACTTCATGGCACCCACAGTACGAAATTGTTTTAAGGATTAAAATGAGGTGATACATGTCAAGTCCTTAGAACACTGCCTGGTACTCGTGCTCCTATACGGCTAGCTAGTATTGTTATTGTTATTTTATTACCTGTTGAGCCCAGAGTCGACATGGAAGTACTCAGAAGCCTCCTCAGAGGATCTGGATACCAGTCAGAACTTAGAAATGCCTGCAGATCATGCACTGTCACAATCCCACACATCTGTGGAACCCGTTCCAGTTTGCACAGTATTGTCATACCCTCAACCCACCTTGTTCCTTACAGTTCCTGTGAGGTAGAAGATAAAGGTTATTATCCCCATTTTACAGGTGAAGAAACCAGGGTTCAGGGAGGTCAAGTGCTGGCTTGTCCAAGGTCGCTCTGAGAGTTACCCTATAGCCAAGCATGACTCAACCCCTTTGACCTCAGATCCAAGGCTCTCTGTTCCACATGAGGAGTAGGTCTTGCTCCATCTCCAGGTCTGGGGTGGGCTCCATCCTCCAGCCCACGTGGTAGCTGCCCTCCTCTCCTGAGTCTGATGATGAGTCTCTCTCCTTGGTGCTGCTTTGACAAACATTACTGGAACACAGCTCTAAATCACCAAGACCTGTCAGGCTTCGATTCCCAGAAGGTCAGAAGAGATGGATTAAGCATCACTGCTATGCTGAAGCATCCACCCCACACCCCAGACCCCACAGTCCTGAAGTTTGGCGCCTGGGATGTCTTTGCCTAAGATGATTTCTCCTGGGGCTTTTTAAGACGAAATGCACCAGTTAATAGAATCAAATTGCCATTCCTTGAAGTGATGCCAGCAAACAGAGGTTCTGTTTACTGCTTCGACAGAAGCATTTTAACTTTCAAAGCTCCTTCACAGCTATTTTCTTTTTCTTTTAACATATTACAATTTTTAAATTTTTATTTATTTATTTTATACTGATTTTTGGCTGTGTTGGGTCTTCGTTTCTGTGCGAGGGCTTTCTCCAGTTGCGGCGAGCGGGGGCCACTCTTCATCGTGGTGTGCGGGCCTCTCACTGTTGCGGCTTCTCTTGTTGCGGAGCACGGGCTCCAGACGCGCAGGCTCAGTAGTTGTGGTTCACGGGCCCAGCCGCTCTGCGGCATGTGGGATCTTCCCGGACCAGGGCACGAACCTGTGTCCCCTGCATTGGCAGGCGGATTCTTAACCACTGCGCCACCAAGGAAAACCCGTTTTCTTTTTTTTTTAAGTTTATTGCTTTCAAATCCTTTGTGAAACAGGTTTAAAAATAAAGTTGATCTTCCCCCTTTATAACAGTAATACATTTCATTTTCAGTATTTTAAAACCTTGGCATATGTGATCATTACAGAAAATTCAGAAAAGATGGAAAAGTAGAAAAGAAAAAAAACCCCGTGCTGCCCTCAGCCCTCTCCATGTGCATGTCCAGCTACACCAAGAAAACTAGGATTCATACTGTGGTGACTTGTACTTCCGGACTTCATTCTTGGGAAAGTTTGGGTTAGCTTGCTTTTCAGACTGGTGATCACACTGCACATACAAATTTGCACCTACTTCTTGTCTTTTAACATTATATTAAGGCGTTTTTCCACATTGGATAAGGCTGTATATTATTTCCACTAAGATGTGGTATCATAATTTGTTTAACCATCCCCTAACTGTTAGTATACAGGCTGCTTATAAATTTTCAGTATTATAAATAATGGCCTCATCTCCTTCCAATTCTGTCATCAAAATCCATATGTGGCAGATGGGACAGATACAATGACCTCCTCTTATGGACTAGGACAGCATACACACAGAAGATCATCTGCATCGAGAGAAGTAAACCAATGGGACTTGGAGTTTCTCTCCTACCCCTATGCCCTGGCACCCTTCTGATCTTTCGGATAGGGTCATGTATAAATTTAAAACTTCATGATGGCCTAACTCAATGATAGAAGACACAGTTAGCCACCAGTAACTGACCTTCACAACTAGGGCAATCCTACTGGCAAACCTTCCCAAATTCCGTATTAATTTTTACTATTTCATTCTGATGGCCTTAAGGGGAGTTGAGACCATTTAAATCCATTAGGCAAGATACTGGAGATCTAGGAAATTCTGGACCTAGAGAAAAGCAGTAACAGGAGCTCAGAGAGTTGAGCAAAAAGACAACATATTACTAGTCTTCCCCCATGTTGAAAGGTTTAAATGTAAACCACTCCTAAGTGATAGTCCCATAATTAAGATGGCACTGTTCCCACAACTCTTCATTTTTAGCTCTATTAGAGTACTTCCCTTCTGCTTAGTATTACAGCCAGTTGTCTCCCTTATTTGCTCAATCACTTAACATTTATTCCACAAATACATATTGAATGCTTTATCTGAGTGTCGCTGTTTTACAAAGATTGACAAACTGTAGGGCTTCCCTGGTGGCACAGTGGATAAGAATCTGCCTGCCAATTCAGGGGACACAGGTTTGATCCCTGGTCTGGGAAGATCCCACATGCCGCGGAGCAACTAAGCCCGTGTGCCACAACTACTGATTCTGCGCTCTAGAGCCCACGAGCCACAACAACTGAAGCCCGTGCTCCATCTGCAACAAGAGAAGCCACCACAATAAGAAGCCCGCGCACGGCAATGAAGAGTAGCCCCCGCTCACCACAACTAGAGAAAGCCCGCGTGCAGCAACAAATACCCAACGCAGCCAAAAATAATAATAAAATTTTTTAAAATAAAAAAAAACAACAACAACTGTGATCTCACTGGGAAGGTGGCCAAAGGTCACGGTTTAGGGTGTGGGACCTGGGGACAGAGCAGCTGATGGCCTTGTTCCAGCTGTGTAAATTTAGGCAAGTTAGTACCTCTCTATGCCTGTTTCCTCCTTTCTAAGATGAGGATGGTAGGAATTGCTGTCTCACAGGCTGTTTTGAGGCTTAAATGCATTAATACATGTAGGGTTTTTGAAACATAACCTGGTATGTGGTTAGCAGTCAAAATGTTACTTGGGGCTTCCCTGGTGGCGCAGTGGTTGAGAGTCCTCCTGCCGATGCAGGGGACACAGGTTCGTGCCCTGGTCCGGGAAGATCCCACATGCCACGGAGTGGCTGGGCCCGTGAGCCATGGCTGCTGAGCCTGCGCGCCCGGAGCCTGTGCTCCGCAATGGGAGAGGCCACAACAGTGAGAGGCCCGCGTACCGCAAAGAAAAAAAAAAAAGTTACTTGTTTTACATTTGGTAGTGTATATATGCCCATGCCACTCTCTCACTTCATTCCAGCTTACCCTGGACCCTCCCTGTGTCCTCAAGTCCATTCTCTATGTCTGCGTCTTTATTCCTGTCCTGCCCCTTGTTATAAAGCAGAAGCTAACACACCATTGTAAAGCAATTATACTCCAATAAAGATGTTAAAAAAAAAAGTTACTTGTTATGATTATCATCAAGGGGCACAAAATGCAACTGAGAGGTTTCAGAGGCATATCTTTTTTCTAAACTATGATAAAAATAAATTCTTATACTCCCACTTTTGAGGGTAAATTTATTCTATCTTCTCAGGAATAGTTCTCTTTCCTTACAATGAATCCCTTTTCCCCAGCCGTAATTCTCCAGTGAGTACCTGAATAATCCATCTGGCTTTCTTAGGCATTAGTAAGACTCACAGAGCTTCTGCATTAGATTTCTCCCCTGAAGTCTGCTTATTTCCACAGTTGAGAATGTGGTTTTGAAGATGATTTATTCAGCATAGTTGCCAAGTGAACACTTTCCCAATAAGATTCTTTACAAATCTAACTACAACTATCGCTGAGACTCTGAGAGAAGAAAGCAGAGACAGAACAAGAGCTTCTCACATATTTATCTCAAATTTTAAAATTAATGTATTTATTAATATTTATTTACTTATTACATGAGAAAAATTTTGATAACCAAAATTAAACCAGATATGAAAAACCTAAACAAATTGATATACAAAAAGAAGAGCCACTACTAAAAAAGGCACCAGAATGAGATATATTCAGCTGAGAGCTATCTAACTTAAAAAAAAATAGGTAATTCTTATGTTGTTAAACTAATTCAGGCCTTTGAAATATATGAAAATGTCCCCAATTTATTTTATGAAACCAGTACTGCTTTAATACCCAAATCCCGTATGGATATACTAAACAAATAAGCAATGATCAAAATATGTAAGTGAATACAAGGCAGCCAAGCAAAAATGTGTCTATGTAGGGGGCGGGAAAAAACAACAGTGAAAAATAGAAATCTATGTATACTCCAAGATACATTTGTGCAGTTATATAAAAATTATGTATGTGTATATAATAATAAATTACGTAATGCATAAATTATCAATTAATAAATAATAAAAATTTTATAAGGTTTGTGACAGTCAACACAAACACACACACAAGTGCATGCACAAAACATCCATACACACAAAAGGAGAATGTAAAACTTTCCACTGCATTTAAAGACCAAATAGTGTGACCCTAGGCCCAACTCTGGACTCAATGTGTGCAACCTCAACTCTGTACCATTTGCATTGCTGTTCATGATAGGCAGAGTCCTTCTCATTCATCTTGTATCTCACAGGATTTTTTTTTATGTTGATAAGGAAATAATCCTATGGACATCCAGACAACCTGACATTCTTAAACCTGAGAAAAAGGAAAGACAACCAGGTCCCAACATCTGTTCCAATAAATACTGGTCCCGTGCAATGATTTGAGGGAAAAGAAGTTCTGTATTCAAAACAGTTCAGGAAATTTCTTGTGGGAGATTCACAGTGCAAACATATACACTAAAGACTCTGAAAAGTGTGCGATAAACGAAAGATCTATTTCATCTAGAAAATACTCAAGCTGGTTGACTGTAGGACTTTTTCTTCTTCTTTTTTGCTTGATACCACTTAATATCCCAACTGAAGAACACTTTGGAATTCTAGCTTAGATCACTGCAGAATTTAAAGTTGTTGCCCTCGAGCAATTTCAGACACACAGAAAAACTAAAGAAGCACTGATGGGTGGACTGAATCCATGAAAGAATCAGAAAACATACTCTTGGTCATTACATAGCTGACAAATTCTGCTCCTGTTTGCTTGTTTCCCAGTATACCTTATCAGACTTATTCATGAACTCTTCTATTGATGCACATCACTGAGATAACACAAGGGTAACCACTAGGAAACCTGTAAAGTACTGTCACTAATGTAAAGGACCACCATTATTATACTGATTGGCTCTAATGCCTTCTTGGGGCATTAAGTTAATTTAATTTAGGTAAAATAATAATATCAATAACTTGACTGTTTTCCCCCCTGACAGGAGACATTAAAAAAAGTGATCTAGGGCTTCCCTGGTGGCGCAGTGGTTGAGAGTCCGCCTGCCGATGCAGGGGACACGGGTTCATGCCCCGGTCCGGGAGGATCCCACATGCCGCGGAGCGGCTGGGCCCGTGAGCCATGGCCGCTGAGCCTGCACGTCCAGAGCCTGTGCTCCGCAACGGGAGAGGCCACAACAGTCAGAGGCCCGCGTACCGAAAAACAAACAAACAAACAAACAAAAAAGTGCTCTACTGGAAAAGGTTGTGTGATGCTCCATGGATACTGATGATTTTCTTACAGTTAGACACTAAAAACCTGCAAGTATCTATGTGGAGACCAAAGAAGCAGAATAAGTAGCCAATATTAATACAAATATTATTACTCTTAATTCATATTCACTGGTGACTGATGTAGGCATATGTTTTACTACAGAAGTCTAACTTTATTAATATGAATATCACTATTTCAGGATATATTAATTCAGATTCTTGTAGGAAAAAATTATTGATCAACTCTATTAGGACTGAATAATGATCAAACCGATTACCTGTAAGATAAAAAAGAAAATATTTATTCTAAGTAAATAATTTTCAAACCCTTTAGAAGCACCAAAATTCAATAAGATAGCCAATATGTTCATAGCAATTTCCATTTATAGTTCATATTATTTTTTATTAATTTTTATTGGAGTACAGTTGCTTTACAGTGTTGTGTTAGTTCATTTATAGTTTATTTGCCTTTAGTGTTTACACATGTGGTCCTATCAAGATAGCATTTATTTTTTAAGAATTCTATAATTTAGACATTTCTGAGACTACATTTTCCCTCATTTGGTATAAAATAGCAGGATCTATCTGTATTAAGTTTAAGTTTATTCCATTCAACAGAATTTCCATTTCTCTCTCCCAATACCTTGGCTTACCTAGTATTAACCAGAATCATTAGACATGATTTTTCAGTATTGGCAATGGATTTTCCTTTATCTTTCCAGTCTCCTCCAGGCCAATCTGTGACTAGCAACAGAGTCTGGCCAGAACAAGGGTTGCCCACAAGAGGCAACCAGAATGCTGGTACTCTCTGCACCTGGCCTATCCAACACAGTTCCCACTCTGGTCCAGAAGAAGCCTAGGAATGACTGACTACACGCCATCTGGTGGGAGTAGGGGGGAGATGTTGCGTGTTCCTGGCGAACTGCCACCTCGTATCAATATGAAGCTTCTTGAAGTTAAAAACATACACTATTACCGGCAAAATAAATAACATACAATTCCCTCTTCTACCCTGAATTGTTAACACTATTATTTTCACAGTAAATAACTGTTAGAACGATTACCAGTGAAATAGTAGCATGTTTTGTTCACTCTTTACAAATACCAAGAGAAATTAAATGTTTCTTGTGGCACAATGGTTGGGTTGTTAATTACATGTAAGTGATCCTGAAATCCTGGCTCTTTTCAAAAATAGAAATAATCAATGACAAATATATGTCATATAGAAATCAACATCTCTATTATAGAGACTTCATTAAAATCTATTTTCTCTCAAACTATATTGAAATATTGAATAATTTAATCCTAAATCTATTTCAGAAGGTTGAATTTGTTGGCTAAGTTGTTTTCATGGTAGTGATACACATCTTTATTCAGAATTCTGAAATTTTAACTAGTTATTTTTCATGCCAACCTACATCAGGTAGTTCCCATGTTCAAAACAGCCAGTCTATATAGGAATGAATTCCCCAAGAAAAAGTGCTACATGTGAAAATATGTAATTTAAATCAGTGCTGGAAGAACTACTGGGAAAAAAAGAAATTTAATAACAAAGGTAAAGATTATTTAATAGCTTTAATTGCAACTTTAGAGCATTTTAATAGCGCTGAACATTGAAAGTGACTATAATATCAAAACAAGTAGAAAGTAAAAGAATAACTTTATGCTCTGAACCTGAAAGTCAGAGAATGCTGCAGCTCCTGGGCTTGCTTACTTACAGCCACTATATAAAGGACAAATAGCCAATTTTGCTTGAAAAGCAAGTAACAGAACAGATTAACACAAAGTAGTCTCCAATATGTACTTGGCTCTGCTTTGATTTTATCTATTTCAATCAACTCAAAGATAAAATTAATGTATGACAAAGGTCATACTCAGGGGGAGTAGTAGAAACATCACACACGGGCCCGGGCATCTGGATTCTGACCGTGGTTCTCCTACCTTCTCCCACTTAGATGTGAAGCAAATTACTTTGTCTGATTGGGTCCCAGGTTCTTCCTCTGTAACATGAGAGGGTAAAACTGATAATCTAGAAGAGCCCATTAATTATGGCATGATTTAATCTAGGAAATTATTTTTTAATAGTTTCATCATCCTAGATATATATAATCTTGCCCCAAAACAAACAAAAATTTGTTATGTCTTTTAGGTATCTTTTAATCTCCAGGTTCTGTCCTCCATTCCTTTTGTCACATTACAATGTGTCACCTTGAACCTGTAGAGTTCCCACAGTCTGAACTGGGTCAGCACCTACTCACGGTGCAAGTCAACATATACCTCTGTCCTCTGAAGTTCCTGCAAATGACAGTTGGCTCCAGAAATGAAAGCATTTAAGTCCTCACTGTTATTACCTTATAATATTTTTAAATGGGAAGTACATAACAACAACAAAAAAGCATTTAAATGCAGTCTTTATGGACTGTAACCCCACTCTTCCTCATTCACCTAGAGCACTACCCCTTTCCAAGGAAGAATAAAGTGGTACGGCCAGATTCTCTACCAACAGCAAGGATTCTTTTTACTAGGAAGCCAGCTCTAGACTCCTATGCATTAGGGATAGGCATTTTCTCCCAGCTCCAATGCATTGGAGACAGGCATTTTCTCCCAGGTCTGGTCTTCTTTGGAAAAGTTTCCTTTCATCCCTCTACTTACAATTAGTCTCCTTTCTAGACCTACAGCTCCCCCACCTCAAGGCCGTTACATAAGGTGGTCCTAACCCTAACCACATGGAAGCTGCCATCAGTAATTATTCTAAGGAGGCAGCCTTTCAGCAGAAATCATTGAAATATGCTACCTTAGAAGTTTAAACCCGTCTCTCCTGGGGAAATGAACTCCAGAAGGCGACTTAAAAAAACAGCATCCAGCAGGAAAGGCAGAAAGGGAGAGAGAGATGTTTCCCAGCATTGTCGTCGAGGAAACAATTCTGCCACCAGCCATTACAGCTGCATCATCTGCAAAAATGAGTGTTCGGTAGGCAGAGCAGATGTTCCAAAGCTGTTTCACTTGTAAATATAGATGAGAAATGTGAATTGAAGATGTGACCTCACTCAATATCGTATTTGAGGGTAACAGCAATTAGGAACATTGAATATAATTTGAGCTGAGAATGCAAGGATCTTTTTTCAGTCCAAATATAACTGCAGAAAACATATTTTCAAGAAGTAAAATAACGCTCACTGTTGCCTTCCACCACACAGTTGCAAAGTGAGACAGTGTAATTCTGAGGCTCTCAGACAAATGTGGCCTATTCCACATCTTTGCTAAAAGAACTGTCAATTTTTCAGCCATAGGAGAAATTAAAGGCTGAACTGGATGGATTGGATTGAATGAATATTAGGAAGAAAAGCGCAGAAGAGGGCATTTATTTTTTCCTCAAAGTTTCAGGAAATTAGGAATAATGACTTCATTTATCCATCCCATCCCTCTAAGGATAAAAGGAAGAAAAATTGGTAGACATCTGAGCCTTGATTTCTTGCTTTAGAGATAGATGGCTAATCGGTCACATCTCAAAGGTGGGTTGCCTCCAACTGACTGGTAGTGGCTGCCCAGACTGCTGTGAAGGATTCTAAGCACAGTTCTGGATCAGCAGGGAAGCATGCTGGAATCTATTAGTAATGTCTGCCACAGATGCCATATTTGCACAATGGTAGCATTAGCAGACAGATAGATATTTAGCAGCCTGGACAATGTGATCTCTAAGATTTCTTCCAGCATCTAGCCTAGCTCCATTCCTTTTCAGAAGATGAAACCAGGGCCAAGGGTGGTTAAGTGACTTGGCCAAGGTCTAGCTCTGGGCAAGTCTGAATTAGAGGCTGGTCTTGGATTCCCAATGACCGTGTGCTTTCTATCACCAGATGCATCATGTTACTTTCCTGAAGCATCAACTAAGAGACAGGGGAGAGAAAATGAAGTGAGGAGAAGCAAAGAGAGGAAGTTAAAGAATGATTGTGGGACCAAATGAAAGAGAGGAAAAGATCAGCAGGATTAATAGGGATGGGTCAGAGGATAGATATGACTTCCAGGCTACAGGGGGTATGCAAATTAGCTGTTTCCACACCTAGCGGGTCCGAGACACTGACAATTTCCTCCTCACCACTCACCTGAGAGAACCTACTTGTATCACCTCCCCTGCTCCATCCCTGAGCATCAGCTCTTATAGCCCCATCTGAGCAGATCTCTGGTCATGTGGTCACAGATGCTTGGACCTGGAATGGATAACTGGTCACAGCTGGGCTAACTGAACTGTCCCCCCAGAATCTGAAACTGGGACCTGGAGACCATTGTCATTCTGTGTTGGGTGCTTGACTAGGGAAGTGATACAGAACAGGAAGCCACGTTTGGCACACATATGTGCCAAAACAGAGAATGCTGGTTTGAAGAGAGAGAGAAGAATGAAACAGCTGCAAGGAGCTTCACGGGCAAGAGACCATGTAATCTTAAAAAGAGACAGATTAGCTGCTCTGGTTCCACATTCTAGGGGGACTCAGCTGGATTCCAGACCACTGTGTTCTGTGACATACCCTTGTATGATTCCCAAAATATAAGACTTTTTTGCTTCAACTAGCTCAGGTGGCTTCTGTTCTTTGCAAGCAAATATGACCTCAGCCAAGTCAACCTAACCCTGGTTGGTTTCCATTTTCTATGAACACAGTGACAGCTGTGGAGAGGAGGAGATGAGAAATAGTATCCTTTTCCAGGTCAAATGTTCTCAGAAAATCCGACATAATATGGTAACCTTTGCAATAATGTACTTTTATCCACCAAGTAAGGCGCTAAGGTAATAAATCAAATTAAACAAGATATCAGCTACTTAAAATCTATTTTGATGGTTAGCTTTTCAAACGAATGTGAAACATGTCATTTATTTATTACCAGGCATTTCTGCACAACAACCCTAGAGTTTTTAGGCTGCAAAGTCCTGAAAACATGGCACCCGTTTGCTAGTCACAAGTTACTAAAAATCCCAGATGGTAAAGCCTTTAAAATCGACTGTGGAAAAATGCAGTGTGTCTCCTAAGCAAGATTCTGGGGCTGTAAAATTGGCTGGTGGCATATGAAGAGTTCATAAAACTATGATTAAATAAAGTGCCAGTGAGCGCTTAGGCAAAGCCTGTTGAAAGACTGCTCCGAAGCCTCCTCGTAGGAAAGCAAAGTGATATAAAGTAGGGAGAGATAAACTCTTTTTAAAAGACAATTCACTTTTGCAAGGATTGGGTTTTCACTGAAGTCCTCCAAATCTGGTATAGAAAATGAGAAGGTGGAGGGAAGATCCTGTTGATATGTCCCCATGGCCAGCATCAGGCAGTGTAGACCTGTAAAACTCATGCGATTTGCAAAGCGTTGATCAGTATGCGGCTTCCACCACACATTCTGGGAAACGAATGCTCCAGACTAAAATTTTCATTATCTCTGAATTTTTTAGTGATTTTGCATAAAATACTACTCTAGTTTTGCTGAGTTTATTCTTCCTCTAGTTGACTCCAAGACCACGTGTAACATTTAACCTCTAAAATGATAAACCTCTGGAGCTTTTCCCGGTTGTCAACCTTGAAGTCACCCAGATGCCTCAAAAGAGGTACCTGGAACGGCGAGGGGCAGCTGTGCAGCTCACGCTGCAACACGAACCAAACTCTCCAAGCGAGCGACCCTTGTACCTGGAGCAAAGAGAGCTGTAACTGAATCTGCCTTTGCCATTTACCTCCTTGGGCCTTGGACCTGTCCAGATGCCCTAGATTGGGGTGTGAGTAAAATACTATGGAATGATCAAGGCAGTCTCGATTTTCATTTTCAGACGGTAGAGAGTCTGGTACAAGGTAAATGACCAATAAACAGTCATTATTCTGTCCAGCTGCAGAAGACACCATTTGGAGCTTCTGTCCAGTGCACAGTCCCTCTTGCCAGCAAGTGCCCTCTCCTGAAAACACGAAGCTGGTTTGCTATCATCCCCTATTGCCGACACTCAGGTGTCCAAGAGTGGACACCTGCCCCAGGGGGAGCTAACTGTACCTGACCTTGCAGCAATCAAGCTGTCCCTGGGCCACAGAGAGCTTCAGTAAGGTGTGGGGGGCGGGCGGGCACTGGACTCCATGCTGCCCTTTCAGGTTGGCTATTTGTATTGAATACCACGGACCCAGAGAAAGTTTTCAGATAAACGTAAAGGAGAGGACCAGAGAGAAGCAGAAATGAGAGAACTGGGGCGGTGGGACAAGAAAGAGAGAGAGAGAGAGAGGCAGAGACAGACAATAGAAACAGAGATGGCGGCCCTGCATCTGCTGGTTCTTCTCTCACCAAGCCCGGTGGTACTCTCTCTTCTGGGGTTCCTTGATGTACCCCTGGAAGCCTTCCAATAAAACCCCCATCTCTGGTTCAGCTAGTATGAGTGTTACCAGCACCCAAAGACTCCGACCATCCAAACTTTCTGTACATTTGCAATCCACCTCCACCCCAACCCCTGTGAGGAAAACTGTCAATCCCTCCATGATAAGACTCCAGGTCACCAGGAGATTTTCTATTGAGTTGGAAGAAATTTGATTTACTTTCATTTTACCCCATTTTTGGAGTCTATCTGTGAACAGTTCAGTACAGTCCCAAATACCATATAACATCTGAAATTCATTTTTTCTTAAAGACACTTGATGAATTTGACTATAAATTTAGAGGAAAGCTTCCCAGCTGACACTTTTGGCCACCATGTTGGGGAGGCCTGGGAGAAAGCGCTGCTGACAGTCTCTGTCTCTGTGTCCTGACGTCAACTGCACCACGTCATCAAGCGTGCAGTGGGGGAAGGGGGCTGGAGCCAATGTGACACTGACAAAGCTGACCTGAGCTCAGATTTCTCAACCCTGTGCAATTTTTCTCTTAGCTTTCTTTTTTCTCTTCCGTCTCGGTGGATATGAACATGACCCTTGGAACCTGACAGACCCAGATAAAAATCCCAGTACTACACTTGTTGTGTGACTTTGGGCAAGTCGCTTTACTTCTCTCTGCCTCGATTTTCTCACCTATGAAATACCTTCCTTACATAGCTGATGTGAGGACTAAAGGAGACATGGCATTAAAAGAGTTTAGAATAGGGGCTTCCCTGGTGGCGCAGTGGTTGAGAACCTGCCTGCTGATGCAGGGGACACGGGTTCGAGCCCTGGTCTGGGAGGATCCCACATGCCGCAGAGCGGCTGGGCCCGTGAGCCACAACTACTGAGCCTGCGCGTCTGGAGCCTGTGCTCCGCGACAAGAAAGGCCACGACAGTGAGAGGCCCACGCAC
Source organism: Mesoplodon bidens (assembly GCF_964165515.1). Taxonomy (NCBI): domain Eukaryota; kingdom Metazoa; phylum Chordata; class Mammalia; order Artiodactyla; family Ziphiidae; genus Mesoplodon; species Mesoplodon bidens. Next base: position 91,160,605 of record NC_138164.1, on the reverse strand, counting down.
CGCAATGAAGAGTGGCTCCCACTTGCCACAACTAGAGAAAGCCCTCACACAGAAACGAAGACCCAACACAGCAAAAGAAAAAAAAAAAAAAGAGTTTAGAATAGTGCCTAGTACAATACATAGTAACCATCAACAATATTTCATTATCCTTTGCAAATGACGTGACCAGGTGACTTAAGTTCTCACCAGTGGAATGTGAACAAAAGTAATATTCTATTTCTTACAAAGAAAATGCTGTCCCTCCATTCTTTCATACTCTCCCTTTGGGTTGGAGCATATGTAACTGGTAAGCCAGCTTGTACTGTATGAACAAGGGACACACCTTAGGGCATGGCTAAGGAGCAAGAGAAAAGCACCTGAATCCCTGGATGGCTTCATGAGGTAGATCCACCTCCTTGCCTTACACCTCCTTTCCTTGGGATTGTTATGAAACAGAAATAAACTAGATTGCCTGAAAAAAATGTGACTATTATGTATTAATCGTTACCACCACTGTGGTATTAAAAGGTAAATATTTTAAGAAAATGATGGCCAAATTAAAAGTCTAATTGTGTGTATAAGAAAAATGAGTCCACTGTATCATAATTATTATTATTATTTTTAATAAATTAATTTATTTTTGGCTGAGTTGGGTCTTTGTTGCTGCGCACGGGCTTTCTCTAGTTGCTGCGAGCGGGGGCCACTCTTCGTTGTGGTGCATAGGCTTCTCACTGCGGTGGCTTCTCTTGATGTGAAGCACGGGCTCTAGGCTCGCAGGCTTCAGTACTTGCGGCTCGCGGGCTCTAGAGCGCAGGCTCAGTAGTTGTGGAGCACAGGCTTAGTTGCTCCGCGGCATGTGGGATCTTCCCCGACCAGGGCTCGAACCCGTGTCCCCTGCATTGGCAGGCGGATTCTTAACCACTGCGCCACCAGGGAAGCCCCACAATTATTTTCTACGTCCATTAAATTGTCACTCTGAGAAAAAAATCAGGATATCTATATGTATTACCTTGTCTATTTTTGAACCTATAAATTTGATCATCTTTTAATGAAGATTTCTCACAATAATATAATCAACAAAATAAACAATCTAGCCACTGGAATTTTACCTGATCATGTGTAGTGTTAGAATCAGAATATTCTGAGTTAGTCATACACTTACAGCAGTACATTATCAAGATGATCCAAGAGAAATGGTTAACAAGCTTGTGAAAAAGACCTCAGGCAAATTTCTTCCTTAGAAGAAGCTCTCTAGATAAATTATCACTCTCAACCTAATACTAGCTAACATTTATTGCATACATATTCACCACGTGCCAGGCTGGGCTGAGCCTTTCAGATGCATTAATCCATTCAATCCTCACGCCAATGCTAAGGTAGATACTCTTAGTACCCCCAACTTAATGTGAAAAAGCTGAAGCTCAGAGAGCTGAGGTTATTAACCCAAGCTGGAGAGGGTAACAAGGCATTTGAACTTGTGCAGTCAGACTCCAGAGCCTATATCCTTGACATATGTCATCCATGCAAGGAGATTCCGCCCACAGGCTCTATAGAACACTCCAACACCAGAGTGTATTTGGGACTTAGATTTTACAGTCATCCATCCTGCGTGCCACGGCTTTGCATTTTGTGGGATGGATGACCAGATAACTCAGATTCACCTGGGCAACCATGAATTGCAACGTTGTGATGGAAGTATGCACCTGGTGCTTCGTAACACTGCATGACTGATTCCCTGATTAACAATGACTCCTTCGATTCTCTTCCAATGTCTAGTTGGAAATTGTGTTCCTTTCTGAAAAGAAATTAATTCTACTGAGGGCCAGCAATGTATGGATACTCGACATATGTTATCTCATTAATCCTCCCAACAATACTTTGAGTAAGATATTATAGTCTCCATGTATCAGCCAGACTTTGATAGCAGAAAAGCCAATATAAGCAGGAAGGGGTTTCCTAGACATAATAAATGGCTTCAGGAATTTGTTGGGAGGTCTGAAGAAACCACCTCTAAAGACAGAACTTCCAGGAACACACCCAAAATCACACCAAAGAATTGGGATACTGCAGAAAAGAAGCTAACACAGCCATGCCTGTGCTCTCCTAGAGAAAGAACGGTAGAGGAAGTTGTGGCCTCTGCTTCTGGGTGTCATGGAAGTGCCTTAGATTGGCCGAACCCTCCCTGTACTAGAGCCATGGAAAAGGAATTTTTAGGTTTCCAGTTTCTGGGGGCCTGGGAAAGCACAGACGGAAAGGGGGTAGAGGAAATGGAGTTTCCAGCGGTAACTTGCCTAAGTGAGACTTTAACTTGGTCTACGTGACTCCCAAGGCCGTGTTCTTTCCACAGCACCATGCTGCTCCCACACGCTTTCCCTCCTGTTTGTTTCCCTGTCTTGGTGGTTCTCAAACTCAGCTTCACATCTGGCTACAACCACCCCAAACCAACTGAGACAGACTCTCCAGGGCCCCAGCTAACCATACTTGAGGAAGCACCACAGTTAGTTGACTCTGAGGAACAGGAAACGGGAACCCTCGCACTAGCTTCATCTTGTTTCTTACCCCCAGGAGCTCAAGGCCTTCACACCCCCAAGTTTTAGATAACTTTCCTAGGTGCCTCAGCCTCCCCCTCACCTCTGGCCATGCCCACGTCCTCTCCAGCATCACCAAAACTTTGCCCTCATGGCTGGCTGCCCCAGTTCTAGGAGCCCTCATCTTTTTTGCAAATACCCGAGAAGCCTGAGTCCAATATCTGTGTCCCTAAAATCTGGTTACTTTAGAGACAAACAGTTCTGGGATTCTAGAAACAAGCTGCTCTACACTGTCCCAGCAAGTCCCTTCGATGTGCAGTAACGAAAGCTCCTTCTGCCATTTCTTGGCCTAACGGCTGTCACCAATTCACTATAAACAGTCGATTTCCAAAGCCTTCCTTGAAGTCCACTCTTATTTGATGCTGCCTATAGAATTCTGCCCTCTGTAAACAGGGAGCCAACACAGCAATTTCTGAAGCAGAGAAGCAGATCCTCAAAGATTCTAGGAGGAGAACACAAAACTTCCTGGTGGGGGAGTCATTTCTACTGGCCCCCAGTTTCTGAGGATGATCAGAGTGACATTACTGAGGGCAGCCTGGCATGGCAGAGGTAGCTACATTCATTCCAAACACAAATCACACCAAGCCATAGCTATAAATTCCAGCAGCAGCAGGTGTGAGCTTCAGAGGAGTAGCTTCTGCAATTTAAAAAGTGACGTTTTGGGCTTCCCTGGTGGCGCAGTGGTTGAGAGTCCGCCTGCAGATGCAGGGGACGTGGGTTCATGCCCCGGTCCGGGAAGATCCCACATGCCGTGGAGCGGCTAGGCCCGTGAGCCATGGCCACTGAGCCTGTGCATCCGGAGCCTGTGCTCCGCAACGGGAGAGACCACAGCAGTGGGAGGACAGCGTACCGCAAAAAAAAAAAAAAAAAAAAAAGTGATGTTTTAATGGATTATGCAGATCAGCTAAGGCCCTAAATCATATACCTCCTGCCTTAAATGCAATCGAAAGCACAGGCCAAGCAAGAGGAGACACCATAAACACTATGAAAATTTTATCGCTCCTTATGACCTTTTTATACTTCACTGTGAAAAATGAACATTAACTTTCACTTCCAGAGAAGCCCCTTTCGGCCACCTAACAAAGGCAATAGTTCCTCTCTGTAATGACATGTGAGCTCACTTGACTTTGTTTTTTTTTTGTTTGGTTTTTTTTTGCAGTACGCGGGCCTCTCACTGTTGTGGCCTCTCCCATTGCGGAGCACAGGCCCCGGACGTGCAGGCTCAGCGGCCATGGCTTACGGGCCTAGCCGCTCCGCAGCATGTGGGATCTTTCCAGAGCAGGGCACGAACCTGTGTCCCCTGCATCGGCAGGCGGACTCTCAGCCACTGCGCCACCAGGGAAGCCCCCATGAGTCAATTTCTTAACTCTCTCTGCCTCAATTTCCTCATCTGTAAAATGGGAATAACAGAATTCATAGGGTTGTCATGTTGATAAATTAATATGTCATATGGGGACTTCCCTGGTGGCGCAGTGGTTAAGAATCCTCCTGCCAATGCAGGGGACATGGGTTCGATCCCAGGTCCGGAAGCTTAATAAATAGAAGCCATTATTTTTGTGGAGGTCGAACATTAGAATCTTCCCCTTTGCCACTGAAAGATTTTGTAATCTTGGAATCATATTCCCAGATGCCAAAAATCTGGCCATAAAAAAAACAAACCCAGGGCTTCCCTGGTGGCGCAGTGGTTGAGAGTCCGCCTGCCGATGCAGGGGACACGGGTTCGTGCCCCGGTCTGGGAAGATCCCACATGCCGCAGAGCGGCTAGGCCCGTGAGCCATGGCCGCTGAGCCTGTGCGTCCGGAGCCTGTGCTCCGCAAGGGGAGAGGCCACAACAGTGAGAGGCCCGCCTACCGCAAAAAAAAAAAAAAAAAACCAGAACTGTAGCTACAAGTGGGAAGAATCAAAGAGAAGATTCCTTTTCACTAAGTGTCACAAATATTGCTACATTAACCTCCTAGAGAGCACAGATGGTACAAGAAAGGAAGTCTCCATTGCGTTGCTCAGACCTGAAATAATAGAGGATGAGCAGACATAATAGGTGGAGGCTCAATTTGATGGCAGTGGGAATAGAAGATAAACAGAGGGGAATGGGGAGGGGGTGCAGAGCAGGAGTGGGAGGTGGCCTGGATTTGCAATTTGCTAAAAATTTATAATTGATTTGGAATCCAATGCAAATCGAGCATGGGGTATCAGGTAACAGGAATAGGAGAGAAAGGCTGTGTTGGCCGCAGAATAACTGCGCTAGTTGGCAAGGAGAGAAGAGAGACAAAAAGTTCACAGATGCAGAGTTTTCAGCCTTTACTGACTAAAAGCACAGATAATGCATTCACTGGAGAGTCTCCTCATAACCAGCTAATGAACTTGAGTGAACAGAACATTCGCTTCAGGCAGTTCTGTGCATGGGGTGTTTTGTTCTTTGTGATTTAAGTACTTCTGAGGGAAGGATACAGAGATGTGAAGATGTGTGATAGAAGGAAAGAGCTCTGACTTCGGAGTCCTGTGCACTGTGGTTAGAACCTTGACTCCACCACCTGGGAGCTGTTGTGGAGCATCTTAACACCTCTCTGTGCCTTGGCTCAGTAATCTGTGATGATTCCTCTTTGATGGGCTTGCTATGAAAATTAAATGAAACACATGTAAAGTAATTCACTCTGTGCTCTCTGTCCACAAGAGGCAAGCAATAAATGACGGGGATAGTAAAGATGGAAGCCAGCATCAAACTTCTTAAATCGGAAGGGGAGAACTTACATAACTTGGGAGATTGCAAAATAACAATTCTTTAGGCCATTTTGAAGGCAGAATTTTTGTGAATGTTGTTTGAGCTGAATAATGACAGCGGGTGTATTCTGTTGACTGTCCCTGCTGCAAGCCAAGACTCAGTGAGAGCTAGTAAATAATTCAAGGGCTACACTCACAGAATTGAAAGGTGAGAAAAGCTTGGCATGAACACTGAAACTACTACTGAAAATCAACCAGTTTAAGCCCTGCCATATTTGAAACTGTCAGATGACTTTTTGGTGGCAGAGTGAATAATTCCCAGGAAAAGGAACTCTCAGAAATAAAGTTACAAACACACCCAGACATACTTCACTTTATATAATGGGAATATTACTGAAGATGCAGGTTATCCATATAATTTTGGCAAATAGATTCATATGGTAAACTTACTAACTCACTTATTTAAAAAAACCTTGAGATATATTTCTTTGTAGAAGGAAAAAGAAGAAGTAGAACCCCTTTGTAAAACCATTTGACTGACAGTGTCTACCAAAGCTGAACATATGCATATCCTATAACCCAGCAATTCCACTACTAGAAATATGCCCAATAAAAAATATACATATACAATAGAAATGCCTACATATGTTCACCAAGAGACACGTACTAGAATGATAATTAGCAGCAAAATCCATAATAGATAAAAAGGAAACCACCTAAATGCCCATTAACAACAGGATGGATTAATAATTGTGATATAGGGCTTCCCTGGTGGCGCAGTGGTTGAGAGTCCGCCTGCCGATGCAGGGGACACGGGTTCGTGCCCCAGTCCGGGAAGATCCCACATGCCGCGGAGCGGCTGGGCCCGTGAGCCATGGCCGCTGAGCCTGCGCGTCCGGAGCCTGTGCTCCGCAACGGGAGAGGTCACAACAGTGAGAGGCCCGCGTACCGCAAAAAAAATAATAATAATAATAATTGTGATATATTCATACAGTGTAATACTATACAGCAAGGAGGATAAACAAATCACAATTACACATACCAACATGGTTCAGTCTCACAAACATAATGCTGAGCAAAAGAAGTCAGGCGCAAAAGAGAATTTAATCTATAATTCCATTTATATGAATTTCAAAAACATTCAAAATTTATCTATAAGGTGAGACTGTGATTGGAAGCGGCATAAGGGGGTATTCAGGTGGGCTAGTAATGTTCTGTTTCTTGATCTAGGTGTGGTTATATAGATGCGTTCATCTGAAAAAAAATCATCAAGCTGTATACCTAGGGTTTGTGCATTTTTCTGTTGTATATATTTCATACAAAGTTTGCATTAGAAAATCAGCTATCAATTACTAGCTAGGCATTGTGTTAGGAACTTTATCTGCTTGATTCCAATTGACCTTGACAGACAACTGTATGAGGTTATCCCCATTTTAAGACACAAGATGATCAAGGTTCTAAGATTATTATTTTCTCAAGGTCACAATGCATAAGTGGTAGATCTGAGGTTTGGACCAGGTCTCACTGACTAAGAAGCTCATGCTCTTTCCATGAGACCACATTATACTCCATGAAGCATGTTCTGGTAATAAAAATAACTATTTCTTTGATATATCTGTCTTTGGCATCTGCTTGTTAGGTTTCATGAACATTTAAAGTTGAAGATACCAATATTCCTATTAGATGTCACCTTTTGTATGGTTTTGTGAATAAAACACTAAAACTCCAGGACAAACTCTATGAACTAAGCTTACATGGTCAACTTGAGAAACTAAAAACGACTCCTAAAGTGAGTGTGCCTGAGGGCAGACTAGAGAGAATTAGATTCAGATATCACCAAGTTGCCTTCACATAAAGGAAAAATGGATGATCTAAAGAAGTGTTTAAAGCTTTCAATACAAAATTTTTCATAAACTAAACTGACCTAAGACTTTTTCCCTATCTCTGAAGTTCCTCTCAGAGACCGAAGGTAGTAACATAAAAATTCCTGATTAAAACTGACTTCTCAGGGCTTCCCTGGTGGCACAGTGGTTAAGAATCCCCCTGCCAATGCAGGGGACATGGGTTCGAGCCCTGTTCCGGGGAGATCTCACATGCCACGGAGCAACTAAGCCCGTGTGCCACAACTACTGAGCCGCGTGCCTAGAGCCCGTGCTCCGCAACAAGAGAAGCCACCACAATGAGAAGCCCGCGCACCGCAATGAAGAGTAGCCCCCCCTCGCCGCAACTAGAGAAAGCCCACGCACAGCAACAAAGACCCAACGCAACCAAAAACTAAATAAATAAAATTTAAAAATTTATAAAAAAAAAAAACCTGACTTCTCATGAGTGATGGAATGGAGCTCTATCCAGAAGCTTGTGGAGCAGAATCTCACTAAGAATCCAGTCTCAGCAATAGAATCACAGATGTAAAAAGAGGGGAAAATGAAGACTGATTCATGAAGACTGGAAGGTTAAGCTCAGCAAAAGCAAGATGCAAAGTTCTGCATGAGCTTCTCGGAAAGGCCTCCCTCTCCCAAGAGAGGTTGCTTGAGGAGGTTGCTCTTATCCTTCCTTCTCTTACCATTTTCCTTTCACTCTCACCACTGGCTTCTGGGCATCTCAGATTCTGGAGTGGACTCTGACAGCAGACTATCTAGGCTCAAATTTCAGCTCTATCCCTGATTTACCATGTGACCTTGGACAAGTACTTAACCTTCCTGTGCCTCAGCCATCTCATCTATAAAAGGGGGGTGATAAAAACAGTAGCCACATCATAGAGTTGTTATAATTATTAAATGAGTGAATACAGGTAAGATGTTCACAATAGTGCCTGTCACCTAACGCTAAATAAGTGCTAGTCCTTGTTAGTATTATCAATTATATACAATATCCTCCACACATACACATACAACTGCCGAGAAAAAAGATAATTTTCCTTCTTGATAACTGCCGATTATTTGCTTCATAGTACTTACTAGAATCTCAAATTATTTATATTTATTTATCTTTAGTCTTCTCCCACAAAAATGTTATCTCCATGACAACAGTGACTTCATCCTTCTTGTTCACTACTCTATGTCTGGTTGCCAAGTACAGTCCCCGGGACACAGACGGCTCAGTAAACATTACTAGAATAAATGAACTGCAATTACAACTGTCTTTCGTTACCTAAATTATTTAAATTTCTGAGATTAAATAGCAAGTTTGAACTGTGAGAGATACTGTGTTATACAAATCTGTTTGATTCCTGATTTTATAATAGTACCAGTAGCAAGAGTTTGGAGAGCAGGGGGTTTATCTGAAAACATGTTTGCAGCTATCTGATCCCAAGTTTGAATGACGAATGACGTCTGTATTTGAAAAGAATAGCAAACAAAGGCCTCACTTTTTTCTTCCTGGAAATTTCTGTAAGCAAACAGGCCTTTCCAACAGATTTTGTTTGCTTTCTCTCTGTGTTCCTGCCCCTTCTCTTTTTTGTTACCATTCCTCATCCTGATATTCAGAATATTATTCTGAGGGAGACCGGGCAACAGCGATTCAGCACCACGAACAGCAACAGCTTCCAAATGCGCTGAAGGCATTTAGAATGCTCCACTTTATGGTTCATAATATGAGGAATGCAGATGTTTGGAGCTAAGTAAGACACCCATATAAATTCCTTTATTTTGCTATGAACTGCATTGAGTTTCAAAGGAGAATGATTCATGTGTGCTCCTTGTTTGTTTGCTTTATTAATGGGGAATGAATTTGACTTCTCTATCAGGAAACTGAGTGCCTTTACATGCCGGTCACTGTGCTGGGGGCTTTATTCATACTTTATCTCATTTAATTCTCATATCAGCACCATAGAAGCACTATATTTAGAGCCGGAAAGCTCTAGATTTAAATCCTGACTAGATCTAACAAGAGGAAATAGAGATGAGATAACTCTGAGGTCCTACAAGTTGGTCCAAAATCTAACTGCACAAAACCAAAATGGAGAGACGAGCATGTTCACTCTGGTTCAGGGAGCATTAAGCCTCTGCACATAACATTCTCTTCACTCATTCAATCAACAACTATTCATTGAGTACTTGTTATATGCCAGGCGCTGTGCTAAATAAACCATGGGGCTAGGATGGACACTGACTCCGCCTTCAATAAAGCCTACATTCTAGAGTGAGAATACAGACTCCCTATTCCCCCACCCCCACCCCCAAATACCCAAATATATGAAATATAAGTATTAACCTATGAGAGTTTGGATACAGGTCTGGATAGTGAGGGATGCCACCCAGTGCATTAGCTGCTCTCTGAGCGTCATCAAAATAGTAATCAAAGTTCAGATGGTAGGGATTTATTTAACAAGTAATTTAATCTACTCAGTTCCTGAGTTTGGATAGAGAAGGCTACTTGTTGAAACAAGCTGGAGAGAGAAAATAACCAAGAAGCTAACATGGGGTAAAGAGGAAGATCTTTTCTATACGGCAGAATGTCAAGTAGGGGTTTGTCTTTTAACTGCTCAGTGCAATAGTTCAGGGGGAAAGAAAGAAGAAGAAAAATAAAAGGCTCTGAGTGTTCGTATGTAAGCTCAAAGAGATACCAGCTTTAGAGTCAAACACGTGCCTTACCTCACAGGGCTCTTTGAGAGTCATCAGGATGAAGAACCAGCCCTCCTACCTCCCTCACAGGTTCATGTAAGAAGAGGACAAGGAGCTACGAGTGGTGGTCTTGTAGGAAGTGCACTGTGTGTGAAGAGTCTATCCCCTCCCATCAACCCCTCTGCAGGAAGGGAATGGGCGCTTTCTCACTATGGCAGATTATCTCCAAAGACAGCTGCCGACAATTACTCCCCTCCCTGTATGCACACGCTCCATCAAGATATGGATGGAGTCTCTTTCCTCCCCCCCTGAATCTGGGCTGGCTTTATAATTGCTTTGACTAATAGCATGTGATGAAAGAAATGTTCCATTTATTTATTTATTTATTGTTTAATTAATTAATTGTTTAATTATTTAATTTATTGTTACAATGTAAATTGGAAAAAAAGGAAAGTATTAATAAATAGATTGCAACCCTCCACCCTTAGAGATACTAAGGAGGAATAAAAGGAAGAAAGAAGATATTTGAGAAGTGTTTTGAGTTTTAACTCCAGACTGCAGTAAAGATTCTAATTCCTTTTTGATTATTTTGGAGGATGGAGTAATGTTTCTTCTTTTAAAAATTTACTTTTCTTTATTTATTTCTATGTCTGTGTCAGGTTTTAGTTGCAGCACGCAGGATCTTCTGTGGCTGCAAGTGGGCTTCTCTCTAGCTGTGGTGTGCGGGTCTTCTCTAGTTGAGGCACCCAGGCTCCAGAGAGCGTGGGCTCTCTAGTTGAGGCATGTGAGCTCAGCAGTTGTGGCACGTGGGCTTAGTTGCCTCGCAGCATGTGGGATCTTAGTTCTCCCACCAGGGATCCAACCCGCATCCCCTGCATTGGAAGACAGATTCTTTACCACTGGACAACCAGGGAGGTCCTGGAGTAATGTTTCTTTGAAAGTGACATCATACCTAAACGTGGCCACAAGACAACTGGGCTTTATATGAGCTGAAATAATGATTTTTTAGTTTTCTCAAAAAGAATGTCACTTGCTTAGTCAAAACTACAATGAGGTACCACCGCACACCAGTCAGGATGGCCATCATTAAAAAGTCTACAAATAATAAATGTTGGAGAGGGTGTGGAGAAAAGGGAACCCTCTTGCACTGTCGGTGGGAATGTAAATTGGTACAGCCATTATGGAAAACAGTATGGAGGTTCCTCAAAAAAATAAACATAGAGTTGCCATATGATCCAGCAATTCCACTCCTGGGCATATAGCCAGACAAACTATAATTTGAAAAGATACATGCACCCCTATGTTCACAGCAGCACTACTTACAATAGCCAAGACATGGAAACAGCCTAAATGTCCATCAACAGATGAATGGATAAAAATGTGGTACAATGGGATACAATACAATGGGATATTACTCATACAATACAATGGGATATAACTCAGTCATAAAAAAAGAGTGAAATAATGCCATTTGCAGCAACATGGATGAACCTAGAGATGATCATACTAAGAGAAGTAAGTCAGAAAGAGGAAAACAAATACCATATGATATCACTTACATGTGAAATCTAAAATACGACACAAATGAACATAGCTATGAAACAGAAACACACTCACAGACATAGAGAACAACTTGTGGTTGCCAAGGGGGAGGGGGTCAGAGGAGGGAAGAATTGGGAGTTTGGGATTAGCAGATGCAGACTATTATATATAGGATGGATAAACAACAAGGTCCTACTGTATAGCACAGGGAACTATATTCAATATCCTTTGATAAACATAATGGAAGAGAACATGAAAAAGAATATATGTATATGAATAACTGAGTCACTTTGCTGTACAGTGGGAATTAACACATTGTAAATCAACTATACTTCAATAAAATTTTTTTTAAATTAACAAAATAAAAAACAAATTAAAAAGTTCACCCCCCTGGGGAGGGTGGGAGGGAGGGAGATGCATGAGGGAAGGGATGTGGGAACAGATGTATATGTATGACTGATTCACTTTGTTATAAAGCAGAAACTAATAATAAAAAAAAAAAGTTCACCCCCCTCAAAAGAATGTCACCTGCTTATTAATAAAGTTGCACATGAAGGTGAGGCAATTTAAGTTACTCTTTGAATGTTGGGGCTACATATTAAGCTTTACTTTAGGGTTACTGTTACCCACTTTGTGCTGGGCAACATTCTAAGTACTGGAGACACAACAATGAATTTTTTTAAAGTCCCTGCTGTCATGGCATTTAGGTTCTAGTGGGGGAAATCAATTGAATAGGACACAAAAGTGTTCAATTCTATGAAGAAGAGAAAGTAGAATGTGGTGCTGAAGAGAGGCAGGCTACCTTAGACTGGGTAGTCAGGGAAAGCTTCTCAGAAGAGGTGACACTGGCACTAAGATCTGAGTCATAAGAAAGAGTGGCATGGGAAGAGCTGGGGAAGAGATTCTAGGCCAAGAGAACACCAACTGCAAGGGTCTGGGGAAGGGATGAGGCTAGTGTGTTGAAGGGGTGGGAAGAGAGCTACTGTGGCTGGAACGTGATGCAAAGGGAAAAAGTATACAAGGTAGGATTAGAAAAAAGGCAGGGATTAGATCATAGGGCTTTATGGTCACCATGAGGAGTTTGAGTTTTATTTTATTGAGATGGAAAGCTATTCTCTACTCTAAAAGCTATTCTCTTTTAAATGCGGGAGTGATATAATCTGAGTTGCATGTTAAAAGATCACTCTGGCTGTATAGTGAGGAAATGATTGCCGTGTCGGAGGGATGAAGGCGAGAGTAGAAGCAAGACAACCTGTTGGGAGTTATTACAGTGGCCTGGCTAAGCTTACGGTGATTGAATATAAGGAGTGACAGTGGAGATGCTGAGAAGACATCCCCACTGAAGATGCCATCCATACCGAAATGGGAAGAACATGTCTGGGAGTAGAATGCCAAAGCTGTACGTTGGGCATAGTAAGCTGAGATATGCATTAGACTAAAACAGTGCTTCAGAAAGGCTGCCAGCACTAGGTCAATGGCTGCCACTGACGCCCCCTCCAGTGCTGCCCAAACCAGAGGTCCTGGGATCCTAAACCCCTATTCCCAGATAGGATAAGGAAGTCCAATGACTTCAGGGCTTGTTTGTCTATGGGTGAAAGGAGACCAGAGAGTTTTAAAGTGACAACCACATTCCAACTTCTGATCTCTGCAAGTGGCCTAAGAAGGCCATTAATACACATGACAACAATCCCCAAGGACTAGAAGTGTGTGAATTTGTTTACAACAAGGCATAGTTCTCCTTTCTTCACACTGAATAAAGAATGTATTTATTTCCTATCAAGACTCTGAAGACTCTGCTTCAATATTTGACTATGATTAAATATTTGCAAATGAAATAACAAAGGATTAATCTCCAAAAATATACAGACAGCTCATGGAGCTCAATATCAAAAAACAAACAATCCAGTCAAAAAATGGGTGGAAGACCTAAATAGACATCTCACCAAGGATGACATACAGAGGGCCAAGAGGCGCATGAAAAGATGCTCAACATCATTAATTATTAGAGAAATGCAAATCAAAACTACAATGAGGTATCACCTCACACGGGTCAGAATGGCCATCATCAAAAAATCTAAGAACAATAAATGCTGGAAAGGGTGTGGAGAAAAGGGATCCCTACTGCACTGTTGGTGGGAATGTAAATTGATACAACCACTATGGAGAACAGTATGGAAGGTCCTTAAAAAACTAAAAATAGAACTACCATATGACCCAGCAATCCCACTACTGGGCATATACCCTGAGAAAGTCATAATTCAAAAAGAGACATGTACCACAATGTTCACTGCAGCTCTATTTTCAATAGCCAGGTCATAAGCAAACTAAGTGTCCATCGACAGACGAGTGGATAAAGAAGATGTGGCACATATATACAATGGAATATTACTCAGCCATAAAAAGAAACGAAACTGAGTTATTTGTAGTGAGGTGGATGGAACTAGAGTCTGTCAAACAGAGTGAAGTAAGTCAGAAAGAGAAAAACAAATACTGTATGCTGATGCACATATATGGAATCTAAAAAAAAAAAAAATGGTACTGATGAACCTAGTTGCCAGGCAGGAATAAAGATGTAGACATAGAGAATGGACTTGAGGACACAGGGTGGGAGGGGGAAGCTGGGGCGAAGTGAGAGAGTAGCATCGACGTATATACACGGCCGAATGTAAAATAGCTAGTGGGAAGCAGAAGCATAGCACAGGGAGATCAGCTTGGTGCTTTGCGATGATCTAGAGGGGTGGGATGGGGAGGGTGGGAGGGAGGCTCAAGAGGGAGGGGAGGGGCTTCCCTGGTGGCGCAGTGGTTAAGAATCCGCCTGCCAATGCAGGGGACGCGGGTTCGTGCCCCGGTCCGGGAAGATCCCACATGCTGCGGAGCAACTAAGCCTGTGCGCCACAACTACTGAGCCTGCGCGTCTGGAGCCTGTGCTTCGCAACGGGAGAGGCCGCGACGACAGTGAGAGGCCCGCGCACCGCGATGAAGAGTGGCTCCCGCTCGCCGCAACTGGAGAAAGCCCTTGCACAGAAACGAAGACCCAACACAGCCAAAAAAAAATGTAAAAAATAAACAAATACATTTTAAAAAATATATATTCTGTGAATGTTAAAAAAAAAGAGGGGGGGATATGGGGCATATGTATGCATATGGCTGATTCACTTTGTTGTACAACAGAAACTAACATAGTATTGTGAAGCAATAATACTCCAATAAAGATCTATTAAAAAAATAAAAATGCTTTGCTGGGGAAAAAAAAGCGATGTGACTATAAATGCAGATAAATATTCACAAATTCTTTCTTCTCACAGGAAAGCTGCATGAGATGCCTCTGCACCTTTGTTCCAAAGCCTGAAATTCAGCTGTGTACCCAGGGGAGAAGCATCAAGCCAAAGTGGCTCTTTTCCGGATTTGCAACACAATCTAAATGAAATCTGGCCTTTGGAAAATTTTCCATTTTCACTGGCCACTTATCACCCTCATTCTCAAAGATACAATTTCCTCTTCTGTGATGCCAACTGGAAAATCTAAGGCACTTAAAAACTCTTTTAAGGTCCAGAAAGCCCTCCTGTTGCCAACTGCCTTTGAAGAGTGCCTGCAAAGTCCCTGATTCACACGTTTGCTGCCAGCAAGTAGCTATTTGGCTACATGTTAATTTATCTCTAGCAGGTAGAGAAGGCAAAGAGGGCATGTTGGTACTTAGAGTGTCCTTTTGCTTAAGCCTTCCAGGGATTCTTAAAAAATTTTCCTAATACCATGCAAATCCCCAGTCTTTGTGTTGGTGGAATAATGGGCTTATCTTTCATGAGTGGATTTGGCTTTTCCATTAGGAAAGGAAGAGTAATTATTGGCTTTAAGCTGTCAAATCCATTAGTTTTGGGTTTCTTGGCAAGGTGGCTTAACTTGCATTGGGTTCAGAGTAAAACATATTCATATGACTGTTTTTTATTTTAATATTGGGGTCATCTGCTACAAGAAACAAAACAAACTCTGATTAATTTAAATAATCCGAGGATTTAAAAGAAGATTTTTAGTAACTCACAGACTCAACAAGAAGGTGAATTAGGTGGGGAAACCAGGCAGGCAGGTCTGGAGACTCCGGAACAGCCTCTTTGGCAGTGGTTCTTATCCTGGCTGCACACTTGAATCATCGGGGGAGATTTTAAAGCTTTTAAATAATATTGATGTCGGACTTCCCTGGTGGCGCAGTGGTTAAGAATCTCCCTGCCAATGCAGGGGGCATGGGTTCAATCTCTCATCCAGGAAGATCCCACTGCCGTGGAGAAACTAAGCCCGTTCACCACAACTACGGAGCCTGTGCTCTAGAGACCACATGCCACAACTACTGAAGCCCACAAGCTCTAGGGCCTGCGTGCTGCAACTACTGAAGCCCACACACCTAGAGCCCATGCTCCACAACAAGAGAAGCTACGGCAATGAGAAGCCCGCGCACCGCAGTGAAGAGTAGCCCCCCGCTCGATGCAACTAGAGAAAGTCTGCTCGCAGCAACAAAGACCCAACGCAGCCAAAAATAAATAAATAAATATCCTTCAAAAAAAAAAAAAAGCTATTCCACATACTCTGTTCATTATTTTATCTGCCTGCAGTACTGTCATCAGATGAATACCAATCATTCTGGTGGATGGTTCTCAATGCTGTTTGGAGTAACTGTTTTTCAGCTTGGTTAACGTTAGCATTTGCAGTAACAAGGCGGGGGGCGGGGGGCGGGGGAGGTGGGGAGAGGGACATGATGCAGTTTATGTTCATCTTCAGGAAAACAGAGTGTTTTCTTTTAGCGGAAGTCCATGCAGTTGTCACGATTTCTAATTTAAAGAAAGAACAGGAATCCTCATTGTCTGACTTGCACCTCCGATTCCTCCTTGCGGTGGCTTCTCTTGTTGCCAAGCACAGGCTCTAGGCACGCCGGGTTCAGTAGTTGTGGCACTTGGGCTCAGTAGCTGTGGCTCGCAGGCTCTAGAGCGCAGGCTCAGTAGTTGTGGCGCACGGGCTTAGTTGCTCTGCGGCATGTGGGATCTTCCCGGACCAGGGCTAGAACCCGTGTCCCCTGCATTGGCAGGCGGATTCTTAAACACTGCGCCACCAGGGAAGTCCCTGGAATAGCTTTTGATAGGAAACATTGTACCCATGCCTGGGACAATAAAATCCAATCTTGCTAAAGGAGCAGAACTAACGCCGTGACCTATGCAGCACAATTATCAAGGCTCTTGACATTTCTGCTCGTCTCTGAGATTGTATCAGTGTCTGAAAAGAAGCTAAACTTTCTCTGAACAGCCTAAATAACACAAGGTAGAACCATGTCCATAACTAGTACCCATGTGAAATTCCATTTGGGAATAGATGAGAGAGAGACAGAACCTCTTTAAATCCTGCCCCAAGTTATCCATACCCTAGTCTTCATGTCTCTTCACTCCAAGGGGTAACCCTGGCCTTAATCTGGGGCCCAAAGGCAACCTGAACTCGCTGCAATCATATGCACAGTTGTGAGTGTATGTGCCTTCCTGGGCAGAGGTACCACGGGTCCCAGCAGACTTTTGTGGTGATCCACAGAAAGGCTTAGCCTGACAATCTTCCAGAAACGTTATCTTCTTCTTCTCCTTGCCTATTCTGACTCC
This sequence comes from Mesoplodon bidens, assembly GCF_964165515.1. Taxonomy (NCBI): domain Eukaryota; kingdom Metazoa; phylum Chordata; class Mammalia; order Artiodactyla; family Ziphiidae; genus Mesoplodon; species Mesoplodon bidens. The sequence goes on along the minus strand of NC_138164.1, from coordinate 91,143,589 downwards.
CTTCCTAGATCTCACCTTCTACGAACAGATCTTGTTTCTAAGCCATCTGAACCTCGGACGGAAACCAGATCTCTCCTCTAACACTTGATGTTCATGTCCTCTTTTTCTTGTCAGTGGTCTGTCACTGGTGAGAACTGGAGGAACCAGCCGCCTCAGATAAGCTCAAGGGTCCACTACTTGGGGGGAAGGAGTGTCTTTACAAAATGGGTCGATACCATCCCATTTTCAGACAGCTATAGCCCTCAGATTCTGTTTCTTTAGAGAAAACAGATTTTTCTGTAGAAAAATGTGAAAAGGGATTTGTTGGGGAAAGATATATATTTTATGGTGATCTTTTTTTTTTTTTAGTTTGGAAAGTACTCCCACATTCAAAACCTAGTACCTAGAAGAAAATAGCCAAATAGGAACTATAACTAGTCAACCTTGGCTGCTTGGAACATTATAGATTGTGTATTCCAGATCCCTCCTCCCACACCCACCAAATTAACATTAGCCAGACAATTTCCCTATGTATCCTTCTACTCTTTGGTCTCGCATTTGTTTTGTATTGTCATACGAACAGTGAAGGAACCAAAAAGGATCAAAAGCCCTGTGGGACCTGCAGATGGCCAACTAACCGTTTTCACATAGCACCCTATAGGGTGAGAGGTAATGCCCTTGACAGTGCCTCAAGAGCAGGATTCCATGAAGCCTGGCTCCATACTCGCACTTGCAGTCATTAGTTGTCCACTCAAAACACATGGATTCATGGGGCTTCCCTGGTGGCGCAGTGGTTGAGAGTCCACCTGCCGAGGCAGGGGACACGGGTTCGTGCCCCGGTCCGGGAGGATCCCCCATGCCGCGGAGCAGCTGGGCCCGTGAGCCATGGCCACTGGGCCTGCGCGTCCGGAGCCTGTGCTCCGCAGCGGGAGAGGCCACAGCAGTGAGAGGCCCGCGTGCCGCAAAAAAAAAAACACAACAACACATGGATTCAGCAATTATTTATGAATCAGGCACTAAGCCAGCCATAAAAGTTTCAAGTATAAATGGCCTTAGTCTTCAAGAAACTCAGACTCTAGTTGAGGAGACAGCCATCTATCCCGTTAGCTGTAGTACAATATAACAAGTGAAGTGACGGATAGGAACAAAGTGCCAGAATCAACTGAGGAGGGAGCAGGCTGATTCTGCTACACAAATACTAGATCCTTACTATTCAAAACGTGGCTGACGGACTAGCAAGGTGGGCATGACCTGGGGGCTTGTTAGAAATGCAGACTCTCAGGCCCCACCCCAGACCTGCTGAAGCAGAATCTGCATTTTAATACGATCCCAGGTGATGCGTGGGCATATAAGAACTTGAAAAGCTTTGTGTTAAATGTCAACGAAAAACCAGGCACCTGGGTCCCTGCTAACACCCCTAACTGGAGCTGCAAGGAGAATGTGCCAGAGTAATCAAGGGAAAAGACTTTTACATCTGCTTGAATGCAGGATTGCAGGATTTAGAAAAGCCTGGCTAATTTGAAGTAAATTAAGTAGTTCTATCAACTGCCACACAAGACTCAGACCCTTAATGGCCTTGGATAAGAGAGGGAAACTAATCAGTGCTCCCCGACATGCTTAGCTGCCTCATCAGTCAAGGCCTGGGCGGTACTATTAATGGCAAAAGTGGGACTGGAACCCCACTCTCCTGACTTGCCCTAAGAAGATATAAAACTTGCAGAGTGGTTATGAGTATTGATTCCAAAGTCAGAGAGACCTGGGCCTGAATTCAAGATTGGCTACTTATCATCTATCTCTTTGACCTTGAGCAAGTCACTTGATTTCATGTCTCTCAAATTCTGCATCTGTAAGAAGTAGTAACTTATCTCAAAGACGGTTATGAGAATTTATTGACATAATGTTTGTAAATTGTTGAGATTACGGAGTGCCTGGCATATAGCAAGAATTAGTAATATTTGATGTTTTCATTATTTTTAACTACTGCAGCAGAATCTGGCCAGCTGTTCACCAAACCCAATTTCCTTCATTCCTGAGCACACATCTAGACTACATTTTGCAGACCTCCATTCTGTTTGGAGTGGCCATGGACTGTCTTGGCCAATGGGATGTAGTTGGAAGAGACAGATACCACTTCCAGGCCTGGCCCATCAAAGCCTCCTGTGGGATCCTCCACTCTTTCCCCAGTATGCTGCTGGGATGGAGTAACTGTGGAGATCATGGGATGAGGAGGGCAGCCCCTCCATCAGCCTGGGCCCCTGAATGATGACTTCATGCAGTGAATCACCTTCATTACTGACTGGACACTGTATGAGTGAGAAATAAACTGATATTGTGTTAAGTCAGCAATTTCAGGGTATATCTGGTATAGCATCTAGTGTGTCACCTAACTACAGCTGGGCAGTACAACATTCACATTTTTCACAGTTTATCTCATAGGGTTGTTGTGAACATTTAACAACATAGCAAATGTAGAAATGCATTATAAACTGTTAAGTGATGTGCAAATGTTTAGAGAGAATGCAAAGAACACCAGATCTGGAGTCAGGACCAAGTTCAACTCCAAGCACTGTTGCACACAAACTGGATGATCTTGAATAAATTATTCATACTCTCTGAGCCGATCCTGAAAATGGAGATAAGAATAACACTTCACAGGGCTCTCAGGCAGATGACAGGCTCTTATATGTGAATGCATCATAGAAATGAAAGCTGTTATTCCACAGGCAATATGACTTAGTGGTTAGGAACTAGTCTACCTGAATTCAAAACTCTGATCTGCTACTTCCTGGATAGTAACCTTAGGCACATTAATTAACATTTACGTGCCTCAATTTCCATACCTGTAAATTTGGGATAATAATAGAATCTACCTCATATGGTCGTTGTGAGTATTGAATGAGAAGACAGGCATAGAGTGCCTAAAACAGCATCTAGTACATGGCGAACAATTAATAAACATTGATAACTATTAAGATTAAATAGGACATATGAATTATAATTTTCAACTGCCCCAAATGTCCTGCTTTGCCCACTTTGGCCTTCCTTCCCATTAGACATACAGGATTTGATCAATATAAATATTTTTGACAACTAAAATAATTAGACTTAGTCCTTTTGCCATCCTTTAATGTTTGTTCTTCAAGAAAGTTGAGGGGCAACATACCTGTAGATGGACTTATCCACATTCAGGAACTGTCCATAGACTAGAGCAGGGAATGTAAATAATTATGACATCAGTGTAACTCACTTTCCTAACAGTCTCTTTGGGGTTGGGCACCACAAACATCATAGACTGACTACTGCGGGAGTGGGTCAGCACAAAAAGGCACCTTTACCAAACCATAGTTAGAACTGGAAAGATTCTAAAATTTGAAGTCTTTGTTTCACCAGTGAGAAAGCTGGGATTCCAAGATGTTAGGTGTTTTGGCCAAGATCACAGCTAGTTATAAGAAGATGGACCAGAATCTAAGTCTTTCACAGCCAACTTCCTGGATTACTCTATCATTCTGCCCCCTGAAAATCATCTTTCCTCTAAAACATGATTCTAGATTTAATTTCCAAGATTTCAGCTACAGAGAGGACACAGAGTTCTTACTCATTAGCAGGCTCCCCAACCACCCCTGCTCAACTGTAGAGTCTAACATACAGGATCTTGGGTTTTCAACTTCAGACCATTACACTGGTCTTTCTGTTAGTCCAGGGGTCCTCATCCCTGGCTGGACATTTAGTGTCACATGAGAAAACTTCTGGAAAAAGCTGATGCCTGGGTCCTACCCCAGATTAATTAAATCAGAATCTCTGAGCATGGGCCCAAGTGTCACTTTTTTTTTTTTTTTTTTTTTACCGTTCCCAAGTGATTCTAAAATGCATTCATAGTTACAAACCAATGCTTCAGCTCATGGACTTTTGAGGACAAGAGGGGAAAGAAGAGCTTCCAACAGTGAAATGCTAGAGCTTTGCTAGAACATCCCATTTCCCAAAGCCCCATAGCAATCACTCAGCCATTCAATGAACAGTCAAGACCTTCTGTGTGTCAGCTGCTAAGGATACAAAAGCAATAGACCACAGTCCCTACCTCCAGAGCTCTTCATCCAGCAAACTGCCTCCATCTAGTGGACTGCACCTTTTGGTCAGTACATATCACCCTCCCACCGTGCAGCCCCACCCCTCCAAATCAGTCTCTGTGGTCTGCAAGAATCTTGCAAATGAGCTATAGCTGGAGCCAAGAAAAGAGATGGCTCATAATCTTCTCAAATGACCCTATCCTTGCTGGAAACTGACCTCGACACTTTGACATCTCGAAAAACAACCAGCCTTTTCTTTATTAGACGTTATCTTTTCCCCATTAGTGGGCCTCCTACAGGTCAAGGCATAGTGAAGAAATGCAATTTATTTCTAATTAAGTGAATAATCAATTACTAGGGAGATCCATGTAATATTTCTTGATATTCATCACAGGCAGGCTCTGTTGAGAATGATTAAAGCCACTTGTTTTCATGGGTCCACAAAGTGTATGACAGTAATGTAGTGGTTCCAATTTAAAAAAAAAAAAAAAAAAAAAAGCTGTTAGGAATGGATGGGCCAAAGTCAGTCTTGGCTCGTACAAGACTGAGAATACCTGCTCCATCATCAGTAACCAGATTTCTGTGACATACCTAATCACCAGCAGAAATTGAGTTTTGCAGGCAGCTCCTTGGTTGAGTTATTCATAGATTCTTTTCTTCTTTAATCTAGAAAGACCTTGACATTTGAAAGATGTTAAAAGAATTGCTAGATATAGGCAATGATTCAAAGGATAATTTGTCCTTCGTGAGATGACAAAATGAAAAGCTGTTACGGTGTCTCTCCTATCGAAGATCATCTATTAGCCTTTAATAAAACATTGTTCTCAGTATAATATCACTTATTATAGAGACTTAGTTAAGTTAATTATATGGAGTATAATTTCATACATAAAGTAAATGCGTAAGTAGTTAAATTTTTTTTCAACGAACTGAACGGCAGCATCCCCAGGGTATTCCCTCCAAACCAAACTGGCCAAAATTAAAAAAATGCCAAATATCTTAAACCAACAGAAACAATAATAAAACCAAGCAAGGTATGCTCCAAAACCAATTTTAAAAGACACAGATCCTCAAAAGCTTTGTTGACTCCAAAGGGCAAGTTGGCAAGATGACCAAATGCTCCTCCCTATGGTCCAAGTTTTCCAACAGACAGGCTGCATTAGAACGGGGCGCTCTTACCTGATCATGGGAAGCACCAAGGTTCCAGTAACAAATTAAGTCCCAACCTGGGTTGTAAGGTTCAAGATGCTGAGCTATGAGTGCCAAAGAAGGAAGCTGGATCTGTGCTGGGCCAATGGCAGCTGCCAAAGTCAGGTGGTGAGGAAAGCCTGACCCAGAGAGATGAAAAAGGAACCCAAGCATACTGGGATCAAACGGAGGGGAAGTTGACAGTTGATCCTTAAAATGGCCTGATTGGCTTGGTGCCTTCTGAAGGTCAGTAGGAGCATGGCACATGACTACTTATTTAAAAGATGCAGGAAGAAATAAATTATCAAAGCAAGACTGGGCAGTGAAGTAGTGGTACGAGAGTAAAATTAGACTCTAGAGTGGGACTGAAAAAAGGGAGGGCGGGGTAAAACACTGATATTATGGTGTGATACTATGATTTATAATAAGAAATGTATATTTGGTCTTCATCCACTGTTCCTGGCACAGAGCTCCTAAAACCCTTGGAATTTCCCAAGTCCCAAGATAAAGGTGTCTTTTCTTATGCTAACGAGATGGCTTTGGGATAGCACCTAAAGATGGGGGCTGCCAGGAGAACCAACGGTGCAATTAAAGAGTTAGAACCTTCAGTTCCACCACACTGACCTCCAGGAAGAGGACAAGGGCTGGAGGTTGAATCAATCATCAATGGCTGATGATTTAATCAATCATACCTATGCAATGAAGCCTCCATAAAAACTCAAAGGACAGGGTTCCCAGAGCTTCCAGGTTGGTGAAACAGAATGCTTCCACATGCCACCATGTCTGGCCTCAAACTCCACAAGGACAGAAGCCCCTTTGTTCGGGACCTCGCCCTATGTACCTCTTCATCTGGCTGTTGATTTGTATCCTTTAATATTCTTTGTAATAAGCCAGTAATCTAGTGTGTAAAGGAGTTTCCTGAGTTCTGTGAGCCTCTCTAGCAAAGTAATCAAACCCAAGGAGGGGGTGGTACATATCTCTGATTTATAGCCAGTTGGTCAGAAGCACAGGTAACAACCTGGACTTGTGACTGGCATCTGAAGCAGGCAGAGTCTTGTGGGACTGAGCCCTTCACCTGTGGAATCTGGGTAGACAGTGTTGAATTGAGTTGAATTGTAGGAAACCCAGCTGGTGTCAGAGTTAAATTTTTTTTTCAACGAGCTGAACGGCAGCTCATCACCAATTGCTTGGTGATGTGGGGTAAAACACACACGCACATCGTAATCAGAGTCAGAATTTTTTAACAGAGAACACACAGAACCACAGAAAACCTAATTTATAGCTTTACCACACCAGTAGACTGTAACAATAAAGCTACAGCTAGTATTTATAGAACACTCACTTCTATCAGACACTGTACAAAGCCTTACGTATGGATAAGCTCATTCTCACAGCTCTATGGAAAGAGTGGTCATGATTCTCATCACAGAGTTGGAGATGTCATGTTACACCAGAGATAAATAACTGGCCAAGTTATTTAACTCTGACTCTAAGTGCTGGAGCTGGTGTTAGAACCCAGGCAGAGCCCTTGCTCGTATCAACACACCACACTGCCTCCAAGGCAGAAGGAACAGCCATAACTGGAAACAGAATGAAGATCCACACCCTGCGACACAGGCACCAACAGAAAAAAAGGAAAACAAATGCAATGATGCTGAGATCATAAGAGGGCACTGATAAAGACAAAGGTCCTCATGTGAAAGACAATTTCTATGTGGATATCAATCAACAAAGCTGCAGATTTAGGTGCAGGACTGAAGTCAAAGAGAGGTCTGGAGACTTGCACTTAACAGCTTTCTAAACTTGAAATTCAAAGAGAAGATCCATGAGCTGCCTCTAAAATTAAGAGTTATGGTTGAAATAGTAAGAATAACCTTAAGAGTCTACCTTTCACATTTAGGAAAAGAGAAGGATCTGGGAAGGACCTACCTGCAAATGAAGCCACATGCAGCCCTCAGAGCATGGACAGTACCTGACCACGAAGAATATTCTCCAGACCCAAAGACCAAGACCAAATGGCCAAGCTAATTCTTTGGTTGGAAGGATAACTACCAGAGACAGAGACGGTCTGAGAGCAGAAAACATGTGCCTGTCCTGCCTCCTTGCCTGTCATGCTCAGTTGTATGCCAAACGGAATAAACTCTACCCTCACAATGTGTCTTTCACCATGTGTAAGTGTCATGCCCACCATTCTAGATCAGCTCTTCTCTCTAGGTGAATGTATCCAACCCCTGAATCGTGTACCCATCCATATCTCGCCAAAGTCATTCCACTCAAGGCTGGCATATCAATCTCCTAAAGGGCACCCCAGAATGTAGGCTTCTCCTGCACAACTTCCAATCCCCTTGTCCACCCCTCAAATAAGATATTTGTTACTACTCGACTCACAGGAAAATTTCTCCAACCCACTTATTAAATAAAGGATCTCATATTCTACTTATTATGGGGGGGGGCGTAATCTCATACTCTAGAACTAACCTTCATAAACTAGGTTAGTTTATGAAATAAAGGCCTCGACTCCCAAACCTGACAAAGGCACCACCAAAAGCAAGGGATGAAGGAAGGACAAATGGAGGGAAGAAAAAGAAGAGGAAGGGAGAGAAGGGGAGAGGAGGGAAAGGGGGGAGAGAAGGGGAGAGGAGGGAAAGGGAGGAGAGAGGAAAAGAGGAAAAAAGAGGACGGGGGAGAAGGAACAAAGGAAGGAAATGGGGAGAAGGAAGCTGGGTAGTGGTTTACCTCTCTTATGAAAACATCAGGGAAACACTGACATTTAAAATCATTAATAACCAAGTAGGCTGCTCTTGCCTTCTGAGACGGCCCATACTCTGTCTGTGGAGTGTGTTTCTCTCTAAATAAATCCACTTCTTACTTATCAAATTAATTAATTAATTAATTTAAATAAGATAAAATCATTATAACCAAGTAGAGTTTGTCCCAGTCATGTAAATCTAGTACAAATTTTAAAAACTATTTTTACAACATAGCATATTCAAAGAAAGTCCTTAGACACATATAATTATTAAAGTGTGCCAACAAGGAACTCAGTGAAATTCAGCATTAATTTTTAATTAATTTCTTTTTTAAAATGGTACAGGGGGCTTCCCTGGTGGCGCAGTGGTTATGAGTCTGCCTGCCAATGCAGGGGACACGGGTTCGAGCCCTGGTCTGGGAAGATCCCACATGACGCGGAGCACCTAGGCCCGTGAGCCACAACTACTGAGCCTGCGCGTCTGCAGCCTGTGCTCCGCAACAAGAGAGGCCGCGACAGTTAGAGGCCCGCGCACTGCGATGAAGAGTGGCCCCCGCTCGCCGCAACTAGAGAAAGCCCACGCATAGAAACGAAGACCCAACACAGCCATAAATAAATAAATAAATAAATAAAAATTTTTTTTAAATGGTACAGAATTTCTGTCTTAGTCTAGTGGAAGGGCTAAGCATATTTACTCTGAAGCATCAGTTTTATACCCACTGCAAACAAAACAGCAATGCCCCATTGTTACCATCTCTATTTAACCTAGCTCTAGAAATATTCGTAGATAACTATTTAAGAAAAAATAAAGTGCAAAGATAGTGAAGGAAAAAAAATAGAAGTATCAGTATTTCCAGATGATGTGTTTATGTTCCTAGAAAATTAACCAGAAAATGACTTACTCAAAATTGTGGATATAAAATGAATCTTCAAAAATCAATAACCTTTGCTTATACTAGTGCCAGACAGCTTAAAAATAAAAAGTCAGGGAAAAATGCTATTTGCAGTAATAATATAAAATGTTAAATTCCTGCACATTCATTTAACTTGAGATGCACAATTCTTAAAGAAAATTGTAAAACTCTGTTAAGAGAAATAAAGAAAATTTGAATAAATGGAGTGATGTTTCCTGTTCCAAGGGTAAATTTCCAACTTCCTCTGAGAGAAAGAGGAGGAAGTAGGGGGCTGGGCATTTATGGGGGACGTGGGATGAGTCCACGGGCTTAAAGGGGAGAGCTAAGGGCATAGAGATGGTTCAGTTGGTAAAGATGACTACATGTCCTATGTTGACACAAATTAATCCATTATCTACTAAGACCTGTTGGAATACTTTCGAGAACCAGACAGATGAGTAAAACTCATCTGGAGAAATAAGGAATAACAGACTTTTTTTGAAGAAATGAGGGTAGATCCCTCCTACTGGATTGTAAACTATAAAGCCGCAGTCATCGAAATTGTATGGAGCTTTATTAAAAACAAGTATCACTGGGGCCTCCCCTGGTGGCGCAGTGGTTGAGAGTCCACCTGCCAATGCAGGGGACACGGGTTCGAGCCCTGGTCCGGGAAGATCCCACATGCCGCAGAGCAACTAAGCCCATGTGCCACAACTGCTGAAGCCCGTGCACCTAGAGCCCATGCTCTGCGACAAGAGAAGCCACCACAATGAGAAGCCCACACACCACAATGAAGAGTAGCCCCTGCTCGCTGCAACTGGAGAAAGCCCACACACAGCAACAAAGACACAACGCAGCCAAAAATAAATAAATGCATTAAAAAAAAAAAACAAGTATCACTGGTCTGACACACACTTCAGAAACATAATTCAAACTATTAAAGGAATGTAAAAAAATTACATATTAGAAGCAATACAAAAGTGAAAAAAATAACTATTGTTAAATGCCAACTTAAATAAAAATGATTCGTTGTACCTTAGGTCCTGGTGATACAAAATAAATTTCAAACAGGGCAATGGATTATGTATTAGAACTACCAGAATTATATTAGAAATGAAAAATGAAGATGAGAGAATGGTCTTACTATTAAAGAAATAAAAGAGAAAAGATCAATGGGTTTGAAAAATAAATAAATAAAAAGTAATGTGGAAATAGGACAAACATAACTGATAAAACTTTCACTATTCAAAAATAGTATGTATAAAGAACTGATATAAAAAAAAGAACTGATATAAATATATACAAAAAGCCCAGACTGTATTCATTAAGTGGGCCAGAGGAGATGGTTCACTTAGCCCAAAGGAAATGTAAACATAAGAAAAAGAAAGAAAGAAAGAGAGAGAGAGAGAGGAAGGAAGGGGAATGAAAGAAAAAAGGAAAGAAAGAAAGAGAGGAAGGAAGGAAGAAGAGAGAGAAAGAAAGGAAAGAGAAAAAGAAAGGAGAGAGAAATGTAGCATCCCTCGGCATTATAGCAAAACAAACTAAAATAACTTAAGACATAACTGCACACATTAAACTAAAATAAATACAAATGGCAAAATTCAATGCTGGTGCAATTATACAGGAAAAAAAATATGTTGGTGATGGTAGATTTAGTGGAGGATGGTGTTGCTGCCCTGTCCTTTAAGTAGCAGCAAAGGCAGATTGCTCCTTCCACGTGATATCCTAGGAGGTAGCTGGGCTTCTGATGGGAGTGGCACATGGCTGCCAGGGAACAGCGCCATAAGGCCAGCCTTGCAAACAGTGGCCATCCCTTTGCAGAGTCTGGCAGGGGGATCTAAGAGGATATGGAGAATAGAAGAACCACTAACTTTCAAATGGGCCACACAGATTTGGGAAATGAGCATCTTGTGGTCTTCATGGGGACTGAAGACCAGAGATCCCCCAAACTTATGAGGAACCCCTTTATACACATGCGCACAGCAGCATTATTCGTAACAGCAAAAAAGGTGGAGAAAACCAAAGATCAACTGGCGACTGGGTAAATAAAGTGAGGCATACCTACACAATGGATTGTTATTCAGCCATAAAAAGGAATGAAGTTCTGATAAATATTACAACATAGATGACCCTTGCAAACATGATGCTAAGCGAAAGAAGCCAGTTCACAATGGACTACATATTGTATGATCCCATTTATTTAAATGTCCAGAACAAGCAAATCCATAGAGACTGAAAGTAGACTGGTGGTTGCCTAGGGCTGGGAGGATTGGGGGAAAGTAGGAGAATGACTGCTAATGAATACAGGGTTTCTTTTTAAAGTAACAAAAATGTTCTAAAATTGTAATGCTTGCATAACTCTCTGAATGTATAGTCACTGAATTATATATTTTCAAGGGTGAATTTTGATTCAGTAAAGCTGTTGAAAACCACACATACACACCATTAATAAGAACCTGCCGGGCTTCCCTGGTGGCGCAGTGGTTGAGAGTATGCCTGCCGATGCAGGGGACGCGGGCTCGTGCCCTGGTCCGGGAAGATCCCACATGCCGCGGAGTGGCTGGGCCCATGAGCCATGGCCGCTGAGCCTGCGCGTCCGGAGCCTGTGCTCCGCAACGGGAGAGGCCACAACAGTGAGAGGCCCGCGTACCGCAAAAAAAAAAAAAAAAAAAAAAAAAAAAAGAACCTGCCTCCAACCCTGATAAGTGGAGACCTACAGCTAAATTTAACTTGATTTAGGAAAATAAGTTAACAGGATGTCTCTTGTAGCCCAGTCTTTTGGAACAAGTTCCTGCCTGCTAAACATATTACAACTTCTAAATGGAGACCTTGGGTAGAGTTCTCAGCTCTCTTCTCCCACCCTTGCTTGGTCCTGATAGTCCTATCTTTTCTTCTTCTTTCTTTTTTCTCTTTTAAAATAAGTCTAATTCTCTACCAAACTGGGCCAGTATTGGCTCTTGTTTTCCCTCCCAACCATTCTGCTAAAAACACACATCTCAATTCAATGTTCAGACCTAAGGTTATGCTCTTGACAACAGGAGAAAAGGTTTGAGAATCACAAGATCTATTATGCCAGTACAACTGAGAGCCTTCTCATATCCCCCGACGCTGCTTTCCTTTCAGGTTTTCTAATTCAACTTTTAAATTTCCCACTGATTCCCTATTCTATTCCTGGCACTTCCTAGCCTTTCTCTTTGGCTCAGCCACTTCAAGGACCAGCTTGTCATCTGTGTAGCCCAGACCTCCTGCCCAATGCTGCCTTACTTTTGGGTTGAAGAGTTATTTTCACTCTTTGCCAACCTCTCTCAATCTGGAAGCCCCCCAACCCCATCCCTCAACAAGCCATTTGTAAAGTCCATATCCTGGCTTTTCTTCCTAACACTGGCCAATCCCAGAGGAAGAAAGGCCAGGTGGCTGCTCCTGGGTGGTCTGTGTGTGGCTTGAATGCCCTCTGGCCTGGCCTCAGAGCCTTCCCAGTCGCCACAGGGCAGCTGACAGCTACTCCGGGACACCCCCAGACGCTCCAGACCCCAGCTGGCAAATCCACAGACCTTGGCCATCTCCTCTCTATCCAAACAAAGGCAAAGAGGACAAAGACATTATAAGGTTCACTGCTGAGAAAGAAAACTCTGAAGTTCTGCAGATTTGTATATATCCCATATACACCTTTAACTGCGTTGGATTCAAATCTGGGCTCTGTCATTTACTAACCAGTGGCTTTAAGGGACAACCTGCTTAGCCTCTCCAAGTATCAGTTTTCTCATTTGTGAAAATGGGGATAATAATATTGTGTGGATTAAATGAGATGATTCGAGTAAAAGGCTTGGGACTGTGGTCATTCTATCAGTCCACCTAAGGCAAAATCACAGATTACTCTTTACCTGAAGGACGAAATAAAAAATCCGATGGGAAAGATGCCATTACTCTCTGTGACCGGCTCTTCAGAGGACGGAAACGGAGGACTCCCGACCCGCCTTCCCTTGGTGCTATGCAGCCTTCGGCAGGCAAAGCCCATCAACTCGGAAAATCTGCTCCATGTGGTTATAAGAGCTCTGCAAAGCCTGAGAAACCTCTTTCTCTCTGTTCCTCCCCTCAACCAGTTCAGGCCAATCTGTGTTTTTCCCAAGACAAAACTGCAATCCCTGCAAGACACAGCTTTACAGAAACCCCTGCCCAGGCTGAGGCTGCAAAGCCAGCTGTGCTGGTCAGGCTGGAACAAAACTCTCTCTCTCAGAGCCCTGTTAGCATGGCTTCTGCTAGCAGCTGCTGCCGTGGGATTGCAGGTGCAATTGATACCATGTCATCAGTGAGTTCAAGGTCAGAGGGATCTACATGCTGCTGAAGACAATGGCTTTAATACTGTTGGGGATTTTTCCCCTTCTGTGCCCTTTTATGCTAGGAAAGTAAATCCCAGAGAAAAACTCAAGCCTTGCCCTTCTCTAGGACAAGCCAACACCCTCTCTGGCTGGACCGCAGCCTGTTGTCCAAATGTGGCCTGCTCGTCTGACCTGTATTTTGCAGGTTTCCAAACCACGAGCTATTTTAGCAGATCAAGTGCTCTGTGCCCCTGGAGCTATTCCGTTTCCCTGAACTGAGACAAAGCCAAACTATGTTCCTGCAGTGACACGTGTGTGCATGTGTTTGTGCATTTAACCAACATTTACTACGCACCTACTGTGGGTCAGGCACTGTGCTTGGTGAGAGGGAAGTAAAGACAAACAACACAGTCCTTTGAGGCGCTTGCAATCCTGGGGGTGTGAGAGGGAACAGGTAACTGACAACCCTGGGAGGGTAGGATGTGCTCAGGCAAAGGGACTGCAAATCAGAGCACCTCCCATGGTCCTGGGGCAATGGTTTCCAAAGCAAGTGGCACCTTAATGCAGCTCAAAAAGTGAGGACCTAGCCAAAGAGAACTGTGCAGAAAGGGATGTGAGTTCTTTGCGTGTGCGTGTGTGCATGGGTGTGTATGTGTCCCTGGGCACCCCTCCCAGGCACACTCCACCACAAATTGTTCATCATCATGGCGCCTTTCTAAAAAACCCCACATTAAACTAAATCTTACATCGTAAAATTCATTGTGTTCCATCACATTGGACAGAAGGTCGGAGAGAACATTGGTGTGAGTCATACTTCACTGGATTTCTACATCTTGTTAAATGTACATTCACCCTTTCTGAGGTGTCAGAGGCAGACTCCCCAGCTCCCTCCTCAGTGCACTGGGGGCCAATCTACCCAGTGGACACTCTTCCTCCCCTTGGGCTCAGGTCCCACTGAGGAGGCTGTAAGGAGACTCCTACACAGACAGAGCTGACTGGGCTCCCTTCTCAGCTCCGATGTGTGACTGCCTTTGGCCTGGTTGCTGACCCCGAGCTGTTAGAACTACAGTCTGGGCTCCAGCTTACTGGCTTGAGATCTGGAATCTGCATTCACTCGTTCATTCATTCACTTGATTACTTATTTACTGAGCTCCCACTCTGTGGCTAGCACTGTTCCAGGTGCTGGGAATGCAGAATCGAACCAGGTACATAGGTCTGCTCTCATGGAACCTGCATTCTAATGGAAGAGACGGATAGAGAAGCAAACCAGTAAGTACACAAGTAAGGAAATAAATGAGAGATTTTTATGTGGTGATAAATTCCATGAAAAAGCAAAGATAAAACAGGGTAATGCATTTCAAAGTGACATTGGGAGGAGGTGCACAAGAAAGGCCTCGTAAGGAGACATCTGAGCTGAGACCTGAACAATGAAAAGGAACCGGCCACGCAGAGATGGGCAGGTAGGTGCTAGCAGGCCCTTGTATGGAGTCTGGATTTCATTCTAAGCACAATGGGAATTCATTGGAGAGTTTTAAGCAAAAGGGTGACATGATCTGACTCATGTTTTTAAAAGATTACTGCATCAAAAGCGTTCAGGACTCTGGCCCTATAGCATCTACCTGTTCCTCCTTTTCTCGGATAACCTCCCTGAACTTGACTTTGGCTTACTAGACTTGAGGTTCTCTCTAGTCCAACGTCTGGCCCCAGCCTCTCTGCTGCCCACACTGAGAGATGGGGGTGAGCCTTCTCAATGAGCACACACACACACCCCATTCATTCCTCTAAATGCCTTATTCCCTATTCAGCATGGGCTGCATGCTCATTAGCCGAGTCCCCTGATTGCAGAGGAAACTTCTCTTTCAACAAAACTGCAGACTCTCGTTCCCTTTAAAGCCAACAGCCTGGCAGCTTGCCAACCTCAGCTCAGTAATAGATTTCCTGAGTGGCATTCAAACTTGCCATCTCTCACACAGGCTGTCACTCTGGCCAGTTGTGTGGGGTTTCCAGATTTTAAAAGACCATTTGGGTGATCTGGAGCAAAGCTTCTCAACCAGGGATAGACACATCTGGGGACTTTGCGAAGTTGCCAGATGTGCCCCAGCCCACTCTAGATTTAGTGAATCACCACCCACAGAGGGCCAGGGTGGAGGGGGCATGGAATCTGTATTTTTTTTAAGTTTCCCAGGCAATTCTGACATGTACCTCTGTTTAACAGCAACTAAACTACAGAGAGATAGGCTATATTTACAAGCTCACCACTGCAAATTCTGATTCTGAACAAGGCTAAGGAAAACATAAATAAATACATATCCGTACACTAACAGTCACAGAATCAGAAGAAGAAAAACTGTCTCTTAAAAAACAAAACAAAATAAAACTGTCTCCTGCTTATGTGGATCAGGGCTATATCAGGCAGGAGAAGAGGAGGTGAGGAATTATGGGTTAGTGAGTATATGGAGCCCCGACCCTCTCTGCTCAGAAAATCATTGCAGGAGAATGAGACACAACTGCTTCTTCACTCTCCTAGCTTTCAATGTTCACAGCTCTGCAGCAGCAACCAGCAAATCCACACACGCAGGGTTTTCAAAACCACATGCCCTGGGGCTTCCCTGGTGGCGCAGAGGTTGAGAGTCCGCCTGCCGATGCAGGGGTTCGTGCCCCAGTCCGGGAAGATCCCACATGCCGCGAAGCGGCTGGGCCCGTGAGCCATGGCTACTAAGCCTGCGCATCCGGAGCCTGTGCTCCGCAACGGGAGAGGCCACAACAGTGAGAGGCCCGCGTACCGCAAAAAAATAAATAAATATAAATAAATAAATATAAATAAATAAAAATAAAAATAGAATTGAAGGTGATCAGCACGACATGGTGAAACGTGAGTCCTGGAGTCACGGGAGACAGGCAAAGCAGGTCCAATTCAGGACAAATTTAAGGCTTCACAAACAAGGTGACATCTTAGTTAGAACTTCCCAAAAGGAGATAAGACTTGACCAGAGAAGCTAGGAAAAGTTACTCTATGCAGAGATTATATAATCAGCCAAGAT
The DNA here is from genome assembly GCF_964165515.1 of Mesoplodon bidens. Lineage (NCBI taxonomy): Eukaryota > Metazoa > Chordata > Mammalia > Artiodactyla > Ziphiidae > Mesoplodon > Mesoplodon bidens. The sequence continues at coordinate 91,127,359 of NC_138164.1, read as the reverse complement.
GTGGGAATGAGGAACATGTTCAAGGAATGGGGGCCAAACCGGTATGATTAGAAAGGAGCATGGGTAGGAGACCAACAGGGTGGGGAGCCCTGAATGCCATGACCGGAAGTGGGGACCACGTTCTTTAGGCAAAGGGTATTACAGAACACTGATGGCCGAAGGAGAGAGGTGATAAAACGGGGGCCTTGAGAAGATAACTATAGTATGGTCACTTCCAACTACTGACAGTTCCTCTCACCAATGACCCTTCACGCATGCTTTTCTCTCTCCCTTCCTTCAACGCTGGGATGATTCCTAAGCAATCTTTAAGACTTGCCTTGGGCATCACCTCCTCCAGGAGGTGTCTATCCCCTGTTCTCCAGAGATTGGGTTGGGTGCCCCTCTTATGTGTTTCCTCATACCAGATACTGACATTGAAATTTCTGTTTGCTTCCTGTCTTTCCCACTAGATGGAAGCTCCCTGAAGGTAGGCACCATGGTTATTCATCTTTGATTTCCCTCAATTCTTGATTTCTTGGCATGTAATAGATGCTCAATAAAAGCTTGGTGGGTTAAAGCAAACAGCATCAAAAAAGCCCACAAAGGACACTACAACCACAGCCATACAAGTCTGAACTGTAGGTGCAGTAAATTCACTTGTTCTTTTGTTCTTCCAACAAACATTTCTTGTGGCCCTATTTTATACCCTGCACCGTGCTTCCGGTTTGGTAATTACAGTGTGTCTGCCTCCAGAGGCAGCCCCTACTCTTGCTCCTGGTCACATGATGGAATCCAAAGGCCCTAAACACCGTTCCCACAGAGCCTCATGAGCCTAAGTCCAGCCTTCTGGGAAGTGAAGTGTTATCACCAAGTCCAGAGAAAGTATTGGAACACTCTGCTTTTAACTAGGCACATGGTCCTTGGAATTACAGTTCCCAGTCTCCTTTGTGTGGCCATATGACTAAGATTTGGTCAATTCAACGTAGGTGGAAGTGTTGTCTGTCACCTCCAGGAAGTCTCCTTAAAGGGAAAAGGCACCCTGTCTTTGTCTTTCTTTTTCCTGCTGAAAGGAATGTAGACGTGAAGCAGAGTGCTCAAGCAGCCATCTGGGATCCCGAGGTGGTCCTCTAAGGACATCAGAGCAGCAGGATGCAAGGAGCCTGCATGCCAGCTCTGGGCTGCCTAACTGTGGACTTTTTACACAAGAAAATAAAGCCATGAATGTTTAAGCCACTGTCTGGTTGCTTTCATGAAAATGTTGAAGAGGCTCTGATAAGGAATCTAAGGATTCACAGACTCCAAAAATGTTGGACCCAGGAAGGACCTCAGAAACCTGGCTCCCTGTTCCTTCCTACTGGAGCTCATGGCAGATCTGCACCTGCCTAACAAATTCCCTGGTAGAGCTGACAGACTTTGCTGTGAGTTAACATATGAAAGGAGATGGGAAAGGTTTTCTTCTCTTAGCAGGTGGTGAGGAGAACCCCTCTTAGAGACAGATCTGCTGCTGTTGCATAAAGGCTTTGCTGAGTTCCTCGGGCTAGAAGTTATATCTTCAAAGCCTGAATGAGGCATCTAAGAAAGAGGAAAGCTGTTCTGTATAATTGAGCATCAAGCACTAGAGAAGGGGAGGGGGAGATCTGGAATGAAGGGACTGAGGAGAGAGAGAAGAAAGGGTGACTGAGATGGAAGAATATTACCTACCCTGCAGAACTACTCCAAGTGAGCTGCCAATTTTCATTGGCAGTCTACCGAAGTTGCAAAATGCTTCGCATGATTGCATGATTTATAGAACCAATGAGGTGGCTAAGTCTGTCACCAAAGGTGTCACGGGGAAAGAATCTGAGATGGCCCACCCAGCTGCAGGTGCTAGACAGGGGAGACCCTGGGATCATGAGTCTGAGGATGTTCAAAGAAGTTTTAAAAAGGGCTTTCAGCTTCTCTAAGCCATGAAAAGTTGGGGGGTGGTAGTGGTGTTCAAAGACGTTTCCCTCAGAATGTAAGAAACCTACTGAAGCACCTGTGTTACCATGGACACCGGAACAAAGCACTGAATCACACTGCAGCAACATTATGCTCAGTCATTATCCCCTCCATCAGCCACTAACCCTGCCCCCTTCTTCCTGAAGCCAGAATCTTAAGTGGAAATGGAACTCTAGCAATAAAAACTCCATGCAGGGACCCAGAATAGACAAAATGATGTGTTTTTTTTAAAAGCCAAAGAATTCACACTTCTTGATTTCAAAACTTACCACAAAGCTACAATAATTGAGACTGTGATACTGGCACAAGGATAGACTTACAGCTCAATGGAATAAGATTTAGAGTCCAGAAATAAACCCTTACATTTATGATCAATTGACTTATTTTTTTTTGATCAATTGATTTTTTACAAAGGTTCCAAGACCTTCGAGGGGAAAGAATGTAATTTCAACAAACAGTACTGGGACAGCTGGATATCCACATGTAAAAGAATGAAGTTGAGAATCATGTACCACAATGTTCATTGCAGCTCTATTTACAATAGCCAGGACATGGAAGCAACCGAAGTGTCCATCAACAGATGAATGGATAAAGAATATGTGGCACATATATACAATGGAATATTACTCAGCCATAGAAAGAAATGAAATTGAGTTATTTGTAGTGAGGTGGATGGACCTAGAGACTGTCATACAGAGTGAAGTAAGTCAGAAAGAGAAAAATAAATACCATATGCTAACACATATATATGGAATCTAAAAAGAAAAAAAAGGTTCTGAAGAACCTAGGGGCAGGACAGGAATAAAGACGCAGATATAGAGAATGGACTTGAGGACACGGGGAGGGGGAAGGGTAAACTGGGGCGAAGTGAGAGAGTGGCATGGACATATATACACTACCAAATGTAAAATAGATAGCTAGTGGGAAGCAGCCGCATAGCACAGGGAGATCAGCTCAGTGCTTTGTATCCACCTAGAGGGGTGGGATAGGGAGAGTGAGAGGGAGACGCAAGAGGGAGGAGATATGGGGATATATGTATATGTATAGCTGATTCACTTTGTTATACAGCAGCAACTAACACAACATTGTAAAGAAATTATACTCCAATAAAGATATTAAAATAAATAAATAAATCACTATTTAGTAAGATTAAAAAAAATGAAGTTGGACTCCCATCTAATATCATATACAAAAGTTAATTCAAAATACATCATCAATCAAAATGTAAGAGCATCAGCTATAAAACTCTTAGAAGAAAATATAGGACTAAGTCTTCATGACCTTGAATTAGGCAATGGTTTCTTAGATATGACACCAAAAGCACAAGCCACAAAAAAACCAGATAAACTGAACTTCATCAGAATTAAAAACATTTGTGCTTCAGAGGATACCATCAAGAAAGAGAAAAAAACCCCACAGAATAGGAGAAAATATTTGCAAATTACATATCTGATAAGGATATATAATTTATATCCAGAATACATAAAGAACCCTTATAACTCAACAAAAAAGACAAATAAATCAATTTTTAAATGAATGAAAGAAACAATAATGAGATACCTCATATAGCTATTAGAATGGCAAAAATCTAAAATGTTGACATCACCAAATGCTAGTATAAATATGGAACAATAGGAACTCTCATTCATTGCTGATGGGAATGCAAAATGGTGCAGCCACTTTGGAAGATCCAATATGAAAAGGCTAACTGTAAGATTATAACTATATGACATTTCAGAAAAGACAAAAACTATGGAGACAGTAAAAAGATCAGTGATTGCCAGGAGTTAGGGGGGCAAGAGGGATGAATAGGTGGAGCATGAAAAGGTTTTAGGGCAGTAAAACAATTCTGTATGATAGATACTGTAATGGTGAATACACGTTATTATACATATGTCAAAACCCATAGAATATATAACACCAAGAGTGAACCCTAGAATGTACAACACCAAGAGTGAACCCTAACGTAAACTACTGACTTTGGGTGATAATGACTTTGTGTTAATGCAGGTTCACCAACTGTAACAATGTACCACTCTGGTGCAGGATGTTGATAGTTGGGGAGGCTATGTGTGTATGGGGGCAGGGGGTGTGTAGGAACTCTCCTACCTTCCAGTCAATTTTGCTGTGAACTTAAAACTGCTCTTAAAAAAAAACCTATTTAAAAATATGTTAATGGGCAAGGGATTTCAATTGACATTTCTCCAGTGATGACATACAAACGGTCAATAAGCACATGAAAAGACACTCTACATGATCAACCACTAGGGTAATGCGAACCCAAACCACAATAAGATACCAATTCACATCCACTAGGATGGCTAAAATCAAAAAGACAGACAATAGCAAGTGTTGATGAGTAAGTATGTGGAGACGTTGGGACCCTCATACACTGCTGGTGGGAATGTAAAACAGTGCCTTGGAAACTTTGGGAAAACAGTTTGGCAGTTCTTCATATGAGAAAACATAGAGTCGCCATATGACCCAGCAATGCCACTCCTAGAGAGAACTGAAAACATATATCCACACAAAAACTTGCACATAAATGTTCATAGCACCATTATTCACAATTGCCAAAAAGTGGAAACAACCCAATCCATCAATCAATGAATGGATGAACAAGGTTACATACACATACAGAACATCGTTCAGCAATAAAAAAGGAACGAAGTTCTGATATTTGCTGAAACATGGATAAACCCTGAAAATGGTACACTAAGTAGGAGAAGCTACACACAAGAGGCCGCACAGTGTGTCATCCCATTCCCATGAAATGTCCAGAATAGGCAAATCCACAGAAACAGAAAGTAGTTGTTGCCTAGGACTGACAGGAAGGGGGAATAGGGAGTGACTGCTGATGTGTACAGGGCTTATTTGGGGGCGTGATGAAAATATTGCAAAATGAGTGAGTGCTGATGGTTGGACAACTCCGTGAATATATAAAAACCACTCAGTTGTACACTTTAAATGGGCAAATTTTATGACGTGTAAATTATATCTCAATAAAGCTGTTATTTAAGAAACAAAAACAAACCAAAAAACTTCACTGGAGGACCACTCCTGCCCAGACCCAATACAACCCAGAGCACATCAACGCTCCCTCTTTCAATACTTACTTCTACCTTCCTGGGGATATTTAAAAAACGATTTGTTGATGTTCCTACAACATTTTAAAAAGAAAATAAGCTCAGTATCCTCATTCTACCCAGGACCAGGAAGCAATACTACTCACGGAGATTACGACGGCACAGAAACCAGAATTATGATCATGTAACGCCATGTTTTAGCCGAGAAGAGTTCATTACAGTATATATTTTTAAAGCAGTACTGAGAATGCTAATCAACACTCACCAGATTTAATCTTCGTGCTGCATACATGATGTTTTCTCCCAAGTTTTATTAACCCATATCACTCACCAGTACATAAACGAGGAACAACGGAAGGGATACGGGGCAGAACAGCAGAGGAAGATAAGCTCCCGGGCAATACGCATCACTCCAGATAATGTGACAGTGATGGACCTGAGGACACAGGCGAGTCCCAGGTCTGGAATGACCTAGCTGGGTGACTCTGTAACACTCTTTGTCAGGGCTGGGGAATTTTCCGTAACTACTGTGAATTGAAACTAATTTCTTTTTGATAATTTTTTTCAAAATGTGTGACGCCCTTAGAGATCATTGGAGCTATCCCAGAGTGTGGACAGCTACACAAAAATTTTGGTGCCATGGAAACTCCTGACTGGAGGAGGAAAATATGAAAATGTATACCCCTGTGAAACTTCCTAATGTGCTAAAATCAGCAGTTCTCTTTGAAGAGCCAAGTGTAATACTAGCCAGTCGATCTGTTTTAGGATCCAAATGGCTCTGCTCAAACTGCTATAGCCCCACTGGGCGAAAAAAGCTCTGGCACTTAAAACATGACTGAAAATTCCCTGCTATTTATAATGATGGAGAAATGTCACTGAGAATTAAATGTTTCGTCAGTGGAAAAATGTGGCTGTCCGGAGAAGGCTGTAGATACATCCAGGGAATTAACGACAAGGTGGCTGTGAGTGCTCAATGCCCTACTCCAAAGGAGCACAAAAGACAAGTCTTTTGGTTTGGATTTTTTGTTGTTGTTTTCTTTTTCTTTTTGAACTGCGGAATTTTTCACCTTCTCCTTCACCTGAACTCTGGGATAGTATGAGACAACCAAGCCAGACCCCAGGTGTTACACTTTGCTCGCTGCAGAGGGTCACTGTTGTCTTTCCCTTGCACCCTCGAAATAAAGGTGGCATCTCTCAACCCACAGTAGATTTTCATTAAAGCTGATCTAGAAACAAACAAAAAAAGGAATCTACTATACTGCCCAGACAGAGAAAGCAATAAAGAAAATGCATAGGGCAGGGGGAAGGGTAAATTTGGAATTTGGGATTAACAGATATACACTACTATATATAAAATAAGCAACAAGGGCCTACTGTACAGCACAGGGAACAATATTCAATATCTTATAATAACCTATAAGGGAAAAGAATCTGAAAAAGAACATATATACATACATATATATATATATATATATATATATATATATATAACTGAATCACTTTGCTGTACACCTGAAACATAAATCAACTATACTTCAGTAAAAAAATAAAAATTAAAAATTAAAGAAAATGCACAAATGGCAGTACTGTTCTCAGGGTCCAATGTTCAGTAGTCTGCTATCCGTCCAGATACCCAGGGTATTCACAGCATACCACCCAATCAGCAGCCCAGACTCTTCAGCAAGGTTTTTACCAACCTTTCCTTCTGCCATGTGGAACTTCAACTCCAATCAAGCAAACCTACTAAGCTCCTGGTGGCCAGGTCATGTCCCCTGGAGCCCTCCCACTTTGTCCCTGCCATTGATTTAATGCAGCAGGTACCACTCCTATGCTCCTCCTTCAAACTCAAGAATAAGCCTTCCATTTGCTCCACAGTCACTCTCTCTGCTGTACATGGTTTTTTTTTTTTTTTGCGATACGCGGGCCTCTCACTGTTGTGGCCTCTCCCGTTGCGGAGCACAGGCTCTGGACGCGCAGGCTTAGTGGCCATGGCTCACGGGCCCAGCTGCTCCGTGGCATGTGGGATCTTCCCGGACCGGGTCACGAACCCATGTCCCCTGCATCGGCAGGCGGACTCTCAACCACTGCGCCACCAGGGAAGCCCTGGACATGCTTTTTTATTAGAAATATTTCAGTTGTCTCACTAGTGTGGGTGTGCTTGCATTCTGTTTCCTACTTGTTAATCACAACGTGTTCTATTATAGAACAAAAGATACCAGCCTTCTCATCTTAATAAATTCTAGACCACCATCCCTTCTTCTCACTGCTGCTGCCTTCCACAATTTTCAACTTGCACTTGTTCGTGTATTTGCATATCAGGTGTAGGTCCATCAACTTAGCCATGTGTATTAGTCAGGGTCCTCCAGAGAAACAGAACCAATATATTTGTATTTATTTTCATATATGTATATTATTTATATAATGTATTATTCATTTAAATATGTTGATAGAAATATATTTGTTTATATATTATATATAATGAAATTTATATATATGAAGTTTATTATATGGACCTGGCTCACAGGACCATGGAGGCTGCCAAGTCCCATGACCCGCCATCTGCGAGCTGGAGACCCAGTTCCAGCGCCTGAGAGCCAGAGAGTTGATGGTGTAGATTCCTGTGAGAATCTGAAGGCCTGAAAATCAAGAGCACCAAGGGCAGGAAAAGATCGATGTCGCAGCCCAATCAGCCAGACAGAGTGAGGATCCTCCCTTCCTCCCCCTTTTTGTTCCATCAGGCCCTCAGCAGATGCATGATGCACCCCACACACACACACCCCACATTGGGGCAGCTTTACTCAGTCCACCAACCCAAATGCTAACCTCTTCCAGAAACATTCTCACAGACACACCCAGATCTGGGCATCCCATGACCCAACAAGTTGACACATAATATTAATTATCAGACTGTGAAAAAAAGTAAAAGAAAAAGGCTAAACATTTTTCAGTGCATACTAGCATAAAAGAAAACGGGGTCTCTGTTTTCTTCATATTGGCATATAAATTTCTGATCCATTCACTCAACAATTCTTATTAGGCTCCTAATATGTGCCAGTCAGGGTCCCAGCTGCTGAGGACTCAGCAGAGAACAAGCTCAAGCTCCTGGTCCTCACAGGCCAACAGAGAGGACAGATGTGTCTACAGGAGGTTGTAAAACTATGTGATAAATGCTGGTCACACATGAATAGATGGGGACACAAAGCAGGGACCCCTGACCTAGGTTTTGGGGTCAGGGAATGCTTCCCACAGGAGGTAATGGTGAAGGAAGACAAGAAGGTCAAGAGGGGGTTGGGGTGGAGGTGGGGATGTTCCAAGCGAGGAGAACACCTGGGGCAAAAGGTCAGAGCTCAGAGATGCAGAGCATGTTCTGAGATTTCTTTTTTTTTTTTTTTTTTTTTTTGCTGTACGCGGGCCTCTCACTGCTGTGGCCTCTCCCGTTGCGGAGCACAGGCTCCGGACGCGCAGGCTCAGCGGCCATGGCTCACGGGCCCAGGCGCTCCGCGGCATGTGGGATCCTCCCGGACCGGGGCACGAACCCGTGTCCCCTGCATCGGCAGGCGGACTCTCAACCACTGCACCACCAGGGAAGCCCCTGAGATTTCTTAGATATGCAAGAAGTTCCGTAGCGCCGGATCAAAGACTTGGGGGTGAAGGAAGATGCAGGATTATAAGTCTGGACTGTATCCTAAGAGCATCACAGAAATCCCGGACAGCCGAATCAAGCACTGCAAGGTGGAGGGAGACGCAGGGAAGATCAAGAAGGGGCTAGTAAGCCTTGCTAGGAAGTCTGGACTTTATCCTGGGGCTATCAAGAGCCATCCAGGGGTTTTAAAAAGGAAAGTGATATAAGTAGGTGTGCGTCTGGAAAACCACTCTGGCTGCAGTGTAGAGAATGAATTTAAAGAGACACGGCAGGGACGGGGAGATGGGACTGCTAACTTCTTTGACCAGTAAATGTTAATGTTTAGGGGGAAAAAGGTGCAGGGGTCCTCAACTAGCTTGTACACACACACACACACACACACACACACACACACACACGGCTCTGCACGCACGCATGTCTACCATGTGTCTTGGCTTGTCTGTTGGCTTGTCTGTGTTCTCATTGGGACGTAAGAGGGGAGACCAAGTCTTATTCATCTTTGTATCTTCAGGGCCCAGCACAGTGCCTGACACAGAGCAGGCAATTAATAAATGTCTGCTGGTTGAATGAATGACTGAGTGCCTGAATGAGCGGGTGAAAGTATGAATGAACAAACAAGTGACAGAGGACAGGGACCTCGGGAAGTATTAATGGAAAGATCCTGGACTTCGGAACCAGACAGGATTTGATTTAAATCACAGATCTATCACTTACTGGCTGTGTGAGCTTGTGCAAGTTGATCCACTTTGAGATTGTTTCCTCATTTGTAAAAAGAAGATAATAATACCTGCTCACAATATTATCATCAGGATCAAGTGAGACCGTGTGCGTAAACTGCCAAGCGAAGGTCTGGCACAGCATAGGCACTGAACAAATAAAACTCTGCCCCTTTCAATTTTGTTTGTCCCCCGCCACCTGGCACCAGCATGGGGTTCCAGAAATACCGTACAAGGGGAGAACCAAGTAGAGGTTCTAGACCTGTACCTAATGCCAAGTGGAAGGCAACTTCTAAAAAAATTCCTTGTCTGTAATGGGAAAAATTGGCCAATCCTCATTTCAGTAGCTACTGAACCACTAAAGAGCAGGAGCTTAAAGTTATTATTTAGAGAGCAAAGAAGTTAAAGCAGTAGGAAAGGTGTCACAGATACAACATAACATAAAAGTCTTTCCAGGTCATGTTCTGCCAATTAGAAAGAGGTTCAGACTGTCTGCGACCAATAACTATCAAACAGAAAAATAATCATTGATTTTAACTGAGCTGCTTTTTCAGTGGTGTTCCTGGGATTAGCCTGACAACAGATAGTCGATATTTCCTTTCCTTTGATAGAAGGACGTGTGCCTGTGGACTTGACTGTTCTCTTGTCCAAGAGGTTGGTATTTATTTGGGGGTGGTTTCAGTTGGTGGTAGTTATAATTAATGCATCTTACAACACTATCTACTTTTTTGCAATTCATTTACACTGGTTTTCAAAAGGGACTGATAATACAAAAGGAATAAAATGGAAATAAAAGGAAGAGAACAGTGAAGAGAAGAGCAGATGAACCAACAATAAGGGTGACTGTGGTTCCTGGGAGTGAGCGTGAAAAAAGGTCATAACATTCATGATATTCATGTGCTACGTGATGTGTGTCTCCTTATGTAGTTCTTATAATAACCACGTGGTTGAAAGATACCATATTTCACCGCATATAAGGCATCATTAAGAAAGGAAAAACTGCCAGTTAAACTAAGGCAATTCAGAGCTGTTAAAACAACAAACAAACCTAAACAACAAACAAACATAAAAACCATGGCTGAAAACCAAGGAAACACGGCATTACCACTGCCATTTTATAGGTGAGGAAACTGAAAAACAGGAAAGTTAAGAAACTTGCCCAAGTTAAGAAACTTGAAACTTCAGTAAGTGGAAGAATCAGGTTTTGAACCCAGGAAGTCTGACACCAGAGAGCTCAGGCCCCTTATCACCGAATACACTGTATCTCTACTGCTGAGTTTCCTGGCAGTCACGGTGAAGGCAGACACAGGTTGAATTACATAATTCTTATTATTTGGGAAGAAACACGATAGCTTCTCAGGGAAGCAAAAGCTTTTCCTAGTGAAAAACTCAGAGAAAAATTTCTTAGAAATATTACATAAGGGGTATATGCAGATAGTTTTGTTAAAACGTTCAAAAACAATTAGAAGGCTTATATAAAAACACAGCTTAATGAAAACAATTTTCCATGGATAAAGTCATGTAGTCCAAGAATGTCACCTTCTCATAGTCTAATACAACCCATACATGGAACCAAATGTATCCAGAGAAGCAGAGAATATGCTCCTTAAGTTACCTTCCCTAAATATTATTGTTCTCCATTCAGTTTTTACCGACAGCTGGTTTATTAGATGGTTCAGAATATTCTCCAGCAAAAACCTGAGGGAAGAATTCTGCTGATTGATAAATTCTGTCCATATGGTGGTCCATTTACAAATTAAGAATTGGCTAGCCACTAAATGACTCAGACACTCTTTGGGATTCAGCAAACACCATCCTCTCCTCCAGAAAGTCTCCACATCCTTGGCTTCTGCGTAACAGAGTCTTAGCCACTGTGAGCCCCAAGAAGGAAGCCTACACTTTCTTCAGCATCTTGTCCTGATAAAGCACGTAGCACTGAGTTGACCATCTGGACCCTAAAACCAGCTCTAATACTCCCTAGCCAGGCGCTCCTGCACAAGTTGAGATATCTTGATGCTTCAATTTCTCCATCTGCAAATGATGAAGATCATAATGATATCTACCTCCCAGGGCCGTTGTAAAAACCTAATGAGACAATTCATATAAAAGACTCCATATGTATGGCACATGGTGAGTACTCTAGAAATGGTTGGCAGGTTTTATTATTTCGTTAGTTGTGTTTTTCTAACAGATAATTTATTTAGCAGTAGTAACCCTCAGGCCCTTCGGGAGAAGAGGTTGCACAGGTGTGAACATTTTTTTCAGGCATGAGGTAGAATGAGATGCCTGGGGACAAACAGTAATCATGAGGCATAGCAAACACCTACAAGATGCACTGCAGTGATCCTGGATGCCTTCCTATGGAGGAAGGCAGCCTGCCATATGGGAAGAACCAAAGTTTAGAGTCAGGCATTTGCTCAAATCCCAGCTCAGCACTCACCTGCTATGCAGCCTCAGGCAGGCTGCTTAACCTCTTTGTACCCCCGTTTATAAAATGCGGATGATACCACCTACCACGTAGTGTTGCTGAAACAACCGGAAATAATATGTGTAAAATGCCCAGCACACCGTAAACAATAGATACTATTACTATAGCAGCCTACTAAATTTTACTTAAGTGTCAATTTTCCTCTTTATTGAAAGAGTGGTCTATAAGAATGTTTTGTTTTCTCTTCTACCAAGGGAAAAAAATCAATTTCTTATGAAAACATGATGTAAAACTTATTACTCTTTAGAGACAGGGAAATATATATATATATATATATCATATCATGTATCATATATATCATAGATATCATATCATATATCATATATATGAAAAATCAACTCCCCAACTCAATTTTTAATGCTTTTTTTAACCTGTTTTTAAATACCTCAGCAAAGCAATTTCACTCTAAAAAAAAAACTTAAAAATAGGGACTAAATAAAAGGAAGAAAATTAGCCTCCCCTAATCCCACTGGGGAGAGATAACTACATGTAGCATTTCGGTGTTTACCCTTCCAGAAGGTTTTTCTCTGCCTATAAACATACATACATGCAAATCCATTTTTAATAGTCCCATACAGCAAAACCAGGAATCCCATTTCCCTCAGGACCATCCCTGCCTGCACCAATCTTTGCAAGGAACAAAATGTAAATCCTTAAGAAGGATTTTTGTCTATTTATTTCACAGGAGCACATAGGTAAGGGAATTATTTTTAATTAAACATGCTACCCCAAGACCTACAACCTCCTCAATATGCATAAATCTCCCTGTGACCAACAATATGTAACCAGGTACCAGGCAGAAAAATACACACACATTCACAATTGATGCTGAATCCAAATATAGTCAATAATCATGTACTCAAGCAAGTTGAAGGCATGATTGAGTCTGTCAGCACCCCAATACCACTCCATGTTTTTAAGCCAATAGATGGCTCCCATACACCAGGAACCCCTTACCTCTCACCTCATATACATATACACAACCATGTGAGTGCAGCCAATGGCATTTCATTTCCATCCCACATCCCCATCCTCACAATGCCAGGCAGCTGACTTGGGCTGCCCTGTGTGTAGTGACTGGTTCTGCAGCATTTCAAAATCAGGTACGTGCGTGCTTGCCCAACTCCCCTTGTCCCCACCCACCCCATCTCAATCCCTGGGCTCCCACCGGCTCCCATCAAGAGGTACTAATGAAAAGCCAATTGTCTAATTCCACTTCAGTGGAGCTGAGGTCCCTCCCTGAGGCCAGCGAGCACTTAGGATTAATTGTTATTTGCTATGTTTGAGCAATACAGGTCCGTCCAAGGTAGCCATGAAGAGCACGAGTGTGGTGAGTAGCATAAAAGATAGGCTGTGGGTTGCTAAGGGAGAGAAGAAATAAAGATAAAAGGAGCAGGTGCGATGAAGGCTATTTATACAAGGAGAAAAGGAAAAAGACTGACGGATGGTTCTGACGGAGGCCATGAATCAGGAGGCGTGTGCCACATCCTCTAGGACACTGGTTGTTCAACTCCTCACCCATTTTATAGTAACAAATAAAAAGTACTATGTTATGCTGCTAACAGCACACCGTCGCACGCAGTAAACCCTCCTGGGCTGAGCGTCATGAGACAGGACATGTATGGGACAGAGCACAGCCACGTGGCCAAAGGCAAAGTGACATTAGATGACAGATCTGCCGGGTAACGGCTCCAAATGTATACAATCATTTCCAAAGGGGGTGACACAAACCACCCTTTGGAAAGCCCTGCCGTGCCCACCTCCTCTCCCCAAAACACATACACACAGATGGAGGAAGCAGACCTCGGAAGGGGTGGCATCAGAGTATAGATCCAAGTAAATATAGATGTGGATTCCCATCCTACCCCTCCAGCCAACAAGGTTAGAAATAGCTGTGTCTGAGCTAAATGGGTGAAGCTCTGCATCCTTTCAATTCAGTCTGCTGTAAAGTTGAAATAAACTCTCCACGAGCACCCAAATGCCCAAATTTATAAATGCAGTCCATTAAAAAAGCCTATCTCCTAGCAGCTGGTAATTGCAATCAAAATTGGGGAATTGGGGATTATAAAAAGCAATGGAAGTAATAAACATGTTGTTTAAAAGCTTGAAACTCTTCATCCTGCCACTCCTACCATCCCAGCTGTCACTTTCAGATGCCTCCATTTCCCAAATTCTAAGTGTGGGGCTCTCGAGTTTAACCCTGTTAATTCTACACTTTCCCTAACTCTACTGGGTTGGCCAAAAAGTTCGTTCGGGGTTTTGTGCCAGCTTACCAAAACCCCGAACGAACTTTTTGGCCAAGCCAATATCTAGAGCTCCCCATGGGGGACAAAAGCACCAGTGAGCATCTTGAGCTCTCATCCGACCACACCAGGACAGTGACTCCTGTCACTTGATCAGCACAATCATTAGTGAAAAACACACCTGGGTAGGGGCCACCTGCCCTTTTTCTCCTTAGATCGCCCTCTTTTTCAGATGTCTGTGCTCTGCATATTACGGGTCCTACAAACAGAGCCAAACATCAAGCTACCAAGCTGTGATTTTTTCCCAATCCCTGCTCTGTTCCAGACAGCATCTGTAAGCATTCATGGCAGGCCCACTTTGACACAGCTGCCCCCAGATACCCTGCAGCCGGTCCCCCCGCACCAAACTAAGCTTCCTTTAACGGCAGGTTTCACCTAAAATTCATCCGATTCTTGGATCTCCTCCTAAATAGGATTCTTTTCTAATTACTCTAGAGCTATCTTCTATCCCCTATGATCTAAAGCCATCCAATCGCCCTAATTAACATGCTTACCTCCACTCCCACTCCTAACGTTTGCAGAACCTGGGGCAGGAGTACAAGCGGAGGCCTGCATGCCATAAATGTAAATATTTAAAGCTATAAATCAAGCTGACGAGTTATTAAATGAAGTATGTTCCATCCTATCTTATTACTGCTTCCTTCGTAATGACCTAGAAGGCCAGCTTCAAATACAAAATTCTCACTCTGGCCCTCAGCTCCTGGATCTCAGCCGGCCCACCTTCTTTTCTCACTCCCAGCTCCATCCCACAGCACAAGGGGCCTCGCGCTAATAGAAATGCTGGGTTGTATATACAAATCCTTCTATCTCAGCACACGGAGCAGTCATTCTTTGTCATCTCTTAGGCCTATGGGTGCACACACTGGTGTCACAGGCTGCCCTTGCGAGGAAGGAATGAAGCCCACACAGGCCATGGAAAGAGACATGCACAGGGAATTCCAGAGTCCTGGGTACCCAGAGCCTGATGCAGATTCTAGACTCTAGAAGGGAGGGCATGGTTCCTTGACCCTGCATAGCCCCTGCCCCATGGAGACATACAGACTGAGGAGGGCCAGAATGGGCCCAGGCCTAAGGTTGGTACCACTCATTTCTGCAGGCATATCCTACTCCTCTTTCAGAACCTAGCTCAGAAGAGATCATCACCTCCAGGAAGTCATCCCTGACTACCCACCCCCACACACACACAAATCCAGGAGGTTCAATGAATGCTTATTAAATGAAGGCTGTAGAAACACCTAGATGAGCATGGAATACCTGTAATATAGACTGAGCTTGTATTTATCAGTCTTTTCCCCCAGTAGAGACTTAGAGCCTTGTGAGCAGTGGCCACATTAAGCTGAAATGCCATAAATTCCTGGGTTTGTTACCAAGTATGTGGCAATCAGGGTTCACAACTGAAAAGCCCGCTGACCTAGGCCTCCTCCTGGCTGAGCGGTCCAGATGCTTTTATAACAGGATGTTAAAGTCCACTTATTCTGTGGTCTCAGAGTGGTTGAAGCAAAACTACTCAACAGATGTTAAGACCCCTCGTACCTTGGACAAGCTTGGCAGGACTTGCCAAGAGACTGAGCTGCCAGTTCTGCTACCTTGAGCCTACCACCCACCTCCAGGCTCTTTAAGGGAGAGTGAAGAATTCATTGGGAGGGCAAAGATATTTTCTACGGAGAGTTATCAGTGTGCTGCATATTTCAACACACTCCACCCCCTCCCCTGGAGAGGGGACTTACAGTTTGTCCTTACTTGGAAAAATAAGAAAGTTCAGCAATGGGGGAGCCCAGAGAACCCTAAAAGCACCTCACAATGAGCCAGCAATTGTCCCTCTGCCAACGCAGAAGGTTCTGTATCAAACTACAATACCAGGTAAGACTGTTCCTCATTCTTGATCCTTGACTTTCTCCCCCACCCCCAAATCCCCTCACTCCAGCAGCTAAGGGATGGATAAGGGGGAGCAGGAAATAGACATGAAACCCAATACACATCCCTCTTTCCCAAGAGGGGAAGACCAAGGGAGGCCTGAGTTGGGGGTGGGGAGAAGTTTTTAATTGAGTGTTTTAAATAGGACTTTAAAATTTTTTTTAATTGGATTTTTTTTTTTTTTTTTTTTTTTGGTGGTACGCGGGCCTCTCACTGTTGTGGCCTCTCCCGTTGCGGAGCACAGGCTCCGGACGCACAGGCTCAGCGGTCATGGCGCACGGGCCCAGCCGCTCCGCGGCGTGTGGGATCTTCCCGGACCGGGGCACGAACCTGTGTTCCCTGCATCGGCAGGCGGACTGTCAACCACTGCGCCACCAGGGAAGCCCCTAATTGGATTTTGATGTTACATTGGATGGATGTTTTTAATACAGGAGAAAGAAGACTACTGGCTTATCACCTGAGAGTGGCTAGAAAAGTTAAGGGATATAAGAAAGAGCTAAGTTATTTCCTACATGTGCCCTACCAAGTTCAGCACATTCAATAAACCAATATGTGCTCATTAACGCACATGGATAAAATACCTAGGTTGCTAAAGGCATGCATGGACATTACAACATTCTCGTGACGCCCACCTCCAACAGAGCATCAGCTGCCCTTGGAGGAAAAATAAATTAGGTCATCGATTTGAGTTTTCTAAGATTGAGAAAGTCAGTTTGTTCCCTGCTCAAATTATAAGTTACCTGTTAAACTGACTTTACTTTCTCCTCTTTTCATTTTAAATCTACATATATCATGACGACTATCAGCCAGCTAAAGAGAACCCCCGCCCCGTCTTGGTCAGTAATTGAATACCTTTATCTTCCCCATAATTTACTGGTCTGCCGCTTTTCCTAAGAGAAGTCTTCTTTATCATGACCATCACTCACAGATTGGACCACTAGTGAGCTGGTGAACATTTCCTTCTCAGGTAACTTAAAACATAACAGTGTTTGGCTGAACACGTTTGAGAAGAAGAAACAACATTTTGCTCCCTAAAATCTATTTGGAAGAACTGGCTGAGATTATTTTCCCTACTACTACTTCCAATATATATCTTGCAGAATAACTCTAAAAAAAAATAAGATAAATACACCAATGACTTAGCATGGAATTAACCAAGAGCCTTGTGAACTCTGTGATTTTTCCAGAACTTTCTGTGCATTTAGAAAAAGGACTCTCAGAAGCATCATATTTTCAAAAAACTTTTCTAGCTGCCTCTAAAACCATGCAGAAGCATTATACATTATACTCATGAAATCATTTCAGAAACAGCATTTTTCTGACTAATTCTAACAGAACCAAACCTAACTGGAATTCTGCAACGAAGTTTTAGTTCAAAAACTCAAACGCCAAAGCCAAACAAGAAACTAAGACTGAAAGGTGTCTATATGATTGTTTTAGTTCCCACATGAAGCCTTGTTTCCTCCTGACATTCTATGGCAGTGATGGCCAAAAGAATTTTCTGTAATGATGGAAATGTTTTATATCCATGCTGTCCAATATGGTAGCCATTAGTCGCAGGTGGCCAGTGAGCACCTGAAATGTGGCTAGTGCAACCAAAGCACTGAATTCTTAATTTTATTTGAGTTTAAATAGTCATATGTAACTGTGGCTACCATTTTATTAGACAGCACAGTTCTATAGCATTTATTATTGCTGGCAATCCAGAGAATTCCCTTGGAGAATGAGTCCCCGTGGCTGACCAAGGTTTCTGGAAAACTAAGCAGCAATCACTAAACCTTCTTTTTGTCAAATGGCTTTCCAACTTTTTTTAAAGCAGCAATTCCTTTTCATCTTATTTCTCTGTTCTTTTCAAAACGTATTTCTTCTATGACAATGCCACTGCTTTAGACATTAGAATATCTTTCTAAAATTATTTAAGAAAAAAATACAATGCACCCACATACCTTCTTAAACAGCATCCACTGAGAATAACTGAATCTTTCCCGCAGGGCTCAGGGTCATGGTTATGAACACAGGCTATTAGACTCAGAAGAAACACATCAATTACTATAATGCACCTTAATGCAATGAAGCCCTCAGGGTCACTGGGCTCAGTGGGGCTATTTAAACCTACCCCAGGCAGAGATTTTTATAGCTTTCTGTCACATCTATTGCCTAGCTGTCAATGTCAGGCCCTATTACTGTCAGGGTATCTGCCTATATTTATTTATTGGTTACCTTGTTTCCAAAAGGTAGTTGCCTGTGTCAATGGTAGCCTCTTTTACCATCTCAATTGTTGCCTCTGATTTGCCAACATTGCAAGGATGGTAGAACTATAGTTGGAAATGTTTGTAAATTAAGAATAGTTAGGGTATAAACAAGGGTATGAAGAGTTCTCAGTAAACTTCCGTTGTAATGCCAGGACCTCCTGATGTCTAATTCACCAGCTCAGAGACTCTTCCGCTTACTTCTTTTGTAAATTTTTTAATTTTTTATATAAATTTATTTGTTTGTTTGTTTGTTTATTTATGGCAGTGCCGGGTCTTCATTGCTGCGCATGGGTTTTCTCTAGTTGCGGCAAGCTGGGGCTACTATTCGTTGCGGTGCTCAGGCTTCTCATCGCAGTGGCTTCTCTTGTTGTGGAGCATGGGCTCTAGGCATGCAGGCTTCAGCAGTTGTGGCACTTGGGCTCAGTAGTTGTGGCTCACAGGCTCTAGAGCACAGGCTCAGTAGTTGAGTAGTAGCTCAGTAGTTAGGTGCTCCGTGGCATGTGGGATCTTCCGGGACCAGGGCTCGAACCCCGTGTCCCCTGCATTGGCAGGCGGATTCTTAACCACTGCGCCACCAGGGAAGCCCCTACGGTTGAATTCTTACTTCTTGATTCTAGGCTGAGAGCTTGCATAATAGCTGCTTGCAGATAGGTGGGTCTTATTTTCTACTGGAAAGGATCTTATTCTTGCCCTTAATTGTTATTTAACTTTTTATTCAGTATTACCTGTTTCCCAAAATAGAACATAAACATTTTGGTAACAGAGGAGTAAAAACCTCGGGGAACAGAGGGAGGAAAGAATGTGTTTTTCTTACTTGTGTTCCTTACGATATTTTGCACAGCGATATCCACCAAGAAAGGATCAATTGGATGTTGAATGAACCAATACTGTATTTTACTTCTGAGTTTATTTTCATAAAGTTTAAGCATAGTAAAACTAGTTTTCAAAGTTAAACATTATTCAAAGCAGAAACTGAAGATGCTCAATGGTGATTAAGTTTTAATATTTCTGAGCTATTTTTATCTGACTGGTTCAAAATTTAAGTTGAAACTGACTCCACTTGGCCATATTCAATTATATTCTTGATACGATCAGATGCCTGTCACCTCTGACAACTCTTGCTTTTTGAGCTCAGAAAAGTGAGCCAAAGAAAGCCTAGAAAGATTCTAGAATTCTAGAATTTCCTAGACAAAACAGAATTGAAATTCCAGAAACGAACCCAGTACTCTAGGAGCTTCTCCACAACATCCCCAAGTATGGAGAACAATCACATCTCTGATTCAAGGTATCGTATTTCTATCAAGGTGCCCTAGGAGTGAATTAGCTCTCTTACCCAGCTATCTCACACTGCTGAGTCACATTTGAACTCACGATGAACTAGAAGCTCCCCCTGCAACAGTCTTACTTTAATAACTCTTATCCTCCATTCCCTACCCTTGCCAGTAATCCTAAAACGTGGAGCAAGCTAAAACTAAAACCCTCTCCAGAAAAATTTAGAGGCCCCCCCACCCCGCCCATCCTTGCAGATATCTTTTCCAGAAATAATCTGACTCATTCCCGAAATTGCAAATTTTCACAGCTCTGCAATTCACTGACACTCCCAGTATCTTGTTTTCTTCATGTATCCTGTGACGTTTGCAAGGATCCAGCTGTGACCTGAAAGAGCAGCACTATACTATGTGAGCCACTCGGAGAATGCACGTGGCTTCCCAGGAAACAGAGTCATCAACAGCATCTTAAAAGTGAGTCCGGCTGGAAAGATTCCTTTTTTAGCTTCAGCATGAGTATATCCTGGCCAGGTCTGAGTCACCAGACTGGGCAGTAGGAAGCATACAGGAAAAACTCCTGCTTCATAAAAAGGTTAGACAGAGGCATTGGTCCCACAACCCACCTCACTCACCCCAGCCTCCAGGACCCTGCAAAGCAGGAAGATCCACAAGGGGGAAAAAAAGACACTCAGAGAGGGGTGAGAGGCCCTCAGTGAAATGCCCAACAGGCTGAACTATGGGACAAGAGGTAAAACTCGCTCATCGACAGCCAATCACCACGGTGTTACTAGTGTAGGAAAAAGGTAGAACAAACTCTCCTTCTGCAGTGGGATGGTTATGATGCACACCTCCTTTTCCTGCTGTTTCTTCCCAGCTTTCACCTGCCTCTTGGATATGAGGAGAAGGGCAGGACAATACAGGGATTATCAATAAAAGAAAGCTAAATAAATGAAGACTATCTTTAAAGTCTGTGTGTCAGGGAGATTTTTTTTTTCTCCTTTGGACTAAAGTATCTTCTCTCTTACTGGGTTCTTTGATTTAGAAGTAGCACAGCACAATGGGGAAAGCAACAGTTTTTGGAGTCGGGTTTGGGGTCCAAATTTTAGCTATGTGATCTTAGTCAAACTACTTGACTGCTTGGCCTCAGTTTCTTCATCCGATAAAGCGAGAGAATTCAAAGAAAATATACGTAAAATGCCTTGGACGTGGTAGGCACTCAATAAATGATAGCTAGTTGCTCCTGAATTCTAGGGGAGCCCCAGCAAAGCCTAAAAGAGTGGCAAGGAAGCAAGAGCTGGCTGTTTGGAGACAAGAGGGAGGAAGGGCCTTGCTTTTGAGGTTTTTTCAGAGTGTCCAGTTCAATTCTCAAAGTTGGGAAAGTTTTGGGGACTTCCCTGGTGGTCCAGTGGTAAAGAATCTGCCTTACAACGCAGGGGAGGCGGGTTCGATCCCTGGTCGGGGAACTAGGATCCCACATGCCGCGGGGCAACTAAGCCCACGCGCCACAACTAGAGAGCCTGCGTGCCTCAAACTACAGAGCCCACGTGCTCTGGAACCCGTGCGCCATAACTACAGAGCCCTCGCGCCCTGGAGCCTGCATACCACAACTAGAGAGAGAAAACCCACATGCCAAAACTAGAGAGAAGCCTGCGCACCACAACAAAATATCCCGCATGCCTCAGTGAAGATCCCGCATGCTGCAACTAAGACCTAACACAGCCAAAAATAAATAAAAATAAATCTTTAAAAAAAAAACAACAACTGGGAAAGTTCTGGAGAGAGGCTCACTCAGCTTCCAAGGAAAGGAAACATAGCTGACATATGGATAAAAGAGGATGAGGAGTCCTCACAAGTGAGACATTTCTGTTTTCTTCCAGACAAGAGCAGAAAATTTCCTCATAAACCCTTTGGCTACAAAGCAAACAAATTAACTCAAGAGTAGACAGTGAGCAGAATTTAATGACATTTATGCACAATGATAAATTTACCACAATGTGTGCAATAAATAGAAATAATGTAGGGGAAAATGGCCATATGATAAAGAAGCGTCAAGAAAATAAACATTTTTTTTATGCCTGTGAACGCTTATAAATATACCCAGGTTGGTTGTTTGTGTTGTCCTGTTGTAAATAGTCAAGAGCCAAACTCATAACACTTTACGCCTTCCCTGGGGCAATTTCCACTTTCACCTTTGTAAAATCTATTTGCATGGAGGTCCCATCTACCCATCTAAGGCTATGAATTCCTTGAGAGAAAATTCACGCCTTCTTCCTTTTTGAATCCTCAGTCAACTGCACACAGTAGGCCCTCACAAAGACAACTGTTGGAAAGAAACTTAATGACTTATCTATAAACCTGAGCGTTTGAGAGAGAGAGAGGGAGAGAGAGAGTGTGTGTGTGTGTGTGTGTGTGTGTGTGTTTAAAAACTACATTGTCGGGTGGTGCAGTGGTTAAGAATCCGCCTGCCAATGCAGGGGACACGGGTTCGAGCCCTGGTCTGGGAAGATCCCACATGCCATGGAGCAAGTAAGCCCATGTGCCACAATTACTGAGCCCACGTGCCGCAATTACTGAAGCCCACATGCCTAGAGCCTGTGCTCCACAACAAGAGAAGCCACCGCAATGAGAAGCCCACGTACCTCAATGAAGAGTAGCCCCCACTCACTGCAACTAGAGAAAGCCCGCGCACAGCAACAAAGACCCAACGCAGCCAAAAATAAACTAAAAAAATTTTTAAAAAATTTTTAAACTACATTGTCGAGGTACCACCTCACACCAGTCAGAATGGCCATCATTAGAAAGTCTACAAATAACAAATGCTGCAGAGGGTGTAGAGAAAAAGGAACCCTCCTACACTCTTGGTGAGAATGTAAGTTGGTGCAGCCACTGTGGAAAACATTATGGAAGTTCCTCAGAAAACTAAAAATAAAATTACCATATGACCCAGCAATCCCACTCCTGGGCATATATCCAGACAAAACTATAATTCAAAAAGATACATGCACCTCTGTGTTCATAGCAGCACTATTCACAATAGCCAAGACATGGAAACGACCTAAATGTCGATCCCCAGATGAATGGATAAAGAAGGTGTGGTACAAGGCTTCCCTGGTGGCGCGGTGGTTGAGAGTCCACCTGCCTATGCAGGGGACACGGGTTCGTGCCCTGGTCCAGGAAGATCCCACACGCCGCGGAGCGGCTGGGCCCGTGAGCCATGGCCACTGAGCCTGTGCGTCCGGAGCCTGTGCTCCGCAACTGGAGAGGCCTCAACAGTGAGAGGCCCACGTACCGCAAAAAAAAAAAAAAAAAAAAACGAAGGTGTGGTACATATATACAGTGGAATGCTACTCAACCATAAAAAAGAACAAAATAATGCCATTTGCAGCAACATGGATGCAGCTGGAGATTATCATACTAAGTGAAGTAAGTCAGAAAGAGAAAGACAAATACCATATAATATCACTTACACACAGAATCTAAAATATAGCACAGGGCTTCCCTGGTGGCGCAGTGGTTAAGAATCTGCCTGCCAATGCAGAGGACACGTGTTCGAGCCCTGGTCCAGGAAGGTCCCACATGCCGCGGAGCAACTAAGCCCGTGTGCCACAACTACTGAGCCTGCGCTCTAGAGCCCACGAGCCACAAATACTGAGCCCGTGTGCCACAACTACTGAAGCCCGTGCACCTAGAGCCCGTGCTCCGCAACAAGAGAAGCCACTGCAACGAAAAGCCCACGCACAGTTCCATATTGTTGAAATTTTAAGAACTCCCTCTGGGAGAGTTTGCAATTTTTATAATCCTGTCCAGTATACTTCTGGAAAACAGAAATCAGGGATGCACCATTAAGACTCTGCAGGGCTGGAGATTTTTGCAATGTTGTACATGAGCAAAGCACCGCAGCCTGTGACGCAGAAACGGCACAGAGAGCTCCCTTCAGGGTTTTCTAAGGATGGTTTCTTTGCTCACGCCTGGACTGAAAGCCCATTACTTGCCCGTTTTCATCCCAAGTGGTTGTGTATCAGGGGATTTTCTTATATTTTTCTTCATCTTCAAGGTAAAGACGTTTCTGAGGTTATAACTTGATGAGGTATCCAGTTATCAGACTCCCTGAGTAACTTCTGAAATCCTCATCCAAGGAAAAGCTACAAGTGTACCATTAAGGCACATCACACTGAAGCAGCTTTGCAAATAGCTACTTGCTCAAGACAAACAGTAATATATTATGCCTGGTGGGTTGGCTGGAAGACTGATTTCATCTATTTTTGTCACCTGTATGTGCTTTCTGCAGGAATCAGAGCAAAGGAGTTGAAAATTGGTGAGTTAGTCAAATATTTAGGATGTGTTTTCAAGGCTGTCTTACTTTGCTCAAATCCACTACTTTTTTTTTTTTATTCCAGAGTAGGACTTTATCTGACATATCACAGAGTCACCTGGTTACCCAGGGCCAGGCAGAGACAGTGTGCCCACAAATCACCTGATGTTTGTGATATTGGTGGGAGGAGAATGCGACCGTTGAGTTCAGAGGGGATGGTCAGGAGATGGTTTTTCAAAAGCACCACCTGAAAGGCACATCAGCAGACCGGCAGACATGTGCCGGGGTAAAACTGCCCAATAATCAGCAACAGAGAGTCACAGAAAAATGGTTGTTTCTAAACTTCCTTGATAGGAAATGAGAGGAATGGGGTGGAAATAAATGTCTCCTCCTTGGTGGCCCGCCCCAGTCTCCGGTGACCCCATGGTCTCATTTGCTTGGCTCTGCCTTGCCCTGCTAACCTTCTCCAGGCAAATTTTAGTGAATAAATGAGAATCCTTTTCTGCTGTTTGAAGCCATCACTCAATCCACTATTACTGACATTGAAAACTAAGTTCCGAAGAGGAAAAGGAGTGAGGAATCGGGATCCATTCTGCAAAAATGCCTAGAGATCACATATAGCGCAAATGTCGAAAAGCAAATTTTCCCAAGTGTCTTGGTTTTAAACCCACTGTAAAATCATAATACATGTTCATTTTTGAGATTTTGAGGGCAAAATGAAAGTAGAAAGAAGGAAAAATATCCCTAATCACACCACCCAGAGACAATTACTGTTAACTTTTTATTCCAATTTAAGATCAAATTTGAGTTCCACTTTTTCAGTAGAACCAAAAATTAATTGCCTCTGTAACATTTAAGACTTATTCTTTGATACTGAACGTTTACATTGCTAAGTGTGAGTAGAGGTGGATAACATGAAAAAAAAAATCAAAGGAGTTACTAAGAAAAAAACGGGGACCAGAGAAAATCCTTGGGGCCAAGTTTCTTCTTTTGAAATGTTTTTCAAAGGTATTCATACTTTCAGATTACCTGAGCATGGTGGCCACTGAGGAGAATTTCATAAATGCAGTAGTACCTGGAAATCTATAAAGGTTTCAGTCTTCTCTGTACAGCTGTTTCCTAAAGTTCACAGACAAGGGACAAGCAGGGGGCCACAAGAAAGCACCTCCAGGCATACCAACATTTCTGCACTGAAGAAGAAGACTGAGAAAATAATAACCTAAAAAAGATCTCAAGCTGGCCCTAGAGTACAGTAGTATAAACAATATCTGATTCAACCTACCCTCATCACAGACCTGCAACCTCCTTCACTGTAAAATATCCTGGATTGTGGCTCTATCTAGTACCAATGTGACATAAAAACATCTTCAAGTCAAGATGTTTCAGGTCAAGTCTACAGGGAAAAACTAAAGGCATTGCCATTGAAGCAAGGAAATATAGTTTAAAAGATAAATGCAGGCTTCCCTGGTGGCGCAGTGGTTGAGAGTCCGCCTGCCGACGCAGGGGACACGGGTTCGTGCCCCAGTCCGGGAAGATCCCACATGCCGCAGAGCAGCTGGGCCCATGGGCCATGGCCACTGAGCCTGAGCGTCCGGAGCCTGTGCTCCGCAACGGGAGAGGCCACAACAGTGAGAGGCCCGCGTACTGCAAAAAAAAAAAAAAAAAAGATAAATGCCTACAGTATTGAGAAAAAAGCTCAATTATAGGAAGGACATGCAACTCTGGTAGTCATGTTTCATTTACAGCCACAGCACAAAAACATCTATCAACTAGTGGAGTTTTAAGCTTAGCAGTATTGATAGCTGCAAAGGATGCCTCCTCTGATATGCTTTTAAAAAAAATTAATTACTATATAATTATATAGATTACATTATATAAAAGTAAGTCCTAGCCAGAGCAATTAGGCAAGAAAAAGAAATAAAAGGCGTCCAAATTGGAAAGGAAGAAGTAAAACTGTCTCTATTTGCAGATAACGTATTGTATAGAAAACCCTAAACACACCATCAAAAAACTGTTAGAACTAATAAATGAATTCAGTAAAGTTGCAGGATACAAAATCAATAGACAAAAATCTGTTGCATTTCTATACCTAGTAATGAACTATTAGAAAGAGAAATAAAGAAAACAATCCCGTTCACAACTGCAGCAAAAAGAATAAAATATCTAGGAATAAATTTAACCAAGGAGATAAAAGACCTGTACATTGAAAACTACAATTCAATAATGAAAGAAACTGAAGATGACACAAATAAATGCAAAAATATTCCGTGCTCATGGATTGGAAGAAGCAATGCTGTTAAAACGTCCATACTACACAAAGCAATCTACAGATTCAGTGCAATCCCGATCAAAATTCCAATGGCATTTCCCAAAGAAATAGAACAAATAATCCTAAAATTTGTATGGAACCACAAAAAAACACAAATAGCCAAAGCAATCTTGAGAGAGAAGAACAAAGGTGGAGGGAGGAATCACACTCCCTGATTCCAAACTAAACTACAAAGCTGTAATAATAAAATTCTGGCATAAAAACAGACGCACTGGTCAATGGAACAGAATAGAGAACCCAGAAATAAACCCATGCATATACGATCAATTAGTTTATGAGAAGGGAGTTAAGAATATACAGTGGGGAAAGTACAGTCTCTTCAATAAATGGTGTTGGGAAAACTGGACAGCCACATGCAAAACAATGAAACTCGACCACTATTTTACACCATACACAAAAATTAACTCAAAATGGATTAAAGACTTGAACATAAGACCTGAAACAATTAAACTCCTATAGAAAACATAGGTGGTATGTTCCTTGACATAGGTCTCAGCAATAATTTTTTGAATTTGACTCCAAAAGCAACAAAAGTAAAAATAAATAAGTGGGACTATATCATACTAAAAATCTTCTGCACAGTAAAGGAAACCATCAACAAAATGAAAAGGCAACATACTTAATGGGAGAAAAAAATTGCAAATCATATATCTGATAAGGGGTTAACATCCAAAATATTGAGAACTCATACTCAACAGCAATAGAAAAAAAAAATCAATCCAACTAAAAAACAGCAGAAGATCTGAATAGCTATTTTTCCAAAGAAGACATATAGATGATCAACACGTATGTGAAAAGATGCTCAATATAGTTAACCGTCAGGAAAATGCGAATCAAAACCACAATGAGGTATCACCTCATACCTGTTAGAATGGCTATCATCAAAAATACAAGAAATAAGTGTTGGCATGGATGTGGAGAAAAGGGAACACTTGTGCACTGTTGATGGGACTATAATTGGTGAAGCCACTATGGAAAACAATATGGAGATTCCCGTGACTGACCAGAGAGCCATGGCCACATGTGCATGTATAGCTATAAAGTAGAGTTCTAGAAGTGGACTTGCTGGGTCAAAGTGTCAGAACATTGCTAAAGTCTCCTACAAAAAAACTGTACCAATTCACACTCCCACCAACGAGGTTCAGCCTGTATCCATAAGTACATACCACATGATGCAGCAATTCCACTTTTGGGTATGTATTCAAAGAAAATGAAAACACTAACTTGAAAAGATATATGCACCCCCATGTTCACTGCAGCATTATTTACAACAGCCAAGATATGGAAAAAAACTAAGTGTCTATCAATGGATGAAAGGATAAAGAAATTGAATACACAGGAATATTAATCAGCTGTTTAAAAAGAATGAAATCTTGCCATTTGAGACAACATGGATGGACCTAGAGGGCACTATGTTCACTGAAATAAGTCAGACAGAGAAAGACAAACACTGTATAATCTTTCTTATATGTGGAATCTAAAAAGAAAAAAGAAACACCGAGCACATAGTCACAGATTGGTGGTTTCCAGGGGTCCAGGGGTGGGGAGTGGGGGATGGAAGAAATGGGTGAAGGGGGTATAAATTAATTTTTTTTTAAAAAAAGCAACTACCAGAAGATACTTTTCTTACCTCGTAAGAAGCTTTTGGTTTCACAAACTACATAGAGAGTAGTAGTTTATTTAATCCTATGAGACAGGCGCTACTACCATGTTAACAATGAGAAAACTGCAGCACAAAGAGATTAAACAACTTGCTCAAGGTCACACAGGTGGCAAGTAATGGAGCCAGGATTTGAACCCAGGAACTTGAATTCAACATATCATTCTTAATCATTATGCAAAAGTATGTTTTGATGATCTGCTACTTAGGGAAGAGGACCTATCTAATCCATCTCTGTGTCCCTCGTGGGGCACCATGGCTCAACAATAAACATGGAATAAATGAATGAATGAATAAATGAATGAGCATGACCAGTTGTCCCTGTCACACTTGATTACTAATCCTTTCAATAACTGGCACAAAAAATTATTTCTTCCAGAGTCTTAGTATCAACCAGTTTGCGTGTTCCTTCTGGATTAAAATCAAATTCTAAATATAAATTGAATTTCATGCTTGAAAGGCACTGTGAAATTTCACTGAACAACTGCTGTTATCCAAATTCTCTCTGATTTGCTCCCACCTTCTGCTCCCACTGTTCTGCTGGCTTTGTCTCCTCCACCAGCAACCAGCCCCACGGCAGAGGTTTGGGGATAAAACTGGGATGCCAAGGACTGGTGCCCTCCTCACCAGACTCAGTTCTTCCTGGTTCCCCTTCATCGCCTCCACCTTTCCCTTTGCCGCCCATCCAGCTGACAACCACCAAGCCATGGGGTCTGACTGTGCCACCTGCTCCACTATAGGAAGACTCGGGGCCTACTACCTATTTCTGCATCCCTAGACCTCACTCCTGGCAAGACCAAGAGTGAATCATTCTTTCACCATTTATTGTGGGCCTGCTCCATGCCAGGCCGTGTGAGACACGTGGCTCCAGGAGTTCACAGACCAGGCAGGAGAGGGGAAGAGAACTAGACAGCTATAAAGCAGTCTGTGAGAGGTGTAAGGAAGGCAACAGGCCCCAGGAGGACACTCAGAGGGCCTGGGGAAACCCTGAACCACGGGCTTTGCCTTCTGAACCCTGAACTCAAGAACCAGTCGGTCTTATTTGGAGCAGACCTAATTGTTGAGACTTTCTTCTTGGTGCACAGAATAGTGTAGTAGTTAGTGAAATGTGTTATTTGACAGGCTTAATTAGTACATATTCTTTATGTGCTTTAATTGCATTTCAATATCAATAGCTGCTAGAAGGACAGTTCATTTTTTAAATGAATTAATTAGAACTGCAGATACAAGCGCGTGGCAAAACATTCGAACAATACAAATAGATACACAAAGAAAAGTCAAGCTCCCCATTACTCTCCAGACCTCAAGTTCCCTTCCCAGAAATAATCCTTGCTACCAATTACCGGTATCTCTTTGCAGAAACATTGCTGCAGGATTTATCAACGGCGAGATCTTAACACATGACAATGCACAGTGTACTCATCTACACCTTTCCTCTTCCATTTAATGACCTATCTTAGAGTTCATTATGAGAGCACGTGTATCTCTATTCTTTTTTTTTTTTTTTTTTTGGTACGCAGGCCTCTCACTGCTGTGGCCTCTCCCGTTGTGGAGCATAGGCTCCGGACACGCAGGCTCAGCGGCCATGGCTCACGGGCCCAGCTGCCCCGCGGCATGTGGGATCTTCCCGGACCGGGGCACGAACCCATGTCCCCTGCATTGGCAGGCGGACTCTCAACCACTGCGCCACCAGGGAAGCCCCTCTATTCTTTTTAATGGCTGCATAGGATTTTATTTTACGCATATGACATAATAAGCCAATCCTGTAAGGATGTTCAGTTAGATTGCTTCCAATGTTTTAAAGCACTTCAATGTTTTCTTTGATACTGAAAAGCACAATGAATAAACAATATTTCATTTTATTGTGGCAGTTAACAAGTAAATCACAGCTTTCCAAATAAACTGACTTTGTTTATTTTTCCTTTTTGTTTTCTTTTGTTTTTCCCTTGTTGATTTTTTGTTTTCTGAGGTCATCCTTAACATATAATGTCAATAGCCCTAGGTAGCACTGGTCTTCTTGACTCATTTCTTATCTTACAGAAATCAGATGGGTACAAAACTTAGGAAGTTCCTTTCCAAGGGACCATGTTGTTACCACAGCAGAAATGCTTTATTCAAATATATGTGATAAGGGCCTCCCTGGTGGCGCAGTGGTTGAGAGTCCGCCTGCCGATGCAGGGGATACGGGTTCGTGCCCCGGTCTGGGAGGATCCCATATGCCGCGGAGCGGCTGGGCCCGTGAGCCATGGCCGCTGGGCCTGCGCGTCCGGAGCCTGTGCTCCGCAACGGGAGAGGCCACAACAGTGAGAGGCCCGCATACCACAAAAAGAAAAAAAAAAAAAAAATATATATATATATATATATATATATATATGTGATAAGACTTAACAGTGCCTCCTTATACCAGCTCCATTTCCGCTTTTAAGAAAACTGAGGAAATCAGTCATGTCATAAACTACTTTTTCCATCAAGAATAGAGAGGTATTTAAATATGTCACAGAGGTTAATAATCTAGATATCTCTTAAGGGTCTGTGAATAAAGCTATATTTCAATATTTGTGGTTTCCTTTTAATTCTATGCATTTTGTTTTAAGTACTAAAACTATCATTCTGAGAAGGATCCATAAACTTCACCAGATTGCCAAAGGGGACCATGGCACCAAAAAAAAGTAAGACTCTCTACCAGTGGATTAAAATCAATTTGGGGGTGCCAAGCAAAATCAACTACTTTGAAAAGTGCAGCATTTCATCCATTCGCCATTTACACCTCTGAAAATTTCTTGACATTTCTCATTAGTGGCGCCTGTTTCTAAATCAAACGAAAGAGGCTCAGTAAACCAAGCTCACTTCCTGGTTTCCTGATTTGATATTTTGAGATATTTCTTATAAAAAATAGCTTTCTCTCAAACAGCATTTGACCCCAAAGCAGATCACTGGATGATCAAAATCTCTTTCATCAACTGTATTATCAGATGTATTGATCACCTCATTACTTAAGAAAAAAACATGTTCAGCTTTTTCTCTCCTCTCCATGTTTCCACTTTAAAGAGGTACGGATTAGGATGAATGCTTGAAGGTACTAATTATTTGTTATTCCTTAATCTGTCTATATCACTGATAAAAATGAGGCAAAATATTTTGTTAATGAAAACATGACTTTAAAATGTTTACTTGCAGAGAAGAGCTGCATTCATGCCTTATAAGACTGCTCTCAGCTTGTCATTAAAATGTCATTTTCAATCTCATACCTATCTTAACAAATCACATTAGGGCAACTGCTTTAGTTGGATGTGGATGCAATCCACCTCTGAGCCCAAATTCAAGGGCTTCTCTACCATGCTGTCCTTATCACTAAATTAACCAATTACTTAATAATGAGGTGGTTTTATTCAATTCCCACGGAATAACGGGTAGATTTATCTAACAGCATCACGATGGGGTGATTAAATACACAAATACATAAAGAGATACAGGACCAAATCCCATGCATGGGTCACTGTGAATATTTTAAAAGATGATAGTATTCAATACTATCTGAAACTAATTTAGGTATTTTTTATTTGTTTCTTCTCTCCACCACCACTTAAATATAAGTGATAAATGGGGTCTTATTGTCTTGCTCATTCACTGCTGTATCCCAAACATCTAAAACACTGCCTAAAACATGCAGAACCTTTGTTTCTGCAACTAGATGGGTGGAGAGGCCTCTTCTAATACAGATCATTTAAGAAAGGGATAAAATATTTTTTTTTTTTTTTTTTTTTTTTTTTTTGTGGTACGCGGGCCTCTCACTGTCGTGGCCTCTCCCGTTGCGGAGCACAGGCTCCGGACGCACAGGATCAGCGGCCATGGCTCATGGGCCCAGCCGCTCTGCGGCATGTGGGATCCTCCTGGACCAGGGCATGAACCCGCGTCCCCTGCATCGGCAGGTGGACTCCCAACCACCGTGCCACCAGGGAAGCCCTAACATATTCTTTTAAATCTGTTTTAAAACATGGCTAAGGTTGCAATAAAGTAAGGAAAATAGCTGGAAGCCGGAAACTAGAAGAAAGTGTAATTTTACTATGGAATGCAGAGCTGCTGGCCTTTGCTCCAAGTACACGTGCTAACCCATGAGCCTGAGTTTTTACACACTGCTTTAGTATGGGGACCTGAGAACAAAGCCTGGGGCCTGATACTGGTCACAGGCCAGATCAAACACCGCTTTCCAAAACACCACAATAGTCAAATGGAAGCAACTTCAGATCATGATGCAAAAAAAAAAAAAAACACAAAAAAACCACAACAACTGTCCTTTAGAAGAAGACTTACCTATCCTGGCCTTGGCTCTTAGAGGGCAGAAAGAAAGAAAAAAAAAAGTCTCTCTTGAAAATCTCTAACTAAAAGCCCACACTTACATAGATTTAGGGCCAGAATTCATACGACCAATGTGACTTAGAAGAATACCAACCACCACCACTGAGGTGAAAATGTGATTAAAGCAGCCCTTGGTTATCATTACTCCATGGGTGGAAAATTTCAAATCCTTTCTCTCTAGAGAATGACTCTTCAAACACAGGGTTCTAATAATTCCCACAGAAAAAGTTTCGCGGAACATAAGCTCACAATAAAAAAAAAATCACTGAAACTAAGAGTGAAAGTTATCAGAAAACAGGAGATATTTCAATAATCAGATACAGAATATAGAATAAGTTTAACATGTGTAAAGAAATAATATGATGACAACTGAGTTAACAATATTTTTAAAGTATAAATAGAATTTCTGAAATATAAAATATAATCATGAAAAAAAAACAGGTAAGTAGCATACTGGACCTAGCCAAAGACAAAATTTATGAACCTGAAGACAGTCTTGAAGAAATAACCCAGAATGCAGCACAAAGAGACAAAAGTTAAAGTACATGAAAGAAGTTAAGTGATAGGGAGAACAGAGTGAAAATGTTTAACATATATCTAATCAGATTTTCAGAAAGGAAAAAAATAAGGAGACTGAAGTAGAGGCAATATTCAAAGAAATAAGGGCTAAGAATTTTTTAAAATTATTTGAAGACATGAAACCTCAGATTGAAGGAGTGCAGTAAATTCCAAGCAGAATAAATAAAAAGAAATCAGTGTCTAGATATGAAAAATTTCACCATTCAGTGAAATCGAAAAACCAAAATCAAGGAGAAGAAAATGAAAGCCGACATTGAGAAAAGACAGATCACTGACAAAGACTGAGCTGATTTCTCAGCATCCAAAAAGAAAGTAAAATGACATCTTCAGAGTCAAGAAAAAATAACTGTCAATCTAGAATAAGCAAAACTGTCTCTCCAGACAAGGGTGAGATAAAGACATTTTCAGGCAAACAAGACTGGATAGAGGTCAATACTAACAGATCCTCACTAAAGAAATTTTTAAATAATATACTCAGAAGGAAAGTGATTTGAAAGGAAGATCTGAGATGTCAGAAGGAATATTTAAGCAGTTAAGTGTCAATGCTTACAATCGGACTCTGAGTCCACCCTGGTTGAGTTTTGAGACGTGTCCAAACTATTCCAGAAAGGGGAGGCCAGCTAGGGGCTTATTACTCATGAAAGTGATAAATTGGACAGACTAGCCATGAATTGCTCAAGTAAGGAACGCTGGACATAACTTATTCTTTCATTTTCATGTAAACTATAATTGCCGTAATTTAATACAACAATTCCACAGGATAAGAAAATTCTACACGTAATTTAAATCAAATTTTTCAGGGTAGACACAGAAATATAAGATTTTCAAGGGAATGGTAATTTTGCTAAATCCTTTGTGAGAGACTATTAATTACTAGCCCCCGTTCTATAAAAGTCTTGTTCAAAAATTTCCACCTTCTGAGTCTCTTCAATCTGAGACTGTTCTCTCACAAAAGACTGGCACGTGGTGGTTTGGGTTTCCCAGGCCCACAAACTAAATCACGAAGACTTTCCTTCTCAGGGCTAGGATCCATTTCAGATACGAGGGGGAGAAACCGGAAGAGTCGGAAATGTAGCCAGTGCCAAGAAGGACTGCGTGGAGATTCTTTTCAGCTCTAAATCACTAACTGAGCAGAACATGGTCAGGAATGACCAGAATCACCAGCATCTGATGGATCTGATGGATCTGTGCCAAAAAAGAATCACCGTTTCCAAGGTTACATCTTAAAGGACTTTCAAATCTCTACACTTTGATCACAGAGGAGCTGAAAGGGAAAATGTCAATAGAGGAAGTACACTTCTTACCCCATAAATGATGCTTTCCAGAGCCTAAGTAAAGTACTGGGTGCCTTCTGACTCAAAGTGGAGACTCATGTACCTGAGCCCTGAGTGATGCTTCTGGAACTGAATCCAGTTAAAAAGTTCGAATGATAGTAATTCTAAAAAGTTACATGCAATCAAATAATGGGTGTCGTGGGTTCCGCTTTAATGAACTGCCTTTTTGTTGGCATGGAAGGCACAGATGCCCCCTGCATCCCTGCCTTTTCTTGGCCTGGGCACGCTGGCGAGCATGACCTCTGGTCCAGCACCCAGGGGGCTCCTGCTGGAAGCAGCAGCCCTCCACCTGTCACCTGTCAGCACAGCACCTGAGACCTCTTCAGCCTTGGCTCCCGTACATGAAAGCTTCCAGATCCTTTCAAGGCAGTTCCAGCAAAAGCAAAGCAAAGCAAAGATCGGTGTTCAAAGGAGTTCTGCTGTTATACTCCAGGCATAAGGTAAGGAGAAACCAGGGTAAAAACCAGGAGGAACGGGACATTATGTCTGTGTCTAAACTGGTCGCCAGCTTAACTGTTTTGATTAAACAGGCCGGTCAGTTTAATGAAGCCACCAGCCAATGGAGTCAGTAAGCCACCAGCTTAACTGATTTTTCCTCCAGAAATGACCAGGAATTTGACTCAGTGAACCAAATCTACTGTCTCTCTTGAAATGGTGTAGCTCCTTCTAAAATAATCCATGTGTAACAATTTTCTGTCCAAAAAAAATCTGCCCAGTTTGACACCAACAGTTAGCAACAGTGGTAAAACAGGGACAGAGACAGCTCGGAGGAAAGAGGCCAGGACAGGGCTGGAGAAGGATAGGCAACTGGCAGTGGGCCAGCCAGGCAGGCCAGGTTCAGAAGGGATGCAGAATGCAAGCCAGGAACCAGGGAAGAGGCCCCTTTATCCAGCTGGACACACACAAAGGGGCTGACGGACAGGTGGTCTCCAACTACACCTGGCCTAGAGCAGCAGGATGACTCCACAGCTGCCCCACTGGCAGGGACAAGAATGGGAATAAATAGTCAGATGTGGCCACTATAGGTGGGAAAGAGCAGGCAGACTGAAGGTCTTCTCAGGGTTGGTAAAGGTAGGCCTTACCAGTAGAGGTGGTGGGATTTGTAATAGCTCTTATTTATCGAGGGCTTACTATGTGCCATGCACTGAACAAGCACTTCTCATCCTTACAACCATCTGGTAAGGTACAAAGCATAATTCCCATCTCACAAAGGAGGAAAGGTCCAGAGAGGCGACACAATGTGTAAGTAGCAGATCCAAGATTCGAACCCAGAACTGTGTGGCTTCAACACCCATAGTTTCTATGACTCTACATTTCCTGGTCCAGGGCTCTTCCATCTCCATCAGAGCCACCTGCCAATGATCATGCTGCTTGAATAAACACTCTTTTCTCTTCCAGCATCTTCCCACAAGTCATTTTTTTCTTTTCTAATCTTGGTTAAGAGGAGGTAAAAGCCTTTTCTCCATTCACATGCACGAAAGGCCACAACCCCAGAATAAATCCACTTTGTCAAGCTAATCCATTTTTTAAATAATGTGTATATATGAGAGTGCTCTAAAAAGCTTTGACTTGCTTTAAAATGGAAGGTAGTGTTTTAAAAATAATTACCATACTTGTCCATGTAGGCTAACTCATCTGAGAGTATTTTAGGACTGGAATATTATAGACACAAATTATAACGCTGAAAAGGTGAGACGGCTGGAACTACTACACTGAGTGCTTAAGTCAACAATTCAGGGGTAAAGTTAACTTTTTTCCTTTCACAAACAAGTTGTCTGTTATACAGAGGATAAGCCATATTGGAGTTGAAGGACTCCCTGGGGGCTGGGTCCAGTGTCAGGAGATCTGGGTTCAAATCCCAGCTCCGCCTCTAACTAGTTGGCAGCTTTCAGGCACATTACTTTCCCCCTCCCCACCCTTCCTCCCCCATCTCAGTTTACTCCTCTGAAAGGCAGTTTGTTATACCAATTAAGGAGAGGATTTGGGGAGCCGGACTGCCTGGGTTTTGTGTTCTGCCTCCGCCACTACCAGCCTGTGACCTCGGACAAGTTACCTATACCATCCTCTCCATTTCCCCATCTCTACAAAGAACAAAAACAGTACCTACCTGTGATGGTTAATTCTAGGTGTCAACCTGACTGGGCCATGGGGTGTCCAGATATTGGGTTAAACACTATTCTGGGTGTGTCTGTGGAGGTGTTTCTGGATGATATAACATTTGAATTGGTAGACCAGATAAAGAAGATTGCCCTCTCCAATGCGGGTGGGCCTCATCCTATTCGTTGAAGGCCTGAATAGAATAAAAGATTGAGTACGAAAGAATTTGCTCTCTCTGCCTGACTGTCTGCCTGGGACATCGGTCTTTTCCTGCCTTCAGACTCAGACTCAGACTGGAACTTATACCATCAGCTCTCCTGGGCCTCCAGCTTGCCAACTTGCCAGATCTTGGACTTCTCAGCCTCCATAATTGGGTGTGCCATTTCCTTATAATAAATCTCTCTAGGTACAGGTATAGAGATATAGATATGGATATAGCTAGAGGATAAAGGATAGACATAGTATAGTACAGTATAGTATATATAGTATAGTACAGTATAGTATAGTATAGTATACACACCTATTGGTTCTGTTTCTCTGGAGAGCCCAAACTAATATAACACCTCAGGGTTACTTTAGAATTAAGACAATAATCTTAGGACAGAGTCTGGCACAGCGTAAGACCTCAATAAATATTATATTTCACCAATAGACATTTACTATCCCAGTCCTCTGAGCCTTTTTTTAAAAAACCTTAAAATGTGTAGAAGCAAAAGGTTTTTTTAAAAGCTACAGAATTGGAAAGATTCAGGTTACTTCACCTGCAACCATAGGTCTCTTCATTTTCCGTGCTGGAATATATGTGTGATTTCCAGAGACACTGTGACTATGGTGACATCTATGAAAAACTACCAAACACACAGCCCCATTGGCTTCCTCACCTTTGATTTTATTGCCTCTTTCTAAAGAAAATGTCCATCCCATCCCTATTCAGGTGGCCTCTGAATTTGCTAACTTAATTAGAGAAAGTTAAGACACTAATACTCAGACATTAGCACTCAGAGTTAATTAGCCAGATACAGTGCAATTCTTCTTACTGTGCAAATCAGAGAACACCCTTGGAAAAGCTAAAAGGGAAGGGCACATCATTCTGTGCTTAAGAGAGCAGGCTGAAAGACAAAAATCTTGGGCTTTTCCAAGTAACCTTTTACTTTTCCAATTTCCAGAAAGAGTACAGCTTTTCTGTTGACCATCTCTAAGAAATAAAATACCAACCCATCTACACTGTGGGCTGACATTGTACCTTCTACCTTTTCAAAATCAAAAGATGACATGGGCAGGTCCTCAGAGCAACTTTCCTCTGGGAATGTCAATCACACAAGCTGCTTTTTACATTATGGTGGCTTTCAAGTTAAGTACCCAAACAGAATCTTTTTTTCAAATCTATTTACTGCAAACTATTCAAACTACCTAAAGAATCTTTCCAAGAATGCCCATATTATTGTTTGTGAGCTGAGACCATGGAACTAGGAGGAAAAGGTACTTAGATTTCCATTCAGAATCTCAACAGTTTTACAGAGGACAAAATTCTCATTGTGCCCAGAAGGAACTACACAAAAATTTTCTGTATGTGAAACCCCTTGGGACAGAAGTCTTAAGCAAATTTTCAAAGAAAATCCATTGAACTGAGCCCTAAAAATAAGTCATCATGAGGCAAGGTCAAGTGAATGTGCTACTTAAAAGTTTCATTCAACAAATGTTAATTGGCCACCTATCATGGGAATAGCGTGGAGCTAGGCATTAGGATCTACAGTGGTAAACAAAACAGAAATAACCCCTGCTCTCTCAGAGCTTCTTCGGACAGAAGTCTGGGGCTAGAAAATGACAGAGACCGCCTATGGGACCCTGCAGGATCCTGACATCCCAAAGGGCACAGCAGAGATCATCTGGAGAACCGAGACAAAAGCAGAGAAAGGACAAGTACGAACTGGGTGAACAGCTCTAGGAGAAACTGCTTCCAAGTTATGCCACACTTTGCTTATAAACATGAAACTATGCAAAAACACTCAAAGGTAAAACCACTTTTCAAAATCAAAGAAGAATTAATTAGCCAGATCACACCTAGTGAGTCATAAAAACAGACCCTCAGGATAAAGTCCAGGCTTTTGGAAGTAAGGTTTTCCCCACATACTGAAATGTTTTATTAGTCAAGGGAAAAAAGACTCAGGTTATATAACACTCACCCTACCTACATCACCCCCAAACATGACCTATCACAAATAAGAGTCTGTTCCAGCATTTCCCAAAAATATTTTGCAAAAAAATAGACCCTATAAGTAAATAAATCAATAAGAAAGAAAGAAAGGAAGTAAGGAGAATATTGCAAAAATATCCTCTCCTTAGAGATTGTTAACGAATAGTAGCATATTACAAACTAGGAGAAGTCCTAACTATCTATGTTGCTGTACTGGGCATAGTTGTAAACATAGGGACTAAAGCAGTGAACAAAAAACAAAAATTCCTTACTTGCATGGGGTTGATATTCTAATAGAGGATACGGAGCAATAGATAAGTGAAAAGGAGAAAAACAGAGCAGGGAAAGGAAGATCAGAAGAGGGAGGAGGACATTACTGTTATATATAGGGTGGTCAGTGGAGACCTCTCTGACCAAGTGACACTGGGCAGAGATAGGAATGAGAAAGCCATGTGACTTTGAAGAAGAAGAGTACTCCAAGCAGAGGAAGCAGTATGTGCAAAGGCCCTGAGGCAGGAGTGTGTTTGGCAGGTATAAGGCACAGCAAAGAGGATAGCGTTGGCTGGAGTGGTATGAGCAGGTTGTGGGGGCAGTGACAGGAGACAAGATGGAAGAGGAAGTCAGGGCTAAAGATTTTGGCTCAGAGTGAAATGAGATGCAACTGGAGCTTTCAGAGCAGAGCTGTAACATGATCTGACTCACCATTTAGCAGGATTTCTCTGGCTGCTGTGTTTCGCACAGAACAGATGGGGGTGAGCTAGGGGAGAAGCAGGGAGACCAATTAGGAGGCTACTTCAAAACTCCAGCTGACAAATGATGGTGGCTTGGATCTGGGTGACTGCACTGGAGGTTGTGAGACATGATCAGAGTCTGAGTATATTGTGAAGGTAGAGCCCAGTGGAGGAGGAAAAAGAGAGGTCAAGGACAACCCCCAGATTTCTGGCCTGAACAACTTGGAAGGATGGTGTATGGCTGTTGGAATCACTGACACCATCTTGGGCCCATTCAGTTTCTCCTGTCCTTCCACTGACCCTACCCAGGACTGTGCTGTGCAATAAATCACTTCTCTGTCATCAAGGGCTTTGCAGTTAATAGATACTGTTTAATAATCATTAGGACCAGGTAGCCTCTATGCTCTCTAGTCAGCAAACAATGATGAAAACCTTCCCTGACGCATTCCTGGTACCCACGAGACTAATAACCCGTCATAAATCTTGACTTAGGAATGCACATCTTATTTCCAAGCATGTACCCCCGTACGTAGGGTAACTATAAAATTGTCCCAGTGGCCCCTCAGCAGTGCAGAGTGCAGCTGCGATGCGTCTAGATCGTCGTCCACCTGATCCCAATCCCACCCTGTGAGTAAATTACCCAACAATAAATGGATCCATTGACTCTATGGAGCTGCCTGCCTCATTTTCAGTCTCCAGATGCCTTTTCAGCTCAGTGGGCACTTTTTGTTCCTCTGTCCTCCAACAGATGAGGTCACCCAGGGAAGTGAAGACAGAAAGAGAGAAGGTATAAAAGCTGAGCCCTGGGAAAATGTAATGTTTAGAGGTCATGAAGATGAGAAGGGACCAGCAAAAGATGCTGAAAAGAAGGAAGAAATAATAGTATCTGGGAAGCCAAGTAAAGAAAGCATTTCAAGAAGGAAGGCATGCTCTTCCCTTAAATGCTGCTGTGAGGACAAAAAAATATAAGGACTGAAAATGGGCCACTGGATTTGACAAAGTGGGAAGCCGTTGGTGACCTGGATAAGAGCAAATCTGTGGAATGATAAGGAGAAAAGCCTGATTCGAGTAGATTCAAGAGAAAATGGGAAACTCAACAACAGCAACAAAAAAACAATCGAATGAAAAAAGGGCAAAGGACTTGAAGAGACGTTCCTCCAAAGATATAGAAATGGGCAACAAACACATAAAAAGGTTCAATATCATTAGGGAGATGCAAATCAAAACTATAGTGAGATACCACTTCATACCTACTAGGGCGGTTATGAAAAAAATGGAAATATCAAATGTTGGTAAGGATGTAAGGAAACTGGAATCCTTGTACACTGCTGGTGGTCATGTAAAATGGTGCAGCCGGTTGTCCAAGCCACCAGACAGTCTGGCAGTTCCTCAAAAAGTGAAACATAGAACTAGATGACCCAGCAATTCTACTCCTAGGGATCTGCCCGAAAGTGTTAAAACTAGACACTCAAGCAAATATTTATACCTGAAGGTTCATAGTAGCACTAATCACAATACCCAAAAGTGGAAACAACCCACCTGTCCATCAATGGATGCATGGATAAACAAAATGTGCTATACATATAAAATAGAATATTACTAAGCAATGAAAAGGAATGAAAACTTTGACACATGCTACAACATGGGTGAACCTTGAAAACAGTATGCTAAGTGAAATAAGATCAACATACTGTCCAACTCCATTTATATAAAATATACAAAGCAGGCAAATCTATAGAGACAGAAAACAGATTTGCAGTTGCGTGAGGCCAGGGGGAGGGGAGAATAGGAAATGATTACTTAAAAAGTACTGGGAGTTACTTTGGGGATGATGGAAAGGTTTTGGAACTAGACAGAGGTGGTGGCTGCACAACACTGTGAATGTACTAGATGATGCTCAATTATACATTTTAACACATAAAAATGGTTCGTTTTACGTTAAGTGAATTTCACCTCAATTTTTAAAAGAAGCAAGAATGGGAAGAGAGGAATTGGAAACAGTCTGTAAGAAAACTCTTTCAAGGAGATTCGCTGAAAAGGGAACAGGGCCGTAGAGCAGCAGCTGAAGGAGTGTGTGTGGTCAAGGGAGGGCTTTTCTCAGATGGAAGGTAGACTGACACGCCAATCTGCAACGGGAAGGAGGAGAGATGCCGGTAGGAGGTCCTCGAGCACAAAGACCTTGTGGGTCCATCTCCCACAAGAATCAGATGGCTCATCCTTAACACGAAAGAAGGCAGGATTCAGGCAGCTTGGTCAGGGCAGTGGTGGGGGCTTTTGGAAATCCTCTTTCGCCTGGTTGTTTTTTCTTGGGAAAGGTGGAGACTTATAAGGGAGGAGAGGTGTGATGCAGTCATCCTGGGGAGTGGGTGGGACGTGGGCTGGGGCAATAGGACAGCATTGCCTGGCAGCTCCAACAGCCTGCTTGACGTTAGCAGTAATAAAATGATGGGACCAGTCGGCCTGGTTGAGTGCTTTTCTCCAGCCACATTCAGTTGCCTGGGTAAAGGCAGACAGCTACTTAATTTATTTATCCCTAAGTTCCCCCCTAATATATCTGACCACAGAAACCTATTAACAGCCCCAAAGAGCCTACATAAAATGCTAGTCTATGCTCAAACAATTAGGGGATATAGAAAATACTGGTACCCCCCTTTTTCCTCTTTTCTATCCATTGAAGGCATAAATGATAACAGAGGGGCCAGGTCTGGAGGCCCCACAGGGGAGAGCTGGTATTAGGCTGGTCAGGGGAGCACCCGTTAAGAGGAAGGAGAGCAGAACAGTACAGCGGTCAGAGTCTGAGCTTTGGAGGCAGGTTTCCAGTCCAGCAAATCTTGGGCAAATGAATCGCTCGGAGATGTATCGTAAAACGGGGGAACTGGCATCTGCCTTTCAAGGCTGTCATGCGGGTTAATGATGATAAGCACTTAGCACTCAGTTTCTACCATACAACAGCATCCAATCTAAGGAGGTAATCGTCATTATTAGCCAGTCAGCTCTGCCAGATCAACCAAGTGAAAGGTGAAACAGCCAAGACACCATCCGCTCCAGGCACCCAAACACCTGTGCACCAGGATGGCCTCTGCCGATCTGTTAATGCACCTTGCTTTCAACTGACAGCCAGGAACTTCATCAGTCAAGATATAACTCGACTGCTTTAGCTCAAAAGTAAACAGGTGTTTCTAGCTCCCAAATTCATACGCAGCAAATGAAGCTCCCTCTGCTTTCTACAAAACGGCACATTTCACAAAAGCTGCCAGGTATCCCAGTATCATGTTTCTAACTTCTGAAAAAATTTTAGACTTACAGAAAATTACAAAAACAGTACAGAGGGCTCAGTACCCTTCAGCCAGCTCCCTCTAATGTTACCTCTTACATAACCATAATACAACTGCCAAAACCTGGAAAATAACACTGATCAAGTACTATTAGCTACTCCATAGACCTTATATGAATGTTCCAGCTCTACCTCTAATGTTCTTTTTCTCCTGCAAGGTTCAATCCTCGACCCCGCATTGCATTTAGTTCTCAAGTCTCCTTCTCCACCGACCTGGGATAGTTCCCCAGTCTTTGTCTTTCATGACTTTGACATCTGTGAAGAGAACTGGTCAGGTATTTTTTAAAACGTCCCTGGATTTGGATTTGTCTGCTGTTTTCTCCTGATTAGAGTGAGCTTGTGCATTTTTAGTAAAAAATCTCCCAGAGGTGTTGTTTTATCCATCTCAGTGCATCAAAAGAGGGGTACATGTCCATATACCTCATTACTGGTACTGTCACTTACGATCATTTGGTTCGGGTGGTGTTTGCTGGGTTTCTCCACCCATATCATCTTTTTTTTTTCTCATATCATTTTTGATTCAGTGTGAAACAGAGTTCCAGCCCTTCCCTGATCATGATGGAAATAGATGTTTCCATCCACATTCCAGCATCTGTACACCAGTAAGTGTAACCATGCTCAGCACCCAAAGGGTTTATTTTTCTTTTAATCATATTCTAGATTATTTTATCCCCAAAAATGCTTAAAAGAGGAAAATTTTAGTTACATGCCCAACTCAAATCACCTGGCCCTTGCTCACTCAGCCACA
This sequence comes from Mesoplodon bidens, assembly GCF_964165515.1. Classification (NCBI taxonomy): domain Eukaryota; kingdom Metazoa; phylum Chordata; class Mammalia; order Artiodactyla; family Ziphiidae; genus Mesoplodon; species Mesoplodon bidens. The sequence continues at coordinate 91,084,056 of NC_138164.1, read as the reverse complement.
TCCAGAATCCCTTCACCACCTAAGTGCTCCCAAGTCCCATCTGAGAACTCACGTATCCAAAGGACCAACGAAAAAGAGTATCAACCCTATGGTGACCACTGCATTCAAGGCTCCTTACATACATCATCTCCATTCCTCACAGCTTTGAGGATAAATGTTATTAACCCCATTTGAGAGAATAAGGAAAGCTAAGAGATTTTTAGTACTTTGCTCCGTAACTTAAAACTAGTAAATGGTAGAGCAGGAATTAACCCAACCAAGGCCAGCTGACACTCAGCCTCCTGACACAGCAAAAATAAATCTGATCAACGTGGGAGGAAAACAGCTTCCCTGGCGCTGAACCCGCCCCACCACCACCACCCAGTGCTAACAAAAAAGTGTAATCCCTGAATACTTTCTTTTTAAATTTCACAAAAGCTACAAGATGGGTAGTATGTACCTCATTTCACAGAGATCAGAAAAAGCAACCACCATGCCCAAGAGCACACATTCTGCAAATGAGGGGCGGAGTCACGACTTAAACTTAATCCGAGTTCAAATGCTGTCTTCCACCCACTCTCACTGCTACACCCGGTTGACTCCTATGTATTTATCTCGTTTCAAAGCTTATGCTCCAAAAGGAAATGCCACAACAAATCATTCCTTTAAGCCCGGAGTTTCTTCAATGAAATCTATAGTACAAAATAAAAAACATATCTGTCAGAGAAACAAGGACTAGCAGGAGGATCCCTTGATACACATGGTGACCCGGAAACACTTGCAATGCCTGCCCTACATCTGCTGCAAATCATCAGAGAATGAGCCAACCAAGAGAACCAAGAGTCCCCTAATTGACAAATTTTTTAAATAGACCTTGAGGACCAAGAAGAAGAGCTGTTTATAAGAAAAAGAGAGAGTTCCCTTCTGCTCTAGGTAATAACACACATGCAACTCTTTAAAAAGTGCCCTCGGGGGCTTCCCTGGTGGCGCAGTGGTTGGGAGTCCGCCTGCCGATGCAGGGGACACGGGTTCGTGCCCCGGTCCAGGAAGATCCCACATGCCGTGGAGCGGCTGGGCCCGTGAGCCATGGCCGCTGAGCCTGCGCGTCCGGAGCCTGTGCTCCGCAACGGGAGAGGCCACGGCAGTGAGAGGCCCGCGTACCACACACAAAAAAAAAAAAGTGCCCTCGGATCAATTAACTCATCTTGGACTCTCGAAAGTTCTTTGAGATAGAGTTGAATCACATATTAACATCCCTACCCCACAAATGAGGCAAAGGAGACATAAAGAGGTCAAGATTTGATACCTGCCAGAGACTCAAAGTCAAGATTTCATTCATTCATTCACTCAACAAGCACTGACCCCTGCCTGTTTTCTATTCTAAGAGCTGGGGATACAGAGACACTGGAGGCCCGTGGTCTCCAGACTGGAGGAGTTTAGCCTTTCCCCATGCCCTGCATACAGAGAGTCCAGAAGGGTAGCACTTCCCTCAGCCCTATCTCCCACCCACTCCCCATCCCGAGTCCCACAGACACCCAGGACTCTACAGAAGTAGGCCAGCCTTTGGCAGAGGGTCAATATGTATTTCGAGTTTGAATGAAGATCATCATTCTCCTGGTTGAATCTCTCCTGTTTGCCCTTCTCATCAGTATCCAGAGCAGGGTACATATTTCTACACATAAACAAAAGGCCAAACCAGAAAAGGAAGGGTGTCAACTTTACCCACAGATAAAGGAATCACACTTCATTCAACTAATATTTATTGAGCTCTTACTATAAGCCAGCTATATGGGGAGCCAAACAAATAAGACAGTCTCAGTTGTCCAGGAGCCTATAATAAGTAGGAGCTGTAATCACATACCTAACAGCCGATGTTGTTTTGTGTGATGTACCACTGGGTTTTTGACACTTAACTTTGAAAAAGTCATAAGCTTTTGGTATTCTTTTCCTTGTTTTTCACAGCAATGTCCACTGACATACACCTCACAATAAGCCACAAGTGCCATATATTGAAAATTCAACTCAAAAAGAGGAGGGGGGTATGGCGAGGGGTGAAAAGGGCATCTTACAATTGATCAAAATATAAAGATTGGCATCTCATTTTTAAAAACTTATTTTATTTTATTTTTGAATTTTATTTTTTTATACAGTAGGTTCTTATTAGTTATCAATTTTATACACATCAGTGTATACATGTCAATCCCAATCACCCAGTTCATCATAAAAGCTTATTTTAAAAGAAAAGAATGATCTAGGGATCACATCCAGCTAGAAGGGCCAGGGAAAGTCTCAAGGAGGATGCAGCTTCGTAGGAAGACCTGGAAGGAGGGGAGAATCCTAGCAGGTGAGTAGGTGTGAGAGGCCATTTCTAGAGCAACAGTGGCCCAAGCAAAATGACAAAGGGCCAAGAAAAGGGCAAAACATACCCTAGAAACTACGATGTAATGCACTGGGGAAGGAACACACAGGGCAATTGTTGTTTATTTATGTGTGTCTAATAGTCACCCTGAGATGCTAATGAACCATCCTGTGCTCCTCCAGGGATTCTGATTCAGAAGGTTCTGGGAATCTGCAGGTATAGGTAGATCATGAGGACACTCCGAGAATGTCATAACGAGGTGTGGTGAGAGGCCTGGCAGGAGAGGAGGCCAAGGTAGCTCCAGAGCACGGAATTCCTGGGGGAGGGATCACAGGGACAAGCACCACGCAGTTGCCATGAGCAGACTATACCTGAAGAGTGTGATTCTCAGAGCGTAGCCCCCGGACCAGCAGCCGCCACATCACCTGGTAACTTGTTAGTAGCACAAATTCTCAAAGATCGCCTCACATCTACCAAATCAGAAACTCTGGGGTGGGGTCCAGGAATGTATGTTTTAACATGCCCTCCACTGACTGGGATGCATGCTCAAGTCTGAAGAGCTCTGCTCTGAGCTCAAGCCAGTAATGATGTGTGCTGGTCAAAACTGAATCAAAATTCCCACCACCTCCACTCCCAGCCAAATTCACATTATTATTGCTGTTGCTGTTATTCAGTTCCCTATAACATGCGAGATGGGCTGCAAAGCAGCGTGTATTTGAATGACTTACTCATCTGTTTTATAAGTCACTAACATTGACTGCTTGACCACGGGTCTGTAAAGGTACTAAATGAAAGTGTTCATGGGCTTCCCTGGTGGCGCAATGCTTGAGAGTCCGCCTGCCGATGCAGGCGACGCAGGTTTGTGCCCCGGTCCGGGAAGATCCCACGTGCCGCGGAGCAGCTGGGCCCGTGAGCCATGGCCGCTGAGCCTGCACGTCCGGAGCCTGTGCTCCGCAAAGGGAGAGGCCACAACACTGAGAGGCCCGCGTACCGCAAAAAAAAAAAAAGTGTTCAGTCAGTCCTTCTCAAACTTTAATGTGCATACGAATCGCCTGGAGATCTTGTTAAAGTGCAGACTCTGAATCTGTAAGCCTAGGTAGGGCCTAGGATTCTGCATTTCGAGTGAGCTCCCAGGTGATGCTAGTGCTACAGGTCCACAGACCACATTGCGAGTAGCAAGAAATTACATGATTCCAGACATCTCAAAGCCCCTGGAGTAGGACACCATCTCCGCACCAGCTGGACTTTGCTCTCAGACCCCGTGATCTGCTGCAGCAGCCCCCCTGCCCACTCTCCCCACACTCCCTGTGTCTTCCCTTTCTCCTAGTCAGCCAGTGGGTCAGCACTTCCATAGGTACAGCTCCCCGAGTGAGACGAGGGACTTTCTGTGCCCTTCAAGCCAGTGGAGGGAGTTAGTACACTTCCCAAGCCCTCTCCAGGCACCTCCAGAGGGCATTGGCAGGAGGGAGGATCTGGCTCGTTTGTTCGCAGAGCTAACTATCCATTATTTAAAACATAAGCTACCGGCTTTAGCTTCATTTGAGGCCGCAAATCAACAGTCATTCCTCAGGGCCAGAGGGGTCCTGGTCACCCTCCCAGGAGCTCCATCAGTCGAGAACAGTCAAAATGCCAGCTGGGACCACTGCATTCACTCAGTGAAAAAAACGATGCTTGCAGACAGCACCTCCCTCACATGTGGGAGCCCGGTTCCTTCTGCGCTCACGGCACCAGTCGCCTGCCCCACGAGCTCATCAAATATGCTGTGGTTATGGAACGTTTATGTTAACAAAACTGCAGAGTTGCAGCTCAAGACTTCGCTGTAAACATTTATTAACCACAGCCATTAAGACACCGCTTCGCTTTCTGCTCGTGGACGCCACCGAGTAAGCATCGTTAATGTCTCCCCCGCCCCCCTCCACTGCCGTCATGTCTAAGTCAGAGTCACCCAAAGAGCCCGAACAGCTGCGGAAGCTCTTCATCGGAGGTCTGAGCTTTGAAACAACCGATGAGAGTCTGAGGAGCCATTTTGAGCAGTGGGGAACGCTCACAGATTGTGTGGTAATGAGGGATCCAAACACCAAACGCTCCAGAGGCTTCGGGTTTGTCACATATGCCACTGTGGAGGAGGTGGATGCGGCCATGAATGCAAGGCCACACAAGGTGGATGGAAGAGTTGTGGAACCAAAGAGGGCCGTCTCAAGAGAAGATTCTCAAAGACCTGGTGCCCACTTAACTGTGAAAAAGATTTTTGTTGGTGGCATTAAAGAAGACACTGAAGAACATCATCTAAGAGATTATTTTGAACAGTATGGGAAAATTGAAGTGATTGAAATCATGACTGATCGAGGCAGTGGCAAAAAGAGAGGCTTTGCTTTTGTAACCTTTGATGACCATGACTCTGTAGACAAGATTGTCATTCAGAAATACCACACTGTGAATGGCCACAACTGTGAAGTAAGGAAAGCCCTGTCTAAGCAAGAGATGGCTAGTGCCTCATCCAGCCAAAGAGGTCGAAGTGGTTCTGGAAACTTTGGTGGTGGTCGTGGAGGTGGTTTTGGTGGGAATGACAACTTTGGTCGTGGAGGAAACTTCAGTGGTCGAGGTGGCTTTGGTGGCAGCCGTGGTGGTGGTGGATATGGTGGCAGTGGGGATGGCTATAATGGATTTGGTAATGATGGAAGCAATTTTGGAGGTGGTGGAAGCTACAATGATTTTGGCAGTTACAACAATCAATCTTCCAATTTTGGACCCATGAAAGGAGGAAACTTTGGAGGCAGAAGTTCTGGCCCCTATGGTGGTGGAGGCCAATACTTTGCCAAACCCCGAAACCAAGGTGGCTATGGTGGTTCCAGCAGCAGCAGTAGCTATGGCAGTGGCAGAAGGTTTTGATTACTGCCAGGAAACAAAGCTTAGCAGGAGAGGAGAGCCAGAGAAGTGACAGGGAAGCTACAGGTTACAACAGATTTGTGAACTCAGCCAAGCACAGTGGTGGCAGGGCCTAGCTGCTACAAAGAAGACATGTTTTAGACAATACTCATGTGTATGGGCAAAACTCGAGGACTGTATTTGTGACTAATTGTATAACAGGTTATTTTAGTTTCTGTTCTGTGGAAAGTGTAAAGCATTCCAACAAAGGGTTTTAATGTAGATTTTTTTTTTTTGCACCCATGCTGTTGATTGCTAAATGTAATAGTCTGATCATGACGCTGAATAAATGTGTCTTTTTTTTAAATGTGCTGTGTAAAGTTAGTCTACTCTGAAGCCATTTTGGTAAACTATCCCAACAGTGTGAAGTTAGAGTTCCTTCAGGGTGATGCCAGGTTCCATTCAAAATTTATTTACAACCTGCTTTGGTGGAGAAGCTACTGTCTTCCGAAACCTTGGTGTAGTGGAACTGACAGTTACTGCGTTGTGACCTGGAGTTCACCGTGAAAAGGGTCACCCAAGCCAAGTGATGGAGTTTTTTGATTATTAATATATGATTGTTGGCATATCCTATGCAATGTATCTAAATTGGATTATGGTACCAGATATAGATGGGAATGAAGCTTGTGTATCATCCATTATCATGTGTAATAAATAAACAATTTAATACCCTCTTGAAAAAAAAAAAAAAAAAAAAAGACACCTCTTCTTTTTTACTTCAGGGTCCATTTTCTGGTTTTTCCCTACCAGGCAGTTCTATCCCCAACTCACTCTGTCTCTCCCTAAAAAGGTACTTCTTACATAAAACTATTTTGTAAAAATCTGCATGACCTCTTTAGAACAGCTCGACTAAAATCAACAAAAGATCTCTCAGATACAAACCAGGATTCTTACCATTTGAGCTCGAGGAATGGGGAGTAAATAGCTTTGTGGATGCTCTTTCTGTGCATGAGATCATAAAATGATGACTTAATCACTGGGGGATATTTATCACAAATAGTGTCAGATGATGTACTGTAAAATTTATGCAGCTAAAAGCTCGAGTATACACAATAAAGAGATTGCTCAGCTGTTTTGAACTTACTGGTCCAGCTCTACTGTTTATTACTAGGAGCCTTAATATTATAATAGGTTCTTTTTGAAGACTTCCTGTTGCAAAAAAGAAAGCCATTCAACAAATTATATTTAATGTGTACACTCCACAGAGGAGAATAAAATGGCACCATCCTGATGATTCTCTTATGAAGGACAGGGGAAAAGACTAAGGAATAATAAATCTGACTGTAAGGAAAAGAGGAGGGAAAACAGACCGAGAATAGAAACACTTTGTGCCTTCAAAATGGATTCAAGAACCACCAGCATATCCGTAGTGTAAGCAGAAACCATCAAGTATAAAGATTGGCTAATAAAACTTTCAAGGTATGATTATAATTAGATAGCTATCCACTGAACCCATTACTCAATTCTCATAAAGCGTGCCACTCAGCCCTGAAGCAATAATATTTTTTTTTTAGGTTGGCCATTTTTAATCCTATGTTGAGAGGAAAATGTTAAGAGACAACCATAAAGAGATGCAGAGAGAGCTTCTGGCATGGAAGATAAGAGACCTGAATTCTAGTCTCAGACTTTTACAGAGTCCACAATATAAGCTAAGACAAGCCACATCGCCAGGACCCCAGTGTTTCCATGTAAAATTCTGTTTGCGGTTACTTTCCTAGACCTCCATGCAGTGCTGTCCCCAACTCTCAGCAGCCTTACTAAGGGCTGCTTGTACTTGAAAAAATACAAAATCTTCACCTACTCCTCTGATTGCCTGGTACATATCCAGACAACCTCCAGCACAACATTCCTGGACCCACACACAGCAGAGGCCCAAAGCCAATTAAAATTTCCAAGAGGACAGAGACTTGTCTCCCTTCTCCTCCAGCATATCTATCCCCAGCAGCCATAACACAAGCCAGGCCACTGGTATCAACTCAACATATCCAAAGGAATGAACGAACAATTCCACAAACCTCTCAGTATATCAAGCCATAAGGAAAAATCTGAGTAAGGTCATGGAGCCATGTCTGTTCATTTATTCAACTAACAGTTATTTTGAAAGCCTCTTCGGGCTACTGGGACATACCAGCAAACAAAACAGTCCCTGCCTTTGTGGAGCTGACATCCTAGCTGGGAAAGCAGGCAATAAACAAATGATGTATACGTCAGGTCATATGAACACTGCGACAGAGAAAAGCAAGTCAGGGTAAGAGGGATGGGGAGCTTCCCAAGGTAGGGCGGCTACAAGAGGAAATCTCCAGTGAGCATCTGAGCAGAAATCTGAGGATGTAAGACATGCAGTCATGAGATGGTATAGGGAAAAGCACGCCAGGCAGAGGGAACAGCAAATGCAAAGACCCTGCAAGGGGGCCAGATGCAGAGACAGGAAAAGAGATAGAGGAAATGGCTAGAGGTGAGAGGCAGATAATGTAAGGCAATGTTCTTCACCTGGGGTCTCACAACCCACTCATGAGTCACAAAATCAACTGATCAAGTCATAACCAGCACCTTTAAAAAGAAAATACCACTGTGCACTGCCTGTAGTAAGGCCAAATATCGTTTGGTGAAATTTTGGTGATGGCGGTGGGGCGAGGGGGGTAGCACCAGGGGGCAGGGGTGTGTGTTCATACACATGTGTCTGTGCCACAGTACAATATAAAATGTGCTTCTCATAGCGAATTACAATCGAACAGTTTGAAAACCATGAATGTAGTACTTTATAAATCTATACTGTCCAATACACTATCCACCAGCCACATGTGGCTATTTATATTTAAATTCACAAAAATTAAACAAAATGAGGGGCTTCCCTGGTGGCACAGTGGTTGAGTCCACCTGCCGATGCAGGGGACACGGGTTCGTGCCCCGGTCCGGTAGGATCCCACATGCCGCGGAGCGGCTGGGCCCGTGAGCCATGGCCGCTGAGCCTGTGCTCTGCAACGGGAGAGGCCACAGCAGTGAGAGGTCTGCGTACCGCAAAAAAAAAAAAAAAAAAAAATTAAACAAAATTAAAATTCAGTTTCCTCAGTCACACTAGCGACATTTCAAGGGCTCAACAGACACATGTGGCCAGTGACTACTGTACTGGACAGAGCAGAGATAAAATATTTCCATCAGAACACAGGAAGTTCTCTCGGGAAGCACAGTTCTAGATGGTTCTCTGAGTTTCGTGACCTCTCTAATGTCACCTGATAGAATTACAACTGTGTCCGGGGTGATCAGATGAATGGGTTTTCTGAACGGAAGGCTCTGATTTTATATTGTCTCATAATCCAGCTGGCATCCAGCTGGCATCCAGCTGGAGATAAAACCAAAATATACTGAAAATCACCCTGACACTTACCAGCCATACGCACGGCTGCCTCAATTTTCTTCTCCATAAAGTCACTATTAATAAATAACTACCCAGTGTTTGTTTTGAATTCTAAGGACTTACTAGGGAAAAAACTACAAAATCCCAAAGGCGAGCACTTCAGGAATAGGCAGCTGACCCATTATAACACGACAGTGTGATTTTTACAAATTCATTTCCTGGCTCTGAGCAAGGCCTGAAACCAAATCCAAGGAAGGCATAATATTCCCACGTGGGACTCTAATGATTATCAGTTAGCGTTATCATCAGAAGTCCTGCAGCCCGAGACGGTGGTGATATATCACACGGAGGGTTTTCAGGGACCTGGTTCAGGAGTGGTCACCCCACCCCAAAATAGGTCCTCACCATGTAGTATCTGGGGCTGCTTTCTGCTTGAAGGGGGTCTTTTACATGCTGGGGAATCATCAGTGTTTTCAGCTCCTTCACCTCAGCCCTCCCCATAGCACTGATGTAAAGAAAGAAGCCTATGGATGCGAGGGTCCCATCCCAGGCTTTGACTTGCTCTGTAGCTTAGAAAGGCGAAATGACTGTGCCAGCATGAGCAGTGTGGGCCAGGGAGTGAGGACAGGGTCTTGGCTGTTCCACTGGGTACCTCAATGGAGGGTACTCCTTCTGAGAACCAGAACGAGCTATGCTCACCTCGAGTTCACACCTTCAACTGCAGCAGGACCTTGGCCCCCTTCCAGCTGCAGCATGGATGATGTACTTGCCTTCTGGGTCCAGGCGTAGGCAGACAAAGAAGGATCCCCAATGAGCATGTTACTCAAGGACAGGATATCCATACATTCAGAAGCCAAATTCAGAACAGGTAGTCTAATATCTAAAACTGACAATAGGGTGGAATCTTTGAAATTGGGAATATCTGTGAAAATCCGTTATATATGGGCATCTTATTCATGCAACCCAGCTACATACTGTGCATCCAGTGTCTAATACGGTGCCTAGAACATGGTGGGCACCTGATAAATATTTTCAAATGAATAAATGAATGAATGATTGAATATGAAATGTACAATGTCCTGCACTAACCTAATATGGCTACAACTTCATTTGTCTTTCTGAATTGGAGCAGGAAGCAGGGAAAAGTACACTCGCTTTGCCTAATATTTCACCAGTCTTATCAGTAATGCACAGAGGAAAGAAATCATAGAGGAAAAGACTCATTGATTTGGCTATATTAAATATCGGATGTCAAAATCACTATAAAAATTAAAAGGAAAATGATATAAAATTCGGGAAAATACCTGCAACATAGTGTAAAGACTTAATTCTATTACTCTATAAAGAGATCTTAAAATACACAGGAAAAGATACACAGTACCTTAGTAGAGAAATGAACAAAGGATGTGAACAGAGTCTACACACACACACACACACACACACACACACACAAATAGCTTATAAACACATGAAAAAGTTCAACCTCTCTGCGGTAATCAAAAAATGCACATTAAAACCACAATATGATACCATTTTCAATTATCAAATTGGTAAAGGTATTCTGTTGTTTTGCTTTTTAATGACAGTGCTCAACATTGGCAAGGGTGTGGAGAAATGGGTTCCCTCTTTCACTGTTCAAACACTTAAGGAAGATAATTGGACAACTTGTGCCAAAAGCCTTAAAATGCACACCCTTTTGATCCATAACTCTATTCCAGGAACTTATTCTAAGGAAATAATCAGAGATGTAACCAATGACTTATGTGAAAGATGCTTATGGTAGGGGAAAACAGAAGTCACCTATAAATCCATCAATAGAAGGGCTGGTAAGTGAGTATTACTAGCCTATGATAGAAACTATGCATAATTTTTTAAGTCCTTTTACAATATTCACATTAGCCAAGAGTTGGAAGCAACCCAAATGTCCATTAACTGATGAATGAATAAAGAAAATGTATATAGATACAATGGAATATTATCCAGCCTTTAAAAGGAAGGAAATCCTGTTATATACTACAACATAGAGGAAACTGGAAGATATTATGCTAAGTGAAATAAGCCAGTCACAAAAAGACAAGTACTGTAGGAGTCCACTTACATGAGGTATCCAAAGTAGCCAAACTCATAGAAACAGAAAGTATTATAGAATAGTGGTTACCAGGGATTGGCAGGAGGGGTAAATGGAAAGCTGTTGTTTAATGGGTGTAGAGTTTCAGATTTGCAAGATGAAAAAGTTTTGGAGATCTGTTTCAAAACAATATGAATATACTTAACGCTACTGAACTGTACACTTAAACATTCTTAAGGTGGTAAATTTTATGTTTTGTCCTTTTTATCACAACTTTTCAAAGTTCTTTTACAAGATTCTCTAATCAATGGATTATTTATGTCATAAATTATCCTATTACAGAATATACTTCATGCTAAATCCATACTGTACGCTTAATTTCTGTGTGATTCTGAAGGACGTTGCAGAACACATTTACAGCGATGATCTTCATGACTACCAATTATAATTTTAAGAGACTTCTAAGCTTGTGTGCTGACAGTAGTAGTTAATAAAAACACTAGGTAGTACATTTACTGAATTAAGAAATTATAACATCAAAAAATGCTTTGCCAACGGCTATCTCAGGGTTTTCCAAAGCATTTCCAGGGAATTTCAAATATTCTGTTTCCAGAAACATCCAGATGCTGGAGATTGCAAGTCTTACATATCCTCACACACGAATTCTTTGTCAGACCCTGCTCTGATTTCCTCTTCATAAATGTGAACACCTTAACTAGAGACTCTAAACATATTCAAATATTCTTACTCTCTACAACAAGACAGTCTAAAAGGACTGCTCTGCATGTAGTATCTGGACCTCGGTATGGCACAGAAGTCCATGCCAACAGTTCATGCAGATGAATTGCTAAATTTTTCATTATAATTGTCACTTTCTTTGTTTCTGCAGTGCCCAAAGCTGTTCCTGGCCTGTTAATAAGGATAAATTATAATTTATGCAATAAATAAGGATAATTAACTGTATAGATCGTACTATAATAAAAAATTTTAAAGACCAAAGTCATAAGACGTTTTAAAGATATATATATATATATATATTGTGCTAACTGATAGCAAAGCAATCCTAACTGAGCATTGTTAAGGGAACATATCTTCTCCTAAAATTAATTATTCTAAGTCCACATCCAACAAAAGTCAGGTTCCATAGACCATTCACCCTGCAGAATATTAATAGGTATTCTTGGTAAAAGGATTCCATGTTCAAATAAGTTTGGAAAATTCAAATAAGTTTGGAAAATCTTGTTCATATTCCCCAGTGAAAGCCTTCAATTACGCCAGGATTATGTATTACCCTGGCAGTAGAGTGGATCAGTTAAGACTATAGCTGGGGGCTTCCCTGGTGGTGCAGTCATTAAGAATCTGCCTGCCAATGCAGGGGACACGGGTTTGAGCCCTGATCCGGGAAGATCCCACATGCCGCAGAGCAACTAAGCTTGTGCACCACAACTACTGAGCCCACATGCCACATCTACTGAAGCCCACATGCCTAGAGCCCATGCTCTGCAACAAGGGAAGACACCGCAATGAGAAGCCTGCGCACCACAACGAAGAGTAGCCCCTGCTCACTGCAAGTAGAGAAAGCCCACGCGCAGCGACAAAGACCCAACACAGCCAAAAATAAATAAATAAATTAAAAAAAAAAAAGACTATAGCTGAAATTGAACTACCTGGGTTCAAACCCTGTCACTGTCACCTACTAGCTTGGGCAAGTTATTTAAGCTCTCTGTATCTCAGTTTTCTTGTCTGTAGAAAGGAGAGAAAAATAGCACCTATCTCATAGTAGATTACTATGTGAAATGTTTGTACTGATATTTAATCAGTTTATATAATATTTCAATAAATTAAGAAATTACAACAAGAAGTCGAACAGACATCAACAGATTTGGGAACAAACACAACTGATCCTCTCCTGGTGGGAAAAGGTACCAACTTTCTAACCATGAGCTATCAGCATGCTATGCCATCAGTCACAGAGCAAACGACCAGCACTGATTAATGCAGCCAGTTGGTTAAGTGGAGGGCTGTTAAGACACTCTTTACTATAAGACTCTATGTACTTCAGTACTAATACTAAGGCAAGGCAGCACCCAGAAATACCATTTCTTGCCCCAAGGTGGAACCTAACCACTCTCTCAGCACAGCACAGCCCACATAGTCTTATTTATAGCAAGTCTGTAAGGGTGTTAGTAATTCAGGGAATGCCTATATTAGCAAGATTTAGCCCAAATACTTAGTCCACAAAACAAGCCCTAAAAACAATACATGTAATTCTTTTTATAATCTGGAGATATATATAGATATAGATATAGATAGATCTATATATATATATATATACATAAAACAGGAGTTATTCATATAATAACCCAAGAAGACAAGCTTCCAATAGCCACTGGACGTAACACTGGATAAACATATAGATTTTTCTGCCTGTGTAGTTCATATAAAATATTCATGTAAGAACTAGAACATTAGCTGATTTAAACATCATCATTTTTATTGGCTATAACACAAGCTTAGAAAACTTTAATGGAAATTAAATGCTTTGCATTTAAGATGTTTCCTACTCTGACCTTTAAACATTAAAATAACTAGAAGCACAGAAAGCAGAAAGGAGAATGTTTCACTTACCTGGTACTACATTTCAGAGCTGCAGTTTTAAGTAAAAAGATTTTCACCTTCAAGGTCAGAAAGGACAGAATGTCCTGTGTGCAGCTAGAATAAAAGGCGCAGCTGAAACACAAGAACTGCCCCCCCCACAAGAGACGACTCAAATGGAGAATGTCCTGTGTTCTTTACATCCATCAGTCTAGTCTCCGACTTGCTCTCTCAATAATCCTGATACTCAATGTGTGCTTGAGAACAAAAGTGAGCCTTACTTCATACAAATGCAATGATCCTGAAAATGTGAATACACTGAATGCCAGTCAAAAGCACTAGGAGAGCTAACTCTCTTTTTTTTTTTTTTTTGCAGTACACAGGCCTCTCACTGTTGTGGCCTCTCCCGTTGCACAGCACAGGCTCCGGACGCGCAGGCTCAGCGGCCATGGCTCACGGGCCCAGCTCCTCCGCGGCACGTGAGATCTTCCCAGACCGGGGCACGAACCCGTGTCCCCTACATCGGCAAGCGGACGCTCAACCACTGCGCCACCAGGGAAGCCCGAGAAATAATTCTTTTAAAGGACAGCTATACCTCTCCCTTGTCATTTGGGTCCCTGCCATTTGAACTTCACAAGTCAGTAAAACAAAAATTAAATACAAGTACAAATGAAAACAAAACAAAACAAACAAGGTGGGGCAATGAACTGTGAAAATGAATAAAGGAAACCTCATTTAAAATGGAGTCGGACGGCCCTGGAAGGGGAGCTCACATGCAACACCACTCACTGCCTTACCTTGTATTTCCCCAAAAGGAAGAAGCTTACTTTACACACCTTGCAGGAGTAAAGAAGATTTTCTCCTTACCCAGCAACAGCCCAGCCAATGAGAAGTCATGACAACTCAGCCAATAAGGAGCCACCAAACCTCTGCACTCTGGCTCTTCTCCAACGGACTTTTATTCAAAAACAGCCCCTCCCAACTTCCCCCTTTCCTCTATAAAAGAACACTCTTCCCTTGTTCTCCAGACTTGCCTAGGGTCCCCCACAGTTTACATGTCCCCAATTGTAATTCTTCTGCTATTCCCAAATAAACTCGATTTTGCCGGTTGAACCACTTATTTTTTTGTTTTAAACAGGTGATAGAACAAAGGGTTTCCAATGTTTAATTCTGCCTAATAAGGCCTTTTAAAACTTAAAGGAAAACAACAAAAATCCTATCATTCACTAGCAGATTCACAAGCCTGACTGCACAACAGAATCACCTGGGGAGCTCTGAACCCACACCAGCACCAGGCCTGCCCCAGGATCCTGATTCAGTTGTCTGAAGTGTAACCAGAACTCCATTGTTTCTGAAAGCTCCCCAAGTGGTTCTAATGTGCAGCCAGCGTTGAGAACCACCATCATTCCATAAAAGAAAGGGCATTTTAAAGCCAAAAAAGTAAGGCTATAATCTCAGATTACAGGATGGCCATTAAAAGTAAATAAAATTAGGCTTATGAAAAACATACTATGTTAACTTTGTATTTCTCGTTTCACTTCTAACAACCTCGGCTGAAAAGCTTATGGACCAGCATTCGGGGATACCCGGTCCACACTAACACACTGCACTTCTCCATCCCTCACTCTGTAATCTCTTACAACCTGGCTTGTGCCTTCTCCACTCCACTTAAGTAGCCCTTTCGTAGCTCACAGAGGAATCCTGTGTAGCCAAATCCAATCACTTTTCCTCATTTCTCCTACCTCCACATCTTTGCAGCATTTCACACAGGGGGCTGGTCTCCCCTTCTTGAAACTGCCTTCTTCCTAGCCTGCCAAGCAATTCACTATTTCCCAAACATGTCTTGCAAATCCTTGCTTCTAGTTTTGCTCATGCTGCTCCCTTTTCTTGGAACTCCCTTCCACCTTGTCTATAGACCCAAATCCCACATCAATCTTAAATCAAGGACACAGTCAATTGATACCCACTCCCTATGCCCATCCGTGGGTCCGCAGGGCAGGGAACCTAGTAGAATTTAAAATGCAGTATTCATTTCAAGGAGTGAGATGATGTCATAAGCAGAAAAGCCAACCTCAAAGTCAAAAGCCAAGAAGACTGAAAACCTAGGAAAGCAGAGCACAAGATGGACTGAGGCAGGTGTTTCAGAACCAAGACGGTTAACAATGTCCATGATGGTAAGAAACCTGAAAGAGGAACAAATCCAGGTACTGACTCTAACTAGTTTGTGATAATAATTACCATTTTGGGGGTGATTTCCTAGGCACTGCCTGGGAACACGAAATTCATTATCTCACCTAACCCTCATAACTCCATGAGGAATATATTACTGTCCCCCTTTGGCAAGTGCAGTGCACACCAGCAATGCAGTTCAGAGACTAGCCCCAGAGTACCCGGGAGTGAATGGCTAAGCCAGCGATTAAACCCTCCCCTTTGCAATTCCAAAGCTTGTGAGAAATCTCTCCGCTACAATCCACTGCCTCCTTTCATTGTACCTTCTCTAAGCCTCAGCTTCCTTTTCCAAAAAATGAGGTTTGTCTTAGTGATTCCCATGGTCCACATTCCAAATCTGGCATCCCACAGTTCTATGAAAAAGGAGAAGGAGGCAAAAGTAGACACAGCAGAGGTCCATGAACAAAGAGAAATAAAAGACAGAAAGGTAACAATAATAGACAGAAGCACAAGAGAAAAGACAAAATGACCTTTGTGGCCCCCACTAGCCCAGACTCCCTTGGGTTTTTTCCTGGCTGTTTTTAAGTCTTTTACCTACTCTGAGATGGGTGTAAGGTAACTTTATACTGTATTGAGTTTTTCTTCCAAATCTTATCCCAAAATGCCCTGAGGGTTTACAGAAAACCACTATGGAAATAAAAGTACGGGGAAAAAAAAAAAAAAAGAGGTGACAATGCACTAGAAAAGCAAGCTTTTGGGTTTTCATTTTAAACTGAGAAAGGAGATTATGATAATGATCAAATGAAGTCTTTCCAAAGGGGTGTTTTCCAAAGAAAGAGAATAAATGAGTAAGGAGAACAGAGAGGAAAGAGCAAGCAGAATGACCTTGATTTAGCAACTGATCTTTATTGATTTTCTTTCACCTTCTTCCTTGATTCTGGGAGAAGTCACAATCAAAATGTGACATTAGAATCTACCCTTAGTGAAATTAGTGGACTAACAAAAATGTCAGTGAAGCACAAAAGAGAAGAGAAATATCTTGGAAGAAATGCTACTTCCTTTAATCACCGGGAAAACCAGCAAGAAAAAAAAAGAGAACTTAAAGGGAACTTTCAGAATGGGAACTGTCATCCATTTTACTTTCCTACAAAAAGCGCTTTAGAAAGCGATCAATTATGAATCACCACCTTCACCTCTGATGAAGACTTTTGCAAAGCCATCAAACCATCAACACTTTAGTGCACCAGGACCTTAAAAAGTCTGGGGTTTCACAAGCGTTGGCGATGACATGATTTAGTTTCAGACGGAGGAACAGTTTTGAGGCTCTTTCCAAGGTTCACAAATCCCTCCCCCCCAGAAAAGAAACAAACACAGATGCTATGATATCTGCCCCTGCCCCCAACCCCCCAGCATCAGTTACACTTTAACCTTTGACTGTTGTGTTATTTTAAAGGAGAAAACGTTTCCCAGGCAAGCAGCTCTGGCCTTTTTTTAGAGTCTAGTTTAAGGGCAGGACACCCAATCTCAAGGACAGGGTCAGAGGTGAGGCAACCAACCCTCTAACAGAGGGAAATCTGTATCACCTTGGACATGCAGAGCTGGGACACGGAGACATGGAAGAACTTGCTCACCCAAGGCATCTGTGTATAGAAAGATTTCCTAAAGGTTTAGGAGGCTCTAAAATGTATTTATTTATACATACATATATTTATTTAGAGTTGGAAAACATTAGAAACCATTGAATCTAATTTTGCAGATAGGGAAACAGAAGGGGAGTCACTGGCCCAAAGCTAAGGCCATATATACAGCTGATATGTAGCAAAGTCCCCTGCATTTCACTTCCAGCTCATAATTTAGTTCTCTATCCCCTGTTGCCCCCCAGGCCCCCAACTGGTTGAAATAACTTCCCTTCTAGCGCCAGAACATATTAGCCCAGTTATGGCCTGTTTTAGAAAAGAAGGTGCTACAAAAGACACTTTTCAATCTTTATTTTGTGTGTACAGCAAATATCTATTCCTTATTTCAGAAGAGTAGAATTCATTGATATTATTTTTTCCTCTAGAAAGTAGATAATTTAGTGACACGGTGAAATTTCTATTATCTTAGCAGCCCTTAAGAAGGGAATTCTCTTGTTTAGGAGGGGAAAAAAATCTTGATGAGCTTTGGGGGCTTAGAACATGAGACCCTATAGGCAGGGGTCATTGAGAGTAAGAAGCAACCAAAGAAAACCTCGACAGCTCTAAGCAAAAACTGATGAGGAGTTTGGGGATGAAAGAGAAGAGGGAAGACAGAAAGAAAGGAGCAGAAGGCTGAGGGTTTTTAGAGTCTGCCGGGGAATTTTTCAGAACAAGGACACAGCAGGAACTTTTGAAAGCCATTTGCCTTGACGCAGTGCAAACCCTTTGGATTCCACAATCCTCCTTAAAGTCTTCTTAGCAAAGGCAGCAAAAGCAGAAATAAACAAGTGGGACTACATCAAACTAAAAACCTTTTTGCATAGCAAAAGAAACCATCAACAAAAGGAAAGGACATCCTATGGAATGGGAGAAAATATTTGTAAGTCATAAATCTGATAAGGGGCTAATATGCAAAACACGTAAAGAACTCACACAACTCAATAGCAAAAACACAAAGAATCTAATTTTAAAATGAGCAGAGAAACTGAATGGACATTTTTCCAAAGAAGACATACAAATGGCCAACAGGTACATGAAAAGGTGCTCAACACCACGAATCATCGTGGAAATGCAAATCTAAACCACAATGAGATATCATCTCACAGCTGTCAGAATGGCTATCATCATAAAGACAAGAGATAACAGGGACTTCCCTGGTGGCACAGTAGTTAAGAATCCGCCTGCCAGTGCATGGAACACAGGTCCGAGCCCTGGTCCAGGAAGATCCCACATGCCTCGGAGCAACTAAGCCCGTGTGCCACAACTACTGAGCCTGCACTCCAGGGCCCGAGAGCCACAACTGCTGAGCCCACGTGCCAAAACTACTGAAGCCCACGTGCCTAGAGCCCGTGCTCTGCAACAAGAGAAGCCACCGCAATGAGAAGCCCACGCACTGCAACGAAGAGTTAGCTCCCGCTCACCGCAACTAGAGAAAGCCCACGCGCAGCAACGAAGACCCAATGCAGCCAAAAATTAAATAAATAAATAAGTTTTTTTAAAAAAAGAGAAAGATGACAAGTGTTGGTGAATATGCAGAATAAAGGGAATCCTAGTACACTGTTGGTGGGAATGTAAATCGGTAGAGCCACTATGGAAAACAATATGGAGATTCCTCAAAAAATTAAAAATAGAACTGCTGTATGATCAAAAAATCCCACTTCTTGGTATGTATCCAAAGGAAACAAAATCACTATGTCAAAGAGATATTTGTACCCACCTGCTCATTGCAGCATTATTCACAATAGCCAAGATATGGAAACAACCTAAGTGTCCATCAACAGATGAAAGGATAAAGATGTGGTACACATATACAATGGAATATTACTAAGTCATGAAAAGGAAGGAAATATTGCCATCTATGACAACATGGACGAACTCTGAGGGCATTATGCTAAATGAAATGTCAGAGAGAAAAACACAAATACCATATGATCTCACTTATATGTGGAATCTTTAAAAACTGAACACACAAAAACAGAGAAGAGATGGCTGGTTTCCAGAGCCAGAGGCTAGGTGGGGGATGCAGGGTAGAGGAAGTGGATGAAGGCGGTCCAAAGGTACAAACTTACAGTTATAAGATAAATTCTGGGCATGTAATGTTAAAAAAAATATATTTAAATAACGTCTTCTGTGTACTTGCAAATGCTTAGTCCAGGTGGGTTGTTTGAAGAAACTAAGGATGCACGTGTGAGGAACAAGGGTAGAGAGCCCCTAATCTGAGCTCATTGGCTGGAAGCAGAAGCTCAGAGGCAAAACTGAGGGTAAGAAGAATACAGCCCCTGAGGAATGTGTAGGAACCTTAGAGCATTGTACTTCCACCAGCGGCCACAAGGGGGGCTGGAGCCCACCCAAGTAGGGCTTAAGGGGCAAGAAGACCTCTTCTGATACCTGGGTACATGAAAGCGAAGGTTACCCCGGGGTGGGTGGGGGAGAGGAGGAGGAGAAGGTGGAGGAAAAGAGGAAGGGGAGGAGGAGGAAGAGGAAAAAGGAGAAGGAGAAGAAGAAAAAGAAGAGGCAGCAGCAGCAAAGTAACTGCTCCCTGGAAGGTGCCCGATGCCTTTCAGTTAGACTTGTGAAGAAGGTGGGAGATAATCCCCTCTGCGCAGGGGTGAGGGGGCCCTCAGAAACAAGCAAGCGTGCAGGGCAGAGAGCAAATGTCAGGCCTCCGGGACATACCAGGCCTCCGGGAATATCAGGGCTCTGGGGAGCTTTGCTGAGATTTCCCTGCCAGATGACAACAGAGCGTCAGTGAGGATAAGTGTGTGCTTCCAGCACACCCCCACCTCCCCCGACCACATCCACCTGTCTGAGAGACACAGGATTTGGACCAAAGATCATTTGAAAAAACAGAGACACCAAATGGAAAGCCAGGGTGTCCCGGCAGCCGTCCCTTCTTTACACACTCAGTCGTGTTGCCATATGGCCAGTGCACGGGTGAAGCGTAACTGGGAGCCTGCAGGGGCCCCTTGCCCTCCCAGCCATCCTGAAAGTGAGCCAAGCGCATTAGAGCAGCACTCAGTTACCAACAGAAACGCCGCCAGCGGGTGTGCTGGGGTCCGTGGGATTCTGGATTATGTTCTTCCCTCTTCTCTGCAGGCGTCTCTGGGGGGAGCAACATGGTTTTGTTATATTCACACCAAAAATTATAATAATATTGTAATTGTGTTACTAAAGTTAAAAAAAAGGAACACTTGTCACAGTGGTCATTTTTCATTCTTTGACTATTGTAGTAATGAGTTAGTTTTGCTTCAACTGCTGGAATCACTCAGAGAAGCGGTACCCACCGATCGTAATAAATAGCCCTACTTGAGAAACATTAAGCTTCCCTATAGCAGGCCAGGTCCATAAGCCTATTGACGTATAGCCTTCCTCTTCTAAAAACAGGGCCAGTGACACCTAGAACACAGATAATACTATTCCCAATGCAGCTTCTGGTGCTTTAAAAAAAAAAACATAGAGGGAGATAACAGAAAAGACATTACCAGAGGATATTTAATCAGGAAAATTTTTTGTTAATTTATTATGGCAGTTTCATTTGAATTTTTACTCAAAACCACTGTGTAAGTAATTTTGTAGCTCAAAATAATTTTGGTCATCTTGTAATGCCTTTTCTGTTATCTCTCTACACAGTCCCTTCCATAAACCTAGGTTTTTCTAATATATATTTTTGGCATCAATGCGTTTACGATATTTATTGTTTACTTCGATGCTTTGTTGCTACCCCATTTTTATTTCTCATTCTTCTTTTCTGGATTGAAAGAGCCATGAGGGCAAGAATTTGAATAGTAGAGTATACACTATACTATTCAAATACCATAATTTGAATTTGAATAGAACAGTATTCTATTCACTACTGTTTTCTTCATTCCCATTACCAAGGGCAGTTGTTGAATAAATGACTTGATATCAACCAAAAAAAAAAAAATAAAGTTTTCTGGGTTGTTATTTTATCTGATTTTAAATGAAAGTTTTATTAAACCTCCTTCACCAAGTAAATCCTTTTTAGGGTGCCTTGCCCAGCTTTCCACCTTCCCATGTGAACAAGAGATTTAAAGGATCCATTTGGCCCGCCCTGAGAGTCTGCAAATATTAACTTCATTTAACAACAAACAATACAGGACATGTCAGAGAGCTGACACAAAGGGCCCACATTCAAAATAATTATCACTAAATTCTATGCTTGGGTACATGAAAGTGGCAATGTCAAATCCCACTGAAAATAAAATACCTAAATCAGTGGTTATGAAATGTTTCTTCAGGCCCCTTGGAAAGCTGAATGCTAAGGAGGTTCCTCTCTCCCAGAAAAACACAGGTATGGTGTACAATAGATTTAAACATGTAATCTTAAGGATGTATAGACACCACCCCCCAAGGCAGTATTTTTCAACATACAGATTGTGATCCATTAGTGGATCATGAAATCAGTGTGGTGGCTCATGACCAGCTTGGAAGGAAAAGGAAGAAAGGGAGGCAAGAAGGGAAATGAAGGGCAAAGAGGAAAAGGGAAGGAAGGAGTCAGAGTGGTAACGGGAAGTATTATTTCCCGGCACTCTTCTTTTAGTTGTGGTGTGTGTGCGTGGGTGTGTCTGTGTGTGTGTGTGAATTTAGGAAAGAATACTCGAGGAGTTCATGGACTCATGGACCACCCCTGGTCCAAATGATTAAGGATGAAACTGTCATCTTAGCTGGTTGCCAAGATCCTCAGGAAAGATTATTGCCTCTCATGTGATTTTTAACCAGAAGAGGGATACATGCCAACACAGAGGTGTGAAACCGAATCCCGAATTTGAGGTACTCCAAGAAATTAAGCTCAATGGGTGCAGATGACAAGGACTACGGTGGGGCCCTTACAACTAGAGGAGACCCAACTTCATTCCACACACCAAAGGCCACCGACTAAGGATGCAAGAGCCAGGTGGGTGACATGAGTGAGTGAAACATACCTGGGAAGGTGAGTCTGTGACTAACTGATGAGGGCACACCCCATCTAAGAGGCACAGCTGTCCCTCTGTCCAGCCAGCAGGCCCTGGGGGAATGCAGGAGCCAGGGGGCCAGGGTTTCTTGTTTTCAAAGACAAACCAGAAACCTGGAGATCTCAGGTGAAGTTTTCTGCTGTTTAATATAGACAAGAAAAGCCAAAAGAAAATGGTTTTTAAACATGGTACGGGCCAACACTATCAGTCAAATAAAACAAATCTGTGAGCTGTTTTCAGCCTTAGGCTGAGGAAGAAGATGTGATTTGTTCTATGATTTAGAAAGATCTGTGGAGGATGGTTTGAGGTGGGAGTGGGGAAGGGAGACCAGATAGAAGGCTACAGAAATCATCCAGATGGGAGGTCACAGGGGCTCGAGTAAAGGTTGTAGGAGAAGGGGGCAGACACAGGAAATATTAAGGAGACAGAACTGACAGGACCAAAGATGTGCAGACTGAAAGGAAAGAGTCTAGGATGACTGGTTTCTGGCTTGCATGGCGAGGCAGACAGGCTCCATTCAGCAGGACTGGGAAGAGAGCAGGAGGACCAGGTTAGGAGATTAGGCTGGGAAACGGCTGAGTGCAAGGTGACTGGAGGGCATCTAACCAGAAGTGTCCATGAGCGAGAAGAGGGCTGGCGTGTTGCAGAAACTATGCTGGGGATGCGTCATGTGAGTCATCTCCACCTAGACATTGGTGAAGCTTGAAGACTAGGGAAGAGCCTGGGGCACACCCACATTTAAGGGATGAACAAATGTAGAAGGTACCACAAAAGTCATCTACTGAGAAGGAGAATTGAGGCTGGAATCAGGTTAGAAGGCTCCAGGAGAGTCATGGGGCGTGAGAAGCAGAATTGATGAGGAATCCGTGAAGGGACTGTAACTGGCCAGGAAGACCGTGCAGAGGTGAGCACCGCTGGACCAGCTGACTACAGGGATGCTGGAAACAAGAATCCTAAGAACACCAAACTCCCAGCTGTATTTGCTCTATATTCCAGCAGCCTGTGGGTTGAAGCAGAGACAGTGAATGCCTGGACTATCCCAAGGCTGAGGGTACACAGGTTGAAAAAGGCAGAAGGACAAGGGGGCTGAGACATGCATGGGGCTTGGGTGGCTGAATAAGAAAAAGGAAGTATAATGGGGGAGATGGACTGAGATGAAAGTCAGAGGTGGAGGGCGCTGAAACCTCAGAGAGGCCGAAGAGTAGAGACAGTGGGAACACGGGAGTGAGCACCAGAACGCTAAGGGGTGGTGGACGGAGAGGGGAATACTAGAGTCTGAGATTTCACAGGGGGCACAAGCTCCTGAGGGCGGTGCAGGGTGTGGTCATAGGGGAGGGTGGGTGAACTGAAGTGAAAATAAAGATGGTTCCAACTGAGAAGTCCGGAAGCTTTGAAGCTGGGGGAGGAAACGATGGGTTATCCTCGTGGAGCCTGATGTTGCTGGCGCGGATGGCAGGACTTGGCATGGAAAGCGTCTGAGCAGAGTCGAATCCTCGATAACTGAGGGGCCAGGTGCCCGTAAAGTCAGAAGGTGACAGCAACAAGGAGGGGGAAGGCAGGAATCTCAACACGAGAGGAAGCTTTATATGAGGGTGAAAGAATAAAGGTAGCAGAGAAACGCAGAACAATTCAAAACAGCGTCCCACCCACATGATGCACGTGGTGCCAGACAAAATGCAGGAAAACGTTTCAAAGTGCAATTTCATTCCTTAATCCTGCTGGAGGAGTTTAAAGCTAAGGAAGTTGCCACATCCTAAAATGTAACTTCAATATTACGGGTTACTTAATTTGACCAAATGGCTCTTCTCTAGGCCTCAATGTTTTATCTGTAAAATGAGAGAGATGGACTAAGTGATTGTTACCTGTCTACCCAGCATTTATTTATTTTGTTTGATTGATTCTTTGCTTCTGAGGGACTCCCCCTGTGCTTCAATGCCTAGTGGCATTTCTTTGACCGAGATTCCCCCAGCCTCAGCCTACCATATTACAGACATTTATGGCCATGCCCTGACACCCAACAATCTCTACAGATAACTGGCTTCCAACCAATGTTTAGTGAACAGGTGAGTGCTGAAGGTCACTCAGATGTAATTAGCAGCTACTGTGAAAAATGAGCTGGACAAGAGCAATAGTGAGACTTCAAGGTCAAGGAGAGCACAGAACAGGGCACGCAGTAGGCACTCAATAATTACTGTTGAATAACTGGATGATATAAGAAATCTATTGGGGGCTTCCCTGGTGGCGCAGTGGTTGAGAGTCCGCCTGCCGATGCAGGGGACACGGGTTCGTGCCCCGGTCTGGGAAGATCCCACATGCCGCGGAGTAGCTAGGCCTGTGAGCCATGGCCTATGCGCCTACGCATCCAGAGCCTGTGCTCCGCAACGGGAGAGGCCACAACAGTGAGAGGCCCGCGTACCACCAAAAAAAAAGAAAAAAGAAATCTATTGGAACATTTTTAACTGAACATTTTTAATCTGTATAGATGCAGGAAATTCTCAATATCCATCTCAGATCCAACTGTCTGGTATAAATGTATGTGAATTCCACAAAAGGTAGCTGGAAACCTAAACATTCTTTTCAATATTGCCAGCATGAGAAATGTAGTGGTCACCGAGGGCAAGGAAACTGATGAGTCTCCAAGACAAATTCATAATTCGCCAAGCTCAAAGGGCAAATTCACTCAACATAATAAAGGCCATATATGACAAACCCACAGCCAACATTGTCCTCAATGGTGAAAAACTGAAACCATTTCCACTAAGATCAGGAACAAGACAAGGCTGCCCACTCTCACCACTCTTATTCAACATAGTTTTGGAAGTTTTAGCCACAGCAATCAGAGAAGAAAAGGAAATAAAAGGAATCCAAATTGGAAAAGAAGAAGTAAAGCTGTCACTGTTTGCAGATGACATGATACTATACATAGAGAATCCTAAAGATGCTACCGAAAAACTACTAGAGCTAATCAATGAATTTGGTAAAGTAGCAGGATATAAAATTAATGTACAGAAATCTCTGGCATTCCTGTACACTAATGATGAAAAATCTGAAAATGAAATCAAGAAAACACTCCCATTTACCATCGCAACAAAAAGAATAAAATATCTAGGAATAAACCTACCTAAGGAGACAAAAGACCTGTATGCAGAAAACTATAAGACACTGATGAAAGAAATTAAAGATGATACAAATAGATGGAGAGATATACCATGCTCCTGGATTGGAAGAATCAATATTGTGAAAATGACTCTACTACCGAAAGCAATCTACAGATTCAATGCAATCCCTATCAAACTACCAATGGCATTTTTCACAGAACTAGAACAAAAAATTTCAAAATTTGTTTGGAAAAACAAAAGGCCCCGAATAGCTAAAGCAATCTTGAGAACGAAAAACGGAGCTGGAGGAATCAGGCTCCCTGACTTCAGACTATACTACAAAGCTACAGTAATTAAGACAGTCTGGTACTGGCATAAAAACAGAAAGATAGATCAGTGGATCAGGATAGAAAGCCCAGAGATAAACCCACGCACATATGGCCAACTTATCTTTGATAAAGGAGGCAGGAATGTACAGTGGAGAAAGGACAGCCTCTTCAATAAGTGGTGCTGGGAAAACTGGACAGGGACATGTAAAAGTTTGAGATTAGATCATTCCCTAGCACCATACACAAAAATAAGCTCAAAATGGATTAAAGACTTAAATGTAAGGCCAGAAACTATCAAACTCTTAGAGGAAAACATAGGTAGAACACTCTATGACATAAATCACAGCAAGATCCTTTTGGACCCACCTCCTAGAGAAATGGAAATAAAAACAAAGATAAACAAATGGGACCTAATGAAACTTCAAAGCTTTTGCACAGCAAAGGAAACCATAAAGAAGACCAAAAGACAACCCTCAGAATGGGAGAAAATATTTGCAAATGAAGCAACTGACAAAGGATTAATCTCCAAAATTTATAAACAGCTCATGCAGCTCAATAGCAAAAAAACAGACAACCCAATCCAAAAATGGGCAGAAGACTTAAATAGGCATTTCTCCAAAGAAGATATACAGACTGCCAACAAACACATGAAAGAATGCTCAACATCATTAATCATTAGAGAAATGCAAATCAAAACTACAATGAGATATCATCTCACACCAGTCAGAATGGCCATCATCAAGAAATCTAGAAACAATAAATGCTGGAGAGGGTGTGGAGAAAAGGGAACACTCTTGCACTGCTGGTGGGAATGTGAATTGGTACAGCCACTATGGAGAACGGTATGGAGGTTCCTTAAAAAACTACAAATAGAACTACCATATGACCCAGCAATCCCACTACTGGGCATATACCCTGAGAAAACCATAATTCCAAAAGAGACATGTACCAAAATGTTCATTGCAGCTCTATTCACAATAGCCCGGAGCTGGAAACAACCTAAGTGTCCATCATCGGATGAATGGATAAAGAAGATGTGGCACATATATACAATGGAATATTACTCAGCCATAAAAAGAAACGAAACTGAGCTATTTGTAATGAGGTGGATAGACCTAGAGTCTGTCATACAGAGTGAAGTTAGTCAGAAAGAGAAAGACAAATACCGTATGCTAACACATATATACGGAATTTAAAAAAAAAATGTCATGAAGAACCTAGGGGCAAAACGGGAATGAAGACGCAGACCTACTTGAGAATGGACTTGAGGATATGGGGAGGGGGAAGGGTGGGCTGTGACAAGGCGAAAGAGAGGCATGGACGTGTATACACTACCAAACGTAAGGTAGATAGATAGTGGGAAGCAGCCGCAGAGCACAGGGAGATCAGCTCGGTGCTTTGTGACCGCCTGGAGGGGTGGGATGGGGAGGGTGGGAGGGAGGGAGATGCATGAGGGAAGGGATGTGGGAACAGATGTATATGTATGACTGATTCACTTTGTTATAAAGCAGAAACTAATTAAAAAAATAAATAAATAAACTTAAAAAAAAATGGAAAAAAAAAAAAAAAAAAAAAAAAAAATTTGTTTGGAAAAACAAAAGGCCCCGAATAGCTAAAGCAATCTTGAGAACGAAAAACGGAGCTGGAGGAATCAGGCTCCCTGACTTCAGACTATACTACAAAGCTACAGTAATTAAGACAGTCTGGTACTGGCATAAAAACAGAAAGATAGATCAGTGGATCAGGATAGAAAGCCCAGAGATAAACCCACGCACATATGGCCAACTTATCTTTGATAAAGGAGGCAGGAATGTACAGTGGAGAAAGGACAGCCTCTTCAATAAGTGGTGCTGGGAAAACTGGACAGGGACATGTAAAAGTTTGAGATTAGATCATTCCCTAGCACCATACACAAAAATAAGCTCAAAATGGATTAAAGACTTAAATGTAAGGCCAGAAACTATCAAACTCTTAGAGGAAAACATAGGTAGAACACTCTATGACATAAATCACAGCAAGATCCTTTTGGACCCACCTCCTAGAGAAATGGAAATAAAAACAAAGATAAACAAATGGGACCTAATGAAACTTCAAAGCTTTTGCACAGCAAAGGAAACCATAAACAAGACCAAAAGACAACCCTCAGAATGGGAGAAAATATTTGCAAATGAAGCAACTGACAAAGGATTA
This sequence comes from Mesoplodon bidens, assembly GCF_964165515.1. Classification (NCBI taxonomy): domain Eukaryota; kingdom Metazoa; phylum Chordata; class Mammalia; order Artiodactyla; family Ziphiidae; genus Mesoplodon; species Mesoplodon bidens. The sequence goes on along the minus strand of NC_138164.1, from coordinate 91,056,340 downwards.
ATCTCCAAAATTTATAAACAGCTCATGCAGCTCAATAGCAAAAAAACAGACAACCCAATCCAAAAATGGGCAGAAGACTTAAATAGGCATTTCTCCAAAGAAGATATACAGACTGCCAACAAACACATGAAAGAATGCTCAACATCATTAATCATTAGAGAAATGCAAATCAAAACTACAATGAGATATCATCTCACACCAGTCAGAATGGCCATCATCAAGAAATCTAGAAACAATAAATGCTGGAGAGGGTGTGGAGAAAAGGGAACACTCTTGCACTGCTGGTGGGAATGTGAATTGGTACAGCCACTATGGAGAACGGTATGGAGGTTCCTTAAAAAACTACAAATAGAACTACCATATGACCCAGCAATCCCACTACTGGGCATATACCCTGAGAAAACCATAATTCAAAAAGAGACATGTACCAAAATGTTCATTGCAGCTCTATTCACAATAGCCCGGAGCTGGAAACAACCTAAGTGTCCATCATCGGATGAATGGATAAAGAAGATGTGGCACATATATACAATGGAATATTACTCAGCCATAAAAAGAAACGAAACTGAGCTATTTGTAATGAGGTGGATAGACCTAGAGTCTGTCATACAGAGTGAAGTTAGTCAGAAAGAGAAAGACAAATACCGTATGCTAACACATATATACGGAATTAAAAAAAAAAAAATGTCATGAAGAACCTAGGGGCAAAACGGGAATGAAGACGCAGACCTACTTGAGAATGGACTTGAGGATATGGGGAGGGGGAAGGGTGGGCTGTGACAAGGCGAAAGAGAGGCATGGACGTGTATACACTACCAAACGTAAGGTAGATAGATAGTGGGAAGCAGCCGCAGAGCACAGGGAGATCAGCTCGGTGCTTTGTGACCACCTGGAGGGGTGGGATGGGGAGGGTGGGAGGGAGGGAGATGCATGAGGGAAGGGATGTGGGAACAGATGTATATGTATGACTGATTCACTTTGTTATAAAGCAGAAACTAATTAAAAAAATAAATAAATAAACTTAAAAAAAGAAAAAAAGGGCAAATTCAGAACCATATCCAGCTGCATCTAAATTTTATTTAGATGTGACCACAGTGTGACTCAGGCCTGTGCATTTTTTAAGGGCCCAAACAAGACCAAAAGCACAATTGATTCAATCTGCATGTGTGAGTTTTTAAGAATTCCAAAAAATTCTTTAGAATTCTTGCCAGTGTCCTTGAGTTTCAAGCACTACGGGGGTCAAAACACAATCTAGTCAATTCTCATCATCCCCAATAATAAGAGCCTGGAAATAAATATCATTTAGTGTGTATGTGAAATCTGAAATGAAGAGCCACACACCCTCTTTGTGGCAGAGATGGCAGATGTGAAAGCCCTCTGTAAAGCATGTAGGATGTGTCCATCAAGCAAAACTGCTGTATTTCATCCTCAGGGCTGGGATACAGCTCTCTGGGCAGAGGGGGAGCAAGTACAATCACAGAGAACATTTAGCAAAGCAGCAGACGGGAGCACAGGCTTGGGTACAGAGGTACAGATCTAACATCACTATGCTCTGTGGTCCTGGGCAAGTTACATCGTCTCTCTCAGCTTCAGCCTCCCCATCTGTAAAATGGGAATAATTACAACTCACATCTCATAAAATGACTGTGAAGATTGAATGCCATAATAAGCATGTCAGGTACCCAGTACAGTGTCAGGAACATAATAAGTGCTGACAGAATAAGTGGAAACTACTACTTTCACTGTAACTTACATGTCACAGAGTTGTTCAGTAAAGATATTCTCCAGTTAAAGGTAATTCAAGTAAGAACAGTTTAGAGGTAATTTTATTCCACAATTCCCACTGTCTATAGTGAGAATATATTTCAGAAGCAGAATGCCAGCTTCTCTTTTAAAGATTCTGTTGATGTGCATGATTCTGTAAGACCTGCTCTAGAGAAAATCAACAACTTGGAAGTTCCCAGAGGACCTCTAGCACCATCCTAGACCACGGGGTTCCAGATCACAGATGCTCAGCAACCACTGCTGTTTCAGACAGGTTCTTAGCATTAGGGACCCACCAGTTCATTCCCATTGTAACCTAGAGCAAAGTAGATGCTGAGTTCGACAGCACAGTCCATGAGGAATGAAAATGGATAAATTCTTTGAACACTGATTGCCTATACTGCTTATTTTGCACCTGGATACTGTACCTTCCATATTCAATTAGCTATTTTCATGCAACTGTGTTCTCATGTATATTCCTTAAAAGCACTGTTGGGGGCTTTCCTGGTGGCGCAGTGGTTGAGAGTCCGCCTGCCGATGCAGGGGACACGGGTTCGTGCCCCGGTCTGGGAAGATCCCACATGCCGCGGAGCGGCTGGGCCCATGAGCCATGGCCGCTGAGCCTGCACGTCCAGAGCCTGTGCTCCGCAATGGGAGAGGCCACAACAGTGAGAGGCCCGTGTACCGCAAAAAAAAAAAAAAAAAAAAAAAGAACAAAACACTGTTGGTACCACTTTGAAAACCTCCCCTAGCACTGGCCTTACTTAGAACCTCGTGCATGTTTAGTAAACATTTGATTGGTTTATTCCTATTTGTAAAAATTTCATATTTGTAAATAGCATTGACTCTTAAAGTCCAGAAACCAATAAGACTGTCAAAATTACTGTTAAAATATATATTATGTCAAAATCATAGAAATTACTTTTCTATTAATACCAAATTCAGAACTAATTATTATTATTTTTTAATTAATTTATTTATTTGGCTGCATTGGGTCTTCGTTGTTGCACACGGGCTTTCTCTAGTTGCAGCGAGCGGGGGCTACTCTTCATTGCGGTACGCAGGCTTCTCACTGCAGCGGCTTCTCTTGTTGCAGAGCACGGGCTCTAGGCACACGGGCTTCAGTAGTTGTGGTACGTGTGCTCAGTAGTTGTGGCTCGCAGGCTCTAGGGCGCAGGCTCAGTAGTTGTGGCACACGGGCTTAGTTGCTCCTTGGCATGTGGGATCTTCCCAGACCAGGGCTGGAACCCATGTCCCCTGCATTGGCAGGCGGATTCTTAACTACTGCGCCACCAAAGAAGTCCCCAGAACTAATTATTACACATCATTCCTCAAGGTGATTTGAGTGAGGAATCAAAAGTCAGTTTCCTATTAGCACGAGTGGGGCTAACTCTTTCCAGCAAGGGCTGGCTTTATGATGCTGTGAGCCAAAAAGCTGAGCCACAGGCAGATAAGCCACATAAGAGGAGTTGGAATGCCACAGCCTATGACGAAAACATGGCCACATCCTTCTTGCTTCTTTATCTTTGTCATTCTGAATTCACAAAACCGAGTGAGTACAATCTGAAACCATTTCCAAGGTTTAGGAAGGGATTTTAAAGAATAATAATAAGACCAAGGTGGGCACAGGTGACTCAGAAGAGATCTCATATGTCAGCATGCAAAGCCAAAATAAACCCTGGGGTAGGGGAGAACAGATGGCCAGTGGGCAGTGGATGGAGCCTGGGGGATTCAGAACGATGGCCCTCTGGATGCCATTCCTCCATGGGAGATGCCTATTTGTAGGAGGTGATGTCCATTTCACCAGATGGCCAGCTCACCACCTGGAGTCTCAACCACCAGGTAAGCTTGGTGACTTGAGAGAATTTTGCCTCACCTTAACAGAGAAAACTAGCAGAAGATAAAAAGAGCATCTTCTGTAACCCCTGGGATTAATGAGAATAGAATACTAGAAAGGTAAAGACGTTTGAATTATTTTCTAGCAGTTCTCTGGCTGCATGACAAGAAACTAACAATATTTAGAATAGAGAAGAAAAGTTTCCCTCCTCCCCCCCCAAGCAAAAAAAACCCCAAAACTCTTAAGATATTATATGACATTAACTGGCACTGAAGGAGCTGAAAATTCCTAAAAAGAGAAACAATTAGGAGACATAACTGATTGCTAAGTCTTTAACTCAGACTATAGATGAAACACAAAAATTGTCCGTAATATGGCAACTATGAACCTGAATCTAAAGATCTGGAAACCATGGTGGATTATGGTTACAATTATATTTGTAAAAGGCACACATACACACAGAAAGGATGAAAGGGACTTCCCTGGTGGCACAATGGTTAAAAATCCACCTGCCAATGCAGGGAACACGGGTTTGAGACCTGGTCCAGGAAGATCCCAAATGCTGTGGAGCAACTAAGCCCGTGAGCCACAACTACTGAGCCCACATGCCAAAACTACTGAGCCCACGCACCTAGAGCCTGTGCTCTGCAACAAGAGAAGCCATCGCAATGAGAAGGCCAAGCACCACAACGAAGAGTAGCCCCCACTCGCTGCAACTAGAGAAAGCCTGCATGCATCAATGAAGACCCAATGCAGCCAAAAATAAATAAAATAAATAAATTTTTTTAATTATAAAAAAAAAAGAGCTTGCCACCTCTGAGAGTTAAACTGCCCTAGGTGAATGAGACAACTCTACTAAAATTACCTTAAAAATTTATAAAAAGGAAAAAAGAAAGAAAGGATGAAAGACACTAATCCTAAGAATAGTTGTGTTAGATCACTGGGATTATGGGTGAATTTTTCTTCTGCTTCTAACTTGGCTATGAATGGGAGAAGAGTGAGTGATAACACAATAGCCAGCAGTGTAGAGCGCTATCCACAGCAAAGGACTAGTACTTTGTTTTTTTACTTTTTAAAAAAAAATAAATTGGGCTTCCCTGGTGGCTCAGTGGTTGAGAGTCCGCCTGCCGATGCAGGGTACACGGGTTCGTGCCCCGGTCCGGGAAGATCCCACATGCCACGGAGCGGCTGGGCCCGTGAGCCATGGCCGCTGAGCCTGTGCGTCCGGAGCCTATGCTCTGCAGCAGGAGAGGCCACAACGGTGAGAGGCCCGCGTACCGCAAAAAATAATAATAATAAAAATAAATAAATTTATTTATTTTATTTATTTATTTTTGGCTGTGTTGGGTCTTAGTTGCTGTGCACAGGCTTTCTCTAGTTGCAGCAAGTGGGGACTACTGTTCATTTCAGCGCACGGGCTTCTCATCGCTGTGGCTTCTCCTGTTGCGGAGCGCAGGCTCTAGGCGCGCAGGCTTCAATAGTTGCAGCACACAGACTCAGTAGTTGTGGCTTGCGGGCTTAGAGCGCAAGCTCAGTAGTTGTGGGGCACGGGATTAGTTGCTCCGTGGCATGTGGGATCTTCCTGGACAAGGGCTCGAACCCGTGTCCCCTGCATTGGCAGGCGGATTCTTAACCACTGCACCACCAGGGAAGCCCCTGCTTTGTTTTTTTGTTTGTTTTTACCTTCCAATCCATCCTCTATCAATTCGTGGTTCTCCAGCTTATACCATCTGGGACTCACCGTGTGGGTTCCATCCCACCCAAACTGGTCTAGTTCCTGTTCTATAGGACAACTGCCCTGGGTGTCTCAGTGATGTCTAATTGCTATAAAAGTCTCTACAGTTTTAGCGCCTATACTTATCTCGCCACAGACCGGTGAAAAGTAGCCTGGACCAATAACACAGGTGCAGAGAGGATGCGGGTCTGTCATTACTACATGACCCACCACCATACTGGAACTTTGTTCCAACCAGATAATAATCTGTATGTCTGAGGCATTAATGGAGGGATTCTGTGAGTGACTCCTCCTTTCCAAACTTTCCTTTATTATTATTAAAAGGTTGCCTTGCAACAGTTTCTAAATAGGAGGGAAGTGTCTTAACTTTTAAAGAAATTATGATGGAATTCAGGAAAAGGGGGAAGACCTAAAAACCAACATTAATTCATTACTTGAAGTTTCTAAAAGAAAAAAGAAAGAGGGTAATATTGATACGTTAAAGGGAGCAAAAAGAATGAGTGAGTTTGAATCCCCTTCTCTCACTCTCATTAATCTGCTTTAAGTGTCGCCTGAGGGGCCCAGTGTGACTAGAAATCACCCAAACTCCTCCTTTCAACATTCATTCAAGGTCCTCCCTCAAGTAAACCCAACTCATCAGATACTCCACCGGCCCTACCCACATTAATCCTCTCTTCTCACAATAGTTCTGTAAATATCTTAATGATCTACTTCTTTTGGTTACGTGTTTATACATCTCCATTTTTATTACATCCTTCCATCTTCTTATGGATAGTTTCCTGACAAAAGACTAGAGTCTCGGGAAACAGAGACTCGCAGCTAAGCTGTTGCACCATCGGCAGCCCCCTTCAATGAGTGGAAAGGTGGGTTTCCAATGCCCTCATGGTCATGGGATAAGGTATTCTTCACACAAAGGTAATTACACTTCCTGCTGCCCAGAATGCTTCAACTGCTCTAGGTGAGGTCTTCAGCCTGTATAGTCCCATAATAACTAGCAAAGATGCAGTGCCAGGGATGACAAGATATGGAGGATTTTACTTGTATTCCTATGGGAAAAGAAAAAATACAATCAAGTCCTTCCAGATAGCCTCAAACCCACTCCCAAATAAATGAGTCACAACAGGAACAACAAAAAATTACTTCAAATGTACCACAATCAAAAACTCAAACCATAGGAAAACTATCAGACCTTCTGGCCTCTATGCTGAATTCTGCTAAAAGAAGTCAAGGTGACTTTGAAAAGTGACACTGATTTTTTGACAAACCAAAGACAGCTGATCACGATCCATCTGAAGTACAACTGAGTACAATATAATCAGAATTTGTTTTACATACAGGAAGGAAAATCTTACTTTAAGGAGCAACCATCTGTCTTCCAAAGCTTACAGAGGTTGAAAATAGCTGATTTTTTTTACCCTAGCAGTGAGCCAATAAGAAAATATATTAAATTTCCTCATCAGTATATAGATGAAAGGGAGCTCCAAAAAATACCGAAAGCGGGAGACAAGAGAAAAAGAAATTTTGACTTTTACTCTTCTTTCTAATCCTGCGGCCACCATCCATGTCCAAATCTTAGCACCTTTTCCCTGAGACAGTACCCAGCCTACTAACAGAAGTAGGCACCTGAAAAGCACTAAGTAGATGGTAGCTATTATCATTGCCCAGGGCAGAAGGGGAATTCATTCATCTAATCAACAAAGGCTTGGGTTTTTTTGTTTGTTTTATTTTCAAAGGGATATATTTCATTATTAAAAAACTTACATACAGTAAATCTGTATGGATGTACCACAGTCTATTTATCCATTTACAAGATGAAGGACATTTGAGCTGCTAACTTTTGGTGATTATGAATAATGCTGTTATAAATATTTGTATTTTTGTGTGAACATAAGCTTTCATTTCTTTAGGATAAATGCCTTAAAGTGGAATTGCTGAGTAATAGAGTAAATGCATATTTAACTTTATAAGAAATTATCTCCTAGATGGCTGTACACATCCCATTCCCACCAGCAATATATGAGTTCAACTGCTCCAAATCCTCAACAGCAACTGACACTGTTAGTTTTAAATTTTTTTAAATATTAGCAATTATTTTAGTGTGAAGTGGTAGCTTGTGGTAATAATTTTCATTTCCCTAATGACAAATGATGTTAAGCATCTTTTCATGTGCTTATTTTTAATTCATTCTTTGGTGAAGAATATTCAAGTCTTTTACCATTTTTATATTTGTTTATTTCCTTATTATTGAATTTTGAGAATTCTTTATATATTCTGTACATGAATCCAACAAAAGTTTGTTGAACACCTACTGTGTGCCAGGCACTGAGTACACAGCAGTGACCAAAACAGATTAAGTCCCTGTCCTGCTGACATTACATTACAGCCATTACAGTGATTTGAACCGAGGTTTCTTTATCTCCAAAGCCTGTAGCTGTTAAACCAGCTTTTAGGCAAACTCAAATGCCTGAAGAGGTCATGCAGGTAAAATAAATGAGTTGGGTCAGATACTAGCTGGCTGTTCACCAAACCTGTTCTCTTTTCTTTCAGGTCCACCCCATGTTTCCCAGCCTCTCTCTGCAGGTAGATGTGGCTAGGTGACAGAGCCCTAATCCATGGAAAGTGAGCAGAATGATGCACAGCCCTTTCAGACCTGTTCCCCTCTCTCTTTCCCCTTCTATCTGCTGGATGAAGATAAGCACAGCAGCCTTGGAAGCCACAGACTGAAGATGGAGAAAACACAAAGAAAGGATCCTGAGTCCCTGAATCACCGCATGGTAGAGAGCTCCCGGCCACTTAGGAGTATTCATTGGGTCTTTATGTGAGTGAGAAATAAAACTCCAGGGCTTTAAGCCATTATAGACTTGGGGGTTGGGTTGTTACCACAGTAAACCCATCTCAGCCAAGACATGACTGAAGTGGGACAGGTGGGGGCTGTGACAGATGCCCCCCATCTAAAGAAGGTGCCACCACTCAACTTTAGCCAGTTGTTGCCACGCTAGAATACGGGACCAGTGAAGTCAGTCTTCTGACTATTTCAAGAGAACCTGGAAATCCTGATTTGTATGGAAAAGCTCCCGGTTTTTCAATGATTTTTATTTTTGTTGACAAGTGTTTAATTTTTGAAAACACATCTGTGGACAGAAGTCAGTCCTCTGGGTTGTGGCCCCTGCACTCCATCCCACCATTACTGTTATGCTATCCAAATACGTTTTGTTGGCAGAATGGTCAAGAAAGGTTTTGTTTGTTTGTTTGTTTGTTTTAATTTATTTATTTACTTACTTATTTTTGGCTGTGTTGGGTCTCCGCTGCTGCGCCTGGGCTTTCTCTAGTTGTGGCGAGCGGGGGCTATGCTTTGTTGCAGTGCGCGGGCTCCTCACTTAAGTGGTTTCTCTTTGTTGCGGAGCATGGGCCCCAGAGCGCGCAGGCTTCAGTAGTTGTGGCACGCGGGCTCAGTAGTTGTAGCTCACAGGCTCTAAAGCACAGGCTCAGTAGTTGTGGCGCACGGGCTTAGTTGTTCTGCGGCATGTGGGATCTTCCCGGATCAGGGCTGGAACCCGTGTCCCCTGCATTGGCAGGTGGATTCTTAACCACTGCGCCACCAGGGAAGTCCCAAGAAAGGTTTTAAGACCAGAAATAATAGACCAGGACTTTGTAAGTACAGTGAGAACACACCGGGAAATTCTCTTCCTTCCTGTATACACACCACACCCATCCCCTGTCTGTCATGTATGTATAAGAGCCTGCACTGAGACAAATACATGACCCCAGCCTTTGAGACGGTGGGTTCCCAAACTTTAGGGGTTGTCTGCACACTTTCACCCTAGAACTTACACCGATTCCAGAGTCATCCCACCGGTTAGCCGGGTACTAAGGAGCACCACTTCCTGCCCTGGCAGCATCGTCTCCCGCCATGTGTGCGGGAGGCAGAGCCCAGGTGGTCCTCAGTGCTGGTGTGAGTTTACATTTTTCCCTCTTGCTCTAAGCAAGCTGTCTCACTAGCCACTTAATTCATTGTTCCTTCTAATAGACTTGGCTGTAACTTGTGTGTCCACATTATAATGAAAACAGTTTTTACACATGGATCATAGTTACTGTGAAAGGGCTTCCGGGACCCCCCTCTTGATACCTGCTCTAAGGAGCTCACAGTCTGATGGAGGACTCAGGCCAAAGGCCATCACAGAGGGCACGGAGGGTGGGAGTAGAGAGGACAGCGTCTCCCTCCCACGGTGGAGGGCAGAGTGGCTGCCCGGAAAGGCTACCTGAAGGAGGTTAATACTTGAACCGAGTCTTGAAGGAAGTGCAGATGCTAACCAAGCAGACAGGGCTGGGAAGGGCTTCCCAGGCAGAAAGAATAAAACATAAGGGGCATGCAAGTGCTCTGGGGGTGCTGCAAGTCTGGCTATGGTGTCAGGTACGAGTTGAAGGTGGCTCTTCCATAAAGTACCCAGACTGCTAAGCAGTGGAGTGGAAGAGAATTACAGGGAACCACAGAGGGGTTTGGATGGATTCATGTTTTATGAAAATCTCTGTAAGGAGGATGAGATTACCTAGAAGGGGGCCAAGACTAGAGGCTGGGTGGCCAGTTAGGAGGTATGGCTTGGACAAGAACACCGGACCAGAAAGAGGGAGGGTCTGGAATAAGGCAGCAGAGACAGAAAAGGGACAGCATTATGAGAATGTTCAGAAATACAAGTAGCAACTTTAGCGGTCAACTAGATGAAGAGAAGGAGAGAAAGAAAAGAATCTAGAATGATTCTCAGATTTCTGGCTCCACAGATGAGTGGTGGGCACACTCACTGAAATAGGAAATACAGAATGGGGAGCAAGACCCCAGGGGAAATGAGCTCACTTTAAGGGGAGAATGTCGGGTTGTCCGTAGCCATGGGTAGAGATGTCCAGTAAACAGGTGGGTGTATGAATCTCACCCTCAGGAGAGAGTCAAGAGTTTTTTTGCATCATCCGTACATAATCAGTTGTTAAAGCCATGAGTTTGGATGAAGCCACCTGGGACGGTCTACAGAATGACAGAGCCAAGGGGATTTGACAGCCGCCCCAGGATTAAGAAATCGGGGAGTCATTGGTGACCCTAGGAGGGCCCGTTTCAGGGAGGAGCAGGTGATGGCAAGGGGATCAGGTAAGGGAGGAGGAGAGAATGAAATGGAGGCAGGGAGACTGGGAGGAAAGAGCAAGCAAGAGCCGGAGGTACAGAGGATCTTTATTTAGTAACTAAATGGTAGTTAGTTAGGCAGGCAGACGAGGGAGAAAACTCACATGCGGCATCTGAAGATCTATATGGGATCATAATGCAAATTAGTGTTCTCCTAAAAGCTGCAAGCTTCATGCCAATGATACTTAATTTTAGCTGTGATTCCAGAACATACGGTCCATATCTCCCCTTCCTCCGACTCAACTGGCTGGATAACTGAATGTCAAGGTGACTCTTTTACTTAAAACCAGGCAATGGCTTCAGATGGTGGCTAGAGGCCAAGGCCTGTCTCCTGGGTGATGTGGCCCCTGCGAGCTCTCTGCCTAGTCGATCACTCACTCTCACCCTCCATTCCTGCCCACCAACCACATCCACCTTCTCTCTAGTTCCAGAAGAAACCACACTTCTTCCCACCAGGGAAGAGAGTATTCACTTTGCCCTTTGCCCCACCTCCCTGCCTGGTCATCTCCTATGCATCCTTCTGATGTTGGCTCCAACGTCACTTCCTCAGGAAAGCCTTTCCTGACCATCCACCTCATCACTCACCAAGCCTCCCCCAGCACCCTGGGCTCCCCCTTCAACACTCACCTCTGCTGGTAATAGGGTACTTATTCCTATGATGAGCTGATTAATGTCTCTTTCTCCACGTGGGCCAATGTCTTTTACCTGCCCACTGTACCCCTTGTACCAGCACTGTGCCTGCCACATACCAAGGGCTCAATAAATACTGTCTTGACTTAATACATACAATGAAAAGTCAATTTGAAAACAACAGGCAACATCATTTAAGACTGCATGGTATAAAACTAAACCACGGTGAAAAGAAAAATCACGCTGTGATGTCTGGGGTGGGGGGTGAGTAGGGAGAGATATGTCTGGAGAGGGGCAAGAGGGAACTTACTTCCTGAGGTGACGGTCATGTTCTATATCTTGACAGGGGTTTGGGTTACACCTGTGTATGCATTTGTCAAAACTTGGGAATATATACTTAGGATTTCTGGATTTCTCTGTATGTAAAATTTACCTCAAAAAAAAAAGGAGTATAAACAAATATTGAACTATAATCAATGGCATGAATGCTGAAATATTTAGGGGTGAAATGTACTGATGTCTGCAACTTACTTTGAATACATCAAAAAATAAGATGAACTGATGGATGGGTAGAGGAAGGACAGATAAACGATAAAGCAAATATAGCAAAATGTTCACAGTACCATCGAAGTGGCAGGTATATGTCTGTTCACTGTACAGTACTTTCAATTCTTCTGTATGCCTGAAAATTTAATAAAATGGGGCGGGGTGGGGGGACGGCCAGCAGAGTATAGCTGAAAATATATTTACCTTGTAGTCTAATCTGGCTTCAAATCCCATCCCCACCACTTTCAAGCAACAGTGCCCTTAGGCAAGTCAGGGTCATAAATGTTCTCTCAATCTTAGCTTCCTCCAAGCAAAATGGACAAGAACTATCTCTCAGTGTCACTGTGAGATTAAATTATACAAAACTCTTGATCCACCAACTAACAAGTCGTAGCTGTTTCGCAAATGTTAGTCCTCTTATTCAGAAGTCAACATATCCACAAACTAGGGCAAACCTCCAATGAGACGTAAAAGAAGAATCTTGTAAAATTTCTCCCTTGCTACATCCCTGGGGAAATTAAAAGAATAAATTAACTGTGCTATTTTTATAGGTAAAGACGCTGACCTGCCATCAATCAGTAGGACACTCGGAACTCCATGTCTGAGGAGAGATCTACGCTGTCCACACCCGCTTCCCCATCTGCCAGTGGTCACCACCACCCTTTGTGAGAGCGGGCCAGGGTTAACAACGGAGCCGCATCGGGCGAAAGATGGGGGAATTGTATGCAGTGCACCAAAGTCAAGACTCCCAACCCCTCTCCAGATGTGCAAGGGAAAGAGCCACCCAGACGGGCCTTGAGATCTGTGACGGCATCTGACGTGCTCTCAGAGACTGTAGTCACCAGCCGGTCTTGGCTTTTAGCATAATTACACGACCTGAGAGATGACCTTATGGTCATAAATAAAAGCTTCCAATCGAAACTAATCGTGTGTACACAGCTGAAAGATGTCTAAGAGGCCACCATGTGGACTCGGCATCTCTAGGTTTGGAAGGTGGAAGAAAGGAGTCCATTAATGACACCAGCAAACGGGGTGGAAATGCTGACTTAGAGAAGCAAGGAAAAACTATACCTTTCGGTGCTAGACCAATGTCCCTCCAAGAAAATGAGGTCTGGCATCTTAAAGTCAGTGAAAGCGTTCATTATATGTCACAAGTGAGATGCTGCAGGCAAAGGAAGTTGCAATTTTTTAGAAAGCATCCCCGTGTGCCTAGTAGATGCCACACTTAGGGCAACAAGTTATTTCAGGCTGCCTGAGCCAAACCTAACTTCCACCCTCTCTTCCTTGAAATCTTCTTCCCTGTTACATAATTATAAGCCCACCTAGTTGGTTAGCCTACACTTCAAACTCCTTGGAGACATCCTGCACTTACTGTGTAAGCTGCCCTGCATCCAGTCCGTAGATGGACAGGATCATCTTGGCGCTCAGCCAACCATGAGCATCTCTTCCCAAATCCATTGTCACATTGGTAGCTTGAAATCAGCCACGGTGACAGTATTTATACCATGGAAATTGGTCAACTCTATCAATCAGGCCACTTGTCATTGTCATTTTTCATAAAGCCAGCATATGAGCCTATTTTTACTGTCATGAGGGAAGAGACGAATTTGGGGAAGTTTGCTCTATCCATACACCTAATTTAAAACTGCACTCTACCCACTGCCAAGGTTGAAGGAGGGCTCAGCCTAGGAGGGCATTTTTGAACCACCAGCCTTTTCACCTCTGGCCTCTGCTGATCAGATGAGGGGTAGACTGCTTACTTTTTTGGCCAGACTATGGCAGCCTGATTTTCCCTCTTGGGAAATATAGACCTGGGACAGAGACTGGAGGGTGGGCACTTACATGGAAAGGGCTTGTCAGCTCTGGCTGCAGGGAGCACCACAACAAGCAAAGCCGCCTGCAAAGTTTAGTTATGGGGGAGCCCAGAAGCTACAGGTAAGCAGAGAAAGCCAGTCTGCAGAAAGAGGCAGATGGACAGACCCAGCCTGCAGGAAAAGAGAGACGAGAGGCCTCCAGGTCCAGGAGACAGAAAGCCAGTAACCTCAGCCTCTCACTGTCAAGGAAGGCAATATAATGAAGTGGAGTGAGAGCCATGGAATCAAACTGCCTGGGTTCAAAGCCCACCTCTGACACTTACCTGTGCGACACTGAATACATTACTGTTAAATTGCTTTTTGCCTCACTCCCCACACCTGAAACCCAGGAGTCACAACAGAACCAACCTCAGAGGGTTGTTGTGAAAATCAAATGAGCTGATACAAGGAGTAAATGCTCAAAAATGTTAGCTCTTATTTCTATCAATGAGCTATACTGTCCACGTGACACCACTGTATTTCATTCCTATTCCAAATCTGTCACATGAGATTTTCCTGTGGCCTGGAGCCCCACACTTGAGCTAGTTTTAGTTGAGTAGCTAGGTAATCTGTCCCCTAAATCACAGACTAACGAAAAAATCCCTGGACCACTGTGTGACCTTTAGCAAATTACTTCCTCAACCCTCTCTTAGGAGTGATATGAGATTCAAACAAGAAACAAGAATGAAAACTTCTACAACTGTGACGTGCTGTACCAAACTCTGAGGATGAGTATCCCCATAAGGAATAGTAAATATATCACGTTAGCCAAAAGAATGGGGAAACACTCATTTCGAATGTCATTTCTATTGCTGGACTAGAGACAAGAACTCATTCTCCATCCCATTCAAAAAAAGGTTTAATTTCCCTGGGATTCACCAGGTTGATTCGTGTGTTCACCTCCACTATTAATAAAATAAGAGGAAACTGCCAAAGACAGCTCTGTGGCAGTGATTTTGTAATACACTTCCATCCAGGTCAATTACATTCCAAAAATGCTCATAATCCAGATCCTCTTGCTCTTTTCAAAACAAAGACTCCCATTTGATAATGATGTCTGTAGCTTTAGAGATATTTTTGGTTCAGCTCTTTTCAACAAGGACTTAGAAGCTGCACTATTAATTGCAACACATTTTCTTCTCAGACACATTTTTCATCAGGCTCCCTTGGTTCACTCTTGACGTTTGGTAAATAAAAAGACAAGTGACTGAGGAGCAGCATTCACAAGCAGGGACAGAAGTGGAGGGGTAGGTCCAGGAGTCCTGGTTTCATTCTAGCACTTAATTCCATATTTCACGTCGAAAGAGTAAAGTGAGAAATATCCTAGACCTTCCTATTTACTGGCACTGCATAAATACCAAAGCCATTTTGTGTTTCTGAGGTCAGGAGGTTTTCTTTCAAGCTAAGAATAGATTTAATATATATAAATCTAAATCTAAATCAAATTCCCCTCTTGTGGTTAGGAGGCATTAGGCAAAGTCTCGCCTGAGTGGACAGATGGCAGGTGCAGCAATGACCTTGGGCTGAAGCTTGAGGCAGCTCCTTGCCCCGATTTACATCTGCATTAATTGATTTATACACAGTGTTCATCCCCGTTCTATGCGGTGTTTAAAAGGGTCCATGATTTTCCTTAAACATGTGTGGAAGTATTTTCCAGGGAAGGAAGCAAAAGAGTAGAGAAAAGAGGAAGAATGGTCTAATGATGATATTTTAACTCTGTAGGTTTGAATCCAATCTGTGGTTTTAAAATTGTTATCTTTTATAATAAGGGCTTTTCTGTGTTTCAGGAAGAAGTTCAAATTCTCTTAGGACAAAATTTACTTCACATGGAAAGAGGGCCACAATACAGTGGTAAATGAAAAGAGAAAGGCATTAAATATTATACCCTTTATATCTTAAAAAAATTAAGTGAAGATATGTATATAAATATTTGTATGAAAAAAGATCTGGAAGGACCTACCATATTTGCTTGACAACACAACTCTAGGAAATAGCAATGGAGCCAACAGGGCTTTTTTCATTTTGCTGCATACCTTGTGCATTACTTGAATTTAATAAAGTACTGTATATATTACTTTTACAATTTTTAAAAGCCAATGAAGATTAAAGATAAGCCAACATTTGGGGCTTCCCTGGTGGCGCAGTGGTTAAGAATCCGCCTGCCAATGCAGGGGACATGGGTTTGAGCCCTGGTCCGGTCAGAACCTACATGCAGCAGAGCAACTAAGCCCATGCACCACAGCTACTGAGCTCACGTGCCACAACTACTGAAGCCCACGCACCTAGAGCCCATGCTCCGCAACAAGAAAAGCCACTACAATGAGAAGCCCACACACCGCAACGAAGAGTAGCACTCGCTCGCCACAACTAGAGAAAGCCACACGCAACAACAAAAACCCAACACAGCCAAAAATAAATAAATTTATTATTATTATTTTTAAAGCCAACATTTGTCTGAGCTTCAGGTTGGAACCATGACAGAAAACCATGGGAAAATTCTTCCCTTTGCAGAATGAGAGCCCGTGACTTGGCTTGCCACTAATATAGGAAGAGGTAAGAAAAGGATTGGTCTAACCCAGCAAAACATCTGCTTAGGGCTCATAAACACATACCCAGGGTAATGAGGGAAGAAGGGAAGATCCTGAGGCTTTTGTTCACAGATGCAAAAACTAAGGCCCCAAAAAGTGACTTGATAAACAGCAAACAGTCAGCTACGGGTGACCCATTTCCTGAATTCATCCAACACAATTTCCCCTCACCCAGGCCATTCTAGACCTGAAACCAAACTCTGTTCTAATGTCTAGGAAGTGTCCACTGGCAGCCCTGAAAATGAGGAAATGTACTAGAGGTACGTGACACTTTTTATTTTACTAAAGAAACCCTTGAGGGATCTTCTCATTTTTAAGACCATAGGTCTAAGGGGAGAAATAATACCAATTCTACCAATTCTGCATTTAACTAAATTCAATACTCATTCATGATAAAAATTCACAGCAAACTAGGAATAGAAGTGAACTTCCTCAACCTGACAAAGGGCCTCTACAAAAAAAAAAAACTACAGCTAACACCATACTTAACAGTGAATGTTTTCCCTCCAAGACTAGGAGATCAGGGCAAGGATGTCCACTCTCCCCATTCCTATTCAACAATGTTCCTATTCAGCAATGTACTTGAAGTTCTAGCAAGTGCAACAAGGCAAGACAAAGAAATAACAGGCATACAGATTTGAAATGAGGAAATAAAACTCTCTATTCATAGATAACATGATTTTCTATTTAGAAAAATCCCAAAGAGTCTATAAAAAGCTACTAGAACTAAAGTGAGTTTAGAAGGGTCACATGATACAAGATTAATATTTTTAAAATCATATTTCTATATACTAACAAAGAAATTTTTAAAGTACTATTTACCAAAGCATTGAAAAACATGAAACGCATATGTACAAAATTCATATGCTGAAAACTATAAAACATTGATGAAAGAAAAGAAAGAATACCTAAATAAATGGAGAGAGATATGTTCCTGGGTCAAAAAATTCAATATGGTTGAGCTATCAATCTTCTCCAATTGACCTAGATTCAATGAAATCCCAATCAAAATTCTCTTTTTTTACAGAGATGGAAGAGAAGATACTAAGATCTATATGGAAAAGCATAAGCCCTAGAATATCCAAAAAGATTTTGAAAATAAAGAAAGTTAGAGGATTCATACTACCTGATTTCAAGACTTACCATAAAGCTTGAGCAGTGGAACTCAATGGGGGGAAATTTTATCCTGCAGGGGACATTTAGCAATTTCTGGAGACATTTTGGTTATCACACTGGGGTTGGGGGGGTAGCTATTGGCATCTACTGGGCAGAGGCCAGGAATGCTGCAAACATCCTACAGTGCACAGGACAGCCCCCCACAACAAAGAATTACCCAGCCCAAAATGTCAGTAGTGCCAAGGTTAAGAAACTCTGAGCTAGAAAAATCAAGACACTGGTGCACTGGCATAAGGAAAAAAGTACAGATCACTAGACTAGACTAGAGTCCAGAAATAAACCCACAAATATATGGTACCAAGGCAATTCAATGGAGCAAGGATAATCCTTTTAATAAATGGTGTTGGAACAATAAAGCATCCAAATGAAAAAAACATTAACCTCAACTCTTACCCTGCACCATATACAAAAATTAGCGTGAAACAGACCACAGACCAAAAACTATAAAACGTCTAGAAGAAATCATGAATGTCTGTAAACTTGGGATAGGCAAATATTTCTATCCCAGCACACAAAAAACACAAGCCTTAAATTTAAAAGTTCATAAACCGGAACTACTCAAAATTTAAAACTTCTGTTCTTTGGAAAATACTGTTGATAAAATGA
The DNA here is from genome assembly GCF_964165515.1 of Mesoplodon bidens. NCBI lineage: Eukaryota > Metazoa > Chordata > Mammalia > Artiodactyla > Ziphiidae > Mesoplodon > Mesoplodon bidens. The sequence continues at coordinate 91,038,438 of NC_138164.1, read as the reverse complement.
AAAGAAAAAACACACAGACTGGGAGAAAATATTTGCAAAAAACCATATCTGATAAAGGACTTGTATCCAGAATATATAAAGAAAGCTCAAAACTCAATGATAAGAAAACAAACAATCCATCTTTTTAAATGGGCAAAAGACTTCAACAGCCACTTCAAAGTAGAAATATAAATGGCACGTAGAAGATGTAAAGATATGCAACAATAACATCATTAGTAATTAGAGAAGTGCAAACTAAAATTATAATGAGATACCACTAAAATATTATTGGAATAGCTGAAATTTAAATTTTAAAAAAAGTTGACAGGGCTTCCCTGGTGGCGCAGTGGCTGAGAGTCCGCCTGCCGATGGAGGGGACACGGGTTCGTGCCTCGGTCCGGGAGGATCCCACATGCCGCGGAGCGGCTGAGCCTGCGCATCCGGAGCCTGTGCTCTGCAGCGGGAGAGGCCACAACAGTGAGAGGCTCGCGTACCACAAAAAGAGAAAAAAAAAAAGAAAAAAAGAATACAAAATTATGGGCTTCCCTAGTGGCGCAGTGGTTGAGAGTCTGCCTGCCAATGCAGGGGACACGGGTTCGTGCCCCGGTCCGGGAAGATCCCACATGCCGCGGAGCGGCTGGGCCCGTGAGCCATGGCCGCTGAGCCTGCGCGTCCGGAGCCTGTGCTCCGCAACGGGAGAGGCCACAGCAGTGAGAGGCCCGCGTACCACAAAAAGAGAAAAAAAAAAAAGAAAAAAAGAATACAAAATTATGCAGCCACTTCGGGAAAGGCTGTGGCAGTTTCTTCTAAGGTTAAACAGATACCTAACGTATGGCCCAGAAATCACACTCCTGGGTATTTACCCAAGAGAATGAAAACTGCCCACACAAAGCCTTTTATGCCCCAAACTGGAAACAACCCAAATGTCTATCAACTGGCAAATGGTTAAGCAACTGTGGTGCAATGGAATACTACATGGCAATAAAAAGGACAGGACCAGAGGTGCAATGACATACATGATTCTCAGGAGCATTACATTCAATGAAAGGAGCCAGACACAAAACATTACATACTGTATGATTCCATTTATATGACTTTCAGTTAAAAGCAAAATTATATGGGCAGAGAATAGATTGGTGCTTGCCAGGTACTGGGCTGCCGGGGGGGGAGGCTGACTGCAAAGGAGCAGGAGGGAATTTCTGGAAAGTACGGAAATGGTCTATGTCTGGATTGTGGTTGTGGAACCGTGAGTGTATGCTTCTGTCAAAACCCGTCATGCAGAACGCCTAAAAAGGGTGACTTCTACTGTATGTAATTTACACCTTAATTAAACTTGACTTAAAAAAAGACGGGTGGTGGCTCATGGGAGTGCTTTTCGTACAGCATGACATTTCAAAACTCTGAATTCGTTGGTGACATTTGAAAACAATATTTGAAGTAAAGATCTGGCTTTTCTTGAGAAGTCAGAACTTTAGCACCCTGAGCCTCACTGCAGCTGGGCAGAGACAGCCTCTTTGGACAAGGCAGGTACTTTCTGTCTTGCCATATCCTCCCTCCTGACCCAGAGGTACCTTACCAACCTGCCACTGAGTAAGGATTTCTTGTCCTGGGCTACAGGCTGCTTGAGGGCAGGGGCCAGGCCTGGCTTGGTCTCCACTATACCTCCAGTGTTTAGGGAAGAGTTTGACCTGGCATATGCCAGGTGCTTGATAAATACCATCAAATCAGTGTGACTCACTTGCCACCATCCTATCGGCTACAATAACTGACATTTCCAATACCTGGATTGCCAGCTGCTCCTTTGGTCCTGGAGTCCCCACAGGGAGCCACCATCCAAGGCAGCCATCCCGTGACCTAGAATAATGTGTCCCTCTGTGCGTTTAGAAATCCCCTGTAATGTGTTGTCAAGCAACGAAAATGTTTTAGGGTCATTCCAACTATTCATTTTTGTCTGGAGAAGAGTGGAGTTGTTGTTTGTTTAAAAAAAAGAAAAAAGAAAGAAAGAAAACCACAAGAAAGCCTTCAATAAGAGCTTGAAGGTTAATGAAAATGAAAAAGGAAACGTGCACATTCATTTTGAATATTCTCAGATCATATTCTAGTAATTCAAGACTTGAGATAAGTAGGCTTCTGAGAGATTCTCTCAGAAGAATTTCAGTATCTCAGTTTCCACAGTGATGTCCGGTTTTAGAGAAGGGTGAGGGGCAGGGAGGGGACATCTGACTTCTGTTTGATGTCTGTATTAAAAGCACAGACTCATTAGTCCCAAAATCTTCTTCTTTACTTCGTGTGTGGGATGGGAAGGAAAGGGAGGCAAGTTTGGGACATCTTGCAAGTATCTTTGAAGCACTAATAATTAATATTGAGAGTAAAAAGTCTAAATATATTTTATTGGATTATCTATAACTGGAAAAAAAAAGCCCACCCAATCAAACACTCTTGCTATACATCTTTAATGTTAAAAAATGAGAAAGTACATGGCACAAAAACAGAAATATAGATCAATGGAACAAGATAGAAAGCCCAGAGATAAACCCAAGCACCTATGGTCAGCTAATCTATGACAAAGGAAGCAAGGATATACAAAGGAGAAAAGACAGTCTCTTCAATAAGTGGTGCTGGGAAAACTGGACAGCTACATGTAAAAGAATGAAATTAGAACACTCCCTAACCCCATCCACAAAAATAAACTCAAAATGGATTAGAGACCTAAATTAAGACCGGACACTATAAAACTCTTAGAGGAAAACATAGGAAGAACACTCTTTAACATAAATCACAGCAAGATATTTTTGTATCCACCTCCTAGAGTAATGGAAATAAAAACAAAAATAAACAAATGGGACCTAATGAAACTTAAAAGCTTTTGCACAGCAAAGGAAACCATAAACAAGACCAAAAGACAACCCTCAGAATGGGAGAAAATATTTGCAAACAAATCAATGGACAAAGGATTAATCTCCAAAATATATAAACAGCTCATGCAGCTCAATATTAAAAAAATGAACAACCCAATCCAAAAATGGGCAGAAGACCTAAATAGACATGTCTACAAAGAAGACATACAGATGGCCAAGAAGCACATGAAAAGCTGCTCAACATCACTAATTATTAGAGAAATGCAAATCAAAACTACAATGAGGTATCACCTCACACCAGTTAGAATGGGCATCATCAGAAAATCTACAAACAACAAATGCTGGAGAGGGTATGGAGAAAAGGGAACCCTCTTGCACTGCTGGTGGGAATGTAAATTGATACAGCCACTATGGAGAACAGTATGGCAGTTCCTTAAAAAACTAAAAATAGAATTACCATATGACCCAGCAAGCCCACTACTGGGCATATACCCTGAGAAAACCATAATTCAAAAAGACACATGCACCCCAATGTTCACTGCAGCACTATTTACAATAGCCAGGTCATGGAAGCACCCTAAATGCCCATCGACAGACGAATGGATAAAGAAGATGTGGTACATATATACAATGGAATATTACTCAGCCATAAAAAGAAACGAAATTGGGTCATTTGTTGAGACATGGATGGATCTAGAGACTGTCATATAGAGTGAAGTAAGTCAGAAAGAGAAAAACAAATATCGTATATTAATGCATGTATGTGGAACCTAGAAAAATGTTACAGATGAACCGGTTTGCAGGGCAGAAATTGAGACAAAGACGTAGAGAACAAACATATGGACACCAAGGGAAGAAAGCGGCGGTGGGTGGGGGTGGGGGTGTGATGAATTGGGAGACTGGGATTGACATGTATACACTGATGTGGATAAAATGGATGACTAATAAAAACCTGCTGTATAAAAAAAATAAATAAAATAAAATTCAAAAAATAAATAAATAAAATCCTTTTGGAAAAAAATGAGAAAGTACAAATATAATGTAATTATAACCCATCTGAACCCTCTTTTGACCCACCTCCCCTATGTCTCTGCTTTCCTTTATAAAAAAGACTAAAAGAGTTGTCTTTTTTACTGTCTCCAATTTCTCTTCTTCCTTTCTTTCTTGAACCCATTGCAGCAAGACTTTTGTCCCCTCCACTCTTAGGGCCACCAAACATCTCCACATCTCTAAATACAACATCCATTGCTAGTCCCTATCTAGCCTTCTTCAGTCTCTTTTGCTGGTCCCCCGTCTCCTGAACCCCTAAATGCTGAAGTATCCCAGGTCTCATTGCTGAGATCTCCCCCTCCTCTATACTTTCTTGCTTAGTTGCGTGCTGATGGCTCCCAAATTTATATCTCTGGACCCAATATCAGGCTGGGATTCCAGACTACTTTGTTCAACTGGCTATCTGACATCTCTACTTCGATGTTTAATAAACATTTCAACCTTAACAAACCCAAAACCAACTCTTTATTTCCTACCCAAATCCTGAGCCTCCTGCAACCTTCCCCATCTCCATGGCAACTTCAACCTCCAGTTGCTTGAGCCAAAAACCTTGGAGCCACATTGGTTCCTCTCTTTCTCTCCCACCCCACCTCTAATCCATGAGAAAATTCTATTAGCTCCATCTTCAAAAGATGTCCAAATCTAACCACTTCTCCCCACTGTCTAAGCCATCCTACCTGGTCTCCCCACTTCCACCCTTGACCTTACAGTCTTTTTTTTTTTAAATTTTTTATTTATTTTTGGCTGCATTGGGTCTTCATTGCTGCACGCGGACTTTTCTCTAGTTGCGGCAATCGGGGGCTACTCTTCGTTGCAGTGCGCAGGCTTCTCATTGTGGTGGCTTCTCTTGCTGTGGAGCACGGGCTGTAGGTGTGTGGGCTTCAGTATTTGTGACACATGGGCTCAGTAGTTGTGGCTCTTGGGCTGTAGGTCGCAGGCTCAGTAGTTGTGGCGTACAGGCTTAGTCGCTCCGTGGCATGTGGGTTCTTCCCAGACCAGGGCTCAAACCTGTGTCCCCTGCACTGGCAGGCAGATTCTTAATCACTGTACCACCAGGGAAGTCCCGACCTTACGGTCTTTTGGCCCCATGATAGCTATGGGCATTTTTCTAAAACTGAAGTCAGATCACGTCACCTCTTGCTTAATCTCATTCAAAGTAAAATACCAAGTTTTCACTTTGTCAAAAAGTCCTATATGATCTGGGCCCAGCTCCCACTTCAACATCATTTCTTACCACCTTCCCCCTATTCACTCAATTCCACATGACCTCCCTGCTGTTCCCCAACCATCCCAAACACAGTCTCTCCTCAAGGCCTTTGCAGTTGCTTTCCCCTCTGCCTGAATACCTTTCCCCAGATTTCCATTTTTAAGTATCTACTCAAATGTCACCTCGACATGGGGGACATCCCCCATCACTCTAGATAACCAGGCACATGCATGAGGGTACACGGCACATAGACATCAGCCCCTTGCTATCATCTTACCCTGATTCACTTTTCTTACCACCATCCAACCTACATTTATTCGTTTATTTTCATTTGCTACTTAAAGTGGGGTCAGCATCAGCATCACCCGGCTTGTTAGAAATGCAGAACTGCAGGCCTTATCCCAGACCTACTGAATCAGAATCTGCAACAGGATCTTCAAGTGATTCACATGCACAGTAAAGTCTGGAAAGCACTGGGCTAGCTCCTAACTGCCATGAGAATGGGAGCTTGTTTTCTTTCATTATTGTAACCTCAAAAAGCTGAGGTACTCAAGATACACTGAATGAATGGATGGATGGAGGGATGGATGGATGGATGAATGAATGAATGAACAAATGAACTGTTGCACCTGTGTCGAATGGGACTCCAATCTGATGATGTATAAAATGTTGGAGAGGGGTAAAAACGACATCCTAGGTCAAAATTATCCCCCATATATTGTGCTCAATTAGAGATTCTTTCAAAATGCAAATACATTCCCTGAATAAAGCAGTCATTAACAACTTTCTGTGGATTACTTAGATGAGATAATTATTCTAACATCTAACAGAATCATCCAAACTAAGGGAACAGGAGTGAAAGAAGGCTGAAACTTTAATGAGTACCTACTCTGTGCTGGGCATTGTAACAGGCAAGAGCGAAACAAAGGTAAATCAGGAACTTACAAGTTGGTGAGAGAAGCAGAGGAGGGCCAGGGGGGTGGAGTGCCTGTGAGGAGGGCTTGAGAAAGCCCAAGGGCAGTGAGAGAGTCCAGGGTACTCCTCCCTATAGCATCCTGTGCTTCTGGCCACAGAAGTAAAGAACCTTTACTTCTCCTCTGCCTGAAATGCCACCATCAACCCTGCCAACACCTACTCATCCTCCAAAGTTCCCGGTCTTCCAGAATTAACTGTGCCTTCATTTTATTTGCTCTGACCACACAGTATCAGAGTTCAAGGACATGTATCACCCTATTCATGAGGGGTTTCTACAAACTGCCTGACCCTTATGCATGTCTGTATCCCCTGCCCCAGCACAGCACCTGGACAGAGTAAATGTTCAGTCAATTTTATAAGAACAGCTAGCATTCACTGAGCATTTACTATGTACCAAGCACTGTTTTAAACACTTCGGATATATTAACTTATTGAATCTTCACAACAACCCAATCAGATTGGAGCTATTATTATCCCCATTTTACAGACAAGAGAACTGAGGCCCAGAGAGGCCAGGTCACATAAAGGAATGAGCACTGCACCTGCACCTAAAAGACACACAGGAAATGTTTACTGACATGAACTGAATGGAAGATCAGTAGTTAAGAAGATCGGGAAGTCAAATTTGAACTTTACCAATCTGCCCAGAGCCTCAGAGGGCAAAAGAGAATGGGGAGATGTCAGAGCTTGCTTCTGTAAAGAACCTTCTTTTCCACACCAGTCTCCCACATGCAAAACAGAAGTCAGGGAGCAAGGGTTTCCTGGAGATGGAAGCTAGGAGAGGAAGTCCGAGAGAGGACATTCAAGACAGCAGCCTTGAGAAGGAACCCCAATTCCTCAGGAATATTAAATAAAAAGAATTTGGGGTGGAGTGGGTGGAGGTGGGCTGGGAACACACTGCAGGGGCTCCAGGACACAAAGGTCCTATAGCACTGTCCAGAAACCAACCTATTTTTACCTATTTGTCAGCCAAGGCAAATGTCTGCTTAGCCTTGCTTAGAAAACAAGATGCAGCAACCATGCAAATGACATGACTGTAGCAAGCCAGCACATTCAGGAGGTTCTTAGAATCAGCGTTTGGCTTCTCATGCAACCTGGCCTCAGACTCACTCTACAGCGAGTGGCAACATCAAGCAGCAGCTGTGCCTCAGAAAAAGTTCAAAACCAGGGAGTCTGTTGAAAGTCAAAGGTCTCAGGAAAATGTCACCCGTTCTCCTGCCTCCCTCCTGACACTGCTTCCTCCACAAACCCCCTGGGACTCCCTGCATCAGGTCCAGGACTCACTCACCCTGCAGTAAAGCTGCCTCAGGTAGAAATCAGAGAACAAATGAAAGCAGGCAGGAGGCAAGATAGGGAGCCCAACGTTTAACTCTTCCATTGAGAGAGAAACAAGTCATGAAGTTGAATCAGAGGCAAACACACAGGAAACCATGGAGCCCGGCAATAGGCTCTGGATCCACAGGGGAGCTGGACCACGGGAAATTGGTCATCAAGAGTGACAGTAGAAAGGACACCCAAAAAGCACAGGGGACGCAACGAGTCACTCCAATGAGAAGGAAGAAGACAGAGGACTACTGATTTTTACCATCATTTAAATCAAAGCATCTTTCCTAGCAATCCCCAGGGTCGCCACACTAAGAGAATAAAGGAAAAGGACATCAGGGCTAAAAACAAAAGACACAGAACAGAAGTCCCATAAGTCAGGCTCTGGCAGACTGAAAGAAGAGCCAAGAAAAGTTACAGAGGTTCCCAAGGGGCAATGTCAGAAGAGAGATCAGAAGGTCAGAAGAGAGATCAGAAATCAAAGCCAATCAGAGGAAATCATCTGACATATCAGGCCGAATAGGATAAACACATAAAATCTAAATTTCACGTATTACAAACGGTTGAGCAGATTTTGGTATCTGCCCTCAAATGAAGAACATCCAAAAGTTGGTATCTCATAAATTGTTTACAAAACTATTAAGGATCTGATTCATTTTGAATAAAAACTCAAAGTGTGTTTCTGATCCAGTGAATACTAAGGTAATTACATGTGTCTGACTCAGAACTTACCTTTTAACCATCAAATACACATCACTGAAAACGGCTAGAGGCATAAAAACTGGGGGCTAAAGTTCTTCGGAGGTTTTCTCGGGTCCCGGGCACACATCCAAAGATTACTGAACTTTCTCACCACTATGATCACAACAGACAATTCCTGGAGAGCAACTTGCACACATAGACACCTCATGTCAGTGACCTTTTAAGTGAATCAAAGGAAAACGGGCTTTGAATTAAGCTGTTGAAGACAGGAAATGTTTTTAACCTGAAACCCTCTTATCTAAAAGAGTGTGAACTCCTTCATAATTAGGAGATTTAATCTAATTGGGGGGACAAGGCACACTGGGAAAAAAAAACAGTCCTCTTTAATCCTTGCTAAAAACCACAGAAGTACAGAAGAATACCGGCTGAAGCAAGGGCTATATTCCTTGATAAATGAAATGTACCAAGAGCCCCGAATTTCACAAATAAAAGCCTGCCCTTTACAAGTGCCATAGTAATCATTCTTATTTCAAAGGCAATTACTGACTGCACAGGAAGTTTTGAAGAACATTAGCCGAATAATACCCCCTAAATAGTTACAACAGATTTTTAAAAACCGTCCAAGAAATTACAGAAATCTATTTCCTGAGGATTCTTGGGAGTCAAAAGAGCCAAGCGTGGTTATTTTTAACTAACCTCCTTCAAACAGTGGATTATACACCCGATCCCTTTGCAAGACGCAAGCAATTATTTTAGGTACCTCTATCCCAAAAGAAAAAGGAGTCTCCTGTCAAGACAGAGAGGAAAACGCCGACACGGGAATTGCCTAAAACTCTCTGGGCCATTTCGTGCAGTTAAAGCAAAGTGGACATCCGTCAGGGAGCCCAAAACATAGTAGACGTCCCCACTTTGTGTGTCCTACTAAAACACATCCCTTTTCAGGTGTCCTAAACACAGCATATCTTTATCTAAATGAAGAGTGCCTTGGGGACAACCAGGAAGGACCTGCCACTTGTCCAGATGGAAAATGCGGATGCACCTCTTTTTACTTCCCCGCCCAACGGTGCCTTCCCGGGAGACAGATTTCTGACAGTTCGCCTGCTGTTGCAGCAGCAGAGGGCGGGGAAAATCCTAGCGCCGGTACCGCGAAGACCTCTCCATCCATCGCCACCGGTCAGGTGCCGACCCCGACGGGCAGCCCCGTTCCTCCAGAAACCTCCGTGGGCACAAAGCAGCCGCCAAGTGCTTACCCGGGTCGGCCCGGCAGTGCTCCGGAAGGGCCGCCAGCAGCAGAAGTCCCAGCAGCAGCAGTGGCGGCGGCAGCGGCGGCGCATCCTGGGACCCGGCAGCCCGGGGGCCCCTCACGCCCGGGCAGCGCGCGGCTCCCCCGCCAGCCCGGCCGAGGCCGCACGCCCGGAACCGGCCCCTGCGCCCCCGCACCTCCGGTCCATCTTTCCTCGGGCCCTGGGGTTTCGCCTCCTGCCGAGCCATGGGGACGCTTCACTCATCCAGGCCACTGCCTCGCTCCGCACCGCTCCGGGGAGCCCAGCCTTCGGCGCCCCGGTCCTCACCGGGCATCTCCGGCCACGGCGCGGGCGCCTGAGGGCGGGGGCGCCGGGCGGCGCGACTCGCTGGCTCGTGCTGCCGCGCCAGGAGCGAGCTCCGCGGAGCCGCGGCTTCACTCGCGCAGGGGCCGGGGCCGCATGGAGCCGCGGCGGGAGCGGGCCGGGGTTCCCACGGTGCCTGTCGCCGCGCGCCGGCGCGCCCGGTGCAGCGAGGGTGGGACAGGCGCCGCCCGGAGCCCCCACCCCCGGGCGGGCTCCCGCAGACTGAGGGGGCGAGGCTGCGAGCCGCGGGGGCGGGCAGTCGCTGGGCGCGCTCGGGGCCCTCCCTCCCGCCGCCGGCTGCAGCCTCTCCGCCGCGCTCTCCTCGCTCGCTTGCTCGGGCTCGGGCTCCAGTTCCGGCTCCGGCTCCGGCTCCGGCTCCCTGGCCGAGAGTGTTACTGCAGCTCAGAGCGGCGCCTCATTGACAAAGAAAGCACGTAGCCACCCGAGCGGGCGAGGGAGGCGAAGCAGGCGCGCGCGCGCATCCCCGCGTGGAGCCACCGCGCGCCCCCCGCACCCGCGCGCCCCGCCGGGCTCCGGGCTGGGGAGGGGGACCTCTCGTGGCTGTTCGCGCGCCGCGGACATCCGTACAGGCCGGTGGAGGGGTGGGCTTCCCTTCCTCGCATTCCCCACCAGTCCCTCGGCTAGAGGAGGGGAGATCTGCAGGAAGGGTCTTCCGGCCCGGAAAAGCGGGGTAAAGAGCCATGGTCAACGTGCTGAAGAGGTCAGAAAGCCCTTTGGCCTGGGCTTTGGAAGGCCCTTTAGATGGGGGAAGCGCTTTGTGCTGTTTGTTCACTACTTCTCTGAGGGGCCCTCCGACACCCGAATGCCCGTTTTACCCCTGAGGAACCGAAACGCCTGTGGCCTAGTTGGAATAACACTCTGGGTTAAAACGCATTATAAATATTTATTGCAGCCACACAATGTGCAAAGCCGTGCGCATTGGAAAGACCAGGGGAAAGTCTCTTCATAAAAGTACCTTCCTGAAAATAGGACACTTAGTCACTATCCGGTGGGACACAAAGGCCCGAAATCAGCAGAACTGGCCTCCTTGCTCTTCTCCTCGCGAAGCTGGATGTCCTGAAGCAAGTTACCTAGTTCATCGGCGCTTCACACATCCCCTATTTATTGATTAATATTTATTGAGGGCCCACTGCTTGCCAGCTACTATGCAAGGCATCAGGGATCTAAGTGATGAGCAAAAACACAGTCCCTGATGTGATGAAGCTCCAGCTCTATTCGTTCAACAGTACTTCCTCATGGCCTGTTATGTGTCAGGCACTGTTCTAGACACTGAAGACAACAGCCACCAACAAAATCCCTGCCCTCTTAGAGCTGACATTCTAGTGGAAGTAAACTGGCAATAAACAAATAAGTAAGAGATAAAATGTCAGCCGGTGATAAAAGCTATGGAGAAAAATCAGTGTGAAAGAAAAAATCGGGGACAGAGTGTTGCAGTGTTAAATAGAGGGAAGGAAGGTGTCACCAAGAAGGTGACATTTAAGCAAAGACCTGAAGGAGGTGAGGGAATAAGCCTGGCAGGAAGAGCATGCCAGGAAAAAGGGGCAGCAAGGGTGAAAACCCGGGAGCACGGCTGGCTGGGGCATTCAGGGCACAGCAAGCCAGCCAGTGGGCCTGGAAAAGTGTTAAATCTCACTTACTGTGCATCTGTAGGATAGAAATGACACCATATTTCATCTAAGACACACATTTTTTCACATAGTAACTTCTCAGAAGTCAGATGTGTCTTATCATGCACGTAAAATTTGGTGACATATAGTAATACCTTCTTGGGATTCTTATTATTTAAGCTTGCTGTTCAATTAAGTCACTTCTGCTGTTTTTTTTTAAAAAAAATTGCAGTGTAATTGTGGCAATAAAACAGCTCAGAAAAATCAATTTGAGCCACTAATGAGAAAGTCATGATTCAGACAACACCATAAGATAGGAGGCATGGTGCTGGCCACAAGCGGTGATCCCAGGGACAGTGGGATGGGGCGTGATGGTGCCAGCAGTCCAGGCAGAGTTGGACTGAAAGATGCCAAGGTTTGGAGCAGCGGAGGTGTTGAGGAGCAGGGAGCATGGAGGGAAAAGAGGGCAAAGAGAAAAGAGAGCAAAAGTGGGCAGGGAGGTAGAAAAAGGCATGTGTGGCGCCCTGGGGCTGCTTGTTTGAAGCTAAGAACTCTGTTAGGAAGAAGCGGGAGGTAGAGAGGGGAAGGAATATTGGGACCAACTTGTGGAAGGCTTTGGACACATTTGGGCTTTTTCCTAAAGGGAGGGAGAGGAAAAGGGGAAGAAAAGTTAGTCTCAGGAGCACCAGTGATGTGCGGGCTCTGAGTTAGCAGCTGAGGACACACAGGCAGGTGTGATGGAGAGAAATATAAACCCTTGACTAGTCATAGCCTCCCCTGCCCCACCCCACCAAACCCAGTCCTTTTCTGCACATTGCAGTGGGGAGAGAATAGAGAGGGAGGCTAGGACTGAGGAAGCCAGAGGGGCTGACTGAATTCATATGGAAAGGGAGAGAACATTGCTGGCCTAAGAGATAGAAAAGATCCAGAAGGGGAGAGGCTATGAGGCAAGAGAGGCAAAACCCAACCAAAGCTGGGTTCTCTGTGAGCATGTAGAGAAAGTGGAGAGAGATTTGGGGGACAGAGATTTGGGGCTGAGAGATAGCAAAGTATATCCTCTGCATTGTAAATGGGATTTTCCCTTCAACATTATTTGCCAGAGTTAGATAAGGTATAAATTACTTGTCAGTGCTTTTGATGGTTAGACTGATGTTTCATTGAATCTTTCTCTCTGATGAGCTGGCCTCAAGAGCAGACACAATGCTTATCCTCAAGAAGCCCCAGTCTGACAAAGCGAGAGAGAGGCATGGACATATATACACTACCAAACGTAAGGTAGATGGCTAGTGGGAAGCAGCCGTATGGCACAGGGAGATCAGCTCGGTGCTTTGTGACCGCCTGGAGGGGTGGGATAGGGAGGGTGGGAGGGAGGGAGACGCAAGAGGGAAGAGATATGGGAACATATGTATATGTATAACTGATTCACTTTGTTATAAAGCAGAAACTAACACACCATTGTAAAGCAATTATACTCCAATAAAGATGTCAAAAAAAAAGAAGCCCCAGTCTCAGATCTAGTTAGGGGGCAGATACATATGGCATTAGCCTCAGAGAGATGCAGTGAGTGTGCGCTAGAGGCATATATGCACATCGCCCATCATCGCGAGAATGTGGGTGAGGGCTGGCTATTTCTGCCTGGAGGGAGAGGAGAGGTGAAAGGAGGTAACATTTAAACTTGGAGTTTGCTGGCACCACAAAAGGTAAGGTAGAAAGGCGTGGGAGTTTGCAGCATTTTTCAAGGAAAAGTAAAGTATCTGGTGAGGGCAGCACAGAGGGGACCTGAGGAGATCCTGCTTCAAGGCCGGAGACCTAAGCTGGAGGCAGATGTAGAGAGGCTGAGTTTGTACCTTATCCTCATCCAGTAGGAGCAGCTCCAGAGAGGTTTTCTGCAGGCTCAGGAAGCTTGATGAGATCCCAGGCCTTGACTGATGGGTGAGGGTACAGACTCTGTTACTTGACTACTTAGATTTAAATTCTGCCTCTACCATTTACTAGCTGTATAACTTTGGGCAAATCCCATAATCTCTATAGATCTCGTCTATAAGATTGGAAACTGTAAGAGCACCTACCTCTTTGGGTTGTGTTAAGGATTGAATTGATACATTTCAAGCATTTAGAAGTACACTTGACACACAATAAGCACTCAATCAATCTTATCTGTTATATATAATATGACAATTGCAACCCTCTTAAACCATAAACCCTCTTGTTAATTTTAGTCTGTTTAAACAGGGCTTTTGGACTTAACCTATGTGTGAATTTTTTGCTATGTAGCTTTATGAAGTCAGTGTCTTTTGTGCAAAGCATTTTTGAGGCAGGATTGGGGTCGGTGGGTGGGGAGATCAATCCCTGGGCAGTGGTTTTAGGCCCTCAACTTGACATTTCCACCATTGCCGTGGAGGGGAATGCCTGGGCCTGTTTCATTCTTTTTGCAATAAGCAGATATTTCTCCTCTAGTTCTAATCTCTGTTACTGACACTCCCTGCTGGTACAAAGCCCAGGTCTACACTGTGAAGCACTTCTTTCCTGGGCCCAAAACTGTGGTAGGTCCTGGAGGCCCTGCAGTGTGCAAGGCGCTGTCCCCATCCTGGAGTGAAGGAGACAAGTAAACACACAAGTCTGCCTCGCCTGGCAAGTGCTGTGGGCACACACAGAGGGGACCTGAGAGAGGAGCTAGCCGGTAGAATGGACTAGAGGAGGCATGAGACTAGAGAGAAGGGGCCACCTGAAAGGAGGCTGTTGCAGAAAGGTGGATCATCTTGGTTTCCCTTTTCGCTCATCTTTCAACCTATGTTTCTAAGTTTCCAAAGCTCACTCTAAGGCCCAGCACAACAGGCCCAACAAGGTGATGCCAGCACCCACTAGGGCCAACCCCGAGTGCCCAGGTGGGTGATGCTGATCGCAGTCCTCGCCGTGGCCCCTACGGCAGCCTAGAGATTCAGTGTTTGTTGATTTGAACTGGTTTTCCATTAATGACATTTCAACTCCCCGGCTTCTGGCTAATTGCTCTCCAAATCCTCCAGTGGGAGGAGAAAATTAGTTTTTTAACCGTCAAGGGCTAATTTGTCTTGTTAATATTTGTTGCTTTTGGGGCTCGTCCAATCGCAGAGCAGGGATATGGTCCAGGCGTTGGCACTCTGAGGCTAGTTCATTTCCACTGCACACTTTGCCTTCATGTTCCAACTTAGCTACGTTAAGCCCTTTCCTCAGGCCCTATGGGGTGGCAACTAGCATTGGCCGTTGAAAATCTCACTGATTCACAACCTGGGTTCCAGTCCTAACTCTATCACCTAATAACTGGTGACCTTGGGGACATTTTTTAAACTCTCTGTGCCTCAGTATTCCTCTTTAAGAAAATTGGACATGTCAACCCAAGATATCAAGGTATCTACCCAACATAAATAAAAACAAATGTGCACACAAATACAAATATTTGTAGCAGCATATTATTCACAACAGCCAAGACGTGGAAACAACCGAAATCTCTATGAATTGGTGAACAGATAAAATGTGCTCCAGCAGCATACTATTCATCAATAAAAAGGAATGTAGTTCTGAAACATGCTACAACGTGGATGAACCTTGAAAATATTATGATAAATCAAAGAAGTCAGTCACAAAAGGCCACACATTATATGATTCCATGTATGTAATGTCCAGAAAAGGCAAACTCAAAGAGACAGAAAGTAGCACAGTGGTGACCGGGGGCTGAGGGAAGAAAAATGGGGAGTGACTGACTGCAAAGGGCACACGCTTTCTTTTTAGGGTGACAGAAATGTTGTAAAATTAGGTCGTGGTGATGACGATTAACTCTGTAAATATACCAAAATTCATTGAATTGTACACTTAAAACTAGTGAATTTTATGTTATGTAAGTCATAGCTCAATAAAGCTGTCCAAAAAAAAACTAAGCTTGGCACAAAGTGCTCAATAAATCTTTGATGTTATTTTTATATAAAGTCTTTCTCAATGCACATAAAGGAGAGAATATTTACACTTAAAATTTCATTTTAAAGTTCTATCATTTTTTAAAGGTCTATAAGAAGTGTAATACAAACAATACATATCCTAACAAGGATATTAGCCCACTAGCAATAAATGCCAGCTCCTCCAACCAACCAATGCCCTTTTTTGTTTGCCAAAAACACTTCTACTTTATTAGAAAATCTAATCAAGTGCATCTTCAGACCAGATGAAACTATCACCCCTTTAGAGGCAACTTGCAGGAATTCCCTGGCGGTCCAGTGGTTAGGACTCCCTGCTTCCACTGCAGGGGGCATGGGCTCAATCCCTGGTCAGGGAACTAAGATCCTGAAGGCCACACAGCACGTCCAAATAATTAAAAAATAATAATAAAGGCAACATGCACAGTAATAACGTCTTCCATTCTCGAGTACCTGTTAAGTGCCTGAGAGTGGAGACTTTCTATATGTTAACACAATCCTATCATTCTTCACAATGTCTGATTTAAACCATCATTTTTTCTTCACTCCTCCATTCATTCAATAAACCTTTATTGATCTCTACTATTAATATGTGCCCAACATTGTACTCACTGGGACTATGAAGATGAGCAAGACAAAATCCATCGCCCTCAGGGGTCTCAGGATATAGCAATGGATAACTTAAATCGTAAAACAATTATTTATGCCATAGGTGAAAAACAACATAAGGAAGGAGATATGAAATCTCTTCCTGAGTCAAGGAAGGATGCCAGAGGAGGTGACACTTGAGCTGGGACATGTCAGGCAGACAAAATGGGGGCAAGAAAGAGGGCATCTGAGCCATGCCAAAGTATGGAATTATAAATCAACAGGTACCTTCACACAAGACCAGGATGCTGATATGGCTGCTTAGTATGGGGAGGAAAGCAATGAGGGATTCTCTCTTTTTTTTTTTTTTTTTTTTGCGGTATGCGGGCCTCTCACCGTTGTGGCCTCTCCCGTTGCAGAGCACAGGCTCCGGATGTGCAGGCCCAGCGGCCATGGCTCATGGGCCCAGCCGCTCCGTGGCATGTGGGATCCTCCCGGACCGGGGCACGAACCCGTGTCCCCTGCATCGGCAGGCAGACTCTCAACCACTGCGCCACCAGGGAAGCCCGAGGGATTCTCTTGGTGAGGCAGACCAAGGACATATCACAGAGAATCTCCCCCTAAGAGATTTGGACACTACCCTAAAAGTGATAGTCACAATTTTAAAGCAGGCTAGCATACAATGGCAACTCCAGGATTTCCTCATGAGGAGCTTGGGGAGAAAATAGTCAAGGACTTGCCTTGAAACTGAATTTGATAGGCAGAACTCTGCTCTCAGAACTTTGTTCCTTTTTATTGATGAATAGTGTGCTGTTAGACTGGATATTTACTTGCACTGCCTCCCTTGCCCAAGCATTTTTTTGTCATCTCCACTGCTACTATCTTAGTCAGAACTGAATTTTAATAAGACCACACAGCAAGTAATAAGGAGGTTGGTTGGAGCTGGGAGAGGATGGTGGGCTGGAGGCAAGGAAGTCAGACAAGAGCATTAGTTTAGACAAGTTCCTAGGCCTGAGCCAAGGATGAAGTGGATCTGATAGGGGTAACTAATGATAGGAGGAGGACGGGGGTGGGAATTGAGGAAAACATTCAGCCTTTGGACTGGGGTGATTGAGGATGTCATTAACCAAGATCTGGGAATATAGGAAAGGGAGGTTTGGGGGGAAAGAAAACAAGAGCTAGAAAGGGCATCCAGGTAGAGATGCCCATTAGGCCCAAGTTTCATACATTTTAATGTGTACATAAATTTGTAGACCTTGTTAAAAAGAAGATTCTGATTAAGTAGATCTGAGGTCACCCAAGAGTCTGCATTTCTAAAACATTCCAAGGTGATGTTAATCCTGACTGATAGATCACACTTGGAGTAACAAAACACTAGGTCATTGAACACAGGGCTTAATCCTATCTCAACAAATGAATTTTTAGAAATCAAATTCTTGACCTTTGGTAATTTTTGAGAAACTATTCCTGTTTTCTCACAAGTTGAAACGAAAAAAAAAAACCAGATCTGCTTCTGTTCTTTACTTTCATGTAAGAAGATTATACTTTCTCACACATTACTGTGTGACTTGTAGTCTTGCTGTCCTGATTTTTCCCTCCCTATTGATATGAGGCTTGGCCATATGACTTTTTTGGCTAATGGCATGTGACAGTAGTGAGCGCATGCCAGTTCCATTCATAAGCTTTAGGAACCATTGCAAGGTCCAATTCTGCATCTTTTCCCTCTTCCATTAGGAGAGCATGTCCAATATTTATTACTCCTTTAGTCCAGATACAAACATGAAGAAAATCCATGGACTATACATAGTCTGTAGCTAGGAGCAGAACTGCCACCCACCTGGGACCTATATATAACAAGAGCAAGAGATAAGGCTGTATTCTTTTAGCTACTGAGATGTTAGGGGTCATTTGTTACTGCAGTATAACCTAGTGAAAGTTGACTAATAATAGTCTCTCTGCTACTAATGAAAGAAACAAGATTAGGAATGAAATAGAAGAACTAAAATAAATGCTTCATTTTTTTAAAGTTATTAACTTTTCTTATATATCCTCTTTACAGATACCAAGAAGACATGGAATGAGGTTGGAGGCTTAGAGTAAACCTTGAGATCATTTGAACGCAAATTATCGGGAGAGTTTAAAGAATAGCAGCCTTGGATATGTCATTCTGCCTATAAACTTGAACAAGTAACAGCCCCTCTGCTGTTCACACAAAGGAGGAAAGTGGAAGTACTAAATGCTTTATGGGGTTATGTAGTGATGTGCTGGATCTGGCTTGTACCAAAGTCAGCTAAGAAATTTTCAGCTATTTTGTGAACCTGTTGTTAAACACACTCATTATTAAAAATTGAATTTCATAAACTTACAATTAAATGGTATTAAAAACAAAAGTAATAAATATAAGCAGCTCTCACTTTATATGGTTCCAATATGCACAAATTTCAGTTACCACAGTTTAGTTAAATAACACCAGTCCACCAACAATGTGGTCCAAATTTTAGTTACCACAGTATATTTACTATGAGTGAAGGCATAAATTACAAACTTTGCTGTTGGCTCTTCAGTCCATAAATCACTAGGTTAATAATGAACACACTTCATGATCAGTGACCAATCACATCGCCTCTTCCAAAGACTGTTGGTGATTGATCACTGCGCATCTGTTCATCAGTTCGTGCAGACAGCAGAGTATGTAGTTTTGTTACCTTCTTGTCTTCCCATTTTACAAAAATGGATAATGGAAAGAGGGAATTGGCCAAAAAAGATGAAAGTGCAGCAGAGAAATGGAAAATGATAATTCTGGAAGTCAAATTTGAATCAAATGTAAATGGAGCCAAAGAAGACAAAGCTGATTGTGAGAAGGCTGACACGCCGCTGTTTGGGAGACTGTACATATACAGCCAGAGGAACTTAGTGAAGGCAAACTCATCAACATAAACTAGCAAAGTGTTGTGACAAAGAGGATGACGATGTCCCAGAGAGGAAGTGATGCCAGCAACAGAATTCACATTAGAGGAGTTACCAGAGATATCTCATGACATTCAAAGCGCAAAGGATAAAATGTTGGAAGATGATTGAAAAGTACAATTCACCAAGATATAGAAAAGATGCATCATAAGTTATACAATGAGAAGAATGCAAGCACTGTTTAAACTCTTGATAAGTATTTTACAAAGAAATAAAACTTTAAAATTCTAATTCTCAATGTTTCTAATGTCTTAAATTATGTTCTATTATATTAGCCGTACTATTTTTTCGTTTTCCTATATACATTTATAACCAGCAGCAGAGAGCTTGTAATGCTTTAACAAAAAATATTCAAGGTGAGGGAACGATTGTAATTATTCCCATTGATTATTATCACTTTGCATGGTTTCAGCTTGCATGGTCATTTTTATGGTCCCACACTACTGTGCAAAGGGAGAACTGCTTGTTTTCAAAACTTACCTCTAATTATTTCACTACATTTTGCTATTCTCTGTGCTCTTGATGTTATTTATGTCTATTGTAACTATTTAATGGAAGTACAATCTAATGGTGCACATCTCTTCCCAACTTTATGTTCAGTGACATCATGTAGGTAGCTTGAAATGCTATGGTGGGAATATTTATAGCATGGAAATTGGCAAACACTACAAACTCAACTACAAATTAGAGTTTAGTTTATTGTTTTGTTGATTTTCTAGACTTAAGTGATGAAGAAAATGTTAATGCAGTTAAAAGTATATAGTGTGTGTAGCTGTATGTTATAAATAGCACCAAAAATTGAGGGAAAGCGATATTCTCCCAGTGTTTGAAAACTATCATCAGACTGAGCAAAGAGTTCACTCATGTCATTGGCCAACAGTGTATATATGATTATATATGACCAAGGTATATCTTTGTTGTTTCACTTTGGTCTTAAATGTAAAAGAAAATAACAGTGAACATTCAGGTCAGAACCACCCTTGTTCATCAATAACATAAGCAATTCTTTGCTAAATCAGGTAGTAATAAAGCATTTATCCATAGCCTGATTTTGTCAAGTTGTGGCTGAATTATAACCATATAAGAGTTTGGCAAAACTCAGTGAAAGCCTTCTGTGAGAATCAATTGACTATATGAGATCTATAATAAAAAGTGTCGTATATTTTATCATCACTTGTCAATTGTGTGCCATACATTATTTATATTAATAAAGGTTATAACACACTTATGTACATACATACACATACAACCCCCAGGCAGTTATTAAATAGTCACCACGCTAGCTTTAGACAATGTAGTGAGGCGAAACATCCAAAAGCCTCAGAGTCAAACAGGGGCTTGTTTTCAGCATTGCTTATTTCTGTGTTGTTTTATTAGTAAATTACGGAGCCTCTCTAAGCCTTTTCCTTCTTCTGCAGAATAAAAAAATAAAAAATAAAGAGGGATTTTGGCACAGGAAAAGGGTTATCATGAGGAAGATAATGTACATAAAAGGCTCTGGTAAAAACTAGGTACTGAGTCACTTTTTCCTGTTACCATTTCCTTCCCCTTCCGGTTGCAAACCCTCTAAGGTTGATTTCCTTTGCTGGAGATGAAATAATCCACACATTTTTGGACTACGTGGCAGGTATACATGGCAGCAGAGGCATGGAGGGATGAATGGATATCTCCCGTTGATTCCACGATAAACCAACTAGACTATTAATTGAAGGATTCACTGAGGCTTGGAATCCTTTCTCACTTTTTCAAATTCTATTTACAAAAGTCAGAAATTTCTCACTTTGTATTATCAGTGTTCATGGGACATAGCCTACACCGCCCCATCTCTACTTTGTTATTTTCTGTAATGCTGTTATCCCACCAAACTGGAAAGAAAAATTATTAGAGTACTCTTTCTCCCCCTGCTGGCCATACTACAATATAGCAATAATGAAATGAACGGAACGATCAAATGTCAAAACTGGAAGGAAACTCAAAGAATAACTATTCCAGCAAACCGGCTACCCACAAACCATCTCTGGCCTGCAGATGACTTGTGTCTGGCCTACGCCACATTTAAAAGAAACATAACTTTGTTTTAAGTTTCATTAGTTGCCAATACTTCACTGACATCCATATTTGTTTTCTCAGAAAACTAGAAGTTGGTAGACATTGGGTGTGCCATGCCACATGCCTGTCCTGCTCCCTTTGGACTTACTGCCCTGCTCGGCCACAGTCCCCACTCAGTCTGCTTCACTTACTTGCGTAGTCTGCCCAGCCCTTGCTGCTTTTGAGTTTGAATGCAACTCTCTCTCAATTTACCAGGGAAGCCCAAACTTGCTCAAAACCAGACCACCTAAATGAGTAGCCAAACAGGTAATAAAACTGGGCCTCCTAAATTCCATTCAACAGATTCTTGTTGATTTCATTCATTTATTTAACAAACGTTTTAGTGCCTGCTATGGCCAGGTACATAGAGTCAAAGATATGGCACATACAAGATAAAAACGGCCTTTGCATTCAGAGTTTTAGTTAGTGAGAAAAGCATTCAAGATAATTATAAGAAATATGATGAAAGTGATGAAAGAATATGGGGACTATGATGAAGCAGCAGCACTTCATCACCTCCTTCAAGTTCATCATCATCATCATGAATATAACACAACCATTTTCATGAGTTACTAATAAATAAGGTCCTCAAATCCTAGGGTCCACATTTATTCAAAAGCCATTGGGCAAAAGGGCTAAACAATGGGGAAACAGCAGTAAACATGGCATTTATTAGATGAATTTTCCCATGCACGTGAAAACTCATCTTTCTCCCTGGTCAACTGCAATCAGTGTGTAAGCCTGAGAGTCACAAGATGGTTAAGGAAGGTAGGCTGTATTTGCTGGACAAACAACATCTCTCTGCAAAAACGGAGTCAGATATGAGCTCGAGTAATGGGGATACAGGGTTAAAGCGAAACTAAGAGAAAAGATCAGTCTTTTCTCTTGGTCAGCAATACCTATGACACCATAATTGGACAGTACTACAAAAGACAAAAGAACTACCTCTGTATCATAAACATTACTCAACTGGGTCCTTTGAAACCTTGGCTCTTTGGAGAAATGGCTAATTCCAGATCCAAGGCAGGAAAGATACAAGGTGAGCATAAGACACCTTATTAGGCCAGAAAATGAGGAAACATTCAGAGACTAATGCAATAATGTCAAAAGGATTTGACAGACCTGAAGATAATTAATAATTTTACCTTATTGAATAAAGCAAAATCCATGAATCCATAGTGGTGAGAGAGACAGAGAAAAACTGAAGGGAGCACAGGGGGAAAGGCAGAAAGCCTTTATTAGAAGAATGATGCCAGGTAAAGAATGTAGAAGGAACTATATAATTGAAAAATCACCACTTGCAACCCCCAATGTAATAATTGATTCAGACAATAATCATCAATGGACGCTAAAGCCAATGAGCAAAATGCTATTGATACTGCCACAGTACCAACCCCACATACGACAATGGAGAGATTTGCTAGTAACCTCTTTATCTTAGTGTCATAGCCGATAATGGACAACCTGACGTTATGCGCCCCTTAACGTGAAGCAATAAGGCACAACTACTCCTACAATTCTTGCAAATAAGCAAACACTAAATCTGATCAAACCACTAGACCCAACTTGTACTTCACAGAAATTCATGCTACAATTAGCATGAAGAAACAAACACAGATTTTAGACTATTCTAGCCTAACTAACTCTTCAAAAAAACGTCATTAAAAAAAAAGAAGACTGTTCTGAATTTGAAATAGTCAGAGACATGTCATAAACAAAGGCAATGGGTGAATCCTTTCTTTATACACATATATACACTAATATGTATAAAATGGATAACTAATAAGAACCTGCTGTATAAAAAAATAAATAAAATTCAAAAATCCAAAAGGAAAACACTTACTTATTCGCAACATCTTTTTTTCTCACATCTTTATTGGAGTATAATTGCTTAACAATGTTGTGTTAGTTTCTGCTGTACAACAAAGTGAATCAGCTATACGTATACATATATCCCCATATCTCCTCCCTCTTGCATCTCCCTCCCACCCTCCCTATCCCACCCCTCAAGGTCATCGCAAAGCATCGAGCTGATCTCCCTGTGTTATGCAGTAGCTTCCCACTAGCCATCCATTTTGCATTTGGTAGTGTATATATATAAATGCTACTCTCTCACTTTGTCCCAGCTTACCCTTCCCCCCGTGCCCTCAGGTCCATTCTCTACATCTGCATCTTTATTCCTGCCTCGCCACTAGGTTCATCAGTACCATTTTTTTAGATTCCATGTACATGTGTTAGCATACGGTATTTGTTTTTCTTACTTCACTCTGTATGACAGACTCTAGGTCCAGCCACCTCACTACAAATAACTCAACTTCGTTTCTTTTTATGGCTGAGTAATATTCCATTGTGTACAAGTGCCACATCTTCTTTATCCATTCATCTGTCGCTGGACATTTAGGTTGTTTCCATGTCCTAGCTATTGTAAATAGTGCTGCAATGAACATTGGGGTGCATGTCTCTTTTTGAATTATGGTTTTCTCAGGGTATACACCCAGTAGTGGCATTGCTGGATCATATGGTAATTCTCTTTTTAGTTTTTTAATGACCCTCCATACTGTTCTCCATAGTGGCTGTATCAATTTACATTCCCACCAACAGTGCAAGAGGGTTCCCTTTTCTCCACACCCTCTCCAGCATTTATTGTTTCTAGATTTTTTGATGATGGCCATTCTGACCGGTGTGAGGTGATATCTCATTGTGGTTTTTTTTTTTTTTTTTTTTTTTTTTTTTTGCTGTACGCGGGCCTCTCACTGCTGTGGCCTCTCCCGTTGCGGAGCACAGGCTCCGGACACACAGGCTCCGCGGCCATGGCTCGCGGGCCCAGCCGCTCCGCGGCATGTGGGATCTTCCGGGATAGGGGCACGAACCCGTGTCCCCTGCATCGGCAGGCGGACTCTCAACCACTGCGCCACCAGGGAAGCCCTCATTGTGGTTTTGATATGCATTTCTCTAATGGCAATGGGTGAATCTTGACTGTCTCCTAGACAGGGGGAATGGGGAGATGGCTATAAAAGACACTCTTGAAATATCTGGGAAATTATGAATATGGACTGGAAATTAGATGTTATAAATTGTTAATCTTGCTAGGTGTTACACAGTTTTGTGATCAGCTGAAGAATGTTATTCTTACAAACAGATGCATGCTTGCTTAAGTACTTAGGGGCCAAGTATCATGGTTATCCACAAAAGGTTCAACTTAAAAACTACATATAGAGAGATGAAGTTAATGTGGCAAATGTTAACTGGTGAATCTAGGTGTAGGTTGTGCGTGTGTTTGTTATACTGTTCTTTTTGTTTTTCTAATTAAAAATTGGTTTATAGTAAGTATAAACATTCGATGTGATAAGAAAAAGTGAATTCTTTGGATTCTCCATAGTCACCGAGGAAATAAGCAATGTAGAACAAAGCTGATCACCTCTCTAAATTCCACATTTGGGCATTCAAAATATTTCTGAAGTTTGTAAAACATGCAAAATGCTCATGTTATAAATTGAAGTAGAAAATATCAGGATCTAAAATTGCTTACAATATTTTAACCACCTCAACACTTACATTTTTGAGTTTTAAAAACTGTTTTTCTGCATTTTCCAAGTACAATGTAATCAGGTATTATTTTTATGATTGAAAAATACTAATTATTAACATCTTACTTTCCCACTTCAAATAATCATACTTCCATTTAGGGAAAAGTACAGATTCTCGTAAGATAAAATAATGCCATTAGAACAAAAAGTTGACACAAAAATTAACATGAAATGGACCACAGAGCTAATAAAAGCCAACACCTAAAACTCCTGGCAGAAAACAAAGGAGAAAGTCTTTGCAACTTCGGGATTGGCAAAACCTTCTTAGGACACAAAAAGCATAAACTGTAAGAAAATAAATAACTTGGACTTAATCCAAATTCAAAACTTTTGCTCTTCCAAACACCCTGTAAAGAAAATGAGAAGAAAAGCCACAAACTGGGAGAAAATATTTGTAATACAAACGTCTTGACAAAAGACTAGTATCCACCATCTCTTCTGGACTACTTCAACAACCTCCTCTCCGGTCTTCCAGCTGCTCCTCCGGCCCTGCCACCATTCTCCACGATAGCCAGTTCATGGTGTTTGCTTCCCATGAACATAACACAGTAAAATCTAGACTCCTTTGTTTGGCAAAAGGCCTGCATTCCCACCCCTCCGGTTCTGTCTTCTAGCTCCTGCTGCCCACTCACACACTTCCTCTCTGACCTCACAAGCCACTTTCCTGTTCTGTCCATATTAAATCTCATCCGACTTAGGGCCTTTGTACTTGCTGCTCCCTCTACCAGAAATACTCTTGCCCTGCATGGCTGACTAGCATTCTTCTTGTCACAACTCAAATGTCACCTTCTCATTGAGGCATATCCTGACACGCTCCTTCTAGGTCACTTAATCAGGCTATTTTCTTCATTCTGCTTACCCTAACTCAACTTACTTACTTTCAATCTTTCCCTCCCACAAGAAGATCTGTAGGAGCAAAAGAATCTTCTGGCTTTGTCCACTGACATATGCCTAGCATGGAATGCTTGGAACATGGTAGATGCTTCATAAATATTACTGAATGACTCCTGACATACCTGCTGTGACAGGCACTCTGCTAGGTATTGGCTGAATGGTGTGTTGGTCAAAGACTTTTTAATCTCTTTAGAAAAAAATATTTTAAATTCCTAGATCCATTTAAATAGCTAAATACTTCCTAGTACTCTCAAGAAGCCAATTTACTTTCAAGAAAATTGCAAAATCTGGATTTCACCTATATGCGGGATCAGTACTTTAGGCTAGAATGTTCACGTAATTTTGAACAACTGACACCCATGACTAAATGGAAAGAAACAAAAAATACATGTGAGGATGTAAAGTAACTAGAACTCTCATACACTGCATTGAGTGTAAATTAATTTAACCACTTTGGAATATTGTTTGCAGTATCTAATAATGTGAAACATCTGTATACCCTATGACCCAGAAATTCCATGCCTACATATATACCCAAAGGAAATGCATACGTGTACACCAAAAGATATGAACAAAAAATGTTTGTAGTAGCATGATTCCTAATAGCCAAAAAGTAAAAACAACTCAAATGTCTATCAACAAAACAGATAAATGATTACATACGCACACAGATGAATACTATACAGTAATGTGGTAAATGATCAACAACTACATACAACACGGATGTATCTTAGAAATAAAATGTTGAACGAAAAGAAGCCAGACACACCCAAGTGCATATACATCGAGTAAAAGTTTACTGAGAGAGACTGAAAATACATATTCTCACTGATATGTTCTGGCGGGGCGCTGAGAAACGTTCCTCCTGATGTTTCTCTAAAGTTAAATCCTGGAAGTATAAGGTGGTGTATGAAGGCACAGCCTAAATTGGCCTACTGGAAACCACATGCTTTTGAAGTCTTATGTTTTATATCTTAAAAATACATGTGAATTCCCTATTCTTCATCCATGCATATTGAACAGAAATATTTACCTCAA
Organism: Mesoplodon bidens; assembly: GCF_964165515.1. Classification (NCBI taxonomy): domain Eukaryota; kingdom Metazoa; phylum Chordata; class Mammalia; order Artiodactyla; family Ziphiidae; genus Mesoplodon; species Mesoplodon bidens. Next base: position 91,012,003 of record NC_138164.1, on the reverse strand, counting down.
AAAATATTCAAGAAAACAATATTCCAGGGAAGCAGGCCCTGGTCATCCTGTGGTTACAGTACTGTGGCACACTACCTCAGATTTCAGTTTCAGAAAGAAGTGCTGGAAAGTAGACTGGTTTGGTTAGACAGCCTGGTTCCCGTCTCAGATTCACGACTCATTAGCGCTGGGAGTTTGGGCAACTTACCTATAGATATTTTGAGCCTTTTTCTTCATTTACATAATGAAGATAATATTGTATCTCACAGGTGGTTTTGAGAAGTAAATGCGATGATGTTACGTTAGGTAACTCAGTGCTCCTGACCTCTTCCTCCCCTACCCTGTAGGTAGTACTGGGGTGGAAAAAACGTCAACAAGCTGTTTGCTGCAATATATATATTTTAATTCAAAGTGAATCGACAGTAATACACCATAAATTCTTCTTTTGACACTCACCCACCTGGAAAACCCGCTTTTTGTGACAAAGTACAGGAGGCTGGGTCACATTTAAATCACTGAGAACTAGAGAGAAATACTATCGCAAACCGTAATAGACGTTACATCCATAAAAATTTTCCCAGTCCTTATTGTAATATTGCACAGTGCAATTGCTACAGGGCAAACTAGTGTAGCATAGAAATAAAAGCAAAAACAAACCAAAGAAAGAAAGCCACAAGTCTAAAACTGTTAAACCGTTAACAGTTCAAACTTAGTAATCAAATCTATATCATTGGGTTCTTTAAAACAAATCTTTCTACACCTTGCAGTGTATGATTTAACTTTTACTTAACACAAATCAACTTTAAAATTAGTAGTAGAGATTCTTAAAATGAAAAAGGTTCGCTACTACAGTAACATACTTAAACACCCTGAAGGAAAAGAAACGAAATATCAAGATATTTGATTAAAAAATAATTTGTAAATTAAAGTAGTATGCAAATACGCAACTTGGAAGTCATGCAGTGTTTTATTTAAGAAAGCAGTAAAACCAAAGAAAACTGGTAAAAATGGTTTAAAGAGAGTACAAATTCTGTTGTCAGTATGCTAAATTTAGACTTTAGCAGGATCTTGGATCTTTTTTTATGTTCTTAAACACATAAAAAGCACACGATTAGAATCAGTTAAGAGCAGTGTACTTAACTTGGGTACGCCTTTATCAAACAGGACTATTATATTATGAAAACATTGAAGTTTATCATTCACCATCAATTTAACAAGACATCTCAGTCTTGGAACAGAAATACAGAAAATACGATGTTTCAGGGTAGTGAACATGGCCCTGAACAGAAAGAAAACTGCGCCAGTTTTGTACCTGGTACAAACATCAATCAATCCTTTGCACTTGGTGTTTCTGAAACATCCGCTGCCAGCATTGATTCTTCTCCAACAAGTGAGCAGATACCAGTAAACTGCTGGACCAGATAAATAAAATTAGAAGGCTGTGGAGGGCAGCAAGTTTACTTAAATAGTGACTCCATAAATTTGCCACCTGTAAATAATCTTTTAAATTAATCTTAGGCTACTCCTTTTTATGTGTAATATATATATATATTTCTATTTATATAAAATGCATAGAATTGATTACTAAAAACACTGAAACTTGTGGGGAAAATTAAGTCCTTCATTTTCAGTGTGACTAAAAATGTACTGCTGGTTTTTATCTCATGATCTAATACTGTAATTTTTAAAATTAATTTTCAGGCACATTTATTTCATTGATGATTATTAAATAAAACACTGCTTGTATTAATGGAGTAAAGAAAAGTTTATCCATTATTAGCTTATTGTCAACGCTGTACTAGATCTGTACTAGTGGTATGCAATTCATTTATCAAAGAAATGCTGTAAATCCAAAACAGTTGGAGTTTTACACTCAAATGCTTTGTACTGTTCATTCCAGTAAATGCTATAAGATTATATTCCAGATTTTTAAGGAAAAAAAGTTAAGTCAAGCCTGCAAGATACAGCTTTCTCAAGTGTCTATACAATGCCAGTATGAAAATTAAAAATTAAGTTACATTGATACATCCCAGTTTTTTTTATATGCAGTGATGAGCACAAACATTAATAGAGATAAAATACTGATGCAAATAACACACCCCAAAATAACATATGCAATTTTTTCCGTCATTTACAATACAGTAGTTACAATGACACTCCAAACAGAAAAGCAAAGTAAAAAATCAAAACCCCAACTTCTATTTCATGTAATTAGACTTATACAGAAATTAGAAGGCTAAATAACAACTAGTTAATCACCTAATTTCACAGCTATCTGAAGTGGCAATCGTTATATAGCAGCTTATCTATGATACATTCAAGATAAATGATACAATTTATTATTTGCCCATAAGCTAAAACACAGCCTGCTTAATACCTTCCTTTAAATTCCACCTCTACACTACAATATACTTGAGGTCTATGCAAAAAGTAGCTACCTTTTATATAGGAAATGGATGATTAAGTCTTTGGTGCTGTAAAAGCAACTTCATTTAAACATCACCACCACCACCACCAAAAAAAAAAAAAAAAAAAAAAAGGAGGGAAAAACCCAAGACGCACTTCCTAGGAAAACAAGCATGTAATTTCTGTCCCTGACGGAATGTATTAAATAAGCAAACACCACCAACAAGCAAAACAAGTACTACAAGGTAAAAATACTTAAAAACAAAACAAAACAAACCCTCTCACATGCATAAATGAAAAATTGCACACAAAGAACTCACATCTTTTCAAGCTTCAATGGTAAATATTCTGCTACTATTTATTAAATACTGCATGGTTTGCCCAAGCTAGGATGAAACCACATCATGAATCAATGAGCATTTTGCATTTTCTTTCATTATCTACTCAAAGTCATGCCTACTGCACTGCATCTCTAAACATTTTATTAAATCCAATTATACAGCACACACTCCCAAAATAAACTTAGATTGTATTGCAGTTTCACTGAACAGTATATAAAATGCTGTGTTGTGACAGGTATCAACTATCCATTAGATACTGAATCAATTTTTCTTAAGCACTACTACCTGCTTGCTTTTCTTGAAGCTAGATCATTCTGAAAAATCAAGACAGCAGAATTCAGCTATAGCAAACATGCTGCCCTCTTAGTAAGGAAAAAACAGCTACAACCTGAAATCATACCACACGAAACCAAAAATGAACATTACTCCATCAAAGGAAACTAAAGAGTAAGTCTGAACTTTAAGTGCTGCAGTCCTCAACATTTATATATAGTAATAACATTAACAACCTCAAATATTTAAGGCACTATGTGTGGGAACGGTTTACAATGCAGCTGAGATTATTAGAACAACATTTAAGAGCAAAGTCTAGGCAACATTTTGCCCATGCAAAAGACACATGCAAATGTAAAGAACAATAGCTCAATTTCTTAGGTAAGTGACCCAACATTTATACACTAAGACACAGATAATACAATTCACTTGTATGCTGTAATTCTGACATATGTGCATCTGTTGCTCTAAGTCTGTACACAGAATGGCTTCCCAAATATAGACGTGTCTTGCACTAGTTAGAAGGCAATTTTATAAAAAATAGCGGGAGCAAAACTGGACTTCTGCTCCCATAAGTCACCTGCCTAGAGTTACTACATAAGAAGATAACATGACCAAAGACAAGTTATACCAAATGTGCAAAACACATTAAAAGTGAGTTTTTTTTTTAAAGCTCAAAGTTGTTTAAATTGCACCCAAGTCTACATGATTCAAAAATAATTTTCTTGTGCCATGGTTAATCTTTATTAAATACCATGTTTTATTTTTAATCAAATGTTTATATCATTGAGCTTCCTCAATAGACTCTTTTGAATTTTCACATATATGGATACTGGCTGAGTTTGGTTGGACTCAGTGGAAATCCAGTATATGCAGGTGATGCTGCAATGTAAGAATGTGGTGGGAAGATTGGTTTGTACTGAGTCTGATGAATGGTTGGGGATGGTAACAGACGGGGATTTATGCCCACTGGGACTTGGTGAACTATGCCACTGGGATGGGAGATATTATAAGTTGGATGCTGTAACATAGGTCTTGAGGTACATGGAGAGGCTAAGAGGTGGGCCACTGGTGCAGCACTGCTGAGGGTAGCTGATGATGGGTATGGAAGTAGAGTAGGCTGTCCTCCGAGGTGCGTATTTCCAGCCAGATGGGCGTGCACAGCTGTGTGATTAGGACTTCCATGAGAAAGAGTGAATGGATTACTGGTAACACCAGTAGGGATATAGGCTTGCTGTCTTCGATGTCCGAAGTTTCCATTCCACTCTTGATGCCCAGACCCAAAGTGCTGAATCTATCCAAAAACAAAACAAAAAGATTAATTACATATTTTATAAGTCAAAAAGAAAGAAAGGGAAAAAAGGAAAACTACAAGATACTCTGTGACTGATAACCTACAGAGGATCTCTCAGATCTTAGCTTATACTAAGTATAAACAGAGTGGAGAAAAATATCGATCATTATATATATATATTAGTATTAGCATTTTAATATGTATTACTGCATATTATTATAATATTAACATTGCCACCACCCCTGCTAGTAGTGTCACTATTCCTACCACTACTGATAGCTACCATTTGCGGAGCACCTATTATATGTAAGACTAACACTTTACGCACGAGACGGTATTTAATTCTAATTATAGTTATATAGCTATCATTCCCATTAACTGTGGTCCAGACTTGTTGAAGAGACCTGGCCAAGGTACTGTACATAGCATTTGGCAAAACCAGGATGTGAACACAGGTCTGACTCCAATACCTATGATCTTTTCTTTCCCCCAAGTGAAACACAACTGCCAAGCACAGTGCTGACCAGATGGCAAGTACTCAATAAGGCATCTCTCACCATCACAACTAACACACAAGAAATGTAACCATCAATGCACTGGTGTGCATTCTGATTTAAAGGGCCTAAGACACTAAACACACTAAACACACTAAAAAACTTTAAGAGAACCTAAGAACCTAATCTTTCTGAAAAATTCAAGTTCCATGGATAATCTGATAATTATCCTATTATTAAGCCAATTACTTTTTAAGTCACTTGGGATAATGAAAAGGGAAAAATTTATTAAGATTTTATACAGTGTGAGAATCTTTTTCCCCCCAGTTAGAAAACTGCTGAATTTGAATCCCAAAGACTCAGAAATTCACAAACATACCTGACTGAAATTCAAATGCTGCTGCTGGAATGCTGATGTCAATTTTTGCTGACGATTACCTACTGCGGAAGGCTGGTTTAATCTTCCAGAAGTAGATCGTCCTTTTATTAATGGCTGGCATACAGAATCTGGCAACAACAAAATACCAGAAAGTAGCTGCTTTTTCCTTCTTATATAAAAATTAGAAAGGTCTTTAGACATTTTACACAATAGTGATCTGAGAACCTTAAAATTAAATACAAAGAAAAGATCTCATGGTTTCCAAGGACTGGGTGATATTAGAAGATACCTCCTTTGTACAATAGATTTGGCAGGGTCAAGCTGGAAATTCAGAGGTGACTTTTGGCTCTAATGTTCCTAAATTACGACCTTTTAAGGGCCAATCAGGGAAATAGAGAGGACTCAGTTTACCTGTGTTTGCCATATGCTCATCGGCATGTAATGCATTTTCTAGTCCCATTGGTGGCACCACAACAGTGCAAACAGCTGGTTTGGTTTCTGTGTCAGCAGAGGTTACCAGCTCTGCGTTTTGATGAGTATCCGCCACAAAACTGCTCTCTACAAACGGACTGTCATGTCCTGAAGAGTCTGATGTTGGAGAGCCATCCACAGTATCACAACTACTTTCCTGTTCTTCATCTGACATACTACAACAAGAAAGTATTTCTATGAGCAATGTTTTTCAACATTAAATCTAAACTTAAATAATTTCCAGACTCCCAGCAAGTTGATAAGAATCTTATTCAATTATTTCATACCTAACTACAATTTCTTCCTTATCAAAAAAACATTTTTCATCGATTTCCTGGACTCTCACATTAATTCTCTTTTCAGACTGCTAACCCTAATTCTGTCTGTCTAGGAACACACTCTTGGCACTTATTTTTCCCTCCTTTCCCTTCCCACTTGATCCTTAGTAGCAGTTCATAAAATCCCATTTATAAATTACAGAAGATTTCATCAAGACAGTACAAAAGAAGTACTGTTCTGGATAACCGAAACGAAATGTACAAACATATAAGCATGCAGCTTGCATATGTCAGATTAAATTCTAATGTTATATATGTGCCTTTAGTAATAATTTGGGTCCTTTTAACTAACCAGTTATCTGAAAGGTCTTTCCCACCTCTTTGAAGGTCTAGCCAGTGTCCCATTTCTCTTCTCGCCCTGACCCTTGGGCCCTGCCTACCACCCCCCAACTCCTTGGGATTTTTACAGCATTTATATTCTGTTTTACTACTCACTTCATACTTAACAATTTGAAGCATCTCTTTTTATATGTATATTTTAATTATATATTTTTATCTTTGTATCTTATTTATATATATACACATCTTACACGTATGTATTTACATATACGTATGTATAATACCAACTTCCAAAACACATTATAAACAAGTTCTAAGAAGATGTGTTAATACTTCTTTATGCTTCCACAGAGCTTAGTTATAACCAAACTATTCAAAACCGTATTCCCTGATTATGGAAAAAAGAGAAGACGAATAAAATTAAAGCTGAAAGTTTTCAAATTTTGTTTCCACTAAAAAAAAGATTTCTAAAAGCTAAAATCAAATGTATTTCACTGAAATTTTTATGGCTCATCTCTTAATGCGTTAGTACATCATGCAGGTTAGGAGAAGCTCACTACTTTAGTGGCAAGGCATGTCCCTGGCCAAAAGGAAGGGTAGGAAGGAAATATGCATGAAACCGTGCAAATCAATCACTATGAGAGAAAAAAATCAGCAAATACTCTACTGACAGTGGGTCATTACTTTATTATGGAAAACATTCCTTTTTATTTTGCTGAAGTATATGTTCTTATTCCAAATTTAAATTACAATAGTAGTCTGTGGAGCTGGAGTTGAGAATGTGGCTTTTTCACCCTTTCAAAAACAAAATGATTCTTTAAAAATCATTTATTAGAACCTCAATTTTTCATTTAGATCTGTTCTGTAATAGTAAAGAAAATTACTACTTAAAACCTGAGTTTATAGAAAGGTGATCTAGTTCAAATATTATGATCAAGAGAGAAGTCACTGTGGTAAACTGGCAGGTACTTACTAATTTAAACAACAACAAAAGAAATCATAGGCTTTTTAGTAGACTTAATATTTATAATGTACTGCTATTGAAATTCCTTTACCTGTTTGGTCTCTTGCAAGGGGATGGGCTGGACTGCCCTGAGGAGCTGGTGCTCAGAGTACTCTCAGGACTACTTAATGAACAAATCTGATCAATATTCAAGGTGCTCTGGCAAGCTTCACAATCCAGATTACCTTTACATCTAAGTAAAGAGGGAAGGGAAAATTGGGTCAAAAATGAGAACATACTCCCCAAGTAGCCAAAATTTACATTATTTTATTAAGGATATGAAACAGTTAAGTGACCTACATGGACAAAAATCTAAAGCTCATAATACAGGAAAAATGCTATAGTAATCATGCTGAATACTATTCAGGAAGTTTACTCTGAAGGACATGAACAGACAAGTAATAAATCACAAAGTTTTTTTTTCCCACTGCAGCAGAGGGTGCCATCATCATTATTTAAGGATGCAAGAAAATCGGAGGAAACTGCTTTTGGCACTTACTCTCTGAGCGAATGTCTCTGCGACGTCTCTTCCTCATCAGTGTCGCTGCTAATGGTGATCACACTCACTGCAGGACTCGGGGAGTCAGCGATGATGATGGTTTGCCGCTGTTTATCTGAAACTGATGAATCAGAGTCCTGCCTGATAGAAGTTTCACAACAATTTCTTGCCTCTCCTTCTGAGTTATGATTGTCCTGTGTTTCTATGCAACTTGCTTCCTCAACATCTTTCCCATTTACTATCTTTGGAGAAATAAATGCTGATTGTGGGATATTGGTATTCTGCAATGAATTACTCCTGCAATCAAAGGAATAATGTGTTATTTCTATAATCAAAATATATACATGACATTTTTCTAAGATAGCTTGTTATAATTAACAATGCAAACCTTCACTTGTTAAGATTATAACGCACTACCATACAGATCATGAGTCTGTGATATATAAAATACCTCTAGAAATATGAGTGCAGATTGCATTTACATATATTCAAATAGTCTTTTTTTTTGGTAAATGTGATATCTGAGTATCTAAAATTGTCTAAAATTATAGGTAGATAATTAAATCAAAAGGGCAATAAAGACAATCTTACCAACTGAAAGCATTTATTTCCTCTCTTCCTGGCTCCCATTCCATTAGTTTTACCAAAATACCTCTGAGAAATTGAGAAGGGAGCTGGCTTAGTGTTTGTAACAAAGCTATCAAAGAGGTCATTTTGAATACAACAGAGTGACCCTTTGGTGTACATGCAAAATTTATTTTAATGATTAATTTTCAAAATGCAGAGGGAAGTTAAAATATCAATACCAACCTGTTCTGGCACAGTTTATTTTTCTTGGTGGTGGCAGGCTGAGGCCACACAACATGTGCGATGCCCACACTAATTGGCTGAGGGGCTGATAAGGTGATCTGATTGGTTAGAAGAGGTTGTGGCATCACTGAGCTGTAATGATTGCTGTGTGAAATCATTTTCCTAGGGAGAAAATTCAGAAAAATTGAATCCCTACTTTACCATATCTATGTTGCAAACTATTCACAAAGAAGTACCCTCGTTTTTAACTTACCCCCAGTCTCCGAGCCTTTGTGAACCAGCCATACCCTCAGAAGCTAATGTAGTAGCAGGAGCCATGGGTGTTATCTGTTGCCAGGCAGGTACCAGCATCTGCTGTGTTCTACCAGACCATGTCTGTTGCAGCGAAAAACAAAACCAAAAACAAAAGAAAAACTAGTATGATACAAGTTAATTCAAAGTAACAATCTTCTAGGTGGGAATAAAGACACAGACCTACTAGAGAATCGACTTGACGATCCGGGGAGGGGGAAGGGTAAACTGGAACAAAGTGAGAGAGTGGCATGGATATATATACACTACCAAATGTAAAATAGATAGCTAGTGGGAAGCAGCCGCATAGCACAGGGAGATCAGCTCAGTGCTTTGTGACCACCTAGAGGGGTGGGATAGGGAGGGTGGGAGGGAGGGAGGGAGGGAGACGCAAGAGGAAAGAGATATGGGGACATATGTATATGTATAACTGATTCACTTTGTTATAAAGCAGAAACTAACACACCATTGCAAAGCAATTATACTCCAATAAAGATGTTAAAAAAATAAAAAATTTAAAAAAATTTAAAAATTCAATAATTAAAAAATAAAGTAAATCTTCTAATAATTATAAAAGTTAAAGTCAATAATCTACAAGGATCGAATTCCCATCTAGGTCATTTTCATTGTTTCCAACAGCACAAATGGATTAGTGCCTCTACCTGAGTAAAAGGAGGACAGCACATATGTAAAAATAATGAATTATTACCAACCTGAGAAAGAACTCCTGGTCGGATCTGTAGTGGTTGCATGGCTGGGGCCTGCGTTACAAGGGGTACTGTATTATCTACCCTTATTGAATAACTAGTGGGTTTACCATGTGTTGCAGGAATACCTGTGAAATAGAAAAGAACAGTTCTCAAATAAAAGAAAAAACTTTTCTCTGAGTTACCTTATAAAACTCTTAGATTTATGAATTGCTAAAATTCTTATTAGAATTATGAAAAAATCCCCTGCATAAAATTTTCATAGTATTAGAGAGCAATCTATTTGGAAAGTGAGATACCGTCTATCTACCTTGTGGTACATCATTCCAAAAATTGTTATAAAGCTACTCTTTCTACCATTTTAAAATGCATAAAGTTGAATGATTTGTTTTTGAAACTTCCCATTCCCTTTAAAGTTTGCTATTATAGCTTTACTTTCCTTTTAGAAAGTTCTGCCACTGGTAAGACACGGAAAGGTGAATCTGGCTCAACACCCTTATCCTCTAGCAGGTAAATGTTCATCTTTTCATACAAACTTTTAGCTATGCTTGGTATTCTCTTCTTTAAAACTATGATAGGATCTTATACACGTCATCAAAGGAGGAATGTATCACAACTTCAACTTCAATGGCCATGATGGTTTACATGATTCAGTAAAATTCAGAATGGCACACTCATTTCAACCTCTAAAGGAAAAGCAAAAAACAAACTTTTCTGCCTAATATGATGATACAACTAAGCATTTATCATTGTGGTTTAATCTACTCGTATTTCTAGTGGAGAGCTACTGGAACTCCAGGACAAACATGTTCCATTTTGCTGACCCCCTAGGGAAATGAGAAAGCAGGATTACTACCCACGTTAATCCTGTTAATATTCATATGTCTGTGTCATACATCGCAAGAGCACCTTGCAAATATTAAGTCTTATGGTACTAAACTTTAAGAGAGTAAAGTAGTATTACACCAACTAAGAACTTCGACTAACAAGATTTTAGGGATATCTCCTAAGATCAGAAAGCTGAGTTACTAAAATAAATTCACTACTTCATAATTCCAGTCTATTGTATTGTACTTACTTTCAATATGGGCTGGCAGATCATTTAAACATAATCCGTTTTTGGATAAAAGTGACCTTGTGTGATCAGCCACTTAAAAAAATTTTTCAAAAACAATCGTTTCTTTTTCCTACTGAATAATAACCTTACACGTTTTATTGCACAAATATTTGTAAGTGATAATTCTAAGGAGAATTTTATTGTGTTTATGTTCTTCACAGAGGTACTTATCCTACTGGCAGGGTGTTCTACCCTCTGAGCTCCACCTACAGAGCTACATGTGAGGGACTTCCCTGGCGGTCCAGTGGTTAAGACTCTGTGCTTCCAATGCAGGGGGTGAGGGTTCGATCCCTGGTCAGGGAACTAAGATCCCACGTGCTGCAGCGCATGGCCAAAAAAAGTTTAAAAAAAAAAGAAAAAGAAAAAAAAGAGCTACATGTGAATTAGATCTACAAAGATCTATGAGTTATTTTTTTAAACTGACCTTCTTACCCTTTCCAAAAAGCATGTCTTGATCAGCAAATTCTCCAAGGAATGGAATATAAGCACACCCAGGCTGTGTAGATATATTGCAGCAATAGAGAATCTCATCAGAGAAAAAAGCATCCTCACTTTGATAAGGATGAAACCACAGAGCAAACTCTTAAATCCCCCAAAAAAAAGATTGCCCTTAAATTCTCCTCGGAATCAATGCCTTAAGACAAGAAGAATTCTCCTATAATCTTTTTTTTAAAATCAAATTCAAAAGTGGGTTCAGATCCCAACTTTCTATATGCTTATTAGGTTAGCTAAAATTTTAATCTTTGATTACATTTGTTTGATACCTGGAAAGCATGACACAAAAAGTTTAAAGACTGTTCTAGTACAACAGAGGAGAATTTTGCTGGAATGCATTTGATTCTACAATAGCAGTTTTCATCCAGAGGGGATGAATAAGTAGCTTTTCAGATTGCCAAATAATGTTAAATGCTTGTTTAGTAAATACAAGAACCTACACTCAAATTTGTTAAGTAAAAGCTTGTCTAAGTCTTCTGTACTTTAAACATGGCACAATATTAGGGATGTGGCATCCATATAGCTATACCTACACGTTATATCTATAGTATCTAACATATATGAAACGCATGATGAACTTAAACAGTGTAGACCCAAGGTAAAAAATTTAAAGTGAAGGACAAGAGACATAAATTTTATTTTAAAATCTGAAGTATAATGGTACCATAACTGCTACCCAATAAGCATTTAAATATGTTTCTTTTAAGTGGATTGGCACATTATGAGGTAAAGGTAAGAAGGTCAATACTGGGATTTTCTACAGAGATGCCAAAATGGATTAGAGGGAAAGTTTTCATTTCTAAGTGGACACTATACTAAGATAAGAAACAGTGAGACAACATATTGCAGAGCCTGCCTGTTACGCTGCTGCAACTGCGCCTGTTAGTTCTTTAAGCGAACAAATATTTTGCTTTCTCTATTAATTCTAAAACTACTGTTCTTCACATCTGATGAGTTAATGAGCCTGAAAATATCTCCTTTTCTTTCTGTTATCCTTGTTAGGAAGCACTTGCAGTTGTTAACATATGTACAAAAGGTTACTAACCTTTTATTAATTATAAGCTACATAAAAAGATAAAAGATTTGCCTAGCCTCATTGAATGTTTTAAGAATGATGCTCAATTGTATTTAGAAATGTGTCCACAAAGCCTTTTGGTACAAACAGAAGGTAGCTCTGAAAAAAACCTGAAATCTTTTTTTTTTTTTTTCTTTTTTGGCTGTGCCGCACGGCTTGCAGGATCTTAGTTCCCCTACCAAGGATCAAACCTGGGCCCCCAGCAGTGAAAGCCCAGAATCCTAACCACTGGAACGCCAGGGAATTCCCTGCTATTCCAAATCTTGATGAAATATACCACACTGTAGGTAGGTGACCCCCAAACTGATTTTGTACACGGAAGAGATCATTAGAACCTGAGAATCTATTAGTACAGATTAAAAACTCATCTAAGTGAAAATGTATTTGTCAAGATACCACTTACGTAGTAACTAACTGAAAAACAAAAAAGCATCAGTCTTGCATGCTCAAGTATTTAGAAGTAAAATGTCTATGACTTACTATTAACAGTATGTGTATGTGTAATAGACAGACAGAACAAATACACCATGTTAATACTTGTTGAATCTAGGAGAAAGGACATTATTATTCTTTGAACTTCTCTACAATAAACAGTTGAAGAAAAACAAAGAAACACAACAGCATCTTTAAGAGTGCTGACAATATGATACAGGTATTTTTATTACCAAACCAGCCATGGGTCACTGTCACAGATAACAGACCAAAGCTACCCTGGTAGAACCAAAGTGGCTAAAGAGCTGCTATGTTTTCACATCTCTCATTACCAGCCAAGCAAGTCAACAAATATATTCTTGGAGCTTTGTTAGGCACTGTGGGGAAGATTAAAATAAAAACTTTAAAAAGTTGCTCACATCCTTAAATGAAATAAAAATTTCAAATATAACCTTCAGAATCCAGAAATATTACAGCTGGAAACCATCAAGATAGTATCTATTCAGTCTGTTTTCTTTGACAAAGGCTGAAGCAAGTTAACAGACTTGTCTGGGATGGCAGAGCAAACAGAAGAAAGAGAACTAGATCCCAGGCCGACTTAGCATCAAGAGCTCTCACTTACACTATACAGCATTACCACCATGCTTCACAGTCACTTCGGGCCCATTTGGAATCAATCTCTTGATTTTAAGATATGACTAGATGTTACAGGCTAGCAAGGACAAAACGCTACCGAAGGACCTAGGAAAGAGGGCTTTATGCTAGCTATTCCAGTCAAAAAGTTCACTGCTATCACCCTTTTGCCACGAAGAAGTTCCTCGGTGTGAAAATTTATGGCATCTTCAAAGGTATTCTGTCACCATCTCACTTGAGGATTTGATTCGATATTTTTATCTAAATAAGGGCAATTTGATCAAAATCAATCTTCAAACAAACAAACTAACTAAGCTATGGGTAAAGAACAAGACTACAGTATTTTAGGAAAGAAATCCTCTGACCAAAACTTAAAGAACTGAGCTCTCAATCACTGTAATGTCCAGTGATTACATGCAGATAAGTACTTACGTGAACATCTGGAGCAGTTATACCCAGTATAGGACAATCCATACCTTTCCAAGTTCATTAATTTCCACTAAGGTATGTTATCATGCTAGACTCTACAGGAAATACAACTGTCATATGGTCCATTTTGTTATTGATGACTACAGTGGAGCTGCAGTCAAGAAGTATCACTGGTCTAAAGGCTACTGACCTGCTTAAATTAAATTCAAATGTAGCAGTAAATGTAGCAAAACCCATGCAGTATATTTAATGAAGAGATGCCTAAACTTATTTTAAAGTAATGCGTGCCTAAATTCAAAGTGTAATTTAAATAAAAGAATACCTTGAATAGCTGGTGGACAGATAATCAGTGTCTGCTGAAAAGCATCACCACAACCAAAATGAGCAGTTCCAGCCTGCAGAGGAATCCCATGGTGCACAACTGAATGAGCAGATGTGGTTAATGCCTGAAACGATAGACGTACATGGCATTCATTATACAGAGCAGGCTTCTAATTGCTGTACACATACTTTACAAGTAGAAATCAAATGCATTTCAAAAAATCATAATTCTATGATAAAAATGGACCCAGAAATTGATCTTACTGAAGTCTACTTTTTGTAGAGACATAGAAGGGCAGGTAGATCATATTGAAAGAATAAAAGGTGAAGGAAAAAAATGGATTTGAGTAGATATGCTCCAATTGTTACCCTGAAATATTAGAGATTTAACAGAACAGCCATAGTAAGACTTCATCAGCACTGGAACTTCTAACTGCTGACATGGAAACTTCTGCATATTTCAAAAGCAAATGAGCAATCTTTTTTTTTAAAAAAAAAAAAAGAGGAGCATAAATTATCAAATACTATAAGTTCTTACCTGACTTCTTAATGTGCCAATTTTAGTAAAATTTGCTGTCAGATTAGCAGTACTGCTTGGAGCAACTGGTCTCAAGAGTGAAGTTTTATTGTGATTATTTGTGTCACATGAATTCGGATGGGACTTACAAATATCCATAATATGAAAACAGGACTTTACACTGCAAAAGAAAAATCGAAAGGTAATTGTAATATTATTTTTTTAATGTTTAGAGTAGTTTAAGATGAAAAATTATTTCCAAAAGGAAAAAAAGTCTATGGCTTGCACTTAATCTGCATATTTCCAATAGTATTTCTACCAGGAAATCCTGTTAAGATCAAATTTCAAAGCAAGCAGAAGAATATACTTATATCTGGAATATTTTCTTGAGACAGCAAAGCAATAGTGAGCACTTTTTGGTTAAAATTTTATGACCCCTACTCTAAATAGTTTTTTTCTAAACTTCTAGATCTCCACATCCCTAAATTAATGGCACCATGTATGTGGTTATTACGTTATTTTCAAAGTGCTTATATACAGAAACCATTAGACATTTTTAAGTATTGGGGGTGTGGAGACTAGTTGGGCTTTATAAAAACATCCATTTTAATTGTAATTCACAATAACGAATATCAGTGTGCTCCTTCACCTCCTTCATTCAATATTTTTAAAATATTAAAAGAAGCTATTTTAAGTCACTTGCTTTACTCTCTTCAGCCTATAAAAAAGAGGACTGGGGTTCAAAGAATTCACAAGATTTGCCTAAGGTAACTCTTCTAAGTCCTTCTCAATTTGGGCATATACTCTTCTCTACTAACCCATAAAAAAAAACCTCCTTTCCTACCACAACACAGAGGGGAAAGAAAGGGGACAAGAAAAGCAAATGCTGTGAAAGGAAATTGAAAATGGAGTTTGCAGGACTCAAAATTGAGGGAGGAACAACTTAACACTTCCTTTAACTATAAATATGCCTGGTTATTAAGGTAAGAATGTCATGTAAAACGACATCACTCAGTCATCCTCAGTATGCTATTTTGGAAAAAGAACATTGGAATGTGATTTAGATTTGCATTCTATTTCTACTCTGCAATTTACTGTCTATGTGAACTTGGCCACGTTAGCTTAACCTCTTTTTACTCAGTTTACTTATATTTAATGAAGAAATTGAATCATTTTTCTAACACAATGGTTTACCACAAACAGCATTATCATTTCTCCAGAATCATTTTAAAAGATTTTAGAGTAACTTACTGGTTGCTATGCGGGAAATCTAGAAGATGTTTCATATTAACAAAAGCATGGTTCAAAGTCTCTGCTGGAGTAATTCTTAAATCTGCATCAATCAGCAACATTTTTTTCAACAGACTAACAAATTCTCTTCTATCAGCTTTCTCAGCCAAAAGATCACTTCCTTCCAAATCCATCACTGTGTTCACCTGCAAAATCAAAATTTCAAGTCATCGAATAAAAATAAGCCATACAAGGTAGTATACGTTAAAGTCTCACAGTTTACAAAAAAAGCCCACAACACAGGAAAGAACAAAGAACTACAATTATTTTGAAATAAGAAAGAACAATTGAGTTTAACAAATCCTCAAAAATATTTTGAGGTACCAAAGAGCATTCAAAGCAGGAAAAAAAAAATTTTTTTAACTAAACAAATATCCACTTCTAGAGAGATATAAGGAAAAGAAACATGTCTGTTAGAGTTTTCCTTTTTAAAGAAAATACTTGAATAATACAAATTAAGTATTTGATAAAGATGAATGAAATTTCGTTCCTGAAACCTCAGAATCAATTTTGTTTGAAAAGCTTAAAAACAGCAAGCATTCTACGTCATGTAGAAAATGATTAACGTGTTTTGGCATTCTTGGCATTCAACTCCACCAACTTAAGCATAAGATTGACAAATGTGACTGTGGTACTCACATGCACTATATCATCCAGACTGTTGAATATGTACTTTCTGGCTTCTTTAGACTTCATTCCTGTCTCAGCCTCATGTTCTTCCAGTGTCTTATCGAATATATCAGAGAAGGAAAATATCTTATTACCCACCATTTGTAAGTCCTTTATTTCTTCAATTCTGGCACATTCAGCCTAATATATTGAATATTCTAAGGCAAGTAGTAGTTTCAAAAGAATAACTATCAAAAATGTAATTTTGGGACTTCCCTGGTGGCACAGTGGTTAAGAATCCACCTGCCAAGGCAGGGGACCCGGGTTTGAGCCCTGGTCCGGGAGGATCCCACATGCTGTGGAGGAACTAAGCTTGTGTGCCACAACTACTGAGCCTGCACTCTAGAGCCTGCAAGCCACAACTACTGAAGTCGATGCGCCTAGAGCCTGTGCTCCGCAACAAGAAGCCACTGCAATGAGAAGCCCACGCACCTCAACAAAGAGTGGACCCAATGCAGCCAAAAATAAATAAATAAAATAAAATAAATTTTTAAATGTAAGTTTTTAGAAGTGTACAAAAAATGAGAAGTTCAGGTTCAGATAAAAAAATATTACACATATAGATAAATTCCTTAACAAAATAACTAAAGTTAATCATTAAAGATTTACTAATCCTAGGAATAAATTAGGTACTTGGGTTATGTAGTAAGTGGTTAGATTCAATCCCTGTCTTATAAAGCTTAATAAATGTAGAACTGGGTAGGGAAGATAAACAACACAAAATGATACACATAAAATTTTTTTAAACTATTTAAAATGAGTTAATGATTGTGTTGCCAGGTTAGAGAATGAGCTAAGGTATTCAGAAAGGACTCTCCTCGTTAAAAGGGGGTGGTGGGGATTGTCAAAAATGAAAATTCAAAAGAAGAAAAAATGCAATGAAAGAAAAATAGGCACAGAGGGTATTATCTGTGAACATGAGGCATCTTAGAAAATGTCTTTCTAAGTATTTTTTAAATGAATTACCTTTAATCTCCAACCAGAATGAGAGATATCTGTTTCTCTGCAAAAAAATCTTGTGGATTTTGTACCCACATTTAACAACTGTTCTCCTGGTAAACCTTGAGTCTGAGAAATGTATCGAATCTGAAAAATAATGTACAAAACAGATGAGTTATTCTTTTATTGCATTAAGATATTTATTGAACAACTATATCAGACACTAAGCTAGATGTTAGGTCAAGAATTAAATGATGTACAGTGTGTGTGCCCTAAGAAATCAGTCCAGTGGGGAACATACAAGTAAGCAATTATAATACAGTGTAATATATATTGATATAATACAGGTATAATAAATACATGCCTTATGGAAAGACAAAGAAGAGACACATAAAATAATTGTAGTCATATAAAGTTCCAGATGAGGTGATACTCAAGTTGGGTCAAAAAGAACAAACAGTTTGTTAGCCCTGAAGGAATGGAAAAAAATCTGAATTATTATGATTTATGCTAAGGTTATAATATGAGTAAATATGGAAAATAAAAAGAATACATGCACACATTCAGAGACTGAAGTTCACTAAGGGAGAAATGGCAAGAGACGAAATTGATCTAGCAGGCAAAGGGCTTTATCAGTAGGTTAAGAAGTTTGGATTTTACTCTGAGAGGTAACACTGGGAAACCACTGGAGAAACTGGAGAAATCTACACAGGCAACTGACAAGTTACTTGACTTAGTGACAAGTTGACATGGTGAATTAGGGCTATGGGAGCACTGGAGGGGACGCGTCTATATCACTGGCATATGTGTGTTTGAGCCAGAAGAGGAGGACACAGGTGTAGATGGGCTCTCTCAGGAGGACACTGAAAAGCTCCAGCCTCAGGGCCTCTGAACTTAACATCCTTCTGTTTGAACACTGTTCCCCCAGACATCTGCATGGCTAGTGTTTCACTTCCTTCAGCTCTCACCTCAAATGTTACCTTATTCATGAGGCCTTTCATGCCCCACTAATAAATAAGAACAAGCTCTCCCCTGCTCAGTACCCCTAATCTCTACTTATTCTGTTGTATTTTTCTCTACTGTGCTTTTTCATCATCTGATATTCTGTGCATTTACTTTGTATTTTCTTACCCCATTCTGCAGTAGAATGTAAATTTCATGAAGGAAAGAACTTTGTTTTGTTTTCTTACACGTACACCTGTGACAGTGTCTGGTACATAGTTGGCCCTCAAATACCTGTTCCCCAGATCAACAACTGGGCAGCACAGGGAATAAACAGAGGCTTAACTCCTTGAAATTGTGTTTGAGAACACAGGATTCTTTTTTTAAACCTCAAATACAACTAGTCCATCCTCTCCTGAATCTTCTATTTCTCCCTCTGTATGAGATTTTTGCCCTCGATCTACAAAAATGTTTAATATCTTCCAGCCTAAAAACAAAAAAAAAAAAACCCCAAAAAACTCCCTTAACTATTTAAAACACTTTTCTCATTCAGTTAAAAGCCTTAAAATAGTGGTCCATATTTTACTTTCCATTCTAACCTCAACACACAACAACTGGAGTTTTACTATTACTCTCACGAAATGATAATGTCCTGTTATTAACTGCCACATTTAATAGTCACATATTAATCCTTATCTTACTTCAACACTATTGGCCATTTTCAAGTGAATAACTTGAAAACTCTGTTCCTTTCATTTCCACATCATTCTTTTCTATTTCTCTTCCTACTCCTTGGCACTCTTTAACTGCCTTCCTCCATTTGTTATATGGCATTGCATTCTAGAGTTTTATCTGTCTTCTTTCCCTCTACAAGCCCCACGTGCCCATAGTTTTATCCCTAATTCTATGTCTAAATATTTATCTCTAGCTCTGGAGCTGTAGATCCAACTGCTTACTGATACTCTCCATCTGGCAGGCCTTTAGGTACCTCGAAGTGAACATATTCTAAACTGATTTTCCTTAAACCTGTTAATCCTAATGTATTTCCCCCTTTGGAGACTACCACCAACCACCGGAATCAGAAACCGGAAATTTATGCCCAACAAGTACCTCGCCCTCATCACCCAACATCCAACACCGTAACAATTTTACCTCATCAGTATTTTTCATAACTGTCTCTCCTCTCCATTCCTCTTTCAGGTCTTCTTCAATTCTGAGTTATACAATCTCACAAGCCTCCTAATTAGTCTACCTGCCTCCCTAATGACCCCATCCACTCACTCCCAATTCATTATTCACATTGCTAAGAACAAGAAACTGCTAACAGCCATTTTGATAAAATGCAAATCTGATTATTACTCCCCTGTATAAAATTACTTTACTGCCTACAGGATGGATTCCAAATCTCTAAACACAGCACACAGGCCCTCCAGCTTTATCTCTTCCGGGCTCTTTACATGCTCCTGTACTCCAGCCCCCTCTAGCACCTGCTAAACCTTGCATGGGTTAGTTTCCCTTTCCTAGACTGCTCTCTAACCCCTACTTATCAACATCCCTGTTCCTCTCCCTCCTTACCCCCCTCCCTGCCACTTCACCGAATCCACGCGGCAAACTTTTACTGTTCCAACTTCAAGACTCAATTCAAGAAATTCTCCTCTGTAAAGCTAAGTCTAACCATCCAAAACAGAGGCAATCACCTTCCTCTGTGCTATCATCACACCTAGAACATAACAATTTTAATGCATTTATAACACTACATTACAATTAGTTTTACACGTCAGTTTTCCCTGCTAGACTATGCGCCTCCTAACAACAGTCTATGTTCACGCATATTTGTATCCCCAATTTTACATGAAATGATAACTAAAATCTCCACCTTACAAATTAGTTTCGTTACATTAAAGTGCAGTACCTCCCCCTCACCCCATATCCCCCAAGTGCCTGAGTTCCTTGTTTTATGGAAACAGAAAATGAAAAGTACTAACAGCTTAGTACCTCGATGTTGCATCAGAGTATCGCAGATGGTAAGAAAGGTGCTCAACAATTCAATTTCAACAAACATACACAGGGCATTTATTATGGGTCAGATGCTAAAGCTATGCAGAACAATAAAATATGTTGCCAATCTTCAAAATTTATTCAAAAAATTCAGTAGAATAAATATTTAAGCACATAATCTGCAATTAAACTAGGAAATGCCATTATAAAGAAGAAAACAAAGTGCTAAGAGAATACCATAGAGCAATTAATATACCTAAGAAGTTGAGATGGCACTGAAAAAAAAAAACGGCAAATGAACCTGCCAAGTTTATTTTTGGTCGTAATGCCTGCCAGTCATTTGAAAAGAACTTGTTCCATCTGTATGCCCCTCCTGTCTCCAGTGGATGAAGGGTGGGGACCTGACCTAGAAGCAATTAATTCATAAATCTGCCTTGTGAACTCAACTAGAATTAAGCTAAGCAAATCAGATTTACAGTGTCGGAAACGCAAACTAAGAAATTCCAGATACTGTTGGAGGATGAGCTGAAGGGTTATAAGGTAGAGCTAGAGTTTGATGACCATGTTAACATAACCAGAGTTAAGAGTGAGCAGAAATTCTGAGTAGCAAGTTAGAATCAGAACAGATAAAAGCACTTCAAGAGCAGCTAAGTTATACTTAATTTAAGATCGAGCACCAGAGTGAAATTCTACCAAAGCCTATTAATTTCTCTAAGTGTTGCCTTGAATCTAAAAGCACCTTCAACTCCAGACTTCACAAAATCCAGTCATATTAAAGCTCATTCTTGGATTTTTTGACACTCCACACATAAATAAATGAACTCTTCCTTGAGCCAACTTCAGAAGGTCTCTTTGAAACCTGAATAGCATGACAAAATAGAATTCTTTGAAGATTCCCACCCCCACCCCTGGAGTGAGCTTTATTCTTCTTACATAAGATATAATTTGATATTACCAAGTATAATAAAATTTGAATATAAATTCAGACTTCCAGCTGTTCTGGATAAGATTCTACCTAAACTCTAACAAACATTTTTCAAGAACAATCAACATTTACCAAGTAAATACTGTCCATTCATCCATAAAAATATTATTTAATTTCCTAGAATGTTACTGATATTTCCCCAGTAAATATAAGTCAAATCGAGTACATATAGCACTAATGAGACAGTATACCTACAATTAAGACAGGAAGGGATCCAAGCACAGTACCAATTCACAGGGCAGCCTTCTCTACACATACACAGTAAATACATTTGTGTACAAAAGGAAATAAAATGCACATATGACAAAATATGTTCTCAACATGGTCAGTGCCTAGTTGCAGAATCCAAAATTCAAAGAAGAAATTGCCTTGGAAAGACTAAGAGATGACACAGATGATTAAAGAGCTAGAACACAAAGCCCATAATAAAGAATTTAAATAGTCTGAA
Source organism: Mesoplodon bidens (assembly GCF_964165515.1). Taxonomy (NCBI): domain Eukaryota; kingdom Metazoa; phylum Chordata; class Mammalia; order Artiodactyla; family Ziphiidae; genus Mesoplodon; species Mesoplodon bidens. The sequence goes on along the minus strand of NC_138164.1, from coordinate 90,990,149 downwards.
GTTTTTCCTAGTGACTCAAATTTGGCCTAGAAGTATTTAACTATACACGTATACTGTTAAGTCTTTTTCACCTCCTTTGAAAAAAAACCAATATTACAAGGTTAAATATAGGTTACACAAAAGGCATATCAACAAGGGTTAAGTAAGAGATGTTACAATATATTTCACAGAAAGTCTTTATTGTTGTAAATGTTCCATGTGCACTTAAAATGTATGTATCCTGCAGTTTTGTGTGTAGTATTGGGTGTAGTGCTCTATGCCTGTATCACTAGGTCAACTTGGTTAATCATGTGTTCAAATCCTCTATATTCTTACTGATATTTTTCTATCTACTTTCTCTAACAATTACTGAAAGAAATGTGCTTTAAATCTTTAATTATGATTGTGGCTTTGTCTTTTTTTGGTTCTATCAATTTTAGATTTATAATGTTTTGAAGCTGTTGCTAGAGATATAAAATATAGAATTTCTGTGCTTGTGTTGAATTGAATTTCCAAATTAACTGGCTGGGCTTCCACTCTTTATAAATAATGCTGATGTATTTGTAATATACGAACACTCCTGTTGTTAAAAGCAATGTTATTAATAAAAGCAAAGCAGAAGAAGAATATCTTGTACAACATATATTCTGAGAGATAAATATTTGTACAAAATGTTATCACGGGGGCTTCCCTGGTGGCACAGTGGTTAAGAATCCGCCTGCCAGTACAGGAGACGAGGGTTCGAGCCCCGGTCTGGGAAGATCCCACATGTCGTGGAAAGACTAAGCCCATTTGCCACAACTACCAAGCCTGTGCTCTAGAGCCCGCGAGCCACAACTACTGAAGCCCGCGCGCCTAGAGCCCATGCTCCGCAACGAGAAGCCACTGCAACGAGAGGCCTGCACACCACAACAAAGAGTAGCTCCCGCTCACTGCAACTAGAGAAAGCCTGCACTCAGCAACAAAGACCCAACGCAGCCAAAAATAAATAAAAATTTAAAAATTCATTTTTAGAAAAAGTTATCACGGGACAAAACGATAAACTAGCATAGGCTGCTGGTTCCTTCCCTAGAACTCAAATCTGGAGACAGAATACCAATGGAGGTTGATGAATCTGAATAACTAATATACAGACTGTGAAAACCCACTTAGAGCAATAGCAGATTGACAGTGGTAGGGCAGAGGTGGAGTCTGGAAGAGGGCCAGTGCCAGGGCGCTAGGGCAGACTAGAGCAGGGTTCAGCTGGACTCTTTGAGTGTCTTGAAGGTATCATTATTCATGAAGTAGTGTAGAGGTGGTCTACTGCTAATAGCATAGCTTCTAGATTCAGACTGCCCATGTTAGACTATTGGGCAAGCTTATTAAACTTCCCCACACCTCAGCTTTCTCATCTATAAAACTTCACAGGGTTGTTGTGAACATTAAATGAGTTAAAGTGTTGACAGTTCCTGGCACCCAAAAGAGCTCGATAAGTATTCATTAGTAATGTTACTACTATTGCCCACTGTACTGCCACTGTAAGGCAAAGAATAAGTTAAAAAAATAAAATAGCAACAACACCCCAATTGGATATCCAAGTATATCCTGGCAGCTGATGCCCAGAATAGGAAACAGATAACAGACAGAGGCATGTCCTTTCACATCTTAATTAGATGGTCATAATCCAGGGAGTTGAGGAAATTTTATGAAATTCAACCATATAAATAGACTAAAGTAAAAAACAACCCCCAAAAAACCCCACTCGTGAATATTTTAATAGATGCACAAAAGCATTTCAGAGTCCAAAACCAATTTAAGATTTTTAAAACAACTTAAAATTAGGAATAAAGGGATAGTCCTTATCTTGAAAACAGACATTTATCAAAACCTCTACAGCAAGCATCATATTTGAAAATGAGTATGAAGTCCAAGATTGGAATCAAAAAACACATCACTGCTATTCGTTTGCATTCATATATTTTGGAAAATACCTTTTAAAACACTGAATTGATAACTGTGTGGCTATTGATGCTGTATGCTAATAATTTTTTTCAATTACTGTACCCTTTTGGAATTAAAGTAATATACATTCTGAAAATATTGTGAATCTGGATCAGATAACACCTCCCAGTTTAAAAAAAAAAAGCAATCTATTACAGATTTTAGAAAAACTGAGCTTTGGTCAGGACTTTGTGTTAAATTACCACTGTAACTTTTGACAAGTCATTTCATTTTTCCAGGCCTCAGTTTTCTCCTTTATAAAATGTGAAGGGGTAGTAACTAGATAATCTGTAGGGTCCCTTTCAGTATCAACATTAGTTGTCCAACACTAGAACTGTAAAGTCCAAATCCAGAGTACAATAGCAAACTGACCTTTATATTGCCACTAGATGGTGTCCTGCTCCAGAGTACTACGCATGTCATAAATTGTGGTCCACAAAGCCAAAGGTATATTTCTAGAATTTGACAGGTACCTCAGTACTTCAGCAGCCAAGGGATTATGGGACTCTCCAACTAGATCACTAACTCTTTCAAAACTAGTAACAGTTTGGCACCTGCATCAAAGTTAATGATTGGGTAAAAAGATGAAGGAAGCTAGAATGTATGGAAATTTTTATAGAAATGGTCTTTTAAGAGGTATGCTCAACATGGAGGGGGAAAGTAGAGAATATTAAAAAAAAAACACCTGGCCTAAAAGAGAAATTTTATGGGTAGAAAGTCATTGGAAGAGGATAGATTAAAGTTAATGATAACATCTAATTTAATAATTAATATTAAATGACTTTTAGGGTCATCTCAGCAACATTTAAGTCACTAAATTAACTACCTCTCATATCCCCTTTTATATAGAAAGCTAAACCTTAGAAATCAGGCATGTTGCTACAAGTTATGTGTGCTTTAAAATGTTCTGTTTTCTATTTTTTTCATGTTTGAAAGTTAAATAGTATAACATTTAAATAAAAATACAAGCCAGACAAAATATATGTAACCACTGTTAATTCTGACTAACATTTTCTACTAAAATATGAGTTGAGTATATATATCTCTCTAATAAGGGAGATGCTATGAAACTTTCAAATAATAGTGAAGAAGATAACAATTACCAAAAAAAGAATCTTGATATTCAAAACCAAATAAATAGCAAACAACATTGTCTAGTAGCTTAGAGAGACTAATGAACACACCTGAAAACTACCATGAAAAGTGTGTAATGAGGTGACTTGCTGGATTTTACTGAGAGTCATTTCAATAATGTTAAGCTAGACTTTTAGCACCACCAAAACCAGCTAAAAATACTAAAGAGGGTTAGGGTGACTGAGGTACTTAAGACCAGTAAAGATTGTTGGTTAAAGACCAGTAGCTATGATGACTTTTATTCCTTGGGAGAGGCTGACATTTCAGCTGTCATCACCCAAGTGATGTCTGTCACCCAAGCAAAGCACTATTATTTAAATGGACACAGTCCAGCCCTTTATATATGTATAATATAAAAATGGTACCAAAAAAATTCTCCCAAAAGCTTTTCAGGCCTGTGGATTATACCCTTGTTTATGAAAACACTTTAAAAATCAAGTTCTGTTTTGAGATCCTGAATTTAAATTCCATTAGATCCAAGGTTTTGCCAATTTATTCTAAAAGGAGTCTCACATGTATTGTATATCTGGGAAAACGCATTCCTGTAAGTCTATTATTCTTCTTTACATTCTACCAATTCTACTGGGTTATCACGACAGTTCTATTACCTGGTCATACTCCAAGGCTCCTGGGTAGAGAGGCCATCCAAGGAATAATTCTGCAATCACGCATCCCAGTGACCACATGTCTATGGCTTCACAAAATGGCAACCCCAATATAATCTCTGGAGCTCTGAAATTAAAAAATAATAATAATAATAATCAATCAATCAATCAGCGGTTTTCTTTTAAAATTATCCGATTCATCTGACATTCTAAGAGAAGTTTGTAAAATGAGAGCGAAATCATCTACTATTTAGAGTAATTCTTCATTTTTCAGAACTTGTTGAAACCTAGCCATAATCCTGAATTAAACTTCAAGGGGTGCTATGAGTACAACATTGCTATGATAAAATGTCTATACTTAATCTGAGTTTTACTAACATGACAGTAAAAAAAGGAAAAGCATAGCCCTTGTTCTTGAGACTACAGGAGATTAGAAATAACACACTAGAAAGAGAACTGACAAATTAAAAATACATGCACCATGACACCAACAGAACTTAAAGCCAGACACCGGAAGATAAGACCCAAACCAAAGAAAACAAAACCCCAAAGGCTAACCATGGACCTAGACGTGGGTATTACTTCAGAAGATAATAATAAAAACTGGGCTATTTGTTATCCAAAACAGATAAGACCAAGTTCAATATATTCAGCCTTAAAAGGCAGAAAAGTACAGGATACATCAAAACAGTTAAAAAAGCATTTTAGCACTTGAAGAGCTTTGATTATTTGGAAAATTATTTCATGAAAGATACAATTCCCTGATAAATTATGTTGCTACTTCACAGGACTTTTCCACAAGAAAATTAACGTTCTAAGAGTTCTCTAAATACAAAGCCATACAATCATAGTCATCCTGCACAGTCTCAAACTTACAGAGAAGTTATAAGAACAGTACAATAAATACTTTTTCCTAACCCACTTGAGAGTAATTTGCCAAATAATGGCATGCTTCATATTGCCTACAAACAAGAATATTCTCCTACAATATCACAATACAATCATCAAAGTCAGGAAACAAATACTGATACATCTCCAACCATCTAAGCCTCGGACTGTGAGTTTGGCCAATGACACTGATAACGTCCTTTATGAAAAAGAATCCAATTCCGAATCATGCACTGCATTTAGCTGTCATATCTCTTTCAGTCTTTTCCAATATGGCATAGTCCCTCAAGTCTTTCTTTCCTTGATTGCTATGACCCTAGCATAAGATATTACAGGCCAGTTATTTGTTGAATGTCCCTCAGTATGGGTCTGTCTGATGTCTTCTTGTAATTAGATGAGGGTTATAGATCTTTGGGAGAAATGTTTAAAAAGTGATGGGGTTTTTTTCTCATTACATGCTATCAGGTGGTACAAAATTTTGATTTGCTCCACTACTGATAATATTCACTCTGACTACCTAACATGGTATCTGCTAGATTTCTCCACTATCAAGTTTCTCCTTTCCCCTCTGTAATGAAGTATTTTGTGGAGTTTCCATTTGAGACTGTACAAATAATCAATTTCAACGTATTCATGTATTTACCTATGTAAGTATAATGGATTCCTATTTTATTCAATGGGTTATAATCTATTACTATAATTACTTATTTTGATGCTCTAATTTTCCCAGACTTGACCAGTCGGAACTCCCTCAATGAGATATGGGTCCTCATTACTATTGGGATGGCACTGTTCCCAGGATTCCTCAGTGTATATTTTATACTGTTAAAAAAATAACCCTTCTGCTAATTTTTTTAAACTGAGAGTGCTGTCACTACCTCCTAATGCGGTGGTTCTAAATGTTGGCTGCACATTACAATCCCTTTGTCCTGGCCACACCCCATACCAATTAAATCAGAAACTCTGGGGATGGGAGGTAGGCATCAGTAGTTTTTAAAGCTCCCCAGGTGATTCCAATACATGGCCAAAGTGGAGAACCAAAGCACTAGACTCAAGTAGTTAAACCCGATGGGAAAACTATTCCGTCTCCTCCCTACAGCTCTTCTGATCAGAATAAGTTCAAAGGATAATAAACAAATTGTTTTCTACCATAGATTTGGGATCTGTCCAGTGACTCTATACTCCTAAACACCTCTGCTATAATTAATACTTAAGATTCAGTAGACTCTTAATGCAGAAGTACTTGTGAAAAACAAGTAAGTGTCATGGAGAGATGTTATGAGGCATAAAAGAACCTTAAAACATAGTTATAAAAGGTCTTCATTCTTTTGACAAAATACTCAGCAAGTGTACAGATGTACACACATGAGTTATATTCAGCTAAAATCAAATGCTAAACTGTATTGTAAAAAGAGAAAAAAATAGGTTACACTAAATTATCAATCTTATATATTCACAATATAGAGATATTATCCTTTTTTGTTCACTATTTTATACACAGAACGTAGCAGAGAATATGCACTTAGTAAACATTTCTCGGATAAGTCATGCCAACACAGATTGATTCACACAAAGGAAAGAAAGCATCAGTGTGAAATGTGGGTTTGAACTAGGCCTCAAAGAACAGAAGTCTAGGCAGAAAGAAAGAGAAATGGACACAAGAGTTTATAAAGGGTATATACTAATCTGTACTTTAAAAGGTTCAAAGCAAAAGGCAGCCTGTTTCAAAAGTATGGAGTAAATAAGATTCACTAGTGATACTTAATCATGTACTAATTTGAATCCTGAAGACTTATTAATAAGACTGAGCTATAGCTGTGTATAAGAGCTTCATGATTATTTTGAAAGAATTAATATAAAAAATTCATGGGACTTGAAATTGGCTACTGTAGAAAACTTCAACATTGCATTTGGTAAGGAAGGAAGATTAACAAAATGATAGTATCTAGGATATTCAACTTAAAGAGACCAAAATTATTTGAAATCTGGTTAACAATTAAGAAGAGTTTCTGTCAAGTAGACAAAGAGTGATGAATTCCTTCTGCCATTTGTTACCATTTAATGAATGAGCCAAGTTTCAAGCCAAGACAGTGACAAGAATATAGAGTTATTTTTTCAAACTCTTGACTAGGAATTGTATAAAACCACTTCAAATACAAATCTAAGATTCAAAAGTTGCATTTATGGAAGCAAACTCAACTTTCTCATTTTAAAAACTGAAAGAATTTTAACTGCAAGTTTTATACAAATTCATTATGTATTATTGCATCAGTTTAAATCCTCTGAGAAGCAGATAAGATGTGCAAGAAATTTCTTGGGAAAAATGTCTCTGAAGGATACACAGGGACAGGAAGAAGGAATAGGTGAAGAGAGCTTCAGACCTTGAGCAGTTCTGACACCTGTGAAAGAGGTGCAAAGGAAGAATTGGGTGGAAAGAACCTCCAACAGCAGTGCTGTTAAGAGAAAATCTTGGCAGGGTCAATGGGGAGTCCCCAGGCAAAAATTATCTGCTAGGCTAGTTCCCCATCAAACTAGAACAGCTCTAGGACCCCCACTGTGTTTGGTCACTGGCTGAGAGCAGCCCAGCAGCAAAGGGGCCTCTGCTGAGCACTGAGGCATAACCAAAAGGCACAACAGCTGGAGGCTGTCAGTTAACTGCTCTTCGCAGGAGGTTCTCTTGAAGTGGATCAGAATGGCACAATTCCAAGGCTGCCACAACTATCTTCCCAAAAGCTTTGGTATTGTATTTTATATTACCACATATCATAAAGAAAATGTAATAAATTTCTTCACCAAGTCTGACTGAGTCAAATGTGCCTAAATTCTCTCCAGTTTACCGTGGCATGCCATAAAACATTGTATTTTCTATATGTATCATCACATGTAAAACGGTGGGAAAGCAATACCGTTAAGCATTTACAATCTAGATGAAACTGCCAGAGCTGTCAGAGCTCTGCTGGCTAGTCTTACAATAAAATAAACTTTTAAAATCAAAGTATGCACTAAAGAATAATATATCCATCTGTCAGTAATGAATAAAGCTTAGTTTTCTGGTTATATCTTAACGGGCTCTCAAATTATTCCTCTGGGCTAAATATACTTTTGTATATAAATGACCACAGCAGAGATTCTGATTTATCGACCACTCTTAAAATAAATCTTTTGTTCTACACCTAAAGGAAATTCTTCTACTTCTTTTCTCATCTAACTTAACTCCCCTCTGAGCAGCTATAATGTGGTGGTGCTAAGGATATAGCAGGGAACAGATATCATTTGTACTTTTGTAGACAGGCAAGGCACACATTAAACATGTCCATTGGATGGAGAGTATAACTAAACCTGTTGTTCACCACTCTATAAATAATAACTCACAATTAGAAGACAAGTGTCAAATCCACAAACCAATTCAAAACCTTAGGTTATATGGTAACAAAGGCAATCTATATATAAAATGCCATGTTTCCTTTTTTTGCCATATGCCTTTAATAAAATTTATCAATATTCATTAAGACCAAATCCTTTTTTACTTTTCTAAAACCTTGAAACACTGGTATAACATACAGGTAAAGTGGGGAAGCTAAAAAAAAATTTGTTTAAGTGGGTAAACTGAACTCTGAATGGTTTGTGGGTCTTTTGCTAGAGAACTCAAAAAGAATGTTAGAAGTAGATGGCTCAATTAAGAACATAGTGAAATACCATCACTCAGAAAAGAAGATAACTATTAGTGGAATTACTTTATTTCATTTTTATTTACTTTTTTAAGCTGAAAATTCAATTACTGGCAGAGAAACCTAGCCATGTTAGGAAAAGGGATGTCTCAGTTCAGGAACTCAATATGTCAAGTTCTAGGAACAAATATATTCTTATAAGAGAAAGATGCCCTGGGTTATCCCTGCAAATGCCATTAAACTATTAACTCATGCGATGATTTCATGGCCATCAAGAAAACAGGGATCATAATATGACTCCTAACTTATTTTTTCAAATACAGAGAATATAATGCTTAGGCCAACTTGATTAGTTAGTCTGCCTAACGTTTCTCATTAAAGTTAATAAACTAGCATAATGCTGATATATTTCAGTTTCTTGAGAATCTAGTGACAGAACCCAGGTCTGGTCAAGTCTAGGACACTGATCAAATAATTTCTGAAACGACAAAACTAAGGGCCAGATTCTGATGATTCTGTCAGAAATGTCACTCAGTAAAAATGAAAGGTACAGCTATCCAGGCTTCTCTTGATGATACTCCTCTACATACAAGTGCATAGCTACATGCTTCTCTCTACTTTTGACAATAAGAAGATACCAGACAGAATGTGTGAGCCCCATGATTGAGACAAGGTTCAGACGTTTGGAAATTGTCTATTATTACAAATCTACAGCATAAATAGGTAGATGGCGAAGTATTTTAAGAATGCAAAGTTTGGTACCAAGAAAGAAAGCAACCCCACTTCAGTGGATCAGTACTTGGACATATGTAAGCACTACCAAGTGGGTGTGTGTCTTTCAAAACCAGGAAATGTTGCCCTGAGTCAGAATGGGTCAATTTTCCTTTCACACACTCCCTGTTGATCAGTGAGGGACTTTCTATTTTTATGAAGTTGTAAACAAAATTACAAACCCTAGGGTCAATCAGGAACTAAGTCTGAATGGTAAGTAAAAAAGTAGAACACAAGTGACGGGAGTTACCTGTTACATTACTGTTCAAATAGGTATGCACGCACATGTCAAGGATGAGTGGCCACGAGAATAAACACAACAAAGTTGAAATCTGTGCGTGTGCATGCATGTGTGTGTGTGTTACTCATAGGTGGATGTTTTCCATAGATGTGCACTGCAGGATCTGTGGTTGCTGAGTCTCCGGAGGTGGAAGCGCAGATACAGGGCCCTGACTGTGAAGTTATCCATGGATTTTCAAAGTGCATGGGGTCACTGTCTGCAGATGACATGATACTATACATACAGAATCCCAAAGATGCTACCAGAAAACTACTAGAGCTAATCAATCATCTTGGTAAAGTAGCAGGATACAAAATTAATGCACAGAAATCTCTAGCATTCCTATACACTAATGATGAAAAATCTAAAAGTGAAATTAAGAAAACACTCCCATTTACCATTGCAACAAAAAGAATAAAATATCTAGGAATAAACCTACTTAAGGAGACAAAAGACTTGTATGCAGAAAATTATAAGACACTGATGAAAGAAATTAAAGATGATACAAATAGATGGAGAGATATACCATGTTCTCAGACTGGAAGAATCAACATTGTGAAAATGACTCTACTACCCAAAGCAATCTACAGATTCAATGCAATCCCTATCAAACTACCACTGGCATTTTTCACAGAACTAGAACAAAAAATTTCACAATTTGTATGGAAACACAAAAGACCCCGAATAGCCAAAGCAATCTTGAGAACAAAAAATGGAGCTGGAGGAATCAGGCTCCCTGACTTCAGACTATACTACAAAGCTACAGTAATCAAGACAGTATGGTACTGGCACAAAAACAGAGATATAGATCAACGGAACAGGATAGAAAGCCCAGAGATAAACCCACACACATATGGTCACCTTATCTTTGATAAAGGAGGCAAGAATATACAGTGGAGAAAAGACAGCCTCTTCAATAAGTGGTGCTGGGAAAACTGGACAGGGACATGTAAAAGTATGAGGTTACAACACTCCCTAACACCATACACAAAAATAAGCTCAAAATGGATTAAAGACCTAAATGTAAGGCCAGAAACTATCAAACTCTTAGAGGAAAACATAGGCAGGACACTCTATGACATAAATCACAGCAAGATTCTTTTTGATCCACCTCCTAGAGAAATGGAAATAAAAACAAAAATAAACAAATGGTACCTAATGAAACTTCAAAGCTTTTGCACAGCAAAGAAAACCATAAACAAGACCAAAAGACAACCCTCAGAATGGGAGAAAATATTTGCAAATGAAGCAACTGACAAAGGATTAATTTCCAAAATTTACAAGCAGCTCATGCAGCTCAATAACAAAAAAACAAACAACCCAATCCAAAAATGGGAAGAAGACCTAAATAGACATTTCTCCAAAGAAGATATACAGATTGCCAACAAACACATGAAAGAATGCTCGACATCATTAATCATTAGAGAAATGCAAATCAAAACTACAATGAGGTATCATCTCACACCGGTCAGAATGGCCATCATCAAAAAATCTAGAAACAATATATGCTGGAGAGGGTGTGGAGAAAAGGGAACCCTCTTGCACTGCTGGTGGGAATGTAAATTGATACACTCACTATGGAGAATAGTATGGAAGTTCCCTAAAAAACTAAAAAGAGAATTACCATATGATCCAGCAATGCCACTACTGGGCATATACCCCGAGAAAACCATAATTCAAAAAGAGTCATGTACCAAAATGTTCATTGCAGCTCTATTTACAATAGCCAGGAGATGGAAGCAACCTAAGTGTCCATCATCGGATGAAGGAATAAAGAAGATGTGGCACATATATACAATGGAATATTACTCAGCCATAAAAAGAAACGAAATTGAGTTATTTGTAGTGAGGTGGATGGACCTAGAGTCTGTTATACAGAGTGAAGTAAGTCAGAAAGAGAAAAACAAATACCGTATGCTAACACATATGTATGGAATCTAAGGAAAAAAAAAAGGTCATGAAGTACCTAGGGGTAAGACGGGAATAAAGACACAGACCTACTAGAGAATGGACTTGAGGATATGGAGAGGGGGAAGGGTAAGCTGTGACAAAGTGAGAGAGTGGCATGGACATATATACACTACCAAACGTAAAATAGATAGCTAGTGGGAAGCAGCCGCATAGCGCAGGGAGATCAGCTCGGTGCTTTGTGACCACCTAGAGGGGTGGGATAGGGAGGGTGGGAGGGAGGGAGATGCAAGCGGGAAGAGATATGGGAATGTATGTATATGTATAACTGATTCAGTTTGTTATAAAGCAGAAACTAACACACCATTGTAAAGCAATTATACTCCAATAAAGATGTTAAAAAACAAAAAAAAAGAAGATACCAGAGAAATGCAGCACAAACTTGGAAAAGGTAAATAAATGGTAAACTCAATAAAGATAAAAATAATAAAATCAGTACAGTCTTCTCTTGAGGCAGGTGATGCAGAAGGCATTTCTTATAATAACAGTTTTATTAAGACATAATTCACATACCATACAATTCACCCATTCAAATGGTACAATCAATGGTTTTTGGTATATTCACAGAATTATGCAACCATTACCACAATCAATTTTAGAAAATTTTCATCACCATCAAAAGAAACTCTATATCCATTACCAGTCACTCCCCATTCCTCCCAAACTCCTCCATCCCTAGGCCACCACAAATCTACTTTGTCACTTTAGATCTGTCTCTCTTTTTTTTGTCTCTTTTTTGTCTTTTTTTTTTTTTTTTTTTGTCTCTTTAGATCTTTAGATCTTTAGATCTGCCTGTTCTGGACATGTCATACAAATGGAATGGCACAACATGTGATCTCTCATTTGGGGGTCAACCACAGGTCATGGGTAAATTCTGGGGTAAAAACATTCATAAGAATGTTTTGCTATAGTGGTACTTAAAAATCTCTGCAGAATGTTCTGGGAAGACAAATCTTGGGAGTCTGGTAAGGAAGCACTGACTTCAAATAATGCAAATCATCTAAATAGAGCTAGATTTTAAACACTCAACAGACACCTAGCAATCCCTCTAACAGCAAGGAATTTACCTGAGCCTTAGTATTTTCATTTTTAAAATGGGGTTTTACTGATGTAGCATGCTCTGAAAATTATCCAAAGGACTAAGTAAAAGAATCTATGTAAAATGTAAAACAGTATATACATTCTCTTAATTTATTCATACTCCCACTGTCCTAATTCACACCTCCTCTCTTCTCAAACCATCACCTCCTCCCTCATCCTCACTCCTGACTCTTGTCCTTGCATCCAACTTTACTGGGGGGCAGGGGGGGATTTGAAAGAAACTTCCACATTCTCGCCACCACATCTACTAGCCCACTTGCATCTGTCAGTGCTTCTATCTAAGGCACCCATGCTCACTTACTGAAGTACATCACTCCACCAATTTCCCACTCTTTCTCATCACCAACCTCTCTCTCCCTCTCCCTCCTTCTCTCTACATATATATATAACTATCCCATATCTCCCATTTTGAAAAAAAAAAAGAAAAAAAAACTTTCTTGTTTATATACTCTCCTCCAGCCATCACCCATTTCTCTATTCCCCCTTACACCAGTCCTTCTTGAAAGCACTGTTAAGAAAAGCTGCCTCCAATTCTGCCCCTTTCTTGAACTCACTCTAATCAGGCTTTCATTACCCCATCATTCCACCAAAATAGCTCCTGTCAAAGTCACCATCAGCCACTGCATTGCCACATCCTTGATTTATTTGACTTGCAGTATTTGACACAGTTGATTGTGTTCTCCTGCTTTAAACAGTATGCAACTGACTGCCAGGACACCACTCTGTTCTCCTCTTTACCTCACCTGCGGTCCCTTCTCAGATTCCTTTCCAGTTCCATTGCATTTCCACAACCTTTAAATTCTGGGGTGCCCCAAGGCTCAGTCTTTGGATGCCTATCTTCCCTAACTACATTCACTTCCCTTAGGTGATCTCATCCAATCACACAGTTTTAAATACCACCTCTATTCTTAAAACCCAAATGTGTATCTCCAACCCAGACCTCTCTCCCCAACTCCAGACTTACATATCCAACTGTCTACTCAACATCTCTTACTGAGTGTCTACTAGATATCTCAAACGGAACATGTTCAAAACATGTTCATAATTCCCTCCAACCCACTCCTCCTCCAGCCTTCCCCATCTCAGGAATGACAACTCTATCCTCCTAGTTTCTCAGGCCCATAATTTGTGCGAGAATCAAATCTGACTCTCCTCTTTCTCTCACTTCCCACACTTATCGGCAAATCCCATTGACTTTTTCTGCAAAATAGATCCAGAATTTGACCATTTTGCTTTACCTTTACTGCTACAACCCCAGTGCAAGCCCCCAGCATCTCTCGTTGCACGCTCCCCAACTGTTCTTGCTTCTGCCCCGTCCTCTACCATCTACTCTCAACTTAGCAGCCAGGGTGATCCATTTAGTACACAAGTCAGACCGCATCACTCTTCTCCTCAAAACCTCCCAAGAGCTTCTTCCCATCTCACAGTAAAGTCAAATTCCTCACAATGGCCTCCAAGGTCATACGTGATTCAGCCGGAAGCCGTATCTAGTATTTCCCACCATTATCCCATTTGTTTGCTCTCATCCACCTACACTGGCCTCCTTACTGTCTCTAACCATAGTTGCTGCCTCAAAACCTTTACATTTATCTAGAAGAAGGTTCCAGGCAGAGGGAACAGCAGGACTTGATCCCCTCATTTTACTTTGAGTTTCTGCCCAAAGATCTTATTAGAAAGGCTTTCCCTGACCACCTTAAACAGAAGGGTAAGCCCCCACCAGCACATATACTTACCTCTCCTCCTTTATCCTGCTTTAGTGTTCTCTGTAGCACTTGCCACCAACTGATATATATGTTTGCTTATTATCTGTTTTCCCCTCCCCCACTAAATATAAAACCCGTGAGGGAAAGAGCTTTAATTCTTTCAATGCTATATTGCCAGCACTGAGAACACTGTCTGGCATATAGTAGGCATTCACTCATTTATTTGTTCACTGAGTTGATCAACCAGTGGAAGCTGTTAGCGTTCTGTTGTGAATAGCTTTGTTAACTCAAACACATGAGCCAAACAAGTATCAACCAAGAGACCTTTTTTACATGCTAGCCACTTTACATTTGGGACAGTTGAATTGTTTTGACTATTAAATAAAAATCAACACCATTTCCTGAGTTTTAACAATGGCCAGGCATCACAGAAATAACTTTTAACACATTAGCTCATTTAAATAAATTGTTCTAAAAACAGATTTCAGCATTGTTGTTCTGTTCCGAGATCAAAAATGCTGGTAAACAAAATGTTCCACGTAAAACAAAAGAACCCCTCAATTGAGTACAGTCAGTCCACAAAATCATGAGAAATAATAAATCGTTTTTGAAGCAACTAAGTTTTGGAGTTGTCACACAGCAACAGATAACTGATACACTACCCAAAGTTACCCAGAAAGTGATGGAAATGAGATTTCAAATGCCTTATTCCAAAAGCCTTTCTCTATACCATACCATCTCAATTATAAAATCTTGTAACTGAAAGAAACACAGAAAGCCAAGCTAACAGAAAACCTAGAAATTGACACCGAAGGTATTTTTTAACAATTCAATTAAAGTTATGTTCTAGTTTTATTTTCCACAGAATAAGAAAATACTAACTGACCTAATAGTTCTATGCCTTTTTTGAGGCTAACTGGTCTTTAGCTTTCTAGGACAATCAAATGAAAAAAGTATTTCACTATCATTTTTTAAACCTACTTTTCATTCTGTATAAATCCTTTAAAATAAATAACAGAAGTAACATCAAGCAGTTACCTAGCACTATGAACCAGGCAATGCTCTAAGCACTTTATAAATATTAACCCATTTGATATTCATACCAATCCTTTTAATAGATAAAGAAATAGACACAAGGATAAGCAACTTGCTTAAGGGTCATAGAGCTAGTGTGACGAGCAGCTGGGATTTAAAGCCAGGTGTTATGGCTTCAGGATCAATGCTTTAACTACTAAGTGTTAAAATAAATAATTCCTAGGATTACTAAAACTATCAGACTTTTATCTTACTAGAAGTCCTCCCACTGAGATGCTATACTTATCATTAATGTGTTCTTTTCTCTTTCAATATATCACCTTTGATTTTTAGACTAACCGGGAAATGTGAGATATACACTTATGTTAAAAGAACTATAGTTGACATATGTTAAAAGAACTATAGTTGACATTTTACTAAGTCCTTTTCCTGATCTTTAAGCATTTACTCATCTTAACCATAAATAATCTTCCATGTTAAATACACAGACATCTGCTGGATACTTCTCAGTTAAAATACGGCTCTTATTTTGGCAGATACTGTGTTCCAAAAGATGACTACAACAACCTTTTACAAAAGCAATAAGGAAATAAGTTCAATGGTAGATGTGACCATCCAGTAGGTGTGATTACTAATAAATATAACGTCAGGCACTCAATAAATTCTTACAAGGCAAAGCCCTTTACTTAGCAAAAGACAGCAAAGACCTAAAGTGGTTATAAAATGCAGGCACTAATAAACATGTGTTTATACAAGCACAGCAAATCTAGCAAAGGATACACAACCAAGTTTTATCAGCAATTATCTCTGAGGAATCAACCTGGAAAGGACAGAGAAGTATACAGTTCCATAATACTTGTTACTAAAACAAGCATCTCATACAAGACAAGACTAACGTTTAAAATTGTTCAGTCACCTAAATTTTATAGGAATTTCGTGTTTTCTTCTAATACTATAACTATCAAACTACATAATCAGTGTTAACTCAATTTTTTTATTTCCTTTTATTACCAGGAACAATTGCCTACTGAGAATCTCTGACGCTGGGAGGGAAGGAATACTGGAAGTATCCCTGAGAGGCTCTACACTGTCTGCAGGGGCTATCACGAAGGAGACTCCTCGAAGTACAACAGGGGAACTGGAATACCTCCAAGAATCTTCCAAATCATAATGCAACTAAAATCTATGAAAATATGAAAGAACATTTGTACAACTGGAACTTTAAAGAAGGATGACTGTTAAAATATACTAGGGAGTTTACTTCCAGCTTAATCAGCACTTGTTTAAATATCCTGCAGAATGGTGCTTTTTTAAAGCAACCAACAAAACTTCAACGCTCTCAGAAAGGCGAATAAATTTCAAAAGAGCCAATCACTTCTAGAAATATTTTCTTTTTGAAGTCACGAGTGTTTACCATGATAAGAAACTTGTTGCTGTAGGCAATAACAACGCTACAGAATACTGGATTTTCACACAAATTGCTTTTATGACTGTAACTGCAACTATTCAATAATGTGTTCAAATGTAATCGAAGTACAGGCTCTTAGAATAGACACTCATTCAAATGTAGCTTGAGTCATAGGCTAAAAATACCACAATTAAAAATATCGTAATTGCAAGGCTACTTAATCTTTTAAGTATGCTGCACAATGATCCAGATCAAAGCGCCTCCAGATCAAAGCGCCAAGTACAAAGAACTGCAGTAATAATAAATACCTTCAAAATCTATTAAATGTAAACCTGAGAGGTAGAGGATAGGTGATAGCAAAGATTTAATGGTCATTACCAGTATGCTAAATGTATCACTTAGAGCCCAACGTCCGATAAGATGTATACATCAATAATTTGCACATCTATGACTGATCAATAGCTAATACTTTGTAAAGGTAGGAGTCAGAAATTTATTTCACTTACAGACAGCCCTATTTATTTTATGTTTTATCTACCAAGAACAGTTGCAAGATCTCAAAATTCCATCTTACGGGAGAGAAAACTGAGGAAATTGTTATTAACATATCAAGAGAGAGAAGCTTGGTAGAGGAATATGAAAAGTATCTGTGGAAAATAAAGGAAAAACATGTCAGCAACTGAGGTTGAAAGTGTCTGTTTTTTATATATTGGTTTATATGCTACTGGATGTAGAAAAGTCAATGTATAATTATCACAGATCATATAAATGGACTATATTATTAATATTTTACATTGCATTTGTATTTTACAACCCTTTCAAATATTTTGTTCTATGAGGTAATAAGATAAATGCTGTAATCTTTATTCTACAGGTGATTAGGAGGGAAGTACAAAACAATACAGGGGGCTTCCCTGGTGGCGCAGTGGTTGAGAGTCCGCCTGCCAATGCAGGGGACACGGGTTCGTGCCCCGGTCCGGGAAGATCCCACATGCCGCGGAGCGGCTGGGCCCGTGAGCCATGGCCACTGAGCCTGAGCGTCCAGAGCCTGTGCTGTGCAACGGGAGAGGCCACAACAGTGAGAGGCCCGCGTACCACAAAAAAACCCAAAAAAAAACCAGGATTTCTCAAATTTATTTGACTATGAGATATATTTAAAATCATAATGTATCATCAGTAGATGCCAACAGAAGTTCATAATCTATACAGTGTGTTGAAACTAAATCAGACAACAAAAATTATTTAATTGCAATAAATGACTCAATTCTGCAAAATTATTGAAAATAACAAAAATGTTTATTGAGCTCTAATGAGGAATCAGATTCTGTGCTAAGAGTTTTATATTCATTATCTCATTAAATTCTAAGAGGTGGGTACTGTATTATCCCACTGTAGCCATGAGGAAACTAAAGCACAGAAGTAACTTTCCAAGTTCTCTCAGCAAGTGGGAGGGCTTATAAACAAACCTACACAGTCTCAGTGAAAATCCAAGCTCCTCAACACCATGTAGATAGATCATTTTATTTTATGAACTATTGCAAATGTGTTATTTAATCATAAGACCACATACCTATGCATTAACAAGCAGGTAGAAGATTAGATCACTCACCAAGTGAGTGATCTCTTACACAACCTGGTGGCACTCTAGAGCATGCCATTTCTTAAAGATGAAATTCTTAAATTTCACTTAACTCAGCAAATATATAACTATTTTTCTCATACTTTTTTCCTTATAACATTTTTTGTGTGTGTGTGTGGTACACGGGCCTCTCACTGTTGTGGCCTCTCCCATTGCGGAGCACAGGCTCCGGACGCGCAGGCTCAGCGGCCATGGCTCACGGGCCCAGCCGCTCCGCGGCACGTGGGATCTTCCGGACCGGGGAACGAACCCGTGTCCCCTGAATCGGCAGGCGGACTCTCAACCACTGAGCCACCAGGGAAGCCCCTCCTTATAACATTTTATGTTGACATACTTTTAGATTTATAGAAAAGTTACAAAACTAATACAAAGAATTCTTATACACCCTTAACCAGATTTCCCAAATGTTAACAGTTTACCACATTTGTATTATCCTTTTATATACACACACAAATATGATTTTTATGAATCATTTGACAGTTAAGATGCAGACGCTGTATCCCTTTACCCTTAAATACTTCATTCAGTGTTTACTTCCTAAAAACAAGGGGAGCCTCTTACATAGCTACAGAGTATTTGTCAAAACCAGGAAATCAATATTAATGTGATGCTACTATTCAGATTTTGTCAACTGTCTCAATAATGTCTTCTTTTACAATAAACAATTCTTAAAAATAAATAACTCCCAGACCCATGTCTCTTTAGTTCCCCCTATCTGGAAGAGCTCCACAACATTTTTTTCCCAAAAAATAAAATTTATTCTTCACATGGTTGCATACTCAATTACATTTTATTCTCAAATCAGCCAAATTTTCCATTTTAGACAAGAATGCAATGCCTTAGAGGCGGAAAGATACTCTCAGATATGATACCTATCCTCTCCTTTTATATCAATTCAGCATCCATAGAATCCTAACTTAATCATCAAAATAAATGCCAGAAGCAAATTTTACTCAATTACAGTGAAACTTCCTCATACTTATTTCTCAGAGTAGACAACAATATAAGGAGAAAATACTGAACGTGCTTCTCAGCATTTTGATGGTTCTCATGATACTGTCATTTTTGAAGAATACAAACCAGTTATTTTGTAGAATTTCCCTCAATTTGTGTTTAGTTAATGTTTCCTCAGGTTATCTATTCAGCAGGAATACCACAGGAGTGACGCTATCTAACACTTAATACCCAAGGTCCAGTGCTAAAGAAACAAACAAGCAAACAAACAAAAAGATACCAGCCTAACAGGAACTACAATCAAATGCAAAGAAACAAAAGGAGGAAAAATCAATATAGGCAGCCTCACAGTTACCTAGTTATTGAAATAATAACAGGGACTTTAAAATAATGATTAAAAAAAGTTCAAGAGAATGAATGAAATGATAGAAAGTTTCGGCAAAAAAACCTGGAATCTACTTGTTAAAAAAACAAATTCTTGATTTCTAAATACCATTCCCATAGTAAAAGGAACTAAGGCCCCTTGGAGAAATGGCTGATTCCAGAACTGAGTGGGGAAAAGTATAAGGTAGGCCTGGAAATCTTGTGACAGAAAAATTACTCATCAATAAGAAGAAATGATCTACTGATACAAGCAAAAATACCAATAAATCACAAAATGCTCATGTTGAGAGACATAAACCTTAGAAAAAAGGTATGTTCCACTGACATGAAGTTCTAGAACAGAAAAACTAATTTGTCATGAAAAAACTCAGATCAGTAGATATGAATGAAAGGGCCGAGATGGAGGGACGGATATGAGGGAACTTTCTAGGGTGATGGTAATGTTCTATATCTCGATAGGAATTTGGGTTACAAAGGTGTGTGCATTTGTCAAAACTCACTGGGATAGTGCTTAAGATTTGTGCATTTCACTGTATATAACATGTACTTCCAAACAAAGAATCATAAATAAATACTGAGCTATTTTATAAGAGGCATGCCTAAATGCTTAATGGTACAGTGTGCTGATGTCTGTAACTTACTTTGAATTGCCTCATGAAATAAAGATGGAATGACAAATGGATACAGGGATATCTGTGATAAAGCCAATATAGCAAAATCTTAATTGTAGGATCCAGGTGGTGAGTATATGCATGTTCACTGTATATCCTTTCAAATTATTTCTAAGTTTGAAAAGTTTCACAGTAAAATACGGGGGAGGGAGGGGATTTAAATTTAAATAAGGCCAAGCAGAATTTCACTCACACACACACACCATAGTCAACTGCTTAAACCAAAGAAAAAACCTTAAATGTACCCAGAAGGGAAAGAAGAACATACCATCATCAAAGGAGCCAATTTTCTATAGCAATAATGGACACCAGACTATAACATCTTTTAAAGTGCTGAAGGAAAATAACTCCCCAAGCATTCCCAGGGGTAAATATATATATATATATATATATATATATATATATATATACATACTTCAAAAATAAAAGTATTTTTTGTAGAACTGACACATTCTAGAATTCATCTAGAAATCCAAAGGACCAGAAACAATCCTTTGAAGAATAAGCAAAAGGACTCATACTATCGATCATGGTAATGACACTGTGATACTGGTATAAGAATAGACAAATGAATAGAACAGAACAAAGAATCCAAAAACAGATACACACATATAAGGTCACCTGGTTTGTGACAAAATTGTCCCTTCCATGTAGTGGAATAATAAGTGGTGCTCAGTTAAGGGATATCCATGTGGAAAAAAATGTACATTAATCCCTAGCTCATACTACACACAAAAATCAATCCCCAAAAAATGGCAGAGCTAAATGTGAAAAGTAAAACAATAGAAGTTTTAAAAGAAAACAAGCAGAAAAAAATCTTAGTGAACTCAGAGTACATGAAGTTCCCTTAAATAGGACACAAACGGTGTTAATTATAAATGAAATTTTTGAGAAATAAAACTATTTTAAAATAAGATTATTATGTATTAAAAGAGTCCACGTACTCACCCAAGGCAGCCTTAAGAGAGTGAAAAGCAAACCACAGAATGGAAGAAGTTATTTTTCTCCTAAAGTTTCATATAGAGAATATATACTTTAAAAACCACAAATGAACAATAAGAAAGCCAAGCAAATAGAAAATTAGGCAAGGGCTTCCCTGGTGGCACAGTGGTTAAGAATCCGCCTGCCAATGCAGGAGACACGGGTTCCAGCCCTGGTCCAGGAAGATCCCACATGCTGCGGAGCAACTAAGCCCGTGTGCCACAACTACTAAGCCTGCGCTCTAGAACCTGCAAACCACAACTACTGAGCCCATGTGCCACAACTACTGAAGCCCACACACCTAGAGCATGTGCTCCGCAACAAGAGAAGCCACGGCAATGAGAAGCCCGCGCACCGCAACGAGGAGTAGCCCCCGCTCGCCACAACTAGAGAAAAGCCCGTGAGCAGCAACGAAGACCCAACGCAGCCAAAAATAAATAAACAAATAAATAAATTTATTAAAAAAAGAAAATTAGGCAAAAGAAACTTCACAAACTAGGACAGCCAAACAGTCAATAAACTTGACTTGGGTGGTGGTTATATGGGTCAGTTCACACTGTAATTTATTAAGCTGTAAACTTAAAATTTGTGTACTGTATCTTATACGTCAACGTAAGTTCACCCCTCCTCCCAAAATGTCTGTATTAACCAATATTAACACAATTTCTAAGATTTCACAGTTTCTACTCCAAAGAATAAAGCAGCACATATACCTAATGTAGGCCACCAGAGAATAATTATCGGAGACTCCTTATCATCTTGTTACCATTATTAATTTCCTTTAAACCATACACTTTTTTTTTAAGTAGCTTCTACTTATAAAATGTCCCAAGACTGTATTGTTTTACATGCATTATGGAGTTTAACCTTCATAAGAACCTTTAAAGTAGCTAATATTATTTTACATGAGTAAACTGAGGTTCCGAAAGGTTAAACAACTTGCTTTAAGGGACACAATAAGTGGCAGAGCTGAAATTATGAACCTGTGAATAAATAATGTGGTATTATTTAGCATCAGACATAAGTATGTTTCATTTGTTTTTTTACTTAAATTCTATCCTTCTTTGAAAACACTTTGTATTTAATGTCTCATATGAACCACTAAAAAGGATAAAGTTTTCTTATAAGCCCTAAAAAAGGAATATCATCATATCCAAAATACTATATCGTGTTTAGAATCTTGTTACTAATTCAATGACATATTAGTCTCTCTGAAGGATTTATATATTAATGAAAAGCAATTTAGAGTAAATAAAATCTTGAAAAGATTCAAATACATTTCTGTCATGTTACATAGCTTCACCATCATATTACTCAAATGAGTTTATTCAATGAGTTTATTCCTTCTAAATACTTCTAACACTATTTTGTTTGAAAATGATATCCTGTTTCCAGATGACTTTTGCAGTCACTGATTGTCGATTTCTTCCATTATGTTTTCCCATTTACAGAGAAGCTATATCCTTAGATTCAGAGAATAATTTATTATTACTTTGTTATTACTCAAAATCTATAAATACACCCCATTACATACATGTAAAAGAGTTATTTATAAATGTTGATATGCCAAATCTCATTTAGGCATATTGCATTTCACTAGTCTCTTCTATAAAGTAAGTTGGACTAAATGCCTATGTAGCTGTTTCCACCTCTAACTATTTGCTTGTACATCCAACATCCTTAATACAAATATTTTTATCTTTAGGAACTGTTGATGATTAACTTAGCCTTACAGGAAGGAAAGGAAAAAATCCACGTTTATTTTATAATGCCAGAGAGCATTCCGCTACAATATGAAACAGCTCCTTACCACAGAGAGACTCCTGACATAACAGATATACAGGGCTAGTGTTATCAGAGGGTGTACGATAAAAACTATTGAAAGTTACCAAATGCTTCCTAAGTACAACATTTTACCCACACATTTTTAAGTATTCTAATCCCTTTTTTTGATTACTTTATCAGCCTTTTCCAATTGTATACAACTATTTCAAGGACAAAGGCATGCTATAATCTTGATGCCACCACAATTAGGTTTCCAAAAGGTCATTAGTTTGTGACATTTGCTGATCAGAACTGAAGGGGTAAAAAAGAGCAAAGTAGTTAAAAAAAAAAAAGTCTTCTAATACATCTGTGTGTGCACACATCTGTGATCTCTCAAACCAATCCATAACACACCTCTAACAATGCAGGATAAGAAGAGTAAAAGGCAGACACTATAGGTTAAAAAATCAATTACTAATCTAGTACAGAAGGCCAGACCAGAACAAGGCGGTGAGAAGAGCATGGCAAAATTTACATATGAGGATATTTCAGAGGTAAAATCAATAGGATCTGGTCATACAATGATTAGATACATAGCACAGAAACAGCCAACACTAAATAACAAAGGAAATGGTTCCTTTAATAATTTTGATATGTAATATGGGAGGATGAGAAAACTTTGGGAGAAAGATGAATCATTTGAACATGAGTTAGTAACATCCAGAGACTGCCCAAGGAGATAACTGGAAACAAACTAGGTGTTCAAAGGGAGAGCAGGGCTACAAGAAGGTATTTGAAAATTTACGATATTAAGCAAACAAACTGAAGTCATGGGAGAGAGTAAGATCTCCAAGAGGCAACTATATTGAATGAGAAAGGGGCCGAAACTGAACCCTGAAGAATGTACTCATTTAAGAGGTGAAAAAAAGAACAAGAAAGTTTGTCAGAGAAGTGAAAGGATCTGAGGGTATAGTGTTTAGGAAACCAGTACAGAACATTTCAATAAAATAAAGCACTAACAGCAGTGAAAGACAGAGGTCCAGCCAAATGTGGACTCAAAAAAAAAAAAAATCTACCAAATTTGATAATTAACAAACCAGTCATCGGTGTCCTTCAGCAGAGGAGTTTCAGGAAGATGAGGGGAAATCTCTGAAGAAGGAGCATGGTAAAATGGATAGACTGAACTGAGCTCAAATCACAGCTCTGCAATTAGCTGTGTACCACTGCGCAAGTTGCTTAACGTATCTGAATCTCAAATTCCCCAGTTGTCAAATAAAGACAGTACTACCACTTATCATGGTTGCTATAAGGGTAAAGGGTAATTATGAAAAGTTTCTGGCACAGTGGCTGGTACTAAGCAGTCAATAAATGCTGCTTTTATATGAACTCTGTTTACTTTTACATTCTCATTCCCCACATAAAAGAGTATCTACCAGTACAATGTGTGACAGAGAAGACAGATGTAAAACTTTTTAAAATGTAATGAAGAGGGCTTTGCTGGTGGCGCAGTGGTTGAGAGTCCGCCTGCCGATGCAGGGGACACGGGTTCGTGCCCCGGTCCGGGAAGATCCCACATGCCGCGGAGCAGCTAGGCCCGTGAGCCGTGGCCGCTGAGCCTGCGTGTTCAGAGCCTGTGCTTCGCAACAGGAAAGGCCACAGCAGTGAGAGGCCCGCGTACCGCAAAAAAAAAAAAAAAAAAAAAATGTAATGAAGAGTGAAGATAAAATTTAAATGCTTTTGCTTTTTGCCTATTTACAGCCACCAATTTGAAAAACCAGAAATACCCTTGTGATGACAAGAATGTGAGGAAAAGGACATGTTCACACATTATTGGTAAGACTGTGCACTGGAATGGTACAACATTTCTGAAAGGAAATTGGCAGTGCCCAGCAGCACAACGTACATATCCTTTGACCCAACAATCCTCCTTCTAGAAATGTTGTGGAAATGTACCTTCAAGTGTCCAAGGACTTCCAGAAGGTTCCTGGTAGCATTATCAGAAAACAAATGAAATGTACATCATAGAGAAATGTTTAAAGAATAAAACATATAAAAATTATAAAGCAGAGTCACAATAAAGGGGAAAACTGTTCCTGTTTTGCTTCTTAGCCTTCTGTATTATTGAATTTTTTCTGACAGTGAGCATCCATAACTATTATAATTCTAAAAACATTAAATCAAATAAATTTTAATTAGTACACTGGTTTTAGATAAATATATTAAAAACTTTTTGTAATTCACTGTTCTATCAAAAACACACACACACACATTTGTTCTTTTTAATGTCAAAGTTTAGCACATATTAAATTCTCTCCTAAGTAATACAATCTTGCCACACCAACTGATGACTAAATTATTCACTGGCCACTGAACTGGCACTCTTCCGTGGCAGCAAGCACTCTGTTAATAACATCCAGGGTGCTGAATTCCATTCACGGGAAAATGCTGAAGACTCAGAAACAAACAGGCACATGCATTCTGAGGTGTGTGGGGTCAGGACCAACATCTAATCCATGACATCATTACATTCTATTACAGTACATTCATGACACTATATACACCTTTGAAACAAAGCTATATAGCACAAGGGGAAAAACTGATAACCTTAGAAATTACAGGCTTTTATTCAACTTAATTTTAAAAACCATCACGAAAGTTTTCTTTTTAACCTGTTATACTGTTAGCTATTTCTATTTCTATATAACTACTATATTCAATTCTAGAATAGTCATTCCAATCTGACATAAAATTACTGATTAGCCGTTCATATGGCATTACATTTATTACGTATTTTACATCTAAAATCAACAGAATTAACAAACTCACTGTGACCAAGCTTTTACAAAACGATTTTGTCCTACGCCGTACTAGTATTACTTAGCATTTATGTACTGTTATCTTATAACTTAACATCACACCTATACAGCAAGAGGATCATAATACAGCTTTAAACCATCAATGTGCAAATATATAAAGTTAAGTAGCCTCCTCACGAGTCACATATACTAAGTAAATCAGTACTAGAATTAGGGTTAAAATTCAGAATTCCTAGTCTGCTAGTTCTACCCAAATCCTATGATATTTTTCACGTTGTTTCTTTTTCATTATTACTGAAATCATTTGTGAAATCATAAGCACTGATTTGTCATTATATAAAAGAATTAAGAGATTATCTTAGAAGAGTTTATTAGGGAGAATAAAGTATGGGCTCTTCAAAATACAGGAAATGATTATATGGGAAATGCCATATTATTTTTCATTTCATTTCAGGAAGGATGAAGGGAAGTAAGGAGAAAATTGGGAAGAAATGAAATTAGAAGTTACAAGTGCCTAGGCACAAAGAACTGAAGGGGGTCTTAAATAACCTTTACAGGATTTAATACTTAGAATATCTAGATTAATTCCAAAGCTGTTTCCAAACGGACAGAATTTAGTACAAGGCAAAGTAGTCGTATTCTCTTTTCTCTCCTTCTTTCACTTCTCTTTAAGTACCTAAGGAACTAAACTAAGTAGTTTAGTTCCTTAGGTACTTAAAGAGACCTTATCTAAACTATAGTCCCTTGGCACAGACAGCCCAAGGACAGTCCTCTAAGCAAGATACTAATACACTTTGTTCTAAATTGGGTCTTCGTTGCTGCACAGGGACTTTCTCTAGTTGTGGTGAGCAGGGGCTACTCTTCGTTGCAGTGCACGGGCTTCTCATTGCGGTGGCTTCTCTTGTTGCAGAGCACAGGCTCTAGGTGCGTGGGCTTCAGTAGTTCAGTAGTTGTGGCATGCGGGTTCAGGAGTTGTGGCTCACAGGCTCTAGAGCGCAGGCTCAGTAGTTGTGGCGCACGGGCTCAGTTGCTCCGCAGCATGTGGGATCTTCCCAGACCAGGGCTCGAACCCGTGTCCCCTGTACTGGCAAGTGGATTCTCTCTTTTTTTAAAAAAAATAAATTTATTTATTTATTTATTTCTGGCTATGTTGGGTCTCCCTTGCTGCACACAGGCTTTCTCTAGTTGTGGCGAGTGGGGGCTACTCTCCGCTGCAGTGCGCGGGCTTCTCACTGCGGTGGCTTCTCTTGTTGTGGAGCACGGGCTCTAGGTGCACGGGCTTCAGTAGTTGTGGTACACGGGCTCAGTAGTCATGGTGCATGGGCTTAGTTGCTCTGTGGCACGTTGGATCTTCCCGGACCAGAGGTCAAACCCATGTCCCATGCATTGGCAGGTGGATTCTTAACCACTGCACCACCAGGGAAGCCTTAGTTCAGGATTTTAAACTGAGATATATTTATGTTCCTCAGATAAACTACATGTATCTAGTCCACTTGTTAATCAAGTTTCTTATGGTTAGCAGAATCAGTTACTTTATGTAAGTGGGGGTGAGTCTATGTTAGAATTCTAGTTACCAAAAGGGAAATTTTTTTAACAGTGAAAGATGCCTGAAAACAAAGAGGCCTACTTCATGTAATTCCCAAAAAAATTTCCCTTGATATAAACTTAAAGAAAAGACTACATAGAGAAGAATAAACTCATGGCCTCAGAACAGTCTAGACATCTAAAAGAGGTCTATGAACTTCTGTATCTGTTTCTATAATATACCTGTAATTACCCCAGAAAAGTATTTATTTCTTAAAATTTAAGACCACAAAAAAGTGACATCACAAAAAGATTATACTTATCCTACTATATGAAATACTCCCACACACCTTAAGTACCCATGGGTATAAGCAGGACCTAGTTTTAAAAGGGAAGTCTCCTGTGATTACTGAAAAGAGCTCAGGGTGAGGTTGGACAAATAAATGTGTTAGGATACTATTAAAAGTTATGCATGTATGGGTAGGGGATTGTATAAGAAGATAACAAAAGTCCCTTCCAACTTTAAAATTTTGAGTCTATGTTCCAGTAATTCACAATAAGAGTAAGTATTTCCTAATTAAGGCTCAGTGAGTGCCTATTCCACATATAAATACCCTACTATGCTAAATATAGCTCAGAAGGAATGACTACAGGGTAGTTCAGGAAAAGACCATCCAGGAGGTAACATCTAAGTTAAGCCTTGAAGGATGAATACAATTTTCTTAGGAAGAACAGAGAAGGATATTCAGGCCTAGACAAAGGAATAGGAGTGAAAAGTACACAGCATGTTCAGAAAGTATTACTAGGCAAGGGATGCTCTGAGGGTAAATTGTACTATAAAGCTGAAAAGGAAAGATGAATCAAAATGTTAACATAGACAAAATGCATTATGTATTGACTATACCCACTGGTCAATCTACATCCTTAAATTCTGACATATATTAAAGGTAGTTTTAACATTGAAATTCTCAATATGTATTTCTATAACTATGTATGGGGACAGATGTTAACTAGACTTACTGTGGTGATCATTTCACAACATATACAAATATTGAACCATTATGTTGTACACCTGAAACTAATATAATATTATGTGTCAATTATACATCAATAAAAAAATTCTCAATGTGACCTCAAATTTGGGGGAAAATGATGATATAAATAAAAACAATTCAAGGGACCCCAAATATTCATCTCTGAAAAAGAACAAAGTTGGAGGGCTCACACTTCCTGATCTCAAAACTTATTACAAAAGCTACGGTAGAGCTTCCCTGGTGGCGCAGTGGTTGGGAGTCCGCCTGTCGATGCAGGGGACACGGGTTCGTGCCCTGGTCTGGGAGGATCCCACATGCCGCAGAGCGGCTGGGCCCGTGAGCCATGGCCACTGAGCCTGCGTGTCCGGAGCCTGTGCTCTGCAACAGGAGTGGCCACAACAGTAAGAGGCCCACGTACCGCAAAAAAAAAAAAAAAAAAAGCCACTCTCTAGGAAACTACCAGTATATTCCATGGATATTAAGAACTATGATAATTATTTTTGGCATTTAATTTGAAAGTGTTTAAGACCTAATTGCATTTATTTACTTTTTATTATAGAAAATTTCAAATACGTACAGTTGAACCACCATCTACCAACCACCCAGTTTCAAAAATTACCAGTGCATCAACAAAAAGACTCTAAAATTATAACGGCTACCCACTAGGTAGTAGTTGGAAAATCCCAGGTATATTACATTTATAAATACTTCAACAGGGGACTTCCCTGGCAGTCCAGTAGTTAAGACTCCGAACTCCCAATTCAGGTCCCTGAATCGGGGACCATTCGGGTTCGGTCCCTGGTCGGGGAACTAGGAACTCACATGCTGCATGGGGCAGGCAAAAAAAAAAAAAATTAACTTTTTTGGGGGGGCAGGAGGGCTGTGTTGGGTGTTAGCTGCAACATGCAGGAATCTTTGTTGTGTTGCACGGGCTTCTCTCTAGTTGTGGCGTGCTGGGCGTTTGTTTGTTTGTTCTCTCTAGTTGTGGCACGCAGGCTCCAGAGCGCGTGGGCTCTGTAGTTTGCAGCACGTGGGCTCTCTCGTTGAGGTGCAAGGGCTCGGTAGTTGTGGCACGCAACGTTAGTTGCCCTGCAGCATGTGGGATCTTAGTTCCCCAACCAGGGATCAAACCTGCGTCCCCTGCATTGGAAGGTGGATTCTTTATCACTGGACCATGGGAAGTCCCAGAAAATTTTTTTTAAAAATACCTCAACAGGGGCTTCCCTGGTGGCGCAGTGGTTGAGAGTCCACCTGCCGATGCAGGGGACATGAGTTCGTGCCCCGGTCTGGGAGGATCCCACATGCCGCGGAGCGGCTGGGCCCATGAGCCATGGCCGCTGAGCCTGCGCGTCCGGAGCCTGTGCTCCGCAACAGGAGAGGCCACAACAGTGAGAGGCCCGCGTACCGCAAAAAAAAAAAAAAAAAAAAAAAAAAAACCTCAACATATAAAACTTTAAGAGGTACTTTAATAATAATAACCACAATTCTATTATCACACATTAAAAAATGCAGTAATTCCTTAATATCGTCTGACATCCCATTTTTCTCTACTGCCTTATAACTGTCTCTTTACAGTTGATGTGTTCAATTAGTATTTAAATGGAGGTCACACATGAAATTTCTATTTAAATAGTTTCATAGAGTAAGATTACTCTACAGAAACTTATACTGACAAAAAAAAAGTCCAAAGATATACAGTTAACCAAATGCAAATTGCAAAACAATGTATTCTGTGACACTGTTTTTGTTTAAATATTTTTCTTAATATATGATAAGAAAAAGTAGTCATTTCTAGGGGATAAACAATAACCATTGATTTGGGGGAATTATAAAAACAGCCTAAAATAACTTTAAAAACAAAATGTCATGATTTAGCTTAAAAATTTTTAAAGGCTATTACTTCACTTCCTCTGATTCAGGCAGTCATGTCTAGTAGAGCTTTCCAGGTTAAGTGTATATATATAGAAATATACTCTGAATCATAATGACATTCCTATTTGACAAATGAGAAAGCTGAGGCCATGGAAGTCAGGTGTTTGTCTAAACTCACACACAATTTAAGTCAACAAATATCAACCATAACAAAGCATCTATCTCAAGGGAAAAAAATTAATTCTAGTAAAAAACAAAATAGACACATTAATACTAAAACGTATCTCAAATCTATCGATTTCTTTCCACTGGCACCACCTCTTCTCTGTGGATTGATTACTTTAATGCCTCCTTCCTAATGGTTTTTCTACTCCTACTTTCATTCTTGTCCCCTTCCCCCTTGAAAGAGCAGCCAGAGAGATAAAGACATAAACCATATTGTGGCTACCCTCCAACCTCAATCACACCTCTACTACTATACCCACTCCAACAGGCTGAAGTCTCATTGGCAGGCTTTCGGATTCTTTATCTAACCAAGCTCTTTCTAATCTCAGAGCCTTCACGTGTGCTCTTTCCTCTGTCTAGGTCTCTCATTCCAACCACGGTGGATGTCAGGCTCCCATCAGATCTTAGTTTAATATATCATGTCCTTAGAGCTTTTTCCCTGTCCACCCAATCTAAAGTAGGTCCCTACAACTGATTAGCTATTTGGAAAAAGAACATTAGATCCACACCTCACACCAATTACAAGAATAAACTCGAAACGGATTAGAGATCTAAATGCTAAAAAACTATCTCAATAAGTACTAGAAGAAAAGAGGGCAAATGCCTCTTTAAACTTGGTGTACAAAAAAGGTTTTCTAACTATGATTTAAAATCCAGAAGCAATAAAAGATTGATAAAATTGACCACACACACACACACACAAAATTTTCACAAGGCAAAAAACATAAAAAATGAAAAAAAAGGGCAACATATATCATACATAAAGAGCTAATATCCCTCATATATAAAGAAATCTTAAAATCTGAGGGACAAAGGACCAAATGCTTGATAGAAAAATGGGCAAATGATATGAATAGGCAATTCACAAACATACACACACATACACACACACACCCTATAATTTTAAAATGATCCTTAAACATGAGATATTTAACTTCACTCATAAGACACATGCAAATTAATACCCCAAATATACCACGCTTGGCAAAATTTTAAAAGAATGACAAGATATTCTGTTGGCAAGGCAATAGAGAAGCAGGCACTATCATACATTGTTGATTAGAATGCAAATTTATACAGTCCTTACTGAAAAGAATTTGGCAATATTTAACAAAACTACACGTGTATTTACCTTTTGACTAATTCCACTTCTGGAAATTTACCTTGAAGATGCAATTCCAACAAGACAAAAATACATATGTACAGAGTTATTCTTTGCAATTGTTTGTAATTGGGATACACAATAGTTAGAAAAATGGTTAGGAATTCCCTGGAAGTCCAGTGGTTAGGACTTTGTGCTCTCACTGCTGAGGGCCCAGGTTCAATCCCTGATCAGGGAACTAGGATCCCACAAGTCGTGTGGTGCAGCCAAAAAAAAAAAGAAAAAAGAAAAATGGCTAAATAAACTATGGTAATACACACAATAAAGGGTATTAAGCAGCAAAACAGAAAGAGAAAGATCTCTGTGAAATGACATGAAGCGATTTCCAGGAAACACTGTTAAGGGAAAATAGCCAAGCGCAAACAGGTATCTACAGTATGTTATCTTTCTTATAAAAGGGGAACTGAGACATTTGTCTGCTTACTTGCACCCGCTGCCAAACACATACACATACACACACACACACACACACACCACAGAATAAATTAAAAAATCAATGATTATGATTACCAAAAGGGGTTGGGTAGGAATGAGGTAGAAAGAATGAGGGGAGTCACGGAAGAGGGGGCATGACACTTCTGAGATAATATTTTAATATTGTTCTGATTTTCAGAACTATGTTAATGTTTCAAATAGTCAAATAAATAAACAAGGATATAAAGGACCCAAAATGGAATACAATGCAATGAACTTAATTATATTTCAAATAAATAATAATCACATTGAAGATGGGGGAAAGGGGAGTTGAGGAAGAACTAACCTAACTAACTTTGGAACCCAGTACTTTGAAGACATCCTCCAAGTCTAAGGCTAAAGAATAAAACAACTATAAATAAATGCATACTCTGGCTAGTAAGTTAGCAGTGGTATGGGTTAGCAATTCCAAAACTACTTGAAGTGTATTCTAGAATTGAGCAAAGAAGTAACATTGTGGATAATGAGAGCCAAGTTTCTTCATGTCAGAGAAGAGATCATAAATAAAGGAAGAAGACAGAATGAACTCTGAGGTGTCAGAACTAAACATGTCAGTATGAATTCATTGTTTTAATATATAAAGATAGATAAAGAATTACATATACACACAAAGACAGACAAACACACACACACACACACACACACATCTTCTAGCTTTGCCACTCAAAGGACCTAAAAGCAATAACACCCTAGTACCAATGAGCACATCTGGGACTAGCATCCAGATCTTGTTTCCTAAATACCATTATCTCCAATAACAGGAACCAACGGTCCTTAGAAAAATGGCCAATACCAAGCATGGAGCAGGAAAAGTACAAAGTAAGCCTGGAACATCTTGTGCTGTCAGCAAGTAAGCTCTCAAGGAAGGATAGGGCCATGTTGAAGGGATACAGGAGCAAGCTTAAAAAGGCTCTTCTTACTAGACAGTTTAGGACAATTGTGCGGTAAAACAAATGACAAGTAATAGATTATAACCCACTGAATATGAATCTGTAAGTCTATACAACAACAAACAGAGTGAAGGAAAGCTCTTCCTTCCAGGAGAATTCCTTACAGAGGAATGATAATGATAAAGTTAGAAAATCATCATTTTGCAACCCCACACTTAATAACTGTTAAAGGCCATATTCATCAATGGATGCTAAAATTGGTCTGTGAAAATAAGATGAGAAACAGTATATATGAATAGTCTCAAAGTACCTCTCCACAAGATACTTATTAATTACAAAGAAAAAACGTTATAGTAGAAAAGTCTGAAAGTCACCACCTCAGTCAAGTGATCAAAGTTAACATTACTAGTAATGGGACGAACTGACAACATGTGCCTCCCGATATGTGAGAACAAAACATCACTTCTGTAAGTTAAAACACATAACACGAAAACATCAGACAAACCCAAACTACGGAAGTTCTAAAAAATAATTGGCCAGTACTCTTCAAAAGTGTCAGGATCATGAAAGGTAAAGAAAATAAGGAGCTAATCCAGATAAGAGGACACTAGAGAGACATACGTGGCAAATAACGCAACGTGTGATTTTTTTTTACATTGAGATATAGTTGATGTACAATAGTATATACAGGTGTATAACATAGTGATGCACAATTTTTAAAGGTTATATTCAATTTATACTTATTATAAACTACTGGCTAAATATCACTGATGAACATAGATGCAAAAATCCTCAACAAAATACTAGCAAACAGAATCCAACAGCACATTAAAAGGATCATACACCATGATCAAGTGGGGTTTATTCCAGGAATGCAAGGATTCTTCAATATACGCAAATCAATCAATGTGATACACCATATTAACAAGTTGAAGGAGAAAAACCATATGATCATCTCAATAGATGCAGAGAAAGCTTTCGACAAAATTCAACACCCATTTATGATAAAAACCCTGCAGAAAGTAGGCATAGAGGGAACTTTCCTCAACATAATAAAGGCCATATATGACAAACCCACAGCCAACATTGTCCTCAATGGTGAAAAACTGAAACCATTTCTACTAGCATCAGGAACAAGACAAGGCTGCCCACTCTCACCACTCTTATTCAACATAGTTTTGGAAGTTTTAGCCACAGCAATCAGAGAAGAAAAGGAATCCAAATTGGAAAAGAAGAAGTAAAGTTGTCACTGTTTGCAGATGACATGATACTATACATAGAGAATCCTAAAAATGCTACCGAAAAACTACTAGAGCTAATCAATGAATTTGGTAAAGTAGCAGGATACAAAATTAATGTACAGAAATCTCTGGCATTCCTGTACACTGATGAAAAATCTGAAAATGAAATCAAGAAAACACTCCCATTTACCATTGCAACAAAAAGAATAAAATATCTAGGAATAAACCTACCTAAGGAGACAAAAGACCTGTATGCAGAAAATTATAAGACACTGATGAAAGAAATTAAAGATGATAGAAATAGATGGAGAGATATACCATGCTCCTGGATTGGAAGAATCAATATTGTGAAAATGACTCTACTACCCAAAGCAATCTACAGATTCAATGCAATCCCTATCAAACTACCACTGGCATTTTTCACAGAACTAGAACAAAAAATTTCACAGTTTGTTTGGAAACACAAAAGACCCCGAATAGCCAAAGCAATCTTGAGAACAAAAAATGGAGCTGGAGGAATCAGGCTCCCTGACTTCAGACTATACTACAAAGCTACAGTAATCAAGACAGTATGGTACTGGCACAAAAACAGAGATATAGATCAACGGAACAGGATAGAAAGCCCAGAGATAAACCCACACACATATGGTCACCTTATCTTTGATAAAGGAGGCAAGAATATACAGTGGAGAAAAGACAGCCTCTTCAATAAGTGGTGCTGGGAAAACTGGACAGGGACATGTAAAAGTATGAGGTTACAACACTCCCTAACACCATACACAAAAATAAGCTCAAAATGGATTAAAGACCTAAATGTAAGGCCAGAAACTATCAAACTCTTAGAGGAAAACATAGGTAGAACACTCTATGACATAAATCACAGCAAGATCCTTTTGGACCCACCTCCTAGAGAAATGGAAATAAAAACAAAGATAAACAAATGGGACCTAATGAAACTTCAAAGCTTTTGCACAGCAAAGAAAACCATAAACAAGACCAAAAGACAACCCTCAGAATGGGAGAAAATATTTGCAAATGAAGCAACTGACAAAGGATTAATCTCCAAAATTTATAAACAGCTCATGCAGCTCAATAGCAAAAAAAACAAACAACCCAATCCAAAAATGGGCAGAAGACTTAAATAGGCATTTCTCCAAAGAAGATATACAGACTTCCAACAAACACATGAAAGAATGCTCGACATCATTAATCATTAGAGAAATGCAAATCAAAACTACAATGAGATATCATCTCACACCAGTCAGAATGGCCATCATCAAGAAATCTAGAAACAATAAATGCTGGAGAGGGTGTGGAGAAAAGGGAACACTCTTGCACTGCTGGTGGGAATGTGAATTGGTACAGCCACTATGGAGAACAGCATGGAGGTTCCTTAAAAAACTACAAATAGAACTACCATATGATCCAGCAATCCCACTACAAGGCATATACCCTGAGAAAACCATAATTCAAAAAGAGACATGTACCAAAATGTTCATTGCAGCTCTATTCACAATAGCCCGGAGCTGGAAACAACCTAAGTGTCCATCATCGGATGAATGGATAAAGAAGATGTGGCACATATATACAATGGAATATTACTCAGCCATAAAAAGAAACGAAACTGAGCTATTTGTAATGAGGTGGATAGACCTAGAGTCTGTCATACAGAGTGAAGTAAGTCAGATAGAGAAAGACAAATACCGTATGCTAACACATATATATGGAATTAAAAAAAAAATGTCACGAAGAACCTAGGGGTAAAACGGGAATAAAGACACAGACCTACTTGAGAATGGACTTGAGGATATGGGGAGGGGGAAGGGTAAGCTGTGACAAAGCGAAAGAGAGGCATGGACATATATACACTACCAAATGTAAGGTAGATAGATAGTGGGAAGCAGCCGCATAGCACAGGGAGATCAGTTCGGTGCTTTGTGACCACCTGGAGGGGTGGGATGGGGAGGGTGGGAGGGAGGGAGATGCATGAGGGAAGGGATGTGGGAACAGATGTATATGTATGACTGATTCACTTTGTTATAAAGCAGAAACTAATAAATAAATAAACTACTGGCTATATTCCCTGTGTTCTACAATATATCACTGTATCTTTATTTTATACATAACAGTTTGTTCCTCTTAACCCCCTACCTCTATCTTGCCCCTCCCCCAACCCATCTCCCCAATGGTAATGACCAGTTTGTTCTCTATATCTGTCTGTTTCCTTTTTGTTATATTCACTAGTTTGATTTTTTAGATTTCACATATAAATAAGTGTTATCATACAGTATTGTCTTTCTCTGTCTGACTTATTTCACTTAGCATTATACCCTCTAAGTACATCCGTGTTGTTGCAATGGCAAAGTTTCAGTCTTTTTTATGGCTGAGTAGTATACCACTGTATATATATATATATATATACATATTGCAATGTGTGAACTTGAACTCTGGGCAAGAAAAAAGTCAACAGTAAGACAACTGGCAAAATCTGAATTAAGTCTATAAATAAGCTACTAGTACTAAATTGATTTTCATTTCCTCAAATCAAATAGTACTGAGCAGTTCAAACAGTTCATCAAATCAATAATACTGATATTAACCAATGATGATTCTGATTATTGCACTGGGGTTATGCAAGAGAAATGTCCTTATGTTTAAGAATACTGTGTAGGGCCTCCCTGGTGGCACAGTGGTTGAGAGTCCGCCTGCCGATGCAGGGGATACAGGTTCGTGCCCCGGTCTGGGAGGATCCCATATGCCGCGGAGCAGCTGGGCCCGTGAGCCATGGCCGCTGAGCCTGCGCATCCGGAGCCTGTGCCCCGCAACGGGAGAGTCCACAACATTGAGAGGCCCGCGTACCGCAAAAAAAAAAAAAAAAAAAAAAAAAGAATACTGTGTATTCCTAAACATAAGGACATTTCTCTTATAATTATTTAGAGGTAAAGGGGCTTTACATCTAAAACTTGCTCTCCAACACTGTAACAACAGAAAAAATATACCTGTGTATCTGTATGTGTACACACACAGAAAAAGAATGAGTGATATGGGCTTCCCTGGTGGCACAGTGGTTAAGAATCCACCTGCCAATGTAGGGGACACGGGTTTGAGCCCTGGTCCGGGAAGATCCCGCATGCTGCGGAGCAACTAAGCCTGTGTGCCACCACTACTGAGCCTGCACTCTAGAGCCTGTAAGTCACAACTACTGAGCCCGCGTGCCACAACTACTGAAGCCTGCGTGCCTAGAGCCCGTGCTCCGCAACAAGAGAAGCTACTGCAATGAGAAGCTTGCACACCACAATGAAGAGTAGCCCCCGCTTGCTGCCACAACTAGAGGAAGCCCTTGCACAGCAACGAAGAAGGGAGGGAGGAAAGGAAGGAAGGGAGGGGGGAGGGGGAGGGAAGGAAGGGGGGGAAGGAAGGGAGGGGGAGGGGGGGAAGGAAGGGAGGGGGAGGGGGGAAGGAGGGGGGAAGGAAGGGAGGGGGAGGGGAGGGGAGGGAGGGGAGGGAGGGGGAGGGGAGGGAGGGGAGGGAGGGGGAGGGGAGGGAGGGGGAGGGGAGGGGGAGGGGAGGGAGGGGAGGGGAAGGGGAGGGGAGGGAGGGAGGGGAGGGAGGGAGGGGGAGGGGAGGGAGGGGGAGGGGGAGGGAGGGAGGGAGGGAGGGGGAGGGGAGGGGGAGGGGAGGGGGAGGGGGAGGGGGAGGGGGAGGGGAGGGGAGGAAGGGGGGAAGGAAGGGGGGAAGGAAGGGGGGAAGGAAGGGGGGAAGGAAGGGGGGAAGGAAGGGGGGAAGGAAAGAAAAGAATGAGTGATAAAACTAGGGTGGTAAAATGCTTATATTTGGAGAATCTGCATATAATTCTTTGTACTATTTTTGCAACTTTTTTATGTCTAAAATTATTACAAAGTAAGAAGTTAAAAAACAAGATAAAACAAAAAAAGTAAGTATCCTGTTAGTCTCTCTCCCTGTTCTTTTCCCATTACTTTTTGGTTATCTACACATTAGATTGTAAACATCATAATGGTAGGGTCTATATTTTTGCTCCTCAATGTATAACCAGCACCCAGCACAATATTTTACACTTTGTAGGCACTAAATATTTTGAATGAAAGACTTAATCATGGGGCTATATTAGAGTTTTCTATTCACATATCTTTTCACTGAGGTCTCCATCAACTGATGAATGGATACATAAAATGTGGTATATCTATACAATGGAATTATTTGGCAACAACAACAAAAAAAGTGAAGTGTTGATACATGCTACAACATAGATGAATCTTGAAAACATTACACTAATTGGAAAAAAGCCAGTTAAAACAGACAACATAGGGGCTTCCCCGGTGGCGCAGTGGTTGAGAGTCCGCCTCCCGATGCAGGGGACACGGGTTTGTGCCCCGGTCCGGGAAGATCCCACATGCCACGGAGAGGCTGGGCCCGTGAGCCATGGCCGCTGGGCCTGCACGTCCGGAGCCTGTGCTCCGCAACGGGAGAGGCCACAACAGTGAGAGGCCTGCGTACCGCAAAAGAAAAAAAAAAGAAACATACTGTATGATTACATTCATGAAATGTTTGGAAAATGCAAATCTGTAGGGACAGAAAGTGGATTTTTTGTTGCCTAGGGCTAGAGGTGGGAAGATTGTGGAAAGATGGCTAAAGAGTGCTGGGGAGCAGGGATCGGGATTCTTGAGGGGTAAGGAAAATGTTCTAAAATTGTGGTGATGGTGCATAACTGTGAATACACTAAAAGACAATGAATTGTACACTTTAAATGGGTAAAATTCATAGCATGTGATTACAGCTCAATAAAGGTGTTTTTTTTAAAAAAAAACTTTAAGAGCTCTGTCAAAATTTTTATTTGAAGGCCTGATATAGTAGTAATCTATGACTGTGACCACAATGTATGGCACTGAAAACCACTTCATTATAGACTTTTGGAATCTTCTGTTAAAACTTCTGTTAAAACTAAACCCAGCTGACAACTTTTTGTCTAATAAAGATTCCTAAGCAAAAACAACTTTTATGATACAGAGAAGAAGCAGCCAGCAATTTCAGCCAATACTGAGCTCTAAGGTAAGGGTGAGTTTGTGAGAGAACACTCCTTAAGACTAGCCAATCCTGGGAATTCCCTGAAGGTCCAGTGGTTAGGACTTGGCGACGTGGCCTGGGTTTAATCCCTGGTCTGGGAACTAAGATCAGGCAAGCCAAAAACAAAACAAAAAAAGACTAGTCAATACTAAGTCCTTCTCTACTTTCAAGTCTCATTCAAGTCAAGGGTCATCTTTCCCCAGACATCCTCTCTGAACCCTCACATTAGGCTAAGGGCTCTCCTCTGGGTTCCCACAGCACCCTGCACACACTTCCACCCTAGAACTTCTTGAGACAAACTATTTTTCTCCCCCATTAAATGGAAACCATGTTTTATCTGTATCCCTAGCACCTAGCACAGTGCCAGCACACAAAAAGGGCTCAACAAAAATTGTGTTAATCTTGCGTTGTAAACTTGGACCTGTGCGAACTGTATAAGCCTCAGTTTTCTATTTGTTAAATAGGAATTCCACCAAGCGTCTAAGAACACAGAGATTGAGACATGAGGAACAAACTAGGAATTATATGTAGAAGCACTTGAAAAAAGGATGCAGTATACATACACAATCTTCTGTTATTATAAAGTACCCTATATAAAATACTAGTTATTTTTTTATGGGTCATTCTGTGTGCCTTAACTTTGTTACAGGAACTTTGTCTTTGATACTTCAGGGTCTAAAAAGGCAGGAGGGGCTGGGAGTGTCCTAAACCAAAACTGATAAGCCTGAATTGTTTTTTACCATTACATATCTCTTTGTCAACTGTCACATGGAAAAGAGCAGCATTTACTTCAACAACAACTAATGCTAAAAATAAGTAGCAAAGAATACAACCGCTATACAGGTTACTTTCCAGCCCACTTTCCTGTCTCTATGCTCTGAAATGACTCAGAACCACAGGCTAAAATTCTATATTTAAAAAAGAAGAAAAAGATATTTATGACCTGAATGTTGCCACCACACCTCATAAATACAGCACCTTCTGCTGCTAAAACCTTTTATGCATTCAAGAGCCCTACGTGTTCTTGACAGAAACCATACTCAGGCAGCTGAATTTAGAACATGCTGACCTTGAGCAAATCAATGCCCTTAGCATGTACTTCTGGCTTATATCACTACAAGAGCTAGACAGCCTCACCATCTATAGCAGTCAACAATTTCTGGCCACAATCCACTGTCTATTTTAAGATATCCCTACTATGTTTCTGTGTTGCACAGTTCAAAAAAATAGAGTAACACATGAATCTGTGTTTAAATGCAAATCGTTTACTTTGGAACCTGGGCTATGTGTATTCCCACTGTGATTAGCTCAAAAATATTTAATTTGGTAAGTTTCACTTCCTGCTTTTTTTTTTTTAGCAATTAAAAAAATTTTTTTTCTCTTTTTTAAATTTATTTATTTTTTAGCTGCGTTGGGTCTTCCTTGCTCCACGTGGACTTTCTCTAGTTGCAGCGAGCGGGGGCTACTCTTCATTGCGGTACACAGGCTTCTCATTGCGGTGGCTTCTCTTGTTGCGGAGCACAGGCCCTAGAGCACACAGGCTTCGGTAGTTGTGGCACGTGGACTCAGTAGTTGTGGCTCTCAGGCTCTAGGGCGCAAACTCAGTAGTTGTGGCGTGCAGGCTTAGTTGCTCCACGGCATGTGGGATCTTCCCAGACCAGGCCTCGAACCCGTGTCCCCTGCATTGGCAGGCAGATTCTTAACCACTGCACCACCAGGGAAGTCCCTCATTTTTTAAATACAATCTATTTTAAACAAAGAGTAAAAAAAAAAAAATCAAGTATGAGACACTTCTGATTATTGCCTAATCAGGTTTATAACAAAAACTAAGGCAGAGGGACTTTCCTGGTGGTCCAGTGGTTGAGAATCTGCCTTCCAATGCACGGGACTGGGTTCGATCCCTGGTCAGAGAACTAAGATCCCACATGCCATGGGGCAACTAAGCCTACGCTGCAACTACTGAGCCCCTGCACCACAACTACAGAGCCCCCACACCCTGGAGCCTGCATGCCACAACTAGAAAGCCCATGCACCGCAAATACTAAGCCTGCACACTCTGGAGCCTGCATGCTGCAACTACTGAGCCCACGCACCACAACTAGAGAGAAGCCTGTGCACTGCAAGGAAAGATCCCGCATGCCGCAACTAAGACCCAATGCAGTGTGATGAATTGGGAGATTGGGATTGACATATATACACTAATATGTATAAAATGGTTAACTAATAAGAACCTGCTGTATAAAAAAATAAATTAAATTCAAAAAAAAGACCCAATGCAGCCTTAAATAAATAGATAAACAAATAAATATTAAAAAAAAAAACTAAGGCAGAATTGACAAAGCTCCAAATAAAAAGTACAAATACTGAAAAATAATGGTTACCTGCTATTTTTATGCA
Organism: Mesoplodon bidens; assembly: GCF_964165515.1. Lineage (NCBI taxonomy): Eukaryota > Metazoa > Chordata > Mammalia > Artiodactyla > Ziphiidae > Mesoplodon > Mesoplodon bidens. The sequence goes on along the minus strand of NC_138164.1, from coordinate 90,948,519 downwards.
AAGTTATACTAGACATTAAAACACTAGCTGAGAACTTCCCTGGTGGTGCAGTGGTTAAGAATCCTCCTGCCAATGCAGGGGACATGGGTTCAAGCCCTGGTCCGGGAAGATCCCACATGCCGCGGAGCAACTAAGCCTGTGTGCCACAACTACTGAGCCTGCGCTCTAGAGCCCACAAGCCACAACTACTGAGCCCACGTGCCACAACTACTGAAGCCCGTGCACCTAGATCCCGTGCTCCACAACAAGAGAAGCCACCGCAATGAGAAACCTGCACACCGCAACAAAGAGTAGCCCCTGCTCACCACAACTAGAGAAAGTCCGTGCACAGCAACAAAGACCCAATGCAGCCAAAAATAAATGAAATAATATAATTTAAAAAAAACTAGCTGATTAAGGGCTATATTACATTTTCACCAATCTACCATAATATTTACAAACTCTTCTAACTCTTGATCCAACTGACATAAACTCCATTTTTAAATTTTTGTTATCCAAGCAACACCAACTACTGTTCTTACATATAAGAGCCTCATTTTTTTTTAATCTAAAAACAGAACCTGTAATTTAGCAACTGTATAGCTTCTGAAATTCAGGTAAATTACTTACTTGAAATGTATGTATAAAAACAAATTAGAAACTACTAGTTGTACTTAGCAATTATTCATAGCTTATTTTTCTATTCCCAAAAGAGGCTAATGTTTGTGCAAAGACCTAATGCTAAAAACCAATATCATAAAATATTTAGTGTCTTAGATTGCTTTTTAAAGGATTTCCTTTACTCTCTTGAAACATTTAATAAACAGGTCATCTCAAGTATAAAAAATAAAGCTCCTTTTTACTCTCATCCACAAGATTTCAAATAACGAAAAGGAGTCTAGGTATCACACATAACTAAACCTGATATGCCGAATAATGCAGGACCAAAATATAATGAAGTCATTTACTAACAAGTGAACTAAAAATAGAGCCCAAGCAGCTGGAGCCTGGGGGTTTATATAATATGCTAGCTGAGTTCTAAAAGCTCCTAAGACAAAATCCACAGAATACAAAGGCAAGAGGGAAACAACACCATTCCTCTCATGCTGTTAAATCAGATATTAAAATAATTTTTCCAGAAAAATATTAACTAAAAGCTAATCTTGTGTTACATTAAATTGAAAAAAAATTGTCAAGAGCACAGAGGATCAAATAAGTCTAATTACAGGAGATGTCAATTAAGACTCACTACAGTGCCACACTACAATACCTTTTAAACCATCTAAAAGGTTTTAAGGGACTTCCCTGGTGGCGCAGTGGTTAACGATGCACCTGCCAATGCAGGGAATGCGGGTTCAATCCCTGGTCCGGGAAGATCCCACATGCCGCGAGCAACTAAGCCCATGTGGCACAACTACTGAGCCTGTGCTCTAGAGCCGAAGAGCCACAACTACTGAGCCCGCACGCCACAACTACTGAAACCTACGCACTCTAAGGCCCGCATACACAACTACTGAGCCCATGTGCTGCAACTACTAAAGCCCGCATGCCTAGAGTCCACGCTCCGCAACAAGAGAAGCCACCTCAATGAGAAGCCCACACACCACAGCGAAGAGCAGCCCCCGCTCGCCTCAACTAGAGAAAAGCCTGCGCACAGCAACAAACCCAACACAGCCAAAAAATAAAAATAAATTAAAAACAGATTTTTTTAACAAATGTTTAAATTTTTTTAAAATAAAAAATAAATTAAAAAATAAATAAAAGGCTTTAAGAACAGTATCTAGCACTCTAATACTAAAAATTATAACATCAGGAATATAAAGGGTAAATTAGGCTATATTCCTAATTCCTAACATATATTTTAGTAAACTTAATTATCACCAAGTGACATAAATGTGGGTTTCCTTCTGATAAACTATTAATGGTAGAACATATGTTTGGAGCTGATTTTTGTAGTAGCTAATTTCTGCTTTATCTTGTCCTGGGTACTAAGGCATATATTTGCAAGAAGCTAATCAGGGTGAGAGGTATAGTACAAAGGCAGATGCAATACCAGAAAATAACTACCCCGTGTTGGGCCTAAATATATAATCCTCACGTTCTAACAATTTCCAACAATAAACTGCATGTGTTCATCTATTTACTAACTTATTAATAATGGCCAATATTGGCAGATCCTATATCTGCCCACTGTGCTGCGGCTCGTGGGGCTCCAGAATACATCAAGATGATAAACTCATTTAGGCTGAAATGAAAAGAATTTCCCAAAATTATAAGACTATGAATCCAGGGACTTCCCTGGTGGTGCAGTGGTTAAGAATCCGCCTGCCAATGCAGAGGACACAGGTTCGAGCCCTGGTCCGGGAAGATGCCACATGCCACCGAGCAACTAAGCCCATGAGCCACAACTACTGAGACTGCACTCTAGAGCCCGCGAGCCACAACTGCTGAGCCCGCATGCCTAGAGCCCGTGCTCTGCAACGAGAGAAGCCACCACAATGGGAAGCCTGCGCACTGCAACGAAGAGTAGCCCCCACTCATCGCAACTAGAGAAAGCCCGCACACAGTAACAAAGACCCAACGCAGCCAAAAATAAATTTTAAAAAAACAGACGATGAATTCAAAAACATTTACAAACTAAAGACAATATTTTGAATCACAGTAATCATTAGCTACCCTCAAGACCATCTATTGTACTCCAGGCTAGCATTAATCATGACACTGTAGTACACAGAAATTATTTTCTTCTTCAAATTCCACCCATAGCACCAACACCAAAACAACATTTACCTAAAGCATATATGGAAAGACCATAATAAAACTTATGAAAAAGTGGCCTGAACATTTGAGGCAGCCATGGAAGTGTGTTTAAATCTTAAAATCACTAATCTGAATTTTTATAACTTTTCTAAATGTTCAGTTACATCAGATGTGTCATTAAAAAGCTAGCTCTCTTAAGTGCTGAAAAATGCCCAAAGATATGTACAAAAATTACTATAAACCTTTTCTCAATATTTAGACTTCTGTTTAATCATCACTGATCACCTATCATTCCTTCAGGTTCTCTATTAACAATAAAAATAACCAATGTCGGGCTTCCCTGGTGGCACAGTGGTTGAGAGTCCGCCTGCCGATGCAGGGGACACAGGTTCGTGCCCCAGTCCGGGAAGATTCCGTGGCCGCTGAGCCTGCGCATCCGGAGCCTGTGCTCCGCAACGGGAGAGGCCACAACAGTGAGAGGCCCGCGTACCGCCAAAAAAAAAAAAAATAAAAAATAACCAATGTCTTTAACACAGAACTTTGCAGTAGGAATTTCTATTCTGCTTGAGCAGATTTTATGCCCAAATTTTTTTCTTTTTAATATGAGTTCACTTGTTCCCTCTGTCCTTTGTTTCTTTTCCTGCCTTCTCTTGTGTTTTTTGGGGTTTTCGTTACATCGTTTTTGGAGTATAATTGCTTTACAATGTTGTGTTAGTTTTTACTGTACAACAAAGTGAATCAGCTATATGTATACATATATCCCCATATCCCCTCCCTCTTGTGTCTCCCTCCCACACTCCCTATCCCACCCCTCTAGGTGGTCACAAGCTGATCTCCCTGTGCTATGCAGCTGCTTCCCACTAGCTATCTATTTTATGTTTGGTAGTGTATATATGTCCATGCCACTCTCTCACTTCGTCCCAGCTTCCCCTTCCCCACCTGTGTCTTCAAGTCCATTCTCTACGTCTGCATCTTTATTCCTGTCCTGCCCCTAGGTTCTTCAGAACCTTTTGTTTTTTTAGATTCCATATATATGTGTTAGCATACGGTATGTGTTTTTCTCTTTCTGACTTACTTTACTCTGTATGATCGTCTCTAGGTCCATCCACCTCACCACAAATAACTCAATTTCATTCCTTTTTATGTATGCCTAGATTTTTAAAACCTCAAGCCTAAACTGAACTTATCTTGATCTCTATTTATCCAAAGCAGTCTTTTTCACCACATACACACACAAAATTATTTCATTCAGCAAAAATTCAACATCAAATAACCAAAAAATAGTTGTCACCTACCTGTAGTACCGAGATTGCAGATATGTTGAACAAACAGTCTTTGATACGTGACTGGCAGACCCAAAGTCTATTACTTTAACCCTATATGGCTGTCGAACAGGATCCACCAACATAATATTCTCTGGTTTGAGGTCTGCGTGAATTAAACCAAGACTTTTCAATTTTTTCAGTGCAGTGGCCACTTGCTGAAGAATGGGTCGAATTACTTTTAGTGGCAGAGGACTGAACTTATTTTGTTTCAGAAAGTCATACAAGTTTTGTTCCAGCATCTCAAAGACTAAACAAGTATGGTTACGGTGCTGAAAGCATTCATAAGCTCGTACAAAGTTATATTCATCAGCATTTTCAGTACTGAGCCTTGCTAATATGCTCACTTCTATCTGACCTTGACGTGCATAAGAAGGGTGGTTCTTCAAAATTTTGATTGCTACAATTTCATTTGTCCCTCTTTTCCAGCATTTGACTACCTGGCCAAAAGTGCCTCGACCAAGAAAATCAAGGACTTCATAAGTATTTTTCATGGAGCATAAGACTTCATGCTGTACTAACTGATAGTCACCTTCTCCAGTGGTACAATTCTGTTTTGTTCCTGTGGTAGCTGTCACAACTGTCACTGGATTTCCCATGTTGGTTTGCAACATTGCAGGAAGTATGGACAACTCATCCACAATCTGCATTGCGCTATGATTATCCAACTCCTCACTCTTGCGCTTCAATCCACATCGCTGGGGGCCTTCTAGGAAATTCAACCTGTGTCGCCACGCCCCAATCTGAGGTGCCTCCACTTGAGTTTGCTGCGCCTGAGCTGCTATAACCTTTGTAGCACCCGCAGTGCTTTTTAAAACAACAGCACTTGTCTGCAATGAAAGGTTGTGTCCTCGAGGTCTGTTAAATGGTATCTTTGTCTGAAAAGCACTACCCTTCGCGGGAGGATGAGAATTTCCAACGTTTCTACCATTCACATAGGTCCGTGGATAGTTTCTTTCCTGGAATACACAACTGCTTGGCTCTACTTTGAGTTTCTTCACACTACAAAAGGCACTTGACTGAGTTTGATAAATATACGGTGGGTAGACCAAGACTTGTGAGGCCATACCTGCAAAAGAAAAAAAGGGCCATGTTAGCTACAAAATTTTAATTTTTTAAATCTCATGAAGAAAACATTTAAGGATCAAGTCCATGATTTATAAAAATAGTTAAATTCCATTAAGATTTTTTCCCCTTGGAGGAGAAAAACATTTTCAATGTTCCATTTTAGTTACTTAGTACTTCAGATATTTTGTGTACTGCATGAAAGGTCGGGACTAAACAGCTGAGTGCATTCATTTAATCAATAAATATTTACTGCTAAGCTACAATGGCCAAGATATGCCCTAAGCACTATACCAACCATTTTCCCTCCAAAAGAAAAGGTACAGATCCTTAAACTGTACACATTTGGCAAAAGTAAAACATTCTATTACCAATATATCATTTATGAACCAATGACCAAAACCGAAAATATATATTACATAAATGTAGTTACATTCCATAAACCTAAAGCTCCAGAACTGCCTCAGGGAGAAAAAAAAAATCAATTGTAAAAATAAGTATATAAGCCAGATAGAGTTCGTTTTCACAATGTCCTCTTTACTTAACGTCATTTTCCACATCCACCCTTGTAGCAAACTCCTTTACATTCAAATCAAAGTGATACATTTTTTTTCTTTTGGCTTGTGGGATCTTAGTTCTCCAACCAGGGATTGAACCCAGGCCCTCAGCAGTGAAAGCACTGAATCCTAACCAGGGAATTTCTGAGACAATACCTTTTTTTTTTTTAGACTTTCTATTTTATATTGGAGTATAGGTGATTAACAATGTTGTGTTGGTTTCAGGTTTACAGCAAAGTGATTCAGTTATACATATACATGTATCTATTCTTTTTCAAATTCTTTTCCCATTTATGTTGTTACATAATATTGAGCAGTGTTCCCTGTGCTATACAGTAGGTCCTTGCTGGTTATCCGTTTTAAATATAGCAGTATATACATGTCAATCCCAAACTCCCTAACTATCCATTCCCCCCTGGTAATCATAAGTTCATTCTCTAAGTCTGTGAGTCTGTTTCTGTTTTGTAAATAAGTTCATCTTTTTTTTTTTTTAGATTCCACATGTAAGCGATATCTTACGATATTTCTCTTTCTCTTTCTGACTTACTTCACTCAGTATGACAATTTCCAGGTCCATCTATGTTGCTGCAAATGGCATTATTTCATTCTTTTTAATGGCTGAGTAATATTCCATTGTATAATACCTTCTTGTTGAAGCCTTGGCTGGAACACCCACACTCACCACTCACTCTCCAGGCAGAACTGGGCATTCAGTGCTCTCGTAGAAGCTTACATATTCCTCTAATTAGCATTCATGATATGATATGCCTGACATTACATTGTAACTGTCAGCACATACAACAGTCTTTCACACTAGATCTGAAACAAAGTGCTCATAATATAGAGTTGGTTTTCAATAAATGTTGGTTGGTTGAATTAACTTCAAAATATTTCTGTTCTCCACAATTTAAAAATCTGTATCATATTCTGGGCAGTCTCCTACTATTTTAACAAATCAAACATCAATTCTTTAACTCAAAAACAACAGATTGCCATCACTATATGTAATATATATAATATTTAAAATAATAAGAGCTACCACCTACTATGCAACAGTTGAACAAATGCTTTATTTGCAGTATTTTATTTAGTCCCAGTTTGCTGTTAAGGAAACTAAAGCTCAGAGGGACTAGGTAATTGGTTCAAAGTCACATAGCTAGGGTGTAGTAAAAGGAGCAGGAAAATACAATGCCCCTTCAGGTAAAAGGCATAAATTTATGCCTCCTTCAACTTCATAAACAATTCTTGTTACAACCTACCACTTTCCTAAGTTGACCTGGCTTTGGCAAGAAATCAGCTACAAAACCTTATTACACAAATTAAGACTTGCTGTCCAATGTGTAAGAGAAAATCGTAAATTGAAATCCTGGAGTTCCAAACCTTTTCATCCATTTTCTTCAAATCTTGTTGGCATCTATTCTATACTTTTACTCGGGGGAGGTTTCAAAACTCCACCAATTATCATCTTTTTAATGAGGCAAAGCCACATCAAAAACTCCTTCTAAACATATCAAGTTCACTCTCTAACTCACTTAACACTGTGAAGCTCCCCAACCTCATCTTCAACAACTTAACATTATCATGATTCTCCTTATTTCAAAGCACTTCTGTGACCCAGACCCATAGAAACAGACACAATGACAGATGACGAAACTCACAAACAAGAGTTTCTAAAACAGCTCTTATAAATATACTAATGGATTTAAAGAAGAACATGAACATAAACAGGAGACACGTGAAAATCATTTTAAAAATGGAACTGGTGAGCCTGGAGAACCCTACATACCATACATAGATGGTGGGAAAGAAATTTGGCAATACCTAACAAAATTGCAAATGGATATGTCCTCTGATCAAGAATCAGATAACTCAGATACAGTACAAGACACTCATGCAGCACTGTTTGTAAAGAAACACAACACTGGAAACAACCTAAGCATCCATCCAAAAGGCATCAGTTAGATACACTTTGATACACAGACCAACCAGAGTCTTAAAAAAAACAATGAATACAATCTTTTTACCCTGCTATAACCTGATTCCCAATATTGTTACATGAAAAAGGCAACATTCAGAAAAATGTGTACTTTACAACAGATATTACCATGTGTGTTTAATTAATAAGGGGAATTATATTATCAATATTTTTGCACATACGTTAATACATGTACATATATAAAGAAGTTGTAGGTTTCTCTGCCTTAGAGAAGAATAACAAGAATACTGGAGGCAATGAGAAAGATTGACTTTACACTGTACGTCCTTTTTACCACCTTATTTTTTACTATGTACCTGTATTGCCTGTTCAAAAAAGTTTTTTAATCATCTGGGAAACCTATTAAAACATACAGATGAAACAATTTCAAGATGAAATAATATATCTGGGATATGTTTCAAAATAACAGATAAAGTGGATGGGGATACAGATAAAATGAAATTAGCCATAAATCATTCATCATAGGAGCTTGATAGTGAATAAAAAGGGGTTCATTATACTATCTTATCTACTTTTGAATATGTATACATTTTTCCTTAATAAAAAGTTAAGTAAGGGACTTCCCTGGTGGGCCACTGGGTAAGACTCCGCACTCCCAATGCAGGGGCCCGGGATCAATCCCTGGTTAGAGAACTAGATCCCACACACATGGCGCAACTAAGAGTTCGCATGCTGCAACTAAGAGTCCACATGCCGCAACTAAGAAGTCTGCATGCCGTATTCAAGATCCCACATACCGCAACTAAACATGCCACAACGAAGATCCCGCGTGCCACACTAAGACCCTGCACAGACAAAATAAATAAATAAATAATTTTTAAAAAATGTTTAAGAACAAAAAGTTAAGTAAACATATATTTAAAACTCCAGAAAAATTCTGATTCAGTAAATCTGTGGTGAGGTTCAGGTATCTGTATGTATACAAGTTCCCAAGGCCATTTATTGACAGATTCACAACTATTCACACTACTGAGAACCAATGATCTCATCTGTACAAAACCCTAGGCAAATTCAAGTCCTACCACTTCAGGGCCCTCAAGTCTGAAAAATCAGGATGAAGTCCTAGGGAATAAAATGCATACCACGCTAGGCCAATCCATGCCATGTTAAATAAAGGTGTTATGTGAACAACAGCTGAGATCCAAGTAATTGACCTAGAGATTTTTTTTTTTAAAACTACTGCAATTTCTGAATCCAGCTGTCCCTACCTTTTCTTTTCCAACATGCCAAGCTGGAAGGCAAACAGCCCAAAGGTTCCAACCAGGGCCAACTAAAGAAAGCTTAGAAAAAGTAATTACCCCTCACCAACCACTGTACTCTGTGGGACCAATCTCAAAGGAAACTTTAGAAAATAAACACGGGGTAGGAATGTCACATAATTTACATAGCACATAAGAAGAAGTGGATGAGGGGGTAATGCTGGAGATAGTTGTTATAACAGACCACAAGAAAAGAACTCTAAATTACTAATCAACTTGACTACTGTGACTCCCTACCACAGGTATTAAGTCTTCCCCTTCTCCCACACTCCATCAGATTAACTCATGACCTGAGAAGAGTATCTTATACTTGGTGTTTATGGATTTTACAGAGTATAGTTAGTATTCCAAGAAGCTGCTGAAGTCCATAGTCCAAAACACTGATTCAGTACAATACTACATATTTCCTATTATTTTTCATTGCAATATATACTGTTATACTAATGCAGTTATATTTCATGACTTTATCATTTGTTCTTACCAACTGACTAAGAAATGAAGTTTTGAAATACCATCCTTTTGTGAGCTGGAGCTGCCTATAAAATCACTCCAAGGACAGTCAAGACTCCTGTTAGGGACTTCCCTGGTGGCACAGTGGTTAAGAATCCACCTGCCAATTCAGGGGACAAGGGTTCATGCCCTGGTCCAGGAAGATCCCACATGCCGTGGAACAACTAAGCCCGTGAGCCACAACTACTCAGCCTGTGTGCTGCAATTACAGAAGCCCACGCTCCCAGAGCCCACGCTCCGCAACAAAAGAAGCCACCGCAATAAGAAGCCTGCACACCGCAAGGAAGAGTAGCCCCCGCTCGCCTCAACTAGAGAAAGCCCACGCACAGCAATGAAGACCCAATGCAGCCAAAAATAAATAAATAAATAAAATAAATTTATTAAAATAAAAAAAGACTCCGGTTAGAGCAACTGTTAAGTTTCCATTCCTCAGGCTTAATAATCTCAGGTACTTTAATAGGCCTTATTTTTCCAAGCCTCTAAAAAACTTTAAGACTCATCTGAATTCTATTCAAATTCTTCACATCCTTTTACAATTACCAAAACAGCAATGTAACCAATGTTGATAACTAAACTACCACTAACCATAAAGATATGGTTTCTTCTTTTTTTTTTCTTATTACACATAATATCAGGCCTTCTGAAAACGGAGGGAGGTAGCAGAGATAGAAATACTTTGACTATCTTATATTCAGTTTATTAGCCAATATCAAAGTTCTGGATCATTTCCTGCCAAACTTATACATAGCCCTATATGTAATCAGGTTCTTCTTTAAAATATCCTGTGATATCACAAATACATTTAATTAAAGGTAAATAATGCCTTGCATTCTCCTCACTCAACTTTGTTCTACTACTTGTTCAAATCTCAATTTTTAAACTTTTTTTTCCTTAAAAAACTGTGGTAAAATATACATACATAACATAAAATTTATCATTTTTAAGTGCACAGCTCAGTGGCATTAAGGTCATTCACACTGTTGTGCAACCATCACCATTATCCACCTCCAGAACTAAAACTAAAACAACTGTCCATTGTCCCCTCCCACTAGCCCCTGGCAACCACCTTTCTACACTCTGTATCTACAAATTTGACTACTCTAGGTACCTCATGTAAGTTTAATGATACAATATTTGTCCTTTTATAACTGGCTTATTCCACTCAGCATGTCTTCAAGGTTCATCCACGTTGCAGCATGTGTCATAATTTCCTTCCTTTTCAACGCTAAGTAATTTCCCATTGCATGTTTATGCCATATTTTGTTTATCCATTCCATCATCAAAAGATATTTGGGTTGCTTCCACCATTCAACTATTGTGGCTAATGCAGCTGTGAACATGGATGTACAAACATCTCTGCAAGACCTTGTTTGCAATTCTTTTGTATATATAGCCAGAAGCGGAATTGCTGGATTATATGGTAATTCCTTTGTTTTTTGTTTTGTTTTGTTTTAGGTCGCACCACACAGGTTACAGGATCTTAGTTCCCCAACCAGGGATCGAACCCGTGAGCTCGGCAGTGAAAGTGCGGAGTCCTAACCACTGGACCACCAGGAAATTACTATGGTAATTCCTTTTTTTTTTTTTTTTTTTGCAGTACGCGGGGCTCTCACTGTTGTGGCCTCTCCCGTTGCGGAGCACAGGCTCCGGACGCACAGGCTCAGCAGCCATGGCTCACGGGCCTAGCCGCTTCGCAGCATGTGGGATCTTCCTGGACCGGGGCACGAACCCATGCCCCCTGCATCGGCAGGCGGACTCTCAACCACTGTGCCACCAGGGAAGCCTGGTAATTCCATTTTTAATTCGAGGAATCACTAGACTGTTTTCCATAGCTGCACCATTTTACACTCCAACCAGTAGTGCACAAGGCTTCCAATTTCTCCACATCCCTGCCAATGCTTGTTATTTTCTTCTTTCTTCTTTTTTAACAATAGCCATACTAACGGGTATGAAGGGGTATCTTATTGTGATTTTCAAATCTCCAATTTTTTAAATCTGATTCTTCATCAATACTGGCTACACTAACACTTAGAGCTTGATGTCATCAGTAGCTATAACACGTAAACTTTGTATTTTTTCATTTGAGTTACTGATGAATATTAAACATTACACTTAAGACTAAGCTCTACAGAAACCAATTCCCAAGTGATCACTGAACAAACCCCCTTCTTTCAGACCATCACTGAAAAGTATAGAAATTATTAAATTACTAAGAACATCAAGTTTTAGGGACTTCCCTGGTGGCGCAGTGGTTAAGAATCCGCCTGCCAATGCAGGGGACACGGGTTCGAGCCCTGGTCCGGAGGATCTCACATGCGGCAGAGCAACTAAGTCCATGCACCACAACTACTGAGCCTGCACTCTGGAGCCCGCGCGCCACAACTACTGAGCCCACGCGCCACAACTACTGAAGCCCGCGTGCCTAGAGCCCATGCTCTGCAACAAGAGAAGCCACCGCAATGAGAAGCCCACGCACCGCAACGAAGAGTAGTCCCCGCTCACCACTACTAGAGAAAGCCCACGGGCAGCAATGAAGACCCAACGCAGCCATAATTAATTAATTAATTAATTAATTAAAAACAAGTTTTAAATTAAGATACAAATAAGGAAATGTGATCAGTATTGAAGATTTCTAAAGATCTACAAGAAGAAATAAATCAAAACAAAACAAAACCCTTTTAAAAACACAGGAAAAATGTTTCCTTTAACTAAAGAGAGGCTCAGGGCACTAAAAGATTATCTCATAATAAACAGGGATAAAAGACCAAAATATTAAATACATAGCTAGTACTACACAATTAAAAAAAAAAGACTGTCAATACAACAAACAAAAATGTCAGCTCAATGAACATTACCTTAGGGAATATTTTCATTCAACTGGAAATCAGCAAACAGCTACACTAGATCAAGGTAAACAACTGATTCTGTTACATAAAAACCCTGCATTAAGATTTCTTTTCTAACATAAAAAAAAAGATTTCTTTTCTGAACACACCTATCAACTCTGTTTCCAGGATATACTAAAATAAGTAGACACAAGTACAGTTCACCTTCAAAAGTGAACTTATTACCACTCTTTAAAGGGAGACAGAATGGAACAGGAAACAAAAATAAAGTTGAGACTCTTTTATCAGGTAAAATGTACAAATGTACCTTTAATCTACCAGCTTCAAAGCTAAGAGCTAAAGAATCATCCTGTTCAAACAGTAATGGTATCGTGTCTACACAGCTAGAGTAGTACTAAATTCACTAATGGAATAATGTGTTTTTAGTCAAATCACACAAATACACATTAATTGCCTTTCAGCAATGATTACAACTGCCTTTCAGCATGCTATGATTAGCATGAGACAAAAAGACTGAAATGTACTTCGTAAAAACTCAGTGAGCATGCTAAAAAACAAATAAAACAACAACACCACCCCACACACACAAGCCAGTGCTTCTTGACCTACTACCAAGTCCTCATCATCCTATTCTGGTCTTTATTGGATCCAGTCACCTCTTATAATCCTCTTTCCTTCCCTCAGCTCAATTAAACCCCAAGGTCTGACCTGCCCACATCAACACAGCACTTCACATTCTGTCCTCAAAATATTATCTCTTCCTTTGATCTACCATCTCTTTCTGATTATCTCCCACCACACAAACTCCCAATATTCCTTGCTAAATTCTAGTTCCTCTCCTTCTAGTAAAACAGATTCAAAATTAACACTTCTCTTATGTAACACACAAAAATATTTTTAAAGATGCTTAGGAGCAAAAGAACCCAAAATTCTAAATCTGAATACAGTAGCTCTCAATCTTTTTCCTGAAACATTTCAGGTATGATGAACTTTGAAGAAGTGAAGCACTTTAGGGGAGGTAGTATTAAAGGGCAAAACTTCTTCAGAGAAGTAAAAGTACTTTGGGGAAGGTGGTCTTCACAAAAGCATTTTTATTAACACATGCAAATGAAGTAATTTAGTCATTCTAAGAAAGGAGGTTTGCACATCATTAGAATGACTTTCAAAACTGCAGAAAATCTTGGGCTTCCCTGGTGGCGCAGTGGTTAAGACTCTGCCTGCCAATGCAAGGGACACGGGTTCGAGCCCTGGTCCGGGAAGATCCCACATGCCGTGGAACAACTAAGCCCGTGCGCCACAACTACTGAGCCTGAGCTCTAGAGCCTGTAAGCCACAACTACTGAGCCCGCGTGCCACAACTACTGAAACCTGCACGCCTAGAGCCTGTGCTCCACAACAAGAGAAGCCACGACAATGAGAAGCTCGCGCACCGCAAGGAAGAGTAGCCCCCGCTCACTGCAACTAGAGAAAGCCCGCGCACAGCAACGAAGACCCAACACAGCCAAAAATTAATTAATTAATTAATTATTTTTAAAAAACTGCAGAAAATCTTTTGCAAAACAGCAGGGTCAACCTACTTCATCTAGGTAGTGGGCCAAAGAGAAATGATGCCGTTCTTACACTACTTCTGCATTCCTCACAAAGTCTAGCACAGAGTTAAATGAATAAAGAAAGCCTCAAGCTATTATCGTCTCAAACCTTTTCACTTATTTTTTATAGGATATTGAAAACACCAGCTTTATCACAACTCTAATTTCTGTACAAATGGCTATGTCTTGGATTCATAAGGTCTGACAAGCAAAGAGATCAAAGGAGATAGAAGGAAATCCTCAAGGTAACAATACTGTCCATAATCTAGTTTCATGTAAATAATAAATTGTTCCAGCTTGGTTTATCCATAGACTTTAAGATTTTGCTTTCATGAATATAAGAAAAAGTTACATTTTTTCCATTTTTAAGATATTTTCAGGCACATGAATATTTTCAAAGGATATTAAGACATTACAATAACGTTTCATTCAGAATCATTTTTTTGATACTTGTAACTGGACACAATGCAAACAATATCAGAATTTCATTTCTGTTTCAACTGAAAATTTGTCATCATTTTATTGAGGGATAAAAGGACATTTTTCTTAAGAGCTTTAAAACTGAAAGGCATCAAATATAGAGAAGAATGTTAAAAACAAATATCACACTTTTACTTAGAGTGACTGAACAAAGCTATAAATTGCACAACTATTTGTTACTGTAATGCCCCTTTAACCATTTTATCTTGGATTAGTTCATAAATATAACTTTAAATTAACGTTAGTTTGTTGTATATATTTGTTGTATATATTTCCCCAAAAAATCAGCTCCTGAAATAATTATGGTGATACCACAAATGAAAACCTGTATTATTTGGGCTGAAGTTTAAATTCCTACCAACTGACCTAATTTTCAACGTATTGTTCAAATGATAAATGAGTTAATAATCTATGAAAGTTACATCAAATTCACTTTTTTTTTTTAAGAAGATGTTGGGGATAGGAGTTTATTAATTAATTTATTTATTTTTGCTGTGTTGGGTCTTCGTTTCTGTGCGTGGGCTTTCTCTAGTTGTGGCAAGCGGGGGCCACTCTACATCGCGGTGCACAGGTCTCTCATTATCGCGGCCTCTCTTGTTGTGGAGCACAAGCTCCAGAAGCGCAGGCTCAGTAGTTGTGGCTCATGGGCCTAGTTACTCCGCGGCATGTGGGATCTTCCCAGACCAGGGCTCGAACCCATGTACCCTGCATTAGCAGGCAGACTCTCAACCACTGCGCCACCAGGGAAGCCCCAAATTCACTTTTTTAATGTCTCATAGCTACATCCACTGTGATTATCAAATAATGTTTTCATATATTTTAATTCTACCTTTACCATACTTATCCCTGACAACAGATGGTTGGCCTCGTTCTCAGGTTGCAAGTTTGAAGTTTAAAGATTCAATTACTTGAGGGAAAAGAAAAGTCTAGATACCTTCATTAGTACCCAAACTTTAATTTATGACAATAAAATACATATGAACCTACCAATGTTTTTTCTGACAACATCAAAGAAACAGATCATATTTTGCGGAAGAAATGGAAGAATTGTTAATTAAATCCAATGGAAAACTCCTTCATAAATTTTCACTGTACATTCAAATTCTGGGATACGATTTTTTAAATGATCAAGTTAGTTTATCCAAAATTTAGTCACTCCTTATTTGTTTTTTAACATGTACAGCCTACAAAGGTAAAGCCATTTATAACTCCTTTACATCTTACACGGACTGAACAGATAACTATCTGCTTCACTTTGGTATGTTTACCCACTTCACCCTACACCATCCAAAAAGAGAGTTCTTCACTAATTAAAAAAAAAATACACACACAAGACACACAACTGTCTCCAGTTAGTGATTTCCCAAATTTTTATCCTATTATGACCACCTGTGAATTTATCATGAGAAGTTTATAACGCTATATTTGTCCCTCATTACATTTAAACAATTTCACACCCACAGGCTCTAATTATTCTCCAACTGAGGTGCTAGAATTTCCTTCTAGAAGATAAATATAAAAGGCGGGGGGGGGGGGGGGGAATCTTTCCCTTTCAGTTTAAAATTTATGTTACATTTTTAACAAATCACAAACCTCTGATAGAAAGGAAGGAAGGTTTTCTTTAAACAAGATACAGAAAGCACCAACTATAAGAGGAAGAGATTGGAAAATGTGACTTGATTAAAACTGAAAACTTTTATTTATCAAATGATACAGTAAAGATAAGCCACAGCTATGGAGAAGACACTGGCAACATACCTAACTGACAAAAGATCTAAAGAAGTCATAGTGTGTTTAGCAAAACACAGTAAAAAATGGGTAGAAGGTATAAGCTGGCAATTCACAGGTAAGGAAGTACAAGCCAAAAGGCTTTAAAAAATTTTTTTTCAACCTCATCAGTAATAAGAAAAATACTAATTAAAACTACAGGAAGGGCTTCCCTAGTGGCGCAGTGGTTGAGAGTCTGCCTGCCGATGCAGGGGACACGGGTTCGTGCCCCGGCCCGGGAAGATCCCACATGTCGCAGAGCGGCTGGGCCCGTGAGCCATGGCCGCTGAGTCTGCGCGTCTGGAGCCTGTGCTCCACAGCAGGAGAGGCCACAACAGTGAGAGGCCTGCATATCACAAAGAAAAAAAAAAAAAAAAAACTACAGGAAGATGCCATTTTAAACCCATCAGGCTGACAAAAGGTAGGACAACACCCAATGCTGAAGAGGAGCAGGGCAGCAAAGACTCTTAGAGACTAGGTAGAGTAAGAAGTACAACCACTTTAGAAAGCAAGGCTGAAAATGGATGTGGTCTATAATCTAGCAAGTCTTCTCCCAGGTACATACCCTGCCTGGAGAAGCTCTCACACGTAAGTACAACAAAACAGGTAAAATAATGTTCACTGCAGCATAATGATAAAATTTTGAAATAACCTAATTGTCAGAAAAGGGATGGATATAGTAGCGTGGCTTTTTCATATAACATACACAATGACTGTGGCTTATAGCACAGTCACCATACAGTTATGTACCACAAAAAAAGAAAAAATACCAATTATAAGAGTAAGACACTGATTAAGATGTATCACAATTTCAAAGATGTTAAACATGGGGAAAATTGTGCAGATTAGAATTAAAGACATGCAGCAAAATGAATTAACTGAAATTATATATATATTAACATGGATAAATCTCAAAACAATATAGAACAAGAAACAAGTTGCAAAACAGCATGTATCATTTATTTTAAAGTCAGCAGCAGACAAAACAATATTGCGGTTTTAGATATAGTAAGTATGTGGTAAAAGTATAAAATCATGCATAGAAATGATAAACATGCCAGGAAGAAAGGGAAAAGGAGGGACTTCAACTGCAGGAACTATTTTGCACCCAGGGTGGCAGCTGCATAGGAACTGGTTCTACTACTCTCTGTACTTTCATAGCCTAAATTTACATTAATTTTTAAATAAAGAAGGGGAAAAAATCTACCAGAGAATAGAATAACCTCTTTAATTAATTGTATTTTTAAAAGTTAGAAAAATGCCATTTTAGATATATTTTATTAGTGTATTCAATCAGCCATACACTATTTCATCCCATTTTTCTTTCAATTTTTAAATTTTTCTTTCAATTCAAATCAAGTAAAGACATTTAGGAGCAGGAAGATTTAGCAATGAAGTATGTTTTTCATCAATGAGCTCCTTCTAGCAAGAAGCAAACACATGTATACACATAGCTACATCACTAATGAGGGCAGTAACATAAGGATGTGTGAAGCACACAGGCAGCAAAGAAAAGGGGATGATTAACATATGCCCTGAAGGAGCACTGAAGTATTCACTAAGAAGTTAATCTGAGCTAAATTTTGAAGGATGATGGGAAGAAGCCTGCTATTTAGGAGGGACAGTCCAATAGCACAAACCAACAGCACATATGAGAGCAGAGACTAATGAAAAATATGACATATTAGCTTTATTTGGCTAGAAGAGGGGCCCACAAATTATGGTTAGTCAAATCCAGCCCAGACTATTTTTGTATGGCCCACAAGCTAAGAATGGTTTTTATATTTTTAAAGGTTTAAAAAAAAGCATGCAACAGGGATCATATGCCACTTGCAAAGCCTAAAATATTTCCCATCTAGCCATTTAAGAAAATTTGCCAAGCTCTGCTCTAGAACATAACATGCAGCCAGTGGAGAGGGCAGCTGAAGTAAAAAGATGATCCTTGAGAAGAAGAAAGAAAACCTTAAAAAGAAAGATGATGATGAAGAACTTTGTCTTCCATAGTAAGGAGCTATGAGGTGCCTCTGAAGGGGTTTAATAGAAAAATCAATATAATCATATTTGTATTTTAGAAAGATTACTCAGGAAAATTTGTGACGGATAAACTGGAAAGAAACAATAATGGAGGACTTCCCTGGTGGTCCAGTGGTCAAGACTTTGCGCTTCCACTGCAGGGGGCAAGAGTTCAATCCCTGGTCAGGGAACTAAGATCCCAAATGCCGCTCAGCATGGCCAAAAAAAAAATGGAAACAACAGTTGAAAGACTATGGTAATAATCCAGATAATAGTTGATCAGAGCCCGAGCAAAAGCAGTAGTAATAGAATGAGAGAGTATTGATTACCAATAGTTAGCTATAGGTAGCTAGGAGATAGAACCACAGAACTTGGTGACGAGTGAAGGAAGGAAGGAATTGATAAAACCATGTTTCTGGCTTGAAAAACTGATAGCCAAATGTTAACCAAAAAAAACTTTTTTTTAAGGAGAAATGAGAGAGGAAAAATTAACTCAATTTTTGACATGCTGAGTTTGAGGTACCTTGTGACTTAGCCCAAGTTCCCTTAAATGTAGACTCTTATAAAAAGGCCTGCATTCAGGTAGTTTACTTGGGAAGTTATCCTAGAGGGCATGAGTAAGGGACGTGGAGAATAAGTCAGGAAAGAGGGAAAAGCAATTAATAAACATAAAGGAATGATGGAATTAAAAATTAACTATTTGGCAACAATCATAATAATTGATTCAAACAAGAATTATCAATGGATGCAAAAACTAGCAGGTGAGAAAAAGAATGAATATATGTATATGTATAACTGAATCACTTTGCTGTACACCTGAAACTAACACAACATTGTAAATCAACTATACTCCAGTAAAATTTAAGGAAAAAAAAAACTAGTGGGTGAAAGTTTCAAGAATAACAGGATATTATTGTTGGGAGACAATTCACCATGGATCTCTCATGTTTCTCCATGTCTTGCAAGCAGGGACACTGAATGCCTTTGTTCTGCAGTCTCCTTTCAAGGATATTTGTATATTGAACAGCCTTGAAGGTAGAGATAGCGTCTTCCTCCTGAGCAAAGGGCAGGTTGTTTCATGTCCAGGATAACAAAAGATAATGACTCCTTCTTGGGCGCATGTCAGGCAGGCTCACTGCCCCTTATAAAAGTTTCCTAAACCTGGGGTTCCCCTCCTGGAGCACAACTCCTCTTGTGCAGGAGTCACTGGGCCCTGTTTGCAGCACCCTGTGGGAACTGAACTGGGGAAACAGGAAATACTGACACACTGACTACCACTATCGCTGAGTATGAAAGTCCTTTAGCTCTGACCTCAGAGTCTATCTTCTGCCAGCAGCCATGGCTAGTTTGTTAGCTTGCAAGACCCTTCATGGTCATACATTTCAAAGTACATTCCCACAAGATACATACAAATCAAAAGGAAAAACTGGCAGATGCCACCTTAACCAAGTGATCAATGTTAAAATCACTTGTAATGGGATATATTGACATCATGTGCCTCCTGGTATGATGTACTGAGAGGAATACATGTCACTGTGATACTTCCAAGCACAAGAAAACAAACATCCAAATTGAGAGCCATTCCACAGAATAACTGGCAGTATTCTTCAAAATGTCAATATCAGCAAACAACACAAAGACTGAGAAACTTTTCAGATTACAGAAAACATAGACATAAAACAAAACAGTCTTTGCTTTTAGGAAAAAAATCAGGTGTATATGGACGTCAAGTCTGCAACTTACAAAAAGTTGAAGGAAAAAAATACAGATGTAGAGAGAAAAGGTAAATGCAAATGGGGTAAAATGTTAATATTTGAAGAATCTAGGTGAAAAATATATAGAGGAATTCTTTGTACTATTCTTGTAAATTTTCTGTAGGTTAGAATTTTTGTCAAGTGACAAATTAAACAGAAAAATAAGAGTATATGAGTGACAGGCATAAAATAATGTTTTTCTTGCATAAGGCTGCTCTTCAAGGGTTACTCATTTGGAAATGAACTGCTGAATATCTTAGGCATGGCCCAGATCACCTAAAATCCAGAATTCTCAGGCACAGAACAAGTCCGTGGGATCATGTGCCAGCACTAATTTTTTTTAAAAAAGTATTCATAAACAGTGAGAGGAAATCTTTTAATTTAAAAGTATTACTTTGGGGCTTCCCTGGTGGCACAGTGGTTAAGAATCCGCCTGCCAGTGCAGGGGACACGGGTTCGAGCCCTTGTCCAGGAAGATCCCACATGCCGTGGAGCAGCTAAGCCA
The DNA here is from genome assembly GCF_964165515.1 of Mesoplodon bidens. NCBI lineage: Eukaryota > Metazoa > Chordata > Mammalia > Artiodactyla > Ziphiidae > Mesoplodon > Mesoplodon bidens. Next base: position 90,928,117 of record NC_138164.1, on the reverse strand, counting down.
GTGAGCCACAACTACTGAGCCTGAGCTCTAGAGCCCGAGAGCCACAACTACTGAAGCTCGCGCACCTAAAGCCTGTGCTCCGCAACAAGAGAAGCCACTGCAATGAGAAGTCTGCACACAGCAACTAAGAGTAGTCCCTGCTCGCCGCAACTAGAGAAAGCCCGTGCGCAGCAACGAAGACTCAACGCAGCCAAAAATTTAAAAAAAAAAAAAAAAAAAAGAAGTATTACTCAATTCACATTGGTTTTTGGAGCTTTGGGTCATTATGCAATTTCTTCAATCAACAGAGACTAAAATTAGTATTTCACTATGTGGTCCAATAAATTCAACTAAAAAGGTCTTTTCATTCTTGAAAGACAAAGAACCTTAGTACTAGTCTATACAAGGCTCTACAATAGGAATTAGAAAATGGAACTATATGACTAGCAATATTCAGGCAATAAAAAGCAGTATCTAGTTACACTTCCATTTTTCACTTACTTTGTTTAAAGTGCATATTTATAAAAGACAAAACAGCATGTCTTCTTAGAAATAAAAGACAGGGTGCACTAGAAAATAAGTTTTTAGTGTGAATAGTAAGTTTAACTCTTCATTGGACATTTTAATACCTATATCATTACACAGGTCATTTTACCAGTATTATATCCAGGAAATTACTAACACTAAAACATCTCATGTAAGAAACCTTTTCATATAAATGAACCACCACAAATTGTAAAGCTTCATAAAATAAACCTGCTGTCTCAGGTACTCACAAAACATTTGAAAACACTAAAGTCTTGGGTATTTTCCAGCAGTATTGTGAGCAAAGCATCTAGGGAATGTGTTGACTATAACACAAATCAGCATGTTAAATAACAAGCTTCATCTGACTTAGCAAAACATTCTAACTTTTGGAACAGAAAGTGATCTGTTGGACATTTCAAAGCTGCTAGAATTCACCCTGTTAATACAAGTTTTTACTTTAGAAAGGCTAGAAAAGAGTTAATTAAAAACAGTACTTAAGAGCTACGCTTACTAAAGCATATAATTCTCTAGGTTTTTTTTAAAGCTATATAAAAATCAAAAGTCAGAAATGGAAATTTCGACAGAAAAGTTGAATAAAAATGAAAAGTTCACCTGAAGCACTCTTTATTGAAGTAAACTTTAAGATTAATAATTCACATCTGTGGGGAGGGTGGGAGGGAGGGAGATGCATGAGGGAAGGGATGTGGGAACAGATGTATATGTATGACTGATTCACTTTGTTATAAAGCAGAAACTAATTAAAAAAATAAATAAATAAACTTTAAAAAAAAAAATAATTCACATCTGGTTTATAAAACACATACAAAAGTAAACTTTATTTAAATTCCTCACACAATATCTATCAATACCAATACCTACCAATGGACTGCTAGAAAAATTAAACAGCTTTACATCTTTAGGTTATGAATAACTCCCTTACTAGAAAGCCAAATGAATTATTTTCTATTTTGTAGGAAATCTGTCCCAAAACAAACACCACAAAACTTTTATTTCTTATAAAAATCCTTTAAATCCTGAATTATTAAAGATTAAGAAGGCAAAGATCAAATGATCCTTACCAGAAGAATATCTCCTAACCTAAAACACCTCTGAAACAATTCATAGGAAGATGAATCGTAGATTAATAATTTGATCAAATGTCCACTGTTGATAAAGCAATATAAAGGAAGATTATGCTGACATATAAGATTTTTGTAAGAGATAATAGTTCAAAGTTCTAAATGAACATTTACAGAATTAAAGGTCAAGTTCTATAAAACTTTTCTAAATTATGGGCTATGCTAAATAAATAACTTTTACATTCTCCTTTTGTACAGCATTCTACAGTCAGTACTACTGAAGGAGTACTATCACTCCAGAGTAATGTGTATGCTACAAGAATTAGAAGTCTAAAAACCAGTGTGAAATGGTAACAGTAGCTGCCCCCCCACAGGCACACACTAACAACAGTTTTGCATTTCTAAGAGCTGAAAAGACAAAAATTTACAGCTGTATAAGCCTGATTTTAGTACTTTTAGTTTTAAAAAATCTTTATGAAAGACATTTTAGGGCTTGAAAAAATAAACTGGAACAAAAACTTCAACTACTTGTTCTTTCCAAATTATGTTAAGACCCTACATGGTCATGATGTGACCTACACTGCTAAATCCAAAGCTGTTTTTTTCTTCCCTACAATTATGTTTTCTCTATTCATATTTGGTTGCCAGATATGCCGCTTTATATAAATGTCCCTTTTTAGGAATTTAGTGAAGTACCTTCAAAAATCTTTTTAAATGCAGAAACCTTTGAGTTTCAAAATTTAAATGTCATATTATATACCTTAGGAACTGAGGATGATCTTTCACAATGGCATCAGAAATCCTGTGCTTCAGGAAACTCTATGGTATCAAGTGAGAAACAACAGAAGGAACAGAAATGAGACTATGTTAAGAAAAATAAAGATCTCATTCTTATTCTCATGACAAAAATTTGAGGAGGACAGGGCAGAGATTCACAAAAGGTATCCTTAAGAAAAACGAGAAAAAACGAGAACAATGTAATTCATAAAGCTCTAAAGAGTAAAGAAAACCAACAGCTTCTCAAAAGTACTCCCAAAGATAGGACTTCCCTGGTGGCGCAGTGGTTAAGAATCCGCATGCCAAAGCAGGGAACATGGGTTCAAGCCCTGGTCCGGGAGGATCCGAAATGCCGCGGAGCAAATGCGCCACAACTACTGAGCCTGCTCTCCTCAACAAAAGAAGCCACCACAATGAGAAGCCCGCACACCACAAAGAATAGCCCCCCCACCCCCACCCCGCTCAACGCAACTAGAGAAAGCCCTCGCGTAGCAACAAAGACCCGATGCAGCCAAAAATAAATAAATTTTTTAAAAATACACTTTAAAAAAACAAAGTACTCTCAAAGAAAGGACCCTGAATTCTTAGAAATTATCAGAACTGCTTCTGTTTGGCTCTGACTACCTCTAATCATTAACTTCTTAAAGTGACACATTGTTGGGTTGGATATAATAAGCTGTGAACTAAAACTGCAGATTTATATGCATTTAGCAAGGGTCACATAAATATTTCTGCTACAACAAGCTCCACAGAAACACACTGAGAAAAAATTTTTATATTGGTGTAAAAAGCCACACTGTCATATAGGATACTATACAATTATATGTATCAGAATTATAATGATAAAAACGTATTCAGATTTATCTGGCTAAAGAGGTTTTTTTAATGCCATAAACATATAAAAAGATAAAAAGATGATTAAGAAAGTTTAATTCAAAAAAAAAAGAAAGTTTAATTCACAGAAACAGACTCACAGATATAACAGACTTGTGGTTGCCAAGGGGGAAGGGGGGATGGATTGGGGAGTTGGTATTAGCAGATGCAAACTATTGTATATAGAATCAATAAACAACAAGGTCCTATTATATAGCACAGGGAACTATATTCAGTATCCCATAATAAACCATAATGGAAAGGAATATGAAAAACACTATATATATATGTATATATGTATAGTGGAATCACTTTGCTGTACAGTAGAAATTAACACATTGTAAACCAACTATATTTCAATAAAATAAATTTTTTAAAAAAGAAAGTTTAGTTCAGATTGAAGTTGCCTAAGTAATATCTAACACATTTTAAGTTCAAAATTAAGGCTAGCTATTGATCCCATGGCATAAAATAAAGAAAAACATGCTAAATCATTTGAAAATGGCAAAAAAGTAGTTATAGTTTACTGATGAGAAATTCATTCTTAGATAATAACTAAAAATTTCTTATTGGCCAAAACTGACCTCATGCCATTTTTCAGGCAACCGCATAAGAGGCTAGATAAAATCTCAGCTATAAAAGTAATGATTACATATTAATTATACATGATGAATATGCCAAAATGGTTATTTTATAACAATGTTATCACTTAAAATATTATTTATTCATAGAAACCTTGCAAATTCAAAGAGTAAAAATTATCACTAAGCCATTATCATTACCTGAAATCAGACTTCACTAGAGTGGCATGGACAGAGAGCTACACTGCCAAGAGCTAAGAAGTGAATAGAAATTCAAGTAGAGGCTAGAGTACACATTACGAAGTGTGGAAGAAACAGAGTAGGGAAGATACAGGTCCACAGACCTGGGGAGGCACAATTAAAAGATGGCTGCTTAAGGATGCCAGATACCTGACCATTTCAAAAGGCTGAGGAAAAAGGGCCAAGAAAAAGGGGGAAACTGAAGTTATCAGACAGGTTCAAGATACTGAAAAACATAATTCAGGATGAAACCCATAAGAGAGAATAGGGAGTAATCTTGGAGGGAAGGAGATATTTCTTTTCTTGAGTGTAGTGAAAACACAAAGTGTGTAGCAGTAGAAGTTATGCTCAGAGGTAGAGGGTTGGAAATTTGGAGTAATTCATGCCTGTTAACCTCTACATAAGAAAGAGACTCATCTGTTAGAATTAAGGAGTGAGGGGAAGAGGAGAGTTTTGAGAAGTCAAATGTGTCTATGACACATTCACAACTGCTTGGTGAGGTACCTGTCAAGCTACTCAATAAAAGACGCTATCCTTTGATTAAAGGATATGAGTATAGAATGCCTGTATTTGATTACTTTTATAATAATTATATTTGATTCCCCAATGTCAACTAGGCACTTTAGGAGATATAAAAAAAACCTTTAAGACATGGTCTCTGTCCGCAAGGAACAGTTCAGATACTACTTTATACGTAACCCTTCCCCAAAAGGTAAGGTATTAGGTTACCTTTTAATAGGTTATAAATTGAGGTATTTCATTTTCTTCCAGTCAGATTAATAGGAAACAATTTCAAGCTAGATATACCTTCAGATATGAGATACTTTAAAGAGATTTTACAAGTTACAAAGTAGCCACTAGAAATACTTTCAGCAAAGCCACACTAGGTTTAGGGCAACTCACAAAGCAAGCATTCCAACTATTTTCTACGCAAAAGCTACTGGCAGCAACTATACTCCAAGTAAAAAAAAAAAAAGCTATTGGCAAACTAATTATGCTATAGTCCCTAACACCCTAAGTAGGTTTCCATGCAGAATTCAATTTGGGGGAATTCCCTGGCATGGCGCTTTCACTACTGGGGACTGAGTTCGATCCCTGGTTGGGGAACTAAGATCCCGCAAGCCGTGGGGTGTGCAGCCAAAAACAAAACAAAACAAACAAAAAAAACAAGAATTCAATTTTAAATACACATATATAAAATATCAAAATATTACCAAATTGTCAAAGTTCGTAAAGAATATATCATACAGGACTTCCCTGGGGGCGCCGTGGTTAAGAATCCGCCTGCCAATGCAGGGTACATGGGTTCAAGCCCTGCTCCAGGAAGATCCCACACGCCACAGAGCAACTAAGCCCACGAGCCACAACTACTGAGCCTGAGCTCTAGACCCCGAGAGCCACAACTACTGAGCCTGAGTGCCACAACTACTTAAGTCCACGTGCCTAGAGCCGGTTCTCCGCAACAAGAGAAGCCACCGCAATGAGAAGCCCGCGCACCGCAACAAACAGTAGCCTCCACTCGCCGCAACTAGAGAAAGCCCGCAGGCAGCAACGAAGACCCAACGCAGCCATAAATAAATAAATAAATTTATTTTAAGAAAAAGAATATATCATATACAACTATAATAGGAGCAACACAATACAATACTTGCCCTTTGCACGAATGTTTTTAAGGAGCCCAAGTTAAACAGACTTTTGATTTACACAAATTAACTACAGAAATAATATCCCTTCTGAATAGTGGTTTCAAAAATAAGTTACAGCTAGCAATTTCAATATTTTTTAAAGTACAGTAAAATGGAATTCTATCTATATGCTGTTTTCACCTATTTTCTTTCCACAGGTGGCATAAGAGAGGTTTGGAGATCTCTGTACTCCAAACTGAGAAGGTAATAATATAATTAGAAAAGGCAAACCTTAACAACTTTCTCAGGCAATGCAAGAATTGTGCATGTCCAGAAGGAAAAACCCTGAGAGACCAAGAGAACTAGATTAATCATATTTGAGAAATGACCAACTCCTTCATTTAAATTAACATACAGCATGTCTCTATAAGGCAATTATACTACTAAACTGGTAAAAATAACTGGTAAAAATAAAATTTACTTCCTCAAAGCAGGGATCATCATGTCTTACTCTCTTCATTCACAGCACAGTACACCTTGCACTTAATGGGCACTCAAATTAGATAAAATAGTTTTCAAACACTTATTTTATCATTGTTTTACCTGCCATAATAAAATTCATTTATTTGCGGTCAGAGTCTGTGATCCAGCTACAAAAAAATATTTAAAGCATACTAACCAGATTAAAAAGCTAATACTTTTGAACCCAATACTATTCTTATCTAACTTAAAATACAAAACTACAACTAATATGCTATAGAGATACTTGTACTGTCTCCGATGAAATTGATTACAAGTTGGCTCAAAACGTGTTTGTTTTCTTTTGTTTTGAGAATGTAGTGAAGCGTAGCATCACTGCAATAGGTTATCTAGCATATAACCTGTAATTTTCATTGTGATTTTAAGTCACTGTACCCTATTTAATCTCAATAAAAGTTGTAATAAATTACAGATTTAAAGCCCTCAGAAGTATTAAATTATACTCTTAAAAAATATCTGTAGAAAGTCAGGTTCAATTTTCAATATGTTATCAGTCCATCTGACTTATTAACTATTTAAGACTGTAGCATTATTTATCTAAAGTAGTATAGTTTACCAAACCTACAAGACTCTTATTGTATTATTAAACAGATAACACACAGTCAAAATAGACACAAATGAAATTTTTACGCCTTTAAAAGAATTGCTTTATAGGGGAGAAAACATTTTCTAAGCAAGTTATTTTCTGCGAAGTTTACTATTCTGTTTTTTAAAAACTGCAACAGGTTGTTTAATTTATGAATAATATACAACAAAGTAGGAAGAAGTTGAATTTAAAACTAATATTAATGTTTTTAGTAAATCAAATACTTTTTTTAATTTCTAAAAGGGAATAACTGGCTAGTCAAATGCAGCCAAGTTTTATATTTTCTATCAAGTTCTAAAGACAATTTTCTTGGTAAGCCATATGTAATCAAATATAGTTTATAATAGGGCTTCCCTGATGGCGCAATGGTTGAGAATCCGCCTGCCGATGCAGGGGACACAGGTTCGTGTCCCGGTCCGGGAAGATCCCATGTGCTGTGGAGCGGCTAGGCCTGTGAACCATGGCCGCTAAGCCTGCGCGTCCGGAGCCTGTGCTCCGCAACGGGAGAGGCCACAACAGTGAGAGGCCCGCGTACCGCAAACAAACAAACAAACAAAATATATATATATAGTTTATAATAAATGACTACAAAATTTTAAAAGGGGAGACAGTGACTCATATTTTGTTGATTTGATTATTTCAATATCCATCAAGCCTAAACAATTTTTTTCCAATTAGAAAAGGTGCTCCAGCATTAATAATTATATAAAATAAAGAATTTATCTGACCACCTCTGGCAATCCTTTATTTTCAATGTGACCAAGAGTTATACTAAATAATCAGTCTTTCACAATTTAGATCCTTACCTAAAGGAAAAAGTAGAGCTCAAAGGAGCAAAGTATTATACTTCTCTTTATGCTTCTCTAAATCTCCACTTCTTTTAGGTGTAACCTTTTTGGTTAAGGAGAAAAAAAAAAGACAAAGCAGCAAAGAAAATGCAACATGAAAAAGTATCTGGAAATCTAATCTTCAAAAGAAAAGACAGCGCTTCCTTGGTGGCACAGTGGTTGAGAATCTGCCTGCCAATGCGGGGGACACGGGTTCGAGCCCTGGTCTGGGAAGATCCCACATGCTGCAAAGCAACTAAGCCCGTGTGCCACAACTACGGAGCCTGCGCTCTAGAGCCCACGCTCCACAACTACTGAGCCCACATGCCACAACTACCGAAGCCCTCGCACCCAGAGCCCATGCTCCACACAAGAGAAGCCACCGCAATGAGAAGCCCACGCACCGCAACGAAGATTAGCCCCCGCTAATAGCTACCACAATATTTCACTGACCTTATAACTTAAGAGAACCCTGGTTTCTAGCAACTGGAACATTTAAATCAAAACAGATTTCTAACTCTCCCAAATCCAATTAAGTCACCCCCACTACAGCCCAGCTTCTTCTACCTCATCTGTCCCCCTACCTTCCCTCCCATTCAGTCTCCCTTTGCAGTGAAAAATTCTCAGAAAATTAGAGGAATTATTTGGGTAAAAAGAAAATACATTTAAGGTAAAAAATATTATCCTTGATTTGTTTCATTTCAAAGATTTATCTGTTAGAATAAGACAGCTTTCTAAAGTATTGACTTGGCATTAACTACTAAATATAAAACACAAAGTAAATCAGTTTAATGACTTAGCTGTCCCCAAACTACAAATGCCACCCTAAAAATATAGTATTTCCAATACTCATCCTGTTCTTTTAATTTCCACACAAGTAGTAAGAGCAGAGGCTCTAACACCCTAGCATACAGTGGTATGCTTCAGAATCTAGGCAATATGTTGCCTTTGTGTAGTGACACATGGCCCAAGTATCAACTGAGGAGGACAGCATGATCTGCTAAATCAGTCAAGGTCTAATTCAACAAACATTTAGGTAAAATGTATAACAAACATCCTCTAAATATCTGTTCTAGCTTGGTCCTAACAGGGATTAAGATAAAGTCCAAGCCAACAGCTGTGACAAAGCTACAGAAGCAGCACACTAACATTAAATTGTTCTTCCCCAAACCACTCTTTTTTTTAAACAATTTTATTTATTGATTGATTTATTGGCTGTGTTAGGTCTTCGTTGCGGTGCGCAGGCTTCTCATTGTGGTGGCTTCTCTTGTTGCGGAGCACGGGCTCTAGAGCACGCAGGCTTCAGTAGATGCCGCGCGTGGGCTCAGCAGTTGTGGCTCATGGGCTCTAGAGCGCAGGCTCAGTAGTTGTGGCTCATGGGCTTAGCTGCTCCGCAGCATGTAGGATCCTCCCCGACCAGGGCTCGAACCCGTGTCCCCTGCATTGGCAGGTGGATTCTTAACCACTGCGCCACCAGGGAAGCCCCCAAATCACTCTTAATTATACCAATCCAACCAAAAGAAGTGGACTGTATTTCCTCAAGTCGGTCACATAAGTGCTTTGGCTATCCTAAAATCCTCCACTGATTCAAAACTTCTACTCCAAATCTATATCCCTATGTTCAACTTATGTTAAATGCTTAAAGGTACTAGACAAAATGTATTTTAAGCAGTTGAATCCAGAACCAGTAAGGACATTTCAAATAATTCATTTAGACTTACATATGTATCATACAGAAAGGGTTTCCCATGACACAGCTTTCAGCAAGTGGGGGTGGGGGGCGGGAGGGAACACCTTTTCAAAAGTAATAAAGTACACTGACAGGCTCCTTGATTTCAACAAAGTTCTAGGAATTTGTCATCAAAAGTAACTTCCAATTTAAACATACCACACTGGGAGTTTCAACTTCAGATATTAGGAAATTAGGACAGCTGCAAACCCAGAAATTATACATGAAGATTTCTTTTGGCAGCAACAATATAATCATGTAGCAAGTTACTTTATGTCCTTTAATAGTTAAGAGGCAAGAATAATTCTGGAGGAATATTTTTAAATGTGAAAAATTTCACAGTTCCTTGGAATACCTTTAAATCTAAATATTGCCATGTCATTTTCATTTCCAAATTCAAACGTATGTAAAGTTGATATGGAAACTATTTTTAAAACCTCTGAATTAACTAACCACTAATAATGCAATTCTAATGTACTATATCATCACCCTCAGTGGTGAACTGCTACAATCAGAAAAGCATATTAAGAAAGTTAACTTCAAAAGTTACCAGAATAAGTCATTCTAATATTCAAATGGAAAATAACATGCAAACAAGTATTCCATTCAATGGATGTGAAACAGGCTTGGGAAACAGCATTTTAGCACTCTGAAATTTACATTTTCCTCTTCCACCCTTACATATAGATTCCCTCAATACTGATGTATCAAATATTTAAAACGAAGCTCAATCAAAAAGTTCACTTGACAGCTGTTGCTATTTTAAGTTGCAAGAAAAAAAAGGGGGGCGGGGCTTTCAATAACCTGCATTCAACAAATACTTATGTGCCCTGCCATACAAGCTACAGCAATCTACCTCTGTAATTTGCACCGTTTTATGATACCCCATGACAGAAGATCGAAAAAATTAAAATAGTATGATCTGAAACTTCTTTTCAAGCATGTTTACAAGAAGAATTACCTCATAAAAACCATCCACTTTTATGTGACTCTAAAACTCCATGCCCAGAAGCCACTGACTGGTTTATAAGCAATATAATGACAAATTCAATGGAAAAGATATTATGACAATAGACTCAGGCTGGCTCACCATGTTATGATCTGCTTGCCTAATATGCATGTTTAGCTACTATAGTCAGCAATGTCCAAATATAAATCTGAAATATTTAATGGCTGGTTCTGTTCTAGATTTCAAGCTCATTTTATCTTTCTAAAACATAGTTTTAATCTAAGGCTCTCCACAAAAAAATTTTAAATACAGTCCCTAGAGTATTAAAAATTAAGGAACAAATTATTCAATTTTCCCATAAATGCAAGAAAAAAACTGCACAATGAAACGTCCAAAGTATCAAATATATCAGCACACCTTTACCTTAACACAAATTAAAAACAAGTTTCAAAAATAAAAGAAAAATAAACCTCAATCAGGGTGAGCATTATATTTCATAAATAAGAGTTCCCTGTACTTTAGGAATGCACCCATAAATATACCAAGAAATACCTTGTTGATTTAAAAGTAAGGAACTTTATTTGGTTGGTTACATTTCAATTTCTCTTAAGTGGCATATAAAGACATAAGGTAACTAACAAAACTATAAAAACTATGTTTCAAAAAAAGGTCAGTCTTATTTTGTTTACTTAAATACTAAGTTTAATCATGACCTATCAAAATCTTATCATGGCTCACTGTATAAAATTAGCACCGCACTTGCAAGCATAAGCAGAATCTAGACTTATCAAACATATGGTGAGGCATGCCTAGCTTCTGAAAAATCAAATGAGAATGCAGTATTAAAATGTCTTTGGTTGGGTGACAAAAAAAGATCCTGTTTAAAAGTTTGCATCAAAAATTTGATCAAGAGAACCTCTCAAAAATTTAGAGCGCCCAGCAATTAAATCTTAGAAATAAACTGAAATGGTTTAAATATAAATCCTTCCACTTCAGAAGCTACACCTAACAAGCAGATACCTAAAATAGAAAAAAAAAAAAAATTCACCCCCATCTCCAAACTACTAGAAGGTATGCATAAACACAGGCACAGGCTGGTTTACCAGCTAACTTTTCTGGCCCTAGACCAAAGAGACATCAAAGCTGACAACAGAACCAACCATGAGCTTTCCCTGTAAACTGGACGATAATCTGAAAAACTTCACTGTTGCTAAAAGAAGCTCCTTTTAATGAGAAGCAGCGAACGGCAGGTGAAAAAATAAATTCTAACAGGGCAGCAAGAGGTTGTGAAAACACGGTTCAAGGACTGAACGTGTTATGACTGCTCTGTAACAGGTCCAAGGTAATTTACGCACACACCCTTCAAGCGCAATTCCTCAAGCAGAGATAAGATTGGGAAACAACAGGCTTCGGCCAAGAACCACATACCATTTTAAAACAGCCGTCTCCCTCCCGACAGGACAACAGACATTCTCGCTCATCCGAAGTCTTTCCGCGAGTTCTCCCAGCGCCGCGAAGGAAAACGGGCGGCCGCCACCCTAACGAGAGGCGCCGGCAGCAGACCCGCCGCGCGGCCGCCACGCCTTCCTCCGGCCGCGGCGGGGGACGCGGAGCGGCGGATCACATTTCTCCTCCCCAACAATCACACGCACTCACGTCCCCAGAGTTGACACCCTCCAAACCCGCCGCTCGGCGACGCTGGGGACTGGGCCACAAAGCCAGGGACGCAGCCATCGGCCGCGGCGCTCAAGTTGCGTGCGTGCGTGCGTTTGTGTTTGTTCCCCTTTAATGAAAGACAAGAGGTCTCCGTAGTGACGGCCCAGGCTGCGGTGAGGGAAGAGGCCCCATGTGGGACTAAACAAAACTTCAGTTGCTGGGAAGAGCCGTTGCGCAACGCTGGCAGGAGGCGGCGGGGGCCGCCCGGCCTGGCCCAGCCCAAGCGCGGCTTCCCCGAGGCTGCGCCACCGCGCGCAGGAACCATGCGCGGCCCCCGCGTCCGGTGGCCTCGGTCCCGGGGCGCCCAGGCCTCAAGGGAGACGCCTGGTCCCGCCACCCCGCCGGGACCGGGACGGAAACGCGGGGCATGAGCGCAGGGGATGCGGATGGGGGTGCAGGACGCGCAACGGGTGCGGGCCGCTCCGGGGGCGTCGGGCCCGCGAGGGTCCAGGGGAGGGGCCCGCTGGCCCCCCCCGAAGGCAGGCGCGGCCGGTGGAGCCGGTCCCCCCGCCCCGGGGTGGGTACGCCCCTCGCCCCTCGCCCCTCGCCCTATTCCCTTACCTTCCTAGAGGCCTGCGCTCTCCCCTCTTCGGGCGGCCGCAGCCCTGAGCATGTCCGGGGTGGGTGCGGGGCCGTGTCGGGGACAGGGAGCCAGGCGCTTCAGCAGGCGGCACCACCCAGCCCGGGCTCAGCCCCTCTCCGCGGCCGCTGCCATCTTGTCCTGGCGGCTGAGAGGAAACGGCGAAACACCCTCCCCCGACCGCTGCTGCTGCTGCTCTGGCTGCTGAGCGCCGGGCCCGTGTCCCTCATCTTCCTTCCCGGGGATCTGGGGTGGGGACGGCTTGGCTAGGGCGAAGGGGTGGTGAGAGGTCGGGCGGCCAGCCTCCCACTGCTGGGGCCTACGGGCGGCGCGCGGTGCGGTGCCCGCGGCGGTTGGGGCCCATTCCTGACGCCCCCGCCGAGAGAGAAGGAAGACAACAGGGACCGGCGGCGGCGGCGGGGCCCGCGGCTCGGTCTCCTCAGGTCGCCGCGCTGCCGGCAGTCGTCACGGAGGCGGCTGCCGCCGGCCGCCCCACTCTCGGGCCCCTCCTCCGCGCCCGCCGGCCTCTGTCCCGCCTCCGCAGCGCCACCGCTCGCCCGGCCGCTCTGCGCGCCGAGCCCGGGCGGCCCCGCTCGGCTCGGCCCGCGGCGCCTCTGTGAAGCCCCTCCCCGGGGCCCGCCCGCCCGCGGCCGCGCCCTTGTGTTGATAGCTTCGAGCCCGCCTGGCGGCCGGCGGGAGTCTGACCCGGAGCTCCCTCACGCCAGCGCCCCCTTTACTGTTCCGAACCTCAGTCTTAGGCCCACTCCGCCAAAAATATATATTGTAAAAAGATCCTAACACCAAAGAAAGGCTGAAAATGCGGAAGCGGATTTTACAGGCCTTTCGAGATCCCGTAATCAGTTTCCCCTGCCACCCCTTTGGGATCTGTTTCTTGCCTTTTTTTTTTTCTATCTTTCTTTTTTTAAGGTCTAATAATAAGGGGAAATGCTTAAAGTGAACAATCCCAGTCTGAAATAGGTCCTTCCCGCTCCCCCATCCCAAAGGGTCAAGGGAATTGTAAAATCAGGTTAAAGAACGGGGAAAAGGCCCGCGTGGAAATTTTCCAAGAGCATCTCTATGGTCCAAATCCCCGTAAATATGAAGTTCACCCACCTCTGCGTTGATAATTCTCCATCAAGGTAGTCATTTCCACTCCCAGAGACTAGTTACCTCCTTCATGGAGACTAGGAGATCAACGGAATGGCCCATCTCAACGGAATCACAGAACCATAGAATTTTAGAGATGAAAAGAACGTTTGAGATCCTTGGTCCAAACTCTTTAAGTTGAGCAGGAGTTCAAAGAAGTTTAGGTTACCTACCCAAGGTTATATAGCCAAGCCCTGGTCTGCACTCCCTTGCTCCTTCTCTTCCCTATCAAACAACTGACCTTCTAAGTATCATTCAGAGTGAATCTTTTTAAATATTCGTTTCTTTTTGTCCTGAATTAGTGTTTAACCTTTTGGGAACACCTTTCTCTGAGGAGTGGAAGCGCCCTCTTTGTTCCCGTCATAATCTTCACTAGGAGGATTAAATCTACCCCACAAGTATTTATCCCCAGACGTTTTCTATTGCAGTAACTGAGGCAGGGCCTAAAGGGAATGGCAAATTGCTGCATATTTAATTCCACACCTTGACTCCCTGCTGCTTTTCAAACTGGGAGAAGAGTATTCTGAAGAATACCTTTAAAAGAGAAAAGGATAGTATGCCCTGAGGCAGTAGAAGATAACATTTTCGAATAACAGTTTTCTTCAAGTTAGGGAGGGTAACCAGTTGCAAATGTTTCCAAAATAGAAAAACAAAACACTGACTGTCTCTCAGATAGCAGCATATTAGCCATTCCTTTTTACTTAGTATTTAGTTACTTTTGATTTTTTTAAATAGTTAAAAGAACCAAAAAAGGATAAAAACATGACTCAAAGTTACAATAATAGAAAAATCTATCAGTGAAACAAGGAAGATATTCCACTAGAACTTCAAACTTCCAGAATTTTTGCAAAACATTTCTCTGGGTCACCCCTAATGGAAGGCTTCCATTCTCCTTATTACAGCATTGCTACATCTATGAAGGAAGCTGAAAAGGGGAAGTTTTTTTTTTTTTTTTCCTTTCTAGCCCTGTCACTGATACACAGTAAGTTCCAGGACACAGTAAGTTCCAGGAAGGGACCCTGTCATCTTTTTTTTTTACAATTGTATTGTGAATGCCTAATACACTAGCTGATTTATAACAAGTCCTTAGTAAATATAGCTGAATAAGTAAATGAACACTATTAGTTCAGGTCTTCCTCCATTTTATACCTATTGTCTCCTAACTTAATCTCTTTACCTCCAATCTCTCCCTCTCCAATACATTCAGAACACCAACCTCCAGATAATTCTTCAAAGCCCCTGATTTAGCCAGTTTATGAAATTTGTTTTAAAAAATTGAAAATTTCTCATTGTTAAGTTTTTTTTTTAATGCAGATTACTGCTTCCCTGGTGGTGCAGTGGTTAAGAATCTGCCTGTCAATGCAGCAGACACAGGTTCAAGCCTTGGTCCAGGAAGATCCCACATTCCGCGGAGCAACTAAGCCTGTGCACCACAACTATGGAGCCTGTGCTCTAGAGCCTGCGAGCCACAACTACTGAGCCCGTGTGCCACAACTACGGAAGCCCGCGCACCTAGAGCCCGTGCTCCACGACGACACTGCAACTAGAGAAAGCCCATGTCCAGCAAGGAAGACCCAATGCAGCCAAAATAAATAAAAATTTTTAAAAAAACAACAATGTTGTGATAGTTTAAATAATAACAAAATAAAATAAAATGCAGATTACTAAATTGTACATTAAAAAAGTTTATGAATAAAAGGATGATAACCAAAAAATATCATAGTCTTTTCATTCAAAAATATTGCTTAAGTACTATGTACTAGGCACTGTGCTATGATCTGAGAATACAGTGGTGAAAAGTGAGACACGCTGTGAGCTTATATTCTCTCTAGAAAGTTGGCTATCATATAAATAATTAGTAATAATAACAGGAATTATAAAAGAAAAGTTCAGGGTTGAAAGAGGGGACAGAATAGGATAATCTAATCAAATGGGGATGTGGTGGGGGGGGGGAGCCATGGAAAGACTGGTTCATTTCTCATCCTCCAGGACTCACTAAATGCTCACTTCCTCAGGGAAGAATCTCCTGACTTCTCTGACTAAGCCAAATTTCCATATATCTTTCCTCTGTAGCATTTTTCTCAGTTGCCATTTTATGTTTATTTTCTGGTTGTTTGATTAATGTCTACCTCTTCCACCAATATGAAAAGTAGAGAGCACATCTTTTTTGTACTCCATTGTATCCTCAGCACTGAGGCAGTGGTGCATAGTAGATGATCAACAGGCCCAGTTACATACATACACCCTGTACACTGTACAGGGCCCAGTACAAAGTGAAAAAGTGGGTCCCCTTGTTCAAAATTATTAAGGATTTCAAGTTGGTGATAGAGGAGTGTGAAACCAATCCTGGGGACTTTCTAAGCACAGGACTATGTGCAAGTACACAGGTTGAATTAAAGTTGAGATCTAAAGGATATAGAAATTAGCCCAAAGAAAGAGAGAACACTTGAGGGCAGAAGATAAGATTTATGCAAAAGTCATGTAGAAAAAAAATGTGATAAAGAGTACAAATTTGAGAAACTGGTAGTTTTTAGTCAGAGTGAGAGGATAAATCAGAAGCAGATGAGGGTAGAGGGAGAAGCAAGGTCCATACTGGGATCTAGAACTTCATTCTACTGGCAAAGGAAGCTATTGAAGGATTTAAGGAGAGACACAGCATGGTCAAAGAAGCTATAGGCTTTGGTGTCAAAACCATCTATTTTACTTCTTTCCACTTTTCTGTATTTTTCAAATTTTCCTTTCAATCTCATTCAGAGTATAAGCTAAAAAAACACGTACAATGGACCTAAAATGGTCTATAAGGCCCACAAGGAGCTCACCTCCCACTTTCTGTCTCCTCATTCCACCCACAATTCCTCAAAGACGCCACTTTCCCTTCTCAGGTACCTGGATCATTCAGGTACCTCAGGTGCCTGAAACATTCCCTAAGGATCCACGCACCTCCTTTTCAGGTCCTTAGTCAAATTTCCCTTCTCCATGCAGGCTTCCTCAGCAATAACCACCTATCTATATACATAAACTCCCCATTTTTTATCCTTATCTTTATCCTTAAGTTTTAGCCCGATCTAAGATACTATTTTATAGGTTTTCTTTCTCTTCTACCTACTCCTCACCCTGACCCAGACAGTAAGCTTACAAAAGTAACTTAATATAATATTTGTAAAATGAACAAATGAATTTTCTCTGTAAACAGTATGAAACACTCCATAAACTCAGAGTGCAAACAGTCACAGTTGTTTGAGATCACCCAAATGTGAAATCCAAGACCTCTCCCCCTCCCTCTCTCTCTCTCTCTCTCTCTCTCTCTCTCAGGTCTTTCCTAACCCCCACACCCCAAAATTAGTCCAAAGGAGGACAGTACTCCTCCGACTTACCTTGTGTTCATCACTGCCCTTGTTCCTCATTTAGCACCTATAGGTTCCAGTATGCAGAAATGGCCCTCCCCAGCCTTAGGGGATGAGGCTGATACCTCTTCAAAAGAACCTTGGAATTTTGTCACAGAGCCTGAGTCATCAACCCACATTCCCGTTCCTCAAAGAAACTGGGGATTTGTTGCTGTAGTTGCTGTCTCCCTCTACATCCTAGGTGTCCTTTCCTGCCTTGGTGGGGAGTGGGGAGAGGAGGACCTAGTCAACGAGAAAGAGCTCCCAGCTACAAATCTCTGAGGGGAGAGGTTCAGCAGGGAGCCTCTGTCTCCTCCCTCCTCGGAGCTCCTGGCCACTTTATGCAAATAATCAACTTTCTCCCTAGATATCAGCTTTGTGTACCTGGGCCTCAGGGATGGGCAGATGGGATCAGAAAAAACTTTCCTTCTGGATTGTCTCACTGGTGCCTACATTTGCACGATAGAAAGGCCCACTCAAGTAACTCTTTGTAGATCTGTTTCCTTTCTTAATAAAAAAAAAAAAAAAAAAAAAGGTTCCCACTAAATACAGATAAAAATAACCTCATCTTAATCTGGAAATTCACAAATCTCATCTTAATTTGGGAGTTTGGTACTATAGTCAGCACGAAAATCTCATACAGCAAAATTCAACCTTGATTTGTGAATTTCCAAGGTATAGTAACCATCGCTTTGTGCATATAACCCTACACAATAATATGTACATATTAATGATCTGCTATTTGTAGGTTGTCATAGGGTAAATGTTTCATGTGTTTCACCTCTTAGAGCGCTTAAGAAAATTTATGAAGATAATACATTTTCAGCTTTTCCAGTTTCATCATCTTCTTAAGATGGAGTCTAGCAATCACTTTGTTACAGTTTTTCTGTTAAATCTTTAATTTCTTCCTCCAGGATGGTGAAGACACTAAGGCACCCACTCACCTGACACCCAAATGATGTCTCCTTTGTTGAAGAATCCTTAAAATCCTTGGCACATTATTTCTATAGATAGGTTCATTTGTGTCATATTTTAGCTTCCACATATAAGTGATATCATATGGTATTTGTCTTTCTCTTTCTGACTGACTTCACTTAGTATGATAATCTCTAGTTGCATTCTCCTTCAAGTTTGATTGAATCCATTGCATCAGCTTCTGGAGAAGAAAGGCCTGCCAGCACCCACACTGTTTACATTTTCCATCCTCTCCAGAGCTTCTGGAGTTTAATTCTCAGAAGTTAAATGTACTAATGATACAATTTAATGGAGTAGCATAGTTTTTATATTGGGAAAAAAATGTTTAAACTAAGGAAATGCAAAACAGACAAATAAAATAAACCATCGATCTTGTTCTCATCTTGACATTTCCCTGCTCACAAACCTTCAGACTGTTTCACCTATTAAAAAATGTGTGTATTTCTTAATTTGGCTGTTGAGGGACATTGCAGTTGGACTCCATAAAACCTTTTCTTCCATTTTTCCTATATGCCCTGTGACCCTACCAAGGTGTGATTTTCTCTTTCCCCAGTGATAACCTTTATTTCTCCATGCTCATGCCATTTGTCATCAGTGTTCCCCTCCCATCATTGATCATCAGTGTTGCCCTCCCATCTTTGAAATCCCAACCACCCTTCAAAGTCAAAGTTAACTGTTCACTCCTCCAAAAGGCTTTGATTGAACATACTATTCGTAAGTGATATAAGTGCACCTCACAAATATTTTTTAAGTCCTACCATTTGCCAGATGCTGTTTTGAATGCTTTTAATTACTAAAGGATAACTATTACTATCCTCATTTTAGAGACGAGGGAATTGAATCACAGAGAGATGAAGAATCTTGTCCAAGTTTGCACAGTAAATAATGGAGCTGGATTTGTAATTAAGCTGTCTGGCCTTAAGCATCTAGCCCAAATCACAGATTTCTTACTAAATGCATTCTTTTTTTTTCCTTTAATTTATTTTATTTATTTATTTATTTTTGGCTGCTTTGGGTCTTCGTTGCTGCGCACGGGCTTTCTCTAGTTGCGGCAAGCAGGGTCTACTCTTCAATGAGGTGCATGGGTGTCTCATTGCGGTGGCTTCTCTTGTTGCGGAGCATGGGCTCTAGGCGCACGGACTTCAGTAGTTGTGGCGCACGGGCTTAGTTGCTCCACAGCATGTGGGATCTCCCTGGAACAAGGATCAAACCCATGTCCCCTGCATTGGCAGGTGGATTCTTAACCAGTGCACCACCAGGGAAGTCCCTCTTTTGTTCTTTTTTATGGCTGAGTAATATTCCATTGTGTGTGTGTGTATGTGTGTGTACATATATATATATATATATATATATATATATATATATATATACATACCACATCTTCTTTATCCATTCCTCTGTTGATGGACATTTACATTGCTTCTATGTCCTGGCTATTGCTAATAGTGCTGCAATGAATGTTGGGGTCCTGTATCTTTTTGAATTATGGTTTTCTCTGGGTATATGTCAAGGAGTGGGATTGCTGCTTCGCTTCTTCTTTCTTTGACCAAAATATCCATTCCTCCAAGTAAATTCAAGTTTAATCTTAAGGAAAGCATGCTATTTAAACCATCCTTTAAATTTTTATGTTTCAAAATAGTCAAAGCAGCCAATAGCCCAAATAAAGCCTTTGTTGGAATTAGAAAAGGCACTTCTTATGATGTTTTGCTTCCATCTGTCAGAAAATTGTCTTACTATATCAATTTTGTTGAGGCAGCACACTTTTCTGCCATATGTCTGAAAGGCGTCACAATAAACATACAGGTTTGTGATGTATGCAGTGTGACTCATGCCCTCCACCCCAACCCCTCACCCCCAGCAGCCCTGCTGATACAGCCTCCCTTTCTTGTCCTCTGACCCTCCCAGGAAGTGGCAAAAGGAGACTGGGCAAGGAGGAATCAGATTACTACGTTAACTGTGTGACTCTGGGTGCATTTCATACCTTTCCAGGTCTTTTTCCTCATCTTTAAATTTGATATAATAGTGCTTATCTTGCAGAGAAGTTTAGGATTAAATGAGATAGATTATGCAAACCCAGTATATGGTGGGCTCAACATGAAGGTTAGGTGACCACCTTGGATGAAAATCATCAAAATATAAAAACTTCCAGTTATAAGACAAATAACTATTAGGGATGTAATGTACAACATGATGAATATAATAACACTGCTCTATGTTATATATGAAAGTTGTTAAGAGAGTCAGTCCTAAGAGTTCTCACCACCAGGAAAAAAATTTTTTTCTTTTATTTTGTATCTATATGAGATGATGGATGTTCAGTAAACTTTCTTTGATAATCACTTCATGAGGTATATAAGTCAAATCATTATGCTATACACCGTAAACTTATACAGTGCTGTATGTCAATTATAGGTCAATAAAGCTGGAAGAAAAAAGAAAAAATGTTAGGTGAATCTAAATGTGTAAAAATGTCTAATTAGTAAAATTTCAGGCTACTTGGAGAACATATTTAGTGTTACATTGCTCAGTCTATGTCCCTTTTGAGATCAGCCCCAGAAGTCAGGGAGAAAAGGGGAAGGGTTGAGCTACAAAAGGAAATGTTTGCCTTTCCTCAAGATTCCCTTTCTCTGCCTCCCTTCCTCCTTTGCTACTGCAAGAATGATTGGTCCTCCCAAGCTTAAACCTCTCTACTTCCCTTTACTGCATTCAGTGTTATGTCTGGACCATCCTTTTCAGTTTTGTTCCACTTTGAGAGGGGCAGTTTTCCCTGAGAGAAGAGAATTGTCTTTCCCTAAATGCAAAATTCTGAAGTCCTTCCTGGGGGTATGCCCCAACCAGAAAGTTTAGAGTCCTAACTGTCTGGATTACTCTCAGTTAATAATCAAATAGCAACTGAAATTTCTGCTCAGACTAAGTTCACATTTACCTTATCCCCAATTGACCCCCAAAATGTCTGCTTTGCCTTCAATACATATAAGTATAGTTATTTATGTCACTTGCTCACTACTCATATGTCTAAATTACTATGTAGTCAAATTAATTAAAAACAATTAATCTTGTCTTTTTCTTGAAACATTGAACCCTGTTCAAGTATTTTCAGGGCTTCATAGTTTTTTGGGTTTTTTAAAAATTTGTTTTTTATTTATGTATTTTGGACTGCGTTGGGTCTTCTTTGCTGTGCGCGGGCTTTCTTTAGTTGCAGCGAGCAGGGGCTACTCTTCGTTGCGGTTCACGGGCTTCTCATTGCGGTGGCTTCTCTTGTTGTGGAACACGGGCTCTAGGCTCGCCGGCTCTAGAGCGCAGGCTCAGTAGTTGTGGCACACGGGCTTAGTTGCTCCACGGCATGTGGGATCTTCCCGGACCAGGGCTCAAACCCGTGACCCCTGCATTGGCAGGCGGATTCTTAACCACTGTGCCAACAGAGAAGCCCCCATAGTTTGTTTTTTTTGTTGTTTTTTTTGTTTTGTTTTGTTTTGTTTGCAGTACGTGGGCCTCTCACTGTTGTGGCCTCTCCCGTTGCAGAGCACAGGCTCCGGACGCGCAGGCCCAGCGGCCATGGCTCACGGGCCCAGCCGCTCCGCGGCACGTGGGGTCCTCCCGGACCAGGGCACGAACCCGTGTCCCCTGCATCGGCAGGCGGACTCTCAACCACTGCGCCACCAGGGAAGCCCCATAGTTTGTTTTTTATATAGTACAAGCTCACAACTTTGCAATAATGCAGGAAACATTATTCCTAAAATTGCTATTGGGGTTAATGCAGTAATACTTTTTTCCTTTTCTAGTAGGGAAAAAAACATATTTGCAGAGAAAAGAATGGAGAGAAAAAAAGGAGGGGAAATTATTAGAGGGCCTATGAGATTATGGGGAAAGCAATCAAATGTGAAGCAAAAAATAAAAATGATATATTTTCCCATGTAGAGTTCAATTAGTTCACATTGCAGTAAAATTAAAAGAAATGTGCAACAAAACCTAAACAAGCATTCTTTTTTAATCAGTATACTGAGAATTACTGTGTAAAGGTCATATCTGATCTGCAAACTGACTACAGAATTTCATTTAAAATGAAGAAGACAATTTATTCATTCTTTGCATGACAAGGAGCAGAATATTTTGAAACCATGTAAAGGAAAATCTACTTTGTTTATATATAGTTTGTTTTATTTAAAATATAAATGAACTAAAATAATGGTATATTAGTGTCATTTTTATGTAATTGATATGATAGGAAATCATGTATCACACATAAATCTAGATTCAGAAAAAAAATTCAGGTGATTTATAATTATATACTAAGCTCTGAGGCTGAAGATACACTTATTCAAATGTCTGAAAACCCAAAAAAACTAGCCTTATAAAATCTGCAGGGGCTTCCCTGGTGGCGCAGTGGTTAAGAATCTGCATACCAAGGCAGGGGACACGGGTTTGAGCCCTGGTCCGGGAAGATCCCATATGCCACGGAGCAATTAAGCACAAGCGCCACAACTACTGAGCCTGTGCTCTAGAGTCCACGAGCCACAACTACTGAGCCCTCGTGCCACAACTACTGAAGCCCACGCACCTACAGCCCGTGCTCCACAACAAGAGAAGCCACCGCAATGAGAAGCCTGTGCACCGCAACAAAGAATAGCCCCCACTTGCCTTAAGAAAGCCCGCACGCAGCAACGAAGACCCAACGCAGCCATAAATAAATGAATAAATAAATTTATATTAAAAAATACTTACAGGCTTTTAAAAAATAAAATAAAATCTGCAAAAGGGTAAATACACCCATGACTCTCCTGTGTTTATAAATTTGTTATTTCTTTTTTTTTAAGATTACACTTCTTTAAAATTTATTTTATTTATTTTTATTTTTGGCTGCGTTGGGTCTTCGTTGCGGTGCGCAGGCTTCTCACTGCAGTGGCTTCTCTTACTGTGGAGCACAGCGCGCGGGCTTCAGTAGTTGTGGCTCACGGGCTTAGCTGCTCCGCGGCATGTGGGATCTGCCTGGGCCAGGGCTCGAACCCGTGTCCCCTGCATTGGCAGGCAGATTCTTAACCACTGTGCCACCAGGGAAGCCCCATAACTTTGTTATTTCTTTTCCCCAAAACATTTAAAATAAAAATTTAAATACCATGGTTTTATCCTCATCATAACAACATACTCCTATTACTGAAAAAAAGAGATAAATCATGGGCTACTTTAATATCATTGGAAGAAACTTAGAATCTATGGTACATATTTATAATTATTAGCTTTTATGTCTGTGGTATTGTCTTCAAGCAATTTAGAGATTCCTGTAATGCCTTGTGCTCAGGGTTTTTATGAGTTGGGATCACAAATTAGAGAACACAGAGGCATTTGAAATCTTCCCAGTCAGAGCTGGTGTAACAATAGCATCAGATCATCTTTCACCTACACTACTGTTCCTTATATCTTTGTGCCTCAGTTTCCTCATCTATAAAATGGAGACAATAGAATGATACACACCTCATAAGAGTGTTCTGAGGATTAAAAGCATTAATAGCTGCAAAGTGCTTGGACAAGTCCTGGCACAAAAAAACAATTCATAAACATTGGCTGTCATCTTTGTCATCAATCTTGTTGCTTCTGTTCTTGCCCCACTAAAGTCCATTCTCCACACAGCAGTCAGAGTGATTGTTTAAAGGTATAACCCAACTTATACATCCCTGCATTCAATACATATTAATTGATCAGTGCATCAGTTTAAAAAATATGTCCGTAAATTCTTTGATACTCTTCTCTTCAAGAAGTGAATCCTAGGGCTTCCTTGGTGGTGCAGTAGTTAAGAATCCGCCTGCCAATGCAGGGGACACAGGTTTGAGCCCTGGTCTGGGAAGATTCCACATGCCACAGAGCAACTAAGCCCATGCGCCACAACTACTGAGCCTGCGCTCTGGAGCCCATGAGCCACAACTACTGAGCCCATGTACCACAACTACTGAAGCCCATGTGCTCTAGGGCCTGCATGCTGCAGCTACTGAAGCCCGTGTGCCTAGAGCCCATGCTCTGAAACAAGAGAAGCCCCCGCACCCCACAACTAGAGAAAGCCCACATGCCACAACAAAGACCCAGCACAGCCAAAAGAAAAAAAATAGAATGAAGCAGAAATAATGGTGTGCAACTTTGGACACTAGGTCACAGAAAGATATTATGGCTTTCACGCTATGTTGAGAGCAGCCCTTTGGAGAAACCAAGGAACTGAGGCCTCTAGCCAACAAACATATGAAAGAGTTTGGAAGGCAGACTTTCCAGCCTCAGTCAAGCCTTCAGATAACTTTAGCCCCTAAAAGATCCTGAGCCACAGCGACACAGTTTAGCCCCTCCTGAATCCCTGATCCACAGAAACTGTGAGGTAATAAATGTTTGCTCTTTTAAGCCACTGAGTTTTAGGGTAATATACTGCATGGCAATAGATAACTAATAAAATTACCCACTATGTCCTAGACAATTTTCTAGGCACTGGGTATGAAGCAGTGATGTACAGAACAGACAAACTCTGTGTCCATGTGTGGCATTTACATTGTAGTGGAGCTGACAGAATATAAACAATAAATAAATAATGTCAGGTAGCAATAAATCCTCTGAAGAAAAATAAAGCAAGAGAAAGGCATAGAGAGAGCCTGGAAACTGGAGTGGAGACATGATGGTAGGGGTGGGGGGGAAGCATTTTTAAACGGGACATCCAAGGAGATGGCTTTAAGCAAAGACCCAAATAATAATATGAAGGAGGGAGCCACATCATTATGTGGAGGAATAGTGGTTTTGATTTTTGTTTTTTTCTTCTAGGTTGATCAAATAAGAAATGTAAAGACCCGAAGGCAAGAAAGAGCTTGACATATTTCAGGAAGAGCCAGGCCAGTGTGGCCAGGGAGAAGAGATCAGCGAGAGAGTGGTGTGAGGTAAGATCTGTGGGTAGTCAGGGAGACCATGGAGCTTCCTTCCCGAAAGCTTCCTAAGCCAACCAATGAAATGAGAATGACACGAATGCTCCTTCCCAAGGGCCACAGACCTACCTCTCTGACTTCATCCCCTCCCGGATACCCATCAATCACTGCATTCTGGTCACGCTGGCTTTCTGCTAGCATTTATCACCCTCTAAAAATATCATGTTCATTTGCTTACATACATGTTTATTTTGTCTCCTCTCACTGGAATGTAAGCTCCACCAGAACAGTAGATTCTCATAAAACCTTGTCAGATGAATGAAAGGAATATATTCCTTTAAGACAATGCAACAGCATTACAGCCTGACATACTCTACTACAAGGGCTTGCAGTAAGTCACCTCTCCGTAGAAGAGAAAATCAACTCCCGCAGGAGGGTGGGCAAGCCCTGAGCCATAGATAACTGGAACGATGAGTTAGACATCCACAGGCTTATGGGATTCCAAAAGTTATGTATTTGACTCCAGGAGATACATTTCTCCCCTTAGTCCAAAATAAAGATAGTAATGCATGTATCCATCAAATTATGATTGCAGAATTCTTTTTCATAAAAGGATATGTAATTTACTACAATTTAACATATCAGCATAATATATTAAAAGTTATTAAACTTTCAGACAGAGCAAAATTCAAATCCTGTCATTTGTTTCCTATATGACTTTGGGCAAGCTACTTAATCTCTTTAAGCCTCAATTTCTTCACCTGTAACTAAGGAGATAATAAAGCCTACCTCTTAGAATTGTTGTAAGGATTCAATTAGATGCCAAGAAGGAAAGAAGTGCTCAACAAAAACAAAAAACCCATATTGATGAGGGGTATGCCAAAGAGACACCGGAGCCAACTGAAAGAGCTCTCAATGGGCAATCTGGAACATTTTAAGCAACAAAATATATAAAATCATATTGGACTATAAGAGAGTATAAAATAAATATCTGAGTCTATGCTGATGTAAATAAATGATTAAATAAATAAACAGTGGGAGAGAAGAGACCAACTTCCCATGCAGAAGAATCAAAAAATGTATGTAGATATTCCATCGTCAAGAAGATGGACCATAAATTCCCATTCCTTAAGTGTGGGCTGCACATAGTAACTTCCTTTCAAGAGGACAGTATCTAAAGGTGTGAGAGTGGGGATGAGTAACTTTATAGTGGAGAAACCTAACAAACACTATCTCACCCAAGTGAACAAGGTCAACATCAACAATGATAAATTGCATGGATACTTTGTATCCTTGATATAATATGATGAAAATGGCACTTTATCTCCGTGGTTTTCTTCCCCAAAAATCCATAACACCAGTCTAATCATGAAGAAAAATCAGACAATTTCCAGTGGTGGTGCAGCCCACAAAATAATTGACAAAACTTTCAGGGTCATCAAAAACAAGGAAAGCCTGAGAAACTATCATAGCCAAGAAAAGCCAAAGAAGACATAATAAATAAGTGTACTATGGTACCCTGGATGGGACCTTGGGACAGAAAAGGCATTAAAAGCTAAAGGAATCTGAATAAGCCATGGACTTTAGTTAATATTAATATATTAATACTGATTCATTAATCATAGCAAATGTACCATACCAGTGTAAAATATTAATAATAAGAGAAACTGGGTATGAAATATATGAGAACTTTCTGTACTATGTTTTCAATTTTCTGTAAATCTAAAGCTGTTCTAAAAAACAAAGTCTATTCTTAAAAATTCAGTCAGAAAAAAGTATGTAGAAAATTTATATAAAGTCTTCAGCACAGAACCTCCTAGTCATTGTAGATACTGTGGTTCATCTAATCTTAGCCATGGTTGATAGTAAAAAACAATCATTATTATTTTATGGGCCAGCAAGAAAGAAAAATTGCTGTCAATTAAACTATGACACAATGTCTTAAGAATGGTCCTGTGAGATGTATGAATTGGTCATGCCAGCCTCCCATTACTCTGAAGTATATTTCATCAATTTTCAGTAATTTGGCATGTTCTCCAGCTCTCATTTGCATTGCTTGGCTTATGATAGGCAATATTTTTGCATACATCCTCATAATAAATTGAAACATATCTTCATTATTTACGAGTAGCTTACTTTCTTCCATCTCATAAAGAATTTGTTCCTTTGCAAAAAAAAAATGGAATTACAGTTATTTCCTGAATGACAAATATTTACCAAATATCAAATTTATGCCCTGCTGCTCTGTGTCTGTGCCTTTCTGTCAATAAATTTTTGTTTCAATGAAAAATACTAGTGCCACCTTTTCCCATTTTAAGCAGCAATTAAACAACACCTATAGCACCAACAATGCACGTAATTGAATTAAAGTGATGGCAGTTTGAACAATTATAACTAAACTCACAAAAACAACTAGGCAAAGACAGCCAGGTCACAAATGCTGCCTAGTGGATAGTAGTTCTAAAACATCATGGATCATAAAATATAAGCAGCATCCTGATTTCCGAAATGTTAAAATGTGGAAAAGAAATGTATGTCTTAGGAAGTTTGGATAACTAACTGTGTTACAGCCATACAATGGAAACATTGCAGCATTAAGAAAGAAAAAAATCTACTTTTATTTACAGAGAAAGATATCTAAGATACATTGTTTTTAAATGTTGTTACATATGATTTATTTCTGTAAAATAAAAAATAATATATTAACATTTATATGTATTCAAATATATATGTATTTTACATAAATGTAATTGTTAATAGTAATTATTACTGAGAAGTGGGATTATAGTGCACTTTAACTTTCTGTTTTGTTTGGATTTATAAAAATAAACATATTTTACTCACATAATCAGTAAAACATATAAACAATCAGGAGAAGAAGAACCTTATGGTAAATCTTTGAATAAAGTTAATGATTATCCACTGGTAAAATGTCTTCATTTTAAAAATATTTTTAGCAAAAAAATTAATTGTACCAGAAACAGTACGAGGTGCTTTCCCATACATTCTCTTAATTAAGAGAAAAACAAAAAGCCATTTATCACAGAAATTATAAGGGAAATTCCAATATAGAATAGAATTTGGGGCTAGATCAGTAGTCTAATTTTTTAGTACAATTATAACATAAATGATGACTATTAGCAACTATTAAGTATCTAAAAGACTGAACTAATATGTAACTAATTTTAAAACACCATTTTAGGAAATAACATGCTCCCATGAAAAATATTCTTATTAATAAATCCTAACTCAAGGATTTAAAGAATCAAAAAGTGCTACCACTTTTCCAGTTAGGGGAAATAGGTTAATCAATAACTAAAAGAAAGGGAATGTGCTTAGTAGAACTGGGTATGTTCACTTTAGTTCAGTCTCTCTGTTGCAATATTTAAAGAATGAATTGACTTTCATACTGATTCTCTAAAATCCTGTATCAGATTAACTATATACACTCACACCACAGACACACGCAGGCATCTACGTGTATGCACACATGTATAACATGATCATTCCTATTGTTACAACAACAATATTTATCTTGAGTTGATATAATTCCAAATTAGGCGGGCACCCATCTAAGCAAATTAGGAAGTGTTGCTTTTCCTGTATTTGCAAAACAAACCCAACATTTTAAAAACACAGCCTAACACTGTTTTAAGTTTTGAAATGAGGAAACAGATGACAGGCTTAAGGGAACCCTAGACTAGATATTTATAAGATGCAAAGATATCACATTTGTTGTGCTTCTCTTAAAACAAGCCTTTTCTAAAGGAGAATTATGACTAATTAAGTGTGAGTAAATGAGCATATGCAGGAAACTTGATAAAAATCCAACAAATTAGGGAATAGTCCAGAAAATCTCTTGTGGGTTGTGTTCTGTACAAGTAGATAAGCACCTTTATAAAGGTTTTTGTTCTTTAAAGAGTTCTCCAAAACTGGCATCATAGGAAGATGGCACCACTTAATACATGACAATTTTGTCATTCTTTTCTTGTCAAAATGAAAAAAATTCTGAAAAGTAAAGGAAATTAATTTGTAAACACTGGACATAGAAGGGTTTCATTTTTAAAAAAATCTTGAGTCAAAACTAAACTAACTCCTTAGATATTATTTAACTTGCTACATTGGAAGTTTGCTTTAAGATTTTGCAGATCACAACTGCTGTAATGCCAACAAAAGCATCTGTAGTTCAGTAGGGTTTAACTCTTATCAAATATTACAGAATAGTTCTCTCTGCTCCTGAAATACTGGGTTGTATTACAGCTTTGCATCTGTCTGTGGGAATTATGTTACAAAAGGCCCAACTTTACTTATGTTTCTATGTTTTCAAGTTCTTAATGTAACATGCTGTTAAGGCTGGCATTCAGGAAACAGACAAATTACTGAAAATGACAAAATATCAAATAGAAAAGAAGTTTGCACAGGTAGTAGACAAATATTAAAAGTTATTTTATTTCATAGGGCCATCACTGTAAAAATTTTATATATCCTTCAGATAATAATTTACTGTACTATATAAAGGAAAATATTTTAAATAAGGAAACTTCAACAAATAATCCTCACTGGAGATCTACACAATTCCCTCTTTCCCTTATACTATGTACATTCACAGTAAGAAAATGAAAAGTCAATATAGAAAGATTTGAACCCACTTTTTTTTTTTTTTTTTTGGCCACACCAGGCGGCTTGTGGAAACTTAGTTCCGTGACCAGGGACCAAACCCCACGCCAGCAGTGAAAGCACCAAGTCCTAACCACTGGATCGCCAGGGAATTCCCTCAACCCACTTTTAACATGAACTTTGAAAAATTAGGGACTTATACATAGAAGCCTAGCTTCCTTTATATGAATATACAGCTCCTACAAATCATTAAGAAAAAGACCAACTTGGGATTTCCCTGGTGGTCCGGTAGGTAAGACTCCACGCTCCCAAAGCAGGAGGCCCGGGTTCGATCCCTGGTCAGGGAACTAGATCTCATATGCATGCCACAACTAAGGAGCCCCCATGCTGCAACTAAGGAACCCGCCTGCTGCAAATAAGACCCAGTGCAACCAAATAAATAAATTTAAAAAAAAAAAGAGTTTGCATGCCGCAACTAAGACGTCTGCATTCCACAACTAAAAGAGCCTGCATGCTGCAATGAAGATCCCCGCGTGCCGCAACTAAGACCCCATGCAGACTAAATTAATTAATTAATTAATTAACTTTTAAAAAAAGAAAAAGAACAACTTGATACAAGAAAAAAAAAGAGAAAGGTATTTATCCTACAGATATACATTTGTGAAATAATGCATGTATAAGTATATTCTTTGCACTGTTGTTTATAATACCAAAAGATTAGAAACAACCCAAATGTCCATCAATAGGAATCCAGTTAGTTAAATTATGGCATATCCATACAATGGAATACTGTGCAGCTATTGAAATAAAAATGAAGCAGATTTCTAGGCACTAATCTGGAACAATCACCAAGCTATACTGTGAAAAAAGCAAGGTCTAGAACAATGTGAATAACATGCACTTAATAGTGTGGAAGATAAAGATTTATGGGTATATGTATATATTCAAATATATAGAATATCTCTGAAAGAATAAACAAGAAATTAAAATTTTCTAAATGAAATTTTTTTTGTAGTTACTGTATATGTACCAAGAAAGCTAATAACTTAGGGTTTGGTTGTATTGTTGTTTTTTGTTTTTTGTTTTGGTTTGGGTTTTGTTTTGTACTCTCTCCAGGAAATTACCTGGGTAAGTAGGGGCCAGAAGAAGAGAGACTTACTTTTCATTGTATAGTCCTTTCCATTTTTTGAAGCAATTGCTAAGAAGGATATGCCTTTGATTTCACAAAAAATTGACAGCATTGATTTGAGGATTGAAGAGGAGACTGCCTGCTACAATTCCCACTCACATGAGAATCCCGCTAAGTTAAAGATGGGATGTGGCAGCAACTGATGGCTTGGAGAGAACCAGGCAAGTCTTTAAGAAACTGGTCAATTTCCATTTCACCTTGTGGAGCTCTCCTCTTTTATTTTTCAGTATATTTTATTTCCTGAAAAAGCTCCTATTCTCTATTCCACCCCAAGAAATACATCCCTTTAATCTACGGTGTAAAAGAGGTGTTCTCCAAACTTTAAAATTGTAAAATCAATTTTATGTCAATATTTCATGCAGAAATAAGCTCATTTGCATTTTTATTTACTTTTATCAAGTCAGTTGAAAGGAGAAATGAAGCCATTTTGATGAATGTGAAAAACAGAAATCAGAAGTTATATATAATCATTTGCCTTATATCTGCCTTTTCCTCGAATTAATTTTTATACTTTGTTTTGATTGTATAGTATCACAATATTCCTTATCACAGAAATATATGGTTACAGGGAGTAATAGGTTGTTTATGGTTTGTTTTTTTAAATAGTGTGCCTTGGAACTTTGAGTTGCGCTTTGATTAAACTCATTCAGAAATGCAAAGATTTAGGATAAGTTTGTTTCAAAATTGCATCCCTAATAACAATTTTTTATATTATAAAAGTCAGATAAATACTCAAAACTTACATAATCCAATAATCATGGAATCTACCTATAATAAGATATTATCATGAGATGACAAATGACGCTTTGCGTTACAAATTAATTTTTATCCAAAGAGGATGAAAAACCAGAACCAGAGTTGGAAAGCATGAAGCAAGTCATCTGAATCAAAGAATAGCATGTTGGCTTATAAGCCACACATCTTGGCAAAGAAAAAAATGCAAATTTAACAAAATAGTATTGATGTCTGATTAGTCAACAGGGAAAACTTGACTCAGATGGATTTCTATTTTCTTCCTCATGTTTGATATAATGCATATTATGTCGCCCATATAGTTGCACTGTGCAGGGATCCTTTCAAGAAAGAACTTGCTGAAGAGTGCAATCAGCTAAGAGTCTTCAGCTGCAGCACCTTTGGGATCTGTCATGGCATCCAACCCCAGGGCACACTCTCCCCAGACAGCTTGCAGCCAACGACTGAGCAGAGCTTGGAGCCTGGATCCTGGTCATTTCTGTCCAACATGAAACTGAACAGGACCCTGCTCAGCCTTCCCAGGGACAGACCCCAAAGCCCCCACCTCTTGTTTGTAGAAAAGCTCCTAGCCTCCTAGGCCTTCCCCAGGTTCCAAATATCAAATTTAATCAGAGAAGTGAGAAAATGCAGAAACAAAAGAAAATAGTCATGCAAGACAAAATAATAATAGTTTAACCATAAAACAAAGTCAAGGACCTTTAGTTCCTCCTCAAGGGCTAGAGATAATATCCAGAGCCATATCCTTGATTTGTTTTGCAGATACCAAAAACCCTACCAGGTGGAGAAAGTTAACCACCTGCTGACCACCAGCATGTAGACCCCACACCAGTTGGAACCAGACGGTTGATGATTGAGATTCCCCAAACATCATCCTGTTACCTCATCATCAACAAATCAGGGAATTGAGCATGAGCTGATTATACACCCCTTAAGCCTCTCCCTCACACTGTCTTTTTTTTAAATTAATTAATTTATTATTTATTTTGGCTGCACCAGGTCTTAGTTGCAGCATACGGGATCTTTAGTTGTGTCATACGAACTCGTCATTGAGGCATGCATGTGGGATCTAATTCCCTGACCAGGGATCAAACCCAGGCCCCCTGCATTGGGAGCGTGGAGTCTTACCCACCAGACCACCAGGGAAGTTCCCCACACTGTCTTTAAAAAGCCTCCCTGGGGCTTCCCTGGTGGCGCAGTGGTTGAGAGTCCGCCTGCCGATGCAGGGGACACGGGTTCGTGCCCTGGTCCGGGAAGATCCCACATGCCGCGGAGCGGCTGGGCCCGTGAGCCATGGCTGCCGAGCCTCCGTGTCCAGAGCCTGTGCTCCGCAACGGGAGAGGCCACAACAGTGAGAGGCCCACATACCGGAAAAAAAAAAAAAGCCTCCCTGGGGCTTCCCTGCTGGCACAGTGGTTGAGAGTCTGCCTGCCGATGCAGGGGGACACGAGTTCGTGCCCCAGTGCAGGAAGATCCCACATGCCACGGAGCAGCTAGGCCCATGAGCCATGGCCGCTGAGCCTGCACGTCTGGAGCCTGTGCTCCGCAATGGGAGAGGCCACAACAGTGAGAGGCCCGCGTATCACAAAAAAAAAAAAAAAAAGCCTCCCTGAAAGCCACCAGGAAGTTCTGGTCTTTTGAGCATGAGCTACCCCGTCTCCTTACTTGGCTCCATGTAGGGCGCCTTGCAGTAAACTCTGTGCTTTCCTTCACGACAACCCAACACCAGTAGATTGGCTTTGCAGCGCATCAGGTGAACAGACCTAAGTTTCGGTAGCAGAAACAGAACTCCTCGGTTGGCAATCTTTGTATTGCAGCTCTCCATTGGAAGGGCCAAGACTCTCAGAACTGCACCACAGCCCAAAGTTCTTCCTATTCATTGCTCAGTTCTTCCCTCCCTCCTCTCACAGGTGTCAGACCTTCATCACAAGCTGACTTCTGTTCTCTCTCCTTTATCTTTCACAGGCCTTATCCCTAATAAATCTCTTGCACTTCTAATTCTCACTTGATGTGTTACCCGGGGACAGGAGCTGAAATATGCATATTAAAAGTATATTCACTATCTTTATACTACATTTTAATTCACTGACATCAAACACATAATAGTCACTCATCTCTTTTTTATTTTCTTGTTTAGATCTTGAAAATTATGCAACTTATTCAGCCACAGTGATATGTATGTTCCTTTTTTGCCACTTAATTTATTAAAAGGATGTTACCTGTAAGCATTTGTATTTTGAAGAATCATTTCCCAAACAGTCCATTCTGTCTTAGTATTACTCTGTAGTTATTTTCTTGGCAAAAGATACCTAAAACACTATACCATTTTTCATCATAAAAGTGATATAGTCAAGACCTCCAATTATCAGAAAGCTTCTTCCCATTGAGACAATAGCCCAATTTGTTGAAACAAGTGCTTACTATAAATTCAAAATGCTTATTACTGTTTTTTAAAATGTCGGAGAAATTTGAAAAGGTGGCTTCTTTATTTGTTGGTTGTGAATTCCACATTCTAAAATTGTCAAATATTTAGGATTGAACTCAAAAGCAGAATGTGAAAATCAGCAGTAATTAAATCAATTTAGTAAACATTTATCAGGGCTGCTTACCAAGCCTCCACTTAAAATAGAAATTTCCGGCTCTTATCAGAAACTGCAAATTTTCAGACATTGAGACATCCCTGTGATACCTATCTGCCTGCCCATGTTCATTGTAACTAAAGGAACACATCTCCCAGGAAATGGCCTCATAGAGCTTTAAAAAGCACAAGAAAGGAAAAGTGACATCATTCTTTCAGTGGTACCCTACCCAAAACTCTGAGATAAGTTTTATTTGAGTTTGTTTTTCTGACTGTTGAAAATAGGCTGGTTGCAACAGAGGTGTCAGATTGCTTCTCTCTCTGTCAACTTCAAGTTCAAATTTAGGAAGTCATTCTGCCTCAGAACATGTTGTGCAAATTAACAATAGATTTCTAAGCTGAAAATACATTTCAACAGATCTAAATTTTGCCTAGGTGGTTCTCTTCTCCATCGCATTTTGGTGCTTTATAAAAGTGATTGTTCCTCTCATGATTCACTAGGGGTAAAATAATTTATCCAAGTCAACATTTAGAGGAGAAATTTCTAAGAATGACAGAGCATTCTTTGCTTTCAATGTTCTGAATACTCCTAGCAATAGACTTTCCAGTAAAATACTGAAGGGAAGCAATTGTTGATTTCCTATTACAATTATTTTATTAAATTAGGTAACTTGTGCAGCAAGACCCTACAGGAATAAGACAAAGAACAGATAAGTTTTGATGAGCAGAAAGTGTGAAGCACAGAGCACTACTTGGAGAGGAAAGGAGTCACAAGAGTAGTACCCACAGTGATAGAAAAGCCTGGGAGTGTGGGATGGTTCTGGAAGCTGTATAAACTTACTGCAGGACGTAAATAGGGCAAAGTGTGTTCTTAAAAAGATGGAGCTTTTTTTTTTTTTTTTTTTTTGCGGTACGCGGGCCTCTCACTGCTGTGGCCTCCCCCGCTGCAGAGCACAGGCTCCGGACGCGCAGGCCCAGCGGCCATGGCTCACGGGCCCAGCAGCTCCGCGGCATGCGGGATCCTCCCAGACCGGGGCACGAACCCGTATCCCCTGCATCGGCAGGCGGACTCTCAACCACTGCGCCACCAGGGAGGCCCAAGATGGAGCTTTTTGACAGAGGTTGTGGCAATATCCTTTCCCAGTTTCTCAGCTTGTGTGGGCCTGCTCCTAGGAATCACATTTGAGGACACGTGTAATTTTCCCACTTTGTAGGTGGTTTGGTGATTAAGAAGGCAACAACATCAAATGGTACCCCTGGAGGCGTTAATGCACCTCTCTGGATTACTTAGGCCCTTGGGAGAATTGACTCAGTTTCCTAGTTTTAACACAAAGAAGGCTGAAGTCAGCCTAAACCGTTGCTAACAGGCCTTCTTCAGCTTTGGGTTCCTATGTCTCTTTTTTGAAATTACAATATATTTTGAATGTTCACAGTATGTTACAGCCTACTGAACACTAAACAGAACTTTGCAGCAACATCTTCATTGATTTTGAACATCATCTGTAAAATCCTTATGTGAAGTCTGGTACCAGCAGATCGATTACATACTTGCTTCAGGGGTGTAACAGATACAAGTTTTCCATAAAGATGAGCGAAGAAGGCATATCGATGTCATTAGCAGTTAGTAAATTAGTGTGTTCTTCAGATCTGAAAGAACTGTAATTAAGGATTTACCATTTAATTGGATTGTCTCTGATTAGATTATGTATTACCATTTATAAAGAAATTAAGCAGTTTAAATACACATAAATAGTTGGTATAAACAAAATAATCAGAATAGTTTTATATGAATGGCGGCCAAGAAATCCTCAAATTAAACAAATGTTTGATCAAAGTTGCTTCTGTTCTCACAAGGTCCTAAGTTATTATCCTTACTCATTCTTCAAAGCCCAGTGCAGGTTCTACTCCTCCATAAAATCCCCTCCAAGGACTTCAGTTGCAGATGTCTTCCTACCCTGAGTTCATTCTGAACACAGAGATGTTATCTTTTAGCTTAGCACTTAATTATGCTAGTGCAAGTCGATTTAAGACTTCAAACACTTTGGAAACTGAAACCATTTTTCCTTGCACCTCAGTCAAAGTTTAATACACACTTTTCATAGCATTTACTTTGTGTCAGAGACACTGTGCTGAGTAGTATATAGTAATATGAT
The DNA here is from genome assembly GCF_964165515.1 of Mesoplodon bidens. NCBI lineage: Eukaryota > Metazoa > Chordata > Mammalia > Artiodactyla > Ziphiidae > Mesoplodon > Mesoplodon bidens. The sequence continues at coordinate 90,891,830 of NC_138164.1, read as the reverse complement.
CCTGACAATCACTTTCTAAGGATGGATTTAACTATCCCCTTTTTAGTAATAAGGAAATAGGTATAGATAACTGAATTCACAACACAGTGAGCAGGCAGTGAAGCCAGGGCTTCAAACAACGTAGTTGTCTGCAGGAGCTCAGTCTCTGAACCACAGTGCCGTAGAAATATAAATTATGTTGCCGGGACTTCTCTGGTGGCACAGTGGTTAAGAATCCTCCTGCCAGTGCAGAGGACACGGGTTCGAGCCCTGGTCCGGGAATATCCCATATGCCGCGGAGCAACTAAGCCCATCTGCCACAACTACTGAGCCTGTGTGCCACAACTACTGAAGCCCGCGTGCCTAGAGCCCACGCTCCGCAGCAGGAGAAGCCACCGCAATGAGAAGCCCGCGCACTGCAACGAAGAGTAGCCCCCGCTCGCCACAACTAGAGATAGCCCGTGTGTAGCAGCGAAGACCCAACGCAGCCAAAAATAAATAAATAAATAAAATTGATTCTTTAAAATAAATAAATAAATAAAAATAATGGTGCCTTGGAAAGAAAATAAATGGTGCTTTGTTCTATCCTGAATGAAAATTATGTTTACTCAAACTAGAAACCTTTAAAGAGTCAGATCTTTGAATAATGAATGAATTATTCTCTAATCAGTGCATGACTATTAATTACATAGAATTTTATTGTAGAGAATATACGAAACTATGCCTAAAGAATCCTTTTGAAAACTTTTACTTATTAATATTAGTAGAGCTTGAAAGTCAAATCCCAGACTCTCTAGAATATTTTTTTGTGAGGAAGCACTACTAAGTGAGAGAGAGATAACTCTTACGTTCAAAAATTGTAAAACTAAATGCCTAAACTGATCATTTGTTTCCAGAGTGTTAGTGAAAACTTACATAAGGTGGAACTGCAATTCCATGTATGTAGCTTTCCTGTGGATACTGGCAGAAAGGGTAAAAAAGCATGACCCGGTACTGCATATTTCCAGAGGTTTGTTTCTGCATCACATTTTGGTCATGTTCTATTTTTATACGAACCTCAGGGAATCAGGACTGGGAAATATGTCTCTAAGGACTCATATCAGAGGAAGTTTTTCTAAAGTCAGCAAGTACTTATTGAGTCTTTTGTAAGCCAAGCACTGTACTAGGCACTCTGGACATTGCAAAAGAAGCCTACCACCTAATTTTGTATTGTTTTTTTTTTTTTTAAAAAAAGCAGAAACTTAATGGCTCCTCAAACTCAAGTTCCCTTTTTCGTCAGGTGCCTCCCATGTTGGACAGTTTCCCTAAATGTATATATTTGTTGCTATCTTTTGTTAATGTTGAATTTTATGTAGCCTTATGTAACAGTCATTACAGGCCAGTGAAAAAATGGGGCCAGAAATGAGGTCCTGCAATGACTTAAAGAGTCTTATGACTCCAACTAGTATGGTCATCTGTAATCTAAATATATACAGCTTTTGACTTAAAACACTTCAGAGAACAAACTCTCCTAAATATGTTACTCAAGAAATTTGTGTCCCTGCCTACACGTTATCTCTGAGTCGTCAACACTCCTTTTGAAAAAACCCAAAAAACAAAAGGTAATTGCACAACTTTGTGGTTAGAGAGACAACATTATTGTATGGTTTTAAAATTCCTTCTTCCTCTTTTTTTCCTTTTTTTTTTCTTTACATTTATAATGTCTACTCATTAAAACTGAAGGCAATTTAAATTCTAGTTTAGCATTCACACAAAGTTCAATGTAAAATCCTTCCCTAAAACAATTATTAAATTCTTGTGGACTCATCAGGAGTTATGGGAAGAATTTAGGCTTTTATTTAAACTTAGTATTTGTAACATAAGCCCTTCCCAATAGTGTACTCATTCATTTTCTTTTCTTTGTTAAATATTTACTGATTTCTTTACACCTCTGGTTATATTATCACAATACAAGAAAGTCCTGTTGAATCAAGTACTTAAAAATCCCCAAACGCTTACGAAAGAAAGCTTAGAGAAAGTAAACAAAGCCATAACACATCGGTAGCTGAACTTTGCTATGATAAGGCTAACTGACTATTAAAACAGACTCTACAGACAGAAGCAAGATTGCAATATTATCATTCTACAGTGAGAGCTAATATATAAAATTATCATTAAAAGTCTTTTAAAACCAGCAGTCTGGATGCCTCAGTGCCAGAAGTGTTGTTTATGACTAGCAGCTCTTTAAAGTTCAGTCATTTCAATTTAGGTCCTTTTTCTTCAGAGATACAGATTGACTTTTTTTTTTTCCCCAAAAATTTCATACAATAGTTAGTTAGTTGTTATGTCTCATTAGTCTCCTTTAGCCTGAAACAGTTCCTCAATTTTTCTTGGATTTTCATAATTGTGACACTTTTGAAAATTACAAGACAGCTATTTTGTAGAATCTCCTTCAAACTGTGTTTTTCTGATGTTTCCTCATAAATCGGTTCAGATTATGCATGTTTGGCAGGAATATGACTGAAATAACACTCTGTTCTTCTTGTTGCAATGTATTAGGTGACACACAATTTCAATTTTCCCATTACTGTTTTTTTGTTGTTGTTGGGGTAGGAGTTTATTAATTAATTTATTTATTTTTGATCTGTTGGGTCTTCGTTTCTGTGTGAGGGCTTTCTCTAGTTGTGGCAAGCGGGGGCCACTCTTCATCGCAGTGCGCGGGCCTCTCACTATCGCGGCCTCTCCCGTTGTGGAACACAGGCTCCAGACGCGCAGGCTCAGTAGCTGTGGCTCACGGGCCTAGCCGCTCCGCGGCATGCGGGATCCTCCCAGCCCAAGACCCGAACCTGTGTCCCCTGCATTAGCAGGCAGACTCTCAACCACTGCGCCACCAGGGAAGCCCCTCCCATTACTGTTGATATTCACTTTGGTCACTTGACAAAGGTGGTGTTTACTAGACTTCACTGTGAAGCTACTCTTTTACCCTTTGTAATTAACATGTTGTAGGAGTCTCTTGAAACTATATACATTTCCCATTCCTTGCCAAATTCTCAATTCATTCATTTATAACAATATGAACTCATGTTTTCCATTTTATTCCGTGGTTTGGTTTTTTGAGTTTTTTTCGTTGCTGTTGTTTTGTTTTGTTTTTTTATTTTTGGCTACGTTGAGTCTTTGTTGCTGCGTGTGGGCTTTCTCTAGTTGTGGAGAGCGGGAGCTACTCTCCGTTGAGGTGCACGAGCTTCTCATTGCGGTGGCTTCTCTTGTTGCAGAGCACAGGCTCTAGGCCTCTGGGCTTCAGGAGTTGTGGCTCGCAGGCTCTAGAGCGCAGGCTCAGTAGTTGTGGCTCACGGGCTTAATTGCTCCACAGCATGTGGGATCTTCCCGGACCAGGGCTTGAACCCCTGTCCCCTGCAGGTGGATTCTTAACCACTGTGCCACCAGGAAAGCCCTATTCAATGGTTTATTATTTCTTTTTACTATTATTTTATTTAGATGCTTCATTTTTCCCAGTTTGGCCATTAGGAGCTCATTCACCCTGGCTTCTGTGTCTTTTTGAAATGTCTTTATTATTCTTCAAACAATTCCTTGCATAACATAACATTCCAACATAATATAGTCCAGATGCATCTTTTACTTCTTTTGTACCAGCACTGCAACCAGCCATTTCTTCAAGGAATTCTGGTTCCTTTTACTGGAGAATGGTATTTAGAAGCCAATATTTGGGCACTAGATGTGCTCATTGCTTGTGAATGTTGCTGTTCAACTAAACTCTTCAAAAAAAAATTAGTCTTTGCTCTAGTGTTTACAATATACATTTATAACTAATGTAAGTTCACTTTCATATCACACTGTTGTGTTTCATGTATAGTGCAGATACCCTATAAAAGAGTTTTCTTAATTCCTCCCTCCTGTTCTTTGTGACATTTCTGTTATGCATTTCACTTGGCTATATGTTATAACCACTCAATACATTTTTACTATTATTGCTTTAAACCTAGTGTTATCTATTCAATATTAACTCAATTAAAAAAGAAAAATAAAATATTTTATTTTACCATCATTTATTCCTTTTCCAATGCTCTTTCTTATTACTCTTTTTTTTTTTTTTTTTTTTTTTTGTGGTACGCCGGCCTCTCACTGTTGTGGCCTCTCCCATTGCGGAGCACAGGCTCCGGACGTGCAGGCTCAGCGGCCATGGGCCCAGCCGCTCTGTGGCATCTGGGATCCTCCCGGACCGGGGCACAAACCCGTGTCCCCTGAATCAGCAGGCGGACTCTCAACCACTGTGCCACCAGGGAAGCCCCCAATGCTCTTTCTTTCTTTATGTAGATCTAAATTTCTGACCTATATAGTTTTACTTTGGCTGAGAATTTTCTTTCAACATTTCTTGTAGGGTAAGCCTTCTTGCACCAAATTCCCTCAGTTTTTATTTGTTTGAGAAAATCTTTATTTCTCCATCACTTTTGAAGGATAATTTCACTGGATATTATCACTATATCATTCACTATATTCATTAGGTTCATAGATTTGTTTTTCATTTTTTATTTTTTCACACTTTAAATATTTCACTCCACTCAATTCTTTCTTACGTGGTTTCTGTTGAAAACTCCACTATAATTCTATAGTTAAGGTGATTTTTTTCCCCCGCTCTGGGTTCTTTCAAGGTTTTCTCTGTCTTTGTTTTTTTTGCAGTTTGAATATGAAATGCATAGGCATGGCTTTTGCTCCTCTTAATTGGCTCCAACACCCCACACCAGGACTCCTCTCCAGGTAGACACTTTGTTTGGGTTTTGACACCTTGGGCCAGGTCACTTCTGAACACACAAGCCTTCCTCCCCATTCAGGTCCTGCCTCTCCACAGTGGGCCACCCACCCTGCATGGACAACTTCCTCAGCTCACTTGGGCTCCAACATCCCACTTCAGGCTGCCCCCCTGAACCTTCCTTGGGCTCTGATGCCGCACACCAGGTCAATCCCAAAAGTTGATGCTCTCCTCGTCCTGACATCTTGCACCAGGCCTTCCTCTACAGAGATGCCTTTGTCACCACACTTGGGCTTCCATACTCCCCATCAGGGCACATATCCATGTGGATGCCCTCCTCCCCTCTAGCAGGAACATTACAGAAGTGATGCTGTTTTCTTCTTACTTCATCTTGTCCAGTGACACCTGATTTCAATATGTCCCATTACCAATGATGTTAACTTGATCACTTGATTTAAGTGATGTCTGCCAGGCTTCTCCACTATAAACTTATTATTTTTCTCTAAATAACTAGTAAATATTTTGTGAATACTATGCAAATGTCCCATTCCTCATCAAACTTATGGTTTATTCAATGATTTATATCAATATAGACTTACAGTTTTGTATTTTATTCAATAGATTGTAATATGTTACTTTCATTGTTTATTTTGATGCTCAAATTTTTCCAAACTTGGCCAATGGGAGTCCCTTCGAGCTGGCCTCTGCATCCTTTGACATGTCCCTAACATTCCTTGGCTACTTCATTACTCTGACACAATAAGCTATCCCAAGATCATCTTGTAATTTCCCTGTGCCAGACCTAGAAATAGCCATTTCTTTAAGGAGCCCTAACTCTTTTTAGTAGAGGATGTTATTTAAAAATCAAGATCTGGTCACTAGACATGCTTGTTGCTACTAGGTTCTCTCAGTGGACAAGAGCTGGGCAATACATGTATGTATGTGTGTACACATATTTACATCTATATTTATTTCTCTCTCATCTATCTGTCTATAATATACATATATAATTTTTATTGAGATATAGTACATATAACTTAAAATTCACCATTTTAAAGGGTACTATTCAAAGGCTTTTAATATATTCTTCATAAGCAGAACACGCTGACATAAATCGCAGCAATACCTTTTTTGGATCCACTTCCTAGAGTAATAAAAACAAAAATAAACAAATGGGACCTAGTTAAACTTAAAAGCTTTTGCACAGCAAGGAAACCATAAACAAAATGAAAAGACAACCCACAGAATGGGAGAAAATATTTGCAAATGAAGCAACTGACAAGAGATTAATCTCCAAAATATACAAACAAGTCATGCAGCTCTATAGCAAAACAAAACCAAAAACAACCCAATCAAAAAATGGGCAGAGTATCTAAATAGATGTTTCTCCAAAGAAGACATACAGATGGCCAAAAAGCACATGAAAAGATGCTCAACATCACTAATTATTAGAGAAATGCAAATCAAAACTACAATGAGTTATCACCTCACACGGGTCAGAATGGCCACCGTCAAATAGTCTACAAAAAATGAATGCTTGAGAAGGTGTGGAGAAAAGGGAACCCTCCTACACTGTTGGTGGGAATGTAAATTGGTACAACCACTATGGAGAACAGTATGGAGGTTCCTTACAAATCTAAAAATAGAACTACCGTATGATCCAGCAATCCCACTCCTGGGCATGCATCCGAAGAAAACCATAATTCAAAAAGAAAGAATAATAATAATAATCCATAATTTGAATGAATAAAGAAGAATTGGTACATATATACAATGGAATATTACTCAGCCATTAAAAAGAATGAAATAATGCAATTTGCAGCAACATAGATGGACCCAGAGATTGTCATATGGAGTGAAGTAAGTCAGACAGAAAGACAAATATGGTATGATATCACTTATATGTGGAACCAAAAAAAAAAGATATAAATGAACTTATTTACAAAACAGAAACAGACTCACAGACTTAGAGAACGAACATATGGTTACCAGTGGGGAAGGGTCGGGGGGGAGGGATAGTTAGGGAGTTTGGGATTGACATGTACACACTGCTATATTTAAAATGGATAACCAACAAGGACCTATTGTATAGCCCAGGGAACTCTGCTCAATATTATGTAACAACCTAAATGGGAAAAGAATTTGAAAAAGAATAGATACATGTATTGTACTGATATATGTATAACTGAATCACTTTGCTGTACACCTGAGACTAACACAACTTTGTTAATTACCTATACTCCAATATAAAATAAAAAGTTAAAAAAAAAAGGAAAAGATACACACATCCCAGTGTTCATTGCAGCACTATTTACAATAGCCAAGAAGTGGAAGCAACCTGGATGTCCATCAGAGAGGAATGGATAAAGATGTGGTACATATATACAATGGAATATTACTTAGCCATAAAAAAGAATGAAATAATGCCATTTGCAGCAACATGGATGGACCTAGAGATTATCATACTAAATGAAGTCAGACAGAAAAAGATAAATATCATATGATACCACTTATATGTGGAATTTTAAAAAATGATACAAATGAACTTATTTATAAAACAGAAACAGACTCACAGACTTTGAAAACAAACTATGGTTACCAAAGTGGAAACATGATAGGGAGGGATAAACTAGGAGTTTGGGATTAACAAATACACATTACTATATATAAAATAGATAGTCAACAAGGACTTACTGTATAGCACAGGGAACTCTACTCAATATTCTGTAATGACCCATATGGGAAAAGAATCTGAAAAAGAAAGGATATATGTATATGTATATAAATGAGGGACTTCCCTGGTGGCACAGTGGTTAAGAATCTACCTGTCAATGCAGGAGACATGGGTTCAAGCCCTGGTCCAGGAAGATCCCACATGCCGTAGAGCAACTAAGCCCATGTGCCACAACTACTGAGCCTGTGCTCTAGAGGCCATGAGCCACAACTACTGAGCCCGCTCACCACAAATACCAAAGCCCACGTGCCTAGAGCCCATGCCCTGCAACAAGAGAAGCCAATGCAATGAGAAGCCCACGTACCACAACAAAGAGTAACCCCCACTCGCCACAACTAGAGAAAGCTCGCGCACAGCAACGAAGACCCAATGCAGCCAAAAATAAATAAATAAATAAATTTATTTTTTAAAATTAAATATAAAAAAATAAATGAATCACTTTGCTGTACACCTAAAACTAACACAGCATTGTAAATCAACTATAATATAAAATATGATTAAAACAAATAAATCTTCTCCTTCTTTCCATTTAAAAAAAATAATGTATTCTTATACTGTGCAACCATTACTACTATCTAATCTAATTCCAGAACATACATATACATATATATATATACACACATATATATATAAACATATATTACATATATATATGAACCATGAATTCACATTGATACACCCAACCCCAATCCAATAGCACAGGATTTATTCTAGTTGTGTTTTTTTTTTTTTCCCTTTCTATAGCTGTACCTTCCTTTTTCAAAACAAACCATTCTCCCATTATTCTCAATATCATTATTTTATGAACCCTCTGTATGTATCCCATCCCCCATCTCTGCCACCACCCCCTCCCCCCTGCAGAAGATCTCTTACCCTGCTCAGGCTTTGACTCCCCAAGTAGACCACACCCCAAGCAGACACTTTCTTCACCTTACTCAGGCTCCACCACCTGCCTTGGTCAGTCCCTGTTCTGGCAGCCATGGCTTCTTCCCCCAACTCAGCCAGGCATAGGTGCCACCTTGCTCAGCCCTACCTAATAGCTTCAGAACCGAAATGATCAAAGAAGGAAAAGGAGGGAAGAGAAGAGAAGGGAAGAGGAGGACAATAATTGGGGATTTAACCACTGAGTTTTGGGGTAGTTTGTTAAGTAACATTATTGTGCCCAGAATAAACCAGTATACTGGCTTTTACTCTTCCTGCTCTTATAGTGTTACCTGGAGGCATAGTTAACCCAAGTCTGAACCAGCTTGCCTGGTTTTTACTTCAGTACCCAGCGAGGGGGATTAGGGACTTCCTTGGTGGTCCAGGGGCTAAGGTTCCACGCTCCCAACGCAGGGAGCCCAGGTTCGATCCCTAGTGGGGGAACTAGATCTCACATACCGCAACTAAGACACGGTGCAGCCAAATAAATAAATTTTAAAAAAAAGAGGAAGGGGAATTAAATGTTCAGTTAATCAGCAAAGCCAGTTACTTCTACCTCTTAAATATCTTTGAATAGCTAACCTAGGCCTGAGCAGTGGGGTGGAGCCAGATTAAATCACTGTTTATCCCCCAGTGCATTAAAACAGCTGGAATTAGACCTAAAACTAGAACATCTGAATAAGAGAGTATGATACAAAGAGTCTTTTAATTATAAAATGATTTTTTAAATCAATTCTAGTATAAGTAACAAAAAGATGATATCAGTGCAGTCACCATATCTAGCAGCAAGCAAGTTCTAATCGAGGCTAAAATTTAAGTGTAACACAGAGATCAAGTCAGCTAGAAAAATGAGCCTAGCCTGTGCAACCCAGCTGAAAACATCTGTGGATAGAGTTTCGTTAAAAGGAAATTAGGAAATCTATTTTGTAAATGCTCTAGTTTCATGTGTTTGAATTTACTCTTTCTTTTTTCTTATGCAAAAATCCAACCTTTGGCCTTGTAAATTAGTATAAGTCTTTCACAATTTGGTATTATATATTGAGAGTTATAAAAATGTTCATAGCTTTTGACCCAGTACTTCTGCTACTGGCAATATACCCTCCTTATAAGAGTGATAGGTTAACACTCTAAATGAGCAACAATAGTAAAGGGGACAAGTAAATACGGATTACTTTGTAACCACTAAAGCTCATAAATATGGAAACTATGTAGCAACTTGCAAAATAGCTTATAGGATAATGTTACTTGAAGTAATCAGGATACATATGTATGCATACACCATGATTCAACTATTTTAAATTATGTTTTCAAAATGAGACAAAAGGAAAACTAAAAACAATATAGTTAGAAAGTGAGATTTTGAGGCTTTAATTTCTTTTTAAAGTTTGCTCTAATGGGGCTTCCCTGGTGGCGCAGTGGTTGAGAGTCCGCCTGCCGATGCAGGGGACACGGGTTCGTGCCCCGGTCCGGGAAGATCCCACATGCCGTGGAGCAGCTGGGCCCGTGAGCCATGGCCGCTGAGCCTGCGCGTCCGGAGCCTGTGCTCTGCAATGGGAGGGGCCACAACAGTGAGAGGCCCACGTACCGCGAAAAAGAAAAAAAGTTTGCTCTAATGTTGTACTTTTTTTGTTTGTGCTATAAATAAAAATCAAGGTGGAGTAGTATAAAACCCAATTTTATTTTTGCTGAATTAAAGGGATGGAATGGTTAAACTGGGAGTCAGAATACCTTCAGAGGTGAGTAATGAAAATATCATCATCATCATCATCGTAGTTAACATTATTGAGCATTTACCATTTTCCTGGCACTGAATTAAAGGCTTCAACATGCAATTTGTATCCTTAGTTAAGAGTTATTTATAAAACTATTGAATCGTATAGCCAACCAGCTAATTGACGTCTCTTCTTGAATGTCTTACAAGCGTCTCAAACCTAACATGTTCAAAATGAAACTTCTGATATTCCTTCCTAACCTGGCTCTACCTACAGTCACCTCTCAGTTGAAGGCAACTTCATCCTTCCAATTGCTCAGGACAAAACCCTGGGAGTCATACATGCAGTCTATCAGGACATCCTGCCAATTTTACCTTCAAAATATGTCTGGAGTTTGACCACTTCTCACCTCTTCCATCACTAGCACCCTGGTCCCAGCCATCTTGTGCCCAGATGACTACAATAGGCACCTTACTGACTTCCTTGCTTTTACCCTTGCCTCTCCTCCAGTCTATTCTCAACACACGAAAAATATTCAGAGGGATCCTTTTAAAACCTGTCAGTTCATGTCTCTCCTCTGCTTAAAATCCTCCAATGTCTCCCCATCATACTCAAAATAAAAGCTAGAATCCTAACAATGGCCAAAAGGCTTGATATCATCTGTGCTCCCCTCGTTTCTCTGACTTTATCTCCTACTTTTCTCCCTTTCAATCACTTCACCCAGCCACAGCCACTTTAATACCCTTGTTGTTGATACCAGTACCAGTCACTCTCCTGCCTTAGTACTTTTGTCTTAGGACCTAGCTTTCCTCTTCTTGGAATACCCTTCACCCATATGTCCACATGGTTCACTCCTTCTCTTCCTTCAAATCTTTGCTCACATGTCACCTTCTCAGTAAGGTTACCTCTGACCATTCTGCAATACTGCAGCCTGCCCCCGACCCAATATACCAGATCTCCGTACTCTATTTTTCTATAGTAATCATCTTCTAATGTGCTACATACTTCATTAAGTCTATCTTAATATTACGTATATCTCTCTGCTAAAATGTAAGCTCCAGGAGGGCAGAGATATTTGTTTTTTTTCAGTGCCTGTAGATGAAGAAACTTAACCACATCGCCGCCATTTGTCAGAGTTGGAATATTCCAGAGGGCATAATCCAGAGCCACTATTATACTACTACAACTATGCCAGCTCAAACCCCTGGGAGAAAAATAAAGCTAGAGTAAACATGTTAAACATGAGCTGCAGACATTAAACCTTCTTGCCTAAAATGTGGCCTCCTGAAGTCTCATTCATTTAGTCCCCATGCTGTTTCCTTCCAGAGTTCTCGTTGAATCCAACTGACTATAAAAAAATGGGAATATGATGAAGTAAGGGAACAAAAAGCAGTACGTTTTTGAACTTTAGTCTTTTCCAGACCACAAAGACTTACTTGACTGGGAAGACAGTTCTGTCTTTCTCTTCAATCAGGAGGTCTGAAGACATTAGAATACCAATAGCCATTCACTTTGACCACCGAGCCTGCCTCCCTATAGGGAAGGAGCAAATGCCAGATAACACTCTCCCTGTCTCCAACTCTGCAGGTAGGGAGAGCATGGGCAAATACCCAATCCTTGTTATGGGACTTTTTGGGAAGTTTGTTGAGGGATCTCTAAAGAAAATTTATTTTACTCATAAAAAGAGACCCATGAAGAGAAATCGCCCTTTTTCTGCCTATGGACACAATTGTTTGAGGACATTCGTCTTGGAGCTGAGGCAGCCATCTTGTTACCATGAGAAGCTAACCTGAAGGTGAAAAACCAACATAGTGTAGATAGCAGAGTTCAAAAAGATGGAAGGATCCTGGGTTCTTCATGACATCTTTGAGCAACTGCATCAACCTTGGAACTACCATTTCTCAAGCTTCTTGTCATATGACAATAATGAATGTCCTCACTATTTAAGCTAGTAGTCCTCAGCCAGGGGTTGTGCAGCACAGCTAGGAGCACTTGGAAATGTGTAGGGCAATTTTGATTTAATCAATGACTAGTAGCATTTGGTGCTTGGAGGTAAAGGATGCTAAATATCCTCCCATGGGGGAAACAGCCCTGCCAAATGCTAGTGGCATACTTAGAAACACTGTTTTAACCAAACTTTAGTTAAGTATTCTGTTATCTACAGCTGAAAGTCTCCTAAGTGATAAAATTCAACACCATTAAAAGCATATCACAGGGCTTCCCTGGTGGCGCAGTGGTTGAGAGTCCACCTGCCAACGCAGGGGACATGGGTTCGTGCCCTGGTCTGGGAAGATCCCACATGCTGCGGAGCAGCTGGGCCCATGAGCCATGGCCGCTGAGCCTGTGCTCCGCAACGGGAAAGGCCACAACAGTGAGAGGCCCGCGTACCGCAAAAAAAAAAGTATATCACAGACTTCCCTGGCAGTCCAGTGGTTAAGACTCCATACTTCCACTGCAGGGGACATGAGTTGGATCCTTGGTCAGGGAACTAGGATTCCCGCATGCTGCATGGTGTGGCCAATAAATAAATGTTTAAAAAAAAAAGTGTTTCAGCAATCTACAGATTCAATGCAATCCCTATCAAACTACCACTAGCATTTTTCACAGAACTAGAACAAAAAATTTCACAATTTGTATGGAAACACAAAAGACCCCGAATAGCCAAAGCAATCTTGAGAACGAAAAACGGAGCTGGAGGAATCAGGCTCCCTGACTTCAGACTATACTACAAAGCTACAGTAATCAAGACAGTATGGTACTGGCACAAAAACAGAAAGATAGATCAATGGAACAGGATAGAAAGCCCAGAGTTAAACCCACGGACATATGGTCACCTTATCTTTGATAAAGGAGGCAGGAATGTACAGTGGAGAAAGGACAGTCTCTTCAATAAGTGGTGCTGGGAAAACTGGATAGGGACATGTAAAAGTATGAGATTAGATCACTCCCTAACACCATACACAAAAATAAGCTCAAAATGGATTAAAGACCTAAATGTAAGGCCAGACACTATCAAACTCTTAGAGGAAAGCATAGGCAGAACACTCTATGACATAAATCACAGCAAGATCCTTTTTGACCCACCTCCTAGAGAAATGGAAATAAAGACAAAAATAAACACATGGGACCTAATGAAACTTAAAAGCTTTTGCACAGCCAAGGAAACCATAAACAAGACCAAAAGACAACCCTCAGAATGGGAGAAAATATTTGCAAATGAAGCAACTGACAAAGGATTAATCTCCAAAATTTATAAGCAGCTCATGCAGCTCAATAACAAAAAAACAAACAACCCAATCCAAAAATGGGCAGAAGACCTAAATAGACATTTCTCCACAGAAGATATACAGACTGCCAACAAACACATGAAAGGATGCTCAACATCTTTACTCATTAGAGAAATGCAAATCAAAACTACAATGAGATATCATCTCACACCAGTCAGAATGGCCATCATCAAAAAATCTAGAAACAATAAATGCTGGAGAGGGTGTGGAAAAAAGGGAACACTCTTCCACTGCTGGTGGGAATGTGAATTGGTACAGCCGCTATGGAGAACGGTATGGAGGTTCCTTAAAAAACTACAAATAGAACTACCATATGACCCAGCAATCCCACTACTGGGCATATACCCTGAGAAAACCATAATTCGAAAAGAGACATGTTCCAAAATGTTCATAGCAGCCCTATTTACAATAGCCCGGAGATGGAAACAACCTAACTGTCCATCATCGGATGAATGGATAAAGAAGATGTGGCACATATATACAATGGAATATTACTCAGCCATAAAAAGAAATGAAATTGAGCTATTTGTAATGAGGTGGATAGACCTAGAGTCTGTCATACAGAGTGAAGTAAGTCAGAAAGAGAAAGACAAATACTGTATGCTAACACATATATATGGAATTTAAGAAAAAAAAATGTCATGAAGAACATAGGGGTAAGACAGGAATAAAGACACAGACCTACTAGAGAATGGACTTGAGGATATGGGGAGGGGGAAGGGTAAGCTGTGACAAAGTGAAAGAGCGGCATGGACATATATACACTACCAAACGTAAGGTAGATAGCTAGTGGGAAGCAGCTGCATAGCACAGGGAGATCAGCTCGGTGCTTTGTGACCGCCTGGAGGGGTGGGATAGGGAGAGTGGGAGGGAGACGCAAAAGGGAGGGGATATGGAAACGTATGTATATGTATAACTGATTAAATTTGTTATAAAGCAAAAAATTAAAAAAAATTGAAAAAAAATTAAAAAAAAGTGTTTCACATTTTTACAGAATATGTATCTTGAGTACTAAATATTAGATGGCTGATATTTAGTGCCATCAGCTTCATGTTCACTAAAAAGCTTTATTTGTTGAAATGGCTGAGAAAATACGTTGGACTCATGAGAATTATAATAAGTGAATAGGCTCCAAAATAAACACATACACACCAAAATGTACTTTATAAAAACATTCATTTTTATGGGCTTCCCTGGTGGTGCAGTGGTTGACAGTCAGCCTGCCGATGCAGGGGACACGGGTTCATGCCCCGGTCCGGGAAGATCCCATATGCCGCGGAGCGGCTAGGCCCGTGAGCCATGGCCGCTGAGCCTGCGGGTCTGGAGCCTGTGCTCCGCAATGGGAGAGGCCACAACAGTGAGAGGCCCGCGTAACGCAAAAAAAAAAAAAAAAAAAAAAAAAAAAACAACATTCATTTTTAGAAGTCACTAAAGAAAGTGAAAAAAGACATTTAGTTCCTAGCCCTGTCAAACATATATTATCAGATCTTTTTGTCTTCAGAGCTCTTACTTTAGAAAATATTATTATTATTTTTCTAAATCTTATCTCCCCTCCTAAAACCATTTCATTTATTTCTTTGGTTTTAAAAATACCTTTATTGCTTAAAATGTTTTCATCTTTTTTTTTAATAAAAATATCCTTTTGCAAATATTATATGACCACTTCCTTATTGTAAAAAATGCAAACAATAAAGAAATATACAGGGAGTTCCCTGGTGGTCCAGTGGTTAGGACTTGGCACTTTCACTGCCCTGGCCCGAGTTCAATCCCTGGCTGGGGAACTGAAATCGCACATGGTGCGGACCAATAAAAAAAGAAAGAAATATACAGAGCAAAATATAAAAATCATTCTTTATCTACCTTCAAATCCCTCTTTTTTCTCCTAAGATAAAACTCTCTCTCACTTTCTCTCTCTCTCTCTCTCTCTCTCTGTCTATTTCACACATTATGGAATTTTTTCCCATGTCATTAACTATTCTTTGAAGATACTATTTTATGATTCTATAATAACCCATTGTGTGGATATGCCACAATTAATTTAATCAGTACCATATTTTGTATACTTGATTGTTTCCAAGTTTTCTCGTTATAAATAATGCAGCCATCAACAAATCTTTTTACATATATCTCACTGTTTCCCTAAGATAATTCATTGAGTCAAGAGCACAAAAATATTATTGGCACATGTTGCCAAATTGCCCCTCAGCAATACAGTACAGTCTCACTCTGTACAATCTCACTATGAATATAAGCATGGTGTTCTTCCTCTCCACTCAGGACTCCTGAGTGCTGTAGAGTAAACCTGCAGAGTACCTTACACGGCACACCTACTTCTACCACACTAACACTGTATTTTATCCTCTGAAAATCATTTGCCAAATAAAATGGTAGTAATTGGCATCCCTTATTATTACTTTTTTTTAAGTGGGGCTGTCACTGTTGTGGCCTCTCTCTTTGCGGAGCACAGGCTCCGGACGTGCAGGCTCAGCGGCCATGGCTCACGGGCCCAGCCGCTCCACGGCATGTGGGATCTTCCCAGACTGGGGCACGAACCCGCGTCCCCTGCATTGGCAGGCGGACTCTCAACCACTGCGCCACCAGGGAAGCCCGGCATCCCTTATTTTAATTTGCATTGAATTAATGGTGATATAGAGCATTCCATTCATTCATTCATTCATACATACATGTATTTAACTAATACTTTTTTTTTCGCCTTTAACATCTTTATTGGAGTATAATTGCTTTACATTTAACTAATACTTATTGAGCACTTACTAAATGCACTGCATTTGGTTCCAGTATGAAACAAATATAAAGTAAGGTCAGACCCTGCCCTGGGGTACACAGCAAGGCACCCTAAAATGAATGGTAAAGCAGGGCATCTTCTGAGAATGCACATATTTGGGGGTGAGAATGGAGGAGTTGGGGCAAAGACCAGATTGTTGCCATAAACATCTGATTACACTATAGATGTCTTAAGCCAACATTGTCCCAGTTTCTATCCCTACGACAGAGGAAAGTGAATGTGTAGCTCTGATAGTCTGACGGTGAGATGGAGGAGGGAAGGGGTAGGGGAAAGGATAGGCATACTGAACATCTAGAAGCTAGAACTCTCTCTACATCACAAACTTTATCCCAAACATTCAAGACTATTTTGTATTCTATTCTCCACATTTATCCTAAGATTCAGATATTTGAAATCACTTACCATTCAGAAAAATGGAGGGTCCCAGAAGATACTCCCTGTTTACCCTGTTGCTTCTCCATCACACCGCTGCATATTTTGAGGGATATTACTGCCGTGGCCAATCAACTCCAGTTGAAGAAGCATGAGGTTAATATGCCACCAGAGCTGAGATTCCCCCTAAGGAGCCGCTGAATGATGACCCCCCTTTTAAGTTCCCATACAGTCATATAATTGGAACAAGGAGTCCCTGGGAGGGGAAGAGAAGCAGAGCACACTAGCATGGTTGGGATACGGAAGGGAAGGACACTATTGGGTGAGGGTGGACACAGAGCCTCTAAGACAGCCTCAGGAGCCCGTATCAGACTCCCAGGGAGAGTGACCGAGAGTAAAGACCAAATCAAATAGGACAGCAGCTGCCTCCTTGAAACCCTGCAGGCAACAGGAAGCAAAGTCTTCTCTGCTTCGTGACCTAGTAATGGAGGGTGAGGGATGGGATGATCCTTCTGCCACTTCAGCCAGGTCACTCTGGCAGAAAACCTGAACAGCAGCCAGTGGCCATGGAAAGGAGGTAGGGAGGGTCACTGACGAGAGGTAAACACAGCTCAGCAGAGTCCCTGGAACCAGAATTTAGGAGATTTCCAGGGAATGAAGGTAAGAGAGGAGACTGAAGTTCTAGCAATTTCATTATGGGGCCCCCAAGCCAGACACCCACAGGTTTTCAATGCATTCCCAGTGAGGGGTTGTAGTGAGCAGGGTGGGGTGAGGCCAAGAGCTGGAACTGTTTAAATCTGCCCCTTTGGCCATGTGACCTGGGACAAGTAGCTGAATTTCTATGAGCCTGTTTCCTCATTTGTAAAGTGGTGATAAATGGTGTAAAATAATTATTATACTGAAGACAAAATTTCTGGGAACTTTTCAGTGCCCCTGTCCTGACATAATAAAAACATACATAATGATAGCATTTTCTTTAAAGCTGTGGTTCTCAAAGCAGGTGGAACTTCTCTAGGGCCATTTGGCTTCATCTTTAATTCATAATTATTAGAAGCCCTGCTGGGATCTAATGGATGGTTGCCAAGGATGCTGTCCACTTCAAAGAATTATCCTGGGTCCCTCATAACTTTTGATTTTTGTTTGTTTATAAATTTATTTATTTTTGGCTGTGTTGGGTCTTTGTTGCTGCACGCGGGCTTTCTCTAGTTGTGGCGAGTGGGGGCTACTCTTCGTGGCAGTGCGTGGGCTTCTCATTGTGGTGGCTCCTCTTGTTGTGGAGCACGGTCACACGGGCTCTAGGCACATGGGCTTCAGTAGTTGTGGCGCACGGGCTTAGTTGCTCCGCAGCATGTGTGATCTTCCTGGACCAGGGCTTGAACCCGTGTCCCCTGCATTGGCAGGCGGATTCTTAACCACTGGGCCACCAGGGAAGTTCCCCTCACAACTTTTGATGTCTCTCCAGATATTAGTGAAATATCTGCTCATAATTACCTGAGCCTAGAACCAACCTTAATTTTCCATATA